>NC_071512.1:35356810-36562644 GCF_027887155.1 Malaclemys terrapin pileata | reverse complement strand
CTCCGCTGCACCGCCAGCCGGCCCCCCTCCTGGCGCGTGCACACCAGCCCCAGCCTGCTCCCCCGGGGCACGCAGCTACAGCAGCACGGGCCCCTTCTCCGAGGAAGGGAACACAGCTCAAAGTCTCCCCCCACCCCGCTCCAAAACACAGCAGGATCGTGGCCAGCTCGCCCCCCGAGCTTTGGCGCAAGTGAACGAAGGGGCAGGGACTGCAGATCAATCCCCGCAAGCCACCTCGTCCTCTAGTTTTTAAAAGCTGCCTTTAAAAATAACTCCACATAAATCATTGCAAGCCGCCTCGTCCTCAGGCTTTAAAAGCTGCCTTTAAAATAACAGCAATGCCACTCGTTGGCAGAGCCCTGCTAAATGCAATGAACGACCAGGAGGACAGTTACCTGAGCAAACATATCTGAAGGTAACAGGAGAAGCTGGGCTATTCCTGGCATGACGGGGAGAGCACAGTGTCTCAACACAGTATTCAAGCCCTGGCATGATGATCATGGTGAGAAAATGCACCATAGCTGGCCCTGTGGGTCCCTTGGATAACATCATGAACCAAAATAACTGTCCCTGTGTTTTCTGAAGGTACACTACTCTGGTGATGAAACCAAACGCATTCGCCCAGAGTGAAAAGACCTTGCTAAATTCTCCCTGCAAATTAGATCTGCTGTGACCTTTTGAGATGATCCAGTTTTTCCATTCATTGCAAAACTCCCTCCCCCCCCCACCCAAAACACTAAATACCACATGCTAACCCCCTGCAAAAGCCGACACCCACATCCACAACCGCACAGTAGCCCAAATCAGAACGGGGCTGGAGCTGCGGTTTCTATTAACTCATTTCTAACCCTTGTTTGGAGTGGGTTAAATACATATTGAGTTGAATTATAAAACAATGACTGTTCCCGCAGCCCCTTCTCCCCCCGGCTGCAGGGATCCAGGGACATGAATCCGACTGGGAGCTTCATCTCCTTTCAGATTAGGGACCGAGTTCCTGGGGCAGGTCTGAATAGACACCCCCTTCTGGAAGCGGCAGTTATTCGGGGTTTGAGAGGGAAGTGACTCAGTGTCGGGCCCCGTTCCGCCACAGATGAGAAATCAAAAGGGAGGGTCCCAAAGGAGGGGAGAAAAATCATCGCGTAAATATGCCCGGCATTTCCAGAGAAAGGCAGCTCTTGGTTAGGCTGGCTAGGGCTGACTCCGCTCTGAGGAATCAAGAGGCTGGAAACACCCCCTGGAGGCTCAGCTGGGGGGGGGGGCTGGGGAGCGCTCCCCTTGAAAGAGAAAAGAGCGAGCAGGTCACCCCGAAGCTCCCCTGCAAAGCGGCCCGAGGACGCAGCAGGCACCGTGTTCTGTGCAGGGCGACCTGGAAAGAGGTTTCCTGGACAGCGGGGTTAGGAGACCAGGGGGAGGACGGGAAAGCGGATGAAACTGTCCTTGACCTGGGGGGTGAGGGGGCCCGAGCGGGGGGGAAGGGACGATTCCCCTGGCCTGGGAGCAGAGCTCGGGGAGCTCAGAGATGCAGCCCCTGTCACTCATAGCCTCAGTCATGGCCTTAGCCGATTTTAGCCAAGCTCCAATTGCATTGCCAAGCGCTGGGTGTACCCAGCAGCCTTGCCCTCCCACCGCCCTCAGCCGGGCAAGGGAACGGGGTGCCCGGACGTAGGGAGTTTACCTGTCCGGCCAGGTGTCACTCCCGACCCACGCGCCCCTCGCAAGCACCGGTCTGCCCGGCAAGGCTGGCCAGGCATCGGGGGACCTCCCCGCTGGGACCCGAGGGACCAAACAGCACCAGCTGGCCTGGGTATGGCTGCAGTGAGGGCGAGCGGGGTCCCCAACAGGGCGCAGACCCAAGGCAGCTGCGTGGAACTGGCGCGGTAGCGGCAAAAGCCCGGCTCACTGCGCCTTCTCCAGAGCCCCCACCCCCCAGAGCCGGGCACTGCCCTCGAGCGGGCTAGAGCGGCCGCCCCACGCCGAGGGGACTGCGCAGGGAAAGCTCCTTACCCCATTGCTCTGCCCTTGATCGCCGCCCGCCAGCACCCGCTGCCCCTGCTCCAGTGGTTCATCCTCCCCCCACTCCCACCCTCTTCCCCTTGGGTCCAGTGCCTCATCGCCATGGCCCATCCTTCTCCTGCCCAGAGCCCCTTGGCAGAGCAGGCAGTCTGGCTGCTACTCCCAAGCCGATCGGGGCTCCCCTTCCCTTGCTGTAGCTCCCAGAGCACCCACCCCCAGAAGGAACAGGCTCTCCTGACCCGCCGTCTTAGCCCGGCTACCCGAAGCCAAATTCCGAGTCTAGGAGCAATAGGAAACGTACTGAGGGTGGCATTTGTTTTGGCACTGGCAGGGGTGGCGACTGGGGCTAAGGAGGCAGGAGAAAAAGTCAAACCGGAGTGGCGCTGGCACCGGGGAGGAGGGGCATTAGTCGATGTGACCCCTGAGCTGTCTGACAGATCCAACCCCAAAATCCAGCTCCCCAGGACTTGGCGTTCACAAGCCGCCCTGACCCAGATCAAACCCTGCTTTCTAAAACCTCTCCCCAGCTTCTTCCCAAGGCGGCGAGAGGTCTGCGGAAGGAGGGGAAGCTCCTGGGGATGTCTAGAGCCGGTCGGCTTCCTAAGGAACGCCCTGCACGCCCCTTCTAGCGGGGCATTCACACGCCCCTCGGTGTCCTCCAATTCTACAGCGACTTCACTTGCTAAGGGAAAGCATTAGAAGAGAAAACCAAGGATCGGGATCGCTTGCCACGTCCCATCATTCTAACAGAGGACTTGAAAAAGATTTGCTCTTTAAAGGGTAAAACCGAACCCAAATATTTATGCTCGGTAAAGGGGATAAAAGAGCAATGCACAGTTAATAAAGAAGATGTTTTCCTCGGTGGTAAGTGATCTAACCTAGCAAAGGAATCCTTAATAGCCACCCAGTGCCCTCTGACTGTGTGTGCAGCATCTGCAGCCCACCCCGCTACCTACACCGGGAATTTGAGCTTCTCTTTACTATTCCCCTTCCTCAGTGAAGGAAATGTACCATTGTTACGTTCTCTCCCCTCCACCCCCCAGGTATGGTAAATCCACTGCTACAGAGACAGATTTTAAAAGCAAGGTTTCAATTATGCCTTCCCCCTTGTACTGTCCTCTAAACACATCGAATTAGAGGAGAAACATCCGAAAAGCAGTTTGACACCAGTACTTACGGCTTGTCAGCTACGGGGGACAGCCTGGAAAAAGGGATACTCGCAGCACCAGGTCAATTTAAAGTGTTTGACTAATTTGAAACGAAAATTTTAGTTTTTAGATCTGTTGGAAAAGCAAGATTGTATCGAACAATTGTCTTAAATTATACATCTAAACCAGCTTCTAGAAACCAGATTTATCATCATGGGTTTTAGACAAGACATTTAAATGCGCCTTCGAATTACAAACTGAAAACATCCATCTGCCTGTTTAAACAACCAGAAGAAACATAATTTGAACTTTTTAAACCATTTTTATTTCTTTTGTGCTTTTGTGCTTTTAAAACTAATCTCACCAGGAATATCACAAAGCGATCTAAACCCGCTAAACTAGCTGGAAGTTAGTTCACCAGAATCCAGACTACAGAAACTGAACGGATTCATTTTAATTCCAATGTGACATTTTTAAAGTTTGCTGTTTTGCCCTTAGGTTTCCGATCGTGACAATTTATAAAGAATGACCGTTTTCATGACTGCTGATCGAGTTTTTGCAACGAAAAAAAGTTTTTATTTAAACTTCAGAAAGATACAGCAGGCATTGTTAAAGATTCGAATCGAAATTTATAAAATTTAAGTACAAAATATCCGATTTACACGACAGCTGTGAGAGACAACTTATCAGCAAATCAAATGTAGGGAGTTCAAAAACTAATTATGTATGTTCGAAACAAATTCTTAGATGTAAGCAATAATTAATAGAGAAGAGAAAATGAAGGGAAAACGAAAAATAATTGAAAATGTGTCCAAGTAACAAACTAACACCAAATTTTAAAAAAAGCTCAGTACACGCGTTTTCGTTAAAATGTATTAACATGTGTGGGAAAATATTTAATATTTTGTTTTTATCAATATATTTCGTATAATCAGCCTGATTAAAATTAACTTGCAAGACAGTTGCTGTTAAGAAGATGCATGAATGGATCAGGTGAACTCCTTTTAAAGGCTGTTTGTTTTCTGAGAAACTGAACAAGTTTCACTGAAAGCACAGATCGCAAAACTTTACACTCTAATTCTCTCTGAATGTGAAAATGATGGAAGTTCTGAAGTCAAAAAGACAATTTAACATAAGTGCATCAAACCAACAGCTGCTACTCTGAAACATCTACAGAATATTCAAGAAAGCTTAAAGCCAGAATGTTTCCATTATCTCTAGTTTCCACCAGTCCCTTTGTGAGGGAATACAGTGACGAAATAATTATTTCACATCCATCTTATTCAAATTCAGAAGCACTCTAGCTTTTAATGTGTATTACTTCAATATGAAACATGCTTTTACTAATAATTAATCTTGTAGCTATTTTACCATTTAACATTTACATTGTTTGTAACATTTAAAAATCGCAAAGAGTAAAAACTGTGAAAGAATGAGCAAGCTACAATTTAACAATATTTTTATGTAATTGCTTTAATACTAATTCATACATTTTGATAAAAACATACAACACTAGAATCCCAGACTGAGAACAGATATATTATAGTAAATTAGATTTAAAAAACTGAGACAAATGGATTCAATTCATATCTGCTCTACCCTAGTGTACACTGAATGGGACAGGCGAAATCTTTAATAAACTTTAATACAGAACAACTGAACCTCAGAAAATAGTACTTAAGTAATTTGTTTTATTCTTTAAAACAATAACCCAGCAAAACTGAGAGACAATAGAGTAAAATCCTGCTTCTTAGCATAACCCTGGTGTACACTGAATGGAGTAGAACCAGAATCTTTCACAAGGCAGATATACACCCAGCTATATTCTCCATGCTCTTCTTCATATCTTACAGTTGTTTAAAAGGATTTGCTGATCCCTGGTGAACTTTAGAATCATCAGCAACTCTTTTTGTTTGTTTGTAAGAATAAAAAGAAAGATAAGAAGCCATAAGGAGAAGTAACCACGGCCACCATAGGCTACTATAAAATAAAATACAGGCCCAGCGAACCCACACAAGGATCTGCACCCTTGGATATTTGAGACTATCAGAACCCCACAAAACCAGGCACTTCCGTCCTCCTGGCGGCCTGGGGGAGAGAACTGAGTTCGATATTTAAAATTCTGACAGTGAAGCCCTAGAAGTGGGGAACCAGTTGATTTCTAAAAGCCAAACTCCTGAGACTAAGGAGAATCCCACCTAAAACATGACGACCCCACAACAAACAAAAAAGACCCCACCCAAATCCCAATAAAGGGGGGAAAGAGGAAGAAAATGCAGGGCCCGATGCTGCTAAAAGGCTTTGCCTGCATAAGATCCTGAACCATCCGACTGCCATGCAACTGATTAAAGAAAAACAAATTAATGTCCTTTATTTACATCGCAAGATATAGATGGGGGGAAGAAGGGGAAACCCACAGCTGTGTGGGCTTTACACACTTTTATACCCGCAGACATTCAACATGTCAGGTTGATGGGCTCATTTTATTTTCAGGCCATTTGCCCACTGGCCTTGTTGATGTTCTAGTCTATTATTAATAATCACTATTTTCAATAGGTCTGATTCATTAAGTGCCATCTGCGATTCACCCCCCGTCACTCGTGTCTACTTCGCTGGTGGAGGGGGCCGAACAAATCAGCGTCAGCCAAAGTCAGACCCGATCCAGAGATTACTACTACAGCGGCCCCGGGAAGCAGCGGAGATCCCCGGGCGGCGGGCCGGGAGCGGGCGCAGGCTTACCGGAGCTCGAAGTTCACATGGAGCGGGTGTAGGGGACGCTGGGCTGCGGCGCGGTGGCCCCGGCGGCAGGTGAGCGCACCTGCGCCGCGCGGGAGCTGCCGGGGGCAGGAAGGCGGCTGGCTGCGGCGGAGCAGCAGAGCAGGCCCGGCCAGAGCCCGCCGCTCGCAGCGCACGCACAGCCCCGGCGCTCGGCTCGGCTCTCCCCGCAGACGGCGAGTCGTGGCAGCCCGGCGTCGGCACGTAACCCGGCGCTCCGTACTTGACACCGCTGCCGTCAGTGCGCCTTCCCCCTGCCTAGCCCCCCTCTGCGGCTCGCCGCGCGGCAGCAGAGAGGGTGGCGGGCCGGGTATCTCGGGGCAGGGGTAGGGGCGGATGGGCCCAGCCTGCCCGCGCTCAGCGGGCCGAAGATCCGCGGGGGAAGTGCGCCGCTGCGGCCGGCTGCACCGCCCCCTCTTTCCCGCAACGCGGAGAGCTCGGCCCGAGCCCGACCCAGGGCTCGCCCGACCCAGGGCTCGCCCGTCCCAGGCAGCAGGTACGGCCCGCGCCCCGGCTGCCGGAGGAGAGCGGCCCCCCCGAACCCTGACTTCTGGGGCGAGCATGGGCCGCGGGTTGTTAACAGCAACGGCACCTCCCCAGCTCGCCACCAGGAGGCGACAGGCCTCTCGGTGCACAGCGCTCCTTTCCGCCCGGCCCGCAGAGGGGAGGGCGGCCTAGCGCCTAGGGCTGAGCCCCTCTCACCCCCAGGAGGTGGCGTTGCACACTCAGCTTGTGCCCCAAGCCATGTTGCACACTTAGAGTGCCCCCCTCTCACCCAGGCTGTGCCCTGGGGCGGTGTAGCACAATTAAGCTGTGCCCACCTTACCCCTACATGACAGTGGAGTGCACATACATTATTATGCTTCACTCACCTCACTGCTAAGTAGAAATACAAGCACCCTCAGATCCACCTAGTATCTTTATCCCCTGTACCGTAGTGCAGGGCAGAGAACTGTAAATCTCCCATCAAGGCCTAATCCAACTCCCATGGAAGTAAAGGAATCTCATTGGCTTCACTGGGAATTGGATCAGGCCCTCAAAGTGCCAAGACTGTGAAAATAACATGGAGGAGGGATATAGTCATAGAGTTTATGGCTAGAAGGGACCACATGTTAATCTAGACTTCCTATTCATCCATTGTCATTAACTTCCAAATCAGATTTACTCAGTTCGTGTGTTCACTTTTCTAAATGCCAGCCTTACAAAGCTTGCCTTGGGATCTGAAAATTCAGCTGTGTCATGCCCTATACATCATCCTCTGTAATACAGATTGTGCATTTACCGCATACCTCTGTTGATAATACACAAGGCAGAATAGAATCAAGTTTGTTTCTTGTAGCTTTTTTTGGCTCCACAGTGCCAACCATCAGTATACACCTGTTTTTGCCAGTAAAGCAACCACATAGGGCTCAACAAATGCATCAGGAATAGATACATTAAGTAATAAGGTATCATTGCAGTGCAGTGAGAGAATATACCATCTCCTCAGTAGTATAAAAAAAGTGGAGGAGGGAGAACATAACAGGTACTTACCAACCGGAAAAGAAAAATATACAGCTGCTAACTAGAAAATGGTTTCTTTAGGGCTGCAGCTGCTTGAGGCTGCCAAATTTAAAGGGCCAGCTGCAGAAAGGCATGCTGGGAAAAACAGCAGGGAAGGCTGCTGTAGGGACAGATAGCAGTGTTCAGGTAAGTTGATGAGGGAAGGTGTTGGGTGTATCTGGAAGTCTGTCACAGTCATTATGACTGTGGCTATACTTCAAGAAGGTAGTACTAGAGGTTTGTTGTAAAAATGTTATGGCATATAGAACTTCAAGAGAGTAAATTACTATGGTAATTTTAGCATTAATGTCAGTGGAGAAAGGGAAAAGTGAGGTGAAGGAAATAGCTGTGTGCTATAATATCATAAAGGGTTAAGAAACTGCTCAAATGTAAGATAATCTAAATAGGTGGCAAAGTGGACAGTCGGAGTGCATATAAATATAGTGAATGAAGAAGAAGACTGTGCATAGGTTTGAGCTGGTGCTGTCTGTTGTGGCTATTGGAGCAGCAGAGAGGTATATTTATTTGGGATGGTAAGTTGTGAAGCTTCTGTTTGCTAGCACAGTGTGGTAGTGCCTTGGGATCTTATGAAAACCTTTTCTTCTATATTCTGTTTTCAGGTGACTTGTTCGTTACAGTATTTACTGGGGAACTTTGTTTTGCATAGATTTTACTTTTCTCTTTCTTCTTCATTAAAGACTCTTGCTTGCAGTTGAGCATTAAAATGGGAGACTAACCAAACCGTAAAAGCAAACTAGAGACCAAGTGAGATTTTTTTTTAGCCTAGAATCTGGGCAGAACTGAAATGGAGATCTTAATGGGCCATTATCCGTAGCCCAAAAAGAAATCCTACAGGATGATGTTGGCTAGTCCTCCTCTCCATAAAGTCAGTGCTGCCTGTAATCCAATTTTGGGATACAAAATGCTGATTTAGCTGGAATATATCAAGGTAATCAATTTGTCTAAAGACACATGGTAGTCTGACATAACTCTGGCTTCTGCAAGCTGACTGTCATGGAGTCTCCTGGGAAATATGTTGTGCTACATGAAGAAGCACCTGCAGTCCTTAACATGTGATTTTATCCAATGCAAGCGTGTTTCCACTTATTAGAAAAACAAAGCCAGTCATCAAGATCTCTGGACTCTTCAGATCACTTGTAAACCGATGAACTGCTACCCTGTGTCACAGTAACTTCATGGGGTAATAGCAAGGACAGGAGAGAGACACTTTCTCCTAGTAAAGGAGTGACATTTCTTTCTTGAGCTATAGCTTGCAAACTGTCAGAACTGTCCTCTGAGTGAGTTTGAATGATTACAGAGATGTCTGATGTGCTCTGGGCTTACAACACAATTTAAATACTCTGAAGTATTTAAAATCTTTATTTTTAAAAGGCTATCCAGGAAGATCTACTGTCTTGATCCTCAGTCAGCCCTGCTCCCCAGCTTCTTAAGAAGGTTCTAGTAGCTGGGATAGCTAGCCTAGAAGGCCTTCACCTCTTCTCTGACTAGAGCTTGCAGTCACCTCAAGGAGTCTAAACCTGCCTCTTGTGATGGGGGGAAAAAGCTACTTGAGCTGTACTAAGAAATCCCGGCAATTACAGGCTAGTGAGCCTGACTTCATTACTGGGCAAACTGGTTGAAACTAGGGTTACCATACGTCCGGATTTTCCCGGACATGTCCGGCTTTTGGGGGTTCAAATCCCCGTCCGGGGGGAAATCCCCAAAAGCCGGGCATGTCCGGAAAAATCGGGAGGGAGGGATGGAGGGCTCGGCCGGGGCCGGTGCGGGGCCGGGCCGGGGGCATGGTGCCGGGCCGGGCGCGGTGCCGGGCCGGGGTAGCGGGGGGTGCGCCGGGCTGCGGGGCCGGGCGGGGAGCGGGGGGGTGCGCGGGGCCGGGCGAGGAGCCGGTCCGGGGTAGCGGGGGGGGGGGTGCGCCGGGCTGCGGGGCCGGGCGGGGAGCCGGGGGTGCGCGGGGCCGCGGGCCGGTCCGGGGTAGCGGGGGGGTGTGCGGGGCCGGGCGGGGAGCCGGTCCGAAGTAGCGGGAGGGTGCGCGGGGCCGGGCGGGGAGCCGGTCCGGGGTAGCGGGGGGGGCCGGGCGGGGAGCCGGGGGCGCGCGGGGCCGCGGGCCGGTCCAGGGTAGCGGGGGGGGTGCGCGGGGCCGCGGGCCGGTCCGGGGTGGCGGGGGGGTGTGTTCGCGGGGTCGCGGAGCCGGGAGCCGGTCCGGGGTTGCGGGGCCGGGCCGCCGGGGGGTGCGCTGGGCCGCGGGGCCGGGAGCCAGTCCGGGATAGCTGGGGGGGTGCGCTGGGCCGCAGGGCCCGAGCCGACCCAGGCTGGAGCCGCCGGGGGGGCCAGCCTGGGCCGCGCCTCCTCCCCCCACACACACACCCCTTACCTGCTTCAGGCTTCCCGCGAATCAAATGTTCGCGGGAAGCAGGGGAGGGGGCGGAGACTTTGGGGAGTGGGCGGGGCTGGGGGCGGGGCCGGGGCCCGTGGAGTGTCCTCCATTTGGAGGCACAAAATATGGTAACCCTATTGAAACTATAGTAAAGAACAGAACTGTCAGACACATAGATAAATATAATTTGTTGGGGAAGAGTCAACATGGTTTTTGTAAAGGGAAATCATGCCTCATCAGTCTACTAGAATTCTTTGAGGGGGTCAGTAAGCATGTGGACAACGGGGATATAGTGTACTTAGATTTTCAGAAAGTTTTTGACAAGGTCCCTCACCAAAGGCTCTTAAGTAAAGTAATTTGCCATGGGATAAGAGGGAAGGTTATCTCATTGATCAGCAACTGGTTAAAGTATAGGAAACAAAGGGTAGGAATAATTGGTCAGTTTTCAGAATGGAGCGAGGTAAATAGTGGTGTCCCCCAGGGGTCGGCACTGGGACCAATACTATTCAACATATTCATAAATGACTTTGAAAAAGGGGTAAACAGTGAGGTAGCAAAATTTGCAGATGATACAAAACCACGCAGGATAGTTAAGTCCAAAGCAGACTGCAAAGAGCTACAAAGAGATCTCACAAAACTGGGTGACTGGACAACAAAATGGCAGATGAAATTCAGTGTTGATAAATGCAAAGTAATGCACATTGGAAACTACAGTATACATATAAAATGATGGGGTCTAAATTAGCTGTTAGATATCTTGGAGTCATTGTAGATAGTTCTCTGAAAACATCCACTCAATGTGCAACCGCAGTCAACTTGATGTTTAGACAGAAGCTGTTTATGTTGTGCATAATGGGCCAGTGTTAATGTCCAAGAAATACATATCTTCTCCTTTTGGAGTTTAATTTTGTCCCAAATATGGGTTATTTATTAAAAAGAACCAACAACTTTTCCCTACTATGCATAGAAATATTTAGAGAAAAGATCTTAAATTTCTATAAACTCTTTTAAACTTGAATGCGTGTGGGTACTGACAGTGTCTTCAATCCAAATATGACTGCATTGGCTGTGGAGCAGAAGAATCAGAAAATGCAATTGACTAGAAACACCATAAGTGCCTAGTTTAGTTTGATTATCCAGACTGAGTGAAATGTAAAAGATGCAGTCACTAGTGTGCAAGGCCATGATATAATACACATCAAGCTTCCCCGGTCCCTTCACAAAACCTCCTGCAATCTTGCTACCTCCACTTGTTCGTAGCTTTGTGTCATCTGAGTTCGGAGACCATGGAGTTAGTTCAGATTTCTCAGTCCATAACTAATATGTTAAATTGTTCCTTCCACTGAGCCCTGTGGGAGTCCAATTATTCTTCCAAAAGGATTTTCTGCCTTCGGGCCAGCTCTTTGCCTCTTTTTCAGCCCTTTCCCATCACTCCCGCAGTGGAAAAAGAGAGTATAACAATGGCTTACATAATGACTGAGTATTTCCCAAGTATTGGGCAATCCTTGGGTGATGTAGAGGCAGGCGGCAGGAGAATGGTTGTGAGGTTGGTTGCAATTTGGCATTCCCTGACTGCCATTAACAGTCCCTTGAGGCTGTAGGTGGCTGGGTGGAATTTAAAGTATCTCTGAGGGTGGTTGAAGGTGCATAGCCCAAGGATTTAGGAGTGTGAGGAGGATAAAACATTGTGTAAAGTCACCTTGGAGGCCCCCGGACCTCTGCAAAGCCCAGCTCAAGCAGAGCCAAGGAATGAGACTCCAGCTCTTAGCCAGTTGGAAGGAAGGGTTCAATCTGTTTTGTTCTTTAGTACTGCCTACATTTTGGATCATATTCACAAACTACTTGTGAGTGATCGCACAACAGGCTTTACTTAAATCAAGGTAAATTGCACTATTATACCAGGCTGTCTGGTTATCCTGTATTCTGCACAAAAATATTGCATTTGGAGAAGAGTAAGGATGCAAAGATAAGCACTTCAAAGTCAGGAAATGACAACGTTAAGGTTGCATCACAATATATTCTTTAATTACCTTGCTCACATAGTATTTGTTCTGTAGGATCCTTAGCTCAGTGCACAGACTGCATGGTGTGCAGTGACTAAAGAAATGGCGCGACACTTATTTAAGTCACTTATTACAATTGAAATGATGAATGCAAGACAATTTCTACTGGGTCGGTCAACCCAAATTAAAACAGTAGGTCTCTATGGAAACTAAATTACTTATTTTCAGTTTTTTTAACTAAATCAAATTATTTGTGAATGTTGGTTGTAGTCTCTCTGTTCAGGGAGAGCTCCTGCTTATTCCACTGGAAACCAGCCAAGCTGCATACTCAATGAGGCATGGGGCTGCCAAATTTCAGCTTTCTGCCCTCACCCACTTTGGCACCAGAGATGTTAGTCATTTTTGCATATATTTCAGAAATTTATGACCGGTTGAAAACAATGGAAAAGCTTAGGCAACCTGCAGTACAGCACGCTAGTTAGAACTCCTCCTCTATGAAACCAATCAGGTTTCTTTGACAATGTATTTCAAGTGAACCCCTTAGTGTGTGGTGGGTAGATGTTTGTTTATTTCAATGCATAAGGATCCCCAAGGCTCTGGGGGTGCCCTGACCTACATAATATAATTCAGGTTCCATACACCAAGCTAATCTTCCTGCCCAAATGAAAGTCAAACCTTTTCCTCCCAGCAGGCATCTATCTACTCTTCTCCACTCCAGCCCGCCCACCTCCCAATGTACAGGAGGAAAGATGGCTCTTGTGTACCTGAGTGTCTAACCAATCCAGGCTTTGGCTTACCCCAGGGGTAGGAAAGCCCTTCCAGGGCCATCTTCTGAATGAAATTGAGGGAGCTCCAGCATGAATCCATCCATGGATGTGAACTGTGGCCGTATTGCATGTGGAAAGAGGTGATCTCTTATGGTGCCTGTTCCCAAACCTGCTTCAGCCTTTAAGTGGTCTCATGGGCTAGCCCCAAGCACAGCATGTTACAATCAGTGAGAGGTGATGAAGGCCTGGGTAAATGTAACGAGGTCCCCATCTGGAATCAGAGCTTACATTCTTTTTACCAAAGGCAGATGGAGCAAAGTGCTCTTAGCCACAGCACCAACCTGGGTGTCTCAGAGCAGCTTTGGGCCCACTAAGCCTTTTTAATAGCACAAATGCTGGATGCCCTCCCTCCATCCTGCATCATCCCTGCTGCTTCCTCTGGTTGCTTTTCCTAACCTTCTGCCAGGAGATGCCCTGCAATGGATAGTCCAGTATCAGTGGGGTTGGCAGAGGTGGGGATTTAGTGCAAGGTCTCAGTGGATCGAAGACATCATAACCTACAAATCCCCACTAACCCCCCCACTGGCGCCATCTATATGTTATACAGGAGGGTCAGGGGAGAGAGTTGAGCCCTGCAGAGCCTCACATGAGAGAGTTCTTAGGGCAGATGAACAAACACGTCTCACTGTTTGGCCTTCCCACCTAAATAGGAGCACGGACACGCCACCCAGCTCCACCAGCCCATGGAGGATTGACAGAGGGCCCAAAAAACTCTAGGAACTAGACTTAGCAGTTCCCAGTGAAAGCTGGTTGCAGGAAGGAGGGATTTGGTGGCTCCCATTGGAAGCAGCAGGGGTGTATTGCCTCCTGAAGATTTTGGCAGCACAGAGGGGCTGCTTCTCCATGGCAATGCCCAGCCTCCCACTCCGCCTTGGAGCCATGCTGCTATCGACTGTATTGCTGCCTTCACAGATACCTGTCTGGTATCTGCAGGGCTTTGAAAGGCACATGCCATGCAAAGCAGCTGCTCCCAAGTCCCATCAACTCCCTCCATGGAGTCCTACCACATATAGAGAGTGGAGCTGGAGAGACTTCCACAGGAGGGGGGTTGTCCACCCTCTCTCCTGCACCCTGGCTTTTTCTCCCCTCTGCAGGCATAGGTGATGGAGGGGAACATTTACCCCTTGGTCATGAAGGAGTTTCCCCTAAAGACTGTGGAAAGAGTGCATTCCTTCCAGAAACATCTCACCAGGCTGTTAGTCATTGCCTTCTCACAAGGTACCGTAGCAATTAAGAAACAGGCATTGCAACACAAAGGAAAGATGATCTAGATATACAACAAGGCTACTCAGCAGAAGGGATTGAATTGTTCTGGGTTGTCTTTTCCATTTTTAAAGCCTCTCACTGTAAAGGTATATTCATGTTTTATATATACAGTTCTACATTTTCAAAAGTAACTACTGATTTTAGCTGCTTCCATTTTTGGGTGCCCAACATGTGATACACTAAAAGGCCCTGGCTTTCAGAGGGCGGATGCTTACCATATCCTTGGTGTCTCAAGCTGGGTGATCAGTACTCTACCCTCCCCCGCCCACCCCAAATCACTAGTCTCTTTTTAAAATTTAACCCCTGGTTCTTTTCAGAATGTACTGAATCATGGTAAATGGCTTCTTAGTCCAGGGAAGAGGCTTATTAAGTGTGGTCTTTTCCGAAAAGATTTTTAAAAATCCCTTTTTATAAAAAGACAGCAACACAGAGCGTCATGCAGCCTTTGCTAGTATTACTGCTTTAGTGCACTGTAATATTTTTATTACAACCCCCACTGTTTAGAATATATTGTAGAAATTTAATATGAATTTAGGATTTGCTTTAAAGCATTATCCGTCAAGGCTAGTATCTGACCTCCAGAAGTGGCCAGTACCTGATGCTTCATAGGAATATAGAGATTCGCTGCTGTGCCCATGGAGCTGGTTGTCATGGAGCTGATTATGGATTTCCAAATTTGTGGCTGGCACTGTGCTGGAGAATTGAGAGTGAGCAACTGTGTCTTCTTGGAAGAGGTTCCATAACTTCAGGGTTGCCCATTGGGACACTGAATTAAAGCAAAAGGCAACAAATTTAAAGCAGTTAAATGCTCCCTCCCTTTTTTCAAAAGTACAAAATATGTTGTTAGCCTGTGGAACTCACTGCCACTAGATATCGGGAGGCCTTCAGCTGAGTAGGATTTTAAAAAAGGATTAGGCTTTTATCTAGATAATGAAATCATCCACCCTTACATTAGACAGAGTACAATGTATATGGATCATCAACCTTCAAAAGTCTCCTTCAGAGGAGAAGCCAACCTCCAACAGCATGAGATTAGGAATAAAGGCACAGAATCTCAAAGGTATTTAGGTGCCTAACTCCCATGGATTTCAATGGGAGTTAAGCACCTAAATGCCTTTGAGGACCAAACTGCCCACTATAGTCTAGTTACTGACTAGTGTTGGAGGAGACAGGATGTGGAACAAGAAGACCCACTGATTAGATCTGGTATGATGAGTCCCATGTTCCTGAATAGATGTGCTGTGGCTAATATAAAGCACTACTCTGTCTAGCCATTCAATCCTGAATTTTAGGATGGCAGTTAGAAATGCTGAAAAGGAAACCTCAAATATGTAAATAATAGGGCTGTCGATTAATCACAGTTAACTCACGCGATTAACTCGTGATTAACTTTAAAAAATTAATCGCGATTAAAAAAATTAATCGCGATTGATCAGAGTTTTAATCTCATTGTTAAACAATAGAATACCAATTGAAATTTATTAAATAGTTGTAGATGTTTTTCTACATTTTCAAATATACTGATTTTAATTACAACACTGAATACAAAGTGTACAGTGCTCACTTTATATTATCATTTTTGATGACAAATATTTGCACTGTACAAATGATAAATAAAAGAAATAGTATTTTTCAATTCAGCTCGTACAAGTATTATAGTGCAATCTCGATCATAAAAGTGCAACTTACAAATGAAGATTTTGTTTGCTACATAACTGCACTCAAAAACAATGTAAAACTTTAGCACCTACAAGCATAGGCGCCGACTTCCCTTCTGCCCCGTGGGTGCTTGACCCCCCTGCCTCTGGCCCCGCCCCTGCCTGCCCCTGCACCACCATTGCCCCGCCCCAATTCCACCCTCTTCCCCCAAGTCCTTGCCCCTGCCCCGTGTCTTTACTGCCTCTTCCCCCAAGCATGCCACATCCCAACTCCTTCCCCTCCCTCCCGGAAAGTCCTAAGCACTGCCAAACAGCTGTTAGGTGGCGGGCGGGAAGCCCTGGGCGGGTGGGGAGGAGCAAGGACGCTGTGCTCGGGTGAGGAGGGGGGTAGGGATAGCTTGGCTGCCGGTGGGTGCGGAGCACCCACTAATTTTTCCCCATGGGTGCTCCAGCCCTGCAGCACCCACGGAGTCGGCGCCTATGTCTACAAGTCCATTCAGTCCTACTTCTTGTTCAGACAGTTGCTAACACAAACAAGTTTGTTTACATTTATGGGAGATAATCTGGCCCACTTCTTATTTACATCACCTGACAGTGACAACAGGCGGTCGTATGGCACTTTTGTAGCCGGCCTTGCAAGATATTTACATGCCAGATTTGCTAAAGATTCATATGTCCCTTCATACTTCAACCACCATTCCAGAGGACATGCTTCTATGCTGACGATGCTCATTAAAAAATAATGCATTAATTAAATTTGTTACTGAACTCCTCGGGGGGAGAATTGTATGTCTCCTACTCTGTTTTACCCGCATTCTACCATATACTTCATGTCATAGCAGTCTAGGATGATGACCCAGCACATGATGTTCGTTTCAAGAACACTTTGCAGATTTGACAAAATGCAAAGAAAGTACCAATGTGAGATTTCTAAAGATAGCTATAGCACTTGAACCAAGGTTTAAAAATCTGAAGTGTCATCCAAAATCTGAGAGGGACGAGGTATGGAGCATGCTTTCAGAAGTCTTAAAAAAGGGCAACACTCTGATGCGGAAACTACAGAACCCAAACCACCAAAAAAGAAAATCAACCTTCTGCTGGTGGCATCTGACGCAGATGATGAAAATGAACATCCATCAGTTCGCACTGCTTTGGATTGTTTGGATGCATGTCCTCTGGATGGTGGTTGAATCTTGAAGGGTCATACAAATCTTTACCACATCTGTCACGTAAATATCTTGAGAACCGGTGACAACAGTGCTATCTGAACTCTTGTTCTCACTTTCAGGTGACATTGTAAACAAGAAGCAGGCAGCATTACCTCCTGCAAATGTAAACAAACTTGTTTGTCTGAGTGATTGGCTGAACAAGAAGTAGGACTGAGTGGACTTGTAGGCTCTAAAATTTTACATTGTTTTATATTTGAATGCAGTTATTTTTTGTACATAATTCTACATTTGTAAGTTCAACTTTCATGATAAAGAGATTACACTACAGTACTTGTATTCGATGAATTGAAAATACTATTTCTTTTGTTTTTTACAGTGAAAATATTTGTAATAAAAAATAAATATAAAATGAGCGCTGTACACTTTGTATTCTGTGTTGTAATTGAAATCAATATTTGAAAATGTAGAAAACATCCAAAATATTTTTATAATTGGTATTCTCTTATTATTAACAGCATGATTAATCACGTGATTAATCGCAATTAATTTTTTTAATTGCTTGACAGCCCTAGCAAATAATGATGTTAGTGGATTACAATTGTACAGATCAATTTCAATCCATGAAAAAGAAAAAGGGTCCACATGTGACGGGGTAGTTTGTCCCCTCTGAGCAGTATGGCCTACTGGTCAGTTTACCGCAGCCCCTGGCCTGGCTCTTTAAGACTTGAAAGGTCTGATTATAGGTAAAAGGACCTGGGAGATATTAGGAGAGAGGAAGCAGGCCAGAGAGTAAGTTGGGCTTAGGAGGAAACCCAAGTACTACTTCTTTAAGGGCCAGGAGCCTTGCAAAGCTCCCCTGTCTCCCAACCAATGGGGATGAGTTGGGAGAAGGGGCCAGCTAAGTGCTGCCACTTCCAGCAATATGGAGGCTAGCAGATGCTGCAAGGAATATGAAGGCTCCTGTCCAGTCCTGAGTTAACAGGGAGCAGACACCAGCAGGAGAAGGCTACCAAACCTTCTCAGCCTGAGGATGCAGTGGGGCCAGCTGAAAGAGACAAATGGCAACCCAGCTGCAGAAGCTCCTGGTAAGGAGATGGATGATAATTCCTTGAACTACCCAAGCTAATGGGGGAGGGGCTGGGGCACTTGCAATAATCAGAGACGTAAAGACTGAGAAGAAAACCGTGAAGGGGGTGGGAGCAGAGCTTAGAGGGCAGGCTTCAGAGGAGCTCTGAAAGCCAGAAGAACCTTTTCTTTATTTAGGATTTTTTGTTATGGATCCTTTTGTGGAAACTTTTGTAATAAGCCACAAGAAGGTGTCAGGGTTCCCTCCTCACTCTGAACTCTGGGATACAGCTGTGGCGACCTGCATGAAAGACCCCCTGAACTTATATTATACCAGCTTAGGTTAAAAACTTCCCCAAGGCACAAATTCCTTTCCTTGTCCTTGGACGGTATTGCTGCCACCACCAATTGATTTAAACAAAAATTCAGGGATGGGCCACTTGGAATCCCTATTCCCCCCCAAATATCCCCCCAATCCCCTTCACCTCCTTTTCTGGGGAGGTTTGAGAATAATATACCAATCAATTTGTTAGCAATGTGAGCACAGATCAAACTTTTTATCTTTAGGACACTAACATCAATCAGGTTCTTAAAAGAAGAACTTTATTATAAAGAAAAAAGTAAAAGAATCACACCTGAAAAATTAGGATGGAAGGTAACTGTGATGGGTTGGATCACAGAAACCCTGTTGGGAGCTGCCACCTGATGTGCCAAGACTACCTCTGCTCCTGTTTTCCCCACCAGCTCAGGACTCCAGCACCCTGTCTTGCTGAGCCAGACACTCCCGTCTGCTCCAACACAGACCCAGGGTCTGAATTACTTGCCCCAAAGCTGCAGGTTTACCTGAAAACAGCTCACAGAAGTGTACTTGTCTTTAGCACTCAGATGCCCAACTCCCAATGGGGTCTAAACCCAAATAAATCCGTTTTACCCTGTATAAAGCTTATGCAGGGTAAACTCATAAATTGTTCGCCCTCTATAACACTGATAGAGAGATATGCACAGCTGTTTGCTCCCCCAGGTATTAATACATACTCTGAATTAATAAGTAAAAAGTGATTTTATTAAATACAGAAAGTAGGTTTAAGTGGTTCCAAGTAGTAACAGACAGAACAAAGTAAGTCACCAAGCAAAATAAAATAAAATGGGCAAATCTATGTCTAATCAAACTGAATACAGATAAGATCCTCACCAGTTCCAGAATGCTCCCTTTTACAGACTAATCTTTTAGCCTGGGTCCAGCAATCATTCACACCCCTTTGTTCCAGTTTCTTCCAAGTATCCTGGGGAGTGGGGAGGCTTTCTCGTTAGCCAGCTGAAGACAAAATGGAGGGGTCTCCCACGGGTTTAAATAGACTTTCTCTTGTGGGTGGAGACCCCCCCTCCTCACTCCTATGCAAAGTCCAGCTCCAAGATGGAGTTCTGGAGTCACCTGGGCAAGTCACATGTCCATGCATGACTCACATTCTTTACAGGCAGAAGCCATTGTCCACATGGTATCTTGTATGTCTCCAGGAAGACTTCTTATGTGGATTGGAGCATTCCAAGATGCATTGTTCCCCAAATGCTTCCTAATCGGGTACTTAACCTTGCGAATTCCTTCCTAAAGAAGCTGACCAAATGCCTCACAAAGCTAACTTAGAAATCAAGCAAATATACATAACTTTGAACACACAAATGGTGCCTGCATACAACTAGGATGAACATAACCAGTAGATCATAACCTTTACATAGATATGTTACATTGCATATGTAGCAAAACCTTATTCCAGTTATATCATACATACATTTATAAGCACCCCCCCCATAAAGCCTTATGGGGTACACTGTCACAGTAACTTTACAGAGTAATAAAAATATTTAAAACACAGAGGACTCCCCTCTGGACTCAGCTTCACAGTTACAAAAACAGGAATAAAACTACCTTTGTAGCATAGGAAGATTCACAAGCTAAAACAAAAGATAACCTAATGCATTTCCTTGCCTCACTTACAATTTCTGTAATTCTTGGATTATTCCAGGTATATTTTCAGGAGGAGATGTCCCTCCTTGGCTTCTCTCTCCATCCGGAGAGGGAACAAAAACAAAGAGAGCACAAACCACGCCCCCTGCCAGATTTGAAAGTATCTTCTTTCCTTATTGGTCCTTCTGGTCAGGTGCCAACCAGTTTATTTGAGCTTAACCCCTTACAGGTAAAGCGATTCAGTATAGCTGCCCTTATCTCTGTGTTTATGACAGGAGGGTATTATTGGGTCAAGTGTGCCTGAAGTGAAGTTATTGGCTTCCTGAGAAGGGAAACTGAGGAAGGGAGCATGGGAAAACCACACTAACTCAGAAGAGGGTGCTGCAGGGCAGACATGCCCTACAAGGCCACACTGATCTATTAGTTAATACTGAATAACAAGTGATACTGAATTTAAACACTCCTGTTATGGTTTCTCTGATCACATTCAGATTGACTCATTGTCTCCTGCACTGAGCCCCAAATCACTAATGTCTTATTTGAACTGTATCTTGCATCCTCAGCCTTTGCCGAGGTAAATTGTATTTGGCTATGGCTATTAGGACTTGTCTTCACTGCTTTGGATGCATATGCTACCTTGTCTACACTGAGTTAATTTGGATTAAGGACTGTTGTGAATTTGATTAACTAATGCAACTATATAAACACAGATATGGTGCTGGTACCCAAACCTGTAACTTCAGAGGAAGCTACATACAACTGGGACTGGAGATCTGAGGACTCTGAGAAGAGCAGAAGCAGTACTGTGCACACATCATTAATTTATATGTTGATCAGTCTCCTCTTCCACAATTTCAAGGTAAATGAGAAAAAGTGTCTTGGAGAATTTCACAGGTCACCAATCAGATATGAGCAGATTAACCTTCTGCAGTCTCTATGGGGTGAAAAGGAATTTTGGCAACACCTTTGTAATGTGATAATCTTTCTCTGCACAGACAGTGGTCGGTTCAAAATGTCTCATCTTCATTCATAAATTTACGCTTAGCTCCTTGTCCCACTTTACAAAGACAGGCCTATTACATATATAAACCTACCTGTCTGTTTAAGATTTGTTAGGGAAAAATGCAATCATACAGGCTGTGCATGTTTCTCAGTAGACTGTACATTATTACATATTACATTCCTTTGCAGATGTATTAGTTTTGCTGGCAAGGATGGAATAAATATGCCCCAAAGCAGATTGTAAGTGAGAGAAGACTGGTGGCAGGAAAGAGCCTGCAGCCCATGGGATGATGAGAAGTGTTGCTCTTGGGATGCTGCCCTAAGATGCTAAATGGGGTAGGACCCATAGCTATATGGGTGTGCCTTGCCTCCTGGGAGGCTGTCATAGTGGTTGGAGCAGGAGTGACCTTACGCTTGGTGTCTGCATCCGATTGCTCCAGTCCCACTGACTCTGAGCTGAGGGCGGGTGTGTCATGGGAGAGGACTGTTGCTGCTGGCAGGGGTGAAGTGCTGTGCTGCAAAGCTGCTTCTGTAGGAGAGAGGAGCTGTGCCAGATTTTCCTGTTCCTGATGACGGTTGTCTGAAGGCAGGGAAAACAAGGCTTGAGAAGTGACATTCATGGGGCAGGTAACCCTGAGGAGTGACTTAGTAGTAGCCTCTGGGAGAAGTGGCAGAGGCAGCCCCACCCATAACTTAGTGGCAGGGAAGGGGCTTTTTCCTAGTTGTTTAAATGTTGCTTTTTTATTTTCTAGCACCTTGGTGGGCTGCTGTTTATGCTCAGGCTGAGTGGAGGACCTGGGAGAGAGCGAGCAATTCCTTCCCAGCAAGCACCTGATCAGAGCAGATGAATTCTATCCTGGAGAACTGAATACGCAAAGGTCCTAGATTTTCCTTCAGTCATCTGGCATTGGATCTAGAGAGGAGATCATTGCGGTGCCTTGTGATTCCAAACTCTGGAGAGAGTCCATTCATATTTTCCTGCCAGATTAAATCAAGTGCCCCAGACAGGCTTTGAAAGGAATGCTCCCAGATGTAGATGTATTTTTAGAATGGGAATTAAAAGGTAGGGGCACAGGATGATCTGTCAGTCTGGGCAGGGAGGCAGAACAATGCTGGCAGACTCTGCCGTGATCAGAGCATTCTCTGTCCCTGGGACTCATAAGGTAGTCCAGCCCCGTCATTCAACGGTGAGACTAAAGCCAACATTGTGGTTCTCTTTGAACCTCCTTGTAAGAGGGAAGCAGAAGAAGTGGGAATGAATAGAAACAAAACCCTTGCCTGAACCATTCACATTTTTCAGATCCTGTTAATAAACCATCTTAGAATAAATTGCCTGGATTTCCTATAAAATAAAAATGCCTTTGAGGGAGCTGAGCAGAGAACCAGAAGAGTAGATTAAACAGCTGAGCTTGCTGAAGGAGGTAGGAGCCGGAGAAGGTCAGATAACATTAGCTGTGTATATTATCAGATAACAACAAGAGAGCAGGGAAACATCTACCTGGATGGGACAAGCAGATAGAGGATTTGGGTACTGCCAAAGGACAGCTGATAATTCTAATGGCAGTCCTACAGGGAAAGAGAGAGCAGAGCCACTGATTGCCAGTGACTGCTGACAAATCCAGGGATATAAAAGAGAGTGCAGCTACCAAATAAAGCTCAGAAGCTCAAAGTAAGAATGGTGCCCCATGGAAAGGGGTCATCTATTGGAGAGGATGCATAACTAGACATGGGAAGCCCCATAGTCCTTTATTTCAGTTGGCCGGCCTGCCTGCCCATATTTGCACATCAGCCTTGTTGGCGCAAGCCCTTGCACAGTGCATGCGTTGATTGCACCCTAGCCCAAGAAGAGGCTCTGTGTGGGTGCAATGAAAGCTAAACTTCAGGGGTAGCCTCTCCCACAGGGCACTGGTAGATCTCAAGCCCCTTGCAGGCCTGCTTACTCCCTTACTTACAAATAAAAAAGGGAGCAGGCTGTGGATGAAGAATGGGCATGACTGCAGAAACCTGGATTTAAGTGCATTCCTTACTGTGCAAATGAGGCACTTAGCAACCTCTTAGGCCTTACTAGGCAGGAAAACCTGGGCAGTCTCCCAGTACTGCTCTCAGGAATGCAGGATCAGGTTCCCATGTGTTGCCTGGCCTGGCTCATCACCTTTTACCTTGAGCTTATACACCCAGCACTCCATACCAGTGCTATGCAGAGCAAGTACGGCATGTGGCCCCAGAGAAAACCTTCAGTGATAGTAATATCATTCCCTGATCCCACTTACCCATTGTCAGAGCTAACTCAGCAGCAGTTGAGTGAGATGAATTTCCTCTTGGTGACGGGGGAGGAGGTAAACACAACTAATTTTTATTATTTACGCTAAAGACACATCAGGCAGCAACCAAACCCTGAAATCTGACAGTGCAGTGAGAGAACACTAGGGGCCCACTTACTGGTCAGCAGGAATCCTAGATTGTTTCACTGTTCTCTGGCCCTTTCCTGAGAAACAAAAGAACATTCACGCGCTGGCATCTTGGAGTACAGATAGGGTGACCAGACAGCAAATGTGAAACTGGGGGGGGGGGGGGGGGCGGTAATAGGAGCCTATATAAGAAAAAGACCCAAAAATTGGGACTGTCCCTATAAAATCAGGACATCTGGTCACCCTAAGTACAGATATGATGTTGGCCGGTGGTTATGGGATCTGTTTCTAAAACCCTGCTCCTATTAATTGTGAAAATAAAGTTATCTTTCAAACTTCAGGCAACCAATGCCTGGTGCGTGATACTTACATGCATGATACTCACGTACCTTTCAGCAATGCAAAAGCACCAATAGCGCCCCACGTTGTTCATGCAGTATCCATTTAGCTCGGGTGCAAGATGAGTCGTTTGCAGTTCCTAATCACTGGTGGGAGAAATAAAGTTAATTTTCAAGCTGTGCTACAATGCCTCATGCATACACAGCCACAGATGCCTTTTGAGAGACCAAGCCAAAGCCATGAGGGGTGGGTGGCTGGGATTATGCGTTTGGCTTCTGATGTCAGAGGGTGTAGTTTCAAATCCCCCCCTAGTTCTAGCAGTGGATGGGAAAGATGTGGCACCCATACGTTTTTTGGGGGAAAAATACGACTTGATTCCTCATTTGCAAAAGAAAGGGCAGCCCATAGCTGGGCATGTTTGTCTATCTGTATTAGTCTTGCTTCAGATTCAGGAGGCTGCAAGTGCAATTGCTGACAAATGTGGGAAAATAAAGGTGTCCTTGTGCCGCATAAAGAAGCGTGCTCACGGTGCAGCGTGAGGTCTGGGAGTGTGACTAATATTGGGTGGGTGCTGATAACATTACACATGCCAGCAAGAACTTGCCTTGTTGGGGAAAACATGGTGCCTGTCAAAGCCTGAGATGTTAGCTCATGGCTGGTAAACCCAAAGCCATTCATTTGCTGGTGGACCGGTATAATTTCAGCATTCTCCATGGATCAGTCCGGCAGTGGTTGGAAAGTTAGGTTACAACGTGTCTTTGGAGCAAATTTCTCATGCTTAGTATGCAGATTCCTTCCCATGAAAGAGAAAGAGCTGCAGACATTTTTGAGATAGTGTTTGCATAGTTTACAAAACACTTCCCACTGGAGACATCAAGGGACTTTGTGTTATGGCAGGAAAAATACCCTAACTCTACATTTTTGAGATAATTCTCTGCTTATACTCTACTTCTTCCCATTTGGAGATGGTTTCTTTAATTTAGCCATGTGGAATCATCACACAAGTTAAAACTAGGGTGATTCCCCTCCCCCACCCCATCTTTGCAAGGGCTTGTCTTGCGTTTGAATGCTGGGATCATTCATGCACACAGCAGATACCATACCTTTATGAGAACATGTCACTCATTTATCATTGCTTTTCCCCCTTTCAAGAGGATTTTGTATAATATGCACAAGGAATTATCTCGGAAATTTAAATCCAGGCCTTCCCTCTGTGAGGGCTTGTCTGTAATTTGAACTCAGGACCTCACAAGCTTAAGCAAGAATTATGACCCTAGAACAACACAGCTTCTTTGTTTGTCTTTGCAAAGGCATCTTAGAAGGGACAAAACCAAGATAATTGAGTGCCTTGTTGATATTTTGGTATGGTTTTCATCTAGGGTGTGAGATGCTCTGGGTTCAAATCCTAAGTAGGCCTCTGCAGAGGTTAGGAGAATACTATAATTTCATATTTTTGAGAATTCCTTTACAGTTTGCTTTGTAAGGGGGCAAACCAAAGGGAAAGAAGCGGCGTGTTCTGCCGGTGTCCTAATTGTCACCTATGGTGCAGGAAGTCCTGGGTCCAAGTCCCCCAAAAGCTATTGCATAGGAGCAACTTGACACATGAGTAGTGCTTTGGGCTCCTCACAGGCATGATGTTATTACCTAGCGGCCATTCCTAAATACTGGAGGACCTTTGGATTTCAACACTAATTTTCTTCTTCTGTCACCTTCTCCCTGTCCACCAAGGAGAGGACAAGAAATAACCAGCTTATTTTGTAGCAAGGGAGATCTAGGTTAGATACTAGAAAATATTTTCTAACTATGCAGATAGTCAAGCACTGGAACAAGTTACCTAGGGAGGTTGTGGAATACCCATCATTGGAAGTTTTTAAGAACAGGTTGGACAAACACCTGTCAGGGATGGTCTAAGCATGCTTGGTCCTTCCTCGGTGCAGCAGGCTGGAATAGATGACCTCTTGAAGTCCCTTCCAGCCCTATAGGTCTATGATTCTGTGACATCACCCGAAACATTCCTCTTGTTGCAATAGCAGGGGAGAAGGGAAGAGCACCATTCTACACAAGACTTGGTGCAATTGCATCATGTCCAGCACGAAGAGGAATATGACAAGAATTCGTTCAAAATGTGTGGAATCAAACCAGGATGAGGCGAGAATGCCAGAGGGCTTCATAGTCCCCACAAACTGCTTTAGCTAGAAAAGGTAAGAACAATAGGCGGCTTTCAAGATTCCAGCGAAAAATTACAACCTGGCAGGAGAGTAGTCAGTTTAAACAAAACTCTTTGCCCCACAAAAGGTCAGCTAAAATGGTTTTAATTTTTTTTTATCAGGTATATATAAAATTTGTTTTGTGGTTTATAAGATGGCTATCTTGGCTATTTAAATATTTTGGAATGAATACAAAATGGTATTATAGACTGGTTCCTTGCATGAGTGATATGAAATATTGCATAAGAGTTCAGCAAATACAATGCCCTCAATAATTACAGGCAATTAAACTCTTTTTATAGCACCTTAAGTGAACACAGCACTGGCCAGCAGAGAAGATATGCTGTGGAAATAGATTTTATCACTAAATAGCTTATATTCTATTGGCTATGAGAAAATTGGTACAATACAATGTGAAGAGTTAGTGCAATATAGAACTCACTTAGAGTGTGCTGTGGTCTTTATAGGTGGAATGGTTGGTGAAATAGATGTGCTTGCAAACTATTTGAAGGCGAGATGTGGGATAATCCTCTGAAAGCAAGCATGTGCCACAGAGGGCAGCAAGAGCCATGGTAATGAACGCTGTTCTCTTTAAACCAGTGCTGAAATTCGGAGAGGAAAGAAAGTGAAGGAGTTCTTGCAATGTTTCAAGGGAGGTATAACCCAGAGAGCAGAGCACAGGAAATCTGCATTGAAAATCCCCACCAAACAGGCCCCATCAGACCTTTGAATGAACTGGTTGATCATTGTAGCTTACCTCTGGTTTTCTTTCCTTCTAGCTCATTACTTTAATCTATGCTTTTATAAAAATTCTTGCTCAGAGTCACTGTAAGAAATTTGGGGGCAAATTTTGATGACTATGAGTTTCACTAATGCACGTAAATGTGTGTTTTGCCTGTGCAATGGAAACACAACTTTTTGAAAATCTAGCCTTTTTTTTTTCACATTAGAAGTAGCACAGGGACCAAGCATCTGATCAGTTGATCTAACAACATAAAGAATGCTAACAGGCCCTAGTTCCTCCAGTTTTAAAGATGATCTAGAAAGGTATTTTTCAAAAAGAAAAAACTGTCCCCCTTCCCCCCCCCACTATTTAAGATGCCAAAAGAGTAACAAGGTATGTTACTCATGGAGCAGGTCCTCAAGGAATCAATTCTGAAGCACTTAGAGAAGAGGAAAGTGATCAGGAACAGTCAGCATGGATTCAACAACGGCAAATCATGCCTGACTAACCTAATTGCCTTTTATGAGGAGATAACTGGCTCTGTGGATGAGGGGAAAGCAGTGGACATGTTACTCCTTGACTTTAGCAAAGCTTTTGATATGGTCTCCCACAGTATTCTTGCCGGCAAGTTAAAGAAGCATGGGCTGGATGAATGGACTATAAGGTGGATAGAAAGCTGGCTAGATTGTCGGTCTCAACGGGTAGTGATCAATGGCTCCATGTCTAGTTGGCAGCCGGTATCAAGCGGAGTGCCCCAGGAGTCCATCCTGGGGCCGGTTTTGTTCAATATCTTCATTAATGCTCTGGAGGATGGCATGGACTGCACTCTCGGCAAGTTTGCAGATGACACTAAACTGGGAGGAGTGGTAGATACGTTGGAGGGTAGGGATAGGATACAGAGGGACCTAGACAAATTAGAGGATTGGGCCAAAAGAAACCTGATGGGGTTCAACAAGGACAAGTGCAGAGTCCTGCACTTAGGACGGAAGAATCCCATGCACTGCCACAGACTAGGGACCGAATGGCTAGTTACAGTGGTTACAGTGGACAAGAAGCTGGATATGAGTCAACAGTGTGCCTTTGTTGCCAAGAAGGCTAATGGCATTTTGGGCTGTATAAGTAGGGGCATTGCCAGCAGATCGAGGGACGTGATCATTCCCCTCTATTCGACATTGGTGAGGCCTCATCTGGAGTACTGTGTCCAGTTTTGGGCCCCACATTACAAGAAGGATGTGGAGAAATTGGAAGGAGTCCAGCAGAGGGCAACAAAAATGATTAGGGGGCTGGAACACATGACTTATGAGGAGAGGCTAAGGGAACTGGGATTGTTTAGTCTGCAGAAGAGAAGAATGAGGGGGGATTTGATAGCTGCTTTCAATTACCTAAAAGGGGGTTCCAAAGAGGATGGATCTAGACTGTACTCAGTGGTACTAGATGACAGAACAAGGAGCAATGGTCTCAAGTTGCAGTGGGGGAGGTTTAGGTTGGATATTAGGAAAAACTTTTTCACTAGGAGGGTGGTGAAGCACTGGAATGGGTTACCTAGGGAGGTGGTGGAATCTCCTTCCTTAGAGGTTTTTAAGGTCAGGCTTGACAAAGCCCTGGCTAATATGATTTAATTGGGAATTGGTCCTGCTTTGAGCAGAGGGTTGGACTAGATGACCTCCTGAGGTCCCTTCCAACCCTGATATTCTATGATTCTATGATTCCATGTGTTTAGACTGAAAACTGGCAATACGTTGAAAAACAAAATTCACTGGCTATGCTACCATCTAGTGGTGATTTAAAATATAGCTCATGGTAGATTGATGGGTTGGGTGTGTGAACTAACAAAGTTGACCTTGCTGAGAAGCAGGCTCTGTGGCTATGCTTTTCCTAACCTGATGTCAGATAGACAAGGTGGAGGAGGTGATATCTTTCACTGGACCAACTTCTAATGGTGAGAGAGACAAGCTTTCGAGCCACACAGAGCTCTTTTTCAGGTCTGGGAAAGATACAGCCAGTGTCACAGCAAAATGCAAGGTGGAACAAATGGCTTATTACAACAATCTGTAACCCACTAACCCCCTCTTTTTGTCCTATAACTGCAGAGGGTGTTAACGGGCCTCTCCACCTTGAATGATCCCTTACAATATGTGCTAACTACTCCTGCTAAAAGAAAGAAGAGTACTTGTGGCACCTTAGAGACTAACAAATTTATTTGGGCATAAGCTTTCGTGTGCTAAAACCCACTTCATCAGATGCATACAGTGGAAAATATAGTAGGAAGATATATATACACAGAGAACTTATGCCCAAATAAATTTGTTAGTCTCTAAGGTGCCACAAGTACTCCTCATTCTTTTTGCTGATACAGACTAACACAGCTACCACTCTGAAACCTACTCCTGCTAAACAATCTTTAGCTGTGATGTTGGGAATACCACTTCCCACTGTGTTTAGGGTTGCCAACTGCCTAACTGCACAAACTCAAATGCCCTTGCCTTGCCCCTGGCCTGCCACTTCACAGAGGCCATGCTCCTTCCTGCACCCTTCTCTGAGGCCCCACCCACTGCTCACTCCATCCCCCCTTTCTCCATTGCTTGCTCTCCTCCACCCTCACTCACTTTCACCAGACTGGGGCAGGGGGTTCGGGTGCAGTGCAGGGTGTGGGCTGTGGGAGGTAGTTGGGATGCGGACTCTGGGCTGGGGTAGGGGATTGGAGTGTAGGAGGGGGTAAGGGATGTGGGCTCTGGCTGGGCGACACTTACCTTGGGTGGCTCCTGGCCAATGGGAGCTGCAGAGTCGACACTTGAGGCGGGGACAGTGCGCAGAGACCCCCTGTCCCCCCAGGGGCCACACGGACATGCCAGCCGCTTCCAAGAGAGGCGCAGAGCCAGGGCAGGCAGGGAGCCTGCTTTAGCCCCGCTGCACTGCCGGACTTTTAGTGCCTAAAATCTCCCAGTTTGGCTTCAGTAGCTTCCGGGAGATAGAGCCTGTTTACGGGAGACACCCGGCAAAACCATGAGGTTTGGCAATCCTAACTGTGCTCCGCATCCAGCAGTGATCAGCAGTTCAGGTTTGGGTTGTGCTGCAGGGACCTACAACTGTCCTAGGACTTTGAAGAGCATGTTAGTGAGTAAAAAGAAGAACAGGAGTACTTGTGGCACCTTAGAGACTAACAAATTTATTAGAGCATAAGCTTTCGTGGACTTCAGCCCACTTCTTCGGATGCATATATACGAAAGCTTATGCTCTAATAAATTTGTTAGTCTCTAAGGTGCCACAAGTACTCCTGTTCTTCTTTTTGCGGATACAGACTAACACGGCTGCTACTCTGAAACATGTTAGTGAGTGTGCTTCAGGTAAGAGAGCAAAGGGAGGTGTACAGACCCATCCTACCATGGGCACTAAGGTGTTAATGGGCAGGTTAGCCATCTCCTTAGCTGCAGCTGATTGCTGGGCATGCAACACCTGGGGGATAAGAGGCTGCAGCTGAGAGGAGAGGGGAGGCTGCCAGAGACCCAGGGGTACAGAGAGGAGCTGTCCTTAGCAGCAGCCTGGCAGGAAGTCAGACCCCCACCAAGGGAGAATCAGAGAATGTGAGTCTGCAAAGGGCCTATGCGAGAGGGGAGGTGGGGGGCAGCAGTGGATTGTGGGGAGCTGGTCCCAGCTGCTTAATGCAGGGTCCTGGGGCTGGAACCCAGGGGGTGGGCTGGGCTCCCCTGCCAGCCCCCAGCAAAGGGAGGGGATAGTCAAACCCAGAGGAGCAAAGCAATCAGGACTCTGCAGTGGCCTGAGATTATTGGGGTCCTAGTGTATGAGGCTCTTTATTGCCTTGGAAGGGGAAAGACTATAATGACTCAGTTGGAGTCTTAAGAGGAAACACACTCAGCACAGAGCCAAATGACTATTGGTGGGATGGGGGAAACTGAGGCAGGGTTGCTGAGACACTATGCACAACCACAAGAGCCATGCCTGGACTAGGCAGCTTTTCTGTTTTATAGGTTAGATGGTGTGTATGCACCCTTAGAATTTGCCAACCTCAAATGCTCCAAAATCATGAGATTGGTTTAAAAATAGGGCTTCTGATTTTAGGTTTTAACCATTAAACACTGATAAAACACCCCAATACAAAAATAAATAAATGAAATTTCGTGTTGATTCAATAAACACTGGAAATGGTTATGCAATTTGTGTTGACTTCACCCATTCCCAGTGCTGTTTGCTTATATGGGTGATGTCCTTATTCCCTGGCTTGTATCTAAGGGCTTGTCTACATGGAGCAGTAGTGCGGACTACAGGAGTGTTACTGCCTAAACGCTAGTGCATTGCACAGTAATTGATCCGTGTAGACCCTGTTGGTGTGCACTGAGATTTCCTTAGTGCATTTTAAGGTAGTACTGTTTCAAGCAAGAGCTCCAACCCTCCCAATTTTTGAACATCTATATGGAACTCAAAATTGTTAAAAATAAACCCTGAAAAAGGATATTAATAAACCCTGGAAAAACAGAAGCCCTGCTTACGTTGTTTCCTACTGGGTTTTGAGTCTTTGGGTGTCATATTTTCCAGCTTTTCTCCACAACCAAGAGAGTGAAAAAAGTTACTTTTATTTTTTAAATAAAAACCTAGATTCTCACATAATCCCAGGACTCCAGGAACTGGGGCTGTAAGAAAATCACCAGATAGGGTGAGAGTCACAAAAGAATTGGCAGAGTTGTCAATATTGATCTTACAAAGAGGGCAGTGAGCTTCAGTCCTGGAAGATTTTGATGAAAGAAAAAATCCAATTGGAGACTCAACCATGATTCTACTCCCCTCCTTCACCACCACCATCACCCAACTTTTCCATCTCCAGTCTTGTGTACTTCTTGCATGGGAAGATGGGAGATCTTTTTGGAGTTGGTTAGGGTGGGAAGGCTATGAGTATCAGTGGCATTTCATCCCCTCCCTACATGGGGAAATCTGCCTAGATCACCTGGATCAGGAGGAATTTGTGGGACCTCAAAGACATCTAGCACCTTAATTAAATTCTGGATGGCTGGGGAATCCAGCACTCAGTCTTTCCAGCTACCAAGTGGCCTGACAGAATTTGTGGTTAAAAACCATGTGCCACTGATATTATCATTTTTTATCTGAACTCTAGTATAGAATCATAGAATATCAGGGTTAGAAGGGACTTCAGGAGGTCATCTAATCCAACCCCCTGCTCAAAGCAGGACCCACACCAACTAAATCATCCCAGCCAGGGTTTTGTCAAGCTGGGCCTTAAAAAACTCTAAAGATGGAGATTCCACCACCTCCCTAGGTAACCTATTCCAGTGCTTCACCACCCTCCTAGTGAAATAGTATTTCCTAATATCCAACCTAGACCTCCCACACTGCAACTTCAGACCATTGCTTCCTGTTCTGTCATCTGCCACCACTGAGAACAGCCTAGCTCCATCTTCTTTGGAACCCCCACCCCCAGCAGTTGAAGGCTGCTATCAAATCCCCCCTCACTCTTCTCTTCTGCAGACTAAACAAGCCCAGTACCCTCAGCCTCTCCTCGTAAGTCATGTGGCCCAGCACCCTGATCATTTTCGTTGTTCTCTTCAATTTGTCCATATCCTTTCTGTAGTGGAGGGCCCAAAACTGGACACAATACTCCAGATGTGGCCTCACCAGTGCTGAATGGAGGGGAATAATCACTTCCCTCGATCTGCTGGCAATGCTCCTACTAATGCAACCCAACATGCTGTTAGCCTTCTTGGCAACAAGAGCACACTGCTGACTCATATCCAGCTTCTCATCCACTGTAATCCCCAGGTCCTTTTCTGCAGAACTGCTGCTTAGCCAGTCGGTCTCCAGCCTGTAGCGGTGCATGAGATTCTTCCTTCCTAAGTGCAGGACGCTGCACTTGTCCTTGTTGAACCTCATCAGATTTCATTTGGCCCAATTCTCCAATTTTTCTAGGTCACTCTGGACCCTATCCCTACCTTCCAGCATATCTATCTGTCCCCCCATCTTAGTGTTATCTGTGAACTTGCTGTGGATGCAATCCATCCCATCATCCAGATCATTAATAAAGATGTTGAACAAAACCGGCCCCAGACCCTACACCTGGGGTACTCCACTTGATACTGGCTGCGAACTAGACATTGAGCTGTTGATCACTACACATTGAGCCCAACAATCTAGCCAGCTTTCTATCCACCTTATAGTCCATTCATCCAATCCATACTTTTATAACTTGCTGGCAAGAATACTGTGGGAGACTGTATCAAAAGCTTTGCTGAAGTCAAGATATATCACGTCCACTTCTTTCCCCATATCCACAAAGCCTGTTGTCTCATCATAGAAGGCAATCAAATTGGTCAGGCATGACTTGCCCTTGGTGAATCCATGTTGACTGTTCCTGATTACCTTCCTCTCCTCCAAGTGCTTCAAAATGGTTTCTTTGAGGACCTGTTCCATAATTTTTCCAGGGACTGAGGTGAGGCTGACCGGTTTGTAGTTCCCCGGGTTCTCCTTCTTCCCCTTTTTAAAGATGGGCACTATATTTGCCTTTTTCCAATCGTCCAGGGCCTCCCCTAATCGCCTCGAGTTTTCAAAGATAATGGCCAATGGCTCGGCAATCACATCAGCCAATTCCCTCAGCACCCTTGGATGCATTAGATCTGGACCCATGGACTTGTGCATGTCCAGCTTTTCTAAATAGTTCTTAACCTGTTCTTTCATCACTGAGGGCTGCTCACCTCCTCCCCATACAGAGCTGCCCAGTGCAGCAGTCTGGGAGCTGACCTTGTCTGTGAAGACCGAGGCAAAAAAAGCATTGACTTCTTCAGCTTTTTCCACATCATCTGTCACTAGGTTGTCTCCCCAATTCATTAAAGGTCCCACACTTTCCCTGACCTTTTTCTTGTTGCTAACATACCTGTAGAAACCCTTCTTGTTATTCTTCACATCCTTTGCTAGCTGCAACTCCAGTTGTGTTTTGGCCTTCCTGGTTACACCCCTGCATGCTCGAGCAATATTTTTATGCTCCTCCCTAGTCATCTGTCCAAGTTTCCACTTCTTGTAAGCTTGCTTTTTGTGTTTAAGCTCACCAAAGATCTCACTGTTAAGCCAAGCTGGTTGCCTGCCATATTTGCTATTCTTTCTGCACATCAGAATGGTTCCTGTGCCCTCAATAAGGCTTCTTTAAAATACAGCCAGCTTTCCTGGACTCCTTTCCCCCTCATATTAGCCTCCCAGGGAATCCTGCCCATCATTTCCCTAAGGGAGTCAAAGTCTGCTTTTCTGAAGTCCAGGGTCTGTGTTTTGCTACTCTCCTATTTTGGACAATCCTCGTATTTTGCTAGGATTGCCAATCCTCCAGGATTGTCCTGGAGTCTCCAGGAATGAAAGATTATGTCATGTGTTGAAACCTCCAGGAATATGTCCACCAAGATTGGCAGCCCTACTCCAGTAGCAGACAGGGGAGCCAGTCAGGAATGAGGTCCCATGGTGACAGGCAATGCACTCAGACAGTATGAAGCCCTGGCCATAGCAAGACTAGTTACAGAAGGACTGGATGGAGAGTGAATTTTGGATGAGTAAATAAAAGTATTTAACCAGATGCCTGCATTTAAAGAGTTATGCTCAGGGTATAGACACGCGTCATGTTCCTGTGTCATCTGCTCAATATAGAATACTTACAATGCACTGCTAATGAGTGTGCTGCAAACCAAGAATGATTTGTGGAAATTACTCTGAATTTAGAATGCTGAATAAATTAGAGAAAATTATAAACTGTTTGTTTGTAGAGAATCCAGAAGCAGAACCTCCCCTCCCCCCCCCCAAAAAAAAGATTCACTGCAGATTAGTTGCCCAGTGCTGTTTATAAGTTTCCAATTATCTGAAAAACTTTCTGAAGAACAAGAAGGAGGGAAGTCACTTCACCTCTTTTAACCTCAGCTTCTTCCTTTCTAAAACGGGCATGATATTATTAAGCTATATTTCTGGGGGACTGTGAGCCTTTACTCAATGTTTGCAAAGTGTTTTGAGTTCCATTATTAGCAGGGTGCAGTATAAGAAGAGGAATAAACCACAGAATATAAAGATATGGTACCAATTAAGGATGCTCCTGAGTAGGTCATCGGCAGCAGGAATCAACCCGGGGATATCTGAAGCTGAAGCATGAGCTTCTACTGGGACACAGCTCTCTAATTCAAAAGTTGTAACAGTCATAAATCTGTATGTGATCCAGCCACTAGAGGGAAACAGAGCCATGCTGTGTAAGCAATGGTTACAGGAGGCTAAGGAAGAGAGTGACCTGTTTGTATTAGGGCTTTGCTAGCTGGCAGTCAGGTGACATGCTGGGTCCCTGGCACGGGAGATACCAGCTACACATGTCAGGCCAGGTTGTACAGGGAAGCGTGTAAGGAAGTGTGAGTCCTGCAGGTTAAAGAGAGCCCACCAGGATGGCTGTTGCCCATAAGCGGTACAGCTACAATAAATACAAAACAGAGTTTGCTCCTAAGTATGTATCACAGCAGATCAACATGAAATACTGCAAAGATACCAGGAGTGGCAACCAGGAATTAATACCAGATACCAGGTGTGGCAACCAGGAGTTAATATAACAAGGGAGCCAGACCTGTTTTCCCCTAAGGATGTGGGTTGCTTAAATGCGTCCACTGTGGTACAAAATCATAGCATGTTTTCTAGAAAATAACAGAACAAAAGACAAAAAAGTAAAACTGTAAAAGATAATTAACCAACACAAACATACTTGCAACAGTAGTTTTTGGACATCCCCATAAAAACACATCCATCGCCTGGACTTCACGTCAACTAAATTCCATGCCTAGTTGAAGGACAGGAGGGCTTGCATTAAATCAAGAGATGGGAAAGACCTATGAGCTCATCCAGCAGTCTCCCTGGCAATGCAGCTTTGTTCCCTCTAGTGCTCAGAATCGGAGAGTGTGTTCAGGTTCTAATGGTTTCTTGTCTAGCTGCTCCATTTGCTACACTGGATATTGTGTTTAACAGAACTGGTAGTTGATTTGATCTCTGTCAGGGAGGTAATTGCTTCTTGGATGTTTGTGTTGAAACATACATGTCTAATTTCTCTATTTATTTTTGCTGCTTTCATGTGTTTTCCATAAACAATCAAAAACTTCTAGTTGACTGGAAACTCTGGAGATAGCAAAGCTGTTTATTTCACATCCCTCCCTCTGGCCCATCCCACATTTTAAAAATGTTAGTGTCAGTAAAAAGTGTGAGACTGCTAGCCCAGGAGACTGAAAACCTCTCTCTCTATTAGAATATGCACATCACAAGCTGTAGCAATGCAAGCTTCCCCTCTTACAATGGGTGAGAAAGAAGTTCAGTTACCATGGCCTATTCAGTCCTTTGCCTTTCTGCTGAAACGGTGAACAAAGAGGTAAATTTCATCTGTGGTTTTTGTGATGTAGAAACTTTCCCACTAGGAACTGAATCTACCAACTCATTTCACATTTACTTTAGCTCTATGTTTTGCATTTTATAACTTCCTTCAGGGCTTGATTATTTCTTGAATGGAAACATGGTTGCTCCAGTTTGTGAGGTCTACATTTTTTTCCCCTTAGGGCTTTGCACTTCTCCATGCAGTGCTTAAAAGTCACCCACATTTCTGGGTTTTGTTTTCCAATTTATTTGAACCTATTATGCGAACTCTCATGTGGTTTTAGAGTATTAAGGCCAGAACCCTTGCATTCCATGATTTTTGCTGCAGAATTCACCTCTTGCTGCAGAATTGGGCTCTGGGATCTCCGCTTTAATTAAACTCTGCCCACATATCTACACCAGCAACACCATCACAGGACCTAACCAGATCAGCTACAACATCACCGGTTCATTCACTGCACGTCCACCAATGTTATATATGCCATCATGTGCCAGCAATGCCCCTCTGCTATGTACATTGGCCAAACTGGACAGTCACTACGTAAAAGGATAAATGGATACAAGTCAGATATTAGGAATGGCAATATACAAAAACCTGTAGGAGAACACTTCAACCTCCCTGGCCACACAATAGCAGATGTAAAGGTAGCCATCTTACAGCAAAAAAAACTTCAGGACCAGACTCCAAAGAGAAACTGCTGAGCTTCAGTTCATTTGCAAATTTGACACCCATCAGATCAGAATTAAACAAAAACTGTGAATGGCTAGCCAACTACAAAAGCAGTTTCTCCTTCCTTAGTGTTCACACCTCAACTGCTAGCAGAAGACCTCACCCTCCCTGATTGAACTAACCTTGTTATCTCCAGACTGATTCTTGCCTACATATTTATACCTGCCTCTGGAAATTTCCATTACATGCATCTGACAAAGTGGGTATTCATCCATGAAAGCTTATGCTCCAATACATCTGTTAGTCTTAAAGGTGCGACAGGACTCTCTGTTGCTTTGTACAGATACAGACTAACATGGCTACCCCTCTGATACTTAATATTACCTGTGTTGCTGCTGACCATTTTAGCATAATAGTCAGTTAATGGGCATGTCCCACAATTCCAAACTCACCTACACCTCCTCGTGGCCAAAAGTCTCTTATGTCTCTTACCCAGCCGCCAGTCGGCTAGCAGGTCTGACAAGTTCTGTACTGCGTGGTCAGTCCAAACATCTATGGCATGCTGAAAATGTGAGAATGGCATAAAATAAATGGAATCTGAAAATAAATAACATTGGGCCACTGTACTAAGGGCAGTGTTAATTTTCATATTTAATTAGAAATCTCCCTTTTATGTTCATCTGAAGCTGTCGTAGAATTTCCCTCAGATTGCTGCAGAAACAAGGAACTTTGCTTTTTCTTTTAGATCCAGCTTTCCCCAGAGCTCACAGGGCCTTCAAACTAAAGGAGTAAAATGACAACAGTCAGAAATGATTGACCAAAGATCTTCAGGAAGCTTGTGAGCTCTGACTAGATTGCAATGGATTATCTCCATTTTTTTTTTTTTTTTTTTTTTTGCAACTGACAGGGACTTGGCATTAAAGCTATTTTATCTGTGTCGTAACAAACTATTTGGTGGAAAAAACGTTGGTGGTTCCAGATGAAGCAAGAGCTACACAAACTCAGTGCTGTTTCTTTTTTAGTGAGTGCAGAGAGGAGTCACAAGCAGAATTAAAATGCAGAGTTTTCTCCTGCTAATACAAGGTGCAGTATCAGGGAGGCATGGCTTTGTTTTACTTGGACCAGAAAGCTGTCTTCATTGGAGCAAAAATCTAAACAAATATAATTTGAAAACTTATCTACATGCCACATCCACAATAGTGGGTGACCTGACTTGTGAGTCCACTATAGATAATATTGTGGTGAAAGACATGGAACCTAGACTACACAGCCATATAATGTTATATCAGAGATTTTAGTATACCTAGAGCACTCTCTTACTATTCTAGATACATATTTCCTATTGAGATATCAAAACAATATTCATTTTTACAATTGGTCACTGGACTTTTTTAGTAACTTTACTATTGTGTATTATTATGCCATGGACTTGTTTTACAATAACTGTTTGCTTCAATTGTTCTTCTTTAGATACTAATTTTCATATTTTCTTTTATTCGGGTGGTATTGTTTCCTTGCGTCTTTCTTTCATTTCCTTGACCAGAGAGGGATATGTTCATGTTTATAAAGCAGAATGTAATTTTACAGGATTTAACTAGGAATCTTTCTTTATCATCAATCTTAATCCTGATTGTGATTTTTCAAAAATTCCAAATAAAGAAACAGCATCACCTCTTAAGCAAATAAAAATGGACTTTTCAGTCTCATCCCAAATAGTGAAACTAAAAATCTAAGGGAGACTGATAGGATTTCATCTCCTATTCTGCCAAAGCAAGAGTAGTAATTAGTGACTGAAGAAGTTATACCGGTCATAGTGCATGCACAATTTAGAAAAACACTGGAGATAATGGAGAAGCCAATTTTAAGAAATACAGATTAAGAATGGCCATATCATCAGGGTAGTGAGATCATAAGTGAAATCTAAGACCTTGAAAGAAAAAAAAATGGACACTTGCCCATCCAGTGGAAAATGCCACAACCTTTTAGCTCCTAATGTCTCAGAGAAGTTTACATCACACCATTCACACATGCATTCAGAACTATAGCTGGTCAGGAATAAAGAGAAACTACCAGGAAGGCTGTGGGGAGAAAAAAGAATCAGACAGCAAGTGACAGACAAAGCCAGTGAGTGGACAGGGGTGCATGACGAAGTGGTCCGTCACTGAGCGTGACTGCTGATTGGCTGGAGTTTAATAGAAGTGGGGCTAAGAAGCTATAAAACATATCCTAGCTGTGAGTCAGTCTGGCCTGGGAGCTTGGCTTAGACACAGGGCCCCTCTAGCTTTGTACGATTTAGGCATGGTCTACACTAGACGCCTTTGCCACTATATAGTTATGCTGGTTTGGGGTGACACAACTGCATCTGTTCCCCTCAGGCACACGTTCAGGCCTTCACCTTTCCAGCTATTGCCATTCTTGGGCAGAAACGGTCTCTTTCCCTCCTGACCGGGGCATTTCCAGTATGCACAGTTGCCGGCCTACACTGTGAATCCCCCAAAAGGCAGACTGCCTCACCAGGCCTGCTATGTCTTCCTTCCCCAGAGGCTGAAAACAGCATAATTGCCACAGTTAAGTTACCACACAGCTCTTTCTAAGCAAGCACATTTATTCTTAAGGTAAAAGCATTACAGAAGAATCCTATTAAAACAATAAAAAAAACTATATACATGCTAATAAGCTCACCAGAGATCACCCCAACTCCATTAAGGGCTCTGGCAGGTGAACAGTCCTTCAAACCCCACTGAGGGTTTTCCTGTGGTTACAAGTTCATAACTGCCTGCGCTCAGAACAAAAACCTTGGTGAGTTAGTGCTTTATACCCTTTGGGTCTTTGATCTGTCCCCATGGAACAAGTGGTCAACAGACAAAGTTCCCTTTCTCAGGGTGAAGATACAAAAGGCTGAGTTCTTGCATAAGCAGAGGAGTTACATTTACTTACACCTCCCCCTAGGGATTTTCCCCCAAATCCACGGAACTTAAATTTCACATTGTTTCAACTAGCCCTTTGAAGTTCATAACATGGTCCCCATAACATGGCCCCATTAGCCATGTTTCCACCCTAGAGGCATTGCACGCAATCCCACAATAACTCATAAACATTTGCATTTTTAATACAATGAACTCTTATAAAATACTTAAACCTAATTCAGTCAGGTCTGTCCATGATATTGCAGGAAATTGCTATCTGTCACAAAGGGGAGTGATTTTTGTACCAGCAACAGACCTAGTGTAGATGCAGTTATATAGGCAAAAAGTACTTTTCCCATTATAGTTCAGGAACTGGTATAAGATATACTCACAATAGAGTGTTTTTATGGATTTCAGATGCGTCTCCCCTAGGAGGGTTTGCCAGTATAGCTACACCGGTACAGCTACCCTCGCTAACTCTTTCCAGTGTAGACAAGGCCTATGTTGGCCTGGGAAGCATACTTTAGAGAAGAATTCTTTTTGGCTTTGGAGGATTTCATTGACCTGGGAATGACGTTCGCCTTGGAGCCTGACTTCAATTGAGACCTGCTCTATTTACAAAAGACTCAGTTTAGCCTGGGAATTGAGGCTTGGCAGTGGCTGGATTTAGTCTGGGATGGTTTAACCCAGCTGGGGAAACTGGGCTTAGACAGAGGCTCGTGCCAGACTGAAAAGACTTTATTTAGCTTTGACAAAGACTTGTTCTAATTCTGAGGTTTCTTCCTTTCTGTATGGAACTGTATGGGAATCTTTTCAATCTAAGCCCTGGTCTACACTATGGGGTTAGGTCAAATTTAGCTGCGTTAGGTCGATTTTAAAATGAATGCGTCTACACAACCAACCCCGTTCTGTCGACCTAAAGAGCTCTTAAAATCGACTTCTGTACTCCTCCCTGGCGAGGAGAGTAGCACTAAAATCGACCTTGCTGGGTCGAATTTGGGATAGTGCAGATGCAATTCGACGGTATTGGCCTCCGGGAGCTATCCCAGAGTGCTCCATTGTGACTGCTCTGGACAGCACTTTCAACTCCAATGCACTAGCCAGGTACACAGGAAAAGCCATGGGAAATTTTGAATTTCATTTCCTGTTTGGTCAGTGTGGCGAGCTCAGCAGCACAGGTGACCATGCAGTCCCCCCAGAATTGCAAATGAGTTCCAGCATGGACTGAAAGGGAGACACTGGATCTGATCGCTGTATGGGGAGAAGAATCTGTGCATGCAGAACTTCGATCAAAACAAAGAAATGCTAATATATTTGCCAGAATCGCACAGGGCATGATGGAGAGAGGCTACAACAGGGACACACAGCAGTGCCACGTGAAAGCTAAGGAGCTCAGGCAAGCCTACCAAAAGACAAAGGAGGCAAACGGTCACTCCGGATCAGCGCCCCAGACATGCCGCTTCTATGATCAGCTGCATGGCATTCTGGGGGGGTGAACCCTACCACTACCCTGCCACTGGCCATGGACACCTGCAAGGGGGAGTCTCACGCAACAGAGTGGAGGATGAGGAAGAGGAGGAGGAGGAGCAGCAGGCAAGCGGTGAATCCGGTGAATCCATTCTCCTCAGCAGCCAGGGCCTTTTCATCACCCTGGAGCCAATACCCTCCCAAGGCAGGATCCCCGACCCTGAAGCCGGAGAAGGCACCTCTGGTGAGTGCACATTTGTAACTACAGTACAGGGTTTTAAAGCAATAGTGTTCAATGTTTGATTTGCCCTGAAGAATTGGGATGCATTCGCAGCCAGTACAACTACTGGAAAAGTCTGTTAACGTGTCTGGGGATGGAGTGGGAATCCTCCAGGCACATCTCCATGAAGCTCTCCTGGAGGTACTCTGAAAGCCTTTGCAGAAGGTTTCTGGGAAGGGCTGCTTTATTTTGTCCTCCACGGTAGGACACTTTACCACACTAAGCCAGTAGCAAGTAGTCTGGAATCATTGCAGCACAAAGCATGGCAGCGAATGGTCCTGGGTTTTGGTCGCATTCAAGCAACATTCGGTCTGTATCTTTCTGTGTTAACCTCAGGAGAGTGATATCATTCATGGTCACCTCATTGAAATAAGGGAATTTTTGTAAGGGAACATTAAAAGGACCCTGTTCATGCTGGGCTGTTTGCGCTTGGCTAAAAGGAATCATCCCAGAGAATAGCCACACAGAATAGCCACACAGCTGGGAGGTGTGTGCTGTACATCCACCCGAAAATGGCAGCCCCTCCTTTTAAATGTGAAACCCAACCGGCAGTGCTTGCTAACGGAAAGGACGGCACTGCAGTTTGAAACCATTCTCACATATTATGAAGGCGTAAGAAGCCAACCCCGCGTACCAAAACCATGGCTGCCTGAAAAACAAATTCTGTTGCCCAGCCGTTTGTGATGTGTCACCATATTGGCAGGTGCTCAATTTAAAAGGCAAAATGTGACCTTGTACCTAAAGCACATGTGTTGTCTGCTCTGAATTGCTTGATTCACTGTGAAAGAGTCTCCCTTTTGTTCTCAGAAATGTATCATCTTAAATTTTACACTCCCTTTTTATCTCCACCCAGGTGCAAATGTTTCTATGCTCCCTCTATCATTTCCGTCCCTGAGGTTATCGCAGATTAGAAGGCGAAAAAAACGCACTCGCGATTACATGTTTTCTGAGTTCATGAAGTCCTCCCGCACTGATAGGGCACAGCTGAATGCATGGAGGCATTCAGTGTCAGAGGCCAGGAAAGCATTAAGTGAGTGTGAAGAGCAGAGGCAGGAGGCGATGCTGAGGCTAATGGGGGAGCAAACGGACATGATGAAGTGTCTGTTGGAGCTGCAGGAAAGCCAAAAAGAGCACAGACCCCCACTGCATTCATTGTATAACCGCCTGCCCTCCTCCCCAAGTTCCATATCCTCCTCACCCAGACACCCAAGAACACGTGGGGGGAGGCTCCGGGAACCCAGCCACTCCACTCCAGAGGATGGCCCAAGCAACAGAAGGCTGTCATTCAAACAGTTTTGATTTGTAGTGTGGCTACAATAAGCAATGTGGCCTTGTCCTTCCCTCCCCCTGGGATACCTTGTCAGTTATCTCATTTTTTTTAATTAATAAAAGAATTATTGCATGGTTTCAAAACAATAGTTACTTTATTTTGAAGGGGGAGGGTGGTTGGCTTACAGGGAATTAAAATCAACAAAGGGGGCAGGTTTGCATCAAGGAGAAACACACACAACGGTCACACCGTAGCCTGGCCAGTCATGAAACTGGTTTTCAAAGCCTCTGGGATGTGCAGTGTGCCTAGCTGTGCTCTTCTAATTGCCCTGGTGTCTGGCTGCCCAAAATTGGCCACCAGGCAATTTGCCTCAACCTCCCACTCCACCATAAACGTCTTCCCCCTTACTCTCACAGATATTATGGAGCAGCAATAACAGCAAGCAGCAATAACAATGGGAATGTTGGTTGCACTGAGGTTTAACCTAGTCAGCAAACAGCGCCAGCGAGCTTTTAAACATCCAAAGGCACATTCTACCACCATTCTGCACTTGCTCAGCCTATAGTTGAACTGCTCCTTACTACTGTCCAGGCTGCCTGTGTAAGGCTTCATGATCCATAGGAGCAAGGGGTAGGCTGGGTCCCCAAGGATAACTATTGGCATTTCAACATCCCCAAGAGTAATTTTCTGGTCTGGGAAGTAAGTCCCTTCTTGCAACTGCTCAAACAGCCCAGAGTTCCTAAAGATGCGAGCATCATGCACCTTTGCTGGCCATCCCATGTTGATGTCGGTGAAATGTCCCTTCTGATCCACCCGTGCTTGCAGCACCATTGAGAAGTACCCCTTGCGGTTTACGTACTGGTTGGCAAGGTGTTCCGTTGCAAAGATAGGGATATGCGTTCCGTCTATCGCCCTACCACAGTTAGGGAACCCCATTGCAGCAAAACCATCCACTATGACCTGCACATTTCCCAGAGTCCCTACCCTTGATAACAGAATGTTAGTGATTGCATTGGCTACTTGGATCACAGCAGCCCCCACAGTAGACTTGCCCACTCCAAATTGATTCCAGACTGACTGGTAGCAGTCAGGTCTTGCAAGTTTCCACAGGGCTATCACCACTCGCTTCTCAACTGTCAGGGCAGCTCTCATCTTGGTATTCCTGTGCTTCAGGGTGGGGGAAAGCAACTCACAAAGTTCAAGGAAAGTAGCCTTATGCATGCAAAAGTTTCACAGCCACTGTGAATCGTCCCATACCCGCAACACTATGCGGTCCCACCAGTCTGTGCTTATTTGAATCGGCATTCCACTGTATCAACCAGCCCCAGTGCCACCATGATGTCCCAATTGCCACAGCCTGTGCTTTCAGGAACATCTGTGTCCATGTCCTCATCACAATCATCCTTGTGCTGGCGTCTCTTAGCCCAGTTCTGCACATACTCCAGGATAATGCGCGAGGTGTTTACAATGCTCACAACAGCAGCAGTAAGTTGAGCGGGCTCCATGCTTGCCGTGGTATGGCATCTGCACGGGTAACCCAGGAAAAAAGGCATGAAACGATTATCTGTCATTGCTTTCACAGAGGGAGGGAGGGAGGGGCAACTGACGACATGTGAGGCCTATTGGTGAGGCCTCATCTGGAATACTGTGTCCAGTTTTGGGCCCCACACTACAAGAAGGATGTGGAAAAATTGGAAAGAGTCCAGCGGAGGGCAACAAAAATGATTAGGGGTCTGGAGCACATGACTTATGAGGAGAGGCTGAGGGAACTGGGATTGTTTAGTCTCCAGAAGAGAAGAATGAGGGGGGATTTGATAGCAGCCTTCAACTACCTGAAGGGGGGTTCCAAAGTGGATGGAGCTCGGCTGTTCTCAGTGGTGGCAGATGACAGAACAAGGAGCAATGGTCTCAAGTTGCAGTGGGGGAGGTCCAGGTTGGATATCAGGAAAAACTATTTCACTAGGAGGGTGGTGAAACACTGGAATGCGTTACCTAGGGAGGTGGTGGAGTCTCCTTCTTTGGAGGTTTTTAAGGCCCGGCTTGACAAAGCCCTGGCTGGGATGATTTAGCTGGGAATTGGTCCTGCTTTGAGCAGGGGGTTGGACTAGATGACCTCTTGAGGTCCCTTCCAACTCTGATATTCTATGATTCTATGATTCTATGTACCCAAAACCACCTGCAACAGTGTTTTTGCTCCATCAGGCATTGGGAGCTTAACCCAGAATTCCAATGGGTAGCAGAGACTGCGGGAACTGTGGGATAGCTACCCACAGTGCATCGCTCCGTAAGTCAATGCTAGCCATGGTATTGAGGACGCATTCCACTGACTTAATGCGCTTAGTGGGGACATACACAATTGACTGTATAAAATCTATTTCTAAAAATCGACTTCTATAAAATTGACCTAATTTCGTAGTGTAGACATACCCTAAGTTACTTCAATTCCTACAGGAGCTAAAATTAAAAAGTATATTCTTCTAATGCTCCTGAATCTATCTTTCTGCTTCTCCCCCCTCCACAGTTTCTTGAGTCTACAACTCACAGTTCACATATGTTTGACTACTGAACAGAATAATGGGACTAAACTCCCCAAATGGTCTCTGTTTTGTGCACATGAAAAACTTGTGTACGCCCTTGTGTGCATCTTTCCAATACTACACTAATGTGCCTTGCTATTTAGCCTCAGTGATGGCATATTTTGTGAGAGAGAAATGTTGCTTTCCCTGGTAATTTGCATTCTCCTAGTATCCATGGTTTGCCAATCCTACTGTGGGGATACTCTTCCCAGGCAGACTGCAGAGCAAAATCAGATTAATTGTTGTTCAGCATGGGGTTAACTTTCTTCTTGTTGGACCCATGTTAGGGTGGCAGTTTTCCAAAGCTGGAAATCTTAATACATGTCTTAGACACTGGAGTTATGTCTCTAATGAACACATGGAATATTTGAAGAGAACCATGAAACTATTCCAAGTAGGATGACAAGCTGAATAACACACTGTGTTCAAATTTGGGTATGGACTGAAATATTGGACATAGGTACTAGGGAACAAACTAGGGTGACCAGATGTCCCGATTTTATAGGGACAGTCCTGATATATGAGACTTTTTCTTAAATAGGTGTGTCACAGGGTACACACAGGTTTCCACTCTCTGGTGCCTGTGCCCTGTGTTGGCTGGTTAAAATAAAGAGTCCCCATGCCTTCTTTGGTGCTTCACCCTTGTGTCTTTATTTATAGTGCAACAGTGTTATGTCCCTTTTTCCCCCAGCGGCTATCCCCAGTCAGACCTTCCCAGGGTCTCCTGGCCCATGAGGCTGCTTTCCTTTGGTGAGGAGACAGAGGGTACGTCTATACTTACTTCCTGGTCCGGATGTAAGCAATCGATCTTCTGGGATCGATCCCGGAAGTGCTTGCCGTCGACGCCGGTACTCCAGCTCAGCGAGAGGAGTACGCGGCATCGACGGGGGAGCCTGCCTGCCGCGTCTGGACCCGCGGTAAGTTCGGACTAAGGTACTTCGAATTCAGCTACATTATTAACGTAGCTGAATTTGCGTACCTTAGTCCGAAGTGGGGGGTTAGTGTGGACCAGGCCAGAGACGTAACCCTTCTATCCCCTCCCATGCTAGTCTCCCGACTGAGCTTTCCCCTGGGCTTTTATAGCCGTCCTCCTCTTCAGCCCAGCTGTCGCTACTTAACTCAACTCATAGCATTGAGCCAGCCCTCGTTAGGGCTTGCAGCTGGGTCCCCACACCTGGCCTCCCTATCAGAAATTAGGGCCTCACCAGCATTTTAGCAGGGCATTCAAGGGGTTTACCTCTGGCCTGCCACAAGGTGCCAGGGCCGCCCAGAGGGGGGGGGGGGCAAGTGGGGCAATTTGCCCCAGGCCCTGGCCCCGCAGGGGCCCCCATGAGAGTTTTTCGGGGCCCCTGGAGTGGGGTCCTTCACTCGCTCCGGGGGCCCCAGAAAACTCTCGTGGGGCCCGGGCCTCCGAAGCTTTTTCCGCTCCGGGTCTTTGGCAGCAATTCGGCGGCGGGGGGTCCTTCCGCTCCAAGACCTGCCGCCGAAGTGCCCTGAAGACCCGTGGTGGGGGATCCTTCTGCCCCAGGACCCGCCGCCGAAGCGCTGGGTCTTTGGCGGCAATTCGGCGGTGGGGGAGACCCCAGACCCCCTGAATCCTCTGGGCAGCCCTGCAAGGTGCCTATTACCCCCCATCCCTGTCCTGATTTTTCACACTTGCTATCTGGTCACCCTGGAACAAACAGACAAGAGAAAATGGCTGTGTTTTGTCCCCCTTATCTGTGTCTGCAAAACCTATGGTAGAATGTAACCAATAGTGAATATGTGTCCCAGGGAGGGAAAGTTTTCTGAATAAAATGATTTACATTTTCTCATAAGAACACAGCTTTTTAGCCTGCGATCTGGGTGACTGTTCTCTAATGCATTTTGAAGGAGTTACACTTTTTTGGCTTTGTGAACCTTTGTGATGCGTACTATAAGCCATTTAGCTATAGATCTTTTCAAGGCTTCCTTCGCTTTAATTGCCAAGTGGCAGAGAGCAGAAAAATGGGTTTCAGGGAGGATTTTATGCTTTTGGTGTAAGTTTTGATTACTCTTTGAACATCAAGCATGAGCCTGCTTCCTTTGCCTTCAGAGGTTTAACATCTGGCAGCAGGATGGAATGATAATATCCTCTCACCTAGAGAAAAAGCTTTCTGCTGAGGAGCAAAGGCTAGATCAGTCCTTAAATCATGCTGTCCTCTTTATGGAAGAGGCAGAGCTGGTCTCTGTGGACAGAGCCACTAGTTCTGTATTTCTTCTAGTAGCAATGATCACAAAGGATACTTCAGTGGAAAGGAAACTAGAGAACTGTACTCAGGATGTTGAATGATGAGCTGAATAGGGCTCTGAGGACCAAGCTAAGGTTCCAGATGAGTCGTTTTTGACTGATGTTTGACCAGGGCCGGCTCTGGCTTTTTTGTCGCCCCAGGCAAAAAAGCCTCCGCTGCCCCCCGCCCCCTGGCGGGGAGCGTGGCACGGGAGGGCGCCGAGCCCGGCCATGGCCCCGCTCTCCCTGGCTGGCCGGAGCGCCGCGGGGAGGGTGGCGAGCCCGGCGTGGGCCCTGCTCTCCCCAACCCACCGGAGCACCAGGAGGAGGGCGGCCCCGCTCTCCCCAGCCGGCCGGAGTGCCGGGGGAGGGCAGCCCCGCTCTCCCCGGCCGGCCGGAGCACCGGGGGAGGGCGGCGAGCCTGGCCGCGGCCCTGCTCTCCCCGACCGTCCGGAGTGCCGGGAGGAGGGCGGAGAGCCCGGCCACGGCCCCGCTCTCGGTCCGGAGCGCCACCGGGCGCCCCAACAGCCCCAGTATGTTTAAAACAAAAACAAAAAAAACCCAACCCTGAGCGCCGCCCCCCTCCAGGTGCCGCCCCAAGCACATGCTTGGTAGGCTGGTGCCTGGAGCCGGCCCTGTGTTTGACACTGCTTTTAAGACTCTCTTGACTGACAAATGAGACACAAGCCTTCGGGAACTGGTCTCTAGCCTAAATGATGATCCACTTGGGAGAGACTGTAAGAAACATTTGATTTTGGTGTGATTTGCTTATTTGAATGCCAGTGATTGAATTGTAGCCATATCCTTGAATAGGATCTATTTGCTGTGTCTTTTCTGTAGGCCAGCAGTGACTCTTCTGGAGCATCCTTTTGGGTTAACTTTCACTCTCAGCTTCCAAGTTGCTAGATAGTGTCTTCTTGGCTCTGGGTGCAAATTGACTCAGTTCATCCAGTCAAGGTAGATCTCTCCTACCCCACTCCATTATTTCTCCTTACACTAGAGCACTCCAGTGGTGAAAAATCCATCACCCCTTTGGCCCACAGGGTCCCCCAGCTTTTCCCTGGATCTCCTGGTTAAGGGCGTGTTGGGAGAAAATGGGCGGGCTTTGTTCTTCATCATAAAAAAGAAAAGGCCACTGCCACATGCCCAGATCTGAATCCCAGATTCTCCACACCCCAAACTTGTTCTCAGTGTTTTGGATTCATATTTGGGCCAGGTGGGCAGAAGCCAGAAGGAATTGCCAGTGATTCAGAACAGCTTCCCTCTAGACAGAAGAGATCCAAGATCCAACACTCAAAAGAGCAGGCTTGATACTAGCTCTTTAGCTTCTACGTTACTTTCCTCTACTTCATGAGAGGAGAACTCTAGCCAGGACCTAGTATTGTGGGGTCAGAGGATGCTACTGTAGGTGAGGTAAGGGCTAGGGACAGATTTTGCATGCTGGTGTTAGAAGCAGCATCAGTTATGGGCTCATTGGTGACTCCCTAGGTGCCAGGGGTTATGGGGTTATACCAGTAAGTGTTCTGTTTGGGGTTGCAAATGGGGTGGGGAGAACTGGATTGGGGTGGGGGTGGAGGGGCAGACCTTTATCAATCCCCCTATCTGTGTGTACTAACACAGTGTGGGATTGGGGAAGGACTGATGGAGAGTTGAGGGCTGCTGCTTTCTGTGCTCCAGGAGCTGCCTGGGCATATCAGCAATGGATGTTGTGGAATCTGCAGCCTCCTTAGAGTGGCAGCCATGAAAGATAATGCTTTGCATGTGGCCTGTGTGTGGTGTACATTGATCATATGCATCTGTGCGGGTGATGTACAAGTCAGTTTCATTGGAGTCTCCCTGAGAGCAACATGTCTTTGGGTCTAGTCTCTAATGTTCTCTTGCTTGATTTCCACAGAGTGCTCCCGGCCCCATAGCATTCCATCAGTGACCTCATCCAGAGCAGGCTCTTATATTAGGGTCCCTGGAAAGCAGCAGGTGGAATGTGTGCCGTGACTCCTGGGACCAGGAGACAGGCTGTCAAAGGGAGGGATCCTAGGTGATGAGTCTGGAGGACAATACATGCTGGGGTGGTTGGATGAGGCTGGGAGTGGCATTTCTTGGCTAGGGGAAGTAGCAGATGGTTCCACTGGTTTTCATATGTGTCGCTGCACTCTTATGTGTAGACACCTGAGTCTCTGTTGAAGAAAAAGAACCTTGCCTGCTCAACTTGCCAGCAGCCAAGGTCCCCTCTTGAAGAGTGGATGACCCAGGAGATGTAACTGCCCTCTACAGCTCAGTCAGCAGCCAGCTCTGATGGGGACATAAGTGAACTGTTGGTGTTATAGCTAGAGCAACATCCAGGACACTGTGTCATGAATGAGGACAGGTAGGGTGGGGGAATAGTGCTAGGCAGTAGTTCTAGCATTGTGTCCTTTGTGAAAATGAGGTCAGGCAGGGGACCTTTAAATTAAGCTCCCCCCTCCATATGTGGTGATTATCATTTGTTATTTGTATTCTGGTAGCACCCAGGGGTCCATTGTGCTAGATTTTTTAAACACACATAGCAAAGAGATGGTCCCTGCCCCTGCACGTGCCATGCACTGGTGCTCTCTATGGTAATTGACATACTGGCTTAATCCCTGCCTGGCCATTGCTGGGGTGTCTTGATCCCCACTTTTTCAGATGGTGCATAGGGGCTGCCCTTTTTTCTGTGGGGCTAGTCCAGGGGCTGATGCCCTCTGACTTGCTGTGCCCTGCAGCCCAGCCAAGCACGCTGCCAGGGTTTTGGCTCTATCCTGCAAGTCTCCATTCTTTTATGTAATGTTCTCAATTTGCCAGCTGGAGCCAGTGACTGCATTGTTGAGGATCTACCTGTCCCCCACCCTACAGCTGTTCTGGGGCTGCAAAGATGTTCTGGCTCTGTGGGTCCAGCAGCAGGTTCCAATGGGAGCAGGTTACCTCCAGTATGAGAGAAAGACCAGCATCATCTGTGAAAGTGGGCTTTCTCCTTCTCCCTTCTGCCCATTGGGCAACTGCACTGTTCACCCTGGTCCCCATCCCTGAGTCTAACCCACTGCCTGGCCTTCACCCTGCTCCACTACCTACCCATGCAGTCGCAGCAGCAGCCACTCTGCCCCAGTCAGAGATCTCTGGAAATCCCCTCCGTGATGTTTTGGGGTTCATCTAGGCCAGGAAGGGGTTCAATCAATGTCTGCCTTGTAGCCCTGGCTGTCTTGTGTCTAAGCAGCTTTAGTTCAGAGTTCTGACCCCAGCAGCCTACCAGCAGTTCGCAAGCCTCACTCACGCTTTGCCCAACCTGGTTACTCCTTGCCGGCTGACCTTAGTACCCTGCCAGCCATGAATTTTCCCCCAAATCGTCCTACTGCAGGGACCAGTCCCTCTCACTCAGCCCTCACAAAAACAGTGATAGCTTCGCTGCCTCTACAGAGACAGTAAAACATTCCAACCTGTCAGCTGTCTGGCAGCAAACCCTTTACTGATCTTAGCCAGTACTGATGATCTATAATGAAAGCAAAACAAGTTTATTAACAAAAAAGCCTGGATTAAGTGATACCGAGTAAAAGAGAGAAAGGTAGAGATGGTTGCAAGCAAATAAAAGTGAAAACCCACATTTAAAAGACTAAAACTTATTCTAGCAAGATGCGGTCTTTGTTCAAGATAGTTTCTCTCACCCCAGTCATATTTCCAGCTTTTCACTGGCCAGCCTGGTCAGGACCCTTCACAGAAATCAAATCACTTGGTTTCTTTGTCTCCTTAAAGTGAAGGATAAAGATGGAGTCTCTCGCTGTCCCGTATATTCCCAAAGGAATTGTCTGTCCTAAAAGTCAGAAAGGCCTCCTGCGGATTCACTCTCCGGTGTGTCTCTGGGGTGCAGGAGCCATGTTAATTCTAGAGTTCAGGCTCAGGATAACCGCCGCTGGTTTAGCTCGATGGCTTTGTTTACAGCTGTAACCCTTCTGCCCATCTAAGTTGGCAGCAACAAGGGCCGGGTTCTGTATCTAGGGGTTCCGCTTCAATAACACAGTGCAAAACCGGCTCGAGCCCCCACCCAGTGACCTGGGACAATTACATACCACCCCCTGGGTGCCTCTAAGAGGCAATACTTCCCCTCTCGCAAGCACGGAGTCTGAGTGTAACAGAAAATGTTTAATAACATGAGGTAAACGACATCAGCATTAAATTGGAAAAACACCACAACTAGAGTTCATAGACCAAACCATGAGCGAAGACCCACCCCAGCAAATTGGGCCGTGTCCTCTCCCGTTGGTTCTTGGAACCAGCGACCCAAGAATCACCAAAGTCCCAAAAGTCCGACAACCCCCCAAAGTCTCTGTCCCTGATCAGTGCAGCCCCAGAGTTCAAAAGGGGGGGGGGGTGTGAGCAGGGTGTTAAGGGGCACCTTACGTGATCCGAGGCCAACCGGCTGCTTCTCCGTGGGGTTCCACCCAGCCTTCACCACGAACTGCTCCACTCCACCCGCAGTCCCACTCCTGCCGTCCCACGAACTGCTCTGGCAGCTGCTCCGCTCCGCTCACCGACCTGTGAGCCGTGCCGCTCCGCGCCGCTCCGCTCCGCGACCTGTGAGCCGTGCCGCTCCGCGCCGCTCCGCTCACCGACCTGTGAGCCGTGCCGCACCGCGCTGCTCCGCTCCGCTCACCGACCTGTGAGCCGCTCCGCTCCGCTCCAGCCGTCCCTTGGGCCGCTCCCACAAGGCTCTGTTCTGTTAGCTGCTCCTCCAGCCGCTCCACTCACCGACCTGTGAGTCGCTCAGCGCCACTCCAACCGTCCCACAAGGCTCCACTCTGCTAGCTGCTCTGCCAGCCGCTTAGCATTATAGCTTCAGGCTCCCCCACTAGTTAACACCGCCTCAGTGATCTCAGCTCTTTTGTGATTTCAGCTCATAGTAGGGGAGCCCCAGTGCTAGTGCACCACTGGCCCAAAGTGAATTCAGTTCAGCAGTCTGTAACTAAACTTCTAATGGAATCAAAAGTTAGCTCTGATATTCAACAATGGAGAGAGGAGGTAGTGCAATTGGTGTTTCAACCCCTCAGAGAGGGCCCATACCATCAGGTACAAATACCTGTCCCCATCCTCTCTCAATTCACTGGGTTTTGTAACCCATGCCCCTTGACAAGCACATGCTACTTAGGTAATGGTGAATGACTCACTCAGTCCTTCTGTCATACACAGTTCCACTGGCCTTGATTCACAGAATCAGGGTAACAAAACTTTATTCTTCCTGCCCCAATAACAGAGAAACTGGGGATCCCACACCAGCCAAAGTAACCACTTTGAGTTGCTGTTGTTTCATGCCAGGCGAGTGGGTGTGCCTATGCAAACAAGATCAGCCCCTGGAGTTCTTTTCCACACTCGCCATAATTCACCACCAGATGTCAGGGTAGAGCTCATCCTGACTCTGCTTACATCCTCCCCCCAGCCGAAAATTTGTCGTCCCGACAAATCACACTCCCTATTATAACAACTCACTGGTTCCCTCCAAAGGGCCTCAGATAGCCCACTTTAGCTTCCACAAGCCTGTGTGCTAAACATATTGGTTCCTCACTAGTTACCCCAGGTGCATCATAAGTCAACCGTTTTACTGGTCTTATTACCCTGTCTCGTCTATTGAGAATTTCTGTTGCCGTGGTGGGCGGGACAGCCTCTTGAACGATGGATGGAGAGGTTTCCTTTGAGGGTCCCTCGGCTACTGGCATAGGCCCCTGCATTTCTAGTTCTAACAGTGGAGGGTCCAAGGTGCCCAGGACATCCTCCACCTGTATGTCTCCACTGTCCAATAACCTGGGTGTGTCATCACATGGGGGTCCCACCAGTGGCTCAGGGGTGTCAGGAATGGGCCTAAATACTTCTGCCATGGGGTTTAGGGTGGAAGAAGAGGAGCTCTCTTTTGATTCAGCCGATCGAGACTGAAATCTTGTCTCCATCCCAGGATACACCATGGTTGTATCTTCCTCCTCAGACTCACTCTCAGATGTGCTGCATGGGGGTAGGTTAGCTGCAGGGGGCTGGCTGTCCACGTTGGAGGGCGGCTTTGGTCCAGCACCCTCGTTCTGCCCAGTTGCCCTTTTGTGGCCCATCTCATACGGGGTGCCTACCAATTCCCCCACAGGGAGCAAAAGGTTTCTATGCACTGTCTTTGTCTGCCCTGGACCCTCTTCAGGTTTGATCTTGTAGACCGGCAGGTCTCCTAGCTTTTCCATCACCAAGTAAGGTATTGCCTTCCATCTGTCGGCTATCTTGTGTTTGCCAGCAATACCCAAATTTCGCAGCAGAACTCTGTCCCCCGGCTGGAGTTCTTGCAGACGTACCCTAGCATCATATCGATGTTTGTTGCGGTCTGCATTCTTCCGAGCCGCAGATGTAGCTAAGTGATAAGCATCCCGCAGCTTTTCTCTCAGTCGGGATACATATTGCTGATGAGTTTCATAGCTATCTCCATCCTCTGATACACCAAAGCACAGGTCTATGGGTAATCTTGGTTCTCGTCCAAACATTAAGAGATATGGGGTGACTCCTGTAGCATCATTCTTTGTGGCATTGTAGGCGTGCACCAGATATGCAACATGTTGGCTCCAGGTTGCTTTCTGCTCTGGTCGCAAAGTCCCCAACATATCTAATAGGGTTCGGTTGAACCTCTCTGGCTGAGGATCACCTTGCGGGTGATAAGGCGTTGTTCTAGACTTCTTAATTCCCGCTATCCTCAGCACCTCCTTCAGAAGATGACTCTCAAAGTCCCGCCCCTGATCCGAGTGTATCCGGGCTGGAAATCCATAAACTGAGAAATATTTCTCCCACAGTACTCGAGCAACAGTGGTGGCCCTCTGATCACGCGTGGGATATGCCTGCGCATATCGTGTATAATGGTCAGTCACTACTAGAATGTTCCCAATATTCCTCTTGTCTACTTCTAAAGACAAGAAATCGATGCATACCAGTTCCAAAGGTTTGGTGCTGGTGATGTTCTTGAGATATGCAGCCCTCGTGGGCAGAGTTTTCCTTTGAACACATCGAGCGCAAGTCTCACATTTCCTACGAACATCTTCAGCCATCCGGGGCCAATAGAATCTACTACGAAGAAGTTCCAGGGTCCTCTCCATCCCTAAATGTCCAAAGTCATCATGCAGGGCCCTCATGGCCAGGGCTCTGTACTCTTTTGGCAGCACTAGTTGTGCTCGTTGCTTTTGTAAAGGGTCGGTGGTCATTCGATGTAACACTCCCTGGATCAGTTTTAGTTTGGTCCATTCTCTCAATAGTAGTTTACCCTCCGGGTTAGGAGGGACAACCGCAGCTGGGCTTCGCCCCTCCCTTTTGGCAAGTAGTGTATCACGAATGTCAATATCTTGCAGCTGGGCTTCCTGCCAGTCAGCCGCATTGAGCACGGGCAAGGGAGATTGGTCCAATGCAATATAGTTCACAGAAGCAGAAGGCACGCAGTCAGGGGGCAGGCCCAAAGCTTCAGCAACACATCCATGAAGACTCTCATGGGCCTCTGGCTCTCGGCGACTCACACTGCAAATAGCCCTCACTCCATCCACGGGTATCATAGCCACTTCTGGTGCCTGCGGACGCCGGGACAATGCATCTGCATCTACATTGCTTCTCCCTGATCGGTATTGAATGCTGAACTCATAGCTAGCCAAGGCGGCCACCCATCTCTGCCCTGTAGCATCCAACTTAGCACTTGTTAACACATAAGTCAATGGGTTGTTGTCTGTCCACACCTGGAACTGAGCACCATACAAGTAGTCTCGAAATTTCTCAGTGATGGCCCATTTCAAGGCCAAGAACTCCAGCTTGTGGATGGGATAGCGAGTTTCACTGTCAGACAGTCCTTGGCTGGCAAAGGCTACAGGTTTACGTCTTCCTTCCACTTCCTGGTACAGTACTGCTCCCAGACCCTCCAAACTGGCATCAGTATGCAGGATAAATGGCTTGCTTGGGTCAGCAAAGACTAGGACCGGAGCATGAGTTAGGCATGTAATGATTTCTCTAAAAGCCCTTTCACATCTCTCATCCCACCGTGGCCCAAATGGTTCGAAGGGGCCATAGTGTCTCTGCACAGGAGGCTTTGGGGACCTCCCCTTATTCTTGGTCTTAGGTTTGTTCCTGCTGGACTGGTATCCCCTGGTAAGATCATTCAGAGGTTTTACAATCGTAGCATAGTTCTTCACAAATCTGCGGTAGTAGCCACTAAACCCAAGAAAGGTCTTGAGTTCTCTGTAGTTACTTGGACATGGCCATGTAGTGAGGGCTTCTATTTTATCGGGATCAGTACTCACACCCTCTTGGGACACGATGTGCCCCACATACTTCACTGAGGTCCTGCAGAGCTGGCATTTGTCAATTGAAAGCTTCAAACCATAATCCTCTAACCTATCAAGCACTTTAAGAAGTCTTTCTTCATGCTCCTCCAAGGTTCTTCCAAACACAATCAGGTCATCCAAATAAACTAACACTTGCAGTAAATTCATGTCTCCCACAACTTTCTCCATAAGACGTTGAAATGTGGCAGGTGCTCCAGAAATCCCTTGGGGCATGCGTTCAAACTGATAAAACCCTAATGGGCAGATGAAGGCTGTCTTCTCCTTATCTTCTTCACCCAGAGGGATCTGGTAGTATCCACTTCGAAGATCCAACACAGAGAACCACTGGCTTCCCAGCAAACAGTCTAAGGCATCTTGGACTCGGGGCATTGTGTACTGGTCAACCACAGTACGGCGGTTTAGGGTGCGGTAGTCAATACACATCCGGATTTTCCCATTCTTTTTACGGACCACCACAATGGGTGAGGCGTATGGACTGCGGGACTCTGTAATGATGCCATTCGCAGCCAGCTCCTGAAGATGTTGTCGCACATCTTCCATCTCGGAGAGGGCAATCCTCCTAGATCTCTCCCTGAAAGGTCGAGAGTCATGTAGTCTGATGTTGTGCTCTACTCCTTTTGCACATCCCACATCCCACTCATGCAATGAGAACACTTTGGATCTTTCACAAAGTTTCCTCCTCAGGCGATCTTTCCACTCCTCGGACAATGGTGAATCTCCAAAGTCAAACTTTGCAGGGTCTATTGTCGGAACTTGAGTCTCACACTGGGGTTTTACAATTGATTCAGGCTCGAAGAGATCTGCTATCTTTTGTCCTTGCTTCACAACAACAGTTCGACTTGTTTCATTAGCAATCAGTATAGTCACCTTTTCTTGGGCTTCAGAAGGTAGGGTTATGACTCCACTGGGGACCAGCACTCCTTCTGGGAGCTCTCCTTCAACTGGCTGCTCTACCATTGCTAATGTCCCTTTACTGCCTTTCAGCCGAGTACTCATGACAAGCACTTCTTGCTCCGTCCTTGCAGGCACTACTAAGGGGGTTGTGCCCATGTACTTCAGTGCCCCAATCGGTAGCTCAGATGTCTCCTTTTTAGCACCCTCAATCTTCCTATAGGCTTCAGCACAAAGCGTATGGATCATCAGGGTATTCAGGTACTGGTCCCCAGCCCGTCGTCTGCAGTAATCCGCGAGCACCTTGAAGAGACTGGAGTTGGTCCCTATCAGCACAGACACATCAGAGGTCCCTTTAGGGTCAGGGCATATTAATGCAGCTGTGTCCACCTCTTCTCTTACCCCAGCAACCTCCTCTGGGAATTCCAGGTGCACTATGACATACCCTTGGTAGGGGTATTCATCCATGCTGAGGCCACACAGACCAACGCCAGTCAGTGGCTGTATAGGCAGGTGCCTAAGCATTTGTTGGTAGAATGACTGAAATATAATAGTCACTTGAGATCCAGTGTCAAGCACGGCTTTACACTCCTCCCCTTCAATCTTCACCATGACCTCTGCTCGAGGCCCTATCAGTCCTGCGGGGATCCCAGCTGGACGGTCTTTTCTGGGGGAATCTTCAAATCCTGCAGGCCTGGGTGGTCCCCGTCCCCTCTGGCAACTACCGGATCTCTCCCAACTGATCCTCAGCTTTCCATACACTAAGGAGGGGTTTTCTTCATTATGGCACTTGGCAGCACTGTGTCCATCCTGACCACATCGGTAGCAGAAGAATTGTCCTTTCCCCCTTCGCCCAGATGGGATGGTGGCTCTAAATGCTGACTTCTCCATCGCCACAGTCAGAGGCTCCTTATTCCTGGAAGTCTTAGCTCGGTCAATGGTGCTTTGCAGTTCAGCTATCCGTTCTGTCAGGACCTGCACTTGTTGGGCAAGTTCCTCTGTGGTGCTCACCATCAGTACACTGGCCGTTTGCAGTGGTGTTGTGCCGGCTGGCTCCAATGTTTGGGCTTCCCAAAACTCGCTGGCAGCCTGCCTTTCTTCCTCTTCTCTGATCTCCTTTATCAGCTGGGAATAACTTGGGGGATGTTCCCGTCGTTCTCTTAGCCAGAGATGGAGTAGAATCGGGTTCTGATACTGAGCTCCTCTTACAATTTGAACCAGTCTGGTCCGATCCATCTGTTCAGCAGTCACTGCACCCCTCATGACAGCTCTCTGAAGCAGTCTCTCCAGCCTCTGTATATAGGCTGAAATCTTCTCGCCCATTTGCTGTCGGGAATTAAGGAACTTACAGTAACTGTCTTCAGGGCCCTTTACACTCCCAAAGGTATGATCAAGGGCTTCCAGGCAGTCCTTCACACTGACCCCAGGGTCAATGAGCTTCAGGGTGCGAATCACATCTAATGCTGGGCCACTAAGGCTCTCTATTAGACATCTTCGCTTTTCTGCATCAGGTACGGCCCACTCCTGCAGCATTTCAGTGGTATGCTCCAACCAGGGTTCGAACTCCTCTGCCCCAGCAAATAACCTTAACTCACGACAAGAGTTTGACCTAGCATGGGACAACACAACCTTTTCCAATATTTGCCCCAGTGCTTTTGCCCAATCATTAGCTGAGGCTGCGGCCCCTGAGCTAGAGGCTGCAGGGCCGGGGCCCAACAAACCTGACATATTAGCCATTATACAAACAATAATTTCCTCAAAATATAAACACAATTGTTTCCCAATGCAGTGGGACACTCAACTGGTGCTTGCAAGGGGTACTGACCCAGGGGATCCCGGACGAGCCCCCAAAAATGTAACCCTTCTGCCCATCTAAGTTGGCAGCAACAAGGGCCGGGTTCTGTATCTAGGGGTTCCGCTTCAATAACACAGTGCAAAACCGGCTCGAGCCCCCACCCAGTGACCTGGGACAATTACATACCACCCCCTGGGTGCCTCTAAGAGGCAATACTTCCCCTCTCGCAAGCACGGAGTCTGAGTGTAACAGAAAATGTTTAATAACATGAGGTAAACGACATCAGCATTAAATTGGAAAAACACCACAACTAGAGTTCATAGACCAAACCATGAGCGAAGACCCACCCCAGCAAATTGGGCCGTGTCCTCTCCCGTTGGTTCTTGGAACCAGCGACCCAAGAATCACCAAAGTCCCAAAAGTCCGACAACCCCCCAAAGTCTCTGTCCCTGATCAGTGCAGCCCCAGAGTTCAAAAGGGGGGGGGGTGTGAGCAGGGTGTTAAGGGGCACCTTACGTGATCCGAGGCCAACCGGCTGCTTCTCCGTGGGGTTCCACCCAGCCTTCACCACGAACTGCTCCACTCCACCCGCAGTCCCACTCCTGCCGTCCCACGAACTGCTCTGGCAGCTGCTCCGCTCCGCTCACCGACCTGTGAGCCGTGCCGCTCCGCGCCGCTCCGCTCCGCTCCGCTCCGCTCACCAACCTGTGAGCCGTGCCGCTCCGTGCCGCTCCGCTCACCAACCTGTGAGCCGTGCCGCACTGCTCCGCTCCGCTCCGCTCACCGACCTGTGAGCCGCTCCGCTCCGCTCCGCTCCAGCCGTCCCTTGGGCCGCTCCCACAAGGCTCTGTTCTGTTAGCTGCTCCTCCAGCCGCTCCACTCACCGACCTGTGAGTCGCTCAGCGCCACTCCAACCGTCCCACAAGGCTCCACTCTGCTAGCTGCTCTGCCAGCCACTTAGCATTATAGCTTCAGGCTCCCCCACTAGTTAACACCGCCTCAGTGATCTCAGCTCTTTTGTGATTTCAGCTCATAGTAGGGGAGCCCCAGTGCTAGTGCACCACTGGCCCAAAGTGAATTCAGTTCAGCAGTCTGTAACTAAACTTCTAATGGAATCAAAAGTTAGCTCTGATATTTAACAATGGAGAGAGGAGGTAGTGCAATTGGTGTTTCAACCCCTCAGAGAGGGCCCATACCATCAGGTACAAATACCTGTCCCCATCCTCTCTCAATTCACTGGGTTTTGTAACCCATGCCCCTTGACAAGCACATGCTACTTAGGTAATGGTGAATGACTCACTCAGTCCTTCTGTCATACACAGTTCCACTGGCCTTGATTCACAGAATCAGGGTAACAAAACTTTATTCTTCCTGCCCCAATAACAGAGAAACTGGGGATCCCACACCAGCCAAAGTAACCACTTTGAGTTGCTGTTGTTTCATGCCAGGCGAGTGGGTGTGCCTATGCAAACAAGATCAGCCCCTGGAGTTCTTTTCCACACTCGCCATAATTCACCACCAGATGTCAGGGTAGAGCTCATCCTGACTCTGCTTACACAGCTAATATGTAAATTGAGATAAACCCACATTCCTTTGTGGAGGACAAACCTGTTTATCACCTTTACTTAGGCTAGGCCGTCTGGTCTTAACCATGTTCCAGTAACAGTACACAGAGCGAATGTGTTAATTTCATACATAACATTGTTATGTATATTTCACAGTGCTATTACTAACCAGTGTGTTAGTCAGTTTTCAAATGACACCTCATGAGCATATTTTGTACAACTACAACTGCAGAAGTGTGTAGGTTGTGAACACAAGGGTGCGTAGGGTCACCCCTTCCCATCCCAGTATGCTAACTGCTCCCACGTATGCAGAGCTGATTACCATATGCAAATGAGTTTGGGGTGAGGCCATGCAGGGCTGTACACTGTGGGGATTTGCATATCTGGGTCTGAAAATTCCACCTCCTCTCAGGAGCTCCCATGCGGGCTCTGTCTCTTATTACTGTATGTCCCCAAACCATATTGGCCCTCAGTTAGTCCCAAGGGGGCTGCTGGGTGCTGAACACTTCTGAAAATCTGGTCCAATGAGTATCCTGTAGTCCACGTAGATGCAGCTGATGTCTGCATTGACTGCAGATAGGTGATTAGCAGAGTTATTGCATTCTGTGACCTCTGCCACAGCACTGGCTATACAGCATTCCCATTCTGACCTCTGGCAGGACATCTGTGTGTGTGGCACAGACGGACAATGACTTTCTGAAACTATGGTTATCATGGCACGTGACTGGTGAATGCTGGAGGGAATCGGCCCATGGACCAGGGCCTCTGCTCATGATTGCACTGTGATTGGCAGGCAGTAAAGGTGAGGAATAAGGGACATCCTTAGATCCTTTGCTATATGTAATAAACTAGACACGTTTTTTCCCCAATCTATGTTTTCAAAGCCTGGAAGCCCTGGATTAACAAGCTCCTTGGGTCTGCACTCTGTGTTTACTGTGTGAGAGCACTGAGATTCCCAACTCTCTTCTCTGCTGTAGTCCACTGGCCTTATAGAACCCTGCTTATCAGCACACCTCCTGGCTATGCTATTGGCTCACCTGCACTATTCTCTACCATATCCCTGGATTGAAGAGGGGAAACTGAGGGCATGGCTACACTTGCAGATGTAGAGAGCTGAGTTAAATCCTCCTTCGGAGAGCGCAGTAGGGAAAGCGCTGCAGTCTGTCCACACTGACAGCTTCAAGCGCACTGGTGTGGCCACATCTGTGGCACTTGCAGCGGCATTGGGAGTATTGGGAGCAGTGCATAATGGGCAGCTATCCCAGCATACTGGTGATTGCAACGTGCTTTTCAAATGGGGGTGGGTGGGGTGGAGTGTGACAGGGACTGTGTTGTGTGTATGTGGGGGGAGAGAGAGTGGGTTTTTGGGGGACTGAGAGTATGTCAGCATGCTGTCTTGTAAGTTCAGACAGCAGCAGACCCCTCCTCCGCCCTGCACACAGAGGTCAGGTGACTTGCCCAGCACCACAAAATAAGTCAGCTGGGTATAGAACTGGAGCCAAATGGAGCAGTTGGAAATAATTCTTTGTTACTGGTGTAAAGCAAGGAAAAAGCAGCAAAATTAATCTACATTTTTGGGGGGTTCATAAAAATGTGAAATATTTTTCATTCTTGGTTTGGTGTGTGTGTGGGGGGGGTGAATGGGTGAGGCAGAAGGCAGTGCTTTCCACTTCTTCCCTCCTACACAAAGCAATGGTAAATTGGAACACAGACCAGGAGGAGAACTGGGGTGACAAGACTGGAAGTTGCTTTTGGAAATGTCCTGGACCTCCTGGGATCTTCCCTCTTTAATTGTTCCTGCTGCTCTCAGAATGAGTTGCAGCTAGACTGTGTTGGGCAAGCATTTCCAGGGCTGACTGCACACTTACAATTAGCAGGGAGGAAAGGATGGGGGAAAAAGCAGCTCTCTGGTCGAAATCATACTAGAGAAAGTGAAACTTCTCCCACCTTTGGAAACCAGGTTCTACAAAACTTGGAGGAAAAAGGCTGGGTACTGGAGAGGAGACAAAATCAGGCAGTTTCCTCAAGCTGCTGCTTCCTCAAAGGGAAGAACCCCACCTCCCATGGACTGGGTAGGGGACCAATCCTGCAAGGTGGCAATATCCTCAGTTCCACTGACTTAGGCACTGAGCACCTCTCAGGATGAGGCCTTAAGTGCTTGGGGAAGAGGGGATTTCCTGGCCTCTGACTGCAAAGCATTAATTTGTTGTAACTAATTAGAAGTTTAAGAAGCGGGACTGCGTGAGCTAAATTCTAGCAGGAAAGAAGAGGAGAGTGTGACAAGGGGAACGATGGGTGCCCTAGATTTATTAGCATTTAGCCAAGGTCTCTAACTTTGTAGAAAACCCTCATCCTTAACAGACAGCGGGAGGACTATGTGTATACTAAGGGAGATTATGGATTAGATGGTGTATGGGAGTTTCCTGAATTTCACATGCTCACAATATATGGACTGGTCAGGATACCCAGGAGGGAGAAAGACAGGTGAAGTTCAAAGGACATATTTGTTGCTATGGTGTTCACAGAATCATAGAATTTCAGGGTTGGAAGGGACCTCAGGAGGTCATCTAGTCCAACCCCCTGCTCTAAGCAGGACCAATCCCCAACTAAATCATCCCAGCCAGGGCTTTGTCAAACCTGACCTTAAAAACCTCTAAGGAAGGAGATTCCATCACTTCCCTAGGTAACCCATTCCAGTGCTTCACCACCCTACTAGTGAAAAAGTTTTTCCTAATATCCAACCTAAAACTCCCCCACTGCAACTTGAGACCATTACTCCTTGTTCTGTCATCTGGTACCACTGAGAACAGTCTAGATCCATCCTCTTTGGAACCCCCTTTCAGGTAGTTAAAAGCAACTATCAAATCCCCCCTCATTCTTCTCTTCTGCAGACTAGACAATCCCAGTTCCTTCAGCCTCTCCTCATAAGTCATGTGCTCCAGCCCCCTAATCATTTTTGTTGCCCTCCGCTGGACTCTTTCCAATTTTTCCACATCCTTCTTGTAGTGTGGGGCCCAAAACTGGACACAGTACTCCAGATGAGGCCTCACCAATGTTGAATAGAGGGGAATGATCATGTCCCTCGATCTGCTGGCAATGCCCCTACTTATACAGCCCAAAATGCCGTTAGCCTTCTTGGCAACAAGGGCACACTGTCGACTCATATCCAGCTTCTCGTCCACTGTGACCCCTAGGTCCTTTTCTGCAGCACTGCTGCCTAGCTATTCGGTCCCTAGTCTGTAACAGTGAATGGGATTCTTCCGTCCTAAGTACAGGACTCTGCACTTGTCCTTGTTGAATTTCATCAGGTTTCTTTTGGCCCAATCCTCTAATTTATCTCAGTCCCTCTGTATCCTATCTCTACCACTCCTCCCAGTTTAGTGTCATCTGCAAACTTGCCGAGAGTGCAGTCCACGCCATCCTCCAGATCATTAATGAAGATATTGAACAAAACCGGCCTCAGGACCGACCCTTGGGGCACTCTGCTTGATACCGGCTGCCAACTAGACATGGAGCCGTTGATCACTACCCGTTGAGCCCGACAATCTAGCCAGCTTTCTATCCACCTTATAGTCCATTCATCCAGCCCATACTTCTTTAGCTGGCTGTCAAGAATACTGTGGGAGACTGTATCAAAAGCTTTGCTAAAGTCAAGGAATAACGCATCCAGTGCTTTCCCCTCATCCACAGTCCCAGTTATCTCCTCATAGAAGGCAATTAGGTTAGTCAGGCATGACTTGCCCTTGGTGAATCCATGCTGACTGTTCCTGATCACTTTCCTCTCCTCTAAGTGCTTCAGAATTGATTCCTTGAGGACCTGCTCCATGATTTTTCCAGGGACTGAGGTGAGGCTGACTGGCTTGTAGTTCCCCGGATCCTCCTCCTTCCCTTTTTTAAAGATGAGCACTACATTAGCCTTTTTCCAGTCATCTGGGACCTCCCCCGATCGCCATGAAGTTCATGGGCAAAGTTCCATGAAAGTGGCTTTACATGAAGCAACAAAAGTGCACATGCTTGCTGCTTTCCTTGGAAGCAAGGGAGAGCCCTAGTTTCCCTCCTGTTGCTTGCTGAGCATGTTCCTGCACAGGATGCTCTGTAGCAGGCGCTCTTGTGCACCGCACAGTCCAGCGTCAGCAAACCCCGACTCAGTTTGACAGTCACTACTCAGATTGTTCCTTTGGCTTCAGTGGCAGTAGTCAGCTGCATGAGGTCTGCAGGGTCATGCCCGTAATGAACATAAGAACATAAGAATGGCCATACTGGATCAGACCAAAGTTCCATCTAGCCCAGTATCCAGTCTGCTGACAGTGGCCAATGCCAGGTGCCCCAGAAGGAGTGACCCTAATAGGTAGTGATCAAGTGATCTCTCTCCTGCCATCCATCTCCACCCTCTGACAAACAGAGGCAAGGGAAACCATTCCTTACCCATCCTGGCTAATAGCCATTAATGAACTTAACCTCCATGAATTTATCTAGTTCTCTTTTAAACCCTGTTCTAATCCTAGCCTTCACATGAAGATTTAAAAGGAGAGAGGATGGCTGTAACACTGTTTGCTTGTAATCTTTGGGTCAAAATCTTCCGCCAGCTTCATTGACTTCAGCAGAGTTACGCCAGAAGAGAATTCGGCCCATACTCCCTTTCTCTTTATTGGTCTAAAATAATGAGACTTTTCCCCCACGATGAATGTTTTTCTGGTGCTGTCAAAGATCGTTTCTGGAAAGGAAAGCTTTGTTAATGAGTTATGATTACATCACAAGAGCAAAATTAAAGAGGTGAATTCTTGAAAAGCTGAACCCAAGAGTGCGTACGGTTCCTGCTGAGGCGTAAAGGGATGGGATGTTTATGTGCTAGTTACTCTGTGTTTCCTTAGGCCATCTTTCTCAAGTCTTAAATGTGGCAATTGGGGGTAGTTGTGACTCTTAATTCCTGGAAAGGAGGAGAAGTTTGACCGCTTGTGTCAGGAACCATGTCCTTCAGCTGTGGCTGCCCAGCCATCGGGCAGACAATGAGTGCAGCTGGGCCACAGCAAAATCACCTGATTGACTAAGGTAGTCAGGTGCCTTGCTCTTAAGCCCTGCAGCTGCAAAGGGTCAGTGGCTGCTCAATGCACATGCCCATGGCTTATCTGCCTCCCTGTGCTTGCCTCACTCCAAGCCGTGCTCCTGCTCTGCTCCGCTCCAGCCTAGATCATGCTCTGCACCCAAGTTTGTTCCAGTCCTGTTCCAGCCTCACTCCTGCCTTCGAACCGGCCCTGCTCTTGCCTTCCCTTATTCCAGGTAATCCAGTTCTGACCCTCGGCTCTGACTGCTGGCTCCAACTTGGTCTCAACCCTTGGCTCTGGCATTTGGAGTCTGACATTTGTTCTGACCTTCAGCTTCGATCCCTGGCTCTGTCTGTGCCTTGGCGTTGGGCTCTGACATTTAGTCTGACTGCTAGGACTGACCACCTATGACCTGATCTCCTGACAGTTTGAGCTGCCCCTAAAAGGAAGGGATCATTCAGGGGGATAGAGGTCTGGTTCTGTGGGCATGGATCCCAACAAGACCAATGTCTCGTGCCGTACAGAAGTGGCCCTGCAAGTGCAAGCCATAGCACCTGCCACCCCAAACCTGAACTGAAGAGTCCACTGCTGGATAAATTCCCTAAGGAGATCAAGGATGATCTGGCATGGATGCAGCTCCTGCCAGGCCTCGACGATTTCATCAAATGCATCAAGATTGACAACTGTCTGATGGAGGACTGCCAAGAGCAGTGCTCAGTCTTTCATGCCCCGCCAGTCACCCAGGACTTGCAGGGAAATGAGGCATTTGGTAACTAGAGAGGCAACTGGCCTGGACTTCTAAGAAGTCACATAAGCCCTGGTCCCTCTCTACACAGAAATATTGAATTCCCTACCAGAAGAGAACCCAGGAAAAGTTTTAATTTAGCCACAATCTTGGCCTTCCTTAAACTGGCTGAACCCCCTAAAGAATGGACCAACTTCACTACTAAACCTGGACTCAATGATTTTTAGCTAAAAATTACAGCAACAAGGCTGGAGAAAATTGTGGTCAAGAGACTAAATGAGCACCAGCTGCAGTTATGAAACCATGAGCACGTGCTGATAATGCAAAGACAATGAAACACAATAACTACCCAGAGGAACAGTAGCAGTAGATACAGAACATGCATGGAGCGGGGTAGAGTGAGAATTAAAGGGTAATGTCTGTCAACTTGGCTTTGGTCCCCAAAACTATATAACCAATACAATCAACTCAACAGTCTTTGATCTGTAAGGAGGCATAACCCTAAGGCCCCAGTGTCCTACCTTCTCAGAGCACGTCCTACAGATCCTTTTTTATTATTTGTATTACAGTAGCGCCTAGAGGATCAATGGTGTTAGGTGCTGTACACAGAGAGACAGCCAGAGCCTGCCCTGAAGAGCCTGCAATCTAAATAGATAAGACACAGTGTTGGGGGGTGGGAGTGGGAGGGCAGAGGCAGAGAGATGAAGTGAGCTGCCTGTGGTCACAAAATTAGTCAGTGGAAGCAGTAGGAACAGAAATCATGTCTCCTAACAGTCCACTGTCCAGTCCAGTAGACAACACTGCCTCCTATTTGCTCATATTTCTAAACAGTCCCAGGGCATACACAATCAGCAACATTAATGCAGGCTAATTCCTTACCAGATGATGACATGTTAATCCAGTTCCAAAAACCCTTTCTAGTTTTGTTCATGGTACCAGCTGATTTTACCTATTTGTGGCTACAAAATCCAGATCTTCTCTTGCCAATACCTTCATATGTGGTGTTCCTATTGAAATAAAAGGGAGTAGTACCAAGCATGCCGGACCGGCCTGTTAATGTTGCTTTAAAGAGCCTCACACTGTCCATTCAATATTTAGGACAATAAGAAAGCAAAAAGACTAGAAGCACGACATGGAATACACAACAGAAACATTAGGTGTTAATGGGCAGAACAGTTCCCTCTTAAAGCTAAGGGGTAGGACAAATACTGAGGGGAAATATAATGCCTTTTTATTAGCCTCCTTGCAGACTTTGCCATACTTCTTATACATTTATTTTTCTTTAAAAAGCTAGATGCATTGGGCCAATGGTATGTGTTCTTACTGTGGTCTTTGAATGCTGACAGGGGAGCGTGGCTAGGATAGTCTGCATTGGGGGATGGGAGACTGACCAACGGAGAATACCTGAGCATGTAACATGAGAACCCAGGAAGGGGCTAGAGGCCAGGTGACACCTTTCCCCGGGAAACGGAACAAAGGCTGTGGGAAGGGTGGCTGAGGGGAGAGTTTCAGAAGCTGGCTGGTGACATGGCTGGGAGGCAGACGGGGCTCTGACCTCCCAAGGGGGCTAGGGTGCCCTGAGACCCTAAGATGGACCTAACTGAGGGGATCCTGTTCTCTGTGCCTGCAAGACCTGTCTTGGACTGTATTCCTGTCGTCTAAATAAACCTTCTGCTTTACTGGCTGGCTGAGAGTCATGGTGAATTGCAGGAAGTCGGAGGTGCAGGGCCTTGTGTCCCCCCACACTCCGTGACAGTATGTAGCAAGAAACAGGCTAGAATGCTCATTTCTTACGCATTTGAAGGAAGTTGGCAAAATACTAAGCTGGAAATCAAACTGAGTGTCAAAAGACAGAGGACTGTAATGCTGCCAATTATTAGTTTTATTTCTGGCCAGCATGATGGGTTTGTGTAGTAAGGAATCTGTACTGCAGGGTTTAGTCCACACAGAAAAGTAGTAGCAATGCTCTACAGCTTTCTTTGGGGGGGTTAAAATGCTTTACAAATGTTGTTATCCACATTTTCCAGATGGAGAGAATGAGGTTAAGAGACTTGCCCAAGGTCACTCTACGCATCAGTGACACAGCTGAGCCCCACAACGCCTGATTCTCAGTCCACAGCTCCACCCACTAAATCACATTGTTTCCCTGGGCTTGTCTACACTACAAAATTAGTTCGAATTTATTAAAGTCGACCTGTAGCCTCTGATTCTACAAAATCAATGGTGTATGCGCATTCTGTAGGAGGAGCGCATCCCCACTACCATGGGTAGCATTGACCCACAGTTCCTGCTGCCGATTGGAATTCTGGGTTAGGCTCCCAGTGCCTGATGGGACAAAAACATTCTTGTGAGGTGTTTTGGGTACATAATGTCAGCCTCCCATGATGTACTTGGCTCTTCCCTCCTTCCCTCTCTCCCTGAAAGCAACGGCAAACAATCATTTTCACGCCTAAGCCTGGGTTACTTGTGCAGATGCCATAGCACAGCAATCATGGACCCCGCTCAGCTGTACGCTATTGTGAGCATCACAAACAGCTCGCACATCATCCTGCGGTATTTGCAGAGCCTAGCCAGGAGCAGCCGCGCGGAAGAATGTGATGCCACGCAAACAGCTGTGCTGGAAGTCATTTGCGCATACTGGCAGCGGCAGCCAGGCTTGTTGACACAGTGGAATGCTGCTTCTGGGACAGGGAAACAAGCACAGACTGGTGGGACTGCACTGTGATGCAGGTATGGGATGAGGAGCAGTGGCTGCATAACTTTCGAAACTGTAAAGCCACTTTAATGGAACTTTGTGAATTGCTTTCCCCAGCCCTGAAGCACAGAAATACCAAAATGAGACCTGCTTTGGCAGTTGAGAAGCGAGTGGTGATAGTCCCGTGGAAGCTTGCAATGCCAGATTGCTTCCGGTCAGTCGGGAATCAGTTTGGAGTGGGTAAATCTACCGTGAGGGCTGCTGTGATCCAAGTAGCCAGGGCAATCAATTCACTTCGGCTAAGAAGAGTAGTGACTCTGGGAAATGTGCAGGACATAGTGGATGCTGTGATGGGGTTCCCTAAGTGTAGTGGGACGATAGACGGAACGCACATCCCTATCTTGGCACCAGACCACCTTGCCAAAGAGTACATAAACCGGAAGAGCTACTTCTCAATGGTGTTGCAAGCACTAGTGGATCACAGGGGCCGTTTCACCGACATCAAAGTGGGATGGTCGGGAAAGATACATGACACGCACATCTTTAGGAACTCTGGTCTCATCAGAAAGCTCCAAGAAGGAACTTTCTTCCCAGACCAGAAAATTACCGTTGGTGATGTTGAAATGCCAATAGTTATCCTTGGAGACTCAGCCTACCCCTTGCTCCCATGGCTCATGAAGCTGTACACAGGCAGCTTGGACAAGACAGTAAGGATTTAGTTGGGGATTGGTCCTGCTTTGAGCAGGGGGTTGGACTAGATGACCTCCTGAGTTCCCTTCCAGCCCTGATATTCTATGATTCTATGATTCTAAGGAGCAGTTCAACCATAGGCTGAGCAAGTGCAGAATGGTGGTAGAATGTGCCTTTGGATGTCTAAAGGGGTGCTGGTACACTTTACTCACTAGTTTCAGAGTAGCAGCCGTGTTAGTCTGTATCCGCAAAAAGAACAGGAGTACTTGTGGCACCTTAGAGACTAACAAATTTATTTGAGCATAAGCTTTTGTGGGCTACAACCCACTTCTTCGGATGCATAGAATGGAACATATATTGAGGAGATATATATACACATACAGAGAGCATGAAAAGGTGGGAGTTGTCTTACCAACTCTGAGAGGCCAATTAAGTAAGAGAAAAAAAACTTTTGAAGTGATAATCAAGATAGCCCAGTACAGACAGTTTGATAAGAAGTGTGAGAATACTTACATGGGGAGATAGATTCAATGTTTGTAATGGCTCAGCCATTCCCAATCTCTATTCAAGCCTAAGTTGATTGTATCTAGTTTGCATATCAATTGAAGTTCAGCAGTTTCTCATTGGAGTCTGTTTTTGAAGCTTTTCTGTTGCAAAATTGCCACCCTCAGTTCTGTTACTGAGTGACCAGACAAGTTAAAGTGTTCTCCTACTGGTTTTTGAATGTTATGATTCCTGACGTCAGATTTGTGTCCATTTATTCTTTTGCGTAGAGACTGTCCGGTTTGGCCAATGTACATGGCAGAGGGGCATAGCTGGCACATGATGGCATATATCACATTGGTAGATGTGCAGGTGAACTAACCTCTGATGGCATGGCTGATGTGATTAGGTCCTATGATGATATCACTTGAATAGATATGTGGACAGAGTTGGCATTGGGCTTTGTTGCAAGGATAGGTTCCTGGGTCAGTGTTTTTGTTCAGTGGTGTGTGGTTGCTGGTGAGTATTTGCTTCAGGCTGGGGGGTTGTCTTTAAGTGAGGACAGGTCTGTCTCCCAAGATCTGTGAGAGTGAGGGATCATCTTTCAGGATAGGTTGTAGGTCTTTGATGATGCGCTGGAGAGGTTTTAGTTGGGGGCTGAAGGTGACAGCTAGTGGTGTTCTGTTATTTTCTTTGTTGGGCCTGTCTTGTAGGAGGTGACTTCTGGGTACTCGTCTGGCTCTGTCAATCTGTTTTTTCACTTCAGCAGGTGGGTATTGTAGTTTTAAGAATGCTTGATAGAGATCTTGTAGGTGCTTGTCTCTGTCTGAGGGATTGGAGCAAATGCGGTTGTATCTTAGGGTACGTCTACACTTACCGGAGGGTCCGGCGGCAGGCAATCGATGTTCTGGGATTGATTTATCGCGTCTGGTTTAGACACGATAAATCGATCCCGGATCGATCCCGGAAGTGCTCGCCGTCGACGCCGGTACTCCAGCTCGGCGAGAGGAGTACGTGGCATCGACGGGGGAGCCTCTCTGCCGCTTCTGGACCCACGGTAAGTTCGGACTAAGGTATTTCGAATTCAGCTACATTATTAACATAGCTGAATTTGCGTACCTTAGTCCGAAGTGGGGCGTTAGTGGGGACCAGGCCTTAGAGCTTGGCTGTAGACAGTGGATCGTGTGATGTGTCCTGGATAGAAGCTGGAGGCATGTAGGTAAGTATAGCGGTCAGTAGGTTTCCGGTATATGGTGGTATTTATGTGACCATCGCTTATCAGCACAGTAGTGTCCAGGAAATGGACCGCTTGTGTGGATTGATCTAGGCTGAGGTTAATGGTGGGATGGAAATTATTGAAATCATGGTGGAATTCCTCAAGGGCTTCTTTTCCATGGGTCCAGATGATGAAGATGTCATCAATGTAGCGCAAGTAGATTAGGAGCGTTAGGGGACGAGAGCTAAGGAAGCGTTGTTCTAAGTCAGCCACAAAAATGTTGGCATACTGTGGGGCCATGCAGGTACCCATGCCGCTGACTTGAAGGTATATATTGTCCCCAACTGTGAAATAGTTGTGGGTGAGGACAAAGTCACAAAGTTCAGCCACCAGGTTAGCTGTGACATTATTGGGGATACTGTTCCTGATAGCTTGTAGTCCATCTTTGTGTGGAATATTGGTGTAGAGGGCTTCTAAATCCATAGTGGCCAGGATGGTGTTTTCTGGAAGATCACCGAAGGATTGTAGTTTCCTCAGGAAGTCAGTGGTGTCTTGAAGATAGCTGGGAGTGCTGATAGCGTAGGGCCTGAGGAGAGAGTCCACATAGCCAGACAATCCTCATGTTAGGATGTCAATGCCTGAGGTGATGGGCCGTCCAGGAGTTCCAGGTTTATGGATCTTGGGTAGCAAATAGAATACCCCTGGTCAGGGTTCTAGGCATGTGTCTGTACAGATTTGTTCATGTGCTTTGTCAAGGAGTTTTTTTAGCAGATGGTGTTGTATCTTTAGGTAATCCTCAGTGGGATCAGAGGATAATGGCCTGTAGAATGTGGTGTTAGAGAGCTGTCTAGCTGCCTCTTGGTCATATTCCAATTTATTCATGATGACGACAGCACCTCCTTTGTCAGCCTTTTTGATTATGATGTCAGAGTTGTTCCTGAGGCTATAGATGGCATTGTGTTCAGCATGGCTGAGGTTATGGGGCAAGCGATGTTGCTTTTCCACAATTTCAGCCTTTGCACATTGACGGAAGCAATCTATGTAGAAGTCCAGTCTGTTGTTTCGACCATCCGGAGGAGTCCACGCAGAATCCTTTTGTTTTGTAGTGCTGGTAGGGAGGATTCTGTGGGTTAGTATGCTGTTCAGGGGTATGTTGGAAATATTCTTTGAGTCGGAGACGTCGAAAGTAGGATTCTAGGTCACCGCAGAACTCTGCCCCTCTGCCATGTACATTGGCCAAACCGGACAGTCTCTGCCCAAAAGAATAAATGGACACAAATCTGACATCAGGAATCATAAGATTCAAAAACCAGTAGGAGAACACTTTAACTTGTCTGGTCACTCAGTAACAGAACTGAGGGTGGCAATTTTGCAACAGAAAAGCTTCAAAAACAGACTCCAATGGGAAACTGCTGAACTTCAATTGATATGCAAACCAGATACAATCAACTTAGGCTTGAATAGTGACTGGGAATGGTTGAGCCATTACAAACATTGAATCTATCTCCCCATGTAAGTATTTTCACACTTCTTATCAAACTGTCTGTATTGGGCTAGCTTGATTATCACTTCAAAAGTTTTTTTTCTCTTACTTAATTGGCCTCTCAGAGTTGGTAAGACAACTCCCACCTTTTCATGCTCTCTGTATGTGTATATATATCTCCTCAATATATGTTCCATTCTATGCATTCGAAGAAGTGGGCTGTAGCCCACAAAAGCTTATGCTCAAATAAATTTGTTAGTCTCTAAGGTGCCACAAGTACTCCTGTTCTTTTTACTCACTAGGTTAGACCTCAGCGAAAGCAATATTCCTATTGTTGTTGCTTCTTGCTGTGGTCTACATAATATCTGTGAAAGTAAGGGGGGAAAGTTTCTGGCAGGGTGGGGGGTTGAGGCAGATCGCCTGGCTGCCAATTATAAGCAGCCAGACACCAGGGCAATAAGAAGAGAACACTGAGGCACACTGCGTCTCCGAGAGGCTTTGAAAACCAGTTTCATGAATGATCCAACACTGATGTGACAGTTCTCTGTTGTTCCTTACCAACCTGTCTCCTTCTTCACATGTACTGCCCTGTAAACTAAACCCCACCAACCATAATGTGCATAGTGAATAAAGAGCCTCTTGTACTCAATTCGTGCATTTTTATTATGCTAACAAACACTGAACAGAGACATCAATGAATAAGAACGATAACCAGGTAAGGGCCTGATAACACAGGGAGGGAGGGGCAAGGACACATAGCTTATTACAATTGCACTGTCTAGCAATCAAAGCTGTGGGAATCAGAGCTTTCTGCTCCATGAACCATCCCCTGGAGTTGAGTTCAAGGGATAATGGAGCTTCCCCCCCTCCCCCCGCATTCTAGGACATCTGGGAGAGGAGGATATGGAACTTGGTGAGGAGGGCGGCTGGTTCATCATTGGGTGCAGTGGGACTGTAAGGTCTAGTTGCCTTTCCTGCGCCTCAACAGATGCTTCAACATGTCTGTTTGCTCCCCCATAAGCTGCAACATCTCCTCTTGCGTGTTACACTCTTGTTCCCTGCTTGCTTTCCTGCCGATGCGCATACTGTCTGACAGTGTGAGCTCCATGCATGTCAGCCTCAGAGGAATGCATCAAATCTCAGAACATGTCTTCCCTTGTCCTCTTTTTTCATCTTCTAATCTGGGACAGCCTTTGTGCTGGAGTGGAGGAAGCACCCAGAGAAAATGGTGCAGCTTCAAGGAAAAGCATGAATTGCAATGAATGAAACAATTCACAGCAGTAAATACATTCCCTGAGGTACTCGGCCAAATTTTGTGTTTTAAAAGAAGAGCCTGCCAGTAAGGCACAACACATGGCAGAGTGCTGGGCAGCAGATTTCGGTTTTCAAGCAGGCATGGTAAGCACACACAAAAGGGTAGGTGGTGTGAGGGCACACCTGGGGACATTTTTTAGTGTGGAAACTCTTGGCACATAAACAGGCTTTTCTGGGGAGCACCCTTTGCGTGGCTGCACCAGCCGCCACTGTATCCCAATTGTTTACCTCAAATTAAACATTAACCACAAATTGAATTTAACCCCTGTAGTGTTATTACAAGTGTGCACTCACCAGAGGCGTCTTCCCCGCCATCACAGTCCCACACCAGTGGGTCCTGGGAGGGGATTGGCTCCAGAGTTAGGAAAAGGTCCTGGCTGTCGGGGAGAATGGATCCTCTGCTTGCCTGCTGTGCATTCTCCTCCTCCTCCTCTTTCTCATCAACAATGTCCTCCTCATTGTTGCCCACGGCCACCTGGGTCCCCTGGGAGGTATCCACGGAGAGTGTTGGGATACTGGTGGGGTCCCCACCTAGAATCGCATGCAGCTGCTCATAGAAGCGGCATGTCTATGACTCATCACCAGAGTGACTATTGGCCTCCCTTGTCTTCTGGTACACTTGCCTGAGCTCCTTTATTTTCACATGGCACTGCTGTGTGTCTCTGGTGTAGCCTTTCCCCCCCATGCCCTGTGCAATTTTGACATAGATGTCAGCATTTCTTCTGCTTGTTTGGAGCTCTGCCTGCACAGACTCTTCTCCCTGCACAGCAATCAGATCCAGTGTCTCCTGTATGCTCCACACTGGAGCACGTTTGCGTACCTGGGCAGCCGTGGTCAGCTGTGCTGGTGAGCTCTCCATGCTGATCAAACAGGAAATGAAATTCAAAAGTTCCCAGGGCTTTTCCTGTTTTCCTGGCTGAAGTGCAGTGGAGCTGAAAGTGCTGTCCAGAGCAGACACATTGGAGCACTCTGAGACACCTCCCAGAAGCCAAACAAGTCGAAATACACTGTGCTGTGTCTACACTACCCCTAATTCCCGGGAAGGTCGAATCTAGCGTTACTCCTCTTGTTGAGGTGGAGTGAAGATGTCGATTTAAAAGGCCTTTTAGGTCGGCGGGAAGGGCTCTGTAGTATAGACAAGCACATTATAAATTCAATCTAATGCGGGGAATGTCGATCTAATGACGTAGTGTAGACCAGCCTACAATTCTCTTGCTTTCCTTTCTTGCTGCCAGTTTATATTCTCCCCATCCCTTGCAAATGAGCCAGCAGAAGGCTGCCAGTTATGCTCATTAGCAACATTCCTGCTCTATGAATGCCTCCTGTCCAAATAGGCTATCTGCTGGCTTGCACTGGGTTACAGCCTTGGGGCTGCTCCAGTTTGCAAACACACCCATAGCTAACGGGGGGCTATGAGTTCCATGGGGCAATTTACTAGCCCCTTGTGCCAGGTCTCATTGGCGGCTCTACTACCCTCTCGCTACAGCCAGAATTAGAACCCTATCTTGCTGTTTTGTAGAGGACATAGACTCTCTAGTACTCATTAGGTCTAGTGCCTACAGGCATCCACACAGAGAAGTAATTTAATCATCTCCAGAAAAGGCAATCCATGATCCTTCCTCCTAGCAACATAGGGAAAAACTTTGGGGAATTATGGTCTATGGCAAAGTTAGAAGAATCTCTGTGTAACTTCCTACTACGGGCTAAGCAGAACAAAGCCAGATCTGATGGTTCCACTGCTCTGGGCAAATCAGCAACTGCCCACTCCTGCCAGCTATCAGTCACACAAATACTTAATGTATTGCTGGCCCCATAGTTTGCTTGGTGACCCCCTCCCCATTGTTCTATGTAGCAGGGCCAGCATATGCCTAAGGCTTTCCACGTAGCAGGACCCAGACCTATTTTGAAGGGGCATTTTAATCTAAGTACAAGAAACATAAATAAGAGAAAAGAACTCTAGCAGTCCCTGTGATTCAGGCCATGTCTGGAATCAGAAGAGAAAGAGAAAGGATATTGACTGATAAAGAAAGTGACACAAACCTGTTGGGGCAGGAGGGAAAGAAAAACAACAGACCCAAGATCAGATATCAGAGGAAACATGTTTATTTGAGGAGAAGGGTTGCAAAGGAGGAGATTCCATCTTGCTTAGTTCAGGGTGGACCAGAAGGGATTGCCTGTACTGAGAAAGCAAGAAGGTGGCACACAAATAGGCTCTAAAAGAGATGGCCCAAGGTATATATGCAATGGACTTTCTCTGCCCAGCTCCTTTGCATCAAAGCCACATAAAGTTATGATAGACTTGGAAACAGTGAATTATGGAGCATGTCAGAATAGTTTGGGAAAGGAGGACAAATTACCTAGTAAACAAAGGAAAATATTATCCCTTATAGGTTCCATCTCATTAATGTCTGAGTTGGGATTGTCTCACTGTCTAGGCTTAATGTCCCCTCTAACCCATTTTCAATATAAAATATGGCCTGGCAGCCACAAATAATGAATTCATATTTATCCAGCACTTTTTTTTTTTTTACCCTAAAGCACTTCTCAAACTAGAATGGTCCCATGGAAATACAACCATCTCTGGGGTGGAGAGCAGCCATCTATAAAACAATAAGGAGGGTGGGGAGAGGAATATTGATAAAAGGACATGTGGGAATCCCCTACTTAGGTTTTTGATGCCCCTGAAGAGCAAAAAGGTCACTTTTTAAAGTCTCAGTTAAGGGACACCTTCAGAAGAAATGGTTGAAGATCTGAGCTGCTCCTACTGCAGCACTAGAGAGTGGAGGAATTAGAAACCTGAATTTTAGTCCACTCAAGCCACTTCCCTGGTTAGGCACAGCTAGGAGAAGGGCAGCCCTACCCATTTCTCCTGCAGCGGAAATCTACAGCCCAGATCCTCAAAGGTATTTAGGCACCTGACTCCCATTGATTCCAATGAGAGTTAGGCACCTAAATACTTTTGAGGGTCTGGGCCGGCATCACCATCTGAAAGAAATGCTTGGGAAAGAGTTATTTGCGTAGAGATTTATAGGTAAAGAAGAGGGAAGCCAGGGCAATTTCCCCACTCCCCGTAAACTACCTGTTCCCTGACTCCAAACAGTTGGCAGCTTCCTTGCCAGGGAAAGTATTTCCCCTCCTCCCTATATTTCTCTGTGGTTTCCTGAGTATATTGTTATATGACTTTCCTTCCCTCTCCATAGGAATTTCACCCATAAATCCCTGTAGTTGCAGAGACTGTATTGAGCGTTCTGGGAATTGAGCAGGTACCAGATACCACAACTGTGTTTTCAGGCTTTTATTATTGTACTTTTCCTTCCACTAAGCAGCCGTGTTGCTCTTTTAGCCAATCATCCTATGTCTGCTGTTTGGTTTGCAATTATTTTTTTTAAATACTATTTTGGTGCCTGCTAAAAGCATCAGGAAATCATGCCAGTTATTCTTAGACTAAGATCTGAACCATAGGATATAATGAAACCCAGCTTGAGCAAGCAAACAGCAAAAATCATTGGTCTAGGAGAAGTGGTCTTGGACTAAATGTTGGACTCAGATGTATTACAAACTTTAGAAATTCTTTAAAGTGGTTGCCTAAGGTGGAGGATTGGGGCGGGTGTGTGTGTGTGTGTGGACTGCATTGCTCAGAGGACTGCCAATGGTCAGAGGTTCTCAGTGTAGGAAACAGGACCCTCAGAGAGGTCACAAACAAGTGCCAGAGGGTCCAGACAACCGTGTCTTGCCAATATTGCTAGCTTGGAGGGATGACCACCACCTAGATGGGAGGGGGAGTCCCAGGGTGGTCCTGGTATGGAAAAAAAATCAAGAGCCACTGGGCTAGGTCAACAGATCAAATCCAGTCCAAGTTAGTAGCAACTGAGAGTTATTGCTGCTTGTTGACCTATGTGAGACAAGCTGGTAAGTCTTAGGGGAGTGCTTAGTGGACAGATGTCCACACTGCATGAACCACCAACATAGCTGGCATTCACTGGCACCTTTATTGGCAGTTTCAGTGCAGAGAGGCTAAAGATTAGAATGGGCATGAAGCATGAACCACCCCATCACCTTTAGCCATGGTCCTGCAGGGCACTTGAGAAGGGCTGCTTTCATCACCACTGCCCACATGGTATCTGTTCTTTGAGTAAAGAGAGGGCTTCAGTCTCCAGGGGTGGCATCTACTAGCACAAAGGCTGGGATTGTCAAAGACGCCTAAGGGAATAAGGTGCCTAACTAATGGTGCCACTGAACATTTTATTATAATTATTTTTTGTTACTTTCTTGTAGTAGCAACTAGGACCCCACTCACCGACTAGGAAACAGTTGTGTTAGGTGCTGAACAAAGACAGAATGAAACAACTGTATTGGCCTTAAGTATGGCTAAGGATGGTTTAATTCCAGCCTTAATTCCAGAACAATTAGAAATGGAAAAAAAGTCAGCGGGTTGCCTCCTGGAAGTGAGTCTTAGGCTCTGATTCAGCAAGGTATTTAATCACCTGCTTAACTTGCTTTTAATGAGATTAGTCCTGCTTAAAATTAAGCAGGTGCTTAAGTATCTTTAAGTATCTTGCTGAACTGGGCCTTACTGCAGGTTTCTCTGGACCTAGAAACAACGCAGGGTAATCTGATTGGGTGGGGGTGGGGGGGGGGGACAGAAAGCCAAAGAGAAATATGTTTAGCAAAGGTCTTAACAATGAAAAATGTTTCTGAGACTCTATGATAAATGTGCCTGATAACACAATACATTGCTTGAAGTTGAAGAATTACCCAGAGGAGGACATGCTTTAAGTATCCTTGGTAGTGGGAGTATGCATTTAAATAAAATAGATGGCTTCCTATCGGCTGAAGATCTGAATGGACTCATGCACTATCAAAAGGCAGTGGTAACTTCTGGGAGAAATGTACATGCATAACACTGAATTCGGCTCTGCATGGGAAAAATGGTAGAATACAAGGAATTTGAACATTTATTAATTCCACCCATTCTGGATAATTCCACTTTTTTTTGGAGATATAGATTCGCAATCATAAACATGGAGGGCCCCGGAGATCCAAAGGTACATATTACACCATCATTATCTATCACCCCAATTTATTTAAAAAATCATTATTGGCTATAACTATCTTTGGAGTCTCCCAGTGAATTCTTGCCTGACTTTTCTTTTAGAGTGTAAACTTGATGGGGCAGGGCCACTGCCTTTATCTGTGTATTGTATCACTGCCAAGAACTCTACTGACATAATAATAACAATGCACATATTTGCGTCTGATCCCACTTCAACTGAAGTCAATGACAGATGGCAGCAAAGCAGGCAGGGATCACAATGTATGCGATTATCTCACCCCCTTGCGTCAATTACCACAACAATGGGAACCCACTGGCTCGGGATTCCAGGGGCAGAATTTGCCTTTTTGAAAATCCTCTGCTATTAACTACTGTTCTTAAACTGCTGCGGCTGGCACCTTCAGCAATGATTTCCTATGGGATTATAAGGAATACAGACAGGGGAGCATCATCTTTAAAAATAAACAACTTTTCTGAGTTTAAATTGCCTTCTCCTGAAAACCCACTGCAGTGGGAGAGTCTTGTTATTATCTTGCTTGTTTATTAAGAAGAGACAGCAGGGGTCACCACATGAAAGAAGCCATTTTCTCTTCAGCAGCTATCTTTTCTTTTGCCAGTTTCTTTTTTTTTTAAGCTGCATTTGACTGGGGTGTCATGCACAAAATTCCAGCTCCGAAGTAATCCTGAGACAGGAAAGTAGATGTGTAGGGCAGGGCGGCCCAACCCCGTTGTTAGCTTGGAGTTGTGAAATCTGCAGGGCTGGTGCTCCGGCAGCAGCTGAACTAGATAATATTCCGTTGCAACCGGTTAAACGGCGCTTCCTCCTGCCCCGAATGTGGCTTAGCGGATTGTCGGGTTGACGAAGGAAATGCTCGTGTTTTGACCGGAGCTGTAATGCAGTGTGGAGATGGGCAGGTCTTGAGAGGATGTGATCGGAATGCCAAGCACTGCAGAAATCAGCTATCTAGTTCTCCCTCCCTCCTCCCATCCTGGGGACCCCCCTCCCGGCCACCCTCCCCACTCTAGGCGAGATCGGCTTTGCCCGCATTTCCAGCCCACTCCTCTTGCAATTGCAAGTCGCACCAATAGAACAGGACAATGCTGGGGAATCAGCCAGGCCCTTTGGCAACACAAATGTAAACCCAGTGACTTACTGGTAGGTTTCCCCCCACCCACCCCCGCCTGCTGCAGCCACCTGCTCCTCGTGTCCTTGCTGCAAGCTGAGGGGCGAGACATCAGCAGTCCGGCTGCCCGGGGCTCTCTGCGGCTCGCGGGGCAGCTCCCGGGGACGCTCGGGCTCGAGGCATGGCATAGAGGTAGGTGACTGAGCGCGCATCAATGTGGCACCTTCTGGAGGGGTCGCCAAGGGAAGCCCTAAGCTGAGCATCTGCTCGGGAGACCGCGGGTTGCCTCGCGACTCTCCCTGCAGCCCCCACCCGCCATACGGGGGTCCCCGCCCAGCCCTGCAGACAGCTGCATCCCCGAGGGGGCGGGGAGTCCCCGACACCCTCCCCCAAGGGAGCGAGCTCCGGGCGGGGAGGTTCCGGGGAGCGCTTACACCGGCTCTCCCGGGGGGCAGGGAATCCCGGAGATCCCCTGCACAGAGCGCCGCGCTCAGGGTTCCCCGGGATCCCTTCCGAAGGGCGCTGGGGGCAAGATCCCCGGGGATCGGGGCAGTCACCTGCTCCGCTGGGACTCACCTGCCCAGCAGCTGGGACTGGCTGGCCCAGGCAGGACTCAGGCAGGGGCCGCGCGGGGCAGCGGGGCCAGACCCTGCCCAGCCAAGGGGCTCCCCGGGGAGCCGCGATCCCCGGCGAAGCAGGTCAGCACAAGCCGGGTGCGCTCTGCGGGGGCCGGGGCATCCCCTCGGGGCCCCAGAGCTCACTCGGGTCCCCTGCCCGGCGCGGGCGAGCAGCCCCCTGCCTTCCCCGGCTCCCTCCTCCGGTGCTTGGGGGCAGGGCCCCCACGGTCTATGCGCCGCGCAGCTCCGCGCCCTGGTGCCTGGGGAGGCTCCTGCGCCGCCCGGGGAGGTGCCGGCCAGCGGGCGCTGAGATTACGCTGTTTCCGGTCCTCCAGCGCCTCTGTTTCCCCTCCCGAAGCGGCGGCGAAGCGGCAGCCCCCCAAATGGCCTGGCCAGATGCGGCAGGTCTGCTGCTCAGCGCCGCGACTGGAGGAGGCTCCGTGCGCCAGCAGCAGCAGCAGCAGCGCCCGCCCCGCTGCGCCTCCCGAGCAGCCGCAGCCCTGCAGCCCGGACAGCAGCCGGCGCCGCAGCAGCCGCCGCAGCCGACGGCATGAGGCGCGATCCGACTCCCGGCTTCTCCATGCTGCTCTTCGGGGTGTCTCTCGCCTGCTACTCCCCCAGCCTCAAATCGGTGCAGGACCAGGCGTACACCGCGGCCGTGGTGGTGGAGGGCAAGGTGCAGGCGCTGCCCCCCCCGCCCGGCAGTGGCAATGGCACCCGCGAGCCCCCTGCCTCCGCTGGGGGAGTCCTGGTGAAAGTCTTGGACCTGTGGCCCCGCAACAGCGGGGGGCTGCAGCGCGAGCAACTGATCAGCGTGGGCAGTGCGGGCTCCCCGGCGCCCTGCTTCAAAGTGAAGAGGAACCACCGCTACATCTTCTTCCTGGAACCCACCGAGCAGCCCCTGGTCTTCAGGACATCCTTCGCCCCCCTGGACACCAGCGGCAAGAACCTCAAAAAGGATGTGGGCAGGATCCTGTGCGCAGACTGCGGTGAGTTGCCTGGGGCTGGGGCTGCCTTCCTCTCCTCTACAGTCTACGGCTTTTGCGGGAATTAGTGAGGGTTAGTCTGGGTGTGTGGGGTGTCGGAGGCTGCTGGGGGCCAGGCAGATAGGAATGGACAGCCAGCAGACTCCCTCTGCCTAGCGCACCACCAAACAGTTTGGGAACTGCGTTTGGTGGCTGGCATGTGCTGCTGGAGACCTGCCATCCCAGCATCGCCCCGAGGTTACACGTAAAAAAAAAAAGAAAGTTTAGTGTTTATCGTGTGTTTGTTGTATCTGTGGGGTTTTGAGTCAGGAATAGGTACCTGAACCTGGAGACCGTTTGTCTCTCCCCTTAGTGACTGGGAAATGCTGGCAGGCTTGATTTGGGGAGGTGAGACTCGAGGGGACCAGGTGCGGGGAGGGGGGGGGCATTGAATTTGATTTGCTGAATATGACTTGCTCTGTTTTAAAAACTCCTGATCTGCATGTTGAACGCTGCTTCTCCTAGTGTAAGGCAGGCACGCAACTCATGTAAACAACGCCTTCCTCGCTGCCCCATGTCAACAGCCACAGAAATGTAACTCGAGGGTTGCAAGCTGACTTTCTCGGTGGCTGTTTTTCTATATGTGGATCGTTTCTGTTCCTGTGGGTTGTTCTGCTTTCTTTTTTTTTTTTTTTTTTTTTGAGAGAGAGAGAACGCTAGCCAACTCTTGTGAGGTGAACCCCATTTGTGTCTCTGATCTTCGATTTCCTTGAAGAGTGCGAATGCTGCCTGGAACAGAATTTCTTTCAGTTGTGATGATGACCTATCCTGGTAACTTACTCCTGCTGGACGTTGTCAGTTGTGCTCTAACACCTCAATGGCAATCCGTATTGACTGCATCCATCACCTCTAGGCTGGTTGCAGTACAAGCATGCAGGTGATTAGGGAGATAGCATCCAGGGTTCTGGTGGAACGGTGCAGCTGCATAACACGCTCCTTGGTGTCAGAAAGCCAAATAAACACGAGCTGATTTGATACAATTTGCGACTGAATTCAGAGTCTGTTTTGAAATTGGATTTCGCTGTTCTTTTTGTTTGTGCTTCAGTCGCATTATAGCTCACTAAAGTATTTTGTTGTCAGTCTCTTATATTTTTCATATTTAATGTTTCTTTTTGTCCTTGCTTTTCTTTGATAACTGCAGCCAATCTACGGAATGAAAGACCTTGTAATAGCATGAATTTCTGGCCCCATTAACTCTGTAGTCCCTAAATTGCATCCGATGCACTGCTTTCCTACAGCAGATAACATGTTTATAAATGCAGAGACAGATATTTTGTTGACATGTGTATGGATTTTGGAATAGACTGGCTAGCAGGGATGTGCAATAACTATTGAAAAGTTTGGCATCTGTCAAAATGGTGTTCTAATTTTCGGAAGTTTTTTCTTCCACCATATTTAGTTTTTCTTAAAGTAACAAATTGTGTTTGTTCTGTACTGTATAAATACTCTATATCTTAGACTTCATCACATTATTTTCAAATACAGATGTCAAATTAGTTCAACAGGAAAGTGTTGGTTTATTTATTACTGCTTCTTGCCCTGGAATTTCATTATTGCTGTCTAGAAAAGCTGGTATATGGTTTTAAAATTTCATGTTTTGATGATCTTTGATTTTTTTTGTTTGCATTGAATGATTTTGACTAGGTTTGGGATGTGAGCTTGGCCCTTAGTTTGGCTTTAATTCTCAGACACCACACCACCACACCATGGCCCAGGACGTGGTGAGAACCCTGAGGTGCAATGGAAAATGAACAACGAATTTCTCCTTAGGACAGGTTCCAATTTGGTCAATGAATTATAAATATATGCAATGCATATCTCAAGATGATTCAGATTCCCTGTATAGGTACTCACTCATCAGGTTAATAGACCTTTTTCCCATTAAAGGCTATGTGACATGCTAGTTATACTTAGCTCTATAATGAACATTTAATAGTTTTTTTTTTAAAGTAGGCTTTTCTGGGGCAAATCCTTTGCCATTCAAGAGGCAGGCTCTGTCTGCTCTTTAGCTATTATCACAAAGAGAAGTTTACAATTGCAATTGCTGGGAGAGAGAGAAGAAACCTCACATATAAATTGCTGTTGAGAAGAATGGGCTAAGAACATAAATATCAGGAGACCTGTAGTTAATTTATGTATGTATATAGACCAACATGAACATATAACATTTAGTGAAATAACTGTCACAAAATAAAAAAGTACATACCATGAAGAGTACTGGTAAATTTCATGGGGTTGTCATCTGGAATCAGATGGTACCACATCAGCAAGTAGGTTACACGTTTTAGTCCATCAAGAAAAGTCACAATCCTGCAAGGTTCTAAGCAACCTCAAGTGATTTTGCTGAGAGCCGAGAGTGCTCTGCTCCTTCCTGGATCTGGCTCAGAGGGTTAAAGGAAAGTGCGTAGGCTGCTGTAGCCAGGTAAGAGCTGCCATTCTGACCACATCACCTTTTCGGCCCTAATGCATTTATTTCTGCATTTTCAACCGTCTGAAGAAGGCCTCTTGGCTAAAGAATCTGCAGGTTGTCAGTGCTGTTGTCTCATCAGAACTGTATGGCAGGTTGCAAAATAAAGAAGCTGGGATGTAGTAACTGTCAGAAAGGTGGTTGGTTATGTTAAGTAACAGAATTGAAGAGCAACTTCATTGCACTAACATTTTGATGACCCATTGACTTCTGCTCTCCTGTGTGCCAATACAATACTGGGAGGTTAGTGTCGAAGGTGACATGCCAGGTAGGACTGATCTTTTGATTTGTGATGCACCCAGCTGCTGGAGGTGCATGTATTGGGCAATCAGGCCATGATTTGTCTTCTCCCTGCTTGCCTTGTGCCGGAGAAGAAAATTGGGCTGCGTGGTGTTTCCTGCTGCGAAAGAGGGAGATGGAGGTGGTCCATGAGCTCCAGAATTAGCATGGGATTGAGGGTCCCCTGTTAGATCATGGAGTGGTCTCTAAGGGAAGTGGTGGGTACATCATTGTTTGGGACGTTGAAAACTAGACTGTGTGGAGCACCAGAGAGTGGAGACTAGGGAATCCTCCTGCAGTGGCAAGAAGATGGACTTAATAGCTCTGCTCCAACGTCATTTCTACAAGGACTGGGACCTCCAGGATTCTGTTCTCAGCTCTACCCCTGACTGACTTTGGGAAAGGACAGGGAAGAGCTCTTTGCCTCAGTTTACGTATATGTAAGATGCATAGAATAGTCGTCACCTTCTCTCAGTGGAGTTGGGGGGATTAATGAATATTTGGGAACACTGGGAGTTCCTTGGATGAAAGGTGGGATGCTTTCAACAACATGGTGGTATTATGTGTGTCATGGGATAGCGTGGGTTGGGATATCTATCTGCCTGAAAGGCCATTTAAAAAGCCTCTTTGACAACCAATATTCTAGCTGTGATATTGCTTCCTATATTGTTATATATTTATTTTCTTTAGTCAGTATCCTTCACATGGATTTTCTTTTGGCATCCATTTGCTGCTTGTTTTGGGGTGACCTCTTATTTCTCTATGCTCGTGGGGGTGGACCAAGGAGGAAGGAATATGTCCACGAGGTAACCTTCGCTTTCCCTCAAACATTTACAGTGACCAGTGGAATCCCGGCTTTGGCCTACTCCTGATTCTGTTGAAGATGATGGGAAATTGTGCCACTGACTTTACTGGAAGCGGGATCAGACCTTTAAAGAGCATTCAGCATCTTCAGTTGTTTTACACTTTAAATGACTAAATAAATACCGCTCTGCAAGCTTAATATATATTTTAAAATATCTAGTTTAGTGAGGGGAAGGATGGCTTTGTTGTTAAAGCATAAGATATGGAGTCCGGAGACCTGGGCTCTATTAAAGACTAATTCTGTGACCTTGAGCAAACCAATTGAGCCCATTTGTGCCTCCGTTTCCCCACAGGAATTTTAATATCAACTTGCCTCCCAGAGCAGGTTTGTACATCTCTTTGAGACCCTCGATAGAAAGCATTATGGAAGTCCTATACAGGGCATAGTGGTTGCTACTACAATTAAATAGGGCTATTCACAGCAGTAAGAACTATGCTCCATAGAAAGTATGTCCAGGCTTGGGCTTTATTACTACAGTTGATGCTCCTTACAGATAGAGTGTCTGATCTTGCATGCAGTAGACATTCAGAATTCTTGCTGACCGCAGGGCCAGTTTTGAATGCACAAGGATTGCAGGTTGGGGCCCTAAATATCACATCACTTTTGCTGGGAGGTACATTTCTCAACTTGCTGAACTTGGCGTTGGCTTTGCCACATCTGCTGGGGTTAATCAGGGATGGGTGCTCAAAGTTTTGAGCACACAATGGCAAATGTACCCTCCTGAGAACTGAATATCTGTGGTCCCATCCAAAACAGCGTTTAAAGCACAATACTAGCAGCTTGTGCACAATCTGCAGAAAATGCTTGTTCCTTTTTCTTTGGGTAATTCATTCAACACATTTCAAATAAACAGTGAACTGAATATAATGCTGGGGAAAGGTGCTGGCTTGACAGTCTCTCTTTATCCCCAGAACAGGTACAACACAGGCAGCAGCAGTGTCAGCTTCCCCTGCTCATTGCCCCGCTAATTAGAGCTGTCTGAAACTATTTCGCACCACCTTCAGAAAACTCACACTTCCTTGGTTTTGCAGGAAAGCGAAAGCTGTCTCCTTCTTGCCTTGAGCTTTTGCAAATGGAAAATGGTCATTTTGCTGCAGAAAGCTTTTTCTTCTTGTAAACATGGCACATTCACACAGGGTGCCGACTCACAGTTTTGCTCAGGTACAGAATTTTGCCTCTGTCTGACATGGAAGGTAGCTCAGTCTTTGTGACCGATTCTGTCCTTGGGTTCTCAGCTGAGCCTGCCGAAAAGGGGGCCAAGTATTTATTTTATTGCTTACTGTTGGGGGCATAGAACTATGCCTATCCCAGCGGGCAGGTGCACATATTTTAGAAATAAATGAAAAACAGAGGTTGAGCTATTATTAAAACAAACCAAGTCTATAAAATGAAGACCTGTCACTCTACTGATTCCTCTTAGTTCAGAAAAGCCTGGGTAAATATACATCCTTGCAGTGTGCCCTAGAGGTCAACAGAGACTGGAGTACCCAGGCACTACCACAATCCAAATAATAAATGAGTTCCAGAGCTAAGGGCCTTCCACTCAGAACTCTGGCCACCTGTCCTGTGACAAAAACAGCTGCAGATTTTTAGCTCCAGCGCCCCCCAATTATCACAACTACTGGGGTAAAACACTGTGGGGAGCAGGTTCTCACATACACAGGATCTGAACCATAAAAGGCTTTATAAATCACAACTAATGCCTTGAATTGCGTTTGGAAACAAATCAGAAGCCAGTGCACATGTACAGCCATCTCCATCAGAGAAGCATCACTATGTAAATGGGTAGCCATACTCTGCAGCAGCTGAAATATACAAATGTTCTTCATGGGTAGGCCTAAGTAGAATGCAAAATAGTAATCTAATGCAAAGGAGACAACATCTCTGTTAATGTCTGTTGCAAGGTTGTTTTGTGATGAGGGAATATCTTGGGAATGAACTGGGATCCACCAATCCATTTTACCTAGGCCACTAAATAGCAGTCATAATAACAGGCCTTGCCAGATTTGGTAATCACTGATCACACTGGTGAAATTCTCTATCTTTTTAAGTCATTCCATTTAATAAATGACACAGCGGTCCTTCCAGCAAGCACCCAAGCTGCAGGAAATCCCTTAGGGTAAATTATACAGTGCTTTGTGTGTGTGTCATACAGTGAAAATAAACAGCACAAGTGGATGTAAAATTTGACTGACATCAAGGATTGCAAGCACATCTGTAGTGGGATTTTCAAAATGGCTTGTGGAACATGCAGTAGGAAAGCAGAGAGCTTGTTGTTGGCTGCTCTTGTAACCAGTGGAATTTTCAAAGCTATGAGGTGCTAGGGTGCTGAAAATTTGTCTGCCTCCTGGGAAAATCTTGGCAATTGTCTCTAGTTAGACATCTAATAAAGCTGCAAGGCTAAGGACGTCTTCCCCTTCTTCACCTTTACTGCCTGTCCTTCACAAGGCATCCATAAATGATCCCTGTTTCATGGAACCCCCGCTGGCACTCACAGCCCCCTGACACACAGACATTGCCATGTTCCATTGCATGCAATTGTTAGAAATCCCAATGGTTAAATAGCACAGCCATGATCAGATAACTGTCCCCTAACAAGCAATTACTCTGCTAATGATGTTTCTCTGCAGTGGTGCCCATGCACATACTGGATGAAATTAAGCTGAGTGCTGTTAAAACACGCATTGGGGCAAGCAGTGAGGCACAGACTCAGTGCAAAGTTGGTGCAGCCGGTGGCTTTGGCAGACAGTCTTAGAACGGTAAGAGAGTCCTGCTGAACAGAGCCCAACGATGGCAGTGTGCCTGGCAGGTCTGCAGGGGACACCCCTATGCTAACCCCACAGGTGAGGAGAGTCCTAAGGGACATCTCCACGTGCACTGTTAGAGAACGTGGGATCTGGACACCAAAGTGACAGCCAGCCACAGAGCGCACCAGTTTCTCGATCACCATGTGAGTGCAGCATTAATTCTTGACACATGCATGGCCATGCATTGGGGGATGTCAGTCAAGGGCCTCCTGCCTTCACCTTAATGCACAAGGTACATGATGCTTGAACTAGATTATGGCAACCATCGTCACCAGTTCCCCAGTCCAAATCACATGACCCTGTTCTTTGCAGCATGTCCTGCATGTTGTTGTTACACTAATGCTAACAGTCCACTTGTCTCCATCATTGATTGGCCTGTAGAGAGCAGGTGAGAGTTCATTTCCTCTGACTGGTGTCAGGTCCATCTGCTGGTCCACCCGACTTTTAATAGGAGAACTCAGCTGCTGGGGAACCCTCAGTGCAAGGCACCACTCTATAACTGGGACACTGGTGTCTTCAAAGCAAGAGAGCAGAGTCGCACTCATTTTAGAACCAGCTGCCCTTTGTAGCCCTCCAGTCCAATCACTCCTAGCAGCACCTGCATACGAGATGGTGACCATCCTCTCTGGATCTTACCCTGAACGTCCATTGCCTCCTGATGGAGATGAGCAGAGATCTCCTCTTGAGGCCTGCCCTGGTCCCAGCGCTGCAGCACCCTCTATCTGCAGCTTCCTCAGGGAAGACAATTCATTGGAGGTATTCTCATCTCATGGAATATGGTGATGACATGAGATTCATTACAGACACAGAGAGGCAGGATAGTGCACAAAAGATGCAGGTGGGACAGATCTATGTGGGACACAAGATGGCTGATTCGTGCTCTGCTGGCTGAGGCCCATAGGGACAACATTCACACCTTGGTTCCTTCTATTCAGGGCCTGTGGCACATAGTAGTTCAGTCTCCTGTGGGCTGTAATGCTCCAGTCTAATTTTGGTTGTTGGGTTTAGTGTGTGGGTGCTTGGGGGTGTTGGTGGCCTGTGAGATACAGGAGATCAGACGAGATGATCTGGTGGTCCCTTCTGGCCTGAGGATTTATGTCAAGTCACTGAAGCAGAATCCCAAACAAAATTCCGATGGGTTTATCCCCCGCAGCCTCTCATACCCAAAAAGGTCACCTCTGAACCCATGTAGCAATGGCAGGGCAAACTCACCAGTTTTGATAGCTGTTGTAACAGGACTCAAAGCACGGATGGGGGATGGACCATGAGAGGAAAATGGGGACAACAGATGATATTTAGCTGAAAAGAGTTTCTTGTCCCAAAGCTGGCCCTTGTCTGCCAAAGAGAAGTGTGTGAATGTGTGTGCGCACAAGCGCACACAATGTTTGGAGCTGGGTTGTATGTGAGCCAGGGCCCATCCCTCATGATCCCCAATTCCTTCCTTATAAATACCCTCATTTTGCTTTGAGCCCAATGGAGAACCTATGCTAATGTAGATAAAAACAAATAAAAAGGACAGAGCCAGAGTTCATTCCCTGGAACACTGTCAATTTCTGTTTCAATTTCCTGCATTTTAAGAGTTTCTAAGATAGTTCAGGAGAAGACTTTCTGTTTTTTCTTTGACAGAATAACCATCTAGTATTTAACAGAAACTTGCCAGCATGAAGGAAAGTGCCAGCATGTAATATTTTCTATTTCAGGGAGGGAGTGTGGTCTAGGGGCTTGGGAATCAGAAGACCTGGGGTTTGGTCCTGCTGACTACCCCACTGAACTGCTCTGTGCCTCAGTTTACCTATCTGTAAAATGGGCATGGTCATTCCTGTGAGGCCTAATTAATTGTTTGCAAAGTGTTTCGAGATCCCCAGATGTTAAATGCTATAGAAATGCAAAATATTGTTGTTGTTGAGCATGGAATATATTTGACTTATCTCTGTCTGAGGTTGGTCATGTGGTCAAGGTTTTAAAGCAGTTGTTTTTTTCTGAGCTGTATGAATAAAAAAATTCTGTGAGGTGGAAAGCACACAGACCGCCTAGTAAATTATTCCCCAGCTCAGCGGCCAAGGAGAAGAGGCCACTACCCATGTGGGAAATCCTGGATGAAACCCAGTTTTCAAAGGAGCCTAGCGGAGTTGGGCACCCAGATGTCATTGAAATTCTATAGGGCTTGGACACCTAAGTCCCTTAGACTACTTAGCAAAACGCAGCCTTAGTGGTCAGGCTGAAACCAACCAAAACAGCAAGTTGTCAAGGCCATGGCAAGTATTAAAATCCTAATGATGAGAACTACAGCTAGTCAGCTGGGGCTGTTTACACTGCCCCGCAGCTCAGTTTGCGGGGCTATGGCTTGCAGAGTGCACCAAAGTGCTGTGCTGTAACTCCCCCATGTGGACGCTGCAGGCGTGAACTTAAAGGTCCCTAGTTCACCTGAACGTAGTTCTGTCTGAAGAGGACTACAATATTGCGAACTGGGGGCCTCCATGTTTGCATCCCCAGTGTCAACGTGGGGGAGATACAGTGCAGCACTTTGGGGCATGCTGCAGTTCACACCCCCGTAGTCTGAATTGCAGGGCAGGGCAGACATGCCCTTCGACTCTGCTCTCCTTCCATGGTGTAATTTCGACGTAACTCCACTGAACTGAATTGAATAACTCTGGATTTACACTGCTGTAAATCTGACCCTTTGCCTCTAAATACTGTTCGCTTTAGGCAGGTGGAGTGAACGTTAGATCTTGAGATGCAGGAGTCACCCAGTTAACATAGTTTTCCCTTGTGCATTGGTGTTTTCCTTGGCTGTTGGTTCTGTCCCTTCTTCACGTGATTTGCAGAGAAGGTACAGTGTGCCAAACGTTTACCTAATATTCTCTGTCCCCTAGTGAGTGTATGCAGTGGTTGTGTAGCCCTGTCAGCCCCAGGGTATAGAGAGACAAGGTGGGCGAGGTAATAGCTTTTATTTGACCAACAGCTCAGTCCCTCAGAGTTTCTCAAGGTAAGTTAGGCTAAACCACGTTGCTGATTTCTTTCTTGCAGTCAGTTTGGCTCTTCCAAGGTTTCTGAAATTACAGCTCCGTTTGGGAGAAGTCAGGTGGGTTGGGAGCTGGGTATGAGGAACTCTGGTGAAAAGCCCAGTGTGGTGTATTTGTGTGGGTGCTTGGCACAAGTGAAGGCTTGGATTCTGCAGTCAGATCTGCATCGGCGCAGACGGATGCCTGCAGAGGATCTGATTGCAGCCTCAGGATCTAGGTCTTAAAGCCAACAGACTATGGAAGCGATTGGGGAAAAAAAATGAAGATGGTGATAAGATAGGGCTGTGTCCAATGTCTGTAGTGAAGCACTCAGGACGATTAAAAGGCATTTGCAGAATTTGTGGAAGGACATACTGTACTTAATAGGAGAGTGAGGCAGCTTCTGCCAATTTGCAGGCAAGAGGCAGATATTTGCATTGATTATGATCAGCTTCTGCTAATTGGCTGAGATAACGGTTTAATAATAATACAATGGCATTGGGAACCCTCCTGCATTCTGTCTGCTCTCTAGTTGTGGCAATAGCTTGGCATGACACCACTGGCTGGAATTATTTTTGTTTACTGGGTCGTGTCACAATCAGTACAACAGTCCTCGTGGCTAGCATTGGATTGAAATTTAGCTTCTGGATTATCCAAGGGCATTTTGTCCTCCTTAACTCTTTTGGGCAGCCGGGTGGGTGCAAATCAGGAGCAAGCCCATTGAAGTCACTGGTGCACAGCCGTCACGAGATCAGAATCAGGCCCATTATGTCCGGCTGGAAAGGCACACAGTTCCAGCTTTACGTGGAGTTGCGCTGATGTGGACAGATTAAAACGTTTCATGTACACATTCATTGACCCTGTGACTGTCACACACAACTTGAATGGAATAGGAGGCTATTGGCATGTGCCCACAGGGCTGAGAAACGACCTTTTATAGATGTTGCTGAAGGAGCTGTAGGGCATTATTATTGTGATCTTGTGGCTAGGTCCCTCTTTGCTCCTCTTTGCCTACACGCTGTTCCTTACACTTTTCCAATCTCCCTTTTGTCTCCCTTTGGCCTTGCCTGTTCTCAGCTCCTCTCTCCTCCCCAGCGGTCCTGGGTATGCCCCTTTGCACCTCAGCTGCCCACCCAATGTTCTGCCCCATCTCCCGTCCGAGGGGCATTGCGCGGACAGCAGGGGAGAGCACAATCTTTGTTCACCCCTCACCAGCTCAGCTACACCCTAAGCCACCAACAAAACTGTGCCATCCAATGTAGCTAGCACTTTTTTGGCAGGACTGCAGGTGTAAATCCAGGCTGACATGCACAACTGGGAGGAGAACTATCATGCATCTTCCTCCACCGCCCCAAGCCATGAGTCTCAGGAGCAGCTTCTAGCCTATCAGGAGCAACAGGGTCTTCAGACCCTGCTTAGTGTCTTGTTAAATCCTTCTTCGTTAGCTGGGGAGGGACCAATGATGTCCGCCCCCATCACTGCAGAAACCTGCAGTGGGACCCAGACCTGGGGGCAAAGGGAATGGTGGCCCATTGGAAGGGGGATAGACATGGGATCTTTTGGTAGTTTAGTCTCCCTGGGAAGCCAGCCTGCTTCCATGAGAGCAGAGGAGCTGTACTCCGGGTATCCATACTCTAGCTACAAGGGACCCTTCCTTTTTTCATTCCTAAGGCTTTGGCTGCAGGACACCTTACTCCCCTTTTGTTTGGCTGAGTTTGAACAACTCTGGCTGTAACAGGCCATTTGCTCTGTGGGACAACCTGGTTTTAGTGGGATGGGGCACCAGCCACCTCTTCCTCTGGAGTCCTAGTGGACTAGCGATGCCCTCACTTATGGGCATGTGTTCACAGACCCCAGATCTGGAACAAGGTTTACCCTTTGTCTACTCCTGTCTTATTCAGAAAGTCTGTGATCGGTGTAGGTTTTTGCGTAGTCAACTGGGAGGCTGGTGCTGGGGCTGAAGCGCAGGATGCGCTCTGATTAGCCGAGAACTGGACTTTTTCCTCAAGGAAAAAAAAATTGTTGCCAACTCCTAGCTTTTCAGCCCCAAAACATACAGGCAGTGAAGCGCACCCGTAAGAGCTCTTTACTTTTCACGATGTAGCTGGGATCAGAATTTTGGGAGGCTGGGAGAGGCATTTCTGCCAGCTATAGGCCAATCTGGAGAATTGTCATGCTCAAGTCATCCCAAAAGAATATCTCTGTGAAACATACCAGGTAAGAAATGATGTGTGTGAAATAAAAGCGCTGCGGTGGGCTTGTGCTCACAAGAGCATCCTGCTATGCAGAAGAGGGAAGTTTATTCTCTGATCCATATGTTGTCGGACCTGGAAGCCTTTGTCCAGAATGTGAGAGCAGAATTGGAGTCAATGTAAGTTGAATGCTTAGCAGGTGGAGTGCAAGCATTTCCCTGTCCGTGGCAGCAACCACAAAACACCCATGTTGGTAAATATACGTGGTGAGGCAGGGCTGGCTTCCTCTAACGAGCTGTGTGATTTGGGAAATCACTTAACTATTCTGGGCCTCAGATCAACCATCTGTACAATGGAGAGAATCATACTCTGTGGGTGTTTGGAGGTTACCTAATGAATGTTTCGAAAGGACCTTGAGGTCCTGGGATGAAAGCTGCTGCATATTGTAGGAGCAAGTCTAAATACAGTGGGTTATTTTTAGCACCCCTCTTCAAATGACCCACACTCCTGTGCCACGTCAGTCAGGGGTTACAGTCACTTGGGGGCCAGGAAAGGGGTTAAATCGGAGATGTGTTCTGAACGGGGCGGTGCGAGGAGGGAGTTAGAGAAAGAGAGGTGCTGAATGTGCCGTTTCAGAGCAAAGAGCGTTTGGGGATGTTTCTGTGCACAATGTGGGCAGCTGGACTCTGTTTCTGTCTGTCACAAGCATGCTGGGTTTCAGAGGAGCAGGCAGTGGGAGCAGTTCATAGACCTTCCTGGCAGAAATACCTGGTCAGCTACTAGCCTGGGCAGCAACTAGGATGAGACGCAAAAAGAACAGGAGTACTTGTGGCACCTTAGAGACTAACAAATTTATTAGAGCATAAGCTTTCGTGGACTACAGCCCACTTCTTCGGATGCATACCGAAGAAGTGGGCTGTAGTCCACGAAAGCTTATGCTCTAATAAATTTGTTAGTCTCTAAGGTGACACAAGTACTCCTGTTCTTTTTGCGGATACAGACTAACACGGCTGCTACTCTGAAACCTAGGATGAGACGGAAGTTCCTTTTGTTAATTCCCAAATTCCCTTCTCCTAGCCCCAAAGAATGCAGGGAGTGCCTAGTGACTTCCTTCCTTGCAAGTGTGCTGATCACCCTGCTAACTGGGAATCAGCACAGCTGTGTTTGCGCCTAACAGAAGATGCAAACAATTTTTCCATAACTGACTATCCCACATGCTATTTGGAAAATCTCTAACCTTCAAGAAGGGCTAGCAGCAGCGAACGGAGGAGCTGCCCAAAACAGCATTAAATTAGTGGGAACAGTGTTGTGTACCTAAGCACTGTTTGGGACTTGGCTGGACATTGCCTGCATAGCTGCATAGACTCCACTATCAACATCGGCTAACCAGAGTGCGTATAACCACCCAGCTAAATGGAGCTGAGCATTGCAACGTACTTGACCAATACGTGTTCCGATGTGATTGCAATGTATTGCATTGTCAAGTATCAGGGGGTAGCCGTGTTAGTCTGTATCTACAAAAACAACAAAGAGTCTGGTGGCACCTTAAAGACTAACAGATTTATTTGGGCATAAGCTTTCGTGAGTATAAACCTCACTTCTTCGGATGCATAGAGTGAAAGCTACAGATGCAGGCATTATATACAGACACATGGAGAGCAGGGAGTTACTTCACAAGTGGTGAACCAGTGTTGACAAGGCCAATTCAATCAGGGTGGATGTAGTCCACTCCCAATAATAGATGAGGAGGTGTCAATTCCAGGAGAGGAAAAGCTGCTTCTGTAGTGAGCCAGCCACTCCCAATCCCTATTCAAGCCCAGATTAATGGTGTTGAATTTGCAAATGAATTTTAGTTCTGCTGTTTCTCTTTGAAGTCTGTTTCTGAAGTTTTTTTGTTCAATGACAGTGACTTTTAAATCTGTGATAGAATGACCAGGGAGATTGAAATGTTCACTTACTGGCTTGTGTATGTTACCATTCCTGATGTCCGATTTGTGTCCATTTATTCTTTTGCGGAGGGACTGTCCGGTTTGGCCAATGTACATGGCAGAGGGGCATTGCTGGCACATGATGGCATATATGACATTAGTGGATGTGCAGGTGAATGAGCCCCTGATGGTGTGGCTGATGTGGTTGGGTCCTCTGATGCTGTTGCCAGAGTAGACATGGGGACAAAGTAGGCAACGAGGTTTGCTACAGGGATAGGTTCCTGGGTTGGTGTTTCTGTGGTGTGGTGTGTAACAGACTTCAAAGAGAAACAGCAGAACTAAAATTCATTTGCAAATTCAACACCATTAATCTGGGCTTGAATAGGGATTGGGAGTGGCTGGCTCACTACAGAAGCAGCTTTTCCTCTCCTGGAATTGACACCTCCTCATCTATTATTGGGAGTGGACTACATCCACCCTGATTGAATTGGCCTTGTCAACACTGGTTCACCACTTGTGAAGTAACTCCCTGCTCTCCATGTGTCTGTATATAATGCCTGCATCTGTAGCTTTCACTCTATGCATCCGAAGAAGTGAGGTTTATACTCACGAAAGCTTATGCCCAAATAAATCTGTTAGTCTTTAAGGTGCCACCAGACTCTTTGTTGTTAATGTATTGCATTGTTATTCAGGCAGGGGCGACAGCCTATTTTGCAGGGTGTGTCCCGCATGAACTCTTTGAAGTGAGAGGCACATCACACACAGGCCTTTGGTACGTAAGCAATGGCCAAACCTTAGTCCCTCAGTGGGAGTTTTGCCATTGATTTCGGCAGGATCAGAATTTGGCGTCATAGCCTGTTTCATCACACTGCTGCTGCATGGCTTCCAAGTTTTTACATAAGAACGGCCACACTGGGTCAGACCAAAGGTCCATCTAGCCCAGTATCCTGTCTTCCGACAGTGGCCAATGCCAGGTGCCCCAGAGGGAATGAACAGAACAGGAAATCATCATATGATCCATCTCCTGTCGCCCATTCCCAGCTTCTGGCAAACAGGGTCTAGGGACACCATCCCTGCCCATCCTGGTTAATAGCCGTTGATGGACCTATACTTCATGAATGTATCTAGCTCTTTTTTGAACCCTGTTACAGTCTTGGCCTTCACAACATCCTCTGGCAAGGAGTTCCACAGGTTGACTGTGCAATCTGTTAACCAGATTGATTCTTCCTCCACTGGATGGAGAGGAGAATTTTCTCCACCTTAACAAGGTTGTACAACACCTAGCATAACAGGGCACCGATCCTGACCAGCATCTGCGAGTGCTACAGTAATATACTTAATCCTTAATAATAATAATACATTCTGCTCAAATATTTTGAGGTCTGGGCAGCAATAATCTCAAGAGCTTGTTGATCTTTTGAGCTCTCCATTTACTTGTAATAGTTAAACCCAGGTAATATGAATATCTCCCAGCATTGCTGCTCTAGGAGGTGTTCTGCTGAGGATGACTGATCTGAAATCCTGATGCCTGTCTGTGCTGATTCCTCAATATGGAATTCACCAAGATGAAAGAGACAGGGTTGTGGCCTGCTTTAAAACAAGGAAAATGTCATCTTCAGAGGATGAGATTTTACGTTCCTAGCCAATAAGGGCTTGTCTTCACTGCAGAGTTAGCCTGGGCTGTCTCTCCTAGCCCCACTCCCGTCCATACGCACAAACCTCTTACATGAGTTTAGTGGTGCTTTCAACCCGAGCTAGCTGGCCCTGCTGCGGGTATAGGCTAAAGCCCAGGTGCTGCTTTCCTCAGGCTATTAACCCCCACATTGCAGTGAGGATGCAGGCTAGCTCACTCGAGTGCTAATAGTCTTCCAATGGCTTCCCACAATAACCCGTGTGCCTAGAAAGATGAACAAATTCTCCCACAATTCACCAGGAAGGAATCAGAGATCGGCCCAGCTGGCCGCAGCACAAAGAACCATGGGATGTGCCCCCAGAAGTCCTAGCGATCCCCATGGGGGAGGGCAGCAGGTCACTCAGGCAGGGCTCTGCAGCATGGCCACTCACAGCAGGCTAGGCTAACCCGGGTGCTGATCCCCTGAATTAGCTCTGCAGTGAAAACAAACCCTAAGCAACATGGTAGAGCTGTGGAGGCAAGGGGATTTCTGTAGCCGGTGGCTCTCTGGGAGGGCAGATAAAAGCATGTGCATTGGCGGGGGGAAGCCTGCGTAGCCATCAGCCTGGTCAACTCGCTGCATTCACCATTCCAGGCTGTCTGCATGGCAGCAAGAGCCAAGAAGTGAAAATCTCCCCCGTAACTCAGGACACTGTAAAGGCCCCAAATGAGCCATATGCTGAAGGCCTTATCCTCAGCTCTCAGCTGCAAGAAGCCCTCAGTTCTGGGCAGGCATGTGCTGCTCTGAGCTAGGCACACGCTGGGCCTGACTGCAGTCTCACTCCAGTTTTAGGCAGCTGCAACGCCACTGATCTATAGTGGAGTTACTCCTCTTTTCCTCTGGTGTAAGTGGATGCAGAGCTGCCTCCAGTGGATTGGCTTCTTCTTCCACAGAGGTGACATGTAGCTCTTGATAGTAGGGGGGCACAATTTAAAGATTCTGGGGGGGGGGCATGTCCCTTTCCCACTCCTTCTGCACCTCCCACATCCGCTCTAAGCCAGCACCTCCTTGCCCCCACTCCTCTCACAGCTCCTTCCCCATTTCTCCCATGGCCTCCCCACTGAGGGCACAGTACAGGCTGGAGCCAGCTCCAGACACTTACTGCTGAGCAGGACTGTGGTGCAGGCGAGGAAGGGATGGCACAGCACTCGGGGCTTCCCTTCGCACCCTCTGACTGAGCTGTGCTGCCAGCCCAGTCTTTCTTCCCTGCTCTGGGCGCCTCCTAGTGGGGCTCAGAGGGAGCACTAGGTGCTGGTCCCTTTCCCAGGCATGTCACTCAGCCAGACTCCCACCCTGGCAGAAATCTGGGTGGGGGGAGGTGATCCCACGTGCTCCCTCCCCCCCCGCGTCGCCTCTGTTCTTAAGTGTGAATTAGTGCATGCGGCACACCCTCATGCCTGTTAGCTAGTCATTTGGGGCCATACGTTGTCTTTGAGCTGCCGGTGACACTTGAGTGTAGGATCAAGGGGTGTTGCTGGTGGCTCGGCTCTGAGAGCTGAGGCAGGAGATAGGCCCCTAGGAGGGACAGCCGGATCTGACGTGTACAACAGAGATGAATTATTGTGAGTTATTTGTTATGCGCTGACAGAGTGCTACCTGACCTAGAGAAAGACAAGGACCCTGCTGCAAGGAGTCTAGGGCTAGAGTCTCAAAGGTATTTAGGCCCTTTCCTTTGAGGATCTGGGCCTTATTGACTAAATAGTTCTGCGTGTGTCCTGAATGGCGGTAGGCAGGAGAGGGGACATGGGTTTAGTGAGGAATCAGGAGATATGGAGAGTCTCTGAGGAGCTGGAGAGATTTTCAGATTGGAAAGGGCTCCTGCGTCTCATGCATGAGGCGTGCATCATATTTTATATATGTTGATGGTGTGTGACATGGAAAAATGGCCACTTTCACAATAGGTCATCCATATATAAAACATGTTACATATACAGCATGTGTAAGTTGCATAGATTTTTGTTCCCCATGGATTGATGCTACTGATGGCTTTGGATTGGTCTGCAAGATTCAGAGACAGGAGATCTGGTTCAGTTTCTAGCTCTGCCACTAACCATGGTCACTTAGCAGCTCCGTGCCTCAGTTTCCCCATCTGTGAAATGGGGATAATAATGCTGTGTAAAAGGTTTTGGGATCGATGGATGAAAAGCACCAGTTGTTATTTTATTACATGTCAGTATCAGTTATTTGCGTTAACACTGCTAATAATTAAAACCTTCCATTTCTCTGGGATCTCAAAGCACTTTACCAGTGTGAATCAGTTAAAGCTCATGTCACCCCTTTGAGGGGTGTCATCATTACTATCCCCATGTTTTTACAGATGGGAACACTAAGGCATAGAGCTGCTAAGTCACCTGCTCATTGTCTGAGCCAGGACCAAGAATATTACTTAGCACGGCTGGAAGGTCTTGAATTGGGATACCTGGAGGGGAAGGAAGCCCTTTGCTTGTCCCCAGGACTGGTATAGTGTGGGCAGGGTCAGTGCCAGCTCCCCCTGCTCATCCTACAGCCACTGGCCAGCTGGTCTCGCCCCCATACCGGGGAGCAGAGCTACGTGAACAGTGCTCAGCGCAGTCCACAGCAATGAAAACTCAGTAAGTTTCAGGTTTGAACGTGGAATTTAAACTAGATGACTTAGGTGTGAAACATGTTTGGGCCCCTTGAAAGTTTAGCCACATTTTTCAAGTGACACTTTGTGTGTGTGTGTGTGTGTGTGTTATGAGGTACACGTGGGAACTTCCGCTGTATTAAGATTGCTGCTGACAATCCACCAGACACACAGTTTCCTGAAATCCAATATACATTTGTTGTGCTAAGTCATATAATCAGGACTTGCCACTAGAGGGCACTCATAACACTGAGTGCACATCATATTACTTCATTGCATCCTGGAGAGAGAGAGATTTTTCAAGGCAGTTTTATAGCTATTGGCTGCTTTTGGAGAGACTCTTGTGACAGTAGAAGCCTTGGTAGATCACAAGGGCAGAACAGATCCTCACCCTGATGAATGCCTGCAGAATGTACAGGGCTTAATGAAACTTCCATATTTCATCTGGAGCCTTGCCTTTGCTGTGCTGGGTTTGAATGATCCTGAAACTTGCAAACCGGATCATATATACAATTCTACGGACCAAAAGTCTCCACAAAGCTAATTGAAACCCACACAGACCCAAACAGGACTTTTTGTACAACTTTACCTGCTGAGATCCCCTCTGAAGAGATGAGGGGAGAATTCACTCTCTATGTCCATCTCTTTGCTCAGACTGCTAATCTCTGAGCCATCCAGTCCTAGATCATGGTCAATTTCAGTCTGTCCTTTCACAAGCACAATGGGCCTGAGTTGCTTCATACTGGCATAACTCAGAAATAATGCCCGTGACGACAGGGGAGTTACACTGGGATAAAACAGGTGTAAGGGGAGAACCAGGTCCCCTGCTTCCTTTGATGTAGCAATCTGTGTTTTCGCTTTGTGACCCTTCACTGACTGTCAGTGTCTCTCCCCTCCTCTCCTCTCGTATGCAGGAAGGAAACACATCCTGGTTGCATGAAATCAGTATTCCACTCCCAGCTCTGCCATTTGGGTGCTGGGTGACCCCTTGGGCAAGCCAAGGGGCTTGCTCTGCTTACCTGCTCTGTGCCGCCGTCTCCCCATTTGCAAAATGGGGATGATCATGCTGCTCTGACAGGGCCATGAGGTCTGATGCGTGAATGCCTGTAAATGCTGTGTGATGGGTGGGTGGAAGGTGCTACAGGGGTGCTCAGAAGCCATTCACCAGGCCTTGCCACTTTAAAATTTAGCTCCCTCTTGTGGCAGATGGGAGGAATGCAGGCAGTGCCTCAGCAAGGTTTAAAAAAATCTGCCTCTGAAATCACAGCTGTCCGTATCTGTGTCTGATTGAGACAGGTGATGTGTGACAATCCTGGCCTCTGTTCATCTCCCGGTCAAGACCTGAGTTCTGGGCACTGTTTCTTTTGCAGCTCTTGGAGCCATCACAAGCACTGAGCAGTCTGAGTTCAGCCTTCTGCCCTCTCCCAGGTGATAGCCGCATGTTGCAGGGCAAATGCAGAACCTGAACTCAGGCCTTGGCAGGGTAAAATTCATAGTTCCACAGATTCCAAGGGCAGAAGGGACCGTTATGATCATCTAGCCTGACTTCCTGTACAACACAGGCTGGAGAAGTGGCCTCAGATAATTCCTTTTGAACTAGAACAGATCTTTAAAAAAAATTCCAGTCTTGATTTACAAAATTGCCCGTGTTGGAGAATCCCCCACAATCCTTGGTCAGTTGTCCTGCAGTTTCCCCCTTGAGCAGCGGCAGTAGCAGTGTGCTGAGCTGTGGCCGAGAATTTGCTCACCACCTGGGAGAGAAAGGATGAGTTGTAAGTTTCCGTGCTGTGGCCAGGCTGTGCTGGGAACAGAGTCAGGAGCAGGAAGGGAGACAAGTGAGCTGTTCCTTGAAGGGACCTGGCTTCCTGTCCTGTGTGATTACTGCAACCCTGAGCGGGCAGCCGGAAAGGCTCCTTGGCCACACTGCCTGGAACCTGTTTACACGCAGCTCTCAGCGCATCTTCCCTGTATCCCAGGGATGTGCCTGTTACATTACAAACCAGGGATCTCTGCTGAGCTTGTTCAGTTGGGACATGTGATAGGCCAGGTCACACCTGACCCTCTGTAGAGAGTAAAGAGAGAAAAGGCAAGGAGGTAACCCCATGTGTGCAGGGGCTAGCCACAGGCCTCTTGAGGGGTGCAGGCACTGCTCTGAAGGGGTGCTAGGTGCCTGAAAGATTAAGAACATGGGGGGGGGCATGGCCCTTCCACTGCTGTGTGCACTGGGTGGAGTGCATGCTCCATGCGAGTGTAGCAGACCTGCCACTCCAGGTGTGCAGGAATTCTGGGTGACTCAGCCACAGCCCCTCCTGGGTTCTGCTGCAGCCTGTACCCTCTGCATTGCTCTGGTTGTAAGAACCATGCTCTAGAGCCAGAACTGTAATGCTGGGGAAAGCCCAGGCAGGGTCAAGGAACGTGGCCTGTCCCCAGTAATGAGGCTTTAGGGGTGGGGGCCCTGCAGCACCTGCCTTTTCCTGGGAGAGCTCCCGTACAACTGCTCCCATCCAGCCCAGAGCTGCTTCTGACTCTGGGTTCTGCAGGTGAAAGGTGTCCGGCTGGCAGCCCCAAAAAAGGCCACAAAATGGGTGTGGCCGGGAGACAGGCTGTATAAGATCCTCCTGTTCTGCCCCCCCGGCGTGCCTCAACCCTAACCCAGTGGGGAAACCACTGCTAGTCCCGACTCCATGGCTCATTCAGCCCTCAGGTGAAGCTACTGACAAAGGGAGGTTTTATGCCACTGACACGTGTCCATTGGGCATTGGACTGAGAGCCTCCCGCTCCCTCCACATGGCCCCGGTGATCAGCCAGTGATGAGCTTTCACTTGTCGCTACCACGGTGTGGATCCAGCCTGGCTGAGTTTGTGCTTTTACCCTCTCAGCCATGCAGTGTTCTAGGGGGATGAGGCGCAAGGAAACGTTTGCCAGCACTATCTAGCAAAGAGTGGAAACTGGAGTGTTACAAGGAGAATGTAGCATTAACCATGCAATTGTGAGGGCTCCTATCACATCGAGGCTCGAACCCGTGACCTCTAGAGATAAAACCTGAGCAGTTACAGTTTAAGATAACTCTCTTTAGTTGAGACTGCAAGAGATGCCTATCCTCTGCAGAGCCACACAGAGGGGGACCAGTGGGTTAAACAGGAATTCATCCAGGCCCAGTCAGGGGGCTGCCTCTCGAGGGGAAGGCTTTTGTGAAGCAGGCAACAGTCATGCAGGTTGGGGATGATAAACAAGCTGCATTTCCTGGCTAGCAAATGTTGAGCATAGGAAGTAACTGGATCCAGGACGGCCCTTTTGAAAGCCTCGGATCGCTTTGCAGACTGCACATGCAGAGGTTGCTTCGCTCACCTTGGAATTGAGGCCACCTCTAGGGTGGAGCCAGCAATCTGTACAATGACAGTTCAGGGACAAGAAATGAAGAATAATTTAATCAAATGGGGATTTAGGCTGGCAACAAATCATTAGAATTTAGGCCAGGCCTTGGGGTTAACAGCCCTAGTCTTGCAAAATGTCCCTTGGGCTCTTAAGTGACCACATATGGTCAGGAGCACGATTTTATGTCTCAGCCACAGATAGCACCCACAGTGCCCTCTAAAAACATGCCGGGGCATTGGCTTATTACTGACTGAAAGAGAACAGTGGTATATGGTGAATGACCAGCAGTTCATGTATAAGCTGTTCTCCCTTGGATGTCTCTCAGCCAGGACCATGCCAACTCCACAGGGTAGTATGTATCTTCTGCTGCACAAATCCAGCTGATGCCACATATCCCAGAGCTGGTGCTGTTTGCTTGTCTGCTTCACTCTGGTGAAGATGCTGACCTTCTCACACAGGTTTTAGACCATTCTAACTCCATTGACTTCCTGATATAAATCAGAGGTTGGCCTTGCAGCTTTAAGTCTAGATGTGTGAGGTTGTGTTGCCTACTGGTTATGGCAGAATGCCTGGGTTCTATGCCAAGCTCTGTAACTGACTTCCTATGTGAGATCTGAAGCAAGCCCTATTAGCCTCTCTGTGCCTCAAATCCCTGCTTTGTCCAGTCCTTTAAATCTGGGTCCCTGATTCCAGTAAGCTCTCCCCTATTTATAACTGGCTGAGCCTCCAAGGTCCCCATCTGATGGTAGATACTGTAAAACTCCTTACATCTGACCCCAGTCAGAGCCTGCAGTGCTATCAGCTGAAAATAGCCACAAGCCCATGGGACCAGCTGCACAGTTGTTTTGTGGGTTGTCTCCGTTTTGCTGCTGGCATGTTGGGTTTGGAGGACATCCCGCCCACACAGCTGCGTTCCAAACTCCAGAAACGATGTTTCCCCATGATAGCACCTCTTTGAGAGAGGCTGAGGCTCCTTTAAACACAAGCACATGGGCCATGAATCCAAAATGGCGCCACAAGGACCAAAGCTGTTGCACATGTGTCTTTGCATCCCCAGTGCCGTAGGTGGGAAAGGGATTAATGGATATACATTTAATTTGCAAAACACCTGGAGATCCTTTGGGATTTAAGATCCTGCCTTCTCTAGAGCTCTGTAGGAATGTGCAGAGAGTGCTGTGAGAACTTAAAGTCCTTCTCTGTCCCTTCCCCTCAGTCCGTGCCCCAGACAGCCTCTCGGCTTCTCCAACAGCAGCATCAGAGACAGTTCCCATGTACGCACTGGGGATCAGACACCCACCGGGGACAAGGATTTCTCAAAAGATCAGGCTCTCGTATCCAAACCCTGGCACGTCAGGATCCCAAATTTCTGGAACACTTGGTGCTGAGAGATGGGAATTGCATTAAGGTTCTTGGTCATGGGGATGCATGGGAGGCCTTTGCTCCACAGACCTGGAGTCATTTTACTCCATTGCACACGCTTCAGAAAGGTCTTGAAAGAGCCTTGAGAATGCGACAGAGAGGGGCAAAGCGAAGTGGGAACTGCTGTGGGCACCTGTTAACTTGCTGCGCTCCTGGCGTCCCTTGCTCTTTCAGAACGACCCAGCCTCCTCCAGCTTCAAGGGTTTCCTCTTGCACCACGTTCAATCTGCGTCAGCTGCGGCTGGGGAGCAGCACTAGTAATTTGCCTTTTTCCATTTACAAGTGGAAAGCGTCTTAAGGGAAGGAATGAAGTCCGTGGTGCGCCAGACGCTCGGGTCTGTTAACTGTCAAGTTAAATCCATTCTGAACGAGGAGATAGTCAAGCACTCCCGAGTTTCCGATTCTGGCTAAAAGAGGCTGCCTGCTCCAAGTCATCTCGTTCAAGGATTTATTAAGTGGGTTGGTCCAACAATGCAGGCGGCCCCGAGGTTATTGTGACCATGTCTAGAGTCCTGTGACTGACAGCACCTTCAGAAGCCAGTATTACACACACCCTGTATGTTGCGTGGAGTTCAGCTTGCCCATGTAATAGGCGCGTTTTGTTATACAGCGTGTGCCTAGACACACATAGTGTATGTTTTTTCAGAAATTAACTAAATTCCGTGACTCCGTATGGCTTGGGCAAGTCATTTCCTGGCGCCTTTCTGTGCCTCAGTTTCCCCATCTGTAAATTGAGGATAATATGCCTTATGTACCTGCGGAGCACTGTGAGTCTACAGCCCTGTCGGCAAAGTGCCTTGACAGGGTACCGAGCTATGGAAGTGCTGAGGATTATGATTATCTTCTTCCTCTCTTCACACGAGCTGGGTGCATGCGTATGTGATATTCATCTGCTCCCTGGATGGCCTTTGGAGAGACACGTCTCTCTGTGAGGATGGTCTCTGGGGGCCGACAGGGCAGCAGTCAGACAATCTCACTCCAGCACACTTCAGTATAATGCAAATCATGGCTGCAGGGTGCTCTGATCTAGAAGAGCAGCCAGCCCAGGGCAGTCAGTCTCATTGCATTTATGATGAAGCATCTGAAGATAAGAAACTAAATCCCTTTTCAAATGACAATGCAGGCACCTTTTTCAGCGACCAACAGTTCGTTCTAGCTGTTCAGGGCTGCAGCCCCAAGGTAGAAGCAACAGTTGACAGTTGAAAGGGAGCTGACACTTGTCCGCTGAGGAGATCAGTGCTTCTCATCAGAGAGTCTCCGCCATAGGTGCCGACTTTTATTTTTCCCTGGGGATGCTCCACCCCTGCTCCGCCCTGAGGCTCCGTCTCCACTCCGCCCCTTTCCCCAAGGCCCCGCCCTTGCTCTGCCTCTTCTTGCCCCTGCTCTGCCCCTTCCCCTAGGCCCTGCCCTCAGTCCACCTTTTCCCGATCCCCCGCTTCGCCCCCACCCCAAGGCTCCCGCCCACTGGTTGCTTGCTGCTCTCCACCCTCCCCAAGCCGCCAATCAGCTGTGGCTGGTGGGTGCTGAGCATCCACTGTTTTTTTTCTGTAGATGCTCCAGGCCCAGAGCACCCATACAGTTGGTGCCTATGGTCTCCGCACATTCTCACTATGTATGTTTCACTATATTTGTAGATTCCAAGGTCAGAAGGGATCAACTGTGATCATCTAGTCTGACCCCCTGCATAGCACAGACCAGAGAACTGCCCCCAAATAATCCCTAGAGCAGATCTTCTAGAAAAACACCCCTTCTTGACTGAAAAATTGCCAGTGATGGTGCATTCATCCTGACCCTTGGTAAATTGATCCAATAGTTAATTACCCTCCCTGTTAACAATGTATGCCTATTTCCATTCTGAATGTGTCTAGCTTCAACTTCCAGCCATTGGATCATGTTAGACCTTTCTCTCCTCTATTGAAGAGCCTATTATTAAATAATTGTTCCCTATGTAGGTACTGACCATAATAGTCACCCGGTAACCTTCTCTTTGGGCTGGTCTACACTGGGGTGGGGGTGTCGATGTAAGATACGCAACTTCAGCTACGGGAATAGTGTAGCTGAAGTCGACGTATCTTATTTCGACTTACCTTGGGTCCTCACGGCGCGGGATTGACAGCCGCAGCTCCCCCGTTGACTCTGCTACCACTACTCACCCTGGTGGAGTTCTGGAGTCGACGGGAGCACGTTCGGGGATCGGTATATCACGTCTAGATGAGACGCGATATATCGATCCCCGATAGATCGATTACTACCCACCGATTAGGCGGGTAGTCTGGATGTACCCTTTGTTAAGCTAAATAGATTCTTGTGGTTCTTCTCTGACCCCTCTCCAATTTATCAACATTCTACTTGAACTGTGGGCACCAGTACTGGACACAGGATTCCAGCAGCGGTCACACCTGTGACAAATACAGAGGCACAATAACCTCTCTGCACCAATGCGAGATTCCCCTGTTTATGCATCCCAGGATCACATTAGCCCTTTTGGCCTCAGTGGTGCACTGGAGGCTCATGTTCAGCTGATTATCCACCATACTGTATGGATTTCTATATATAGTGTATATATAGGTGTGTTGACTAGATAAGTAACTGCATTTCATTGTGGAGTGCATGTATTTCAAAATAGTGTGTATTTATTTTTATGAATAATTATGCTATGCATTTATAAAGCATGACTAGTGGTAATGTGTATATATACCTATCTCATAGATCTGGAAGGGACCCCAAAAGGTCATCAACTCCAGCCCTCTGCCTTCACTAGCAGGACTAAGTACTGATTTTGCCCCAGATCCCTAAGTGGCCCCCTCAAGGATTGAACTCACAACCCTGGGTTTAGCAAGCCAATGCTCAAACCACTGAGCTATCCCTATGATTTTGGTGTGTGTTACACAAGCTCCAACAGATGAAATTATGCCCCTCAATTATAAAAACGCATCAGTTCTCAGTCAGCAAAATAATATTCCTAGGAAATAAATCAACTGGGGGTAGAGACAGGTGAATTTAGAGAAGATTGTGGCAAACAGATCCAGGTCTATTAGGAAAAAATCTGTGCAGAGGCAGGGCTTTGATATTGTGTGGTCTACTGCGGTAACAAGCACACATCTTCCCGAAAGTGGGATCATTAAGGGGGATTTTATTCAGAACATTTTGTCAGCTTAAGGTTGTCTTTCCTGGTGAGAAAAGCACACGTAGAGTAATTTACAGGCTGATCTGTCTGAAGGAAAATCCTCATTCTAGAATTCTTACTTTTATGACACTCAGTTCAAAGTAATTTTCTGTTTTTATTATGTAGAACACAAGCCATAGGAAGCCCACTTACAGGAAATAAACCCTCTTCTTCCACGCTGCAGCTTTACCCTGACAATGTAGAATATTCCAGAGTCCTCTTCTTGTATTTTCCTTCCCCCACCCAAGCCACATGGGTCCTTGTGTTGTTTGAAGTTCAGCAGGGTTGACAGCTTGGGGTTCTTCTGGGCAGGACAGATGGATGAGAGTCTTGATTCTATCCTTCCCTGTGCGCTCCATCCCTCAGGGAGCATTTCTGTAGACTTTTATGGAAATGCTATGGGAGTCTACAGCAGCAATCTGGTTCTCCTTTCAGTTCTGCAGGTTGTTTAGAGTCATTTCTGTAGCACCCTGCTGGGTCCATCCCTGTTAAATTCTGTAGAATTTTTCCATAAGGGATGGGTTGTTTTGGGCCAGCCAGAGATGGTCCTCAGCACACCCCAGAGTCCTGCACAGCCACAGGACTTTCCCATGGCCCGGGGATCTGGCTGCTGCCCCTACCTTCTTCTCTTCTCTGCAGATCCAGTGGCCATGGAACTCTCTGGCTGCCAACTTTCCATCCCTTCTCTCCTTAAAGGGACATCACTGAAGGGTCCTGCTCGCTCTGAGCCTGCTCCAAGGAAATGGGAAGACCCCCATGACCTAAGTGGCAGGTGGATCAGGTCCTTGGTGAAGAGCAGGAGGGAGGGAAAGGCTGTCACTATGTGGGTAAGATTTTCTAAAGCCCCATTGGCTTCCAGTGGGATTTAGGCTCCTAAGTGACTTTGTTGCTTTTGAAAATCTTCCCGTATGTCCCCTATTACCCTGGTACTGTGAGGCCGCTCCGAACAGGCTGCAGCAGTCAAACCTCAGCCATTGATGTGCGCCGTGCATGTGCTGATTGGAATAACCAAGGAGAGAACTACTCATAACCCTGAGTAGGAGCAGAGAACATCTTCATGAGACAGCCCTGCACCAGCTCCTGCCTGACTGTGAGGCTAAACACAGGTGATTACTGCCTGGGGTGGATGGAACCCATATGAAGTCACCAACACCTCCCCCGCCCCATCCCTGGCCATCCAACCCCAGCACTCCCTTGTTGATCATCTTGGCACATGCCCTACTGTCAGGGCCGGCTTTAGGCACCGCGGGGCCCAATTTGAAGGATCTGCCGCTGAAGTCCCGCCGCTGTCTTCGGCGGCAGCTCAATTGCTGCCGCGGAGGAAGGACCCTCCGCCAAAATGCCGCTGAAGACAGCGGCAACGATTGAGCTGCCGACGATGACAGTGCTGGGACTTTGGTGGCAGCTCAATCAGCTGCCGGTGCCTTCGGCAGCACTTCGGCGGAGGGACCTTCCTCGCGGCAGCGACTGAGCTGCTGCCGAAGAGAGTGGCGGGACTTTGGCGGCAGCTCCTTCGGGATGTTGCGGGGCCCTCTTAGGGGTGCGGGGCCCGATTCCGGGGAATCGGCTGAATCGCCCTAAAGCCGGCCCTGCCTACTGTTTCACCAGCTCATTTCTACTCTCATATGTGCTCATAATAAACTTTCCCAGACAGCCCCAATCTGCAGCACAGCGACTTTACTTTGAAGTCAGCCTCTCGGACAAATCCCCAGCATAGGAGATATCAGCTGCCAGGAGCTTAGCTGTAGGCAGAGAGCACTGCCAGGAACAGCATGGCCTAGCAGCAGACCGACCAAGGAGCTTGGAACTCTAAGCTCCTAGGTTCGAACTGGGCACGGCACCTACCTTTGCACTACCTCAGTTCCTTCCTGGGTAAAAGGGGAACAGTCTGCCCCTCAGGGGGGTGAGGAGCCAGTCGTTAATGGGCATGAGTAGCAACGGCTGTGTGTAAGCCAAGGGCCAGCATTTGATTTATGTGTAACTTACAGAGCTGTTCAATTTTCTGCCCTCAGGGAACATGGCGTCTTTGGGTCCCTTCAGTGCCAGTCCACATGGAATCTGTGGCGTGGAAATGACATGGTGAGAATCAGAAAGGCAGAAAAGGGCTGCTGGTGAAGTAACGTGATGGACATTTTGTCTGCCTTGCTCTCAGCATGGGGGAGAGGCGGCTCGCCAGAAGGAACAGTTACCTTCCCAATAAGATCCTGGATTTCCGTGACACTTCAGTCTCGTGTTGTGTGCCTGTGACACTCCCTAGGCTACCCACCGTTGTGAAGTTCCCCACTACCACCTGCCCTTAGCCAGCCTTTTCTCTGCCTGCTGTGAATCAGCAACCTGAATCCACTGCCTTTGGCAACACAAGCACTGCCTGCCAGGCCCCTGCAGGGCTTGCGCTCTCAGTGCAGGCTAGTGAACGGCGCTCGCCAGCCCCCGAGCCCTCTCTGAGCGCTTTCATAAACGTGGACGCGCTGTCCGTTCACTTCCTACGTGCAGGATGCTGTCTCTGCCTTTAAATATACCTGCAAAGTTTGTTGTCTGTAGACAATGTGGCTTGTTTTCTCCTGTGTGCTCCCTTCCTGCTGATTTCACATCTCTTCGTTAAGCTCTGACTTCGTTGGTAAATGGGCATCCATCGTGTTAGCCCACGATGCTTAGTTTACATTCTGACAGTGAGAGAGGTGAATAAACATCTCTTGTCTGACAAAAACCTGGTTTTTGCTTCTGCTGATGACTTAAGCTGCAGACTCTCAGACCATAATTTCAGTCTATAAACATCACTCTATAGGTAGTGTCTGTCCATCCATTTCATAATGATATTATTAAGCAGTGTGCCAGCAGCTTGCATTGGAGACCTCACATGGCATTCTTTGGTGAACCAGAGTGTACACGTCTGACACGGGATATTCCTGTGACCCCCTTGCAGCGGCGGCTCCAGGCACCAGCACTTCAAGCGCGTGCCTGGGGCGGCAAGCCACGGGGGGCGGCGAGCCACGGGGGGCGGCCTGCTGGTTGCTGTGAGGGCGGCAGTCAGGCAGCCTTCGGTGGCTTGCCTGCGGGAGGTCCGCCAGTCCCGCGGATTCGGCGGCAATTCGGCGGTGGGTACGCCGAAGCCGTGGGACCGGTGGACCTCCCGCAGGCATGCTGCCGAAGACAGCCTGCCTGCCGTGCTTGGGGAGGCAAAAAAGCTAGAGTCGCCCCTGCCCCCTTGCCAGCGGCAGTGAAGGGTTCTTGGGTCACAGTGCTGGACAAGTCTGGCAGGGAGCTGAAGAAAGCAGTGCTTTGTGCATTCGAGGCTGAGGACCCCATGCACTGATCACTGCAGGTTCAGACCTCGGCATGCAGCCTTGGGGACAAAATGGAAATGTGCAAGCAGGGGGTGCACCGGCATGGCAGCTATCACCTGTTTAGCACTACTTAAGTGGGCTCGGTAGCAGCAATGCTTAGCACTTGCACAGAGCTTTATATTTAGGGCCCTACCAATTTCATGGTCCATTTTGGTCAAGTTCATGGTCATAGGATTTGAAAAATCTGAAATTTCATGATTTCAAATATTTAAATCTGAAATTTCACAGTGTTGTAATTGTAGGGGTCCCGACCCAAAAAGGAGTTGTGGGTGGGGGTCGCAAGGTTATTTTAGAGAGGGTCATGGTACTGCTACCCTTACTTCTGCGCTGCTGCAGAGGGTGGCGTTGCCTTCAGAACAGGGCAGCTAGAGAGTGGCAGCTGCTGTCCAGGAGCCCAGCTCTGAAGGCAGACATGCTGCCAGTAGCAGTGCAGACAGAAGTAAGGATGGCATGGTATGGTATTGCCACCCTTACTTCTGCGCTACTGCTGGTGGGGCGCTGCCTTCAGAGCTGTGCACCTGGCCAACAGCCACCACTCTCTGGCTGCCTAGCTCTGAAGGCAGCGCAGAAGGAAGGATGGCAATACCGCACCCCCCCTAAAATAACCTTGCAACCCCTCCTCTCCTCCCCGCAACTCCCTTTTGGATCAGGTCCCCCAATTTGAGAAAGCTGGTCTCCCCAGTGAAATCTGTATAGTATAGGGTAAAAGCACACAAAAGACCAGATTCCACAGGGGGAGACTTCACGGCCCGGGACAAGTTTTTCATGGCCGTGAATTTGGTACGGCCCTACTTATATTGTAATGAACTGGCTGGGGTGTATACACTACTACCCTCTACTGGAGGAACTCTGAAGTGCTCACCTGTGTCTGGGGTAACTGAAGATCTCTTTAGCTCATGGTGTAAGGACCTACGCCAGAAGATCTCAGTTAGGGTGACCAGATGTCCCGATTTTATAGGGACAGTCCCAATTTTTGGGTCTTTTTCTTATATAGGCTCTTATACCCCCCACCCCCAGCCCGATTTTTCACACCTGCTGTCTGATCACCCTAGTTCTATCGCAGTGTTGCCATGAAGCTCCCCGTAGCTCTGCTCTGCAGCACAGCAGAGCTTGCGGAGTCCTAGGTGGCTACAGGTTCAGAGTGCTGCACAAACATTTACAAATTATCGAAAGTAAATAAACGGCCACAGCTCACACACGGCGTAGTTAACAGAGTACTGACAGAATGCTATTGTACAAAGAATGCTATTGTACAAACTGCTCGAAGAAAAGCAGTGCAGGGAATCCAGGCAATAAAGAGAACCCATTACATGAATAGTTATGGATCTACCATGACTTGAACATTTCTCCCCCGCTTGCCTTAGGGAGTGGGAGAACCATTCGCATTTGACTGCAGTACTGACTTCCTGAATCTCCAGGCAGCACCAGTGCTTCTGCTGCTGCTCGTAGCTTGCCCATAAAGCAGGAGAGAGGAGCTGATGAGATGGGTGAGGGAAACCTCATACCAACATGCATTTTGTCAGTTTTACTCTGCTGATACTTGGGCAAACTCGGAGCAGAGGCAGGCACTGGATATACTCCTAGAGAGGAGGACCCGAGAGAGACTGGGGAAAGGGCAGAGAAGCAGCCACAGTCAGGAGGCCCTGGATGATTTCTTCTCCCATCCAGCAGGGGGAGGGGAGACAAGGTTTCAGGTGGATCACAGCCCTACTAACTGGAGATCCTATGGAAACTGGCAGCTCCCCTGCCCAAGCATGGTCCAGGGTTAGCTCCTTGGTGGGAATCCCACTACCTTTCCCTGCCTCGCAGATGGGAGTGGGGAGACTGGGTTTCTTGCCACGTTGTCATGGGTGCAGGGACCCTGAACTTTGGAGGCAGCCTTTGACTAGTGGATTTGCTAGTCTTTGATGGGTGAACCTTTCCTGTGGCATGGGCCCAGCCCTGCCAAGGCCCCCAGCACAGTCAGACTCCTGATGCTCTCCTTTGTTAGGTGCTCTATTTATCAGGCCTTCAACAGAACAGAGAGAAACCCACTCCCGAGCAGGGATCTCTTCACCCTGAGACCTAGGCTAAGAGTCCCTTCCCCAGTCATTGAACTGTAGCAAGCAAAGGAAGAAAACAAGGCCGGAATGTACCTCCTGCTGGCAGTCTGGCCTGCTCCCGTGACCTTCCCAAGAGGCAGCAGCAGGTTGTATATCTCCTGTTGGATTAACTGGCAGGGTATTATTGGCTACCCAACTTCGTAACCCCTGCTGGGCCTGCATCCCTCCTGTAATAGTCCTGGGGTAAGGAGTTTTACTTCCAGGGATCAGCTGGTGCCGGGGTGCTTACTGCCTAGAGGATCTCTGTCTCTGACCCTGGGAGGGCCAAATCTCACCACCACGCCCCATGGGCGATACTGGCAGACACAGACCTGTGCTCAATGCAAAGCGCATAGAAATGTGCAGTGTATTTTTCTCATGGACCAAGTGAATTTTTCAGTACAACTTGCACATCCCTTAAATCAAAGTTTAATGTTTGCCGGACAGTTACTTGGGCAGAGCAAAGCTTGCAACAAACCAAACATCACTTGAACCTGATTGGATGGCCGTAACTTTAAAAGGCATCCCTGGGGTTGTGAATGGGCAGGAAGGCGTATGTTGCCATGCTAACAGCATCCAATTGATTTTTGGCACTAATAGTCTTTAGTTAATACAGAAATTCAGCTTAATTTCTGGTTATAAAATAAATCCCAAACTGAGGTAAGAGGCCAGATGCTTCAGGGAAGCCGGGAGGCGGGTGAGTGGAGCTAAAATGGCTGCTGAGATCCTGAAGCAACAATACACCCAGGCCTAAAGTCCTTACAAATTACCTCCAGTTATCAGACCAAATTACAGATGATGAGATGGATGGTCAGGGTTAGCTCTAATTTTAACAGGCAGAGCTGAATTCATTAAAATGAATGCCCTTCCAAGATCCCAATTCATATTCCAATATCTACTCTGATATTCCCAGCAAGCTGTATTTAGGAAAGAGAAACAGGACAGAATTAAATAAAAATTTCAACTTGATAGCAAAGAATATAGGGGAGTGACCCTCTGCCAGCCTGCCTAAATACCTAACCTACTGGATCAGGTGCTCCCCACATGTAATGTGCGTATGTTCCTCCTTTCCTACTATCCCACCAAGATCAATACCATGAAACTTCCCCCCAGATCCCAACCTGTTATGTCCCAGAGGATACACTCCCCAAAATCTTCATAGAAACAAAGTGTGCTGCTTCAAAAGCATTACCAAAGTACTACCTGCTCCATGGTCCATAAGGGAATCAATCCAACAAGCTGAGATGCAGCCATGGAAAATAAAAAGCCTTAAAAAGATGGAACTAACCCCAGTTCAGGTTCACCACTCCCAGGATTGGCCTGAGGTTCCAGGCTTCCACTAATACATGCATCAAACATCGCCCACACAACAGAGACAAGTAACCCCAGTCTAAAACAACACTGCACTGTTTGTAGGAGGGACACCAGCCCATCATCCATATATGCATACTGTGCACTGACTGGCCCAGTCCTTTACACTTCTGCCTGCAACAAATACTGCCCCGGAGACACTTACTTGTGTGCCTGGCTATGGATAACAACCGCATGCCAATACCGAAGGCTCTCCTTGCATGTAGCCATGCTAACACTATTTTGCACCAAACCAAACCAATCTGTCTATAGTAGCATAAGGAAGAAAGAAAGAAAGAAAGAAAGAAAGAAAGAAAGAAAGAAAGAAAGAGTGTATCCACCCACTTGTGACACTTCCTTCTCTCTCTCTCGAGGCCAGGACTGGCTCCAGGGTTTTTGCTGCCCCAAGTGGGGGCGGAAAAAAAAAAGCCGCGATTGCAGTTGCAATCGGCGGCACTCCGGCGGCAACTCCACTGCGCCGCTTTCTTCTTCGATGGGAATTCGGCGGCAGGTGCTTCCCTCCGAGAGGGACCCACCGCCAAATTGCCGCCGAACAGCCCGACGTGCCGCCCCTTCCCCTTGGCGGCTCCAAGCACCTGCTTGCTGGGCTGGTGCCTGGAGCCGGCCCTGCTCTAGGCATGTTGATGTCCCCTGAAAATCTAATTGCAAATTGGGCTGTATGCTTACCTGGAAATGCCTTTTAAAATATGAATAAACTGCTTTCTAGGTATTTCTCACCTGGTGAAGCATCGCAACATTAATCCAAAGCCACTTCCAATAAAGTGCCAGGATTGAGCCAATCAAAACAGTCTACCAAAGGGGTGACTCCCACACAGTCCCATGGAATTCGCTTTTACCTTATATTGGGCTCTAGCAACAGCTCTGGTCCCCCTCCACTGGGGGGTCGCTACAAGTTATTTAGCTTCATTTACTTGGGCCTGAGGAGGTACCTGATATTCAGCAGGGCCGAGCACCGAGCAGTGTCATTGTCCCTCCCTCCCCCATTTGGGAAAATACTGGTCTTAATTTTACAGTGCCCTCCCGGTGGGATTAGCGGAGTTCCATCCTCTTCATCACGATTCAGCCAATGCCCCTGGCTAGCCAGCCTCAGATAGGGTGACCTTATGTCCCGTTTTGGCCAGAATAGTCCCTTTTTTAAGCCCTGTCCCGGCTGTCCTGACTTTTTTGGCAAAAGTGGATTTGGCCCGTTTTCTCTTGCCAACTTGATCAGCTGGCAAGAGCAAACAGGCCAAATGCCCACTTTTGTCAAAAAGGTGGGGTGTGGGGGGTGGGCAGCGACTTCAGCCCCACGCAGTGAGGGAGGCAGGGCTGAGGTGGGGGACAGGCAGGGCTTGAGTGAGCAGCGACTCCAGCCCTGTGTGGGGATGGGGGCTTGGGCGAGCAGCTTGGGCCAGCCCCATGTAGGGGGAACAGGGGAGGGCTTGGGCCAGCCCCATGTGGTGTCCCATTTTCCCTTTGGGAAATATGGTCACCCTAGGCTGAGAGGAGCATTCAGCAGCCTCCGCTCATGCTAACCAGGCTAACATCCCCTTGATCCTGGCTCGCGAGCCAGGGCTGTGTTGGATGCTGCCCATATTGCTAAAGGTGAAGGCATTTTGATCATTGTGTGCACAGGTCACCTTTAGAAACAGTGGCCACTAAGATTAGGCTCTGGAGGGGCCAGGTTATCTGGTTCTCACCAGCTTCTCAGCGGGCTCCTCACTGATTTTTTAATGAATGTCAAGCTTTCCCGAGTTAAAAGGTTTCGAGGTTAAGCAGGTGTTTAGCAGAATTAGCCAATCAGTTAGTCCCTATCATTCTCCCGCAGCATGAGCACAAAGACAAAACATTAACCCTTCGTCAACCAGTAGAGCTTTAGGAAGGCTTTATATCACCGAGTCATTACAGAGGAGGGAGAACTGTCCAAAATCAGGTTTAATCTCTTTTCCTCTCTCTCTCCCCCTAATTTCCAGCTGATCCCGCCCAAAATTCCCCAGTGTTTGCTTACCTGCTGCAGTGTTCCAGTAGAGAGACAGGACAAATGGCCCTGGTTTCTAGGCATTTTTACAAGGTTTCAATAGTTTCTTTCACAGATTTCTAGAAGCTGAGAAACATCAGGATGTTTTAGCCCAGTGGGTCCCATGCCAGGGCCCTGCCAGGTGCTATGCAGAGCTGCTTCCCTCACAATAGTGAAGCATCTGTCAATCTTCAAGCTGCTAGCTTCCCCATCAGCAAAATGGGCAGATAATACTTGATTCCCAAGGGTGGCGGGGAGAATCTCACTGGGCCCCTTTGGGGCCGGGGAGTTTTCAAAGCTGTGTCAGGCCAGCTAAGGAGGTCAGAAAATCAGGTGCAGCTTGGCCACTCAAGGGGCCAGATTCATCCCCGATCTGTGCAGGTGCTGGCACAGGGTCTGAGCTTGCATGCCCCTGTTCAGGGGTCAGTTCAGCCTCTGGTGCAGGCTAAGACAGCCCTGACTTACACACCCTATGGCCTTAGCTCTCATGAGGCCTCCTCCAGCCTGCCCTTCACGTTTTCCCCGGCGTCTGCCCTGTCATGGGGTTTTCTGTGATGGCACAGAGCTGGGAAATGGGGGGCTGGTCTGTACTGCGGGCAGTTCAGCAGGTGGGAGATGTAGAGCAGGGAAGAATTCTCCCCCGGGTGTCTGGTTGCCCAGGCTTCTGCTGGGCAGCCCACAAGAGGACGTCAGAACCCCATTGTCAAAAGCATCCAGGGTCGGCTGTCAGAGCTCCTTCCCCCATTCTGGGATGTCACAGCTTCCCTCAGTCTGAAGTCAACCCTGACCCTTCAGCAATCTTCCCCTGGCACCCTGCTGGCTCCTGCAGCAGCACAGTGACCTTGCCAGCTCCTGCATTGGTAGCAGAGAGGAGTGGGTGCCACTATCACCAGCAATGGGCGCAGGGTGGGCTGTATCCCTTCCACACGCTGCTAGCAGGTGGGTCTGAGCGCTAGCTCTCTGCCTGCCTCATAAGCCCTGAGTGATGGTCACTGTATTTAAACAGAAACAGAGGCAAGTCACCCTCTTCCCCCTGCTGCCAGAGCAGCCTGCCCTGCTCCCTCTGACAGCTGGCAGCTGTAGCCAGCACCTGCTGCAAGTATGGCCTGGCGTGGTCACTCTCTCACACTGCTGGAGAAAAGTGTTGGGGGGGGGGTCCCTTCTGAGACCTCACTCCCAGGGAGCGGAACCAGGAACGACAAATGACTGCGCCGGGAAAATCAAACCTGGATCTCCCGGGTACAGTGCCAGCGTGTATCCCTCTGGGATTGGCTGTGGCTAAGCTCAGGGTTGGCCAATGAACATCCAGAGCGCTGGGGCATCCAAACAGGAGGGGGGCCTGAGTGCCCAGGGCTCGGCAACATTTGTAGTAATGCCCATGCACCCTTCATGGGAGCCCAAAATACCCCTTACCATGCATGTTAGCATATGTAAATTAGCAATGTCAATTAGCACTAGGCAATGAGGAGTGAGCAATGTAAAAGCTGGCTCTTTTCAGGAGCCACTGGAGAGTGGCCCAACCCACAGGTAATGTACAGCCTTAGCAAGGTCAGGGGCTGAATTACAGCCTCTCCCCAGCGTTGTCTCCAGCCACCCAGTGACCCCCGATCTCTGGCCTGTGTGCTCCCCACCCTTTCCCCACTTGCCTCTCCTGGCTCCATCCTCATTCTGGCTATCTTCCCCCTGCCCTATTCTCCTGCTATAAACCCCCATCCTGTATCCACAGGGCTCCTTACTTTGCAATGTCTGTTTTCAGGCTGCCATGAGGGTTGCTGTTAGAACACTTTCACCTGCACCTCCTAGCTTACTTGTGCCTCTTATGTGACTAACTTCTGAGCACCTGGAGCAGCCCCTGGGCACTTCTGGAAATGTGGGAGCCATGATCCCCCGAGGCTGCCCTTACCTGGTCCCTTGGAATGCTCAAGTGACTGGACACATCCAAACACTAGCTCTGAAAAGCCCTTGGGTGCCCAGCTTGCAGCTGAGCCCCAAGGTGTCCCCAAAGGGCTGTGACCCAGCTCATGCATTAGTGCTGGGGTAGTGTTCTGGGAGGGTTGCGAGGGTCCCATGGGGAGGTTGCTAACAGAAGGGCCAGCTGGGGACAGAGCTCACATACAGGGCAGGAAACCCTGCCACGGAATTGCCTACAAAATCTTTCCTCGGGGTGGGGGTTTGTCTCTACCCCAGAAGAAGCAGTAGAGTTCACCCCTAAGATTTCATGAACCCCCCTTGAGTGGGGATGTGCTGCAAGCCTGGGCCATCTGCACAGAAACCTGAAGCCTCCCCGCTGACTGTAGAGCACCCTGCTACCCATGTCTGAGTCTCCTTCACCCCCTGGAGGAGGAACATGCCTGCTGTTGGTCAAGGGGACATCAGGCGCAGGAGTTCTGGCTGTGCTCAGATAGAGTAGCTGTCAGCTGGCTGATGACAACATCACAAAGCAGGGCCCAGGAAGTGTGGGAGAGGAGAGGAGAGGAGAGGAGAGGAGAGGGAGGTGGGTGGGTACGTACAGAGGGGTGAGATGGGAGAGAGAACAGGTGGAGGACAGAGGAAGGGCGAGGCACTGTAGGTGCAATAGCTCATATTGATTTCTCTTTCAATAATCCCGTGGTGCAATCAGGGAAGGGCCGGCTGCTGGAAAGCCAGATATCTGGCCTCCCCAGGGCTCAGGAATGCAGGGAGTCTGTCTCTGGCAGAGTTTAATAGCCTGTCTGGCGTGGTTTGACTGGCATCCCTGCTCCCAGCAGATACACTAATCCCGCCGCCGTGTAAACAGGAGATGAAGAAGGATATCTGTGATCGTATGTACGTGCTGGCGAAGTATTAGGAGTGGTTAGAGGGAATTAGAATTGTTTTATAATGGGGGACAAAAACATATTAAAAGTTGATGGGCTCTCTTGGGTAGGAATACGTGATATTTAATCGACCACTGCCTAATGCCTTCTCCCTGGCCCGGCTGCCTCTAGATGCCATGAGTTGTAAAAAGAAGGGGGAACAAAAAGCAGACTCCTGGTAGTGAGGTCACATGCTTCCAAGATGCAGGGCTGTTGTAATGAGGCAGCTGGGATGGTAACCAAAGAGAAGTTTGTGATAACACCGTATCGATGTCTGAGCTTTATAGCAAACCCAGAGACCTCATTAACTGGAGGTCTGAAAATGTGGGTGCTTAGCAATTCAATAGTCACCTTCAGGGAATGTGGTGCGCGATCACATTGCGAGGCTTTGCTAAATTGTGTAGTGTTGCTGTGGTTCACTTCACAGTTGCCATGTTCCATATTGGAGGTAGCTGCATTTCAGTGGCAAATGAAATAGTTCCTATATACAAGGTTTGTCCAGAGTTTGGGATCCTTTGAGATAATAAGTGCTCTAGCACGTAGGAAGTGACTAAATTGTTAATTGTCTTCCAGATCTTGCTAAGTGGGGAACCCTGGCACAGGAACAGAATCATGTGGAGTTATTTGTTTGGGCTTGAATTACAAATTTTGCATCTGACTCCAAACTTTCCCAGAGTTCAGGGGTGTTTGGTCCTGGGGTTTTGGATGACTCGTTACAGAGATCAGAGATCAGCTGCCAAGTTCAGATTCATTGCCAACTTTCCCAGCACTGGTGAGGGAATAGGAGGGCTAATGTTGGATCCTGGAGTTTTGGGTCAAACCTGTCCTATCCCATTGGGTTGATCCCATCCTAGTGTTGCCAAATCTTGTGATTTGATCGTGAGTCTTGCCATATTTGGTGTTTTCCTTAAAGCCGCAATTCCTGGAATCCTGTGATCACAGAAGAATCTCAGCTTCCATTTTAAAAATAAGTACGTTTCTGGCCCTCCTGGTTGTAGAGAAATGCCTGGAAACATGAACCCTAATGGCTCAGCAAAACAGAAGGCAAGTAAAACAAACCCAGTGATTATGATTTTTCAAAATCTCATGAATTTGAAGCCAAATCTCAGGGTTTTTTGTGGCGACTCATGATATTAGAATGCTTTGGATCTGCAATGCTGAAAAAGAGAGAAGAGTTTTTCTTACAATCTGGGCTGCTCCGCTTCCCTCCACCATCCTGGTCACTCCATAGTAAGAGATGGGAGATCCATGGATAACTATCAGAGAACAGAGGCCATCGCACTGTCAGCAGAAAGCATGGCAGGCCAGCTGAGCAAACAGTGGTGTCACTGGACCTACCTACTAAGTCCAAGGCACCATCTCACATCTGCTCAGCTCAGGGCCTCAGTTGTTGCTGGGCCATATACAGAGTCAGGTGTACAGGGCCCATGTTTCCATGGGAATAGCTCCCCCAGCAAGCTCTGCATACTCCCAGCAAGGCCATCAGGCCAGCTGGGGCATGTGAAACCATCCAGTGTAGGCAGAGCCCTCTGCTAGCCTGTGGTACTGATGGCAGATGGGTGGGGGAAAGGACCCAGAAAAATAGGGCGCAGGGTACTGGGAATACACAATGCTTCAGCCACCCTGGTATGTAGCGGTCAGTTACTGGGGGCTGTTTGGGGGTGGGGCACTTGGATTTGTGGGACTTTGTGCGACTTCACAGGAAACGCAGACCTGAGACTGCTGCTGGGTTTGCCCCTCAGGCTCAGTGAGTCCCTGAGGCTGGGGAGTGCCCTGGAGGAGGTGGGTGCCCCACAGGCCCCACTGCGTGAGATCTCACAGGACTGGTGGTGATATAGCAAATAATGAGGTGAGGAAGCGGCTGCCCAGCTATCTGAGAGAGAGAGGACCTTCTGCACTCCACATGGACTCAGCCTCCTCCCTGGGGAGCCCCAGGCCCAGGGAACAGTCACCAGGAAATATTCTTGGAAATCATGAGGCCCTGGGCTGCCTGTCTCACTGACCCTGTGGCAGGCACTTCCTGTGCTCAGAAGGGCCCACAGTGGGTCCTGCGGCAAGTGCCCTTGGCTGTGCATGGAGAACAGCCTTTCCCCCACTCCTCTCACCCTAGACTTGCCTGGCCCTAAACTTGAAATTTACCACAGATTACCCATGAGCCTCTGCTGCCAGCGCAGGAAGGAGCTGAGAGGTGGCGAGTGAGTCAATGTGCCCGACAGCTAGAGCTTTCAGATGCGTGGCCGAGAAACAGGCCTCCACGGGTAAGACGTGAGTGTTGGAGATCGACACATTTCAGCGCACAGTTCTGTACGGCTTGCCATGCCCTTAGTCACATGCGGGCAACGTTGCACGTCTGAGCCAGCATCCCCATACACACCTGCCTGAAGTTAGACAACTACATCCACATCTGCATAGGAGTAGCCTGTGTCTCAAGAATGCTGATCACTTGCGACTCCCACGGTGGAGCTGGGGGTAATGCCTCTGAAAACTAGGTGACTGGCTTTAACCACCCACCTCTGAACACCCTGACCGTATTTCTTGAGTATGTCTCCAGGGTTTCTAGAGGGGCAGTTTCCGTCTCAGCTGTGAGTCGCATGCTCATTATCAGGAGGTCATGTGAGTGTCTAAGGAATTCCTTTCAATTGCATTTTACAGGACCTGGTCAGTGTATTGAAACCACTTTGCAAGATAAAGCAACAACAGGAAAAGGGATGTGTGATAATGACAGAAAAGTGTATCAGGCATGCCCCAAAGGTGTTAAACCCAGGGCCTGTCTTAGTTCATATAGACTGGAGGGCAAGGTTAATGTACGTAGGTAATACCTCTCCCTTTGGTTATTGTTGCTGAGTGGTAATGGGAATTCTTGTGCATACATCCATAGCCGGACATGGACAGTCACATCTCCCAGACCCGGCCCTAAGCAGTGATGTGATTATCAGAGCCTGGTGCTTTCAGCAATGGGGCTTTGAGCAGGCTGTCTATACGGTTTTGCTCCAGAGCTCCAAGAACTGCTTGAATAACATTGTATGATACACAATGCAAGCAGGGTTCCCCAAGAGGAGCTGTGTATCCAACGGACAACAAAGGGAGTGACAGCTGCTCCTTGGAGGAGCTGGCCTCTGTTTGCACTGGCTTCCCTCAGCCAGTTACAAACAGTCCATTTGCACACTATGGTACATCCCAGTCTGGCGCCTGTTCCTGGGCCGGATGACGCCATTTATTGAAACCCCAGCGGTTTGTGCAGTCCCAGCCCATCCCAGTGGAGAGTTGTGCTATGGCAGTTGTTTGGGGACCTTGCTGAAGTATTTTTAGAAGTGGCTATGTGACACGCAATGCCGTACCCCTTCAAAGCACTCTCCAAACATTAATCAGCCCTTGGAGGGAGCAAACTATGGAAGTACCAGCAGCCCTGGGGAAACTGAAGCACAAGGAGGTAAAATGACTTGCATGAGATCACACAGAGTCCCAGTCTGCTGGCTTCCAGCCCTAGGTCTTCCCACAAGACCATTCTCCCTTTCTTAGAAGGTGCTACCACAACAGGAGGAGGTTGTCACCAGCCAGCCCTATACAAGGACTTCATTGTTCTACCACGGCATCTCCCCCTTGCAAGGAGGCTGTCAGACACGCATAGTGGCAGCAGTTCCCAGATGTCTCTGGTGGGGCCCACTCAAGGCGACGTTCCTGAGTGGGAGAGGAGGCTTGAAGGCTTGCTGTCTCAGGCCCAAGGTTGGGATAGACGCACAAGCAATCTCTGTGTGACCCCTCTCCAGGCAGGAATGTCTCATTGGAATTGATCCAGTCCAGAATCCTCTCCCTCAGAGTGGCCAGTGCCAGATGCTTCAGAGGAAGGTGTCAGAATCCGATGGGAGCAGCTGTGGGATAATCTGCCCCCCACATTCAGTCTCGCAATAACTGTGATAAACCTGGAGTTCCTTGTTATCCATTTGCACATCCATTCCCTTTTGGAATATTACTACATTTAAAGCAGGACAACTTTCAGTGTCTACCCAGCCGATCGGTTGGGATTGGAATCTAGGACTTCAAGCACAAAGCAAAAACTGTGCCTCTATTCTTCCAAGCTATTGCCTGCTTCTTTGCCATGTCTGTAACTGCTTGACCAGGACTTTCTTTGGGGCCTTCTCCTCAGTGCCAGTAGTGCTCTGTCCCTCGCTTCACTCACTGGGACCTCATTTCTCCTCAGGCAGGAGAGGTGCGAGGTGACAGTGTCTCAGGCTTTGGAGTGGGTGTGAGCAGTGTCTGCCAGGGGCCCGGCTAGTGGAGGTGCTGAAGTCGAGAACAGAGATACAAGGGGCTCTGTGTGTGGTGGAGCTGTCATTATGCATGATTACATGGCTTGGTTTCAACAGCTTCTTCTTGACCTTGGTATAAATCTGTGAGAAGAATGGGAGATGGGATATTTAATGGAGAAGCTCACCAAGGCCATTGGGGAACTCGGTGTCTGCTAGAATGGAGGATCCAGAAAGCTGCTCTCCTGAGCAGAGTTTGCTCTGCATCCATGTTGTGTGTGTGAGCTTCCCTGGAGACCTTTGGCAAGGTTGCATGGATGCCAGTTTGTGCAAGGCTCTGCCTTACTGGGAATCCAGTTGGGAGATCCAAGCTTGGTCCTTTTGCTTTGTGTTCTGCTTCAAGGCCAGCACTGGTGTGGAGCCCTGTGGGAGAATGCTCAACCCTTGGGGGTATGGGGAGGGAGGGCAAGCCTTGTGCAGGATCCCACATCAGACCTTCCTAAGCTGGAAGAAGGGTCACAGCCACTGTGATGTAAGACTGGAATTGGGGGAGAATGGGGAAAGGGAGACTCTTGGATCTCTGAGTGGGACAGTAGCATGTCATGGTCCACAGTCCTGACAGCTGAGGACAGATGCAGAAGGATCTATTAACAGGGGAGGTCATCCACAAACACTACCAACACCGTCTCTGTTCCAGGGCCGGCATGGTTCCCGACTGAGGGCAAGTCTACACTAAGTTACGTCGACATACACCACTGCAGTAATTAAGTGCGCATCTTCACCAGGAGCACTTGTACCGATTGTACTGCCAGTGTGGTGCCTTGTGGGTTGGCTTCTGAAAGGCAGCAACAGTCAATATAAACAACTCAGTGTCTGCACTGACACTGCGCTGAACTAGCGACATCGACCTAAGTGTTGCGCTTCTTGCAGAGATGGAGTTATTAAGTCGGTGTAGTGGGCAAGTTACATCGGTGGGAGCTACATTTTAGTTTAGACACCTACAAAGTTTGGTCGATGTAAGCTGCCTTACGGTGACCTAACTCTGTAGTGTAGACCAGGCCTGAGAAGAGTCCAGGATACTGCTGGTGAATAGGTGTGTCGGGGGACGCTTCTTCTCTAGTTTCTTGGTCAAAAATGGGAGGTTTGGCATCAGGTGAGATGTTGCCGGGTCTGCTGGGTCCAGAGATGCTGTCCTGAGAGTTGGACGGACTATGGCTTGCCATAGGTTTTCCTCTTCGAGTGCTCCTGGGCATCTTTCACAGTGGGTATGGGTCACAATTGCAGGTGATGACTTGGATTCCATCAGGACTTGTACAGTGTCTTGCTGTGTGAATTTGCCAAGTGAGAAGATGTATCTTCTCTCCTGAGCTCAGTGCATGGTTGCTGCTGTCCAGAGAGGGTATCACAGATGTAGGTTAGCTTCTGTAGGAGGAAGGACGATACCAGATACATCCTATACAGCTGGTTTCTGGAGCAATGTTAAAACCTGAGTTGGGTGGATGGATAGATGGCCAAATCCCGAAGCGCTTCTGTTCTGATTTTACTCTGAGTAAAAATTGAATCTGGATTTCAGGCTGTGACTCATGCATTAAATAATCCTTGTGTCTATTTATCTGCTTCTCAGTGCTTGTCCTCTTGTCATTGTATTACAGGAGAGCTTAAGTAAGAGGGACTGACTGATCTTTTGCATTTTGTTTTTTAAATTCATCGCTTGATCTGGGACCTTGGTGCAAAGCATAAATTAAATACAATCATATGTGAATTACATTGCTCATAATAGACAGCCACCCCCCAACCAACCAATCTCAAATAACACTAGCAACAGTCTCCTGGGCAGATATGTCTTGCAGCGTGCTGTAAAGGTCAGTAAACTCTGGCTCTTCCTCCATACTGCCAGAGGCAGTGAGTTCTGCAGCCACAGACCCTCCACATAGATTTCAGTACTCAAGAGCTCCTGTCTCGGGAATGTCAGCTGCAAAGCCTTGCTTGGTTTGAGCAGGTGCGTAAGTCCCAAAGGTAGCCAGGAATCCATTTTTCACCAGTCTGATCTGTGTTGCACCCATTGCTCATCTGACTCTGCTTTATAACTCCCTGACAATAAACAAAGGGCAGTGGGACTGGAGTATGTAGAAGGTAGGTAGGGCGAAATGGCCTAGGTAAGGGCTGTGGGGAGTATGTTTGCATAAGGAACAATGTGCTGCTCAAATCAGGCGTTTCAGGTTAAAGATCAATCTGTCTAAATGTTCCAGAATGCTCATAACAGTAGCCATCTCGCCATGGGAGGCTGTTTGGGACCCAGATTTTAACATGCTGGATGAGATGCAAGAAAATCACAGGACGCAAAATGAAGCGACACTTTGTGTGCCAGGGAACGCCTGAGAAACTGGATCTGATATTGGCCCTTAGTCAGCACCGGGATTCCAGGGGGTCCCAGGATGATATTAACAGCTTCGCCCGAGGCCCTGGAGTAGCTGAGACACTGGGACACAGTGTAAGGAGTGCTTTTCACACTTTGGTCCCTGTATCACCGGGGCCCTTGGAGCCCTCCCTGGTTGTCTGCAGAACGAAGCATTGAGGGAATGGGGTGTCAGGAAGGGACATGGGTCCATGAGGGTCTTTAGGAAGGGCTCACAGAGTGAACCATTGCTGTAGAGAACGCAGAGCATGGCCGTATAGCCAGCGTTGCTAGTGATGAAAAACATGCCAGTGCAAGAGTTGGGTCTCTGTTGCACTTAGGGTGCTGTATGGAGCTCAGAACTGGAACACTTTGTCCTAGAAAACCATGTGTGTTAGTCCCGAGGTCTCCAAGGCCTCCACTCCCATGTAGTGAAACCCAGTTACAAGAAAGTGGGACAGGAGAGACCTGATACAAACTCATGGCTCAGTACCAGCTTTAGACTGGGAATGACAGAGAGACAGGATCTTGAAATGATTACGGGATTGTTGATTCAAACCATTTGCAGCTTTCCCAGATGCACAGAAAACTAGGGAGGATGCAGTCGATATAAATATAAAAAAGTCCAGTGCATGGGGCTGGATTGGGCAGGCTGGGCTAAATGGCTTGTTTTCTGTGCCTGACATTTCACAAGGCCTAATTAAGGACCTATTAGCTGATTAGCATCACCTGAGAACAAAAATCAACTCGATTAATTAAGGTTAATAGGCGGCACCTGTCCTTAATGGTGCACTGAAATGTTTTACTAAAAAGGACTGTGTGAGATCCTAACCTATTCAGGGTACAATTCTTCCCCGCTGCTGTGTTGCAGAAAAATCCCCCAAATTAGGTACTTAGAAGTAAAAAGATTACCACTTTATGTTTAAAGAGACTCTCAGATTAAAATCATGTATTTAAAAATAATAATTCATTTTCTTGCATCTGGAATTAATAACACCATAGATTATTAGAAGTCAATGAATGTTTAAAATCTAGTTTACTTTTCCTGCAAGTCAATTTTTTTTGCATTTTATTCAGTTTGGACAATTTAAAATAGACTTGCCTGTTTCATTTGTTTGTCAGGTCAATTTTACTCTGGTTCTCCTACACTGACACAGTCCTGCAGCATAGGGGATGCATGTGATGAAATTTTCTGACACACTAGCTATTAATATTTGATTTGGACACGTTTGGGAATACAGGAGTGCCATGAAAACTGTAGTAAGGAACTGAACTGGGACTCCTACATGTGCACTGTTTTTATATAATTACATAGCAAAAACCACATTAAAGAATGTTAAGATTGCAAAGTCAAATACTCAAACTTTAGAAAATGCTAGAGTTAGTGTTGCCTGGGCCATCTTAATTCAGCCTCCTTGTGCATCTGCATTATGAGCCAGTCTTTAATTACATTATCAAATACTGATATTAATGTCAAAAGCATACACTAAATTTGGATGTGCCAGTCAGTCTCAATGGTTAAAATTTGGCAGTTATAAGCAACTGAAAACCAGGTCTTATAATGCAAAGCATCAGGTAACCTTAACTATAGGCATCACTACAGTAACTCCTCACTTAAAGTCGTCCCGGTTAATGCTGTTTTGTTGTTATGTTGCTGATCAATTAGGGAACATGCTTGTTTAAAGTTGTGTAATGCTCCCTTCTAACCTCGTTTGGCAGCCGCCTGCTTTGTCCACTGCTTGCAGGACGAGCAGCCTGTTGCAGCTAGCTGGTGGGGGCTTGGAACCAAGGTGGACTGGCAGCCCCCATATCAGCTTCCCCATCAGCTCCCCGCTCTCCTAAATTCCTTGTGCAGCAGCTGCCGGCAGTTCAGCTGTGTCCCTCCTCCCACTGCCATGTGCTGCTCCTACCCTCTGCCTTGGAGCTGCTCCCTGAGACTCCTGCTTGCTGTGCGGGGGGGAAGGAAGGAAGTGGAGGGCTAATGTCAGTGTCCCCCTCCCCCTGCTCCTGCACCCCACTTACCCCATCTTCCATAGAGCAGGGGGGACACACCAGGGCTCTGGATGGACGGAGCTTGCAGCAGCTGAGGTCTCAGCAAGCTGATCTAATTAACAAGGCAGTGTACTTAAAGGGGAAATGTGCATATCCTCCTCCATTCCTGCTGCCTTGTAGAGTGAGAGAGTTAACTCTTGAGGGCTCAGCCAATTGCTAGTTCATCATTTAGCAGTAAGGGAAATATCCCACCTTCTGACTCCTCCACCTCAACCAAGCTTCACGATCATCATCACTGTGTACCAGTATTAAATTGTTTGTTTAAAACTTATACTGTATGTGTGTGTGTGTGTATATATATATATATATACATAGAGAGAGAGAGAGAGAGAGAGAGAGAGAGAGAGAGTCTTTTGTCTGGTGAAAAAAATTTCCCTGGAACCTAACCCCCTCATTTACATTAATTCTTATGGGGAAATTGGATTCGCTTAACATTGTTTCGCTTAAAGTTGAATTTTTCAGAAACATAACTACAACGTTAAGTGAGGAGTTACTGTACCTGCACCGCCTGCGATAATAATGAATCATAATAGTACTTTGTAATTCTGAGCCAGCTTTATCCTGAGGACCTCAAAGTGAGATGCAAATACACCTCTACCCCGATATAACGCGACCCAATATAACACAAATTCAGATATAATGAGGTAAAGCAGTGCTCGGGGGGGGGAGGCGCTGCACACTCCGGCGGATCAAAGCAAGTTGGATATAATGCGGTAAGATTTTTTGGCTCCCGAGGACAGCGTTATATCGGGGTAGAGGTGTATTAATGAAATAACCCTCATATACACGTCTGCGTGGTATCCCCATTTTACAGATGGGGGAACAGGGAGCTTGGAAAGGTTCAGTGTCTTGACCAGGGTCACCCAGCCAGTCTGTAGTAGAACTGGGAAGAGAACCAAGGTGTCCTCTTCTGAGTCCTTTGCTTTCAGCCAAGAGATCATTCCTTCCTCTCCTGGTCCCTGTCTGTGTGATGGTTTACCCCTGAGGTGGAAGGAGATGAATGACCCTCGTGAAATCTCCTCGAAGAGCCATTACAGTAGGTACAGACCAGACAGGGCTGGCTACAGCACCCTCTGGAGGGAGCAAGTCGCTAAAACTTTTATGGCCTGATTTTCAGAGCTTCCGAGCCACTGATGTCATGTGGAGCTGCGGGTGCTCTGCCCCTTTGGAAACCAGGCCGCTGATGTGCAGGGGAAAGAAAGCAATATCGCCAGACAAGAAGGAGTCACCTTTGGGGGCTGCAGAGGGTTGGATAGTGGAGCCTGAACCAGATCCCTTAGTTCTGAATTAGACCATGTGACTGGCTGAGATCCTGGCTGGGCAGAGCTGAGATGACAGAAGTTGGGGCTTTGTATGCCAAGAGCTGGACAGCAACACTGGCTAAACAGTTACAAAGTGAATTCCCATGCCATCATACGGCAAAATGTGGTAAAGGCTTTGAGGGCGGATCATAAGAGGGCCAGCTGGTCCAGATTCTGTTACGTGAACGGCCTCGCCTTAGTCCCCGAAGGGGTGACTATAAATGTTTAAAGAAAAGCAAGGAGGCTTCAGGATTGTGCATTTTCCATGGGAACCTAGGATAAGGGGCTGGAGCAAGTTGGAAATGTAATGCGGTCCTAAATGGGGGGGATGGTGAACTGGCCAATAACCTGAATGGAAATGGAAAAATCCAGGGGTAAGTATTAATACATTCAAACTAGAATTCTCTGCGGGTGGACGCTCACTCCAGGACCACAGGCTCCGCTGCCCAAATCATATGCAAAATTCTCCATTTATATTTATAATGAAGTCTGTCCCATGTGACCGGTGACCTTGAGAACACCCATGTGGCTGACAAGCATCCGTTCCCTGCAGAGCTGATGTTCTGATAGAAGTGCAGTGGAATGGTATACAGTCCATTGGGTGACAAAGCTGTTGGGCTGAAGATGGGCAGTGGCCTCTTGGCCAGGATTCATGGTTTTATTTGCTTCTGCTAAGATGCAAAATTTTGGATTCAGAATTGTAATAGAGACTGGGCCAGATCCAGAGCTGATATAGATCAATGAAGTCAATAAAGTTGATGGAGCTTTGCTGATCCACACCTGCTGAGAAATAGCTATTCTTGTTTGTGGATAATTGTGTGTGTGTGTGTGAGAGAGAGAGAGAGAGAGAGCGAGAGAGAGAGAGAGAGCGCTGTAAAACTCTCCTGCTGCAACAGATCCTTTGTGTGAGGAGTGTGTGGCAGAGACAGGGTTAACCAGAGCTTGGACCATGATGTCAAGTCTGGACCAGCTGGGGGTGCCTGAGTGGGGTGGGGAGAGCTCCCTGGGGCACAGGGAGGGTCTGGGAGCCTACACGTAGTTTATCTTCTGTGTCCTAAGTGGTCCCATCAATGTCCAGCAAAAATAAAAGCCAAACTATAGATTTATGCTGGTGATTTAATCCCTGATAAGCACAAACCTGAAGGCTCCCACAAAAGCTCACTGGGGTTTGACAGATCAACTGAAACATATGGCACAATGACACCGATAAGGGACAATGGGTGTTCCTCTGCTAGGTGCGGCGCCGCATAATTTATGACGAGTACCCAGGCCTTTCTGTCAAGGGACTCGTTTGCATCTGTATTCTCTGTCTGCATTAGAGACCCATTCCTGCTGATCCTCCCAGCTCAACGTGGAACCATTTTACTTGCTCCCTCTAGCAGTGTTGTGGTGAATCTATGTGAACTTGATCCTGCCCCTCCCCCCTGCCCTCTTTCCCTGGTGAGCAGAATCGGCTTATGGATTCTGCAGAGAGATGCTCTCTTCTTCCATCCCACCCTCCTCACCTCTGTAGGTGACCGGAACTATGCGTCTGCTCCTTGTACTCCTTCCCTCCCTTTGTAAAGGCCCCTGCCTCTTATCAGCATCCAAACCAGTGCAAGCCGCTTGCGCCCCTTTGCCCCTTCCTAGTCTCATCCCCACGGCGCCGGTAACGTTCCCATCAGAGCTGTAAATTGCTTGAGTAGCATGTCTGTGGAATGTGATTGGACTGTGCTCATACATGTCCTTTGTTTGCCCTGGGTTGCCAAACACCAAGCAGATGGTTTTATTGTATCAGTGATCAACAAGCTGCACCCTAACGAGCTTCCATCTAAGGTCTGACTAACAAGATAATAAATTAGTGGATGACTTCCTATTTCTCCTTGATATTGCCCACTTCCCCAGACCTCGGGTGCCTGTTTGCTGCGGTGCCATGGCCAGATGTTGACATTCTGTGCACCTTTTCCATACTCTTTGTTAAGAGAATTTAACGCTGGGGCAAGAAGCCAAATTGAGGGCCCTGGAGACGGGAGCTGTGAAGAATGGGTGCAGCACATGGGGCAGTACGACACACACTGCCTGTGGGCCTAAGTCTTGTTCTGCAGGGACAGAGTCCTGGGTTGTCAGGGAAGAGACAGTACTTAGTCATAATGAATACAACAGAGATTTTTTACTGAGGCTGCTGGTCACACATAAACCGTAGAATCATAGAAGATTAGGGTTGGAAAAGACCTGAGGAGGTCATCTAGTCCAACCCCCTGCTCAAAGCAGGACCAACATCAACTAAATCATCCCATCCAGGGCTTTGTCAAGCCGGGCCTTCAAAACCTCTAAGGATGTAGATTCCACCACCTCCCTAGGTAACCCATTCCAGTGCTTCACCGCCCTCCTAGTGAAATAGTGTTTCCTAATATCCAACCTAGATCTCCCCACTGTAACTTGAGACCATTGCTCCTTGTTCTGTCATCTGCCACCACTGAGAACAGCCGAGCTCCACCCTCTTTGGAACACCCCTACAGGTAGTTGAAGGCTGCTATCAAATCCCCCCTCACTCTTATCTTCTGAAGTCTAAACAAGCCCAGTTCCCTCAGCCTCTCTTCGTAAGTCATGTGCCCCAGCACCCTGATCATTTTCATTGCCGTCCGCTGGACTCTCTCCAATTTGTCCACATCCTTTCTGTAATGGGGGGCCCAAAACTGGACGCAGTACTCCAGATGTGGCCTCACCAGTGCCGAATAGAAAGGAATAATCACTTCCCTTGATCTGCTGGCAATGCTCCTACTAATGCAGCCCAATATGCCGTTAGTCTTCTTGGCAACAAGAGAACACTGTTGACTCATATCCAGCTTCTCGTCTACTGTAATCCCCATGTCCTTTTCTGCAGAACTGCTGCTTTGCCAGTTGGTCCCCAGCCTGTAGCAGTGCATGGGATTCTTCTGTCCTAAGTGCAGGACTCTGCACTTGTCCTTGTTGAACCTCATCATATTTCTTTTGGCCCAATCCTCCAATTTTTCTAGGTCACTCTGGACCCTATCCCTACCTTCCAGCATATCTATCTGTCCCCACAGCTTAGTGACATCTGCGAACTTGCTGAGGGTGCAATCCATCCCATCATCCAGATTATTAATAAAGATGTTGAACAAAACCGGCCCCAGGACCGACCCCTGGGGTACTCCGCTTGATACCAGCTGCCAACTAGACATTGAGCTGTTGATCACTACCCATTGAGCCCGACAATCTAGCCAGCTTTTTATCCACCTTCATCCAATCCGTACTTTTTTAACTTGCTGGCAAGAATACTGTGAGAGACCGTATCAAAAGCTTTGCTAAAGTCAAGATATATCACATACACTGCTTTCCCCATATCCACAGAGCCAGTTATCTCATCGTAGAAGGGAATCAGGTCCTCACTGGTTCTCTAGCTCCCAGGCTAATACAGCCTGTGCTGTCTCATGGCACCACACAGGGCTTCCTTAAATCCTGGCCTGGAAGAAGCAGTCAGGGAATGAACTGCTGACTATACTATAGGACGCACAGGGAACTCATTCCCTTGGACTTCCAATAAGAGGGTCAGTTGTTGACCTATGACAGAAATGGTCTATTTAAACATTGTACTTATCATTCTGTGGTCAGTTGTGGATCAGTTTGCCAGATTTTGACACCATACTTAAGTGGAAACCTGGAAATTAATAATCAATCCATCTCACATTAGATACAAACCAAAACCATTGGCCGAATGCTCTGGGCTGTCTGGGTTTGCTTTGTGTCATTCAATCACAAAACATCAGTGGGACTTTGGGATCATTCATTCAACCCGTGTCCCCTCGCCTTTCTTTTAAAACAGTTTATTTGTGCTTTGACAGGATATTTCCAGGTAAGAACCTGGGTAAAAATACATGAGAAATACACACACAGATATAGAGGTTTTCAAGGTGGCACTTTCTAAAAAGAGAAAAGCATAGGGCCATCACTACTGAGGTCAATATTTTATTGGAGTTAGGTCTTTGAAGATGTTGACCTGGATTCTCCATAATTACATAGATAGCACCATATTGCTATACAGCTAGGCACATGGGTGTTTGAGGCAGACTTGCTATAACTGGTTAAGTCAGCATTATTTATCCAGCATCTAAATGAGAGACTAACACAGTTTTCTAGTTACAGTGGGATGTAGTTCAGCTTGAGGTTGCTGTTTATCTTTGTTTCTTACATATTTTAAAGAGATAATTAATTGTAGTTCATGGCTAGCGTTCCTCAAACTCCATCTTGGGACTGTCCAGTCCAAGCTGTGAGCTGTTCCATGTCTCCTACTCCTGGTAGTGACAGCTTTGACTCTTGGGAAGCACAGAGTGGTGAGGTATTCCTATGCTGCTATTGCTAAGATTCTGAATAAACATCTTCCTTTGCTATTTCATGCATGTCTCCAAGTATGTGATGCGTTGGGGTTTTTTTTGACTGGATTGTGGGTCAACATCTTTCTGTATGTGTGACCAAAATGTTTGTATGTATGGGCAGTCCAAGAAAATGTGTGTGTGGAGATGTATTGGCTCAGTCTCCCCAACAGAAGTTGGAAAGTTTCAGAGTTTGGGTGCCTAGAAGTCATGGGTGCAGTATAAATGCCTAGATCATAGAAATCAGGACTGGAAGGTACCTCCAGAGGTCATCTTGTCCATCCCCCTGCACTGAGGTAGGACCACGTAAACCAAGACCATCCTGACAGGTGTTTGTCCAACCTGTTCTTAAAAACCTCCAATGACGGGGATTCCACAACCTCTGTAGAGCTTAATTATCTTTATAGTTAATAAGATTTCTTAATATTTAACAAATTTCCCTTGCTGAAACCTAAGCTGATTACTTCTTGTCCTATGCTTGGTGGACCTGGAGAACAATTGATCACCATCCTCTTTATTGCAGCCTTTAAGAGACAAAGAGATCACTTTCTTGAGGATTCTGGTATATAGAAGATGCAGTGGTTACTGTCCAGTGGAATTCTCTGTGGGATGGGGAGGAGTTAGCGGATGTGTGTTTTGGAGGACATCTGCCTACAAATCGTCTTCTATGGCCCCTCAGACTCTGCTTCCCACTTTTACTTTCTTGGCTCTGCCTTGTCTATCTCAGCACTGTTCAATGCCGCAGAGAGAAGGGCAAGTTTGTCCTACTGAGCTGCCTGATTTCTGGAGTCTTTCCAAGCTGGGATGTGGGTCGCTGTATGCCTGGCCTGGGCAGTTGGTAATGTTGAAGTTGGAGATATTTATAAAAGTCTGATCTTTGAAGATCAGAGCATCAGGGCATTTTTGGGCGAGTTGTTCAAATGCTTTCAAGTGTGAACCTTGGCAGAGCTGGTGCAGGTGGGTCAGACTGTCCCACTCCCATCTTGATCCTCAGTGGCAATGGACAGTAGAGGTTGTGGAACAAACCTTCTGCTGGCCTGTGCACCTCCCCTGAAACTGTCTGGGTTGTTAAGCCAAGGCAGACGTTAGCCCCTGATAAGCCAGTGATTGGGCAGTGGGTACCCCATGCTGGTCTGAGTATGAGCCATTCATTTTAAACCATTCTACTATGTCCATATCTCACCAGCATTTTTTTCGGGGTGTGTGTGTGTTAAGGAAACCAGAAGAACTAGCTAGGCTGCTCTAGGGGATTTACTCTGAAAACTTCAGTATGTTGCTGGAGATAAGAGCTCTAGGCTCTGGTTCAGGCTCTGACTTTACAAACTCATAGACATTAGTGAAGGAAAATACCTGCATTAGATGCATATCCACTTAGTGATTTGTTTAGCCCTGCGGTACATGCCTAGCTCCACCCTTTTCTCATAAACCCCTTAACCACCCTGTTGCATCCCTCTAACTTCCCTGCACTTTGTTGATCTGTTTCTGGTGTCACGGTGCCCAGAGTCCTGCAGCTGTTGAGGTGGGGTCTCCCCAGAGTTCTGCCCTCTCAGCTCTGGGGCACGGTGCTGGTGTGTACAGATAGCCCAAATATACAGTCATTTCTTTTGCTGCTGTGTCATGTCACAGGCTCATTTACAGTAACCCCTCTAGTCTCTTTCAGTATCACTCTTTTCAGCTTCTCAACCCTGGAAATGGCCATTGTGCTGCTGTTTTATCCTACTAATGAATAACCCTCCAACTTCAACTGCCTCTAGTCTTATCAGAGTGAATAAGAATAGATATTTCTATAGCATCTTTCATCCACAAGGACTCTGAAACGTTTTACAGGCTGTAGACGTAGGGATAACTCTCCTGCCACAGCAATGCAGACACCTTTGGGGTTGGGTGCAGCAGCAACACTACGCAACAGTTTTTAACAGGGAATGAGCAATAGCTTCTCCAGGTGAAAGTAAAGGGGGAATATAGGGGAGCTGGTGTGATAAGTGTAATTGGGGATTTGGCCAGGATGCCAGAGGGATCTCTCCTGCTGTGGGATCAGAGACTGGTTTTCCGGCTTGTCCATAGTAGCACAGTGCCCTCTAGCACCTCTCAGAGCTCTGCCATCCAAGCACTGCCAGGCCCCGGCTTAGTTTGAGATCTGACCAGATTCCAGCCTGCCTGTCGCCTGAATATGGAGCAATCTAGTCTGATGCTCCAGCCGGATGCTGCTTCTCCCGGCTCTGCGAGTTCTGCTGCAGCGGACACGTCAGTAAGAGAGGAGAAGCCTCTGGGAACCGGTGTCTGTCCCTCTTATAGGTTCTGTTGCTTCCCAGACCGAGGAACCCCTGGCTCATGCTTTCTTGGGATTATGGGGCACATAAGCCGGCTCCGCGGTGGCCCGACTGATCCTTACCTGTGATGATGCTGTGGCCGGGGTGTATGTTGCTCTCTGGGGGCAGGTGATGGAACTGCTTTGGGATGAGGAGACAAGGAGCATACAAGAGACCTCCCCTCTCCACTCCCTTCCTCTGCACAGCCTGCCTCTCTCTGGGTCCTGCACAGAGGCCCAGGGCTGCAAAGCCCTGCTGAGCCATCAAGGCTAGAAGAAAGGGGTGGGGCAGCTGTCCTTCAGTGCAGTGGGGGGTGGGGCAAGGGAGGTGCTTTCTCCTCTCCCAGGTTTATTGTATGGGAGAAGGGGGTTTCTTTGACCCCTGGGCTCTGTCCCAGGACCCTTAAGGATCTCTGGGGCCTGGTATCCATCAGCCATGGAGTGCTTCCCCAGCCTGTGCGGTGCCTTCCCTATAGCATCCCCAAGGGCATCCCCTATACCTCCCCTATACCATCCCCAAAGTGGTGGAGGAATGGGCAGGAGGGGGAGCTGTGTAGCAGGCAGAGAGGGAACAATACCCCGGCTGGATCCCCGTGGTCTACTACGAGCACGGCGTGAAGTCGGATCATGCAGCTGCTGCAGGCTCCGCTCCTGGAAGGGGCAGGGCCTTTAAGCGACCCTACAGAGTCCCCTGCAGCTCTTTTGTGGCAGAGCTAGCATACATCCTGGGCTTGACTGGTGCCAGCTTTGTCTTTTCCGTACCTAAGGGACCAGCTCTGCTCCGGCAGGGACCAGGCCTCCATGATCCAATTGGGCCTTTTGATCTCTGATGGCTCTGATTCTCCTTGACCCCCCTGTAATGGGGTCACCCCCATGTCAGGGTCCTGCACTCCCCAACCTCCTTCCGTTCCCCTTTCCCACTACAAACAGCAATGCACTCATCATCTCAGAAACCCTCCTGCTAAACCCCAGGTCTGGCTGCCCCTGCACCCTTGGCAGGCCATGTTCCACCTCCACCCCAGCTCTCTCTGCAGCTCCTCATCGGCAGCGCCTCCTGACCGGTTGGCAACAATTGCAAAATGAAAATGTCTCCTGCAGCGTTTTTCAGTTTTGCCACAAAAACATTACAGAGCCAAGAGCCAGAAGCTTCTCCTGCAGCCCGGTCTGTGCTCGGTGACCTGGATGGGACCTAGGCATGGCCCTGTTTAGCAGTGCTGGGAGCGATGGTATCTCTCATGTAAGTGCTCTCAAAATCATGATCTGATCCTCAGGAGTGACAGACGTTCAGGTTGAGACTGACGTGTGGCCCCATCTCTCCTTTTCTTTCAGACATGGCGTGATTCCTGCCTTTCTCTGTCCCCGGTGTTCTGGAGGGGAAAGGTAGCCTGGTGGATCTACAGCTGACCTCAGAGATCCCAGATCCGTATGCTGTATAATTAGTCAGGAGGCCACATATGGGACGTGCCAGAGCAGACGAGGTGAGTCCATCTGAAGAGAACAGCTAGCAGCTCTAGTGACAGCATGGGCATGAATTCCTTATGGAGTGGCTGTCAGGGCTCCAGAGTTGCGACTGCAGCCAGCATATAAAATGTATCCCTAAGGGTTCCTGCCGGAGCTGAGAAATGGGCTCTACAAGGAATATGACTCAGTGAATTGGGATCATGTAACATTAAGGTGACAGCTTGTGAGACATACTGGTTGTGTTGCTCCATCTGTCTTTGCTGGTTGCTCCCAATGGTCTTGCTTTTTGGTTGATTTCTTAGAGCCATTCCCAGTCTCCTCCTTAGTGCCGAGACAGACTCCTAGTGATAAGAGATGGGACAGACCTAGGAGCTCCCCGTGTCTGTTGATCTACCTAGCCAGTTCAGTGTTGTTACCTACAGTGCATTGCCCAAAGCTTACTCAAGCCTTGGCTTAACTGAATGCAGGTGATGAGGTTCCACCTCTCCCTTTGGGAGATCCTGGGGGGTTTTCACCTTCCTCTTCAGCCCAGGGCATGGGTCACTTGCTGGTTAGAATTAGAGTAAATGGTGGATTCTCTGAAACTTGAAGTCTTTAAATCAAGATCTAAGGAGTAACTCAGCCAGAGGTTAGAGTCTATCACAGGAGTGGATGGGTGAGGTTCTGTGGCCTGTGATGTGCAGGAGGTCAGACTGGATGATCATGATGGTCCCTTCTGGCCTTAAAGTCTGTGAGACAGTCTGTGTACTTCATGGCTAGGACGTGCTCTGCGAGAGCCTCCATTTTTATTTGCTTACTTCCATCCCATTTGCCTAACTGCTGCAAGCTTGGCCCATCCTGTCCTATTGTCCTCGCTCCTGAGTATATACACCGTTCCAATATTGGCTTCACTTTGTGTATGACAAATAGTGACGAATGATCTGTCGATACTTGTAAGACAGTTTAGGATCAGATCTAGCTAGTGCTATCGTGAGCAGGGGACCGGGAGTAACGACTCCTCATAGTCTAGTCCCAGCTTGGACAAGGACTTGGGCAAGTTTGATCCATGTGTATAATAGGGATGCTGATCCCTTACAAAAGGCATTTTGTAGGTTAATTAATGCTGGCAGAGTTTTGAGTTCCATGGAAGAAAGTCGCTATAGAGGTGCGAAGGGTTATTATTAAGGTCAACCAAAATGCAGTAGCCGATCTATTGAATCCTGACAGTAGGGAATGGGATGTGATTGCTCATTAGTCGTCCCCATGCCAGTGACTTCTGTAGGGAATTCCTAGATTTTGAAGCCCAGCGATTCCCCATGAACAGTCATCCACAGTTCACTGCTGGACAGTAAGCATGATGCTGTAAGAAGCAGGGGCTGGGAATGCGTATCCTGTCTGATGATTTGGGGTCTGGTGTTTCTTAATTCACCATGTTAGGCAGGGAAAGAGCCAGGAAGGCAGGGTGGAGCTGCTATTGTATCATGGGAAAGGCCGATCTGCCCACAGCAAGCGCAGATGGACTGGTCATCTTGGACTTGCTCTTGCATTTACTGGTGAGCTTAAACCTCGGTGTATCAAGTGATGTACAGATTGTGTTTAGGGAAACGTCCTGTACAGTGAGGAAGCCCCGTGTGGCCTATGAGGTGTCATGATTTTCTTTTTAATTTCCTAGGGATGAAGGCGAGCGAGGAGGAGGATGATCTCTCCACAGAACTAAAGAAGATCCAAAGGCAGTGGACAAGGGTCAGGGAGAAAATAGGCCTGAAACATTGTTGTTCAGAGGCTGTCAATCACCTGTTAGATTGACGGGGAAAGGAAGGCGGGATCATTTCCAGATGGATGGGGTTGGATTTTTTTCTCCTTGTGTTATATTGTTGTATTGCCTTTGTTATCCATTTTGATCCTTCTCTTCTGAAAATGTTCACCCCGCTCTGTACTGTATACAACGGCTGCATGTGCTTCCAGCATCCCAAAATCTCCAGTGCATTCTGTGCGGATAAAGTTGGTAAAATAAAAGCCATCCGCTCCTCTGAAGTTGTTTGCTTTGCCAGTGTTTTCTTTGTCTGATGTGTTTGAGGCATGTCCTCGTGTATGCATGAGTGTATGTGTTGGAGTTAATGGACAAGGACGAGGGATAATTTGCAGGTAGCTGGATGGATAAAAAATGCATCGTGCAATGCTGCTGGAAGCCTAAGTGCTTGTCTGTGGGTCTCTTTTCAAAGATCCTCCTGAGATAATGGCTGTAATCTTTCCAGGACTGGAGTGATGCACAAGCAGAGGCAGCAGATTGGGTCTCTTTGCCCTCTCCCCATGTGTGGTCACGATTCAACAGGATACACAACACACTTAGCAAGCTGCACCCAGACCTGATTCCTCTCTCTGTCCCACGTGTCACTTTATAAAAGCCTACAGGGCAAAGCGGGCGTGGGAGGTGCCCAGTTGATTGAACTATACATGCAGAAAGGACAGCACAGGATGTGGATGGAGCCTGCTGCACGTGATGTGGAATGACAGCAAGACTGGTGGCTAGCTCCAACAAGTCATGTTTCACTGGGACCTGAGGGGTCATGAAGAGGAACAATGGCCTGGAACTAGGAAAGGGAAAATTCAAGCTTGCACGGAAGCCTTTTTCCATCTGAATGCATCTCCATTTGTTAATAATCCCACTTTGGGCTTCCCTATTGCTTGCGATGGAAGCTGGCCAAGTATGGTTTGATGAATCATGTATTCAGTAAATTCCATGAGATTTAAAAAAAAATGATTCAGTGAGTCTTTTTCTTGTTATTTTTATATTTTTTCAGCCCATGGATCTGGCTGGATAATCTGTAAACAGAATTGGCTCTTGCAAAACATTTCAGAAGAGATCTGTGTACCACTTTCTGTACAGAAGACGGGTGGCCTAGTGGACAGAGTACAGACTTAGGCTCAGGCGACTCTGGGTTCTCTTCCTAGCTCTGACACTGGTTTGCTGGGTGACCTTAGCAAGCTACTTCTTTTCCCAGGGTCTCAGTTTGCAATATGGGGATCATGATAGTGACCACCTTTGTAAAGTGCTTTCTGGGGATGAAAAGTGCTGTGTTATTATTTAAGTCACATTATTGTGCCTTTTGTGCAGCTGCATGATCACAGGATGGGCACCTGGTCACACTTCTCAATGTTTATTGAAAGGATTTCAGCCTGCCACCCTTCCATCCACCCCCCCCCCCACATACTCTCACTCTTTGGGCAGCAAAATGGGTACGATTTCTGCTGCACAGGAATGGGGCAGGTTATGGGGAGCCCTCCCAGAGCTCCACATTCTTTACTACCTGTGCTTGGGGAGGGACAGAGCTGGTGCATGCTTGACTATGTGGATCTTCTGGTTAAACCCCACAACTTGTGGCCTGGAGTGGAGAATTTCTTCCCTTCACCATCCTGCTGAGCACCAAGCCCTGGTCTCAGGTCTGGTGCAGGGAACGGAGGCTGGCCCAAAGGAAGGGATGTTGCCGACAGGAGACTGGTGACACGTCCATGGCACTGACTCCTTGCCCCACAGCGAGATGTGGCACGCCCATCAGTAGCCCAGGTGCACTGTACTTCAGGAGAGGGGTTAGTACGAATTGTCTGCTGGCGTCCTGAGGGTCCCACTCCCGGTTTGATGCTTACCACCCTCATGTAATCCTTGCAGAGAGGCCAAAGACAGATGGGGCAATAGAGACTGAGCTCCTCTCTCGCTCGTGGAGCAGGGTTCACCTGCACAGTTCACTGCGCTACTGCTGCTCAGAACCACCGAGTTAGCTCTGTCGTCAGCATGAAGCTCACTGCCTTCCATGCCAAAAGATCCCAAAACACTTGGCCACCCACATAAACACAGCCAGTATTTAACTGCAGCCACCTATGGGCTGCAACGTATCGGTTCCTTTCCAGCCCTGACATCTGTGCATTGTGGAGAACTCCATATTCCAAAACATACCTTCAACCTGAGTGCTTGCCATGGAGCTCACAGAATACATCATTAATCAAACATCACTAGCCCAGCATTCCTGCAAAGTAACTCGCAATGGTTGAACCCACAACGGGGAAGTCCACAACATCATTATCTCATGGCCCCTGGTCTATGTAGATCTAGAGAGAGGATAAGGGGAACAGATTACACTCTGCGTATTTTCACATCCCAGCACTAGGTGTCAGTGCAGCACCCCTCTCCTGACATCCTCCTGTGATGATGCAAGAATTCCCTGCCATTCTCTGTGGCTAATTCCTCCTTTGACTCTTTTGAAATCCTCCTGCTCACTCATGGCACTAAGATGACATCAGTCTGCAGACAGTTTAATTAAACAGCTTTCCTCTTGCAGTCATTACTATGGTCTCATAATTAAGCAGCACTTAATCGACACACCAAAGCTGTACTTCTCTTGCTCTGAAGTTGTGGTTGATTCCCAAGTGCCAGTAGCAGGTGAGAGGTTGTTTTGCTCCTTTCCCATGCTCCTTCTCCATCTTGGGCTGTACGCCAGCTGTGTCTCTCTGGCTTCTGCTCCACAACCTGTGTCCAAATCCACTGGTGTTTCCATCTTGCTCCTTGTTCTCTCAGCTCTGCTTGCTGGCAGGCTTGAGTTTTGGAGGATCCCCACCTGGTTTGGATGTGTTTCCCTAGAGCACCCTTCCCCATTCCCCCGATTCTGGCCTCCTGTTTCTGCCCGACCCTCAGTTGCTGCCCGAGAGTTTTACCTTTGCTGGCTGGAGTGGGGCTGAGCTGAGAGGGGTTTTGCTGTGGTCTCAACCATTGGTCCATGAACAGGCACCCACACCAAGCTGCCAGACTCCAGGGCGCCAGTCCAAAGAACGATCATTTCTAGCTATTGTGTTGTTAAGGCAACCCAGGGTCCTCCGCAAACCACAACTAGGCTCTGTCCCTGCTCCATGGCCCTGCCTCCCTACTTGGCATGGCAGTGACAGGGACCTTCCCATCTCTCCCAGAGAGGCTGGGCCAGCAGCATGGGGCTTTTTTCTTCTCCTGGATGTGGAGTAGCAGCTGGGCCCCATTTCCTCAGGAGCAGTCGGAGTGGCAGCAGAGTCTTTTCCTCATCAGAGAGGCAGAGGTGGCTGCAGGGGATCCCAGTACTTATACCCTGGCTGCTATGCTATCTGTGTGGGTGGGCTGGCCATGCTATACTCTTTCTCTCCTGCCACACACACAGTCCTGAGCAGTGCCCCCAGAGCAGTGAGTCTTAGAGTTAACATCCCATTGAGATGCATGGGGGCAGTTTACCTCTCAGAGCGATTGTCTCAGGCTCTCTGCAGACTCAGGCAGACGTTGCTGCATCATTTATGCTTTGGTCACATTTTCAAGCTTTTCTTTGCAACCACGAGGAATAGAAATTTCCTTTTTTTAAATGAAAGCTGAGATTTGGTGTAATCACATGACTGCAGGGGCTGGGGCCGGGGGGCCTGGGACAGTTGTGCTCAGGCTGCTGGGGAGAGGGAGAGCTCAGTGGTTTGAGCATTGGCCTACTAAACTCAGGGTTGTGAGTTCAATCCTTGAGGGGGCCACTTAGGGCTCTGGGGCAAAAATCAGAAGTTGGTCCTGCTAGTGAAGGCAGGGGGCTGGACTTTTTGACCTTTCAGGGTCCCTTCTAGTTCTATGAGATAGGTATATCTCCATTTATTATATTATAATCCAGCTCTGTCTGTAGTTGCTGCTGGAGCAAAGATTCCCAGAGAATATCTATTATAAAACCCTACCTTTCACATGCTCATAAATTTTCAAAACAGGCCTCTTTTGGGCTGAGAACCCAGCCTTTTGAGTACCTAGTCATTTGGGATTAGGGCTTTAAATTCGGTTCATAAAGGGCTGGACAGCCAGCAGAGTTCCAGGGGCATTGGCTTGATGTCCTCCTTGCCTGTATTTGCTGGCTAGCAGCCACGCTGCTGCATTCTGTGTGAGCTACAGCCCGGTGCTTAATTTGTAATGAAAAAATGCCAGGGCTCAAGCAATTTTTTTACTTTCATAACTGATGTGGCCCTGGCAAGCCCCGGCGCAAATTAAGCACTGGCTACAGCTGCCTGAAGCGTGGCATTCATCCTCAGATCGAGGGAGTTGCGGTCCCCAGTGGGGCTGTTTCAGGAGTGAGCGCTATCCTTGGTAGTGGGGTTGGTGGGAGCAGACACTAAGTATGCAGTTAGGCTCCAGTGCTGCAAAGATTGAAGCATGTGCTTGGAGGCAATGGGATCATTCATGAGTGTAAAGTGAAACCCATAGAAAAGTCTTTGTGGGTTCAGGGCCTCAGTTGGTCAAAGGAACTTACAAACTGTTACTCCTGAGGGAATTCTGCACCAAAAAATTAAACATTCTGTTCAACCCCCCCCCTCCCCAAAATTCTGCTCACAATATTTTAGAATTCTGCAAATTTTATGTTCAAAATACCTGTCAGCAAGTATATCTGTAACAATACAAAGCAACAGAGATTCCTGTGGCACCTTTAAGACTAACGGATGTATTGGAGCATAAGCTTTCGTGGGTGAATGCCCACTGCGTCTGACGAAGTGGGCATTTACCCACGAAAGCTTATGCTCCAATACATCTGTTAGTCTTAAAGGTGCCACAGGACTCTCTGTTGCTTTTTACAGATCCAGACTAACACGGCTACCCCTCTGATACTGTAACAATACAGACACACACAAAAATTCCCCCAGAAGGAGAGAGTTAAAGAAACCCCTATGACAACCCAGTTCCTGTTTCTCTGCCTCCTCCCCCCAGAGCCCAGCTGGGGGGCCAGACACCCTCCCAACCCCAGGACCCAGCTGCAGGGTGTCCCCCCAGTCAATACACCTTAACCCCCGAGAGCCCAGCCGCAGGCCTCCCCCCCAGCCCAGACACCCACACCCACTCCCCCACAGAGCCCAGCTGTGCTCCCCTCCCAGATACCCACACTCCCCCCTACTCCAGAGCCCAGGGGAAGCAGCCTGATGGCTCAGTCTGGGCTTGCACGGAGTTTCCTCCTTGCCTCAGGGCGTGCTGAGAACAGCAGTTGCTGGGAATGCTCCAGCTCCCTCTCTCTCCCCCCGGCAGTGTCTTCTATGTGCCCGCCAGGCTCTGCTAGGTCCAGCGGCCCCCAGTGGTGGACAAAAGCAGTGCAGCCCATTTCTGTGGGTGGGAGGGGGGAAGGAAATTCTGCGTGCACAGTATTAATTTCTGCAAAATTCTGCATTGCACGGTAGTGCAGAATTCCCCCAGGAGTAAAGCTGTGCTGTGCAAAAGGAGGGGAACCTGTAAGGTTTGCAAGCCAGTTAACCCTGGAGGCAGGAGCTTACAAACTCTGGTGGGCCACAAGCAGAGAAGTCCCTGAGCAAAAGGACTTGGTTAGCTCAGCAGGGTGCATGCCTGCAGGGCAAGGAATAGGAAGGCAAACAGAATAGCTCTGGCCATTTTTCCTTTCCCTTTTAAAAGCATCTTGCTGCATTGCCTTTGGTTTTGCTTTTGACTTCTCCTTTAAAACAAAAAACATTCTAGCAAATGACTTGCAAAGAGCTGTGTTAATACAACATCAGGGCTGTGCAGTCAACATCCCAAGCATCAGGAAATGCAAATGCCAAGGTTCCATCAGCAACTTAATGAGACACCCCCCTCTTTGTACATGTGGAGTGTTTTCTAGTCCTATTAATTTTAAGCCCAATACCATATATTCTGCTTTATGACCTAGAATGCATATTGTAAAATACTGGGTGTGCATCACAACTGACCGAATGCGACTGTAACCACAGCTTTTGCATTATTTACTTTACCTGCATAATTTTATTATTATTTAAGTGCAAACGGGGCTCATTATCAGAGTATTAATGTGATTTTTTTTCATTTAATTTCCAGTGGACCAGATTTGCTCCAGGTGTAACTACACTGGAATTAGACCCTGGATAAACTGGACCCAGGATGGCTGCAAGCAGCCATGTTGCTAAGTGTGGCAGCCCTGTTGTCTCAGATATAAAAGGTCTTTCAGTTCTGTCTGCTTTCTTTTATTTGATCAATAAGCACCAGCTGTGGCGTGGACACCTGACACCACCAGCTCATTTTAGAGAGGCTGCCAAGTGTGGTTATAACTTTTGATCACTGTCAGCTCAGGCTGGATTTGAATTGATGACTTAGAGGAGAAATATTCTAAATCTGAGCTCGGTGGACAACTGGGGACATATTGCCAGCTGCAAAACAAGCAAATAAGATGGCTGGATGTATAACAAGGGGAATCGAAAGTGATGATGCTAATAAATTCACTAGCGAAGGCCTTGAGATGTCTCCTTTGGTGCTGGGTACCGTGTTGGCCACTGGGCTTCAGGAGCATTAAAATTGTGATGACTGAATGTATAGTAGGTACCTACGCTTTGAAATATGTTTATTATGGGCTATTGCCTTTTTCTTTCACTAGAGGAGCAAGACATGATTTTACTGTCTCTAGCAAAAATGAAATGCCACTGGCTGCGGGTATAATTGAGCAGGCAGGGTGCAGCATCTTTTCTTGGAAGCGTAGACACTGGCGTGTCCCAAGCTGCTGCCAGTGGCAGCCATACATTGTGTGGGCAGGTTGGGGAGGCTACTGACTTGGTTGCTTTTGCAACCATTGTAAACCAACCAGGTTCACCAGGCAGCTCGTTGCTCTAGCAGTCTGCAGTGTGACTCTTGCTTTTGGCCTGGGAGGTGATGGGTTCAAATTGTGAGAGAGAGCTTGTCGAGAGCAAAATACCTTCAGGAGAGCTGAGGGCTAGTCTCAGCTTTGCCATGGCCTCACAACAGACTGGGTTCTTGACCATGTTGGTGTGCTGAGCCTACTGACCAATACTGTCCCAGTGTTTCCTTGTGCTCTGCTGTTTATCTCTTTCAGTTGTCTCTTGTCTTATACTTAGATTGGAAGCTGTTGGGGGCCAGATCTGTCTTTTTGTTCTACAATGTCTAGCACACGGGGGCCTGCTCTATGACTGGTGCTATGGTAATACAAGAAATAATAAGTAGTTCTGGTATTAATTAATTAATTAGTTATGTTATTGCCTTGGAATCCAGTCATAGATCATTGTCTGATTGTATTGTACACACACACAACAAAAAGAGCTGCCTCCAAAACCTACAGCTAGAGTAGGGTTACCATATTTCAGCGAGCAAAAAAGAGGACGGGAGGAGCCCCGCCCTAGCCCCGCCCCTCCCACCCCCCCTGACCTCCCAACCCTCCCCCCGTTCCTTGTCCCCTGACTACCCCCTCCTGGGACCCCTGCCCCTAACTGCCCCCCAGGACTATCTAAGCCTCCCTGCCTCTTGTCCCCTGACTGCCCCAACCTTTATCCACACCCCCACCCCCAGACAGACCCCTGGGACTCCCACGCCCCATCCAACCACTCCCCACCCCCTGACAGCCCCCCCCAGAACTCCCAACCCATCTAAACCCCTCTGCTCCCTGTCCCCTGACTGCTCCGATCCCTCTCCGCACTCCTGCCCCCTGACAGCCCCCCCCAGAACTCCCAACCCATCTAAACCCCTCTGCTCCCTGTCCCCTGACTGCTCCGATCCCTCTCCCCACCCCTGCCCCCTGACAGCTCCCCCCCAGAACTCCCAGCCCCCTACCCCCCCCGCTCCTTGTCCCCTGACTGCCCCCTCCTGGGACCCCTGCTCCTAACTGCCCTCCAGAACCCCACCCCCTACCTAAGACTCCCTGTTCCTTGTCCCCTAACTGCCCCCTCCTAAGACCCCCCCCCAACTGCCCACCAGGACCCTACCCCCTACCTGTACCCTGACTGCCCAAAACTTTCTCCACTCCCCCCCAAAAGCCCCCCCCCGTTTCTTGACTGCCCCCTCCAGAACCTCCCTGCCCCTTCTCCTGCCCTCCTTACCCTGCTGCTCAGAACAGGGTGTTGGGCTCTGTGCGAGCCGGACACGTGGCTGAGCTCCCCAGCACAACAAAACCCGGTCCCTGGTCCGGACCGGGTTGCAGGGGAGAGCTGCCCTTGTATCAGCACAAAGTGCTCTCGCTCCCGTTTTGCTACCCTGCATGGCAGAAACCGCTCCCAGTTGCAAAAGGGGAGGGCTGCACTTTGTGCTGAGACACTTGCTCAGAATGCAGGGCGGAGCTCCTCTCCAGCTGCTCCGGAGTCCAGCCCGGGACTTTCCTGCAGCCCTCCCAGCCGCTCGCTCTGCTGTGCCGGGGGAGGGGGAAATCCTGGACATTGTGAGTGCTTTACAAATTCCCCCCGGACGCTATTTTTAGCACAAAAAGGAGGACATGTCCAGGTAAATCCAGACGAATGGTAACCCTAAGCTAGAGTACAAGACGAGAAACAAGAGGTGAGTACAGCAAACACAGCAAAACAAGGAAACAGTACTGCTCCCGTTACTCCTATTGACTTGTACCTTATGGCCTGGGTAGTGCCACTAACTGTGTGAGGGGGAAAGTACTATTCATTGTGAGTAAAGGGGTCAGAATCTGGTCCCCTGACGTTCAGCTGAACTCTGTAAAATGGAGATATTGTTGCCTAGCTCATGCAGGGAGAGTGAGACTTAATTCACTGAGGTTTGTAAGCATTTGGAAATTCTTGGAGGGCTGTTACTGAAATCCAAAGGTAACAAAGCCTGTGATATTGACGTAAAATAATGTCACCAATGGTTTGTGTCCACCACAGTGTGTAATTGCATTATGACATGTTAATGAACACGATTGCAAGTTGCAGAATAAGCAAGGAACAAATGGGATTAACAGGACTAGCAATAAGCGCTTGTTCCTTGCTTATGCAACAGTTTACAATTGTTTGTGCTAGTTGGCATGTGTTCAAACATGATTCCAAACTGTAGTGTAGATAAGCCTTAGAGGGGAGACGGGTCAGAGGAAAGGATTTTCTACCAAATCTCTTCTTGTTTTCCCACCCACCTCAGGTGTATGCAAATGACACAATCTGCATACATCTAGTGATATCATAAACCCCACTTTGTTGTGAGTCAAACTTGGGTATGACATCACCAAAAGAGGCCCAGCTGACCTATCAGAAAATGGCTTTTGACAGTTGGGAAAAATGAAGGTTTACGAGTGCACCAGGGAAGTGCACCAGGACCTGGAGAGGAAGCTGCCTGGTGAGGGTAAAACTCAGGGCACAGAACTGAGATTGAAGAGAGGTCAGACCCAGCTTGAAATCAGAAAAGGGCTTTTTCACCAATGGCCTCATTCACAGGGTGCAGGTAACCTGCGATAGCAAGGGAATAGTGGGGGAGGAGTTACATGTTGGAATGGACACAGACCTGGCTATCCCTAACATCCCTAACATGGGTAGACATAGCAGGAAGCCAGAGGTGAGATGGCTGGCCCAATCAGTCTATGTACTTTGCCGTACAGACTGTGATGAGAACACATCTAGCATTTTTAAAACTAAGGTCATGATTAAAATAGCTGTTGCTTGTGGAGGTATATGCCATACAGGACTCGGAGCCTGAAGAGATGCACTAAGCTATCCTTACCATATTCCGCTCATTCACTCTTCTGGGCTGAGAGATTTTTTCTGGGTGTGTTGTTGATGGGCTCTGTTAACGTGATTTTTGTCATTACCCTGAGCTGTCATGCCGAAGGGCAGGTGAGCAGACAGGGTGCTGGAGGTGGGCCTTTTTCACGACAGTTTTGCAAGGCTGCCCTAGCAAATCTTATTCTGTGTTGCAATATGCTCCTTGTCTAGATCAATATACTTGGGCTACTAGATGGATTGGAACATGAACGCTGGAGCTGCTAGCGCAGGTGGGGAAACAGAGTGTGTTTTCTCAGGAAAACTGGCAGAAAACCGTTTCTCTTTGTCATTGGACTGTCAACATTTTTGAAACCAGACCTTGTCTATGCCCTTTGCCCCGCAATGTCTGCCCACCCTCCTGCCTCTTGGCACCCGCTTGACATTTGTGAAGGTGAACAAGAAAGCATTGTAACTTCAGATTTCAATAATTTGATGACATTTCCCCCAATTTCTCCTGAATTTGGCACAGACACTTCAGAAAGTTCTCCCAGACACTAGCGGGGGGTTGACTTCTGCAGAGTCCCTGCCCCTAGCCTTACAGGATGTTATGATGAGGCTGTACTCCATGCTGATGCCGGGCTCATGGAATTGGGCATCAGTTTTCCGAGGGCTCTTTTCCCACAGGATTGGGATTTGAACTCATTAGATGTGGCAGTACCTTAAGCATCCTGTAGGGATGATCCCAGCGCTGCTCAGGAGAGTTGTGATGAACCTCTCTTTAGTTCAGAATGGTGCATAAGGGAGCAGCAGCACCTTCTTCCAAACACAGTGGTCCTTTCTCAGATTGGAATTTGTCTTGGTTCAGGCAGCAAACCCACTGAAAGCAATGAGAGTAAAAACTAGTCCTTTAGTAAACGTGTTCCCTGATGGCTAGAGATCAAACAATAGGTTAATGGGATTTATTGTAACTAGAGCTAGTCAAGAAACATTGGTGCCAAAAAGAGTTTGCTGAAAAGCAATTTTTTTTTGGTTTGCATTTTTCAGGTTTCCGATGAACCCCTCCACCTCCCCAAAACTAGACATTTTTCAGTTGTCAAATTTGGGCTTTTTGACTGAAATGGGAAAAATGTCAAATTAAATGGTCACAGGAAATGTCCAGTTTGATGAAAAAGCCATTGAAAAAAGACAGAAATTTTTCAGCCAGCTGTAACTGTAACTTGCAGCCTGTATCCCTCTTGCAAGGCCTGTCAGTCTAATCTTGATGAGTGTAATAACTTACCCATCATGGATCCAAGGCCCAGAAAGGTGCTGAGGTTAAACTGACTTCCTAAGCAACTGGTTTGGTCTCTGTGGAAGAACTCCATCCACTCTTGGCAACCAGCAGCCTTGTTGTTGGAAGCCTTATGTCCTTGCAGGACTGTGAGATGGCATTATCATCTGAAATATTTGAATGCTCTTTCTCATAAACTCACACCTGCTTACAAAGGTAGCTTGTTCCCATGGCTTGCAATCCTTGTGTTATCGTGTTAGACACGCATGCAAGCTTTTCAGGAGCTTCCCTGTTTATTTTGAGCTCTTCTTATCTCTCTGTTTTATTTGTGATTTCTCTATTTTTATTGGTTCACTGACTTTCCTGGGCATTGTTTTAGTTGAGAAGTGTGTGTTCTCAGTGAAAGGTGCTGGGTTCTTAGCCCTGGTGATTGTACTCCTCTCTCTGGCCACAGAACAATGAGCAAGCATCCTTACATTGCCTTGCCAATGTGCCTCAACACTGACCTGGGCACACCACGTCTAGGGTTAAAATGTTCCGGGCCTCCTTTCGGAAAAGAATTTTGATTAGTTCCCATATTGTATCAGTAGCGAATTTGCTTTTTTGGGAGGCAAATACTTGATTCAGCAAAGCATGTCAGCATGTGCTTAACTTCAACTGGGTTAACTCTAAAGTATGTATGTGGGTTGGGGGGAAAGGTGACTTTAAGCCACCATTACACCCCTCAGATCCTGGATATAGCTTGGGGTTGGCTGCAATATTAACTAAACACAGGTATAAGGAGGCAGTGTTTTCCTAGTGGTTCGAGATGCAAACTTGGATTTAAGACTCCTGGATTCTATTCCCACTCCTGTCTCCAACTTACTGTCTGACCTTGGATCATTTACCCACCTCCCTATATCTTAGTTTACCCATGGGTAAAATAGGAATAATACTGGTTAATATTTTAGTGTTTGTCTTAAAATAATTAAAATTTCTACAGAGTTAAAGGATCCTGAGATGAAAGAGGTAAAGTATTGTTATAATTTCAGCAGTATAAATGCTCAGAAATGACTAAGATTGTCCTATGGAGCAACGTTTCCTATGAAAATAATGATCTGCTGTTCAGCCAGGCCAGGGTAGAAATAGACTAGGTCTTGTCCCAGGAATATGCAGAACTGTTTGGCAGTGCCCCAGTCAGGAGAGAAAATTCTCTGCTCTGTCCTGACTACGAGGGGTTAATATGATAGTATGTGCTGTTATGGAGCAGCTTGCAGAATACAGTTAGCTCCTGTACTGACATATATAATAATAGTAATCGTGGACCTGTGATCAGGGCACCTTCCTTTCAGTCAAACACTGCGATTGCTGGTACCAGCCACAGGTTATAAACTCGTTTTGGCAGAAGGCCATAAAACTCCTTTTCGCCGTGAGACATGGAGGCGTCTGGTGTCAGGCTGACACAAACCATTTGACGGGGGAAAGTTCCTCTCCCTGTGGGATTGTATAGGGCTGATCTCTTTAGCGGTATTAGGGGTACACAGAGGGGCTGATAACAGGCATTAATATTTATTGCTGTGGGGTTATTGGGCCTGCTGTTCACCCAAACTCCTTAGCCTGCTTTGGTTATTATCTGCTGAGTGCAACAGGTTTATCAGCAAGTTCAAGCATGTTTGGACTGCAAGGTCTTTCCTGGTGTCTGGAATGTGAAGTTGCTGCAATCTGCCTTTAGTATCATGCTCATCCTTCAAGGTACCGTTAGGCAAAATCTCTCTCTCTGTCCTACCCCTCTGCTTTGGTTTCCTGGCTGTTCATGAGGCCCCAGTCCTCTCCATCGCTCTGCTGGGGCAATGTTTCCACTGTGCAGGGATGGGAGGGGGGCAGGATAGCAGGAGTTCAAGGGGCCTCATGGTACAACCGTGTTCAGTAGCTTTCTAGGAGTGGGCTGGGAATGCGCTAGGAGATCCAGCACTGTGGGAATTCTCTGGTACCTTGCTGGCCCATGGGAAACAGGCTGTGGAGTGGTGATAGTGCCATTGTGTGGCATGAGGGGAGCCGTCCTCCTCCTTCCCCTGTGGAGATCCTCAGTGGCCAAGGTTTGGTGTGCAGCATATTGCTACTATGTTCATTGCTCAGTGTGTTCATTAGCTTCTCAGTGAAGGCAAGGTAGCAACACACTCTGCTATGGCGGAGCAGAGCATGTGCCCCCTCATGTATTCATTCCCTCTGGGGCACCCTGGCACTGGCCACTGATGAAAGACTGGATACTGGGCTACATGGACCTTTGGTCTGACCCAATGTGGCCATTCTTATGTTCTTATGATCAACCTACCAAGGCCAACTGATTTTTTGGCTCCCAATGGTTTATTACCACATGTTTCCAGCAGGCACATTCACACTGTTACTATTGCACAAACCACATAATCAAACAGGATAATAACTGCTATTCATGTGGCTTGTTCTAATCACTTGGACAAAAGGAAACGAGGCAACAAAGTTGTTAGATTTTGTGATAAAGTTTTATTTTCTCCAGGCTCACTAGCACACACAACCAAAACCAAACCAGTTTGGACAGAGACAAGGTGTTTGATACAAAAAAACAAGGCCAAACCAGTTGCTGATGAAGTTTCCTGTCTGAGCAAGGACATGCCTGCAACAGGACAACTGGAAAGTGTCTTCCTTCTTATTGTCACAGGAGACAATATTGTTGTTAATTTCTATCCCAAGGTGAGTGTGCTGTTGTGGAGGTCTAGAAAAGCTTGTGAATGAGGTATCCCCTCATCAGAGGGTTGCTGCCTTTTTGAGAAGATCTCTGGCTCTCAAAGTATGCAAGGTGAACACTTCCAGATGGGGTCGCTAATCCTGTGGGAACAGGCTGAGCGTGTCAATAAATGATGCAGCTCCATATAGAAAGAGGGATGTTTGGATAATTACAGTAGGTAATTAATTGGATAATAACATGATAACAGAGAGTACAAGATAAGCTGCCGTCATTTCCAGTGCACATGCATTATGCGAGGGATAAGTACAATGGTGTGTGAGAGATGCTCTAGTTAAGGTGTGAGAAGCTGGTTTTCGGATGTTGATAATTTTGCCAGGCTTAATTCCTCCAGGGGCCACACGGGGTCTTCGTCTCCAAAGAGCATTTGTTGATAGTTGTTTTTCCAGTTGTGTCAAACAATTTAGTTTGGCTCCTTTTTGACATGAAAGGGAAAACGTCTGTCCTGTGGGCTTTGGAAAAGATGTGACTTGGGAAGGTTGGATGGAATGCTCACGTTTGTCTCAGGCCTGCTCTCAGAGACTCCAACACAAATCTCTTGAGCCTGGTGCTAGGTGGAAAATATTGCAGCTGACCCAAGTCCTTCTTGTCCTGCTCTTTCTCTCATGCCCTTCTCTGTAGTGTCTAGGTGCCACCCACACAGATAAAAGACCCACCCAAATTCTATGCTGGAAAGGGCCCAAAATATCTGCCCCTCACTTGGAATAGCCAGCCCCCAGTGCGATCCCTGAGGTGATTGCTTTGCAGAACTGGCAGTTGCTTGGCTGGTCTGTTTCTCTGCAGGGAATGAATGCGCAAGATGGCTGCAAGGCAGGTGGGCTGCTGTCCCTTGGTCAGGCAAAATGGTCACCAGCTGTGGAGGTGGGGGGAGGAGGGGCCTTCTACTGGGAATGCCCAGTCACCAAGGGTTTCGGCTGGGGCCGTTGACTGCAATGTTCCCTCGGCTGCAGCAGGGAGACACAAATGTAAAGGTGGTATCTGAGACAGCTTGGGTCTAGCCTATGAAAGGTCAGCGCTGTGAATCGCACAGGGAGCCAATGGGGAGGCAGGCTGTCCTTGGGCCCTCCTGCTCCTGACCAATAAACTAGTTACGGTTTCTGTGTCACCTTTTTGGTCAAACCCAAGTAAAATGTGTTGCAATGGTTTGCCCGAGTTGCTGGTGCTGAGCAGCATCCATCCTGAGGAATAATTCAAGGCAGCTGGGTTTCCCTGGGACTGACAAGACTGTTGTTATTATGCTTGATTTTCTCTGTGGTCCAGGAGATAGCTGGGTCATTGGCTGGACAGAGGAAGTATGAGTTGGTCAGAGGGTCCACTGAGAGCAGTTCTGCTGGAGGGATCTAGTAGAGCCTGTGTCAGAGAAGAAGACAGGCCTCCTGGCCTCAGTCAGAGCTGTGCCAGAGGAGTCTATGAGCTGCTTGTACCCTAGTTGGTCAGGCTCAGGTTGAGTGTCCTGCCACTGGTGCTCAAGTTGTCTGTGCTTACACTTCATCAGACAGTCTAGGTGTCCTATGGGAGTGATGTGGAGAAGGAGGACATCAGGGGCCCAGTGCACCAGTTGGAGGGGTGGGTGTGGGTGGAGAGAGGAAAATCACTCAGTCCTCATAGAAACAACCTGCCGACTGGGTAGATGCTCAGCGGGCTGGTGGTGTCACTGGGGGGAGAATACCAGTGTAGGTGCTCAGAGGGGTATCACTGCCTATGGAGCATGCAGATTCAGCATAGACTGGAGAATGGCAGTGACAGGCAGCCCCCGGGAGGGTGGCTCCAAAGGCCTCCCTGACAGAGCATCTCTGATTTGTTGCTCAGCCCCAGGAGGTGGGAAAAGGGGGCAAATAGCCAACCAAAAGGCTCTATTTTACTAGAGGATGGGAGCTTCTCGCATCATTGCAAGGCTGGTCCCAGCCCAAGTCTGGTCACTCACAAAGACATCACTAGAGTCAGTGACACTAAAGTCGTGACTCTGAAAATTGCTGTTTCACTGAATGTCTCAGTGTAAATGTGGACTCCACCATGGGTTGGCAGGGCAGTGTCACATCTGTCAGCCCAGGGACAATGGCAGGTTGTTAGAATTTAGTTCCTGCACAATAGGTATGCTAAAGAGGTTGCCTGAGCAGGGAAACTAGTTCTTCCCAACTTCCCTCAACGTGGGTCTAGGGGTTTGGAGAATGGAAAGTTACCAGCAGCAAAACAAAGAGGCCAAGGTTGTGATGCTAACCTTTGAAAAGGACTCATGGGGGAAGACTCAGAGAGACACACAGGACGTTTTGGACAGAAGAGGGAAAGGGGATGGACTGGCAAAGGTCAGAGAAGGCTGTGGGAGAAGACTCCATGTTTGAAGCCATGTACTGCAGCCAAGATGCCTGATTCTAGACAACTCTGGTGCCAGATAGGGTTGCCAACTCTGACTGATGCTATTCTGGGAGATTTTTTCCCCAACATGATGTAATGTCATTTTTTTAAAATATCCTATTAAAATCTCCTGGATTGCTTTCAATAGTCATTGATGCCTATTGCGGGAGACTCCAGGCCAACCCTAGTCCCAGCCCAAAGAATGCTTGGGAATAGCGAGGAAACTGAGACAGGGAACTGTGAGTAGGGTTTATTATCGTATGGATCTGTGTATTTCTTGTGCTTTTCAGGAAAGAGTGATAGTGTAGTAGAATCCTGTGCAAAGTGTTTTTGCGCCTCATAAATTACACTATTCACGTGCCTGTTGACAAAATAACCTATGGGTCCAGCCCACCACACAGACAGAGCTCTGGGAGAGGCTCCATTTATGTGCTGGGGGAAGTCTGAGGGGTCAGCACTGACTCCAGGCAGTGGGTAGCGTGATCCATCCCTCAGCAGGGGGTGCCAGAAACAAGGTCTGTACACTGCGAGTGTGATCAGAGGCCCTACGACAGCGGCAGTGCCTAAACTCCGTTCATACCCTGGGGACTTAAAACACCCGGGAACTCAGCGGCGGGATCCTCTCAGAACAGCCTGGTGAGTGGCCAAGAGGGGGTGCCTGACTGGAGCTGTGATATCCGGACATGAGTGTTGTGCTGGTTTCCAAGGGCCCTGCCTGACATGTCAGGGCTGTGCTGGTTCCTGGGGCCCGGACATGTCAGCATTCATTTCCAGAGGCAAAACACTCCCAACATTTTATTGTGTGCTCGGTAGATGTGGGAAATGTTATAGACAGGAAAGTGTCCTAATTTCCCCAGACTTGGGACCCTTAGCCCAGGCCAAACGAAGGGTGTTGCTTCCTGTAAAAAAATCATTGCAGGAGAAGGGCCTCCGGGCAGAATTTTTATTCCCTGCCAAATAATGGGTCAAACCTGTAAAGAGAGTTTATTTGTGCTGGGATCATGAATCAGCAGGAAAAATTGTGGGTGGGTTTGCCAAATGGAGGGCAACCAGAGGAAGTCTTGAGCACCAAATCATTGCTGCCCTGAGCAAGCAGTACTCCGCCAACACCATAGGGACGGCCCTGCTTACTTTGTACATTTAGTCCTGGGACATTGGGTACTTACTATGGGCACATAATATCATGCTCAGACTCATATCAAAGGCATTGCTAAGCCAGAACACAATTGCCATCTCAAGCAGAGGTGTTTGTTCAACTATACTCAGAAATATTGCTTGTGAAGTGTTTGCCATTTTCATCAATACCTAGTTTCTTCTAGTTACATATTGTTCTTGTGCTGTTACTTGTTCTTCAAGGAGTGTCTTCCCGGAGGGTGAGAGCAAATGCATCGCACATGTGGAAAGCATACAAATTTGGGTGGATAGCACCTTTACAGTTTTTGTGGGGGCCTTTCTGAGCACTGGGCTACAAATGGCAAAACGTTTGGGCGTTAAATGTTTCTCAGTGAAAGAAATATGTTAATTTGAAAAGTCAGTGGTTCCTCATTGGCACAGTTAGACGATCTCCCAGTTAGACTGTCTGCGGGACACCATACGCAGGCCTGAATAAATACATGGAGAACATATCAGGTAATATGCATTTGATTTTCTGAACGAGCCCAAAAACAATGGGCCAGACTCTGTTCCCAATGACACCCATGTGACTCACTGCAGAATTTAGCCTGATAGTTAATCAATATAATAAAATTCCAGGATTGTCATCTGTTTGTGCACCACTCTGAAGCCTAGACTGTTGGTTGAGTCAGGGTGAAATGGTGGAGACACCTGCAAGCATGGCCAAGAACTCTTTTTGTTCAGAATAGCCCCAGGTTCAATCACCACTGGGATTCACAGTCTGTTCCCATTGAATTTTTAAGTTCTCAGCCATGTTGACTTTACAAGTTACAGCGTACAGTGTACAGCTGCAGTAAGACATGTATCTATACCATGCAAAGTGTCACTATTGTGATATCAGAGATAACTTGACCAATCACCACCTTACTCTACAACTAATTTGCATGCAATAATTTCATGGTTGTATGAGAGAAACTGAACAGATGGTGGATGCGATAGCACAGGCTTTCAGCTGCTAGGTACTTATTAAAAGGGATGATTTACCAGCAGTTACCCCTGTTCCCCTTCCTGGCGTTGCTTCCACAGTCACACTGTAGGCATGCCGTGCCTAGCTACGAGGCTGCAGACCTGCTTTTGAGCAATATTTGCAAGCTATTGAGTGCATACAGTTCTCCTGAGCCTGATGTTCCATGGTTTGATGGAGACATGGAGAGGTCTGTTTGGTGGCCACTCCAGCTAGTGGATAGAGAGGAGCTGAGGGGCACTCAGAAGGTGTGGGCATCTTCAGTCTATGGCAAGCTGGGGCTGGGGGAGTTGTGTATGTTCCTTAATTGCCAACTACTGCAGAGGAATGGTGCCATGGCTGCAAATCCTCCAGCAGGACCCTATGGAGGCTCTATCAGGAAAGAGAACATGAAGGTAGATGTGGTTTATACTCTGAAATGTTGTGATCATTCTGTAGACATGATTCACTGCCTGGATCCAGAGCCAACCTTCTGCATCCACAAAGCCACGGCCCTCTGTGATTTAATGGACCCCTGAAAAACTCAGCTAGTCTCAGCTTTCACTTTCTCCTTTGGAAGGAAGGTTTCAGTCCTTGTCCTGGTGCTAACAGACTTGAAACAGAAAGCTGGTCACAGGGTTGAAAGTCTGAGCCTATGAATTCTCCTCAACGTTGCTAACACTCCCTGTACAGTAAGCGAGGGCTGGCCTCCAGGACCTGTAAAAAGACCCCACTGTCTTGTGGGTGAGGGTCTCGCCATTGGCAGGTCTGGAGTGCAGTGAAGCCAGGTTTCTGATGATGGTACTCAGCTAGTTTGCTGCCTAGGTGTTCATTGTGAGAACTATGTAGCTAAAGTTTGCAAAGAGCCATGTAGCCATATGAATGCCAGTTGCCGCGGAAAGCACTAAAGGTACGGCTACACTGTGGTTACTACCGTGGCGGGCCCCTGCCAGCTGACTCAGGCTCACATGGCTCTGACTAAAGTAGGGTGACCAGACAGCAAATGTGAAAAATCGGGACGGGGTTGGGGGGTAATAGGAGTCTATATAAGATAAAGACCCCAAAATCGGGACTGTCCCTATAAAATCGGGACATCTGGTCACCCTAGACTAAAGGGCTGTTTAATTGCAATGTAGATGTTCTGGCTTGGGAGGCAGCCTGAACTCTTGGACCTTCCCATCTTCCAGGGTCCTAGAGCCCGGGCTCCAGCCTGAGCCTGAATGTCTACACTGCAATTTAACAGCCCTGCGAGCCTGAGCCCTGCAAGCCCATGCCATCTGGCAAGGGTCAGCCATTGGAGTCTAATTGCAGTGGAGCCCTACCCTTAGAGACCAGACTCCAAGGCAGGTGGAAGCTGTCCATACCATGGAAGCTTTATCAGCCTCCAGAACCCATGTGTGTGTGGCTCCCGGACCCCTCCCCATACTTTCATGTGAAAATCAGTTAAATTCTGGGGGGATCCTGAAGGATTCTCACACTGAGCCTCCCTCAGGCTGGCTTAGTTGTGATCAGAGTGGGCAGGAGTCGATTACATCTGGAGATAATGGACTAAAAAATAGCTTTGCAGGGCTGGGCCATATTCGCTTCAGTGTGCTAAGGATCAAAAAGTCACTAAAATAATAATTCTAAAAAAGACCCAGCCTGCTTTCTCCAGTGTTCTGGTATCCAGGAGCGTTTGAGGGCTGGGCTCTGTGCATTGCCCCTCTGCTGACTGTGCGGAGAGGAGCTGTAGAATGGAGGCTGGGACTATGAGATCAGTCCAGAGAAGGAAGCAGAAACAGTACGTGCTTCTGTCACTATACACTGACCTCCATCTTCTGCCTGTGTAGAGGTTATTTCATGGGGCAATATGGCAATGAGTCCATGCCTGTTAGGAGTGCTGTTCATCAGCTGATGATGCTGAGAGTTTTTATTTTTGTGGCAGGGCAGACTTATGTCGCCATCAGTAATAATAACTTAAATTTATGCCGTGCCTTCCATCTCTGCAGATCCCAAAGCCCTTTAGAACCTGGAATGTGTGGAACCCCTTGACCAATAATGGTATGGAATGTAGCAGCTGTGATCACCATGAGGTGAAGACAAAAACTGGATCAAAGCTAAAGATGCAGGGGAGGGGGTTAAGGAAACAGAACCGTAGGTACCAAAGATGGAATCTGGCCAGGGAACCTACACTAAGAGCACTATTACTGCAAATGTGCCCTGTTGATCTCTGACCGCACGTGATGCAAGACCTTGGGTTAATCTGTCTGGGGGAACACCGCAGAGTGCCCGCTAGCACCAGTTGGGGCATTACTTCAGCACTGAAAGGGAAGAGGGCCACTTACTGGGTCATCAGTACCAATTCTTGCAGCCCCCTTACAGGTCTCCCTGCAAGTGCCTAACCCTGGATGACTGAACAGCTTTCCAAGACAAGGTGGCCTGTCTTTTTGCACCTTGGTAACCACCTTAAAGCTGTTAAGAACCCATGTGAGGCTTCTCTGCAAAGACACCGAGGGATGGTGGGAGAGGGACTGAAGCTACCGCAGGGACCTGATGTCACTGAAAGAACCAATGGCAGCAAGCGGGCACCGTGGTTTAAAGCTTGCCTTGGTAGCTGCTCCAAGAGGACAGCTCGAGTTACCCAACCTGGCAGTGAGTTGGCAGTACGTGGGCTCTTGTCCTGCCCATCGGGTAGATCTAAGTGCAGAGCTACCCACATGGCTCATAATAGCCTTGATTGGCTTAATTGTTGTTGTTATAATTCCTGATATGCCATGCACAGCAGCAGGAGGCTGGGAATGGGATGTTCATATCTGATCCCTGCTACACCTTGGAGCAAGAAATGACACCATGTGTTCGGCTGAATGTTTCTGGAAGACCGTCGTGTCCGGCTGGTTGGTCTGGGCTTTGGGCTGCTAGCTGTAGAAGTGACACTACAGTTTCTGCCTCCTCCAGCCACTAGCCAATTAGCAAGACAGAGAATACAGGGAACAACAGGCGGCACCATTTCACTGCTTCCTCCTCCGGTGTCTTGCAGCCAAGATTACTCACTGATCCCCACATTAAACCCTTCCAACCAGCCAAGACAATTCTAAGCTGCTTTATTTGGCCAATGCACAAACCAGCTCTTAGGTTTTCATGCCAGCACCTTCTATTGTTATTAATTGCTATTTGTATTGTGGTAGTGCCTATGGGCCCCTCTCAGGAGCAGGGCCCCATTTTTCTGTCTGTGGGAAAAGTGAAGCAACTGTTCACAGTGCTGCAAGCTCCTTAGACGGTGCATTGCCCAGTGTTTGGCAGTAGTGCCAGGGAATACACTGAACCTGAACAGCCTTCTGGCGCTGGCTGGCACTGACACACCTGCTCTTGGGAGCCTCTCCAGATTTCACGTCAAATACTAATTGCGTCTGTGGTTCGGCCAAGCTTTGTGTTAACTCTTCCCATGCAGTTTTTATGCATATGCATTCGCTGGTGCTAGATTGACCCTGCCCCATTGAGCTGAACTGGCTCCTCAAAGAACCCGAGCAGGTAGGATGCAGAATGCTCTGTGACCTTCAAGGAGCTTTTCAGGGGCATGGGGTGGCCTGGTGCATGAGGACAGGGTGAATGCTGGAGAAGAGTAGCAAGGAGAGATGTGGTGGATAGATAGATAGATGGGTCTGTATGGGATGGCTGGATAGATAGAATGCTTTTGAGGAAGAGGAGAACCCACTGTTAGGTCCCTCATGATGCGGAAGAGACTTCATTTCCCTTGGTGTTTCTCTGCATCTCAAAGCACAAAGTATAGCATACTGTACACTTTGACTCTAAACTCTTTAATCAGGGACCATTTCTTTGTTGTATGTTTGTACAGTGTATAGCAAAATGGGACCCTGGTCTCTAGTCCCTACAGTAAATAATAATATATTTTTATTGATAAATTATGTCCAGTGTGGAGTTTGGCAAAAGTTCCTTTTTTTCTAATATTTTTTCAGTCCCCATGAGCTGTAAAATAATGTAACAACGAATCCACTGAAATTCCCAGAAATGTGAAAAAAAGAGCAAAACTAATGGCAAATACACACAGTGGCTTTCTCCCCCCATCCGCAAAGGGTAACTGATAAATTCTCTGCTGCAGGAACTACAAGAAAAAACACAGTGACGTGGCTTCCAGCATTATCTTGGAGCATAACAGGGAACAGATTCTTGGCCTACGTTTTGAGAGGGGGACTGGATCTCTCTCTCTTCGGGGTAACCTGTGAGGAATGCCCCTCTTAACTTGGTTAAAGCCGTGTGCTTAGGGCCCCTATTTATATTGGGCTGAACCGGTCACCATGAGGATGAATTCCTTGCCCTAAAGAGCTCACAGTCTAAATGGATACATATATGGCCTTTTCTGCAGCAAGGCAGATTCAGGTTAGATATTAGGAAAAGCTTTCTAATTTTAAGGGTAGTTAAGCTCTGGAACAGGCTTCCAAGGGAGGTTGTGGAATCATCATCACTGGAGGTTTTTAAGAATAGGTTGGACAAATAACTGCCAGGGATGGTCTAGGCTTACTTGGTCCTGACTCAGTGCAGGGGGCTGGACTTGATGATCTCTCAAGCTCTCTTTCAGCCCATTTCTGTAATTCTATACTATAGATGGATGCAACAAATATGGTTAGTGGGAGTGCTGAATTCCTCTCATAGCTTGGTTAATAAATAATAATAATAATTAATAAATAACTAGGTCTTATATAGCACTTTTCCTCCATAGATCTCAAATTGTTTTACAAAGGAAGTCCGAATTATTATCCCCATTTCACAGATGGGGAAACCGAGGCACAGAGGGGGACATGCTCATTTCTTAAAGTGCTGGAACTGTGTTAAAATCCTTTCCAGGTCAACTGTAGGCGTGCTGGTAGGTGGGCTGCCCTTGATAGAAATACTTACAGATTAAAAAGAACAAAGGTGTGAAGGCTCCTGAGAAATGCCATAGGAAAGGCATAAAGGAAATAATTCTTCAGGGTGAAGGAAGAAAAAGAAACAGTGAGAGCTGCTTAAGGGCTCGAAAGGCAGAAAAGGGTAGTTCCTAGAAAGTGAAAAGTCCCTTCAGAAAGACTTGTCTCAGTCAGACTTCCTCCAAGTAACACGAGGGCGGCAAACTTAGAAACTTTATTTTGTTCAGTGTGCAGGACAAGACATCCCAGTGTGATGGGGCAGACAGGTCCCACACTGCCAAGGAGAGACTTAATGAGAACCTGTGGCCTCAGCTGACCACACCCTGCTACCTGGGCAGCAGCTGTCAGGAGAGAGAGGGGAGATAAAAGGAGGATAGCTGGCCCAGTTCAGGACTGTCCGGGAAGGAAAGCAGAGATCTGCTTCTCCTGGTGTGAGAGAAGCATGGTTTCAGCCCCAAGACTGACTTAGCTTGCTGGTTGAATAAGCCTCCTGGTGGAAGAGACGACCGGGCGCTGGGAGGCCAGCTGAAGTACTGTTCGTTTGACAACCCTGTTTTGACTTGTGGATTTTCCTCATTTATTTTGGACCTTAGCTCTCTGGAAGGGGTAGGACTGAAGTGAGCCTTGGATGGAAGGCAAAAGCTCAGCTACATTGGACCTCCAAGAGACAGCCACCTACCAGTGGAGCCTTGTGATTGGCTGAGTTGTGCCTGGATGGGCCACAAGAGGGTGCTGCAGAAGCAAATCCGATCACACCTGGTCAAGAAGGAAGCCTGGATGGAGCTGTGGCAAACCCACTCTGGAGGGAGGAAAGGACACTCTAGTGATGGTTGAATTGTGTGATGACAACCTTGACTGGCCTAAGGATAACAGAGAACTGAATGCTGAAACTGATGTGGGGGAACTCTGCTCCAGTGCTATATGAAGGGCAGGTTGCCTGGATAAACCAATTACATGATTTGCATCCCAAGGGAGAGGCCTTGATGCCGTGCCATTGGGTGGAATCTCCTCTGTTGTTTCCCAGAGATGTTTTTTCAGGGGCAAAGACAATATGCATGGAGAGCAGCTCAGTCATGGGAGGCGGGGTTCCCAGGATGGATGTGTTGAGCCTAGAGGTGTTCCAGCTGATTTGTCACTCTAAGGGGTACCTTTCCCAGCCATGGCTCTGGCTTACCTCTAGGTGTGCAGACCCCAGGCCACTGTACCTGAGTCATTGATCCTACAGCCCTGGGTTGAGATGCTTTTAGTAGGATAGAGAACTGGAGTTAGTGTTAGATTCTAAGGGCAGAAGAGACATGCCCCGGGATCTGAGCTCCTGTATCACATAGGCCATAGGACTTCCCTGAATTAATTCCTGTCTGAACTACAGCTATCCTTCAGACAAACATCCAATCTTGATTAAAAAATTGCCTCTGATATAGATCCACCATAGCCCATGTTCCAATGGTTACTTATCCTCACTGTTAAAAATTCTTACTCCCTGCCAGTGTCTACAAGCATCGCTGCAATTCCCTGAACTTCCCCCCTTCACTGCACCTCATGCTTCTTTGGTACTAGAAGCCCCTGATTCCTCTGAGGTGGGGCTCACCATGTAAACCGAGTTGGCTTAGCCCCGGGCTCTCCAGCTCATGGGACAAGCTATCCTGTTACAGGGATCCTTGCATGTATAAACAGGGCAATCTCTAGCAGAAGCAGAGAGGTTATTGTACCTCTGCATTTGGCAATGGTGTGGCCATGGCTGGAATCCTCTGTCTAGTTCTGGTGTCCACAATTCAAGAAGGACGTGGATAAACTGGAGACGGATCAGAGAAGAGCTCTGAGAATGATTAGAAAACATTTCTTAGAGTGATTGAGTCTAAAAGAAGGTTAAGGGGTGACTTGATTACAGCCTGTAAGTACCTACATGGGGAACAAATATTTGATAATGGGCTTGTCAGTTCAGCAGGAAAAGATCTAACATGATCCAATGACTGGAAGTTTAAGTTAGACAAATTCAGACTGGAAAATACGCACAGGGGCTCGAGAACCTTCCACAAAACATTTTCATGTGAGATTATGAATCATAGACACGTCCCCAACAAACAGGCAGCAGCCCCCTTCCCTGTGTGCTAGGGCTCAGTGCATTCAGGCTGAGGCCCTGCAGGAGAGAGCTGTCGGCCCACCATACCAGGGATGCGAGAGGCATGTTGCATGGAGCTTTGACTGTGGTCAGTCACTTTGGCCCAGATTTTTAAAGCTATTTAGGTGTTGCTGTGCGTAGCATCACCAACACCTTACTGATTTAGGAGCTAAAATCTCATTTTCAAAAGGGATTTAGGCACTGTACCATGCCACTGCTGACTTAGGCCCTGATACAGCCCAGGTGTTATGGCCCCGACAAAAAGCATGCAGCTGGCCTGCTCTGACAGGTTTCATCAGTGCTGTGTTTTTATGCTCCTCCTGACCAGACCTTGCCCACTTTGTGGGGCTCTCCAGACACAAACGCAGACGAGATGTGGGTTTGGAGATCTGCCCATAGCTCCTGTTTGGTGCAGAGGCGGCAGTCAGGCTCTTCAGTTAATTAATTATTACAGATTCTGGAAATCCATCGGGTCAATCTGAGGAATCGTGCTCGGGTCTCGGGGAATCCTGAGGTTTTCATATTGGGAACTCTCAGGGGAAGATTGTGCCATCCTACCTGATGTTGGGCAGTATTTTATTACTATTGATTTCAGTGAGACTTCTTGAGGAGTAAGGGGCTACTCAGTGTGAGTAAGAGTGGCACAATCCAGCCTTGAATGAGTAATGAATTGGTTTTCCAATGCACCTGTTAAAATGGCTCCGTAACGGCTTTAGAATCAATTTGTCTTTGTGTTTTCAATACCCTATCCACCCCACAAAAATATATAAGAATGCTAAGCTACAAACCTATCATGAATGCTGATGAACTGAATGTGCCCCAGGTCATAAAAGGGAAACATGCCCAGGTTAAAAGAGGCATTCTCCCCTCGATGCATCAGCATTTTATGCTACCAGCTCCTACAAATGCCAATGCAGGAATCCCTGAGAGAAGGATTTGCTGGGTATTGAAAGGCTGTCTGTTCATTGGACAAAAGTGCATTAGTAGAAAGCTAACTGCAGTGGGAATGACTGGCAAATCCAGCCTGGAAGTGCAGTTTGCAGAAAAGATTCAGGGAGCTACCTGTATGCTCTCGTGCATCAGTTTGGTTCGTGCGTGTGGATAATTGAAATATGAATGGAAGGAACATGAAACAAAAAATGGGTAAGGGAAAGAAAGGTCCCAGTACATGAATAACCCATTTATTATAGCGCTAAGTGGAGAGGAATGTTACTTGCTAATATCAGTGCACAGATGGGGAATACATTCAGCAATATTCATTATTGTGCGGGTTTGACACTTCATTGCTATTTGAGGACATTCCAATCCACTCCAACTTTTTGTTGCTATCGGCAATCTCAATGTGACTTTTAAAGGATAGATTTCCCAAGATGGGAAAGCACCAGGTCACCGTAATTTTATCACAGAGGAAACTGGAGATGAAAGATTTTTCTCATTTCACGCTCCTGGATTTTTCGGCCTGAGGAGAAGCACTCCATTGTCGTCAATGCAGACATTTGACAAAGAGGTCAAGTTTACAGCTTTGGGGGGGATGTTCTCCCTCCCTCCCCCACTCTGATAGCAGCTCTGGTCCTCCTTTGCCTTAACTCCCCAATGCTAAGTGTTTTCTCTCTTCTAGCATCCCATAACACTGCTTCTTCTGGTAGTAACGAGCCTTCAGCTTGGCTGTTTATGGCAAGAGGGGTCATTCAGTGTTTACTTTGTGCGTGATGATCAAGCAGAGTGAAGAGGCAGCTTCCTGACTCTTATTTACATTGCCCTGGCCACTGGGGGAAATAAAAAGGCAAATCTCCGGAGAGGTTCTTTTCGGAAAGGCAGCATTCCCTGACACAAAAGGCCCAATCCCGCAACAAGATGGGCTGAAAGTTGCACCCTGGCCCTGTCAAAGTGCACAGGCAGCAGCAGAGGGACACATACACTTTCCTCAGCGAGCAGGCAAACTGGATGGAACCTGTGCTGCTAGGCACAAGCTCCTGCTTGTTTTTTCTAGGGAAGGGAACACTTCTTTGATTTCACAGCCCTCCCCAGGCCCTGTCCTGCTGCCCCGCCCCCTTCCCAAGCAGCGAGTTTCACTCTAGGTGACCTGATGGGAGATGGCAATGGACTGGATTGTTTGAGAGTTAGCTGGCTAAGCGATCTCCTGCCAACTGGCTGCTTTTGTCTCTGAGGTTCAGAGAGGTAGCGTGAGTTGCGCGCTCGGTCACTGACAGGTCTTGGTTGACAGCTCCCTTCTTGTTTTGCAAAAATTGGTTGCTAGTTGAGACATGACGAAGTTTTGAAAGAGGGAATTTTGTTTCTTGTACAGTTTCCTGCGAAAGGTCACAGTGCCGCCCACGGTGCCACTCCGGGAAAATAAACACACACAGCTGCTGCAGCTGCGACTGACGCACATCAGGCAGTTTGAAAGCATGCAGGGTCACCATGGAGCTCCAGGGATGGGATCTACATAGAGCTCTGGGGGATCTTTATAGAGCATCGACTCTATATGAGATCACTATGGTGTCAGGTCCAGACAGGATTGCTACACAGTGCCAGCTCTATACGGGATAGGTGTAAGGTGCTGTCGCTAAGCGGGATCAGCTCTGTAAGAAATTGTTAGAGAGTGCCAGCTTTCTGCAATGCAAACTTCCATTAACACAGCCTCAGAGCTGAGAAATGCCCAAATCTGGGAGTTAAAAAGCTCTGCTCTTCCTGTCACTCGTACCAGTTTCACATCATCCTTGCACAGGTTCAGCCCTGAATGTGCAACCTGTCTGAGTTAGCATTCGGCTAGGAACACTGGCTTTGGCTAGCACATATTTCAGCTTTAACATTGTGTTCATGAAATATTTTGTATTTAATTCCCCTAATTTTGGTTTAATGAAAGAAAGAGTGAGCAAGTAAAAGGGAATTGGGGTGTGTGTGGGGAAAAGAAATAGAAAAGAAAGGCCTGGGGCTTGCAGCCATAAACAGCTGCATCAGCACGGAGCCTATATCATCCCTCCATCTCTATAGTTCTGTGGGCCTGTTTCTCAACTTGTGCACTCTGCTTTTACACCAGTGTAATACAATTGACTTCAATGGAGTTACTGCTGGCTTACACCACTGGAACTGAGAGCAGCATCAGATCCTAGAGCACTCTGCTACTGCTGTTGTGCTACAGTCCTTGTGCTTCTGTTACAGTTTTGAGCCCACCTGGTACTTTTGTTGTTAAGCTTGGAAAGGTTTGATTTTTGTTTGCTATGGATTCCGGGGGGTAATATCGATGCTCATCTCCAAATATTTCTTCTAGTTTTTTACTGATTCAAAGCAATGGTTCTCAAGCCCTAGTCTCACTGGAGTGTTGACTGGTCACGTGGCACTGGCTCTCCTTGTTCTCAGCTGCTCAGTTGCATTACATGACAGCCAAAAATACACTCAGTGCTTTCCTAATTGTCCATTGGCTAGGTAAGGAATTACTACAGTGGCCAATGAGTTATTATGTGATGGTGAATGAAAGAGGAGGTGATCTGCTCCATTGAGGGTAGGTGGGGAAGTGTCTATTCTATGGAACAACCTTTGTAAGGTTCAAGTACTGCAAAGTCTGAGAACACGTCACCGAAAGGTTTTCACAGGCAGAGAAGGAAAGAAAATACCAGTCCATGTTCCAATAGACTGTAGCAGCTGAGATGAATAACAGATTCAGAAATTACAGCATTAATCCTATTTCATTATATTTGTTTCTTGTAAATTGACAGACAGCAAAGCTAGCTCCAGTTGTTTGTGAGGGCAACATGTCTTTAATTTTCTCTCTCTGTAAATTTTCATCATAAAAGAAATAACTTTCCATGGTTAATGGAGGGGAAAAAATGACTAAGTAACATCTGAGCCTCGGGCTGCAAGCAGATCCATGTGGGCAGAGCAGTGTGCCCACGAAGAGCCTAACTGACTTTAATGAGGCTCTGTGTAGGCATAAGGGTATGCCCATGCAGAACAGATGATCGGGGTCTCACTGATTGCAAGTGACAAAAAGTTAAGAAAATAGTCTCAGAGCCAGGCAAATATATTTTCCCCACCCTCTTACTACAAACTGTCCTGTGGGGCGGAGACCAAGCCTGTGATGTTCCGGCCAAAACAAGGGTTTTTGGAGAAATCATGAGCAACGGCAAAGGTGATGGAATGTCACCAGCTGAGCTCCGCGTTGGTGAAGCAATCTCTGTAGATTGTAAATTCTACGCAGTGTCACTACACTGCAAGTTCTGCTCTGAGTTACTCCCTTGAAAAATCCAGAGTAATTCTGTTGGCTGCACCAGTGTAAACGAGAACAGAATTTGAATGTGTGTCTCTTTGGATAAATACATATTGGAGTCCACGGGTTATTATATCCTATATCTGAACTAAGACAACTAGACCTACTGAGTGGATTTTTACAGGGGCGTTACATATCCTTAAAAGCAGGCTTGTAACTGAAATAATAATTGCTTTTAAACAAAGTTTTACATTCTGAATACAAGAAGTTAAAAACATAGGGCCAAATTACTCAGTTTTTACACAGTCCTTACACTGGCAAAATGCCCAGTAAAGTCAGTAGGCGTTTTTCCTCAGTCAGAACCAAGTAAAGGCTTAATAATAAAATAATAGTAATAATAACAATTAATAATCTTTTCTGGATTCAGTCCATGGAAAAGAAACCTTTGCTTTGCTCTGCAGGTTTGACTAAGTTAAAACTCTTCCATATATGAGGTGTTTGTTAACCGTTCAGTATAAAGGGTTTTGCACCAATGTGAATCAGGAGTAACCCCAGTGATGTTAAGAGTGATGTGGTATAAAGGAGTGCAGAATCAGGCTGAAAGGCCGGAATACAAGTTCACGTTGTTCGCACTCGAGGCTAGATCTGCAAACTGCTGTGTGGTCGTTGCTCTGGGAATAGCCCAGAATAAATTGCATGCCCAAGTGCCCACCTGAATTGCTGGGCACAGAATGGGGCCCATAGAATGTTTTCAGACCACATGGAAATAACCTGTCTAGATTGACCATAGGAAGAGGTGGTGAGGGGGCAGGGCTCTGGGTATTGTCACTCAGGTGTAGTATTACAAGAATTGTGTGGGCATCTTACACTCAGGCTGGGCATGTTTAGACAAATGAAAACCTTCCATCTGATGATAAATGAAATTCCACAAGTGTGTATATGTTACAGCAAGAGCCCGATCAAATGAACACAACGGCAGTCGACAGAAGTGGCCCTAAATTTCCCAGGAACACTACTGTCTTTGTTTAAAACTACAATTTTAATTGTCAAGATGCACAGTAATGACCGATGGCTTAAGTCGATCCTTATTGTTCGCATTTCAGTAGTGCCAGTGGCCACGGCCATGTTAGAGCCATTGCACTAGGCGCTGTACAGACACGACAGTCCCTGCCCCAGAGACCTTACGGTCTCACTAGCAAAGAGAGACAAAAGTGGGAAGGGAAGCAGACACCCCAGGTTATGCAGCAGGTCAGTGACAGAGATGGGAGGGACAATGTCAGGTCATCTGACTCCCAGGCAAGCGTCTTACCCCCTGGCTCATACTGCCTCTTACAAAGCAATAGGTGTTTGCAGTATAATGACAGAACCAAACAGCCAGGAAAAATTGCTTTGGAACGGAAGAACCCTCTGAAACAAGATTGTTTGCTTTTGTTTCCAGAGCCAAGTAAATCGTCTTATTAGCACACCTTTCACAGGCCAGCTGGCCCTTTGAGGCAAGTTGGCCTCAGCCTTGCCCATGACTTAGCAGCTGTCCCTCAGCCTCACTGATGAGCTGGTGACACGGGCTAATCAGTGACCCCAGCCAGACATAATGGGGCTTAATTAGGACGACCTGTTCCAGCTGTGGCAGCGAAGGAGGGTGATAACTATTTAAGTAGAGCCGGGAGCTCAGGAGAGGGAGGAAGACCCTGGAGGGAGGAACAAAGGGGAGTTCCCCTCGGAAGAGCCTGAGGAAGTCATGCTGGGAACCTGCAGGGAGCAGAGTAGGCTCCTGGGGGAAGCTCTGAGCTAGGGCCTAGAAGGGTAAGGGAGCTGCAGTTGAGCCCAGGAGGGGCAAAGGGCCCTTTGTTTCGAGCCAAACCCTGGAAGGTGAATGATCTGTTCTGGGACTTGGCTGAAGGGCTGAGCCAGAGAAGACCCAGTTCGGGAGGCTCGGGAAGAGACTGGCTGGGAGAGGTTACTGTGGCCAAAAAAGCGGCCACCAGAAGGGCTATGAGAAGCACCCTGCCATGCCGTGCCCTGGCAAGAGGGGGCACCCTGGAAGTGAAGAAGTGCACATACAGCACCTTATCCCATTGACTCCCATCAGGATAGACCAAGAAAAGGGCGCTGGGGAGGGGACAGGAAAGGGTGGGAGTGGACTTTGCCATGTTTGATGGGAGTGGGAGACATGCTGGTGAAGATAGGGGGAGAAATTCAATTTAAGCCAAGAAGGCTGCAGGTGTGGCTAGCTTTGTGCACCCCTCTGCACAGGGCTGGGTTTCACCCCATGTGATGTCCCAGCACACTAAGGAGCCCGTCTCCCTTTCAGGAACTGATCCTTAAGTCAGCGTCTCTGTTGCAGCATCTCCAAGGAGTCAGAGGGAAGGAATAGTTTGCTGCTCCTTTGCCAGGGTGACTCCCTCCATTAGGAGGATAGAGGCAAGTTCTGTTTTCTGGAGTGTGGGAGGGATGGGACCTTTCTGGGCTCTTCTGGGATCCTTCAGGGTAAGGCAAGGGCTGTGAGGAAGCAGTATTTGGGGTAAGGTGTTATGAGACTGTGCTTGTCATGGTCAAGCCCTGCAGAGGGGCTGACAGGTGGCTTAGTGCTTTTTCAGCCTGAGGGCAGCTACTTTGTCCAAGCGGGGAAGATTTCCTGGCAGGGGGGTTTTCTTGGACCTTTCCAGGTGTGCACAAGCCTGGCCTTTTCATAAGGCCACCCATTATTGCTAGATTAGAAGAAGGACCCTTACCAGCTTCAGCAGGTAACATGCCACAGGTCATATTCACCCCCAGGATTGTGTTGGTTTTTCCTGTCCTGCAGTACAAACAAAGCATTGTACGGAAGCCCAAACACAGGATCCAGGCTTTACCAGGTAATAGCAACAATGATGCTATTGTAAGGAGGAACAGGAGAGGTATTGGAAGGAGAACCAGTCCCGAAGGCACAACATCCCTTTCCTGCAAACAGCCGCCAGTGTACTCAGCAGGAACAGAGTCCTCCTATGCCCCCATGCTATGGAGCACAGCTGAGCTGCCCTGTGGATGTAGGAGGCCAGCGTGTCACTGGGAATCATGCTGAGAATTTCACTGCATCCAGGTACTTACAGATACTTGATCATGGCTCTGACCTGCCCATGCCCATCCCTCTGCACTTTACTATACATTCCTAGATTATAAAGCCAGAAGGGATCACTGTGGTCTTCTAGTCTGACCTCCTGTATAACAGGCCAGAGACCTGCCCAGAATTAATTCCTGTTTGAACCAGAGCAGATCTTTGATTTAAAAATTGGCTGTGATGGAGAATCCACCATGACTCTTGGTAAATTGTTTGTTAAAAATGTGTGCCTTATTTCCAGTCTGAATTTGTCTAGTTTTAACTGCCAGCCATGGGATCATGTTATACCTTTGTCAGTTACATAGAAGAGCCCATTATCGAATGTCTGTTCTGCATGTTGATACTCATAAACTGTGGTCAAGTTACCCCCTAACCTTCTCTTTGTTAAACTAAATAGATTGAGCTCTTTGAGTGTATGACTGTAAGCCTTGTTTTCCAATCCTTTAATCCTTCTTGTGGTTCTCCTCAGGACCCTCTCCAACTTATCATCATCCTTCTTGAACTGTGGACATCAGAACTGGACACAGGATTCCAGTAGTGGCCACACCAGAACCAAACACAGAGGCAAAATAATCTCTCTAATCCTACTGGAGATGGCTGTTTATGTCTCCAAAGGTCACATTAGCTCTTTTGGTCACAGTGTTGCACTGGAAGCTCATATTCAGCTGATTATCCATTATGACCCCCACATCTTATTCAGTCCCTGCTTTCCAGGATATAGATCTCTCCCTCCCCCCCCACCCCCCGTAAATATGGCCTCCATTCTTTGTCCCTAGACTTAACTCATGTTTGCTTGTGGCCAGTTTACCAAGTGATCCAGATCACTCTGTGTCAGGGATTTATTATTTACCACTGCTCAATCTTTGATATTCTGAGACAGTTTGTGCCCTCCAAGTAGCAGAACTGTCCTACTCCCACTGTCACTTGGTGTCTGGGCAGGACGTGGGCCTGTAGCTGGATTGTTTTCACTGGATAAGTGTAGAAGCCAGCCAGTTTTATTTTACTAAGACCTGATCATGGTCTTTCAGTTCAAAGGAGTAGTAGCTTGGGTTGGACCCAAGTAGGTATCTAGCTCACTCTTTCCATGAGCAGGCTAAGAAGTGATGACAAATTCAGGACTTAAAAATGAAGGAAAGCTTCAGTTCGAATTGTCCTGCTTTGGCTATCCACGCTGGGTTTCTGTTACCAATCGTCCAAAAGAACCCGAACCGTTTCAGAGGTGTTGAGAGACAGATGTGCTGCACGCGTTCTCTCAGACAATGAAAGGCCCTGAGTGCCAGCACTGTTATGAACTATAGCTGGGTTTTCCATTCTCTCCTTTCCCCTGCCTAAATTCACAGAGCAACAGATTTTCCTGTTCCCAGTGCTGCTGGCCATCTCTCTCTGTTCACCGCACTCCTTACCCCGTTCCTCGCTCTGATTCTCCAGAGGTGGAAAATCAGTATCCATGCAGTAGGCTTTCAGAGGATGCCCCTATGGCTTTCCCATCTCTGGAGAGAAGGATGCAGATTCTGGCTGACTTTAAAGGGGCTGATCTCCTAAGAATGGCTGGCACTTCTTCACTGCACTCCAGGCCCCACAGCCCTGATGCTTAGGAAAGAACACAGTATAGCTTCAGGGCTATACAGCTACAAGTGTAGCTGGGCACGTGGTTTCCAGTTTGCATGGATGTACCTCCGTTAGCTATGGCAAGCTAGCTCCCTAAAAGTAGCAATGTGGCTGTGATGGCACAGGCGGTGGCTTGGGATGTACCCGTGAGCGCTCCCTGCATATGTATGCAGGTGGCTAGCCCCAGCCTCAGCCCATGCTGCCCCAGCTATACTGGTATGTCTGAGTTGGGAATCACATCACTAGCTCCACGTGCAGATGGAGCCTACGGCAGGGGTGCTGGAACAGGAGGCCATGGTCCTCCCACTTTTTGCCACAGGCCCCACCCCTGCCCCACCTCTTCCTACTGAGGCCACGCCCCCCAGCCTTGCCAGCAGCTGGAGCCCAGCCGGGGAGCCCAGGGAGTTGCCCGGGTGGTTCTTACCATGGCCGGCCTGATGCTCTGACGCTCCACCCCGCCGGCTGGAGCCGAGTCGAGGTAAGAGCCATGTGGGCAGCTGTGGGAAACTGTGGATGCTCCATCTGCCCTAGGAGGGGAGCCTGTTGGGGGTGGGGACATTGGCTGGGGGTTGCTGTCTGCCGACCCCCCGACCAAGGGGAGGTGGAGAGGACCCGGCTCCCCGGTTCTGCTCTGGCTATCAGCTTGGCTGGAGGTGGGGCCTTGGGGAAGAAGTGGAGCAGGAGCGGGTCCATAGAGGCCCCTAGTCCCCCCAGTTTGGGGAAGACTCCGCTGACCATGGCTTCTGGCTGTCACCAGACTTCAGTTAGCAGCATTCAGTAAATGTGTTAGATTCCTGCTCACCTCCGAGAAGGAGGTTTTCCACTCGGGAATGATTTCTGGTAAAGGTATCTGATCTGACGAGCTCTTCAGCATTCTCCTTTCCTGGGGTGTTAATGAGCATTGAGGGGGCACAGCAGTGCCAGGGTCATGCTATACAGCACTAAGCACTCGGAGAGCACGCAACCCAACAGCCGCCATCCCACAAATATTTGAAAGTACCCAGATAATTTGACGGCACCGATCTCTGTATTTGCAGCCGCGAGTGCTTGTCCAAACACATGTGCCCAGAAAACAATAGCTTCCAAACTCTCATGCTGGCTCCTTACACTCTGAACATAAGGCCGTCCATCACTCAGCAGAGGCACACGGTGCCACATACCACCCTGACCAAATGACGTGCATTGAGAAAGATCAATCAAGCCCCTCAGAGCACAAATTCAAATGCAGATGAAGCTATGCACAGAGGCAATTTTTCGGGGCTAGCTGGCTAAATGTCACACACTGCGCCTGCACCTGGCATGGAACCCCATGACTGGCATGGGCAAACTCTCATTTAGGCACACGCATGGAATTTGTATCAGTAATTTAGGGAGCTAATATTGAAAGGCCTCCCCACCCCCCCAATTCCCCATGTCATTGTTACAGTGAACCCTGAAGTCCCTCCTAGCCCTCCCACTGCCTACCAGCTCTTCATTGTAATGGGTCACTAGAGTAAAGAGAGGCTATGCAGGTCAGCGACAAGGCAGTGGTGTCACAGAAGAAGATCAGTGTTGATATGAAACTCCAGACGCAGCAGAAGATTTCAAGGAAAAAGGGTTTTTTAATCATTCTAAATCGCTGAACCAGGACCCTCTGTAATCCCTGGATCCCACTGTAAATCCAAAACTCGCAGTTCAGGCTGGGATACCATTCTGCTACCTCGCACTGTTGTTTCAATGACCTATGGTAGATCCAAAGTATAACCCCCAGTGCCCCCTTTACCCCATATGGCGTCATAGCCCTGATCGACTCCAATTAATTTCCTGGTGTATCAGTCTCCTAGTGAGTATCTCTGGATGCCTGAGGGCTTTGTCCCGGGATCGGCCTGGCTTTGCTTCTCCTGCTGTAATCAGCACTTCCCAAAAGGTGTGAGTTATCATGGGGTGTCATGCTCCCAAGGAGGATGCTTGGGTCAGATCTGCTGACAGGGGTTTCGTCCCAGCATGCTCGGTAAATAACCAAGCCTGACCCATCAGTAGGAGCACAGAGCTGCCTGGGCACTCACGATTTTCCTGCGTTTTCATTTTAAATAGGGAACTGTGCCCAGCCCCCATTGGCTTCGAAATCACTGACAGGGCTTCTGCTTAACAGCTACCCCCGCCCCTCCACAGCCTCCCCTCTCATTGTTTGGCCCCCTCGTGTCACCCTTATTTTAAAATTGCTCTGACTGTGTCAATGTTTCTCCCTCTGGAGTTCACCCCTGCATTTAGGCCCTGCTATGGCCCCGTTGCCTCACTCAGAGAGTAAAGTTGCTGTCTCAGGCAGCCCCTATGCCAAGGGAATCCCCAGCTGGTATAAAACTGGCTTAGGTGGGTCTCTGCCATCCCATCTTCCACCCAGTGTAAGGGCCGTGTTGTCGCAGGCTAGAGGCATGTGAGGGGCTGTTAATGCTGCCATAAGTTAGAGAGCCTGAAGATTGGCCTCTGGAGAGTTGGGCCCTTAGCTTTTGTTCCAGCTCAGCTCCTCGTCAATGAGGCAGAGTGCCTCTGCTCTCCCTTTTCTGTGATCCCTCCTCTCCTTTGGGGCAAAACAGGGGAAGGATGGGCTTGTGGTTAAAGCACTGGACTGGGACTCAGCAGATCTGGGATTAATTGTATCTGCCATATGCTCCCCATGTGACCTTGGCTAAGTCGCTTAGGCTGTCAGTTCCCGTCTGTAAAATGGGGGATTCTAGGACTTCCTTTGTCTGTCTAGCCTATTGATTCTGTGTGTATGTGTGCACACGCAGTGCCTAGCACAATGGGGTCGTGATCGCCATTGGGGACCCAGGCGCTACCATAATACAAACATTGTAATCCCCTTCCAACAGGTTGCCAGTTTCTGTGTCTAAACTTCTCTTTCCAGCTGCCCTTCCAACAGAGTTTTCTCCCCAGGTCACTGTGAAATCCAGGCTTCATTTGAACCTTCTCCCCAAGTCCTACATTAACTAGGGGAAATACACTTGCTGTTTGACCGCTTCCTGATATAGGCCCCGATTCAGCAATGCACATACATAAAGTGAGGGATGGGTTTAAGTACTTTGCTGAACTGGAACCCCCCTACTCTGGAGCTGTATTTGGATTGCACCAATAGCTCTTCATCTGTTTGCCTAGTTTGGGAAACAGCACTGTCCTGTTGTTGAGAGGCAGGCACTGTACACGCTCCTTCGTGGAGTTTTCTCTGTCTTCCAGAATACGGTGGTTAGAATTATCCACAACAATTAGGTTACCCATTCCCATAATACAGCACCCCAGGGATGATGGTCACGTCTGGTTGCATCTGAGAATCATTAGGAGTTCTCATCTATTTGGATAATGAAATTGCTTTGAATGCCAGGTGGTACAGAAAGGACAAAGCACTTTGTAAATATATACCTCCCCCATCATGTTCTCTGTGGCACAGGGGAAAACACTACTGCCTAATATGATTGACCTGCACCTTGAGCACCAGTCTTGAGGTCTGCTAAGCTTAGCAGGGTCAGGTCTTGTCAGTCATTGCATGGGAACCTGTTTTGATTGTTGTGTTATATCTGGATGAGCAAGATCCTTTAAGAAGTGACCTTCCCCGACCAAACACTGCCATAAGGGAACTCTACCTTCTGCAAGGACAGAGCAAGCTCTGCGAGGCCAATCCGGTTATTAGTGGGCAGTGTCACAGTAAAGATAAGAATTGTTGTTTGCTCAGATTGCTGCTACCCGAGCCGTACTTTGTCTGTAGAAGTTATTCAGGAGCCTGATTCTTCTGCTGGTGCTGTCGAGGTCAGATCACTGTAGGTTCCCTCCAACACACCCGGTTTTAATCTCCTGTAAGTAAACTATACTGTACCTGTGCTGAGACACCACAGTGCTGTGTGCGGTGTGTCTGCTCACCAGTCTCAGTGAAAGGGTAGGCATGATCACACCACAACGGGAGATTTGAGGGAAGAGGGAGAAAAGCACCATGAGAGGAAGAAAATGTGAGGAGATGGAGGTATGAGATCAGTGCAGTGTGCTCTGGTTAGCCAGTGTGAGATGTTTAGAGGTCATTGTGGTAGGTGCCTGTGGAATACCTTACCCAGCGAGCCAGGACACTCAGCCACACGGCAAGGGGGAATACATAAAGATTCATTGCTACTTCCAGTGTGCAGCAAGCGGACCAAGTAAATCTAGCAATAGAGGAAGAAGTGCAGGTACACTAGAGTTCATACACTGCTCATTCCAGAAAGAAACACTTTGTGAATTACAGGGAAATCCATGATAAATGGCTGCTTATCCTTCTCTCCAACAGCCCTATACACCCTAGCCTCAGACAGTCAGACCCTTGACTTCACTGTGGTCCCTTTGCGCTTCTCTGGTGGAAGTCACAGATTAGCAAAGCTGCCCCAGCATAAGGGAATACCTGGATGGTGTAAGGTCAGTGTACCTCTTTGAGGCAGGGATGGTCATTTACTAGATGTTTGTACAGCACCCAGCATAATGGGGCCCAATCCAGTTGGCCTCCAGATGCTGCTGCTGTATCAATGCTCAGTAATACATCACCCTGGACTGGCTCTGCCTATCCCCCACTGACATATTGCGCCTTAGGGGCCACTGGCAGCCCGCAGAAGTTAGAGTAGCTGGGTGCAAGACCATAAAAGAGAGCCCTTTGTCCCACCTCATCCCCTGTGTTAGGTCCTGTGCTCAGCACAGCTTGGCCAGACACAGGGATCGAGGCCCGACAACCTTTCAGTCCACACAGTCCACCTGCACTTGCTAAACTGTCCAAGTTCTTCCCATGCACAATTCTCACCCCCTCCCCCAACAGAGCTAGAACTCACCCTCTGTGCTTTAGGCCAGTCTCCTGATGAACTGTGTCAGTCAGGTAACTGACAAAGATGCCTTTGGAATGGGCATTGCTGCTCTCCAGGATGGGGAGGGTGCCAGGGGCTGCCCCGCGTGCAAACCTCAGACACCACTGCAGTCCCTGTGAGCACCCTGAGGTTCAAGCCTCCCCAGCAGGGATGGAGGCAAAGCCACAGCCCTGCCACACACACCAGCCCAGTGCAACTGGGTGCACATGGCACCTTCCTCATGGCAGGCCCAGCGCGCAATCTCCCCACTCAGCAGTGTGTGAGGCAGACATGTCACCTGGACTGACAATGACTGCTCTTCCTCCTCTGGGGCTGGTGCCACGGGATGATCCCCTTTGGCTTGTCTCTGGGGCATAAACTGGTTTCACTTTCCTGAAGTTTGGGAAGTGCAGTTATAACTGAACCCCACTGTGTTTGCAAAAATCTTTGCGAGGCAAGTGGAATTACACTTCCCCTCTCTCTGCATGTGTACTTATGGAGATGATTCATGAATGACTCCACCAATAATTCCAGCTGGCAAGCAGATTAGCATCATATGTGAAAAGCAAAGCTAGAAATTTGGACTTCTTAGCATTTTGCCAAGAGACAAATAAAATAAAATAAAATAAAGAAACCACTTGAACCCAGTGTTTGGTGGTTTTCAATTTCACCATCAGCAAACAGCAACTTTTAATACTATGTATTTCCTGTATATAGATCCCTTCAGGTAACATAGCCTTTGAGCTAGGTAAGTATTCTCATACCCATCTTACAGATCAGTAAACACAGAAAGCCTGAAGCCAATATTTTTCAAACTTGGGTGCCTAAAATTAGTCACCTAAATAAGTGACTTGATTTGCAGAAACACTGACTGCTGAGAACTCCCAGTGAAGAAACTGGGAGTTGAGCACCTCTGAAAATCAGGTTGCTTGTACATAGGAATGTGGAGTTAGGTGCTGTCTTATGCAGCCTCGTTTGAATATTTTGGCCTACATGATCTGCACATGGTTACACAGCACATCAGTCGCATAGCTGGGAATAGAATCCAGAAGTCCTGATTGCGAGGTTCGTGCTCTGGGTTATTGCCTCACCACAAAAATCAAAACAAACCAAAAAGGCTGTTTCTGGCTCTGGAAAGATCTTTACTTTTAAAGTTGCAAAGCCTGCACAATTTTGCTAATAAATATTGTTCTTGTGTACAGCGCAGAATGTCTGTCACGCCTAGAGTTTAGGGGGAGGTAATGGTGCTGTGGTCAGTTTCAGTGATTGGACTCATGTCTAACGTAATTGTAATTAGACTGAGCCATTCCATGCATAGCTTTACATGGTTTTTGTTTGATTGTGTACCTGTATGAATTCCTGTCAATTGATTGTACTCTCTGATAGGGGCAGGTTTGCCGGCATTGGTTAGTGTTAGATCATATCGGTGCTGGGCTGCTTAATTTAGCCTCATCTCAGACCTGCCAGGGAAAACCGGACTTTCTGATCATTGGTCCCCCTTTAAGGTGTCTCACTTTCGGCACCCAACAATAAAGGTCCCCAAGATCACTAGTTGCTATTAAATCTCAGCATATATGTGCAGCATGTCCAAGGGTAATATTACCATGGGAACCTTAATTTGTGTATCTCAAGTTGTGGTAACTTTAAGGGGGCAGACTGGCCCATGTGCTGGGGGTGCTGAAAACACCCCAGTTTCTCCAACAAATGGCCTCTGTTTTTATCTGTGTCCAGCCATGCGAAATACTAGCGGTTTGCCCAAGAGGTAACAAGGCCAGTGGGTGATCTGTGCTGGAGAGGCGTGTGGTGGTTAGGGCTTTGGGGAGGATCTGTGCTCTGGCCCGCGTAAGCATCCTCATCGCATGTGCCCCAGCCAATGCGGGCTTGTGCTAATGCTGTCTTTTGCCTTTAATAAAGAAAGAGAACAGCATCCAAAGGGAATGAAACATCATGCTCCAGGGTGTAAGCTGATCAGCTGCTGGGGTCAGAAAGGAATTCAAGCCCCACCCTGCGCATTGTTTTCACTTTTTCCTGTACTTTAGAATCTAAAGTATCAGGCATTGACTGCTGCCAGGGAAACAATACCAGACCATGTGCGTACGGGCCCATGGCAGCCCAGGGCTCTGAGAGACTATAGTGCAGTTTGAGGCACTACTTAGTGTTTGAACATCTCCCACCCATCATGGTTAACCATTTTCACTGACTCCATGACGGCAGAGCTTAGATGTAAATCACAAAGGTGGGAACTCCTTGTCTGCGGAGCTCACTGCCGTCAGTGTGTGTGGAGGACCAGTGCAACACCCTGTAGGGCCCTGAGGAGTGCAGTGCAGTGCAGTCTGTCTGTCTGTGTGTGGGGGGGGGGGGGTGGGAAGGGGATGAGCAGTGCAGTGCAGTCTATGTGTGGGGGGGAGGTGAGCAGTGCAACACCCCTCTGAGGAGTGCAGTGTAGTGCAATCTGTGTGTGTTGGGGAGAGGGGATGTGCAGTGCAGTGCATTCTATGTGTTGTGGGGGGTGAGCAGTGAAGCACCCCCATGGGGCTCTGAGAACTGCAGTGTAATGCAGTGCAGTCCATGTGTGTTGTGTGTGTGGGGGTGAGCAGTGCAGTGCAGTCTATGTGTGTGGGGGAGCAATGCAGCACCCCCATAGGGCTCTGAGGAGTGAAGTGCAGTCTGTGGGTGTTGCGGAGGTGGGGGGTGAGCAGGGCTGTGCAGTCTATGTGTGTGTGGGAGCAATGCAGCACCCCCACAGGGCTCTGAGGAGTGAAGTGCAGTCTGTGGGTGTTGCGGAGGTGGGGGGGAGCAGTGCAGCACCCCAGCACAGCCCTGCCGGAGGAACTAACTGTGGATGGTAAGAGGGGCTTGCACAATAGCTAGGTTCCAGGCAGGGACTTGGAATCCCATTGCCTGGGGCTCTGTGTGTCCAGCTGTTTGTGACAGGCTCTCTCTGTTAATGTACACCCCACGCCAGTGCCAGGGGAGGCCCCTGATCATTCCAGACTAGCTGTATCCATTGTGGGATACCAGTAGCTCTCCCTCAATGGCCACTTTGTGCTGCCTGTCAGCATGATAGGTCCCCTTATACAGCCCCCAGCACACACCCTGCTTCCCTCTGCCTCTTGCTGTAGGAACAGGGAAAGGGTCCAGGACAATTTTCAGGATCACAGATGAAGCAAATGTTATGGGGCTGCACACAGAGGGCTTCAGAGCATCGTAGCTCTTGTCTGTTTTGCTACAGCACCATCCATAATTCATTCCCTGTAGCAGCTGCAGAGAAGGGCAGCGAGAGAACCTGATAATGTCTCACTCAAGGAGGGAAAATGAGAATTTGGGCTCCATCAATGGAGAGGCCAGACCCTGACAGTGTCGTCTGAGGACTTTTTATCACAGGCTATAGCTCGACTAGACATGGGACCAAGCCCTTAAGTTCAGGGATGTCTGGCTCTGGGAGTTCGGTCTGAGCTGTTCTCTTGTATGAGAGCCCAAAGTGCTAAAAGCAGAAGGTTAGCTGCGCTCCGGGAAGTGGCCAGTCTCAGGCATTGTGCAATGGGTTTTGGGATAACTGCAGCCCTCTGCAGGAAGGAGACGAAGTCGATGGAGGTTCGGTTACTCTGGGAGAAGGAGGACATGGGAGGAGGAAGAGTGTTTTCAGAGAGTCCTTTATTCACTTTCCATGTACCATTTGCCCACAGTGAAGTCTGGAATGCACTGAAGGGTTACGTGTAGCATAGTGGAGGATCAGCGGGGAGGGCTTTTCTCTGGGCGGGAAATCCCCCCTTTGGCTGGGGTTGCTTATTAGCCTGAGTCAGTAGATTGTTTTCCTGGTTTATGATGTGTCAACTATTGTTTAGCTTAATTGCCTGGAATATTAACAGGGCCAATATAATCCTATTAGGTTAAGGAAAACTATTCCTTCCCCGGAAGGAAAAGACGCTTCAGTAGCAAGGTTGCAAGACAACACGTCTGCCGTCAGATACTCTTACGAAGCTCAGGCGGCTATGGGACTGGGTCAGATTTCTCGTTCCTGCTTTGCCCCTGGGACCAGGGAGGGAGAGCACACACGTGTGCACACGCAAGAGGGGAGGCCAGAGTTCCAGACTCCATCCTAACAGCACTGGTTGGAATGATGAAGACGGGATGCCGAGTACTTTTGAGCCTTAGCTAGGGAGCTCTTGGTTGTAACCACTGCCTTGGACAAATTCTAGCCGAGTCAACTAGTCTGCCTGCTGGGGAGTACAGGTAGGAGCGGCCACTCCGCCAGCCTTTAAATGAGTGTGGTATGCCCAGCACCCAGTCTCTACAGTCTCCTCACCCCTCTCTGCCTCCCTTTGGGTCCTAGCCAGGAACAGTGCTCTGCTCACTGGCAGGATGCTGAGCTCCTAGTGGGCAGAGGGCACACCCTGCTAGCACCTGTGCGGAGCCAGGCATGATGGAATTTTATATTAGGAACATAAGACTTGGAAGTATGCTGTTTGTTGCCTAGGCATCTCAACAGAGTATAATGAGTCCAGGGGTGCGCACAGCTTGCACGGTTCAGAAATCACATCTGGATAAAGGGTGAGTGATTTTCCTCACTGCCTGCTCCTCAGCAACAACGGGCAGGAAAACTGGCAAGATGAAACTTTTGGATGGGTTTGAGTCAGGCTGGAGATTCCAGCAGAGTAAACATGGAATATAATTCAAACTTCCAAAAGAGTCTGGTTCTTTTGGGGGCCAGAGGAGGGCAGGAGGACAGAGGTATTTAACCAAGCCTGTTCTCTCATGATTCCTTCTGCAAGACCCTTATATCTGACGCTAGAAAAGCCACCAGATTAGTGTTCAAATCCAACTAAGGTAGCCAAGACACCAGGTGTATCAAGCTGGGCACCCCAAATCAGCTTCCATTCTAGAAAATATTGGCTTTAATGACTGAACTGTGGGAGTGGCAGGAATTTTTATATCCAGATAAGAGCACAAATCCTAGGCACTGAAAAAGCCCATCTGGGCCAACACGCTGATCCTTTTATGGTTTCAACTTAATCCCACCATCCGGCTTTTTTCCCAGATGCCTTAATCCTCTCCCTCCCCAGAAACTAACCCAGGTGTCTCCTGAACACCACTGCGTCAGTTGCCTTCGTCAGCCTTTAGTCCATGTGTTCGCTAACTAGAGTGAATGCGAATGTGCTTTGTATGCTGGGGTCTGTCTGATTTACATTTCCCAGCTCCTACCCTGGACTCCTCCTTGGCTTTGGTTACTCTCTTTGGGCTGTCCTTCTATTTCTCTGTTTCACATTTGGGATAATTTTGCTCTCGTTACTCCCTGCTGGTTTCTGCTCTATTTTCCTAAGCAGCAACTGAGTGCCACTTTATTAGGGTGGGAGACAGTTGTCAGGAAGCAATGTTCTCTAGCGAAAAGATCAGGCATTCAGGGGTTCTACTCCCTAGTTCTGCCACTTTGCCCTTTGTCCTTCAGTCCCCTGACGGGGTATCGCAGGTAGGGCCAGCCCTAGACCAAATGGCACCCCGGTGAGGAGCGTTTTTGGTGCCCCCCCTCCATTTATTAAACTCTTGAATACCTTATTTTGTGTTGCATTTGTAGCCCCTTTCACAACTTAGATGCACAATTTGCATGCATGACTTATCCCTGTTATATAAGATGAGAAATTTGCACTCTAGGATCTGTAAATCTGTATTTATTCATGCCATATATAAGCCCCGCCCCTTATATACTCGCGAGGGCGTGGCTGACAACATTTGAGGAGGTTCTCAGAAAGTCTGGAAGGTTCCGTAAGATTCTACAAAGGTCCAGAACATTCTAGGAGGTTAGTGAAAAATGAATCCACATATGGAATACCTGAAACATTTCACTTCAAACATTCTGTTTTCCCTTTTGTCGCTAACAAGAACAGCAGCAGCCTGAGCCCGGAGCCCCCCCCCCCCAAGCCCAGCACCCCAGGCAGTTGCCTGGATCACCTGCCCCTGAATCCGGCCCTGATTGCAGGAGTATTGTATGTTACAAGGCTCAGACTGTAAAGACAGTTAAGATCACAGGTGTTAGGCCTTTGAAAGTGCTGAGTATTATCATCACAAGTTTGTGGCAGAGCAAATTCAGGGTTCGATTCTACTCCCGTTTAAGCCAAAGGCAAGGCACCCACTGAGCTCAGTGGGTTAAATTCGCCACAATGCAGAGGGCCAGCACATGGTGTAATGGGTTCTGCCGACCCTTGAAAGTCAGAGCTGAACTCTCTGGGGATAGGCTACCCAGTTCCAGGAGTTTTGGGGCTGGCAGGGTATGTCCACACTACAGCTGGGAGCGAGCTCATGCTAGCAGGGTTCGCGCTAGCGTGCTGAAAAAGGCAGTGTGGATGTTGCAGCTCGCGCTGCCACTCGCTTTTGCAAAGCCACCTGATGCCCAGCTTTGGTGCCCAAGCAGCAACTATCCACACTGCTAGCTTTCAGCGCGCTGGTTCGAGCCCCACTAGCTCAAGGCTGTCTACCCAAGCTGCAGCCTGAACATGGCCACAGAGAGCCGGGAACAGCAGAGGAAGAGAGGAAGTGCTTTCCAGGATGACATTGGGGTCTGAAAACTTCAGGCGGGGCTCTCTTTGGCTATGTCTACACTGCAATAAAACACCCGTGGCTGGCCTGGGTCAGCTGACTGAGGCTTGGGGACAGGGAAAGGGACATGAAATCTTTCTTGCTAGTTCAGTATGTTGAGTTTTCCTGCATGTCCCGCTGGAGCCGAGAACAAGCAATTATAATGGCCTCCTGGGAGAAGCCCACTCAGGGTTGTGGCCTACAGTCCAGCGCTTCTGAACCATCTAAGTCTCACACTGCATTTTGACCTTCTAAGTGATGCACGGATATTGTGCTTCTCTGCCCTGGGATGAATTTCAGCCATTACCTGGGCCCTGAGTTATTTATAGGCATTATTAACTTTACCACTTGTGCTAAATCCTTCTGCTTTTTGGGAAGCTTTGGGGGGTATTCACTGCATGTCAGGGGCACGTACTTAATTTTCCATCTTCAGAGAAGAAGGAAAAGAAAAGCAGAATGTTTCTGTTAAAAACAGAGAGCAGATTGAATGAGGGCTTTTGTTACCTAAATCTCTGGTTATTAAGGGTGAAATGAATGCCAGAGAAGGTCATTACAATTTCATTATGTAGTAGGTCTGGGGTGGGGCTCATCCCTTCCTGGGGCGCCTGAAAGCCAGGCCGCCCCGCTACAAAGCGAATAACAGTTCAGGGCCCCGACCTTTGGGTAGGGGCTAAGCACCCAATTGATAGTTCAGGGCTCAGGCCCCTATGCAGGGACTGAGCACACAATTAACAGTTCAGGGCTCAGGCCCCTATGCAGGGACTGAGCACACAATTAGCAGTTCAGGGCCCAGACCCTTACGCAGGGGCTGGGTCAGTTTGGGTTAGCCCAGGCCCTGGGTCAGGGCGGGGCAGCAAACCAATAGTCAGTCAGTGGCCCAGGCCTTGTAGCAGGGGCTGGGTCAGTTTGGGTTAGCCCAGGCCCTAGGTCAGGGCCGGGCAGCCAACAGATAGTCTGTCAGGGGCCCAGGCCCCTTGGACAAGGAGGAGGAGAGACTGCCACCCGGCGCGGGGTGGCAGGGGGGAACACAGGCCCACCCACTCCACTATGTTCCAGCCCAGGGCCCTATCCGCAGCAGTCCGCCTGCCGCGCGGTCAGTGGGGATCCTGACCGCAACACACTGACATGGGTTCGGGGTCTGCTATCCCCGGGCCACTTCCCATCTCCTCCTCCATGGGTACCTGCTCCTCCTGAGTTCCGTCTGTTGGGTCGCAGATCATGGGCTCCTCCGGGCCCCGAGCACCAGGTAGGTCTGTCGCTCCCCCTGGGCCCTCGGCGGGTGGAAGCTCAGACCGCTCCTCAGGATACCGGGCTCTCGGCAGGCTCGGCCAGTCCTCCTCAGGGTACCGGGCTCTCGGCAGGCTCGGCCAGTCCTCCTCAGGGAACCGGGCTCTCGGCAGGCTCAGGTCCGTGGGAGCTCGGGCACCAGCGTCGGTCCTCTCCTGCTGCCGGCCAGCTACTGAGCGCTGGGGCCTGGCCTTTATACTTCCTGTCCCGCCCCTTGACTTCCGGGGGGCGGGGACAGGCCGCGGTGGCTCCGCCCACTCTGGCGGCTGTTCTGGCTCATCGCTTCCTGGAGCGCCTGGAAGCCAGGCCGCCCCGCTACACATTATAACACAAAAGGAGGAACAAACACTTTATTATGCTAAATAAAAAGGGTTATGGGCAAGAGAATAAGGCAGGGAAGCTATTAGCTAGGTTAATTAAAATAGAACAAGATGGTTGAATAATTCTCTGCCGAAGAAAGAATAGAAGAGAAATAATTCATCACCCATGAGGAAAACAAATATGGGGGGGATTTTAGGCCTGTTGTGCCAGAAATTCTGCTCCCTCTGAGCATTTATTTTTAGACAAGATTATATCCATGCCTATTGAAACATAATTGATTTTCCAGAAATCTCAAATGCAAAAGATGCTCTGTAGTCAGAATGAGCGGTGTAAGAAAGCTAGAAACAGAGGCGTAATCCTAAGGGTCTTAAGGCCAGAGAAGGGACCACCATATCAGTATGACATCCTGTATCGCACAGGCCACCAACACCCCTCCCACAGCACCTGCTCACTAAGCCCAACAACCGATGTGAGACCAAAGTATATCAGCCCACAAGACACTAGATGCTTATATGCCACAGGAGGGACTGAGGCCCCTGCAACGGCAGGGAAATGATTGTGTGAATCCTGGTAAGTGACCCGCACCCACATGTTGCAGAGGAAGGTGAAACCCCCAAGGCCACAGTCTGACCTGGGGGACAATTCCTTCCCAACCCCACCTATGGGGATCAGTTAGACCCTGAGCATGTGAGCAAGAATCAGCCAGCCAAGCACCTGAGAGAGAGAGAGAATGCCCTGGCCTTCCCCATCCAATGTCCCGTGTCCAGCCGTGGCCATTCCTGATGCTTCAGCAGAAGGAGACTAAACCCCCCCCCCTCAATATATTGGAGCTGGTTGTGGGGGAATTCCTTCCTCACCCCTGCAGGTGGCCAGGTGAAACCCTAAAGCATGAGCTTTTCAGCACACAAGACACAAACTGGAGGAGAGCCCCAGGGCTGTTGAGTTCTGCCCCCCACCATCACAAGCAACCTGTCACCCATGTGGTGATTGTTAAATGTTGCAAAAATCCCATTCCCATGAAATCTGAACAACTTGGTCCCATCATATTTATATCTCTTATCTTTCAGCCCTGTGCAGAATGCCAGCACCATGGCTAGACATCACTCAACGCACTGATTTAGCCCTCTGGGGTGAATGTTACCCTACATGTCAACATTCGCTTGAATTAATGGCCGCTCTCCGTATGGTTACCCATTCACTCTTCTCATGGCTAAACAGCTTCAGTCCGAGAGTAGAAACAATGCCATTGAATTGACAGGCTCGATCCTGCTGCCATTGAAGAAAATAGCAAATCTCGCATTGACTGGTGCAGGATCACGCCACTGGCAGCCAGTCTTACCCTGTGAAGAGTGAATAATGAATAGGGGAAGTGAATGCTCTATAGGCTGAAATTTTTCCACATCAGCTATTTGGCAAATGTTTGTGAGGACTGAATGCATTTATAGAGACCAAGAGTGGTTCAGGAACATTTCGCAAACAGGAAGAAGGCTTCAATTCCTCAGTTAATTTATTTGCAACTTATAATTAATTCATCCAGCTCTAGCTATTAAACTAGCTCTAGGCTGGGCAGCCAGGAACCAGTGGCTTTCTGATTGGTTTGAAGAAATGTGTTAGTCTATATAATTTTTATGTAGAATTCCAGAAGAACTCTTTGTGGTTTGCTACAGAAAATATTTGTTTCAGTTTGTTAAAATCTCCGGGAAAGAGTAACAAATACCATTCTTGTTTTAATATCATTGCTATATGGATGGGGAAAGCTCTTTAAAATAAATACAAAGATCAATCCCTTTCCTTAAGTCTTAACCAAGATCTAGAATTGAATCAAGCAAGTTTTTTTTTTTTAAAAAGAATCTGAAATGTTTCTTTCATTTCTCCTTTCTATCAATTTTTTTAAGCCTCTGAACTTTTGAGCTTTGGCTATGACTGGAAATGGAAATGTCCAAATAAGTTGATCAAAGGGTTTCGTTTACTATTTCTAGACTGCCAGAAATCTCACAAGAGACCCCTTGCTATTTCCCTTATGGAAATATCTGCATAGACTTGAAGGAGAGAAGCAAGTCTGACCTCCTGCACATTGCAGGCCACAGAACCGCATCCACCCACTCCTGCAACAGGCTGAGAACCTCTGGCTGAGTTACTGAAGTCCTCAAATTCTTGATTTAAATACTTCAAGTTCCAGAAAATCCACCACTTACTCTAGTTCAAAACCAGCAAGCAACCCCATGCCCCATGCTGCAGAATTTAACGTACAAAGATAACCTTTATAGGACAATTAATTCAGCCTATAGAATCTTACATCAGGAATCTCATTCCCTACTAAACCTTTTGAGATTTATTAACATTTCATTATCGTATTATAATTATTAATTGTTACAATTCTTTTTATAATGCCATAAAAGTACAAGGCGCTTTACATAGGTTAAAGGTGGACTAGAAATTCTAAATGAAAACTGAGCTAATCCCGCATTTTGGTGCTGAATGTCTCAAGTAGCCAGACCATGTGGGCTACTCAATAAAGTCATAATCTCTAAATCTTTCAAGTCATAGATTTGTAGATTCCAAGGGTAGAAAGGACCACTGTGATCATCTAGTTTGCCCTCCTGTATAATACAGGCCAGAGAACTGCCTCCAAATAATTCTTAGAGCAGATCTTTTAGAAAAACATCCAAACTAGATTTAAAAACTGTCACTGATGGCGAATCCACCATGACCCTTGGTAAATTGTTCCAGTGGTTAATTACTCACAGTTACAGAATTACACCTTAAGAAGTTCTTTGCCCTACATGAAATCCTTTCAAATCCCTTCCCCAGAGCACTGCAGCTATCACCAAGTGATGTATTCTGGGACAGCACAGCTAACTATGAATCGCATGGGTTACAGTGAAGCTTCTGGTAGTAGAGAGATTCCTTCAGTGAACCAGGAGTTACTGAAAGGTTATCAGAGGGGAAGAAATGCAGATGGGAGCTAGAATGTATTTCTGTGCTGAATGCCCCCTTAGCCTAGTTAGGAAAAGGCCATTTGCAGCAAAGACTATCTCTGCTTTGCAGTTCATTGCAGTGCTAACCAGGGCCGCTCAGGAGGGTGGGGGGGAAGTGGGGCAATTTGCCCCAGGCCCCGCAGGGGCCCCCATGAGAGTTTTTCAGGGCTCCTGGAACAGGGTCCTTCACTCGCTCCAGGGGCCCCGGAAAAACTCTTGTGGGGCCCGGGCCCCTGGAGCTTCTTCCGCTCCGGGTCTTCAGGGGCAATTCGGCGGCAGGGGGTCCTTCCACCCTGGGACCCGTCGCCAAAGTGCCCTGAAGACCCACTGCGGAGGGTCCTTCTGCCCCAGAACCCTCCGCCGAAGTGCCCTGAAGACCCGCGGCGGGGGGTCCTTCCGATCCAGAACCCGCCGCCGAAGTGCCGGGTCTTTGGCAGCAGTTCGGCGGCGGGGGCCCCCTGCCACCGAAGACCCCAGACCCCCTGAATCTTCTGGGGGCCCTGGTGCTAACACACGTGCCAAGTGCCCCATGTTGGGTGCAGTTACATCTGCAGTGATTCCCCTCCCCCTCCCCCCCGTGTATTTCTGCAGTGGACAAGTTTGGAATATGTGGGCATGGAGTGGGCTGAGTGCAGATTGGATAGGGGCAGGTGTGGTGTGTGTGTGTGGGGGGGGCGTTGTATGGGAGGAATAGGTGGGTGTGAACTGAATCGGACTTGGGACGGGTGGAAAGAATGTGTGGTGTGGGCTAAGTGGGAAATAACTCGTCATACGAATGTGGGCAAAAGTGTGTAACTGTATTTAACACAACACACATTTGTGTTAATTAGCATCTCTGGGGGGTTTTGTTTGCAAATCCGCTGGTGAACCTCAGCCCTGGGGAATCTCATGCATCCAGGAGAGGCTGAGCTCACTTTGCTCTTTGCCACTGGGGGCCTTGACAAAAGATAATTGACTCCCCCTGCCTTACAGTGTATCTTACATGATCCATGTGCAGATATTTCCCATCATGCTCACAGGGCTTCTGGAAGGGGTTACACAGCATCATATTTTAGGTAGTTGCCTCTAACGCGCATTGCCATGCTCTCTGGACATCTTATGTTTAATTTAAAATGAGCAATTCAACAAGCATGAACTGCCTAAATGCCCCTTTGTACCTCCCGTGCCTGGCTGTGATGGAGACAGTGACATTGTTTGTGGCAAAATTGTGGCTATAGGTCACACACCCTCCCAGGGCTGCTGCAGAGTCACCTCACTTCAGGGGAGCTCCAGGACCCATCGAGCCTCAGAAAGCCACAGTAGCTTCTGCAGCAACCTGGTGCCCGGGGGAGTCCTCTGACTGTTTGGGACTGGGGTGACACAAACCCCACACTGCCAAGGAAGGGGTTAAATAGCTCCTTTGGGCCCAGGTGGCACCGCCCCGCTGCACCTGCAAAGCCTGCACTGGCTGGAGGAGGAGCTTAAAAAGGGAGTGGAGTAGCTCAGTGGCAGGTAGACACTGGAGGTGAGCTGTCCTGCAGGCTGAGTGCCTGCTGCTTGACTGCAGTGACCTGACCAAGCCCATACAGAAGGGACCTGTGCTTCTCAGAAGGTGAGAGACTTTGGCTTGGTGTTTAATTCTTTGCTGGATCTGTCTGGAAGAAGTGGTCCTGGGGAGCAGCTGCATAGCACTCCAAAGTGCAGGACTCAGCTACCTACCACTGGGCCCTGGATTCAGCCCAGTGGAGAGGATGGGCCTAGGTTCCCCCACCAACCCCTAAAAGGGGACAGCTATGGAAGCCTGTCCCTTGGCAGGGAAACTAGTTGGAGAAGACACTGAAGATTCAAATGTCTGGACCATGAGAACCTGACCCAATGGGGATGCCCTGAATCCCTCATGTAACCCCAAAGTCTTCCCCATTATTGGACTTCTTATATATCCTCTGAAGGGGGTGGACTTGAACATGTGACCTTACCAGAGGGCTGAGTCACTGAAAGGACAGACCACCGCAGGGCAAAGTGGTAATAAAAAAGGGGAATGCCTGGGATGGAGACACATACCACACCACCACCTACTCACTAGGCGGCACTGGCTGTGACTGTTTCCCTTTGCTCCATTGCAGAGGATGGGATAGGGCTCTGGCCTCTCCCCCTTGCTTGTTGGGGTGGATTGCACCCCAAAGAGCGCTAACAGGAAGCAGTAACAATGCTTAGGAGAGTGCAAGGATCTGCAATTGTGCCTGACCTGCGTGCATAGTGGGGAGTAGGAAGGCCCCTTACATCTTCCTCCCTCCACTGCACCCCCCCTCCCAAAGGGCCCTGCGTAATCTGACCCTACAGTCATGGAGTTAGTCAGAAGGAACAAATTCCATGGGTCAGTCTCAGCAGCAAGGGCATCCTAGCAGATCTTCATTGCTATGACAGGGTGTGGGGGGGTGGTGGTGGTAAAATCAGACCAACAGGGAGGACCTTGCTACAAATATGAATAAAATATTTTGCAAGGATCTTAATAGCTGCTCTCCTGTTAATATACGTTTGTTCATGGAAACATAATGGAGGGCATATTTAGGGAGAACTTCTATAAGCTCATAGAGGATAATGGCATTGGAAGCAGGTGCCATGGGGTGCATGAAAAAGACTGCAGCAAGCAGCCTATTTCTGCATAATTAAACAATTAGTGGACACGGGGAAAGCAGCAGATAGACTATCACTGGCCTTTAGTGAATAGTGTGAAAGGTACAACAGGGATTTTATTTGAGACATCAGTTCAAATTGGTTTGGATACACATTATGTGACATGGGTCAGGGACTTCTTGATGGATAAGTGGGCATAAATGACAGCAGTGTCTAGTAGGGGGCAGGGTGGCATGCAGGTAGAATCCTCCAGGGGGCTATTCTGGGTCCTGTTTTGATTTATATCTCAGAAGCAATCTAGAGGAGGAAGTAGAAAACAACTTAATTACTTTCTTAAAAGAAATGTTGCAAATGTCTGGCAGAACAGAGAGAAAATTACAAGTGTAGGCAAAGAAGCTTGAAGAAGAGCAGAAATTAATAATCTGGGTTTGAAAATCTGTGAAGACACAGCTAATACCTTTGGGCAAGAATAATTATGAAAGTAATTCTGTAATGACAGAGCTGTTTAGAAAGCAGTAGCACTGACACACACACCTGGGTGTGAGAGCAGATGACAAGTCAGATAGGAGGTTGTAATGTGTTGTGGTGCTTCTGAGCTGTGCATCCACAGGCATCAGATCATGGAGCAGGAGATCATGGAGCCAGACGCAGATGATTCCTCCTTACACACTGCTGCTGCGGCTATCCTTGGACCAGTGCTTGGTGAGTGAGCTGCTGAAATGAGACAAATGAGGGAGGGCCCAGAGAAGAAGAGCAAAGGTGATAAAGGGGCAGAATGAAATGACTGACCAAGACAGGTGAAATGAAGGAACAGAATGTGCACAGGTCAGATAACAAGTCAAAGAGGCTTCATACATCTCTGCTGGTGTAACATCCCTGAAATCAATGGAGCTAGCACCAGAAGGATGTTTGGCCCTTACTATGTACAATTAGCTGAAGGGGAGTTAGGAGAAGGGAGGAAATAGAATGCTGACATGCCCTCGGGGCTTCATCTCATTCAATGATGTGCTTTGTCGTTCTCACACCTGTTCATTCTGCAGACCGCCTTGTAGGAAGGAAATGTTGTTGTGGATTATCCCTGGCCCCTCACTAAGTCATATGACTTCCTGTCACCAACTCATCATCCCGGGATGCCCCTCATGGCAAGACTTGGCATTTCGGTGACTCTGCCTCACTCTGCTCCTCAGGATGTCAGTGGTCTGCTATGGTGCTGGTTTGTTCTTCCAGCCAGGTCACACTGTGGTTCCACCTTTTCTGGGGTACCAGTGTCCTGTACAAACAGTGTGCAACACAATGGTGGTGGTAGTGAACACAACTAGGTTCCTCTTTGGCATCACATTTCTTCCACAGCAGTGGCTCGCAGGGCTGCTCCCTCGAGTCCCTCAGAAAAACTCAAAAAAGCCAGACAAAAATATAAACTTAAGGACGGGTGGAAGTTTCTTAGGTTCTTCCCGGTGCTCTACTGTTCTGCTGACCCACAGGGCTGAAATCTTGACTCTGTTTCAAGGCCCATCACAGCAGCTAATTCCACTCCTGTAGCTTTTTCACAGTTCTCCCTCCATCTGGCTTGTGCCAGGTCCTTCCAGTAGAGAGGGAACTCCAGACCACACTCAAGATATAACAAGGTGGAGCTGCCCGGGTTTTGGTCAGTGAGGTTATACACCCCAGCACACTTTCTCACTGTGTTCTCGTTCTTCTGGTGAAGTGAGGACCATGAGAAATGGCTCCATGGCTCCACTGTGAATCACCTCTGCTGTAGCTTCCTCTGAGCTAATAGTTGACCTTGATGTCCTAAATTGTAACTGCTTTGCAGGTGTTCAAGGGTAAAGCTTTTATGAGTTTAGAGGAGAAAATGATAATGCTTTGAAGGGATTTTAAATGGGGCTGGATGTGGTCAGCTGTGGGCAAGGCAAGTGGATTTTGCAAGTCCATTTTGGATGGATTGGAGTAAGGGGTGAAGCAAGGGCATGGGCTTTCAGATAGGAGAGTGTAACAGTCTCACAGAATGACCAAGGCCCACAGAGTGGAGAGGAATGGACTAATAGACCTCGGGGAGGTTATGGCAGGATTTAGGGACAGTCTCAACATGGGGGATAAAGGGAAAGAGAACTGTCAAATGATATTGAGATTCAGGGAGGATGGCAGAGTTGTTGACAGTAATGGAGACGGGTGGAGAAGTTGTGGGTGTGGAGGAAAGATGAGTTACGGTGTGAGTGCCCTTTGCATCATATGCAGCAAGTCAGTACAAAACAAATGACTCTGCAATGAATTAGCAAACCTTGTGCTACTGCAGGTATTGTCTTTCCGATAAGATATAAAACTGGTGACGTGGCCAATTTGCAGTCATTAAAGATCCCATGGCAGAGTTTGCACGAGTAGCAGCGTTGTTCATTCTACTGTCCTGGCAAATTCTGGTTTGGATTACTATTGTCTACTGACCTAAAATTTCCCTTGTAGAATATTAGTTTGTTTTACTCCAAAAACGGCTGCATTTCATGCAGCGATTCACTGCCTGTAGCTTTTTGAAATGGTTTTTGGGATGCATTGAAATGAAACAAGAACTAGGGGCACCAAATGAAATTAGTAGGCAGCAGGTTTAAAACAAACAAAAGGAAGCATTTTTTCATACAACACAGTCAACGTGTGGAACTCCTTGCCAGAGGATGTTGTGAAGGCCAAGACTAACAGGGTTCAAAAAAAGAACTAGATAAGTTCATGTAGGATAAGTCCATCAATGGCTCTTAGCCAGAATGGGCAGGGATGGTGTCCCTAGCCTCTATTTGCTAGAAGCTGGGAATGGGCGACAGGGGATGGATCACTTGATGATTACCTGTTCTGTTCATTCCCTCTGGGGCACCTGGCATTGGCACTGTAGGAACACAGGCTACTGGGCTAGATGGACCTTTGATCTGACCCAGTATGGCTGTTCTTATGTTATTAAACAAGCTAGTTGCAAATGTTAAGTATCTTTGGAACAAGAGGTGTTAGATAAGGAAAATGCCTTCTGCAAAATATTGTCTAGCCCACCCCCCAGGGCCAATGCAGAACTGTTCCTTCCAGTATTTTGTCCAGGTTTGCTTTAAATATCCCAAGCAACAGAGCTTCTGCCACTTCCCTTAGGGAGTCTGTTCCTGAGCGGATAAGCAGATAAAGGTGACACACATGATCTGAAATCGAAATCAAAGGTCAGTTTTATGTACGTTTTTTCCTCCTATAGCATGTCAGATTCTGTAGTGTGGAGCTAATATAAGACAGAACAGCATGTTACCCTTGACTAACTGACTAACCCATCTAATCATCCTACAGCCCAACCGTGGTGCAGACTGAGTGTTGTCTTTGCTCTTTACAGGCTGCCAGAGTTGTTGCTGGGGCAGAATTTTTTTTGCAAAAAATGAATCTTACAAATTATAGTCTTGTTAGAAATGTAATTAAAAAAAACCAAAGCTCAAGCACTTAAGGTTATGTCACTGTGGAAACCTCCTAGATGTTGTGATTTCTCTTATGCATTTCTCTGGGCCAAATTCTCACTCACGTGAGCCAACGTTGCATAGCTCTGCAATAACATTCGGACCTGCTGAAATACAACAGGTAGCACGTTGCACCTGCATTCCAAGCTTCTGGCCCCAGAACCAAAGGGTATGTGGAACCCATTGAAGTCAGAACCTGGCAATCTGTTTGCCACCCATGACCTAGGTTCTGAACTCTGAGGTGACCAACAGGCAGTCCCTTCTAGGCCTAGCCTGTAGCCACCGGAGCATGGGGTCATTTGAAGGCAGAGGCTCTAGGTTGCAGGATGAACCCTCCTTCACCTAGTCCTGCTCACCCTTACTCCATCTCTGCCATTCCTCAGCTATCTGGACTCAGTTGTCTTTGTCCATGTTTGTGCATTGTGGGTACATGTGCGGGGAGGGTCAGTATGCAGGAAACTAACCTGCTTTCTCTTTGGCCGTGCTGCTTGGTTGCAGTTTCTGACGTGTCACCACTTCAAGTAAGAGCTTCACAATAGCTTATGGGTTGGCACAAGGCAGTGCATTGCAGAACTCAGCCCAGTGGCTTTGGACTCCACCGCTCTGCCTCAAACAGCCCATCCTCAGGTGCATACGAATGTGGGACTGGGCGGTGTGGTAAGAGTATGTCATGGGGAAGCCAGCTCTGTGGGATGCAGCCAGGGCCAGCCGTGGCTGGACTCTAAGCAAGAGTGGAACTGCCAGCTGCAATGGAGCACTCAGCTGAGGGGTTGTTTCACTCCCAAGGCAGGTCAAGCCTTGCAATGCGGCTGTTGCTTCAGAGTCTGCCCATGAACCTACACAGGGCCTCAAGCAGCTGCTTACAGCACTCAGATTTAAGCCTGGCCCCAAATGCAGGGGAAGGGCCGAGGGAGAGATGCCTTCTTGCTATCACTTAAGTATAAACACTGCTGAAGGTAACTTACCGCCTTCTCTGGAGGAGGCTGTATCATGCTGGGGCCTTCAGCACTGAAACAGCAACTGCACAGACATATGAAGAAAACATAAGAATGCATGGAATTTTTTCCAAATGGGAAGTAACCCCCTGGCTTTCAGTTCAGCCTGACTGGTTTTCAGGGTTCTGGGCCAACAAGGACTCTATTTGCTTCATTTAGCTGTTGTTCAGGTAATTGCAACGGGGACTAAGTGGAAACACACAACAAGAAAGACCATTCTGAAGGAAAGCACAAAGCTCTCTAAATGGTGTGAGAAATGAACAGGGGAAACTAGAGGCACACTGAGGGAGAGGAGGACTAAGCCAGTAAGAATTGAGTCCGGCTAAATCAATATAAGGTGGTTGTCCATGCACATGAGTTGCAATGATTTAACTGAAGCAGTTTCCGAACTGAATTAAAGTTGTAAAATTTTCACATGTAGACAAGGACTTACTCTCAGGCATTTAGCTTGGAAGAAGGGCTAGGGAAAGACTGCCTGTGGCAAGCTGTCCCATAAAGATATAGAGTAGGAGCTACTCCCTGTTTGGCTCCACAGAGGAATACGTTTCGGCTCTGGTTTTTGTACATTTTAGATTTCTACTATATGAGCAGTCCAATACTTGAGATAACAGGGGTTACATCATCCAACATCATTCAGTGGGCTTGCTGAATGCAGGATTAATGTGGAGAAGCTATTCTAAAGAGAGCTAGTCACACTATTTGTTTTCCTTTTGCTATACATTTGCGGTAGCAAGTACAGCAGGTTTTTAATGAGATTTGATAATATGCTCTCAGCCCCGTGTGTTGTAGCACAGACATAGATGGATATCTAGCTCTATCTCTGTAGGATAAATCATGTCAAGACGATGGATCTTTTCATTCCTTAAAAATGAAAAGAAGATGCAATTTGAAGTGTCCCGCCTCAGCTAGCTGAGCTAGGTTTCCATTATCAATCATCCAAAAGAACCGGCATGATTCTCGTAGCTGTCTTTCCACATGTGGCAAGCTTTAGGTTAAGAGCTGCGAGGCATGCAGATGGCAGATATGAGGATGGCAAAATTCCATTTGTGCTCCAAATAGAGATCAGGTGCTTGTCAGATGGAACTTATCTGGGGCCTTACTGAAGAAAATCAATAGCCACATTTTTCTGAATACTCAGAATGGCAACAAAAGATGTGACAGAAGAGTGGAAAAAAGTACAGGATTTGTTACTTTCAGATAGATTTCTCCTGTTTGCCAGCTTCTATAAAGGAAGCTTAAAGTGTCACCTGCCACTGACAATCCAGCCAGCTACTATCCAGGATTGAGCCACCCATTCTTAGATAAGATTATTGAGTGAGACAACTCTGAGTACCTAGGTGGCTCAGATCTCGTTGACCCTGGTCCTTCTGGGTACTGACCAAGGTTTGGCTTGGGGGCAGCTCTGTCTCAGTACTGCTGATCACAAGGTGTTGTTCGCTATCTTGCAGATACCAGTGAAGGTTGCTCTTCAGTGGCTTGGCTGCAAGGGTTCTTGTCTGTGGGGTTCTGTAGAGCTCCAATTTGTCCCCACTCTGCTCAATATGGATAAAGAAAGAGATATGGACTATGATATATATACTGGTTATTACAGCTCTTTATTTTTCTCTCCTCCAGTACTGCAGTGCTTGGTAGAGATTGGGTTGTGGATAAATGGTGGCTGGCTGAAGCTCAGCCTAGATAAACCAGAAGTGATGTGGTAGGATTTGGGAAGATATGGCCAATAAGACATAGAATTGTGCAACTTCAGGAAATCCTGCAGATATTTCCCACTGTTGCTAATTTAGGGTTATGCTCCCCAAAAGCCACAACTTATGGCCCTAGTATAGACATGTCATGTAACCTTGCTCATAGCAGGTTTATTGATATACAGGTGATTTAAGAGCTCAGTGTTGCCTAACTCTGCTTCCATTTAAGTCAATGGTAAAACTCCCACTGATTTCAAAGAGAGCAGAGTTAAGCCAGTGCTGAGCACTTTGGAAAATCCCACCTTCTCTGTTGAAAACACCGGTGGACTATTTACAGTTGCGCTTCCAACATTGCTACCATCAGTGGTGATGCAGTGTGGAGAGTTTGCAAACTGGGGGGAATTTTGGATCACCGGCTGCTTTTAGATGGTCACAGAGCAGCAATGACCAGGGTCAGCTCTTTTTCATCTCCATCGGACCAGGAGGGTGAGATCACCTGGCAATTAGATGGCTTCAGAGCAGTGCCTTAGAGTAACTCAGGAAGTGAAGCTAGAACAGAATGCAGCAGTTTGAGTCATAAGTACTGATAGTTTTTCTCTATGACCTGATCCAATGCCCATTGAAATCATCACTGTGCATCCATTGACTTGGATGGGTGCTATATCAGAGAGGCGTGGTCTTTCAAATGTGAAATACAACACTGGTCCTGGCCGCTTGTGGCCATTAAAGCTTGTTGTATTGACCAAATTCCAACTATGTTAATGACATTTTGCCTATAGTACCTACTGGTCAATTCACCCTTCAGTTTCACTTGGATATTGTAGTATAGTGTTACAATGCACTGGTACAGTTCACACAAGAAATGGCTACATTATAGATATGGATCAGTCCCTTTGTATAATTCCAATATGTAATCTCTCCCTTAGTTAAAGTTAAGATGGCTACAATAAGTATCATAGACTAGAAAATAAGTGCCAAGAACATGACAGGTTAAATAAAAAAAATCACAACAACTTTTACAAGTAATCATTAAATGACATTTAAACCTAACATTAAGTAACCTGTGAGAACGTAACAGCCTTATCTTATCATCTGCATGTTTTAATAATGTACATGGAGACTTGAATTCCTTTGCAGTAAGTATGTTCCATAACACAAATCTAGTCATGTGAGTTCTGAAGTAATATAATGGATGTGTCATTTAGCTTCATTAGAAATGAATTAAGATTGTTCAGGAGGAAAGGTGTTTTATAAGTCCTGATCCTGAAACTGGATCTAGATATGCAGATCTCTGTGCCTGGAGCCCTGTACTGGGACAGGGAACAGCCCATGTGGATGTGATAAACAGGACTGGTGCCTGAATGTAAGATCAATATCTGCCAAGATAAAATTCATATGATCATTAATACTGAAAGAGTGTTTACAAATCTATTTTGTTCTGTGCCACTGATGCTGTTCTTTCATATTTTGCATTTCCCATGGTTAGGACAGCGAGGCTAAGATGGTTACTTTCACTTTTGTTTTTTAGTCACTTTTGCTTTCTGATACCTTGGCTTTCCTGTGTGCTCAGTTGTTGGGTGTACGTTCACACTTGCAGGGCAATGTTGAAATTAAAAAAAAATAAATAAATCTGATTATTCATTGACTTGAAAAAAAATTCAGGAAAACATTTCTTGACATAGTCTGCCATCAAAACGCCCCCAGAAGTCTGCCATATAGCCTAGATAGTGTCTCTTAAACTGTATTTTAGACCTTGATTTGTCTGAGAGGGAAGGGGAAATGAGCACATGTAGCTTATTTTAGAAATTAGAAAAAGCAAAATTAAAACAGCCTCTCAGTTCTTCTTTAAGCGATTGTCCGTGCAGATGCCTCTCTTGGTGCCTATGTGTATAAAGTTGGGTTTTATAACAGGATGGCCTGACCCTTGAGGGTGTGTCTACAGCAAAATGAAACACCCATGGCTGGCCCATGTCAGCTGACTCTGACTCGTGGGGCTCCAGCTGCGGGGCTGTTTAATTGCGGTGCAGACGTTCAGGCACAGAATTCATGGGAGGCAAGGCTTGAGACCTTTCTGCTTGAGAAATCCATGTAAGCCTTTTCGCACTCTGGGACTTATGGAGAACCCCCATCCCTCTGATGAGTTGAGACACCACGCTGAGCCTGCGGGTCACTTCTTATAAATCTCATTTGTCTACCGCACCAGCATTAACCCCGATAGAGGCAAGAAGGAGCACTGTTTCTGTTTCATCCTCGATTTTTGGCATCAACGCATTTATTCATCATTTTGAATTCTACATGGTTACCCTGGCTTCTTTAATCCCTTCTTTGGATCCTATGGGCTGGTTCACAGCTCTCTACCTGCAAAATGCATATTTTCACATTTCGATACATCCAGCACACAAAGTGTCTGAGATTTCTGGAAGGAAGGTCAGTCACACTGCCAATACAGAGTCCTGCCCTTTGGCCTTTCCACAGCTCCATGGGCCTTCACCCAGGTTCTGGCCAAGCTCAACTGCAGAGACAAGGAATCTGGATATCCCCCTATCTTGACATCTGTCTAGTTCAGGCAGAAACCCCACAACAAATGACCAACTCACTTCCACTGATGCTAATTCCTTTTGCTTCAGTGACACTCAAGATCAACAGAGAGAGATCCACATGAACCCCAACCTGGAGCAGTGTTAGATTCCAGATCCCTGGTGGCATGCTTTCCTCAACAGAGATATCAGACAATGACAAATCTCATTAGGCAGCTCAAACGCTTCCCAGAACACCAGTGAGGACATGCCTCATGCTCATAGTGCACATGGTGGCATGCAGTTAATGTCACACCACATGCCAGATTTCACCTTAATTCTTTGCAAGGTTAAGATCACTATACCGCATGGACCAGTTGGTCACAATTCCTCCAGAAGTCCTATCTTTAAACTGGTGGACAGAACCTTTCCATGTTTGCAGTGGAATTCTCTTTTCCATGCCCCTACCTAGGAAGACTTTAGGAATAGATGCTTCCACTCAGGGCTGGGGAGTGCATCTCAACCAGCTAGGCTGTCCTACACATCAGCATTCTAGAACTCAGAGCCAAACAGCTGGTGTGCAAGGTTTTCCTGCCCCATTTTCAGGGCTTAACAACCCAAGTGCTGACAGACAAGAGCACAACAGTGGACTATATCAACAGACAAGAGGGAGCAGGATCCTCCCTATTCTCTCAAGAAGCCATACATAGTTGTGAATAGTGTACCCTTATCACACCACACTGGTAGATCTCCACCTACCAGGCCTTCAGAACAGCCTGGCAGACTGACTTAATAGGGCTTTATCTAAGAAGTGCCAGTGGTCCCTCAAGGATCCAGTCCTCCACAAAATCTTTTGCAGGTGTGGTTTGCAATGGTACACCTATTTGTGACATACCACAACAAGAAATGTCAGAAGTTTAGTTCCAGAGTGGGGTGCCAGTCCAGGCTCCCTGAGAGAGGCCTTCTTTGTTCCATGGACTCCAGAATTACTGGCTCCCCATTGAGCTCAAGGCTGCCTGCTACCTTTGTCATCTTTTAATGAAGACAGCTGTGGTGGCGGTGTTAGTAGTAGTAACAATAATAACAGCAGCAATTACATATAGGGATGGTAGCAATTACCTTTCCTAGGAATATATGGGAAATCCAGGCCTTCATGGCAGATCCCTTGTACATGGTCTTTACAAGGACAGAGTCATCTGTAGGCCTCACCTAGAGATTTTACCTGAGGTGGCTTCAGACTTCCCCATAAATCAGTTTTTTCTCTCCTAAGCCACCCTCTTCCCCAGGTGAAACAAAGCACTACACATTAGATGTGGGGAGAGCATTGTCCTTTTACTTAGATGGAACTACATTGTTCAGGAGAACACAGACTGTGTGACAAAGTTCCTCCTCTATCTTGGTGGGTCCTGTGCTTATTGGCAGATTTTCTTGCCTCAGAGATTCACCATGTGGGTTGGGGAACAGCCCAGAGACCTTCCCCTCTGGAAGAACCCACAGTCCAGGTCAGTTGGGAGGTTTGGGGGGAACCCAGGCCCACCCTCTACTCCAGGTTCCAGCCCAGGGCCCTGTGGACTGCAGCTGTCTATAGTGCCTCCTGTAACAGCTGCATGACAGCTACAACTCCCTGGGCTACTTCCCCATGGCCTCCTCCAAACACCTTCTTTATTCTAACCACAGGACCTTCCTCCTGGTGTCTGATAACACTTGTGCTCCTCAGTCCTCCAGCAGCACACCTTCTCAGCTCCTTGCGCCTCTTGCTCCCAGCTCCTCACACTCTCACACTACAAACTGAAGTGAGCTCCTTTTAAAACCCAGGTGCCCTGATTAGCCTGCGTTAATTGATTCTATCAGCTTCTTCTTAATTGGCTCCAGGTGTCCTAATTAGCCTGCCTGCCTTAACTGGTTCTAGCAGGTTCCTGATTACTCTAGTGCAGCCCCTTCTCTGGTCACTCAGGGAACAGAAAACTACTCATCCAGTGACCAGTACATTTGCCCTCTACCAGACTCCTGTACCCCACTGGTCTGGGTCTGTCATAACTGTTTGTTGCATTTGCTGAGAGGGTTCTGGGGCAACCCGTGTCCACCCACAGATTGTCCAAGTGGGTCTCAGACTGTATAAGAACTTGCTATGAGTTAGCTAGGAAAGATTTCCCCTGGTCATATATGGGCTCATTCCACTAGGGTTCAGGCAGCTTCAGCTTTCTGTTTGGGTAATGTGCTTGTATCAAAGACATGCTGAGCAGCACCATGGCACTTGGATCACATGTCTATCACTCGGTATTCCCTAGTGCAAGCTTCCAGATCAGATGCTAGTTTCGGTAGGTCTGGCCTGCAATCAATATTTAAGTAGAACTCCTCTTGCCCCCTCCAAGCAAACAGGAGCTGATTGTTAGTCCCCCAAGAGTGGAATCTGTGTGGGCAATTGCTCGAAGAAGAGAGAACAGTTACTTACCCTACAGTGGCTGCCATCCTTCTCCCCTTTTCCAGAGTCCTGCAGCTATGGGACTTTTTACTGGCAAAGGAACTGAGAGATAGTTGAGGCCATGCCACCCTTTATGCCCTCAGCTATGGGGGGCAGAAAAGAGGAAAGAGGGCGCCCACAGTGAAATTGTTGCCACAACCACCACTGCTACTAAATAATAATCCAGACTGGCATACAGGGGCACAAGCAAACCACGAGAGTAATCCAGATGGAGAAAACATTGTGAAGAACCACACTTATAACAGGGTAAATAACCATTCTTTCACTTCAAACTACTTGTGACAAAAGACATGCCAAGTGGAAAATGCAGTAGTAATGTTGCTTTGCACTTACGCGGTACTCAAAGGACTTAGAAAGATGGAAAAGTGTCAGCACCACCAGTTTACAGAGGTGGGAACTGAGGAAAGGTAAGCTGACTGACTTGCTCAGGGTCACATAACAGGCTAGTGCCAGAGCCTGGAATGGCAGAGGGGCTAAATTCTGGCCTGCACCGAGGCTGTTCTGATAGTACAAAGCCGATGCAAGCTGGACTGGAGAACTGTGAGGGCAGTCTGCTGGGTGAGGCAAGTGGCCAATGGAAGCATGTGACTACAAGAACCAGCCAGGGGAAAAGACCGGCTAGTGAAGGAGAAATAGAACTCAGGAACAGGTTTGCTGAGGTGGAAAAGGAAGAAGGGGCACAGCAGGCAGTAACAGAAGGTGGGAGGGCAAGGAAGAAGAGAAGAACAGCTAATCCTACAAGAAGAGGGGAAGAGTCAATGGAGATAGAGTTCAGAGCCCCAGGAGGACAAAACTCGCAGAAGATTGCAAGTGAGAACACAAGCCAAGAGGACTTGCAGCCAGAAAGAACAGAAGGAGGAAGGCTGAAAAATCACACCAACACCAGGAAGAGGCAGATCTATGTGATTGGGGACTCCCACTAAGAAGAACAGACAGACCTGGCACCAGAGCTGAACTGGAGAATAGAAGAATGTACTGTCTGCTGGTAGCTAAGGTATGGGATGTGGACCTGAGGCTGAAGAGGATCCTACTGGGAGCTGGAAAGACTCCACTGATTGTCCTTTATGTTAGAACAAATGACACCGCTAGATTCTCGCTGGAACGCATCAAGGGAGACTGTGTCAGGCTGGGGAAGACGCTTAAGGAAATGGAGGCTCAGGTGATCTTTAGTGAGATTCTACCTGTCCCTAGAGGAGGAGAGTGAAGGTGAGACAAGATTATGATGCTCAGGCAGTGGAACTATAAGGAGAGCTTTGGGATGTTAGACTACTGGGAGGCATTCATTGACAGAGGACTGTTCTTATGGGATGGATTCCACTTGAGTAGAGAGGGAAATAGACTTCTGGGATGGAGGTTGGAGCTTTAAATTAGGAATTTGGGGAAGACAGTGGGGAGATGATTATGGAATCTTCATGCCTGATTCTAACATTGAGTGGGAGGAAAATCAAGTAATGGAGAAAGGAACAAAAGAGGATAGGAGAGGAAAGGTAGTGCCAATACCAATGACAATAACAGTTGGGTAGGTGATACTGGCAGATTGACTGTACCCAATTGGGCGAGGAATCTGGGTGAAGCCAAGCAGGAACAACAAAGATGTCTGTACACTAATGCAAGGAGCCTGGGTAACAAAATGGAGGAACCCGAACTACTGGTGCAGGAAGTGAAACCAGCTATTATAGGGATAACAGAAACATGGTGGAATAGGAATCATGACTTGAGCATGGGTATTGATGGGTATGTGCTGTTCAGGAAAGACAGAAATAAAGATAAAAGTGGTGGCATTGCATATTAATGAGGTAGGCTGTAAAGAAATTAGAAATGATAGAATAGATAAAGCAGAATCTGTTGGATCAAAATCACTTTGCAGAAGAAAGCTAACAGAGGCTCTACTGGGGTTGTGCTTGGGGTCTGCGACAGATCCCCGGGATCTGATTTGGATATGGATAGAGACCTCTTTGAAGTGGGCATTCACCTACAAAAGCTTATGCTCCAATACTTCTGTTAGTCTGAAAGGTGCCACAGGACCCTCTGTTGCTTTTTAAATGAAATAAATACTACTGGGAATTGTGTGATTACGGGAAACTTTAATTTCCCAGATATAGATTGGAGGAAAAGTGCTACTAATAATGGTAGGGCCCAGGTATTTCTGGATATGATAGCTGGTAGATTTCTTCACCAAATAGTCACTGAAACAACAAGAGGTGATGCCATTTTAAATTTAGTATTGGTAAGTAGCAAGGACCTTATAGAAGAACTGGTTGTAGAGGACACCTGGGCTCACATGATCATGAGCTAATTCAGGTTAAAATAAATGGAAGGATAAAAAAAGATAGGTCTGAAACTGGAGTCCTGAATTTCAAAAGTGTAAATTAAAAAATTAAGGGAAGTAGTTAGGGAAGTGGATTGGACTGAAGAACTCAAGGATCTGAATGTGGAGGAGGCTTGGAATTACTTTAAAGTTGCAGAAGCTATCTCAAGTCTGCATCTTAAGCAAGGGGAAAAAATTCACAGGGAAGGGTTGCAGTGCAAACTGGGTGAACAAGCCTCTCAAACAGGTGATTAAGAGAAAGCCTACAAGGAATGGAAGATGGGCTGGGTCAGCAAAGAAAGCTACCTCTTGGAGGTCAGACAGTGTAGGGGAGAAGTGAGAACTGCCCAAATCCAAGCAGAGTTGGACTTTGCAAAGGGAATTAACCGTAAAAGTTTTTTTTTTAAGCCATAAAAATAAAAAGAAAACAAGGAAAGTAGACATGGGACCACTAATCACTGAGAATGGGATAGAGATTAAAGATAATCTGGGCATGGCTCAACAGCTAAACGAATACTTTGCCTCAGTTTTTAATAAAGATAATGAGGAGCTTATGGGAAGGGACAGGGCGCCTAATGGAAACGAGGATATGAAAATATAACTTACAACATCTGAGATGGAAACCAAACTCAAACAGTTTAATAGGGCCAAATCAGGGGGCCGGATAATCTCCATCCCAGAATACTAAAAGAACTGTCATATGAAATCGCAAGGCCAATAGCAAGGATTTGTAATGAATCTGTAAACTGGGGGGTCTTACCATATGACTGGAGAATTGCTACTATAGTACCTATTTTTTTAAAAAAAGGGGAAAAAATTGATCTGGGAAACTACAGGCCGGTTAGTTTCACCTCAATTGTATGGAAGGTCTTGGAACAAATTTTGAAAGAAAAGGAGTTAAGTACATAGAGGCAAAGGGTAGAGGGGATAGAAATACCACATGGTTTTACACGTGGTAGGCTACCAGGCCAACCTGATCTCTTTTTTTTGAGAAGATAATCGATTTTTTTTTTTAAACAAAGGAAATGCAGTAGATCTAATTTACCTGGATGTCAGTAAGGCATTTGATACAGTTCCACATGGGAAATTATTCAATAAATTGGAGAAGATGGGATTTATATGAGACCTGAAAGGTGGATGAGGAACTGGCTAAAGTGGAGACTACAATGGGTCATACTGAAAGGTGAATGGTCAGGCTGGAGGGAGGTCATTAGCAGAGTTCCTCATGGATCAGTCTTGGGACCAATCTTTTTTAACATTTTCATTCATGATCTTGGCACAAAAAGTCAGAGTGTGCTAATAACGTTTGCAGATGACACAAAGTTGAGAGGTATTGCCAATATGGTGGAGGACCAGAATATCCTACAAGATGATCTGGAGGACCTTGGAAACTGAAGTAATAGATATGGGATGAAATTTAATAGTGCAAAATGCAAGGTCTTGCACTTAAGGACCAACAACAAGAATTTTTGCTATAAGCTTGGGATGATCAGTTGGAAGTGACTAAGGAGGAGGAAGAGCTGGGTGTATTGGTTGATCATGGAATGACTATGAGCCACCAATTTCATGCGGCTGTAAAAAAGATGAATGCAATTCTAGGATACATCAGGTGAGGTATTTCTAGTAGAGACAGGGAAGTGTTATTGCCATTATACAAGAAACTGATGAGACCTCCTCTGGAACAGTGTGTGCAGTTCTGGTCTCCCATGTTTAAGAAAGATTAATTCAGGCTGGAACAGATGCAGAGAAGGGCTACTGGGATGATTAGAGGAATGGAAAACCTACCTTCTGAGAGGAGTCTTAAGGAGATTGGCTTGTTTATCCTAACCAAACCAAGGCTGAAGGGAGATCTGATTGCTCTCTATAAATACATCGGAGGAGTAAACACCGTGGAGAGAGAGGAGTTATTTAAGTTAAGTTTCAATGCTGACACAAGAACAAATGGATATAAATTTACTATCTAAAAGTTTAGGCTTGAAATTAGACGAAGCTTTCTAGCCATCAGAGGAGTGAAGTTCTGGAACAGCCTTCCACAGGGGGGCTGGAACAATTTTAATAGTGGGGGTGCTGAGAGCTATTGAACCAAACTGTAAACCCTGTATATGATGGAAACCACTTCACGCCAGGGGATGTTGCAGCACCCCCCTGCAGCCCTAGTTCCACCTATGGCCTTTCAAGGGGAGCAGTGGGGGAAAAAAATTAACTGGCTTCAAGAGTGAGCTTGATAAGTTTATAGAGAGGATGGTATGATGAGGTTGCCTATAATGGCATGTAACCAATCTGCGACTGCTAGTAGCAAATATCTCCAATGGCCGGTGATGGTACACTAGATGGGGAAGACTCTGAGTGACTACAGTGAATTCTTTCCCAGGTGTCTGACTGGTTGGTCTTGTCGACATGCTCAGGGTCTAACTGGTCGCCATATTTGAGGTCAGGAAGGAATTTCCCACTGGGTGAGATTGGCAGAGACCCTGGGGTTTTTTCGCCTTCCTTTGAAGCATGGGGCATGGGTCACTTGCAGCTTTAAACTAGTGTAAACGGTGGATTCGCTATAACTTAAGGTCTTTAAACCACAATTTGAGGACTTCAGTAATTCAGCCAGAGGTTAGGGGTCTATTACAGGAGTGGGTGGGTGAAGTTCTGTGGCCTGCAGTGTGACTGATTGGATGATCACGATGGTCCATTTTTGGCCTTTAAAGTCTATGAATCAATGAGATGAGAAATAGGTTTAATTGGCTGCCTAGGGATTCTCCTTCTGTAAAGGGAATCCCCAGGAGGTAATGAGGCAGCATATCGGCTCTACATCACACAGCCTCCTGGTCTGCAGCGCAGGAGACATTTTCAAGGGAAAGTGGGGATGATAGGGTATTTCTGCACTCTAGAATGGCCCCTTGGGAGTGTGAACACCTGGGTGTAAGAGCAGCCTTTGGGTTGCTCTAACTTATGCTGGAAACTGGGCTGGTCCCTGGGCAGTCCCAGGATCCAAGGCCAGAAAAGTGGTACATGTAAGGCCACCTTCATCTGCCCATCCTTCCCCCATCCTGTGCTGGGATAGGATCCCGAGAGACTCTTCTGAGCCCTGGTCCTGTATTGCATTCTTGGGAGCCTGCTGCCTTTTGCTTATATTTATACTTTGTTTGATCTCAGACACTGAAAAATAATTGAGCTGAAAATACTTATAGCTGTATACTGCCTTTTCTGAACTGTTTCTCATTCCCAGCCAGTGGCAGAATTGCAGTGGGAAAATGTAAGCAGCTGGATTTAACATTGTCAAGACAGCTCTGACTGCAGCCAGGTTAAATTAGCTCCCTATTTTCCTTGCCCTCCCCCTTTGTCCCTCCCCACTATAATTCACTGCATCTCTTTAGGTGTCTGACAACTGGGGGAGCAGTAAGCAAATAGTTAAAAGTTTTGCTTCTCCACCCAGTGGTGTGGTGGGTGTTGCCTGTGTCAGAAACAATATAAGAACAGTCGGAAGTTGCAGCTGGCAAGTAAGATTTGGAGTAGAAGTGGTGGGGCATTTAGATCTGGTGGGGACTGTCTTTTCCCTGAGACTGTAAACACTTGATCTGTGCAGAATGTCCGAAAACAAGAGAAAGGGGAGAGGAAAGGGCAAAAAGAACAAAGAAGGGAAAAAAAGGGAAAAAGAACCAGACCAAGGAAAAGGTACTTTCAATTTTTAACAAATTTTACTGCAATTAAAAAAAAATCCCTCTAGCAAGAGAGTACTTGTAGATTGCATGAGTCAACTGAAATAATAAATAGCATCTACCAAGCAAATCTGTCTCCATCTCATTCATATTTCAGGCAGGTAGATATCTTTCTTTATCAAATCCTCTTTATTCCTAACCCCCGCAAGAATTTTGGGCAGTGTTTTCTCTAGAAATAGCAACACTCATGATTTCATATACAGTGGTGACATGATAATTAGAGGTTTTCAGGCTAATAGTTTTTTCTTTTCCTAATGTAAATATCAAAGTCTCTAGTTTGTCAGGGATGGGGGAATAAACCTTGGGATAGATGAACTATCATAGAGCAAATCTGATTTAATTTGCAGCATCATTATTAAAGCAACTGTATTGCATTTCAGCTAAAAGCACGTGTGCTGGAAACCTCCACTCTTGTTATTGGTATCGGATTGTTAATTACAGGCTCTGAAAGATGTGGCTGCTGCTCCCTGAACCTAGCACTGTAATCGCTTAGCTGATGTTGGGTAAACATTCATACTGCGTTTAATTCCTACTGTTTTGATGCAGAATAACTGTTTTGTGCTGGAGAAGAACGGAAATTATTTCTGGAAAATACAAATGTTCTGGGGGTGATGTACCAGAGTGGGGTCTCTCTCTCTCTCTCTCTTCCCCCTCCCCCCCCCATTATACTGGGGAAACGATTATTCCTGGTGGTTACTTATCTGTTGTTTATCTGAAAATTTATTTGGACAGTGCAGCAGGTCTATAATGGTTTCGTTTTTTATTAGTGTGGAGAGAAACTAGAAGCTGGACTTTTGTACTGGGGGAAACTTTCAGATGGATTAGAGCTAAAGCTGGCTCCCACCTTATGGACCACATTCTGCTCTCCTTCACACTGGGGGAAATTCAGAGTAAGGCCATTGACCTGAACAGACTTGCTTGGGTTTTCCCTGGTGTAACTGACAGTAAAATTTGTCTCTGCCCTTCCTCATAATCTTTTTGGTATTGTTCCCTCCCCTCTCCCCGAGTCTGTCCAGCTGTGTGACCATGTCATGAAGTCAGGATAGTGGGTGTTAGTGTGATGTCAGATGTCCATGGTGACATGTTATGGTGTCATGAACAGAAGGGTCTGTCTTTGCTGTAGGATTAAAGACCAGCTGATCTGGGAGGGAGAATGTTTATCTGTGAATCAGAACTTTCTCATGAAGGGGAACTCACCAGAGACAGCTGCTTCGGAGCAATGAGGGAGGGGTCATGCCTGCCTCATGGGCAACTGGGCAAGGGCAGGGGTAGGGCCTGGGTAGTTGGGTTGCGATAGGTACGGGGGATGGTGCCTACCCCCTTAGTCATTGGGCTGTGACAGGAGGAGGGGCGCTGTCTGGGTGGTTGGGCTGTGACAGGCGGAGGGGGCGATGCCTCCCCCTGGGTAGTTGGGCTGCGATGGGTGGGGCGATGGTGACTCCCCCTGAGTAGTTGGGCTGTGATGCGTGGTGGGTAGGTGCGCTGTGTGTGGGGGAGGCGGGGGGGCGGGGCTGGCCCTTGGGTAGGTGGTGCTGCAGGCAGGGGGGGTGCCTGGCCCTTGGGTAGGTGAGCTGTAGGCAGGGGGGTGCCTGGCCATTGGGTAGGTGGGCTGCAGGCGGGATGTGTGTGTGCCTGGCACTTGGGTAGGTAGGCTGTAGCAGGTAGGGTCGGGTGGTGCCTCTGTTGTTTTTAACCCTCCTGTGGAAAGCTCAGAGTGAGACAGAGGGAAAAGCAAAGAAGAAAAGGGACTCGGCCTGGAGAGATTCAGACGCTGCTCTGGGCTTGCCTAGTTCCTTTCAGATGCCCCAGACTTGCCCTCCAGCAGGGTGCGTCACTTTCTGTAAAGATGTCTGCATTACAGTGTATACATTGCACGGCAAGTGGGATTCTCTGGTGAAAGAGAAACATGCCCTGTGTTGTTACTGATCTGACCATGGAGTTGGATGCAGGAAAGTTCTTCCCCTTCCCAAGCTGTCATCCTTTAGAGAACCCAGAAATGTCATTTGGAAGACAAAGGAAGACACAGTGCAGCCTGCAAAAAAAGGGGGTGGCGGGGGTGGGTGGGGAATGCTGGACACTTTTTGGCCCATTTCTTCAGAGGTATTTAGACTCCTAACTCCCATTGAAATAAGTGGAAGTTAGACACCTAAATACTTCGGTGTTTCTGGGGTTTGCCCCTCTTTTCCCCACAGGAATATTTCTGAAGGTGCCAAATTCAGTTCATCCAGCTCCGGCTCTCACCCAGCATCAGCAAGTTAGGGAGTTGGCCTTTGTCAGTCTGTACTGACCAGATGTCTTACCTGGTCCAGAAAACTAGGCCGGATTCTCCTCTCATACAGCCCAGCTCGACGGAGCCAGGGAAGTTGCTCATTTTCCCCAGCGTGAGAGGAGAACTAGGCCTATGGAGGGGTTAGACTCAATGTTCATGTCCGTGCATCCATAGCCAGAGCCCCTCACTGTACAACCCCAGGAAGGGGAGATGGCGGCAGAGATCAGTGAGGCCTGATGGGATCCAGGGGAACATTCTTTCTGACCACAAATGATGTGACATACGCAACACGAATGACTTTTCCAGGGCTGTTACCTCAAAAGAATCTACAGTGCCTGCAGAAGAGAATAGGATGTGAACGGGAGGGTTCTGATGGGACTGTTGAGTCATCTAAGTTATTTAGGCAGAAGTCTGCAGTCACAGAAATATCATTGTAACTGGGATGGAACCGGTGGTTTTAGTCTTGGAGAGAAGAATGCAGAGCTCCAGGGGAGCTACATGGAATTTTTAAGAATTGCAGCTACACTGCAGATGGCTAGTGCTGCACATGCCACTGGATACTGTCACTCACTGAGTCAGTCAAGCATGGGGCAAAAGGAATATGGAGAAGATTAAAACACATTAAAAAACCCTGGAAAGTAGCCGATTATTTACTCTGGTTCCCATTTATTGAGCACATAGAAACTGATCTTACCTAGCAGGTGACCCAGGTCAATTGAGTCCCTTCTCTAGTTCTATTAAGTTTGGTTTACCCTCTACAAAACTTATAAGCTTGGTTGTCCTTTTTCCCTCTCAAGTGAATGTGCTGCTGGTGGAAGGTGTTAGATTGGCAGCCCTGGAGAATGAAGTCCTCTCTTGACTGTTTCCCTGAGCCATCCTGGGACCGTTTAAATTCTGAAGACTGCAAATATCATATAGCATCCCTGTGTCTAGATAACAGCAGTCCAACTTCTGTGAGACAGAGACCAACAGAAAGTATCAGGTTCAGCATGCAACAGTAAAAACCTGATTTAGGAACAAGACTAGAGGGAGGTTGTTGTTGTGATGTATTTGTTTCTCATATCTCTTGCAATGTGCTAGGTGTCGTTCCTGCCCCAAAGCACTTACAGTCCCAAGTCCTGGTCCTGCAAACATGCAGTGTGACAGAGCCATGCTACTCCTACATCTGCACTGGGTCCTAGAGGAAGAATTCAGTGTCCATGTCTATCAATCCTGGCACTGCTCTCCAGCATGGCAATCACAGAGAAAGCACTAGAGACTAGAGCACCCTCAAACCTATGTAACTTAGGAGAAGAGAATTTTCCAGTACAGCTGTCAACCCCTGTTGTCTTTAGATCGGCATAACTGGAGAGTCGACCTCCTGGGAAAGTGCTAGCCTCATTCTGAGGATGAGGAGCCTATATAAGGTACATCCTGCAGTTTCTACCCACTACATTTGCTGCAGGCTGGAACAAGAGACATGGGGAATGCACCAGTAGTGCTGAAGGAGTGCAGGTCTGGAGGAAAATTCTTCCCTGGGAGAGGAGCTGAGACTTAGCTAGAAGACTAGACAAAAGGAGCTGAGGGGTTTGGGTGCCAAAGGACCAGAGATTTAAGCAAGACTCTGATAAGCAGTGAAGCTGTTGCCAGTCACCCTTCCCCGTCATGACACCTATGTGATGTACCTTGGAGAACAGGGCCAAAGTAATTTGTGACCAGGGGAAAAATCTTCCCAGAGCTGGTAGAACAGATGCCAGAAGAGCCATGATCAGGGAAGCTTAAGCTTGTGTGCAAACCTAGTTGCTAGGATGAACAAGAGGGAGACGAGCTCTGATGCCAGAATGCTGGAGAGCACCTAGGTGCGTCAGGGGTGCAAGGAAGCCTTTATAGCATCATAAACGAGGGGAAGAGAAGCCAAACTTCCAGAGGGGAAGAACCCTGAGAGGTTGGAACTACTGACAGTTTGCTAAGGAGATTGTAGGGTAGTTTGCGAGGGAACGACAAGAGAAATGTGAAGTTCCTTGTGGATTGAATTCCTTAGTAATTCCATGTATTCTCTCTTACCTTTAGCTGGCTGCAAGGAAAATGTTGTGTGTGCACAGAATTGGTTGTTATTCACCATTGGTGATCAGGTAGGGGGCACAGGAATCGTGCCATTCTTGTGACCAGCCACTGGTAAGGGTTAACTCTGAAAACTATGGTGTAACGGGAATGAAGGGGAAAGGTTTCCAAAGGTCCCTGCTGAAGAGCATTGCAACAGATGTGTCTTTGTATGTGTTTGGCTTTCACAAGAGTCAGGATTTGATTGTAATTTCCCTCTGGGAGGTGTTAACATTAAAAGACATTCTGAGATTAGAGAGTAAGTCTTTGTGAGGCTCTTGCAGGCTATGGTAAAGAACTTCAGGTTATAAAAAACCAATAGAAGGGTTAATCTTACTGTCAACATTATGAATCTCCAAAGTATTGAATGGATAATCAGACCCAAGTACAAAGGTGAACTGATGATTCGCTCAGTAATTCTTGAATGATGTGATTTACTCTTAATTCTGAGGTAGGTAAGAATGCCCTCTTGCTATAAGTGTTATCTTTGGCTAGGCTTAATTCTAAGCATTTAGTTAAGCTACAGTGAATGCTCTAAGCCTGAAACTGTCCAGTGAAGATGGGAAGAGACAAAAGCAGGATAGATTTCAGGAGCCATGCCCCAATTTGTTTCTGATGGAGCAGTACTAAGGATGAAGTCTGTCCATAGCTCCTTAGATCTATTCTGCTTTTACCTCTTTGCAATTTCACTGGACATTATAAGGGGGGTTCAGTGGATTTTTCACCAGGAATGAATTTGGCCCCATATTTATGGAATTTTTAGGGAAAGCCCCAGTCTGATTAAGGGCTAGTGTTTCTTCTTGGTAACAAAGGAGGCTGTTTGTTTGTGTGGAGTTGAAATCCATGCAGGATCCCTGTTTTGTGCGTTTCCTCATTCTCATCCTGAAGTGAAGCTCTGTGTAAAGCACCGTGGTGCCCGAAGAAAAACTGGAGAAATTATTTCCTAGTAGTATGTAGCGTCCGAGCCTGGAGCTCCTTCAGCCCTCGCCCCAGCCCCACCTCCAGCTTCTTTGTGCTGCTGAGGTCTTGCAAAGGGACAACTGAGAATCCCCCTGAGTCCTAGAGCCAGCATAGGTAGCCCTAAACTACTTGCTACTCCTCTCTTGTGTAGGGAGCAGGGAAGGGTGAAGGAGGGGGCATGCCGGGGCAGGAGGGTGGGGCAGAGAGCACAGTGCCCCAGCCAATAATCCTGGTCTAGTGCAGCAGTCCGTATGAACCTGCTCCAGCCGACATCACTTAGAACAGCCCTTTGTCTGGCTCAGGACAGAGGGAGCAGAGAGATGGTCTGGAGCCTCTTTTTTCACCTGCTCTCCTCAGCTGCATGAGTGTGGACTCAGCACAGCTGAGGCGTTTAAACACCCTCCAGGCAGGATTTAGGGGTAACGGGGAACTGGTTTGGAAGTCTGCTGGTACAGATGTTTACGTGATGCCTTGCAAGTCTGTACAGAGTGCCCGCCTACCGTGCCTTCTGGCGGCTAGTCCATGAGGATCTCTGGGCAGGTCATCCAAAGATCAGATGCTATTCAGGCTGTTCCTGCATATCAGACAGGAAGTTGGAGGGGATGACAGAACCGGAGAAGGTGTGGCAAGACGAGCTTCCCCCATCAGGCCAGGGGAAAATGCTGGCCTTCCGAAAGGGCAGAATAAGGAAACACATTGTTGTGGGTTAGCCCCATTTCTCTATCCAAGTGGTTCATTCTGGTCAAATACCTGTCAGTGCTGATCTGGACAAACCTTGCAAGGTTCACCCGTCCCCACACAGAAGGCTCTTGACTGTATGTAAGCCTCATTTCTTGGATCTCTTGGCTGGTACAGAGGGCCCATTTTACCCAGGGCTTTTTTAGGAAGTTATTGAAACTGTAGCAAGAGCACATGGAGCAGCATCTCTTCCCTGAGATGAGGCTGATGTTTATGTTGCTGTTTTTCTTTCGGCATGGTTAATAAAAAATATTTGTACTAAACCTAAAAGTAAATATTTAGATAATTAACAAACTGGTAATTATCTTTGGCAGAATCTCTCACCAGTGCTTATAAAGGATCTCTGGGCAGGTATGCTGGTGAGTAATGGTTCTTCAAGAGACTAGTGGAAGCTTCCTCATGATTTGTTGTACTTTGCATGTGTATAGGCCAGGGGTCGGCAACGTTCGGCACGTGGCTCGCCAGGATAAGCACCCTGGTGGGCCGGGCCAGTTTTATTTACCTGCTGATGCGGCAGGTTCGGACGATCGCGGCCCCCACTGGCCGCGGTTCGCCGTCCCGGGCCAATAGGGGCGGCGAGAAGCCGTGGCCAGCACATCGCTTGCCCGCGCCGCTTCTCGCCGCCCCCATTGGCCCGGGACGGCAAACCGCGGCCAGTGTGGGCCACGATCGGCCGAACCTGCCATGTCAGCAGGTAAATAAAACTGGTCTGGCCCGCCAGGGTGCTTACCCTGGTGAGCTGCGTGTCGAACATTGCTGACCCCTGGTATAGGCAATGATAGTGAAGTTGAGATGTCTATGGAGCCTTCAATTTGAGGATCTCAAAGCCCTTTACTAGCTCCAGCTGATCCTCACAACCTCACTGGGGGAACGTAAGTTGCACTTGTGACTAAGGACATAATTTAGTCTGCAGAATATTTCACTGGTGATGTGTGGAAAGGAAAGAACCCAGCTTGGTCTCAGATCCCAGGCTGAAACTGTCTGGCTGGTGGTTAGGGGGAAAAAACTCTTTCTACCTGCTAACTGATTTGAGACAGAGGAAATATGGAACTCCAGAATGGCCTACCGAGTCATTTTTTGGGATGGAAGTTACTTTAAACTCTGTTAAAACCACACTAAACACAGGTGATGCGAGGGTTTGTTATAAACCGTAGATCAAAGCAAGTTTATTAATCATTTGCTAAGGTCTACAGATATTTCAAACAAAGTTATCTGTGTGTGTATCCGGATTTGCATGCTTGTATAATTTCACTGTAAAATCAGGTTAAAAATAATATGCCAGATTCTCAGTGGATATAAATTGGCTTAGCTCTGTTGCCTTCAGTGGAAATACACTGGGTTGGCACCAGCTGAGGATCTGACCCACTGATTTTCAACTGAGGTTCACTCTGAGTTTTGGGGTTCATTTAAATCTGAAGCTTGGTGGGGTGAGTTGAGAGAGAGAGTGTGTGTGTGTGTGTGGGGGGGGGGGGCGAAAACCCACTCTGATTGAAACTCCAAAGACATGATTGCACGAATCCGGGGCATTGGATACATTTCTAATTGCTGTTAAAGGCAGCAGGCATCACATAGCTAAACTTTTCTTGCGAGCACACTGCTCTTGGGAGTCCTCTCTTTGTCTCTTTTCCTCCTTCCCCATCTCTCCATGCAAAACCTATGAAACCACTTGTTAGTGGAATCTGCTTTCCAAAGCAAAGACTGAAAAGAATCCCCTGTGTCTGACCTGATTTCACGACCTCTCCTGGAACTGTGGCCAGCGGGTTGAGCCCACAGCCACTGAAATCCATGGTAAAGTTACCAGTATCTTTCCCAGGTTTGCTGAGTCACTTGCGTGCTCACTCTCCCTCCTTCCCTTTTAATAACTCTCCCATTGTGAACCATAAATGCTACTGATTAGGTGAACAGCCAGTGACAGTCCCTGGAAGTGTGCTGCTGTGTGTGGGATGTGCCATTCATCTCTGGTTCCCCCTCGGCTGTGACACACACATGGTGTATTTGCCAAGCTCAAAGCCCACTACACCACAAGCAAACAGCTGTCTTCTGCTGCTGGCAAACCTGTGAAACTGCTCGACTTAAACGGCAGGGCCTGCCAGCTACTGCTCCTCGAGACTGCTGCCTTGGTGCTAGGCAGAGGGCCCTCGGATGGCAGGGGTTGTAACATTCTCTGTTTTCAATTGACCTCTTCCTTTTTTTTTTTTTTACCTGAGAGCATATTCCTAAAAAGTCAGCCCATGTGTTTAATAATTCAGTGCACAGCTATGGATTGTTTTTCAGGCCCTTGCAGCACATATAAGACCCTCCAACACTGTCAAAATTCACCAATGAGAAAGTTTTGCTATTGTCCCAAAGCGCTTCCTCTGCTTACTCAGAAGCATCAGAATGATTCCGTAGACACATGGCCCAACCAGGCTTATTCAGGGAGGGGCAGATGAGCACCTAATGCTGCCTGCTGCGGGCCAGACTGGCAAAAGAGCTCAGCTCCCAATATGCACTGACTTTGAGCACTTTTGAAAATCTGGTGCTGCTTGCCAACGAGTTGATGATGCAAATGTCTCCATTAATTTCTTTGCAGCTGGCGGCTTCCATTTTGTAGACTCTGCATTTGTGTTCAGAGGCCAATCCCCCAATTTCAGCTCCAGTTCCAGAAAACACTGTCAGGGTCAGAGAAGAGGAGAGCCAGGTCTGGGCAGAGGAAGTGGAGGGAAGGATATTCTTGATCCTGGTAGCTAGTGCAGAATGTGTCTATCACTTGCTTAATGCTGTTAGCATAGAACTCCGGTTTTTGGAAGGCTGCACTGGCTTCCTGCTTCCAGGTGCAATACCAGTTGTTGAAAGCTTCATAGAATAAGCTCTATTGTTTTGGTTTTGGCTGCTTGAGAAACGGCCTCTGTGTTTTCCAGATAGCTAACGGCAGAAGGCTTTCTTGCTAACAGGTCCTGGATTTGTAGGTCTGGGTATTGCAGGTGGGATGCTGCAAATATTGGGAATTTTCTTCCCCAGTGCATCTATCAGACGCAGAGTTTGTTGACCTTCCAAGGACTGTACATGTCTCATCTACTCATTCAGGTTTTTGCCCGCGGGGTGAGCATGAGGAATGTGATGAACTTTACTGTGGCCTGGTATTTTGTTTAGCATTTGTCAATAACTGGTTTCAGGTTCCTGTATATGTGCCTAGCGACTGCATGATAGGCACATTTAATAAATCCTAAAATAAATAAAATGAACTTTCCAGCTAGCTGTTGGGTAATAAACAAAGCCAAAACATGCGTCTGGAAAGAGGTTGAAACATTACAGAGATGCCAGTTATATGACTAGGAAAAAGGGACTCTGCCCAGAAGAGAATTCTTCCTGGATCTAACATGGAATGATGACTGAGTACCAAAATACTGAATTCTGTACAGTAAGGAGTAGGTTCACATAACAGAGTAGGGCAAGGGGGTGAGATCTCAGAATGGCAAATTTAGGAGAATTTAGAAATGTAGTGAGTAAAATACAATGGAAGGAAGTATTAAAATCTGTGAGTATGGAAGAAGCTATAAAATGCACCATAATAGAGGCTCATTAGATCAGTTTTTCTCAACCAGAGGTACGTGCACTCCTGGAGGCACGGGGAGATCTACCAGGGGTTATATCAATTCATCTAGATGTGTGCCTAGCTTTACAACAGGCTCCATTAAAAAGCACTAGCGAAGTCAGTACAAACTAAAATTTCATACAGACAATGACTTGTTTATACTGCTCTATATACTGTACACACTGATATGCAAGTACAATATTTATATTACAATTAATTTATTTTATAATTATATGGTAAAAATGAGAGAGTCAGCGATTTTTCAGTGATATTGTGCTGAGACACTTTTGTATTTTTATGTCTGATTTTTGTAAGCAAGGAGTTTTCAAGTGAGGTGTAACTTGGGGGTATGCAAGACAAGTCACATTCCTGCAAGGGGTACAGTTCTCTGGAAAGGTTGAGAGCCACTGCATTAGATGCTGATTTTTGCCTGAAAAAGGAGGATGAAGCCATACTAGCTAATTCTAGTTCCTTTCATGATGAACAGCTCAAAGATCAGAAACTAAAACCAAAAGTTTGTATGTGAAACTGAAATGGAAGAAAGACAAACCCCCCTAATATGGATAAATTTGTAAGGAAAAATAAGACATAAAATCAAGAAAAAGAAATAGTAGAGAGAATCATAGTGCTTTGCATTTGATAGCCCTGTCCATCTGAGGATCTCAAAGAGCAAACATCAATGAATCAAGTCTCATTAACATCCTGTGTGACGGGTTTGGTCACAGAGACCCCCTTGGGACTGTCACCTGTTGTGCTGAAATGACCTCTGAGCCTGTTTTCCCTGCCAGCTTGGGACTCCAGAACCCTGCCTTGTTAAGCCAGATATGCTAGCCTGCTGCAACACAGACTCAGGGGCGGGGCCACGCCCCCAAAGCTGCAGACTTTAACCAAAAACAGCTCAGCAGGTTACCTCTCCAGCACCCAGACACCCAGTTCCCAATGGGTTCCAAACCCCAAATAGATCAGTTTTACTCTGTATAAAGCTTATACAGGGTACACTCATAAATTGTCCGCCCTCTATAACACTGATAGAGAGATATGCACAGCTGTTTGCTCCCCCCAGGTATTAATCACTTACTCTGGGTTTATTAATAAACAGAAGTGATTTTATTAAGTATAAAAAGTAGGATTTAAGTGGTTTCAAGTAATAACAGATGGAACAAAGTAAGTCACCAAGCAAAACAAAGCAAAAACATGGAAGTCTAAGCCTAATACATTAAGAAACTGATTACAGGTAATATCTCACCCTCAGAGATGTTCCAATAAGCTTCTTTCACAGACTAGACTCCTTCCTAGTCTAGGCCCAATCCTTTCTCCTGGTAAAGTCCTTGTTAGTTCCAGCACACATCTCAGATGGAAAGCAGGGGCTTTCTCATGACTGGCAGCCTTTGTCCTGCTCCACCCCCTTTTATAGCTTTGGCACAAGGCAGGAATCTTTTGTTTGTCCTGGTCTCCCCCCCCACACTTCTAAATGGAAAAGTACCAGATTTAAGATGGATTCCAGTATCATGTGACATGGTCACATGTCCTGTGAGACCCCAGCCACCATTCTTCCTGGGCTGGCCCACATGTACACAGAAAGGTATGCAAGTAAACAGAGCCATTTACAGTTCATTGATTCTGAAGAATCCTTAATGGCTTCCACTTAATATGTTTACATCAGCAATACAAGTTTATATCTTATTCTCCTAACTCCAGACATAGAAATAATACATGCAAACAAATAGGATGAACACACTCAGTAGATTATAAGCCTTGTAATGATACCTTACAAGAGACCTTTTGCATAAAGCATATTCCAGTTATATCATATTCAGTCATAAACATATTTTTGTAAAGCATATGGAGTGCAACGTCACAAATACTAGAGAGAATCATAGTGCTTTGCATTTGATAGCCCCATCCATCTGAGGATCTCAAAGAGCAAACATTAATGAATCAAGTCTCATTAACATCCTGTACAATAAATTAGTGTTGCCGTCTCCTTTCTACAGAGGGGAGAGCCCAAGGAGGTTAAATGACCTAGCCTACAGGAAGGAGGGAGCAAATTGTGTCCCCTACAGTATTCCCTATACAGTGCTCCAGAGGCATATAGGGACCCAAAATGTATTGCAACAGGCTAGTGGAGAACTCCTGGTATAGGGAGTGGGCCACAGTGCATGGCAGTAGGTGGTTCTCAGGTGCACTGCACCCCACATGCAGCCTGGGATGGGCTGTCATAAATTAGCTCAGTGGGGAGCTGCTCTAATTTATGCAGGCAGCTGTTGCAGTCCCCGGAGCATTCCAGAAGGCACAAAGATGAGCATACAGCCATCTTCGCATCCCAGCCTCCTGCCTGGCTTGCAGCTTCTTGCTGTGCCTCCTGGAGGTGCATCACAGACTCAGACCCCAGATGGCTGAGTTGGGAATAGAATCCCCATCTCCTAACTAACAGCTGTATCTTCTAACCATGAGGTCTGTTGATCATGGGGAGGAAGATTAAAATTAATCCTGATACACGATTCAGATCAGGGCTTGAAAAGGCCACTTGCCCTTGGTGACTAAGAAGCTTTCTTGGGCAAGTATTATCAACTTCTGCAAAACCCGAGCTTTCATTTTTTAAAATTATGACTGTCACTCTTCTGGTTGCAAGGTTAACCTTCCTGATGGGATCCGAGGCAGGGCTGCCTTCCTGAGTCTGACAGACAGGAAGCTCCAATGTCTTTGTTGCTGCTTAGAGCTTTCATAAGCTGCCTTGGAGAGAACTGACCAGAGTCTTGTCAGTTTTTGTTGCTGTTAACAGGAACCCTTTGGGCAGAAGAGAAATCAACAAGAACAGTAAGGTTACATTTTAAAAAGTGAATGAAAGAGAAATCTGTTCAGATCAGTTTTTCACAGCCATCTCTATTCCCAAAGTATGTATTTTGGTTGGTTGGTTGAATTGCTTCACTTGTGATATCTGCCTTGTTCATGCTACTTTTAGAAACTGCTGTGTGGTGTATATACTTTATATATATAAGTGCAAACTCACCCCATCTGGGCCCCCACCTCTTGCAATGTTTTGACTCCTTTGATGTTTAGTAAGATGTAATTTGTTGTATTTTTAAATCTCATGATTGGCCTTACAATCTCATGACTTTCTGTGGGGCTTGACTCTTGATTTTCAAACCGTTGGGGCTGGCAGTACTGACTCTACCTCGTCTCTTCCTTTGTTCCTAGATATTTTTGTTCATTCATTTACCTCATAGTTCTTCTCTTCCCTCTGACATCTTCCTGTGCATGCCCACTCTCCCCTGCCCTGATGGGAAAACATTGTGTCTCATCTCTCTTGTTCCCCCAGTCACTTTCTCTCTTCCCTTTCTGCTCTCCCCAAGTTCCTCTTCACTCCTCCAAACCTTTCACCAGCCTCGCCCTCCCTGACTCTCAGATTCCACCCCCTCTTTTCTGCCCCATGCAGTCTTCATCTGCTTGCTGTCCTCGGGAACGTCCCTGATTCAGGGGAGCACTTGATCATGTCATTAAGTGCTTTCCCAAACATGGATGCTTTTCTGAATTGAAGCCTTAGACGGTCATTCTGTTCCCTGGAGCCCTGCAGATGCACACAGCAACCTGGAGGTGGGAAAGGGACCGAGACTAATACAGAAAATGCCAATAGGTGCGCTCTCACCCTGAATGCTGTGCTCCGTGCCAGTTACACTAACCCTACAGAGAAACAGAAGGGGTCAAGAGATGAGCAATGAAAATGCTTACAGACCCAAGGAAATTTTGGTATGAGGCCAGAATGAAAAGACTGGAGATGTTTTGAGTAGAGCAGGGTCCTCAAACTGTGGCCTCTGGACCACTGACCGTCTTTAGAGCTGTTCAAGATGGTATGCAGTGCACTGGCTGGCCACATAGTGCTATGCAACACATAGCTGCAGTTCCCACAAGGTTGGTATGTGATTGTGATCTGGAGGAGAGGTGGTCTGTGCTATTAGGAATGCAAGGGACAATAGCCCACAAAGCCATCTTTCTGTGCCGTTGTGACCCATAGGATGAAAGTTTTACAGCCCCAAGTTTAGAGAAGGGACAAATCAGAAGGGACATCATAAAAATGGACGGTGGACAGAAGGTAAATCAGGATATCTTTCTTCACCTCTCCTCTAATGCTAGAGAATAGCCAATGACACTGAAAAGGAACACATTTAAAACTGATAAAATTATTATTTTTTTTACATAACTATCCTGTGGAACTCTTTGCCATGAGATACAATTGAGGCCAAGAGTTTAATAGGATTCACAAGAGAATTGAACATTATATGAAAAATAACAACACCCATGGATCTATTAATTAGGATAAAAATGTGTAGGGGGAATATAAAGTCTCTGGCATCAAGGCATACATAACAGTTAACTGGCTGGGCCTAGGAAGAACATTCCCTTAAAGGCAGGTTATTCATACCATTCATTAGAGGATTTCTTGCATCTTTCTCTGAAGCAGCTGATACTGGTCACTGTCAGAGACAGGATTCCAGTCTAGATGGATGTCTAATCTGATCCAGCCTGGCCATCCTATGTTCCACAGGCCTTCTCTTCAGCTGGGTACAGTCTCTCCTCACTTGCTTTCTGTGCCTGCCTGAGTCTCTCAGGTGACCCTGTTCTTTCCCTGTGGGAGCTGCACAAAGCTCTCCTTGCTGGCATGGCTGGTTTGCTTGGGCACTCCTCAGGGCTCTGGTACCTGGGTGACTCTGCCTCTCAGGCAGACAAGCAGCCGGTCAACAAATCACGGAATCCTCTGCTGGATCCAGCAAAAATATACCAATGACCTTTTCTCTCTGAATCCACTTTAACCCAGACAGCTCTGTGTGGAAGTGATCATGGGTCTCCGAGCCTGCGTCAACTAGAAGGTTTGGAAGATGTCTCCAGTTCAGTTGACCCCAACATTCATGACACAACTTACTATATTTTTAAAGGTAATTTTGGAAGGTTGGCAATTCCTAAACTACTTGGCACCTTGAAACTGTGCCAAAAAATTCTCTTGGCCTAACTTGAGCACAATCTCATACCAATATCTGATTCTTATCAAAAATTGGGGAAGTGGGTGAAAATAAGGCTTATTGGTTTCAGTCCTAGCCCTGGAATTGTGACTGGTGCCTCCATAATAGTGGCCCATGCATCATTGACAGAAATATCACTAAAATACAGGAGGAAATGGAGCCATGAACTATAACCAATATGGGATTATAGAGAACAAACCGCATCAGAAAAATGTGGTGGCTTTTTTGATAAAATGACAAAATAGCTGCATGAAACAAGCTGGAATACATAGATTTGGATTTTAGCAAAATCATCTGGTACGATATCTCAGGAAACCTTAACACTACAAATGAATTCCAGCTGGCAAGAACTCTGTCCCACAAAATGAAAACTGGATGGAGGCCCATTAACAGTGGGTCATGATAAATGGCAACGTGTCAAATTTCTGGGGGGAAAGTACAGTCGTGGTACTTGAATGTTGCCTGTTGCGTTACATAACTAAGATTCGCTGCTAGCTAATCTCCATAGTATTCAAGGTGTTTCCTATGGGAATTAAAGGGAGCAAACAAGGGAATGCAGTGGACACTGAGGTAGTTCATCTTAAGTAAACTTGGCAAGCTTGTCAGTACCTCCTCTGTCACAGGATTGACGTTAGGTCCGTCCAGCTCCCCTTAGACTGAATGGACAAGCCCCCACTTAATTCAGTGGTGGTTTGATTGTCTTTCTCTGCTAAATAAGGGCCTAAAGGGACATGTCGAGGTTAGAAAAATGAGATTTTTTTATTCTCCTCCCCCCCAAATTATAGAATGTGCCTTACAACAACTTTAAAATGCCCCACTTTCCCATGCACCCTAATGGGACGGAGGAGGCTTCAGCCCTAACCTGTAGCACAGAGTAGGGTTCATGCCTAGAAGGACCATGCAGAAGGCAGCGTTCAGCTATATAGAGGCGGTGCCCTGCTTCACTGAATGGAGCAGCTGAAATAACGACAATTGCATCTAAATAAGGTTTTGGAAGCTTACTTTTTCTCTCTATATTCTTAATGAGAATGGAAGCTAAATATAGGAAATTCCACTGATTTGTTATTAAGGAACCTTTTTTCATGCAGGTCAATTTCGCGCGTGTGTGTGTGTGTGTGTCTGTGTGTGTGTGTCCCTCTAGTGGCTGGTTACAGGCTGCAGCGAGACCAAGTCATTGGTGGAACAATGGCTATGAATAAAGAATCGGCTTCAGCTCATGTGGCAGAGGCTTGTGTATTAGGAGCTGATGTTCCGGTGCTAGACGTGCGTCTCACGGGGCACCTTGTTTTGGTGCTAGTACCTCGGGTTGCCTTATGGCATGCATTAGGGCTCTGTGTCCTATCTTGGTCCTGATGAGATCAGCCTGTGACTGTTCCCCAAAGTGAGCATTGGGCCTGGCTTACCTAGCGGTGTGAAGTGTCAATGGACAGACCTGCGGGCAGCCTGCTATTTTTCAATGATTTGCAGCGTGAAACATGTTCGATACATAACACTGTGAGTAAGGCAGCCGCTGGCCATATTTCCTGTTCTGTGCTGGTGCCAAGGCACACAGGGCTGGTCCTGCCCTACAGGCAGCCCATGCAGTTATCTAGAGCAACAGGATTGAGGGGGCGGCAGCAAATAAACCTGGCAAAGAAAAAACAACAAAACCCTTCCCCTGCCACTCCTTGCTCTGCCTCCCTCTGGGTCCTACTGCCCTTCTTGCTTCCCCTGCCACTTCCTCAGCAACCACCACCCAATCCCACCCTCACTACCTCCTCACTGCATCTCCTTCCCTCCACCCACAGCAGACTAGACCCAGCAAAGGAGTTAGCTGAACCCTGATTGAGGCACTCAGCCTTGAAACCCAGGTCAGAATGCCTCTCCTCCAGCATGGGGGAGACTGGCCACCCTCCATTCTGGCAGCAGAAGCTTTTCTCACCTGTTCAGGTGCTTCAGCGCCATGCTGAGTCAGGGCCCCGTTGAGTACGAGTGGGCAGCTGTGTGCATGGGCATGTTTGCATCTGAAGCGCACTGCAGGGAGAGTCTGAGTTGTGGGGTACCGTAAGGAGGGCGAGTGAGTGACGCGGTGCACGGAGCGGATAAGAAAAGGAAGGGGTCAGCAAGAGAGAGAAGGAAGGCGAAGTGGAAGGAAAGCAGAGAGGTCGAAAAGGCAGCAAAGAAAGAGGAAGTGGAAGGGTTGGGATGGGCAGAGAGAAGAAAAGATGAGAAGGTTCTGCACTGGAGGAAAACAGGTCTGAGAGGAAAACAACAAAGGGGGATTAAAATATTCCCCCAGATCCATTTGGTGGAAGGGAGTGATGGGAAGGAGGAGGGACAAGCTTAATGGAGCTGGAGTGAGTTTTAACAAATGTGGCATCAGCAAAAGTTGAAATTGAAACTAAATAACCCTATTAAAAGCAGTGAAAGGCCGGAGTAGATGGATGTGTATGGCAGGGAGAGAAGGGAGTCAAGTGGATGGCACTTTACCTAGGGCAACTAGCGCAGAGGGCGGGCCCTGAAAACAAGCATTTGGTGAGCGTGGGTGGAGCTGTGTGGGAGCAAAAAGAGAACATGAGATGTGAAGCTGAGCACCAGAGAGCACGCTGTGTGTCAAAGCACTGCCCAATTCAGAACCAACTCGCCCTCGCCTTCCAGCCCCCGCACGGAGAGGAAGAGAGGGAGGGAGGGAGGAGGCACTGGTGGAATAAGTCATCCTGTTTTGCTGGTGGGAAACTTAGAGCTTGAGATCAACAGTTTCAAACATGGTCTGATGCTTTAGAAGCCTCTGTTCTGGGCTGCCCTGCTTGAAATACACTAAACCTGGGTTTCAGAGGTGCTGAGCCACCGCAGTGCCCGTTGACTTCAGCTAGAATTGTGGGTACTCGGCACCTCTGGGCCTTTGTGCCTCCTTGTCACGGGTATTGCTTTGCTCAGGGGCACCACCCTTGACTTAGTCTCACTGAAAGTCAATGGGACTCAAGAACCAAAGACACTTGGAAAAAGAAGCTTAGGCTCCTGAGCGGAGCAAGGCTTCAATGCCTTTAAAAACCTGGCTGGGGGTGTCTCAAACTGGGCACTCAGCTTGAGCTCAGTTGTGACCCACACAAGGTTGGGACTGTTTGGGAGCTGTTGAATCCCTAAATTCACCTCCAAACAGTGCATAAGGCCGGTGCCTGTGATGGGGGCCATCTGCAGTGGGACACCTTGGAGAAATTTCTTGTGCATGAAAGGGAGAGCCCTGTCTGACGCCTGCCTTTTAGCACTGCATATAGCCAGGTGGGATGTTGTCCGGGTTTCTCTGTATGATGCATGTTAGGGAGGGTTTTTGCAGTTGCAAATGACTATCCAGTGGGTCCCTTGGCATAATGGAAGGGGGAATGAACCCAGGAATCTAGTTGCAAGAGCAGGGTGGTTCTAGCTTGGGTGACACAGCAAGGATGCTAATGGTATAGGGAGAACAATGTGGGAGATTTTCCAAGGCACAAAGGGCAGTTAGGTAATAAGAGTTGGGTCCCATTTGTGCCTTGGAAAATCTCCCCCTTAGTCTTGGAGAAACACCCAGCCACTAACAATCATGGAAATGTGGAGCTGGAAGGGACCTTGAGAGGTCGTCTAACCCAGCCACCTGCACCAAGGCAGGACCAAGGAGACTTAGACCATCCTGACAGGTGTTTGTCCATCCTCCTCTTAAAAACTTCCAATGACTGGGATTCCACAACCTCCCTTGGTAACTATTCCAGAGCTTAACTACCTTTAGAGTTAGAACGTTTTCCTAATATCTAACCTACCTCTCCCTTGCTGCAGATTAAGCCCATTACTTCTTGTCCTACTTTCAATGGACATGGAGAACAATTGATCACCGTCCTCTTTATAACAACCCTTAATATATTTGAAGATTGTTATCAAGTTTCCCCTCGGTCATCTTTTCTTAAGACTAAACATGCTGCATAGGTCAGGCTTTCTAAATCTTTTATCATTTTTGTCACTCTCCTCTGGACTCTCTCCAATTTGTCAATATCTTTCTTAAAGTGGTGCCCAAAATTGGACATCAGCTGAGGCCTCAGCAGTGCCGAGTAGAGCAGGACAATTACCTCCTATGTCTTACATGCTACATTTATAGGTCCCCAAAAGAGAAAGCAAAATCTCATGTTTCAATTCCCAGGCTCAGCTTGAGCAAAAGGTAAAGACTGGAAGACAGGCAGTGAAAGGAGAAGTCCCAGCTCCAAAAATTCCCCACCTGACAAGAAGTACAGAGAAAAGTAATCAGTGCGGGAAAGGAGGAGAAGGAAAATGCTCTTCATTTATGAAGATGAACCATCATTTTCCCGCTAGTGCATGTCAGCAGTAAAAGCTGAGATGCAGGGTCTACTAGAAAGAACTAATGCAAAACAACCACCAGTGGTAACATTGTTAGATTTGAAATGTGAAAAACTAACAAACTGGGGTGGGTTACAAACCTCAAAAGCATAAGTCAAGACCACAGAGCAATAACTTGCCCAAGCAGATATGCAATCTCAGAGCAGCAATGGAGTTACCATTCAGAAGGTCTCATACTTGAGTGTGTAGAAGATTGGGCTCTGACGGTGCTGCTTAGAAGTGGCAGAAAACCAGGGAAGGACTAAGAATATTCAGGTTCCTGGCTAAACAGATGACTCAGACCCATATGAATTCCTGGAGAAATGGTTGCTCGGGGCCCTTCAGTTAGATGTGGAAAGTGACCAGTTGTTACAAGAACCTGGTGGTGGGGGTCGGGGGGGGGAGGAGGAAGAAAGTTGGTGATGGAAACGGTAGGCAAAAGCTTGAGTTTAGTAAAGTCCCTGATTTCAGAGCTAGAAAAATATATCTATGCAGCCAGAATGAAGCAAGGCGTGAAATGCAAACACAAGACCATTTCATTCTTTTCTTCCTTGAGTCATTTCTGATACCTTTTGATGTGATCAATGGGGCAGAGATGAGGGAGGCATGGGAAGGGAGAAGATGAAGGGTCTAGAGTGAATGACTGAAGGAACAGAGAAAGAGGGAGATGAAGGAACATGATGCCATATTACTTCTGAATGGCTTCCAATAGAGTTAGTGGGGGCAAGACATTTAACGGATTTTAAGATGGAGCTGGATAAGTTTAAGAACAGGATTATGTGATGGGGTTGCCTGAGACAGCAGGGGACTGGACTTCATGTCTCATCCAGTCCTATGTTATTAGATTCTAAGGCCAGAAGGGCCCACTGTGACCATCTAGTCTGACCTTCTTTGTAGCATAGGCCAGAGAACTGCCCCCAAATAATTCCTAGAGCAGATCTTCTAGAAAAACATCCAATCTGGATTTAAAAATGGCCAGTGATGGAGAATACATCACCACCCTGGGTAAATTGTCCCAGTGGCTATTAATCCTCCTGATAAAGAAAATTGTGCTTTATTTCTAGTCTGAATTTGTCTAGCTTCAACTTCCAATCATTGGCTCTGGTTATACCTTTCTCTGCTAGACTGAAGAACTCATTCTTTGTTCCACATGTAGATACTTATAAACTGTGATCAAGTCACCCCTTAGCCTTCTTCTCTCTGTTAAGATAAACAAATTGAGTTCCATGAGTCTGTCACTTTTCTAACCTTTTAATCATTCTCATGGCTCTTCTCTGGACCTTCTCCGATTTACCGACATCTTTTTTGAATTGTGGACACGAGACCTGGACACAAGATTCCAGTAGCGGTTGCATCAGTGCCAAATACGGAGGTAAAATAACCTCTACTCCTACTAGAGACTTCCCTGTTTATGCATTCAAGGATTGCATTGGTCCTTTTGGCCACAGCTTCACACTGGGAGCTCATGTTCAGCTGATTTGTCCACCATGACCCCCAAATCTTTTCAAAGCCACTGCTTCTCAGGCTGGAGTCCCTCATCCTGTAAGTACGGCCTGTGTTATTTGATACAAGATGTATAACTTTACATTTGGCCAGATTAAAACACATATTGTTTCTTGTGCCCAGCTTACCAAGAGATCCAGAATGCTCTTCATTAGTGACCTGTCCTCTTCGTTTTATTGACCACTCCCCAATTTTTGTGTAATCTGCAGATTTTATCCTTGATGATTTTATGTTCTGTTCCAGGTCATTGATAAAAATGTTCAATAGAAGAGGGCCAAGAACCGATCCTTGTGCAAGCCCTCTAGAAGCACTCCTGCTTGATGATGATTCCCCATTTACAATTACATTTTGAGACCAGTCAGCTATTCTTATTCCATTTAATGTGTGCCATGGTAAGTTTGTATTGCTACAGTTGTGTCCTGACTGGTTGCCCCCCATTACTTCTCCTTAGCTGATTTTTTTTGGATTAATAAAAAAATGATTTTGTAGACTCTGGAGATGGAAAGACCCTGAATGAACTCTAATAGGCCATATCCCTGGCACCATTGCAAGGATGTTTCCTTTTGCACACAGTTACAAAAGTTTGTCCAATCAGGTTATAAATGCGCCAAGCAATGAGGTTCCACCGCTTCCCCAGGGAGTGTTCAACAGGAAGATGGATCTCATGCTCTGGAAGTTTTCCCAGATAGTCAGCTCAGGGGCATAACAGCATTTGGATGCTCTCCCCCACTTCCAAGAACAAAATGCAAAATTCCGCCTTCCTTTCTGTTCCTGCTTCTTTTGCCACCCACTTCATTGGTACCTCTGTTAGTTGGTCTCTATTATTATATTCTCCTTTGTTGGCTTGCACTTGTTACTGGAAAGATCTCTGAGAAGATTACCTACATTTTCCCCACCTTCATTTCTCTTTCCAGATCCCTGAATTGATCATAGTGATTCGAGCAAACAACATTTGCAAGCATTTGCTCCATCAGAAACTGAATTTGCTTTATCTGCTTCCCTGCCTTTTATTTCCCTTTCTGTTGATGTTCTAGCAAATGAGATTGCAGAAAGGAAAAAGAAGTGAGGTTTTTACTCACGAAAGCTTATGCCCAAATAAATCTGTTAGTCTTTAAGGTGCCACCAGACTCCTTGTTGTTTTTGTAGATACAGACTAACACGGCTACCCCCTGATACTTGGCAGAAAGGAATGTTTGTGGAAACAGCAAATTTTAATCGAACACAAGACATGTTGCTATAGTGCCTTTGGTGGGTTTCTCCTGAAGTCCCAGTTGGATATTAAAGCTACAGGTCCCTCCTGGGGAGAACCTGATAAAAAGTGACTTTTTTTTTTAAATACCTTGTGGTGAACGTGTCAGGAATTCTACTAAAGGTAGTACCCGACTTGAGAGACAGGCTGAAAAAAGTCTTTGGAATGGAGCCTGAAAGCAGTTGGTACATATCATGGAATTCTATTGTCTATAGTTTTATAGATTCCTCCTCCCCACTTCCACCCTGCTGATAATGTTAGAAACTGTTAGTTGGGTTTCACTTATACAGACGGTTGAGCACTTGCTTCATTTCAGAGGTTGCTGAACATGGATATTTCTAGCTATGAGATCACCTTATAGGTTTGTACAAACAACTGGGGATGTTCTCAGCCACATAACTTCTGGAGTGATGTTGAAGTCATTTCAGTTAGGCCACCTTCTTTTCCCCCCACCTAACCTTGAAAAATTGCCAGTACAAAGGGCAAACTTGTGAAACTTGTTTTAGGAACCCCACTAGAATGCTTAATATTTACTTCTCAGTTACCTCGAAAGGCTGCAAGCCAGTGTGAAAAGAGGAGAACCTTGTGTTGGGCATTTAATATATGTGAACTGGTCTTGAACACTTCCTAGCCTGTGAGGTATGCAGGTTGTGCTGTGTGCATTACAGTCTTGACTTGACCTATGACCTTCAGGTCACAATATTACAGGCATTGATAACACTGGTCTACAATTTTTGAGAAGTCGTCTGCTTCAGAGATAAAATGTGCTATTTATTATGTATTTTGATGTGCTGAATTCAAATATGACAATTAAAACAACTGATTGGCTACTGTTTCTAAGATATTTAAGTTTTTACATTTTATGTCTATGTCTATTCTGTAGATAGTAGAGTTTTAATCATAATTTGTAAACCTAGGTCTTTTCATGCGTTTATAGTTGCTTTACATGATAATATTTCACCTATCCTGTTTATGTAACACTTTAAAAATCAGCAAAAGGGTTATATAAAATTGATTATGAAACAAAAGGCAAAAAACTATTATGTACATAGTTTAGTTCTATTCAGTGTCTACTCGGCGCTTCTTGGCTTGTCTCTTGTATTCATTAAATGGAGCATCTCTTGTCACTGTCCAGCAATAGTCTGGAAGCATTGATGGGCTCCATTTGCCCTGATAGCGTTTCTCCATTGTTGCAATGTCCTGGTGAAATCGCTCGCCGTGCTCGTCGCTCACTGCTCTGCAGTTCGGTGGAAAAAAATCTAGATGAGAGTGCAAAAAATGTATCTTTAGTGACATGTTGCAACCAAGGCTTTTGTATGCCTTGAGGAGGTTTTCCACCAACAACCTGTAGTTGTCTGCCTTGTTGTTTCCGAGAAAATTTATTGCTACTAACTGGAAGGCTTTCCATGCCATCTTTTCCTTGCCACACAGTGCATGATCAAATGCATCATCTCGAAGAAGTTCACGAATCTGAGGACCAACAAAGACACCTTCCTTTATCTTAGTTTCACTTAACCTTGGAAATTTTCCACGGAGGTATTTGAAAGCTGTTTGTGTTTTGTCAATGGCCTTGACAAAGTTCTTCATCACACCCTGCTTGATGTGTAAGGGTGGTAACAAAATCTTCCTTGATTCAACAAGTGGTGGATGCTGAAGACTTTTCCTCCCAGGCTCCAATGACTGTCGGAGTGGCCAATCTTTCTTGATGTAGTGGGAATCTCTTGCACGACTATCCCATTTGCAGAGAAAACAGCAGTACTTTGTGTATCCAGTCTGCAGACTAAGCAAGAGAGCAACAACCTTCAAATTGCCACAAAGCTGCCACTGATGTTGGTCATAGTTTATGCACCTCAAAAGTTGTTTCATGTTGTCATAGGTTTCCTTCATATGGACTGCATGACCAACTGGAATTGATGGCAAAACATTGCCATTATGCAGTAAAACAGCTTTAAGACTCGTCTTCGATGAATCAATGAACAGTCTCCACTCATCTGGATCGTGAACGATGTTGAGGGCTGCCATCACACCATCGATGTTGTTGCAGGCTACAAGATCACCTTCTATGAAGAAGAATGGGACAAGATCCTTTTGACGGTCACGGAACATGGAAACTCTATCACCTGCCAGGAGATTCCGCTGCTGTAGTCTGGAGCCCAACAGCTCTGCCTTACTCTTGGGTAGTTCCAAATCCCTGACAAGGTCATTCAGTTCACCTTGTGTTATAAGGTGTGGTTCAGAGGAGGAGGATGGGAGAAAATGTGGGTCCTGTGACATTGATGGTTCAGGACCAGAAGTTTCATCCTCTTCCTCTTCCTCGTCTGACTCAAGTGAAAATGATTCTGGTGCATCAGGAACCGGCAGTCCTTCTCCGTGGGGTACTGGGCGTATAGCTGATGGAATGTTTGGATAATGCACAGTCCACTTTTTCTTCTTTGACACACCTTTCCCAACTGGAGGCACCATGCAGAAGTAACAATTGCTGGTATGATCTGTTGGCTCTCTCCAAATCATTGGCACTGCAAAAGGCATAGATTTCCTTTTCCTGTTCAACCACTGGCGAAGATTTGTTGCACAAGTGTTGCAGCATATGTGTGAGGCCCACCTCTTGTCCTGATCTCCAATTTTGCAGCCAAAATAAAGGTGATAGGCTTTCTTAACCATAGTGGTTATACTGCGCTTTTGTGTTGCAAAAGTCACTTCACCACAAACATAGCAGAAGTTATCTGCACTATTCACACAAGTACGAGGCATCTCTGCTCACTTTGGCTAAACAGAAATGTGTCCCTTTGCAAAATCAAACACTGACAAATAAGAGAGCACGACACTGTATGATTTCTAGAGCTGATATAGAGCAATTTGTTCAGCAGAGTGATGTAAGCTTCATTATGATTGCATCATCCATGACTTCTAGGAATAACATGATGCAATTCATATCATGTATGATGCAATACCAGCTTCAGATTGCACCATTCATTGTTTTGCCTAAAAAGTAAGTACTGTCCAAACCCAGCCATAGATTTATTCATAGATCCAGTCAAAGATGTATTTTAGTCATTTCTGGTTTAAATTGAGATCCCTTCCCTTTATAACGCACTTATCCTCCGCCATTCCCAAGTCAAGGGTTGTATATACTGACCCAATAGCATATCTTGAAAACTAGAGCCAATCAGCAACTTTAAGCATCATTTTCATTCTTAGTGACCCAGAATTAGTAAAGTTTGACTACATTTATTTCAGAAGCATTTTGGCTGTAGAGCAGTGTAACCTATCCATTCCTTGGACAGAGTCCCAACTCTATTTTGACATATGTTGGCAATGTGAAAAAGCACCCTAAAATCTTGGTGCCTCCCAAAACCAGATACAGTCCCTGCTCCATAGAGCTTCAAATCTAAGACCTGGTCTACCCTTAAAAATTAGATTGACCCAGCTATGTCGCTCCGGGCTGTGAAAAATTTTGCTTCCTGAGTGCTATAGTTAGTTTGACGTAACCCTCAATGTAGACAGCTAGGGTGATGGAGGAATTCTTCTGTCTACCTAGCTATATCCTCTTGGAGAAATGGATTAGCTACATAGATGAAAAAAACCCATCCATTGCTGCAGTAAGTGTCTATGCTACAGTGGCACAGCTGCACTGTGGTAGCTGTAGCAGCTGAAGTGTAGACATGGCCTACACGTGACGGACATGAGTGCATGTCAGGCACACAAAAGGGAGAAGAGAAGGACAAGGCTGATGATAATATCCTTCAGTTATGCCATAAGGCATGTGCACACCCTGATGGCTCCATTATATGTATTTATTTCTGTTCGCCTTATAGACGAGATGGGAGTTTTTAGGAGGGGATGAATAATTCAAGGGACTTGGTGGACAAGTTTGGAGTGGACATTCCATGCATATAACACAATGTAGGCTCTTATGTTTGCAAATTTGTCCCTCAATCTGCAGAATTCCCCCGCCCATGCCCACACTCTCTTTCACTTCCCTGCAAGAGAATATAACTTCTGCAGTTTCTTCTAATTACCAGCACCCTCTAGTGTACTAATCTGTGCAGACACCCTTTCCACGAAGAGGATTACTTTTCCCCTTTAATTTACAGCTACCCTACATATCTCCCCGGCTTTAGTGCTGGCACCTATGCGGCTAACAATGCTGTGAAAGACCAAATGAGCAATTGGATAGGAAGGGCCTGATTCTCCTTTCTGTGTAGTACTGGTGCAACTCCAGTGATTTCAGTAGTGACTCCTGATTTGTCCTAGTGTAAGTGAAGGAAGAATCAATTCCCAAAATTTGAAATGTAACATTCAGTTTCAACAAATACGATGACAGAATCCTATGACTAATTGACCATTTAATTCCCAGGTCTCACAATGGACTTTTTTATTTGTTTGTTTCAGTAATTTAGGTTGTTTTATCTTAGATTATAAACTTATTGGGGCAGGGATGATAGGCCCCCATGTTTGTACAGCACTAGAGCACAGTGTTAAATGAAGTGTAGCTAAGGCCATAAGGGACCACTGTGATCATCTAGTCTGACCTACTGTATAGCACAGGTCAGAGAACTTCCCCAAATGAATTCCTCTTCATACTAGAGAAGATCTTTTAGAAAAACATCCAATCTTGATTTAAAAGTTGCTGGTGATGAAGAATCCACCACGGCCCTTGTTGTTTCAGTGGGTAATTACCCTCACTGTTAAAAATCTGCAACTTATTTCTAGGCCGAATTTGTCTAGCTTCGACTTCCAGCCATTGGATCTTGTTATACCTTCTTCTGCTAGACTGAAGAGCCCCTTATCAAGTTTTTGTTGTCCATGTAGATACTTATAAACTGTGATGGTCACTTCTTCTCTTTGTTAAGCTAAATAGATTGAGCTCCTTGTGTCTTTCATTATAAGGCAGGTCTTCCAACCCTTTAATCATTCTCATGGCTCTTCTCTGAACTTTCTCCAATTTATCAGTGTTCACTTGTGGACACCAGAACTGGACACACTATTCCAGCAGTGGTCACACCAGTGCCAAATACAGTGGTAATAGAACCTTCCTACTCCGATTTGAGATTTTCCTATTTATACATCCAAGGATTGCATTAATGGACTCAAGTATCAGAGGGGTAGCCATGTTAGTCTGGATCTGTAAAAAGCAACAGAGTCCTGTGGCACCTTTATAGACTAACAGACGTACTGGAGCATAAGCTTTCGTGAGTGAATACCCACTTTGTCAGATGCATGATGGACTGTTTCACCAAGTGACCAGTACAGATTCTCTGGTCCCATGCTAGTGGACTTGCAGCTACTCATAGACATTAAAGTCTAGAAGGGACCATCATGATCATCTAGACTGTCACCCTGCACATTGCAGGCCACAGAATCTCACCCACCCACTCCTGTAATAGACCCGTAACCCCTGGCTGAGTTACTGAAGTCCTCAAATTATGAAATAAAGACTTCAAGTTACAGAGAATCCACCATTTACTCTAGTTTAAACCTGCAAGTGACCCAAGCCCATGCAGCAGAGGAAGATGAAACCCTCCCAGAGTCTCTGCCAATTTGACATGGGGGGGAAATTTCTACCTGACCCCAAATATGGTGATCAGTTAGACCCTGGGTATGTGGACAAGACCTACCAGCCAGACACCTCCCTGTCTAGTGCCCCATCTCCAGCCATTGGGGATATTTGCTGCTAGCAGTTGCAGACTGGCTACATGCCATTGTAGGCAGTCCCATCATACCATCCCCTCCATAAACTTATCAAGCTCAGTCTTGAAGCCAGTTACGTTTTTGCCCCCCCACCACCACCTTTGGAAGGCTGTTCCAGAACTTCACTCCTCTGATGGTTAGAAACCTTCATCTAATTACAAACCTAAACTTGTTGATGGCCAGATGACTCTTTAGGATTAGGGTCCTTCAGGGAACCCCTTTAAGATCATCTGGAAACTGAGCAGTTCCTAACATATATCTCTTAGTAATCAAACATAACTTTGTTAATAGAATATATTCCAGAATCAATCAGGTACAAACCAGATATTACCTTTAGGAATACGAACATTGTTAGCTATATAGACAGTAGAAACTGCTGCCTTTGTGCTGGATACTATATTGGTTTAAATAGTAACACAATGGATGCTGCTTTTCCATCAGATTGCTTACATTTGGCTGCACTTCTCTCCCTCATGTGCTTGGCTGCTGAGGGTCTAACTGGCATGCCTGACCTTGGCATGCACAGGGTCTAACTGATCCCCATATGTGGGGATGGGAAGGAATTTCCCCCAGGTCAGATTGGGAGTGTCCTGGGTTTTTTTCACTTTTCTCTGCAGTGTGGGGTGCAGGTCACTTGCAAGGATCATTTGGGTACATCTCAGTTAACCCATTCCTGCCACTGCAGGGACCTGGGGCATTGGTGTACCTCGGCCCCACCTATTCTTTGCCTGTGGCACATACTAGTTTAGTCTGTAATACTAGGGTCTAATTTTGGTTGTTGGGTGTATTGTGCAGGTGCTGGATGATGCTGGTGGCCTGTGATATTCAGGAGGTCAGACTAGATGATCTGGTGGTTCCTTATGGTGTTACATTCTATGATTCTGACTTCCAGGTGAATTTCCTGGCAAAACACATTCAAAATTAAACACATACAATAAAAATATCCTGCAGTTATATTTTATGCAAACCAACTCCCATTAATTCAGTGATAAAAGAGAAAAATCAAGGACTCGGGTCCAAGATTTTTAGAATTTTGCATGCACGATGCAAAAAATGCATAATTTGCACATGCATTTGTTGCAGTCATGATCATTGCATGTGCAAATGGCCAGGTAAACATCCAGCTGGTCCTTTGCCTGCACAGGTTTTGCACTTGTGTGTACTGTTGTGTGGTAAAAGCACATGATAATTCTACATGCACATTTTTGAAATCCTGGTCCCATGGAAGTCAGTAAGTGTTTGGCCATTAGCTTCAGTGAGCTTCAGGATTTCAACCCAGGGCACTATCTCAAACCAGAAACCTACATAGGAACTTTAATTGTGGTAATATGACCCCTTGAGAGAGACGGGGAGAACCAAAGAATGAGAATGGGAGAGATGGAAAATGCACAACTTAGCAACTATTCTTATGGAGCTCTTGTTTGCTAGGGTAACAAATATCACAGAGTTTGTCATGTTGCTTACATCACCGCAGACCCTTGTTAACTTTTTCTCTTTTCTGATTTGAACTGCCTGGGTTTGACCGACAGTATTAAATAGAGTGCTGAAATCTACAGCTTAGATGGTGTCTGAGGACCAAGAGAATAAGGATCTAATTTTTGCAAGGCATAGAGCTGCTCCTGTGAGATGCCCAGTGGGGAGTCAGGTCCTCACCACCTCTTCAAGTGGTGCCCTTAAGCCCTTGAAATATTCCACATGTCATTGTCCCTGGTATCTCCAGCCCTCCTCACCAGCACTCAACGTCAGCCAGGCCTAAGGACGCAATGCTGCCCAATTTTGTAGCAAGGGGCTGGGAGCTGAAACTCCAGAAGTGCCTAATCACACCTTGGAATTACTAAAATAACAGGTGTAGTTTGAGGGAGACCTGGTCATGTGTTAATTAAAAGGCCTAAGGATTAGCACAGCAGAGTCTGCCAGTCGTTAAATACTGCCCCCAGGAAATTAAAATCGTATGTTGCGGTTTACCTGGCATATGCCCTGCCGACGGCAGTGGAGATCTGAGGGAGCCCAGTGCTGTTTTCAGAGACAGTTGAGTTAAATCCTGTGAGAAAGTCTGGTCATCCTTTTCACATAAATGGGAAATATAAGTTGCCTAAAGCATGATGTTTATTAGACACTGGATTACATTTAATGTTCTCTATTTGAACTCAGAGTCTGTAATTACCCACTGATGGGTTGCAGCAGGATTTGGGAGAAGACTGTATAAGTTTAATACTGAACATCTCTTCCACATACACTGTGAGGATTGGGTAGATGTTTACTCCGTGTATGTTGGCTGAGGGGTGTGCTTTGCATCCCCACCCCCATTTTAGAAGGCATTACTTAAGGACAGTGGTAGTCACCTTGCAGAGGTGCAAAGTTCTGCCCTAAAATTTTGGCATCAAATGCCATCAGTCACCCCTCTGCAAAGTAATATTCTGCAGCATTTGCAGTATGATGTTGCTTCACTGTAATGCATCACGTATTGATGAAGTTCTTTAACACACGGGTTCCTCAGCCTGTGTATTGCAGTCCTAATGCGGGGTGTGAACAAGTCTAGCAGGTGGCAACCACCCACCTTTTCTTTATGCCCTTCTGTGGTAACAGGGTCATGATATGAAAGAGGTGGTCTGACACCGACATTGCAACAGCACATCAAGGCATCACCCATGACTGTAGCTTGTAACTTGCCTCTCCTCTTTACCCATTCTCCTGCCTCTCTGACTGCTGGAAGCCAAGCTAAACTGCCACCTTCCCTAGCTGCTTGGAGAGCTATCATCCTGGCCACTCAGGTCCCTCTGCATAGTGCTTCCAGCATTGTTTCTTGTGCATCAGGTGGTGGGAGAACCTTCCTGTGATCAGTGCTCTCCTTGCTCTGCCAGAGATTAGGCAGGATTCATAGATTCATAGATTCTAGGACTGGAAGGGACCTCGAGAGGTCATCGAGTCCAGTCCCCTGCCCACATGGCAGGACCAAATACTGTCTAGACCATCCCTGATAGACATTTATCTAACCTACTCTTAAATATCTCCAGAGATGGAGATTCCACAACCTCTCTAGGTAGTTTATTCCAGTGTTTAACCACCCTGACAGTTAGGAACTTTTTCCTAATGTCCAACCTAGACCTCCCTTGCTGCAGTTTAAGCCCATTGCTTCTTGTTCTATCCTTAGAGGCTAAGGTGAACAAGTTTCCTCCCTCCTCCTTATGACACCCTTTTAGATACCTGAAAACTGCTATCATGTCCCCTCTCCGTCTTTTCTTTTCCAAACTAAACAAACCCAATTCTTTCAGCCTTCCTTCATAGGTCATGTTCTCAAGACCTTTAATCATTCTTGTTGCTCTTCTCTGGACCCTTTCCAATTTCTCCACATCTTTCTTGAAATGCGGTGCTCAGAACTGGACACAATACTCCAGCTGAGGCCTAACCAGAGCAGAGTAGAGCGAAAGAATGACTTCTCGTGTCTTGCTCACAACACACCTGTTAATACATCCCAGAATCATGTTTGCTTTTTTTGCAACAGCATCAAACTGTTGATTCATATTTAGCTTGTGGTCCACTATAACCCCTAGATCCCTTTCTGCGTACTCCTTCCTAGACAGTCTCTTCCCATTCTGTATGTGTGAAACTGATTTTTTTTTCCTAAGTGGAACACTTTGCATTTGTCTTTGTTAAACTTCATCCTGTTTAACTCAGACCATTTCTCCAATTTGTCCAGATCATTTTGAATTATGACCCTGTCCTCCAAAGCAGTTGCAATCCCTCCCAGTTTGGTATCAGCCGCAAACTTAATAAGCGTACTTTCTATGCCAATATCTAAATCGTTAATGAAGATATTGAACAGAGACAGTCCCAAAACAGACCCCTGCAGAACCCCACTCGTTATGCCTTTCCAGCAGGATTGGGAACCATTAATAACAGCTCCCTGAGTACAGTTATCCAGCCAGTTATGCACCCACCTTATAGTAGCCCCGTCTAAATTGTATTTGCCTAGTTTATTGATAAGAATATCATGCGAGACCGTATCAAATGCCTTACTAAAGTCTAGGTATACCACATCCACAGCTTCTCCCTTATCCACAAGACTCATTATCCTATCGAAGAAAGCTATCAGATTGGTTTGACATGATTTGTTCTTTACAAATCCATGCTGGCTGTTCCCTATCACCTTACCACCTTCCAAGTGTTTGCAGATGATTTCCTTAATTACTTGCTCCATTATCTTCCCTGGCACAGAAGTTAAACTAACTGGTCTGTAGTTTCCTGGGTTGTTTTTATTTCCCTTTTTATAGATGGGCACTATATTTGCCCTTTTCCAGTCTTCTGGAATCTCTCCCATGATTTTCCAAAGATAATAGCTAGAGGCTCAGATACCTCCTCTATTAGCTCCTTGAGTATTCTAGGATGCATTTCATCAGGCCCTGGTGACTTGCAGGCATCTAACTTTTCTAAGTGATTTTTAACTTGTTCTTTTTTTATTTTATCTGCTAAACCTACCCCCTTCCTATTAGCATTCACTATGTTAGGCATTCCTTCAGACTTCTTGGTGAAGACCGAAACAAAGAAGTCATTAAGCATCTCTGCCATTTCCAAGTTTCCTGTTACTGTTTCTCCCTCTTCACTAAGCAGTGGGCCTACCCTGTCTTTGGTCTTCCTCTTGCTTCTAATGTATTGATAAAAAGTTTTCTTGTTTCCCTTTATTCCCGTAGCTAGTTTGAGCTCATTTTGTGCCTTTGCCTTTCTAATCTTGCCCCTGCATTCCTGTGTTGTTTGCCTATATTCATCCTTTGTAATCTGTCCTAGTTTCCATTTTTTATATGACTCCTTTTTATTTTTTAGATCATGCAAGATCTCGTGGTTAAGCCAAGGTGGTCTTTTGCCACATTTTCTATCTTTCCTAACCAGCGGAATAGCTTGCTTTTGGGCCCTTAATAGTGTCCCTTTGAAAAACTGCCAACTCTCCTCAGTTGTTTTTCCCCTCAGTCTTGATTCCCATGGGACCTTACCGATCAGCTCTCTGAGCTTACCAAAATCTGCCTTCCTGAAATCCATTGTCTCTATTTTGCTGTTCTCCCTTCTACCCTTCCTTAGAATTGCAAACTCTATGATTTCATGATCACTTTCACCCAAGCTGCCTTCTATTTTCAAATTCTCAACGAGTTCCTCCCTATTTGTTAAAATCAAGTCTAGAACAGCTTCCCCCCAGTAGCTTTTTCAACCTTCTGAAATAAAAAGTTGTCTGCAATGCAGTCCAAGAATTTGTTGGATAGTCTGTGCCCTGCTGTGTTATTTTCCCAACATATATCCGGATAGTTGAAGTCCCCCATTACCACCAAATCTTGGGCTTTGGATGATTTTGTTACTTGTTTAAAAAAAGCCTCATCCACCTCTTCCACCTGGTTAGGTGGCCTGTAGTAGACTCCTAGCATGACATCACCCTTGTTTTTTACCCCTTTTAGCCTAACCAAGAGACTCTCAACACTTCCATCTCCTATGTCCATCTCTACCTCAGTCCAAGTGTGTACATTTTTAATATATAAGGCAACACCTCCTCCCTTTTTCCCGTCTATCCTTCCTGAGCAAGCTGTATCCATCCACACCGACATTCCAATCATGTGTATTATCCCACCAAGTTTCAGTGATGCCAACAATGTCATAGTTGTATTTATTTATTAGCACTTTCAGTTCTTCCTGCTTATTACCCATACTTCTCGCATTTGTATATAGGCATCTAAGATACTGGTTTGATCTTTCCTCCCAGTTTTGTCCTGACCCTCCTTTCTCTCTGCCAATATAGCCCACACTCCCTTTCGTTTCTGACCCATCTCCCAGGTCTCCATGTTCCCCACTTATCTGCGGGCTATGCTCACCTGTCCCCGTCAAACCTACTTTAATGCTCTCCTCACTAGGTTAGCAAGTCTGTGTCCAAATAGGGTCTTTCCCCTCCTCGAAAGGTAAACGCCATCTCTGCCTAGCAGTCCTTCCTCAAATAGCATCCCGTGGTCTAGGAAGCCAAAGCCCTCCTGGCGACACCATCTTCACAGCCAGGCATTCACCTCCATGATGCAGCTGTCTCTGCCCGGGCCCCTACCTTTGACAGGAAGAATCGAAGAGAATACCACCTGCGCTCCAAACTCCTTCACCCGTACTCCCAGAGCCCTGTAGTCACTCTTGATCCGCTCAGTGTCACACTGCGCAGTATCATTTGTGCCCACATGGATGAGTAGCATGGGGTAGTAGTCAGAGGGCTGGATAATCCTCGACAATGCCTCCGTAACGTCTCGGATATGGGCTCCTGGCAGGCAGCATACCTCTCGAGATGAAATGTCAGGGCGACAGATGAGCACCTCCGTCCCCCTCAGCAGAGAGTCTCCGACCACCACTACCCTACGTTTCCTATTTGCAGTGGTGGCAGCAGACCTCCCAGCCTTAGGGGTACAAGGCTTCTCCTCCTTTACTGTAGGGGGTGATGCTTTCTTTCCTGTATCAAGAAGAGCATAACGGTTACCTATTACCACGGCGGGAGGGTTCGGAGCAGGGGTGGAGCACTGCCTGCTGCCAGAAGTAACCAGCTGCCAGTGTCCACCCTGAGCCATCTCCTCCTCCACCAGTGGTGTATCAGCAGTCCTGTGTACTGGGACAGCTACCTCAGCTGTCTCCACATGGACACTGTCCAGGAATTGCTCGTCGATTCGGATGCTCCTCAACCTAGCCACCTCCTTCTGTAGCTCTCCCATCTGCTGCCTGAGAGATTCCACCAGCAGGCACCTTTCACATTGGATGGTCCCCCCAGCCTGGATATCAGTAAGTGGAAATTGCAAGTTACAGTCTCTGCAAAACCACACCAGGATCTGGGTAGAAGCATCCATGCTCTGGCGCTATGTCTGGCTACAGGCGCAGGTAGAGGAGACAGAAGCAGTGCTGGCACAGGTGTTGCGGGTCTTCCTAACCATCGTAAGCCTCCCTCTGTCAAACTGTCTGTCTGCAGCCCCCTGCCCGCTGAAAGGGTTGTTTAAGCAAGAAGTTTTAGGTTTTAAGGGGAATAAAGGGAAAACAGAGAGAACCGGCAAGGGACCCTCGCCCCTTCCCACTCCCCTTCCAAACTCCCTTGCAAAACTCCCTGTTAGCAGCCCCTGTTCATAAAAGCTCCCTGGTCGCTTGTGCGCTGCTTTATAAAGCCCTGGCCTGTATGAATGCCCCGCCCACTGATTAAGGCTCAGCCACTTACCAGAGGCTTCTAGCTTTCAAACCTTCCTTTGAAGCTCACAGCTTCCAACTGCCAGCCACAGCACACGGTCCTTCAACCAACCAACCAACCAAACAGACTGACAAACACAAGCTCAGCACACAGCAAGTAACCCCCAAACACAAACAAACACACTCTACAGACAGTCACTTACCCCAAAAGGGTGCTGTATTGCTCCTCCTTCACCTGGAGAACTCCCTTGCGAAACTCCCTGTTAGCAGCGCCTGTTTGCAAAAAATGATGAGAGGAGCTCTCATCAAACTGGTGGGCTACGTGTATTGTCCTAAAAACCAGCGTGTGGCTCTAGAGTCAAAGGTTGAGTGCCGCTGTTATAGGGTCTCCACAGCAAAGGAAGTTTGATTTTTTTCCCCTTTTAAAATGGTGGCTATGGAGTATATTATGAACTATTTCTTAATTTATAGAGGACCTTTCCTGGGATCCCTTCCTTCTGCTTTATGCTTGTTGTGGGGTTGTTTATATATTGTACATTGGGGTGGGGTGTGGTTTCATTTGGGCATGCTGACCATTTATGATTGATTATGTTTTTGGTTAAGGTACCTAGATGCTTTTGGGCATCCTGTAGGTGCCTGAAATATATGATGTGTTATTATCAAGGCACTGTAGTGCAACCCCAAATATAAACAACAATAAATTAAACATGTCTGGATCAGACCTTATAAGGCAGATCTTAAAGAGATCCGGGTGTGACGTTATTGATATAATCTGGGACCATATAGATCATTGTTGCAACCAAGGTCCTGTAGTGGCACGCAAATCTTGTATAAAGGGGGTCAAATGGGGAGTCTAAGACAAGGTTATGGTTTACTGGTTATGATTATGCTGTCTATATGTGTGTATCAATTTTGTAGTTGAAGTTATGAATATTGGCTCTATACTGTCTGTATTTCAAACTTATGCTATGCTGCTGGGTGACATCCCGGACAAACTGGTGTTAGCTCTGCCTAGCCTGCTTGATGGCCCATTAAGGACCATCAGCTATACAATGGACCCACTGAGAGAAGGCAAATATGCCTTGAGACTCAGCAAAGTATGCAGGAACTTGCCCATGTGACTCCAGACTCCATTTTGCTGTAATTTTCCACAGTAAGAACAAAGAGATGTTCTTACACCTGGAAAAGACTATATAAGGCTGATGCCTCATCTCCATCTTGTCTTCAATCCTGCTTCATACCTCTGGAGGAACTTTGCTACAAGCTGAAGCTTTGAACAAAGGACTGAGGACCCATCCCAGCGGGGGATGTATTCCAGAGACTTGATTTGAACCTGCAGTTTATTCTATCGCTGCTGCAAACCTGAACCAAGAACTTTGCCATTACTGTATGTAATTGATTCCATTTAACCAATTCTAACTCTCATCTCTATCTTTTTCCTTTTATGAACAAACCTTTAGATTTTAGATTCTAGGATTGGCAACAGCGTGATTTGTGGATAAGATCTGATTTGTATATTGACCTGGGTCTGGGGCTTGGTCCTTTGGGATCAGGAGAACCTTTTTCTTTTACTTGGGTATTGGTTTTCATAACCATTTGTCCCCATAATGAGTGGCACTGGTGGTAATACTGGGAAACTGGAGTGTCTAAGGAGATTGCTTGTGAGACTTGCGGTTAGCCAGTGGGGTGAGACCGAAGTCCTCTTAGTCTGGCTGGTTTGGTTTGCCTTAGAGGTGGAAAAAACCCCAGCATTGAGCTGTAACTGCCCTGTTTGAGCAATTTGTCTTGAGTTGGCACTCTCAGTTGGGTTCCGCCAGAACCGCATTGTCACACCGGGCAACTTAGTTAGGGCTAATATTTTGGTTTTGCAACTGATGTTGTTTGCCATTGAGTAGGCGACGGGTATGCAAATCCTGGTGTCTTGCTGCTGTTCAGGTTACAGGTGTTAACAGTAACAGTAAATCTGGTTTAGAATGCAGAGAATGACAGCTGGAGCATGACCACACATTCAGATGGGTTACAGAACTGGATGTGTGTGTTTTTCATATCTTGGTTGGTTTTGGTGTTAGCTTAGTTCTCTAGGCCTATGTTGGTGGTTGTCAGGGCCGGCTCTGGCTTTTTTGCCGCCCCAGGCAAAAAAGGCTCCCGCTGCCCCCCCCGACCCCCGCACGGCAGGGGAGGGCGCCGAGCCCACCGCGCTCCACTGGCGGCCGGAGCCCCGGGAGGAGGGCGGAGAGCCCGGCCAGGGCTCCGCTCTCCCCGGCGGCGAGCCAACCGGGGCTCCACTCTCCCCAGCGGCCAGAGTGCCGGGGGGAGGGCGGCGAGCCCGCCGTGGCTCCGCTCTCCCCGGCAGCCGCAGCGCTGCGGGGAGGGCGGCGAGCCCGCTGTGGCTCCGCTCTCCCTGGCGGCCAGAGCCGGAGCACCGCGCCGCCCCCCCCAGGTGCCGCCCCAAGCACAAGCTTGGTGGGCTGGTGCCTGGAGCCGGCCCTGGTGGTTGTTTGAGTATTTAATTTCAGTGACTACAGAATGAACCTTCCTTCCATGCAGCTTTTGTGGTTCTTCACAGCCTCTTCTCCACCAGGTTTAAAGTATGATTTTTAGGATGTTTTATGGGGAACTTTTCACCTTACTCATACCTCAAGTAGATCTTGTTGAATTTCTGTGCAAAAAGCCCCACAGGACTAGTCTTAGTGCAGCTAAGCCTATTTAGTCCCAAATCCTGGGCCTTTTGAAACTTAACAGCCAAGCTCCCATTCATTAACATACCCATAGCTACTTATACTTACCCACTAGAGCGGGACAAAAAATGTCAAGAAGGATTTGTGAAATTCATGCAACTAAGTGCCATTAATTTTTTTCACCAATATTTGCAAGCATTGTATTGTCAACCTCAAGTATCCAAAAATCATGAGATTTCAAAAATAATAAATGTGGGGCTTTTTTATTTGTTTCCTGGATTTTGAAACTTTCACATCATATTTTCCAGCTTTTCTCTGCAACCACAGGGGCTAGAAACTTACTTATTTCTTTTAAGTGAAAGCAGAGAGTCTCACATAATCACAAAAAGAAGAACAGGAGTACTTGTGGCACCTTAGAGACTAACAAATTTATTAGAGCATAAGCTTTCGTGGACTACAGCCCATAAATTTGTTAGTCTCTAAGGTGCCACAAGTACTCCTGTTCTTCTTTTTGCGGATACAGACTAACACGGCTGTTACTCTGAAACTTGTCACATAATCACTTGATTCCGGGAGCTGGATGTCACAGGCTTGTCTGAGCCAATGAAGCATCTAGTGAAACGAGCTCACCTAGTCTTACAGAAGTCAAATTAATAGTCAACTCAGATAGTCCACCTGGGCCTTACATTCCTCAAAGTAAACAAAACTCATTCACCGACTCAAACAGAAAAGTGCAGAATTATCCCAAGAGGCCTGGTCAGGGGCTAAGTTAAGAAGAGATCCTTTCTCCTTTATCCCTACTTCACCCATAACTGGCCCCTGGAAGAACTAGCCAGACCTTTATATACCGCCGGCTGGGCCTTGATTGGTTTCTGACTGTTTCCAGCCTTTCTAACCAGTGGAGGACTGATACTTGTTGGTTCCACCTACAGCTGATTCTTATTTATTCTCCATGAATCTCTGTATTGGCCACAAGAATGATTGCAGAAAGCTAAAATCTTGCAAATGTGTGTCCAGACACCCATCACAAAATGGCTTTGATTTCCCTCCCCCGTTAATAAAACTTTCAAGTGTTGAATCAGGGAGCAGAAACAGTAGCATACAAGTTAGGTGAATGGTCACATACCATGAATTTGGAATACTCAAAGATTTGTTGAAAGAAATTGTTTGTGACCAATCCACATCTGAAATACGCTTTTGCAGGGAGTGTCCATCAAATAACTTTGAATACAAATTAATGTGTAGAATTTAAGTATGTGCATGAATAATTATCCAAGCTTTACTTGCAAGCAGTGTCATTCTGCTCTTCCATTTGTACTTAATATTGTCACCTAGTGACTGAGGAACACAGATTTGTTTATTTTTCCTTGGGACTTGGGGACATTTAACTTGCCTCCATCGTCTCCTTAAATGTTTGTCACTGCTCATTTTCATATGGCATGAAGTTAATGGGTTTGACCATCCCAATCTGTGCAGGGGAAAAAAACCCGTTCAAAGCATTAAAGAAGGGGAGCACAACTTAAATACGAATATACTTCATACTGTTCCCAATAACTTCTTCAGCTGTAAGTGGAATTTCATAAAGTACATTGGTTCAAAAAATGGGAACGGGACTGACGTCAAAGCTATAAATTACTGTAATTAAAAGTTAATGGAGGCAGTTATGATGTAAACTAATAATCCTGCTAAGTGAGAGACCAAAGAATCTCAATCTATTTATTTTATCCAAGAGAAAACTAAGAAGTGAATTGATCATGGTCTAAAAGTAACTACATGGGGAAGAGATTTCTGATGGTAGATAGCTCTTTAATCTGGTAGAGAAAGATTTAACGAAAACCAATGGTTGGAAGCTGAATCTAGACAAATTCAGACTAGAAATAAGGGTCACACTTTTAATAATGAGGTTAATTAATCAGTGGAACACCTTCCTGAGAGATGTTGGATTCCCTATCATTTGCATTCTTTAAATCAAGACTGGATAGCTTTCTAAAAGACACTACATCTCTAAGAGATGTTATCGGCTTGATGCAGAAATGATTGTTTGAGATTTTTTGGCCTATGTGATTCAGGGCATCAGATTGGATGATGATAATGATCCCTTCTGGCCTTAATCTCTATGAATCTGTACACACACAGACACAAACACATTTGATAAGCCTATTTTTCACAATAACCTTTCACAGTGCAAGTTCTCTATGTACCTGAGTTCTGGGGAGAGAACAGAGCTATTTCCCTTTAACATGCATGCATGCTTTTTGGTGTAGGATTCACTTCAAAGCAAAGATCAGTAAAACAGAATGTTTTTTGACTTTGCAAAACTAGAGGTGCCCAGGATCCAAGTTCCAGTTTACTGGAACCCCTACGTTTGAGAAACATGAGGGGACATTTGCCCCATTTCTAGTTGTCCTGCATCTCCATAGCCCCATCACACTCCTCTATCATCCATGCTCTTTGGGCTTTTCCCAGGCTTGAGATGAATGTAGCCAGAGTCACAGTGCCTGCCACACTTGAGGAGAGGCCATTCCTGGAGCCTTTCCTCTGAGCAGCTCAGGTGCACCCCATCTCCTCTGGCGCAGTCCCTCTTCTCAAAAGGATCCTTTATTTCTCCGAATGGAAGGCAGTGAATTGTAAGACAGGTGTCTAAAACCTTTTCATTCTGTAAACCACCTCTTAACTGAGTGTTAGACCTCCACTGCCATTCATATGATTTTGCATAACTTCCCAATGACCACTACCACGATTGCTGACATGCAGAAATAATGCTAGGGAAGTATTTCTTGCATTTTGTTCTCTTTCTTCAAAAAGCACAGAACACTTATTGCACTAAATGCACTGCCCGCTCCACAGCTCTCTGTGTATCCCTCCTCCCAGCTGCACTGGTCCTCTCTCTCTCTCTCTCTCTCTCTCTCTTCCACTGCACACGTTTCTTTGTCTACGGCTACACTGCGCAGCTCCTGTGGCAGCGTATGGGGTATATGTAGCTGCGTGCTGCAGTGAAAAGCAGGCTGCACCCCTACTGCAGCATGTAGCTACTTGTGTCGGAGAAAGGCCTCAGCAGCAGGGAGCTCTCAGAGCCTTTCCCTGCTGCCTCCCCACTGCCAGAGACTTTCCTCACCACTGGAGCTGGATGCTGCATTGCTAAAAATAGCAGGGTAGACATGGGAGGTGCTGCTTGGGCATGTACAGAGCTGCGTAGGGTCCATACCCAGGTCCTTACCCAGAGGGTTCTGGCATGTCTCTACTTGCCTAGAGTAGTGCCTCACCATCTACACTGCTATTTACACCCATGCTAGGGGGCATGTCATATATGTACTCTACGTGCCACCGAAAGGAGTGTGCAGTGTATATAGACCTTTTGCCACCTGCTCCGTTTCCCTTCCTTTCCTCCTGCACATGTTTTCTTGCTCCCCTTGATATACTGGACCAACTCTTCAAACTGATTTACACCAGCTATCTGCATTGACTACAGTGGAGCTATGCAGATTTACACCAGCTGATTTGGTCCACTACCTGCCTTGCTGTCTTTTTTTCCTTGCTCCAACTCCACTGATAGCTGGCAGCTCTGTTGTTGCCTCCAATCTCCAGAGACAGAGTCTGTTTCACGTTTTCAGCTGCTTTGTCCAACTAATTCACTTTAGGCTGATGTGTTCCAGCTCCACCATAGTTGAAGGTTTTTTGAGGTTTGACCAAGATTGATTCAGCTGTTTGATGCATGCACGCATAAAACAAACACAAAACATCCTTCCCCATGCATTCAGGTGAGATTTTAAACTGTGAATTCCAAGAGAATCTTTAGACTTTTCTGTACATTCAGCATATGTCTTGGTTAGTGGTGGTGTTACTCTGCCTGTTTTCATTTGTATATAATAACCTTCAATAAAGAAAGTATTTAAAAAACCCAACAGTCTAGGATTATTTAGCTTGTCAAGATAAAAGAGGGGAAATATAACAGAGGTCTGTAAAATGATGACTGGCTACTCCTGGGGGAATTCTGTGCCAAAAAATAAAAAATTCTGCACACATTTTAAAATTTTGCAAAATTTTGCTTATTTGTCAAAACAACACAATATAATCATGCTGGTTTCAATTATTTTGTTAATTTATTTAAACTACAATACAATGGATGGAGAGTGGGAGTGGGGAGCATTGGAGGAAATCCCCCAATCCCCTCTGTCTAATAGTAATGTGGCTAGAATTGACCCTTTACTTCTAGTTATTACTCAACAAATATATGCAGCCATATGCTCAGTATCACATCATAGGCAACTGAAGAGCAAGTGAGGGCTGGGGACTCAAACTCACAATTTATATTGGCTACTGACCATCTCCAGAAAGGTCAGTACCAAACAGTTCATGGAGCACATTTTGATAGGAAATTTTTTCAGTCCAAAAATTTAGACCAGTTCTAATCCCTAAAGCAACATAAACATGTGTAAGGCCATACTGTCCTTTACAATAAGGCTCCTTCACACCACTCTGGCAATGTAAAGGAGCCTTAACATTTTTACACCTGTTTTATACTGCTGGGGGAATTCACTAAGAACAATGGGAACAATTCACTAAGCAGGCAGGCTGCTACATTCTCCTCTGCCTGCCGGGACAGAACCTGCCCCAATCCTATCTCCTCAGAAACACCCCAAAGCCCTGCCCCTCCACACCAAGCGTGCTGCAATAGTGAGCAAGAGGGACAGAGTGTCTCTCACTCACACAACTGCCAAGCCCCACCCCCTGATAGTGATTTACCTCTCTACCAGCTGCTCTGGGCGCCCAAATCAACCTGCCTGCACTGCTGGGGAGGGGCGCATGACCGCTCTTGCAGCTTCCCTTTGCTTCTCCAGCAAAAGTCATTTTTCTGTGGGGAAACAAACAAATCTGTGGGGGCCATGAATTCTGCACACATGCAGTGATGTAAAATTCACCCAGGAGTAACTGGTATAATGAAGCCCATCTGATTTTCTATCTCTTATTGCTGTCCCATAGCACAAGGATAGACCACTCAGTGAAATTAAAAGGCAACCAATGTATATTGCATAGTGAAAATACTTTATCTGCAACATATAATTAACAAGTGGAACTCACTGCTGCAGGATGTTGACAAATATAACTTATTAAGACTTTCTTTTAAAAGGTAAGATTTAAAATAATACATGTTCAAAGAGAATAGACTGCAGTTACAACTGTTAAGACAAAAATTGCAAAGGTTGCTGATCCTCATGCTTAGGGCATAATATAATCCCTGGCTGTGGCTTGTTAAGGGTGAATGGTACAACCTTATCCAATTTTCCAGATGCATAGTTAGTTTATTTCCCTTTTCTGAAGCATCCAGTAAAGGTCACACTCAGAGGCAGGTCTCATACTAGAAGTCGACCTGTCAGGTGTTCCACTTCTTGGGATTTGTAAAGCTCTTTCCCAGTCGTCTCTATTCTGTTATGCCTCCACCTGTGGCCCCAGGAACTGATGCCTCTCACTCTTTAGCCGTCTGCACAGGTAGAGTTTTCAGTGTAGGAGTCCTGTTTGGCTGTAATGTCGAATAGCAGAGTGACCACTTGTACCAGCATTTGTTTTCCCCGGTAGGACATGTTTCAGCCTTCCGCTCTTAGCAGCAGAAGAGCTAATGCACAGTACACCCCCAGATTGTACAGGCAGGCACATGAGCACCAGGAAATCTTCAGTGCATGCAGCTAGAGGGGAAGAGAATGACCTCCTACCCCCATTCCCTTCTTCAGTAGTCAAATAGTACAACTCTGAGCAGTAGAGGTTGTGAGATCAACAGTGTGTCTGTCAGCAGCAGCAAAGGTAAAAGAAGATGTCATAGCAAAAAGGTTAGCAGCAGCAGCAGCAGCAATGGCAGAATAAGAAAAATCCACTGTGAGCTCCCGCTGCGCTGTGTTCAGCCTGGCTTGCCAGTCTGAGAAGCAGAATAAAACCTCATCTCTTTTTTTGCACCTGGAGATGCACAGAGCCTGCCTTCGTGCATGAGACAAACGGGAGCTATTGGTCTGGAAATCTGCAGCAGATGTGGGGCAAAGATGGAAACTGGTGAGCCCGCCCTTCATCTGAAGTCAGGGGCCTGCTTCCTTCCCAGCATATTCAGCTGTGACAATCCACCTATTTGCTTTTTTTAAGACATAATGATGCTAACAATAAGTATTTAGACAAGGATCCAACCTCTGAGTCACTATAAAGTAAATGCAGCTGGAGATCAGATGCTTCTCTTAGAGCCCCAGCAGAGGGAAACATGACTGTATAACTTCCCTCGCCCTGTGCCCCTTAGAGGCAGGTTTTCACACTGGTCTGATTTCTCTTTTCACAGCTGTTCCTCCAAAACTGAAGAAACTGAAGAGCCCAAATGTTCACGTAGGGGAAAAAATTTCACTGAAATGTGAGGCTACTGCAGGGAATCCCCAGCCCTCCTACAAGTGGTATAAAGATGGCAAAGAACTGAAGAAGAGCAAGGACATCCGAATAAAATACGGGAATGGCAAGTAAGTATGAAACTTGATTGCTTTGCACGATAATAATTAACAAATATCTGGTATAAATGTCATACGTCAGACTGCCTCTTGTCAGTGTTCAAGTAGCTGTATCTATTTTTCCTGCACCCATACCACCTTCTGCAGGGATGCTGTCAGATTTCACAAGCTAAGCACGTTGGTCTGGATTGGTACTTGGATGGGAGACCACCAAAAAATTTCTACAGTGTTGTAGGTGGCATCCTGTTTTTGGAGTTAGTATTAACTGAGGTCCCAAGATGGTGTTTGAGGGCACTGTGCTGCTGGAAGAATAAAACTGACCACTTGCAATAATTTTTACAAGAGTAGCATTATGAACCGCAGAGTCCTGGGCAAATTCCATTTCTGATTTCCTAAATTTGACTTACAGTTTCAATTGGATGTACTATTCCTCTTTACTTCCTGTCCTACACTGTTGTGTACTATTGCAACTTTCCTAAGTAGGAGAAGGGCGCCAGGGGTTCCACCAGTACAGCTTCTTTCCTGGGGAGAAGGATGGAGGAATTTATGAAGGCTAGTGCTGAGAGCTCTCTTGCTGGGCTAGTTTCGCATTAAGCATCACAGAAGTCTTCTGAGTCCCAGCAGTGGAGATTAGTAGGCGCATTGTGAGCAGATTGAGGGAAGTGATTATTCCCCTCCATTCGGCACTGGTGAGGCCACATCTCGAGTATTGCGTCCAGTTTTGGGTCCCCCACTAGAGAAAGGACGTGGACAAATTGGAGACAGTCCAGCAGAGGGCAAAAAGAAAATGATTAGAGGGCTGGGACACATGACTTATGAGGAGAGGCTGAGGGAACTGGGCTTATTTAGTCTGCAGAAGAGAAGAGTGAGGGGGGATTTGATAGCAGCCTTCAACTACCTGAAGGGGGGGTTCCAAAGAGGATGGAGCTTGGCTGTTCTCAGTGGTGGCAGATGACAGAACAAGGAGAAATGGTCTCAAGTTGCAGTGAGGGAGTTCTAGGTTGGACATTAGGAAAACCTATTTCACTAGCAGGGTGGTGAAGCACTGGAATGGGTTACCTAGGGAGGTGGGGGTTTTTAATGCCTGGCTTGACAAAGCCTTGACTGGGACGATTTAGTTGGGGTTGTTCCTGCTTTGAGCAGGGGGTTGGACAAGATGACCTCCTGAGGTTTCTTCCAACCCTAATCTCCTATGATTTGTTTTTGGCCATCCTTTAGTCAGCTTTTGTTGATGGAGACCCTAAAGGAGGAGGACAGGAGCTCCATATCTTCCTCAGAAGAACTCAGGGTATTTCCCTCTCTTGCTCTGGGAATGCATTGAGCTGCAGCTGTCTGAATGTGTGGGACATTTGGAAGGTATGGGAATTAAATCTTTCCTGCTTTGCCTTTAAATTGCTGCTTCCTTCTCAATGCAAAGAAGAAACTGGCCTCTTGTTCTACCTCTTTTGTCCCCTACACATACAGTAGCTAATTCAGAGACTTCACAGAAGATCCAGCAGCTGTTTTCTCCTAATGTGGCTAAAGGTGATGATGAGGAAACTATCTTCCTAGTTCTGTAGCAGGGGAAGGGATGGGTTTCCACAGGGGTCCCTTTGGACAACACTTGGTACATGTGGGACAAAGCTCGTTTAAAGTGGAGTCAGTGTTGAGCCAGCCAGGAGCAGGTGGAATTGGGTAGCCAGTGCAAGGATGTGTGTGTTGCAGTTGGTGATGCTTGGCATCACCGATCAGCTCCAGGGGCCAGAAGCCTGAACTGATCTAAGGCCAGCAGTGTCTATTGCATAGCACCAAGGCAGGTGAGAAGATGAACATTTGGATCCTTCTCCAATGAAGTGGCCACAGTGACATCCCCCTCTCCGCCCAATAAGGGTTTAATGCTGCAGAGGGAAGGGTCATAGTTTCCTGCCCTATATAGATGGAGGCATATCTATGTCAGGAGATACATCAGCTGTCACCAAGGGTGATGAGCCTGGAGATAGTGCCCCCCATTTTGTGCAGGAAAGAATTCTCCTGCCAGGCCACAGTTCTGTCATGTTAGCCTCTATCCCAGTGTCCTGGAGATTAGAGTCTTTCTATGGATGCAAGCCCTGCCCCTCAGCTGCAGTGTGTGTACGTGATGCAGCCTGAGTGCTGTGAATCAGGTGCAAGGCACAGTGTGGACCCAGCCCTTTAAGAAGGAACTGCTCCAGCCCATCTGTGCCCATTAACAGCCTTGATGGGCTCTGCTGGAGGACAAGTGTCCCCTATAAAGGGCAGCAGGAAGCTGCAAGCTCAGAAGCTGTGATAGGTAGTGAGGAAAAGTTCTTGCAAGGCAGGCCCTGAGCTTGGAGGAGCTGCCCCAGCTAGGAGGGCTGGAAGTAGCTTGTTGAGGTAGGAAGAAGACCCTGATGCTAGGGGAATTTGGAAGTCAGAGCCTGAAGACTGAGCTCCAGGCAGGTAAAGCTGGCAGTGGTGATCCAATTCTGGGAATGAGGGCTGGGGACTCCCTACCTAAGGGGAGAGAGACACTGAACTGGGGCTGGGGCCTCGAGGGCCAGATTGTGTAGGGACTAAATAAACTGGGACCTCCAGGAGGGGAATGTTTTCAAGGACCTTTGGACTGCAGGTGCAGACTTTAAGAAGCCCCTGCAGCAGGGGAGACTGGTAGGGTGCTGCAGACTGTGTTTAGGAGGCAGCTGCCCTATAATCAGGAAGGGGCTTCTCTGACCATAGCCACACCCCTGCCTAGCTTTCTGGATAAATACCCACCTGCTTATGCAGGCCAAGGGCAAACTCTCCGAGACAGTAAACTGCCACTTTTTTTGTATTTCTCTGTGCAGATGCTATAGGTGAAAGGGATACACTATGACATGAGCCAGTGAGTTTCTGGTAGCATCTCAGTGTGAGAGGTCTGGAGGTAGTGGGAGCTCTGTGATGAAGAGGGGAGATGACAGTGCCTTCCTACCCAAACACTGTGTTTGAACATAACACCCACAAGGCCTGTCTAGTAATTGGATCATCTCACTCCCAGCCCTACCTTCCACCTAGAATCCCTCACAGGTTTACTCTGACATTGCTTTCCAAAACATTCATCATACTGTGGAGAATACTGCTCTCCTGGGGGGAAGAGGTCCTTTAATCCAACGGTTAAATTACCTACATCAGTGGCAGTATTTCACAATTCAGAAAAAAGTTCTGTTGATTCTTGCTGGGTCTCTTTCCCATCGGTGAAACATGGGGAAGTATTAGACACATTTATTCTATAAGATAACATAAATATCTGTGAAGCACCCAGATCATATGGCAATGGGGTACCCAGAAGGGAAGAAGCCCCCATGGTGAATCTGAGGTGGAGGTTTCCTCTCTCACGGCAGAAGTACTAGACGGTAATTAATAGTGCAGAGGCTTTTGCTGAGATTGTTCTGGCCATCTTCTCTAACTAGAACCACAGGACCATGAACAAGGCTCAAAAAGAGAAGAAATCCCAAACTTTGAAGTAGAAGGGCTCTCCAACCACCGGGTTATAGCCCAGGTTAGCTGCCCCCAAGCTGACAAAAAAATTAGCTTTACTTCAAGACATTGTCTCCTGAGCAGTAAACGAAGTGTGTTCAACAGCACACTGCCACAGTAGAAACGGAAATACTGGGGGATCCCTGACTCAGCCCAGTAACATCAGAACTAGAGCAAAAATGAGAGACCAGCGATATGATGAGAGATACAGCAGGACAAAGCAAATGTCTGCTACAATCTCTATGCTGTTGACCCCTTTGCTGTTAATTCCCTGGCCCTAGCTGAATCAGGGTTGACATGGTGTGGAAGCCACAGCAGGGGCGTAGGTGAGGGCATAACTCATACAGTCTGCATGTGCCCTTGTGCTGGAGAACGGGAAAGGGCAGAGATGTCTGTCTGCTAACTGCTTGTTCACAGGAGCCATGGTCCATGCAATTGCTGCAGCCAGGTTGTCCTACTCTCTAGCTTGAGAAAACACAATGCTGTTTTCCCTCGCTGGTTCCTTCACACCAAGACAAAACTCTGAACGTGAGTTGCTCTGCCTGCCCCACTGGTGTGCTGTTAATGCTGAGCTAGGCTCTAGCCTGGCTGTATTTCAAGCTACTGAGACCGGAGTAAAGAGACGGGTGAAATGACATAGGAATTGTCCATGGGCAGCCCCATATTTTGAGCCATAGCCTAGATGCCGATGGCTAGGTGTCAGCTCTCTTTCTTCTACTAGGTCTCTTCTGTGGGCTCAGTATGGTCAGAGCATTGAAAGTCCTCCTTCACCATGAGAGTCCAAAGAGCAGTCCCCAGTGTGTACTGTCCCCCAAAGCAACCACTGTCTTGGCAAAATGTCCAGGTGCATCCACTTAAGGAATAGACTGCTCTCTGCCTACAAACTAAATCCCTCTTCTACCCTCCTCTTCAACAGGTCAGCTATCATTTTCACTGCAATCAGGCATTCCACTGGCTGGTAAGGACAGGGGATTTCAGTCTCCTTTGGGGGTAGATTAGTTTCTAACCCTGTCCTTTGCCCTTCCACACCACACAACACCCATGTAAGCCCCCATTTAGACCCCATTCAGTCTTCGTATGCTCTTCTAATCCAAGAGTCTCCAGCAAGCCATGCAAACACACACACTGCTCTGCATGTCCTGTGTAGGAGAGGAACCCTCCCCCAGCAATTCTATGGTCTGTGCAATAAGCTACCAAACTAGGCAAACTGGTTGTATTATAACCATTCTGTATTCGGTGAGAACTTCAAGTAAAGATCTTTATCAGCCACCCCTATTGCTTCTGCCATGAGACAGACTACTCCTTGGGCAAATCTTCACTTTTCTGTGCCTCCGTTTCCTCATGTGTAAAATGGGGATAATTATACTGACCTTTGTAAAGCACTTTGAGGTCTACTGCTTCAAAGCTCTTCAGAAGCTAGTTGTGGTTTATACATGCATGGTAACATTTAGGGAGTCCCATGACACTGGACAACATATCCACCTACATAATTTATTGGAATGAATAGAATGGGGACATTGATTTGTTTATGCAACATCATGGAAGTATTGGATGTAAAATATTTTCCATGACATTTTCTCCATGTATAATCCTTTACATGACAGAATAATCGACCACTAACCAGGAAGTAACTGTAAAGAGCTGGCAAGAGAGCAGCTATTGAGAAGTTTTCTCTTCTAGGAAAGCTTGGGAATGTGGCAGCAGAACAACACACCCTGCAGGCGCTGAGTCATAATAATTTGACAATTAGTCATTTTTCAGAGCAGTGTTGACATTTTATGTATCATGTAACTTCCCAATCCATCCATTTCTGACTTTGTATGTCCTGACACAACAAAGAAACAGTCTATAAATCTAGGACTGTTTGTTCACTTGGAAGTCTGAAAGTTAATTTTCTGCTGCTGTATCCAGTGCATAAGAGTGTGAAAAATACTACATCTATCCTTATTATGGCATGTATAGAGTATTCGTTTTTAAAATTAGAAGTGACTAAAATAAATCAATTACAACACATTGAGCCATTTTACCACCTTACAACGTTGATTACTTGCCATTAGAACAATTTTAATCCTATAAATTTCAAAATCACCCCAAAAATTATTGGCCTCACTCATCACTAATCTTTCTGTGATTAATGTAACACCTCCTTCCTATGGAAAGTTAGAGAGTCAGTCAAGAGAGGGCTTTGAATGGACGTATTAACACAATCTAACCATGGCACTGTAACAGCCCCTCTGTAATTGCATATGCACACAGTCTGAGGGCAGATGGTGTTGGCTGTGAATGGACTTGTGTTAAGGGGGGTCAAGGATGTTATGTAGAAATTACCCATGACGTCCTAGGTAGACACAAAGTACTTATATGGCCTTGTTACTGTAATGTCTGAGCACCTCACAGTCTTTAATTCATTTATCCTCACAACAGGCCTGTGAGGTAGGGTAGTGCTGTTATCCCTATTGCACAGATGGGAGAACTGGGGCCCAGAAGGTTTATATGATTTCTCCATGCTCCCCCCAGGAGATCTGTTTTGGAGCTGGGACTCCTATGTATCAGGCTAGCACCCTAACCCTTCTCTCAACCAGAGATCTCTTCCTCTGACCGGCTGTAACATCTTCCTGCCTCTGTCCCTGACCTTAGAGCCCTCTGTCTCCTGCCTGGCACCCTCTGACAGATAGCAAAGCTGGCTTGCTGGAAGAAGGTGGTTCCCACCTGCCCAAAGAGTGCATGGGTAGCATGGTGATGGGTGCCCGATAATTCCCATAACAGAAGTAAAAGTGTGAGGAAGAACCAATCCTCTTCCCTCAAGACACTCCTGTCAAGTAACAATGCTGCATTTACTAGTTTCCATGGCACCAAGTTGGCCTGCGGCCAGTGACAGGCCAGAAACATGTTGGGTGATAAAAGCTCTTCCTTCTGGCAGAAAAAAGTCCCAAATCTTAACACACCCCAAAACAGGAGTCCTGCTATGTCACCAATGAAGAGTGCGCCTGACCTGAAAAGAAACCTCAGTCCCAAGGTGCACCCCAATTCCTCTTCTGACAGACGTCCATCCCAGCACTCTGCTCCTATCCCTGCTTTCCGGTGAGAGAGCCTTGAAAGCACCCTGGCATTTCTGACTCTCCCTGCATGGGGCTGGTTACCTATGCAGAGCCAGGGACTTGTCTACCAAAGTGGTAATCAGGCAAACCTTAGGGCTGCTCTAAACATGCCTGCCCCTTGCTCTAACAAGGAAGATCTCCCCTTTCCCTCATTTGTCACACAGAGGGTGGGACAAAGCTGTTGGCTCCGTTAAATTGCTGATGGCAGGCAGTCAGGATTTTGGCAGTGATTTGGTACTTTCCCTTCTGGCCTTGGCTGAAAGCATGAAACACTTTAGAAACAGCCCTTTTCAAATCCCAGGTGAAGGATCCGGGAGCTCTGTTTGTGTCTGCAAATATCTTGCCCATCACAGCTACAAATACTCCAAAACAGGCTCTAGTAGAGCGGGAGAGACCCTGAAAGAGAAGACAGGAGAGACTGAAGTCCATCAGTGTTGAAGGGCTCCCAACAAGCAGAGGGGGGTCCCTACTCCGTGCTCCAGGGGAACCCAACCAAGGTGGCCTTGGAAAAATGTCTTTCTGAGCCAAATATGGACATAGAACTGGAAGGGACCTCCTGGGTCTGTGGGCCCAGTTCCTTGCTTTCATAGACAACCCTGTCATATTACACTGTTCATGAATTTATCAAGCTCCATCTTACAGTTAGTTAGGTTCTCTGTCCCCAGTGCGGCTATTGGTGGTAAGCAACCATCAAATGAGGATCTATTCAACTCTGTAGGTGTAGCAAGAACCACCATGGCTAAATAGCTGACCCCACACATACTCTGTGGGAATGTTGGTATCCCAGCGAGGTGGGGACTCCCAGAACCTCCAGGGGCAGAGGATTCAAACTCTATTGCCCTTTGAAGGGTAATGTTGGGGAGGGAAAATCTTGGGCAAGGAGAGCAGGGAAAACCTCTGTTCTTGAAGAAAGCACCAAAGACTAATGCTTCCACAGAGCTGATAGGACCCTCTGTTTCAAGGTCTAATCCAAGAGACCCATTTAGGGTAAGCTACATGATATTCAGGTTATCTAATTGAGTCAGGCTGAGTGGATCCAGGTATTGCACAGAGTTGGGCTTTTTGGTTTCTTAGAAATCCTACATGTGTCTGTGTTACTGTTAGATCATAGATCTAAATCTAATTCTTTGTGATCCTTTTGAAATATCTTATTCTCTATTCAGCGGGGTCTAGTGAATGGAGCACTAGAATGGGAGTCAAGAGACCTGCTCATTGACTTAACCTTCCTGTCCCTCAGTTTCCCCACCTCTAAAATGGGGGCTCACACCCCACTATAAAGCACTTTGAGATCTAGGGACGAAAAGTACCATATAAGAGCTAAGTATTGTTAACTGAATAGAGGTGAGTGCTTTTTAAATGGGAGAGACTCGCTATGAAATAGAGTGTATTGTACCAAGGAGACTAGCAATTACCTGTAACTCAAAAGCTCAGATTTCTCATCAATTATCTATCTGCTTTGTTAACTACAAGCACAACCTTCCAGCGCCACAGGGCAGGGGAGTCGTCCTTCTCAGTGAGTTCACAGGAGGGAGGGGAAAAATCCTGATTCCTTGCTTCTGAACTGCATGTTCCATCGCTAATTAGGAACAGGCTTGGACAGGCCTGCCTTGCACAGAAAGGAAACCTACCTCTTGGGTGGAAGAAAGTATTGGCTGGTGTTTTATTGCCTGCTAAATTTAAATAACATGCCATTGATAGGAATGTCAAGAGATTTTCCAGCAAGAAATGAACACAATAGCAAAACCACAGCAGAGTGAGTTAAGCTGTATTCAGATCACCAGAGCAGACCTTCCACTACCAGTGCTGATCATAGCATGTGAGATTTTTTCCAAAGCACTGGAAAACAAAGTTAAGATTGAGTTACTCTACTCCTGGTGCTTTGCCAAACTGTCAAACCCTGACTATTATGGGAGTTTGGGGAGTTCACATTTGTCTAAGAGCAGAAATTTAGCTTGTATTTCTTCTAACCCTCTGTGGTATTACTCATCACGAGATCAACCCAGAGAGAGATGTGCATATGGATCTTCCATTGAAGTCAGTGGGAGCTGACTGGATCAAACACCTGATGGTCTGCTGGTTCCGGTTGCTTTTGTATCCCATTCCTGATCTGTGCTCTTTTCTCTGACATGAAGAGAGATGACAGACTTTGAGGTTTGCCCGTCACTGTAGTTAAATGTTTTGGATGTTCAGTTTGGATCTGGTTGACCATTTGATGAGCTTGTGGGAGGACCGTCCTACTTGCAGTGTCATCAAGCAACTCTGTTATTACCCTGTGGGGTACCTTCTCCATCCCATTTCTGAACAGTACTCCCAGGAGGCTGAGACACAAAGATTGAATTCATTGCTCGGGTTAGTGGGGGTTACCCCATTGTCTTGAGCAGAACTGCACCTCTTTACATCAGTGGTGAATTTGGCCTGCAGAAAAATGTGCATCTTACTCTGCTAAAAAGAAATTAAAGTTATGGTAAAACAAGATGGACAATTTGTTTGAGGTTGTTGCACAAACTAGAAATTACACAGGCAGGTTTAAGAGAAGAGGGAACACAACTAAAGGAGAATTTAAAGGCAGTCCTACTCTAGAGTAAATTGGCATAAATGCCATTGAAGCAACAATTGGATGACGATGGTTTTAATAGGTTGGTGTTAGGGTCTGAGCTTGCAAAAATTTGAACATCTGGATAAAAGGCACCTACAGGGCTGGTGGGGTGTCAGGACTGAGCAACTTCAGCTGAGCTTGAGGACTAGCCGGCCCAGCCTCCCGGCAGATTAATGAGCTCAGCTGGGTTGTGGTAGAACTGCCTGATTGGCTGAGGGCAGCCAAGAGTTTTGCCTTTAAGCTCAGCAGCAGCAGCTCACTGGCTGCTCAACACTCCGACTACAGCTGTGATTGCTCTTTCTCCTACCTTGCTCCTCTCCTGCTCTGGTCCTGTTCTTGCCTTGCTCCTGATTCCTGGCTTGGGCTCTGGTTTCTGGCCCCCACATTGAACCATGGAGCTGGACTGCTGGTACCTGGGGTTGACAGGGGGAGTTAGAATCCCACTGTGGATCATACTACTGTTCCACATTTAGGAATTGGTCAGGATGTGGGGTTCCCAAGCCGGAGATGTTGTGGGGTTCACTGAAGCTGCATACAGAGCATCCGACATAAGGTGTAGTTCTACTCTCAAATGAGATTGGAAAAATGGCATTATGGGTTTTCAAGCTTACAATCTCTCCTTGGCTGCATGTCAAATGGGCTCAATTTACCAACGGATACTTCCTTCTAGCTGCCAGCCCTGAAAATTCCTCCGAAGAGCTAAGAAATCTAGCTCCCTCCTTTCCACCCTTAATACAGATCCCGGGAGCCCACTGTTTGTCCTTAATCTGTGCCACCCCCAAGGCTCTGCAGCCATGGAGCACGGTGAACAATCTACCCTGGGCCTCAGACCTGTGCTCCAGAATCTACATTTTCTTTCAAAGGAATTGTTGTTCTAGCCCTTCTGCTTGGGAAGAAAACCTCCCAAATGCGTAAAACATCTATGGGGAAAGGTGACACCAAGTCAATTACATATCAGACTAAATCATGCAAGAGAGCCCACCCTGATTGTATTTTCCTGTTAAATACAGTAAAATCAAACTTGATATTTTTTTTTGTTTAAATGTACTTGAAGCTGCCCCAGAATTTCCAGTTTCCTACAGGCATGTTCTGCTGAAACCAGGGACCTTAACCCGGAACTTAGTCCATCTTGGAGAGCACACCGGCCTGTTCAGAAGACTTGCACAGGGGGATAGCATTGGGGGACTGTGGGGTTGCCCAAGTGGCCATGCAGCTAGAACTTATGTATTGGTTGATTATTAACAACTTGGTTAGGATGCATGGCCCAGAAGGGAATCCAGCTCACTCTCCCGGATTCTGCAGGGCAGGGGGAAGTATAATCTTGCTTTGTCCTCCATAACGTCATCCTCTCTAACTATGGATATGTCGAGAGCCCAGAGCTGTGGAGTGAGATGTTGCTATTGTTACACAGCTGCATATCAGGACAGAGCAGCACTTAATCTGAGGAGGTCCTTAAACCTGCTTCCTTGGAAGAGAGTCAGTGCCTGAAGAGTGTAGGAGAGTGGGCTCAGGGGATGTCCGAGTTGCCTCCTGGGGACCCAGAAGGATGTTAGTGGGAGAAGTAGCCTTGGCAGACAGCTGTCACACAGTCAACATGTGGCAAGGGCGGAATGCTGGCCTGGGGGGACAGGAAATAAGAACTCCAACCCACCCTCCCCCGGGAGAGGATGCTGCTTGTCTAACCACTTCCACTACCTCACTTCTCTGTTTTGTTCAGTTTAGGTTATTTTATGTTTCCTGTTTGCTGTCTGTTTTTATCACCTAATCTTGACATAGCTAGATTATACCCTGGAATACATAACTGCGTGCTTGGAGTCATGCATGTTGTTTTCAAACATCCACAGGCGTGTCTGGCTTTCAAAACTGTACTCTATAAAAAGTGAATAAAATGTCAGGTTAAGGAATAGGTTGGTTCAAGTTTGCGTCTGAGGTTGGGAGAAAATTCAAGGTTGTGACTCATTTCTGAACCAGTTCTCCATCCCTAATGCAATCCAGGTGCTTTCCCATGGCCATATCCTCCACACAATCCATTACACTTCCTTTTGATGGCCTCTTCCATTTGATCTCTCTCATCCTGTTGTCTGCTTTGGAAGATGAATTTCCTTAAATTCCTCAAATTAGGGGACTGAGTGCAAATGCAAAATGATACAGCTGCTTCAGATTCTTAGAGTGAGTACTGCACAGGACAATAGTTTTCTGCTTAGAGGACAATTAATGAACTGACCATTCCCAATCTTCAGGCCAGATATTAAACTACTCGGTTTAGGTGAGATACACCCCATGCAGAGGACCAGAACAAGACTATGCACCATTTAGTCCATCCAAATGGGACTTAAGGTGGGCTGCAAGTGGTACATACATATGTCTTTATGCTAGCTCTAAGCACAGAGGTGAATTTCACTTTCTCCCCATTCATAATGTTATCAAAGCAGAGTGGAATTTAGTTAATATTTAACCATATCATCCCATTTAATGTCCTTTGTAAGAGTCACCTTTATGAATTTCCTTTCTAGTATCTCCTGATGGGAGTTTTTATCTAGCATATTTGATATACACAATACTCTCCTAATAGCAAATATAAGGGCCACCTTCAATGTAATCTTCAAATTCACACTATTAGAGGAGAATAAAATTAATTCCTTTATGGCCTCCTCTGTATTCACTCAAAATGCATTATCTCATAGGCAGAATGTCCAAAACTCCATTTTGGTAGTCTAGTTTTAGGAAACTAATAATAATTGTGATATCTTTATAATTTTATCTAATAATTCTCATCTTGAAGGATCCCAAAGCAGTTTACAGCCTATCAGTATATAGAGCTCAGGCACCAATGTAGACAGCTCTGGGGTGCAGTGTGGTAGCTGTTTAACAGCTTATGGCAACACTACATAAGTATTTATTAGGAGATGAATTGGGGCGGGGGGAAGCTGTTTCCAACTGGAAATAAGGAGGGATTGGATTTAGGGAGGAAAAAAATGGAATTTGACCTGGACACTGCTGCTAATATTTCTCAGAATTTTTAATGGCCAAAATTGGTCTGGATCTTTGTTTTATGTCTCATCTAAAAGTCAGGAAAACAAGAGTATGAGTTGAGATCATTGAGTATCCCCAAATATAGTATTCACTATGGCTAAGTAATATACAAAGGCTACAGGAAATAATCAGTGACTAAATGTGACTAAATCATAGGTTCTGAGGGGGAAAAAACAATAGGGTAGAATCTACCCTAGAGTAAGTTTAAAGTCAAAGTAGTTACACCGAGGATGAATTAAGATATAACCCTGGCCCTTTTGCTGAATTAAGCCTATATGGAGCCAGGATAACTGCCTTCCTCAAGAAGAATGCAATGGCCTGCCATGAGGGTAACACTCATGACTAGATCTCTGCGGGAAATGGCTTTCCCGTCCTGCAAAAAATGTCAAAATATTAGAAAAATGTTCCCATCCCATCTCAGGACAAAAGATCAGAATCTTGGAAACTTTGGAACTCCTTATCCTAAATGATCAGTGTCAGCAATAACCTCACTGACTTATCAGTTTGGCCAGATTTTAATCCATTTAATGTGTGCCAGGATAATTTTATAGCTTTCTAGTTTTTAATCAAAATATTGTGTGGTACCAAGTCAAAGTATGTTATGTCAATATTATTTATCAGTCACACTTTGTAATCTCATAAAAAAAATCAAGTTAGTTGGACAGAATCTATTTTCCATAAACCTGTGTTGATTTGCATTAATTACATTACCTTCCTTTAATTACTTATTAATTGAGAGACATATTATCTTGCCCAGGCCTGATGTCAGACTGAGAGGCCTATAATTAGCCACATCATCTCATTTACCCTTTTAAAAATATTGACAGACTAACTTTTTTCCAGACTTCTGGAACATCCCCAATGTTCTAAGTTTTATTGAAAACCAACATTATCAGTCCAGCGAGCTCCTCAGCCAGCTCTTTTAAATCTCTTGGATTCATGTTATCTGGATGTGTGGACTTAAATGTCTAACTTTAGCAGATGCTGTTTAGCATCCTTCTGAGATACTAGTGGAATGGAAAGAGTGTTAGCATATTCTTTGACTACATCATCTGTTCCTTCCCCAATGTAGAACAGAAATATTTATTGAACACATTTACCTTTTCTGCTTTATTATTGATAATTCTACAAATACCATTGATGAGATTCTTTTTGTTCCTAATATACTTACAGAACTCCATTCTATTGTCTTTAACCCTGCTGGCCATAGATTTATCCTTGTGTCCCTTTCAATTTTCTACAATTAAATATAAGGACATAAGAACGGCTCTACTTGGTCAGACCAAAGGTCCATATAGCCCAGTATCCTGTCTTCTGACAGTGGCCAATGCCAGGTGCCCTAGAGGGAATGAAAAGAACAGGTAATCATCAAGTGATCCATACCCTGTTGCCCATTCCCAGCTTCTGGCAAAAAGAGGCTAGGGACACCATCCTTGCCCATCCTGGCTAATAGCCATTGATGGACCTATCCTCCATTAACTTATCTAGTTCTTTTATGAATCCTGTTATAGTCTTGGCCTTCATAACATCCTCTGGCAAAAAGTTCCACAGACTGATTGTGCGTTGTGTGAAAAAATACTACCTTTTCTTTGTTTTAAACCTGCTGCCCATTAATTTAATTTGGTGACCCCTAGTTCTTGTTTTATGAGAAGGACTAATTAGTACTTCCTTTTTTACTTTCTCCACACCAGTCATGATTTTATAAACCTCAATCATATCCTCCCTTAGTCATCTCTTTTACAAGCTGAAAAGTCCCAGGCTTATTAATCTCTCCTCATACGGAAGCCGTTCCATACCCCTAAGCATTTTTGTTGCCCCTTTCTGAACCTTTTCCGATTCCAATATATCTTTTTTGAGATGGAGTGACCACATCTGCACGCAGTATTCAAGATGTGGATGTACCATGGATTTAAATAGAGGCAATATGATATTTTCTGTCTTATTATCTATCCCTTTCTTAATGCTTCCCAACGTTCTATTCACATTTTTGACTGCCATGGCACATTGAGTAGATGTTTTGAGGGAACTATCCACAATGACTCCAAGATCCCTTTCTTGAGTGGTAATAGCTAATTTAGACCCCGTCATTTTATATATATAGTTGGGATTATGTTTTCCAATGTGCGTTACTTTGCATTTATCTTTATCAACACTAAATTTCATTTGCCATTTTGTTGTCCAGTCACCCAGTTTTGTGAGATCCTTTTGTAGCTCTTCACGGTCTGCCTGGGACTTAACTATCTTGAATAGTTTTGTATCATCTGCAAATTTTGCCACCTCACTGTTTACCCCTTTTTCCAGATTATTTATGAATATGTTGACTAGAACTGGCCCCAGTACAGACCCATGTGGGACAACACTACTTAACTCTCTCCATTCTGAAAACTGACCATTTATTCCTACCCTTTGTTTCCTATCTTTTAACCAGTTACCGATCCATGAAAGGACCTTTCCTCTTATCCCATGATAGCTTATTTTGCTTAAGAGCCTTTGGTGAGGGACCTTGTCAAAGGCTTTCTGAAAATCTAAGTACACTATATCCACTGGATCCCTCTTGTCCACATGCTTGCTGACCCTCTCAAAGAATTCTAATAGATCGGTGAGACATGATTTCCCTTTACAAAAAACATTGCTAGTTTCTGATTAATATTCATTGCTACCAATTTTTCTTTTCTTTTTTATTTCTTCATTTAATCATTTATACAGACAGCTGCCTTCACTTCCCTTCTAAACCAGGTTAGCCTTCTTCCTCGATTGTGGCTTTTGGGGCATCTAGCAAAGTGTTCATAACAATTCCTGATTATCATTTCACATTTTTTCTGATTAAATTCTTCCTCCCAGCTGATTGGGCTCATAATTGTTTTCAACATTGTGAAACTGACCCTTTTAAAAGCACCAAATATCTAATTCTGGGCTGGACCTAATTCTCTTTACACACTCTAAGTGTGATGAAGTCATGATTGCTTGTACATAAGCTACCATTAATTTTTAGTTCTACAATCAGTTCCTTTTTTCCTATCAAGATGAGGTCTAATATAAAATTCCCCTGTGTTGGACGAAGCACTTTTTGAGTTAGGAAATTGTCATCTATAACATTTAGAAATTCACAGGGATGTTTTAGTATTGTCAGCAAGAGACCTTTAGCATGTGTCACTCCAGTTGAAGTCCCCCATGATCTTGCTGCTTTTTTCCACTGTGTATTATAGATAGATGTGTAAGGAGCCTGGTCATCCTGTTCCCTAGTGTCATTGGTGGTCTGTAGCGGACACCAGCTGCTACTCCATCTTGTGCTTTATCTGTTGGGACATTGATCCGTAAGCGTTTAAGATAATTTTCCTCTGAGTTATCAGTGACTCGGAAACAGGTAATACCATTTTTGAAATGGAGTGCCATTCCCCCTCCCCTTTTGTCCACTCGATGGGGTATAACCATTGATTTTTAACATTCCAGGTAGAATCAGCACATGAAATGTGTACCTTAATAAACAGAGGATCCTTCCCGAGAATGAGCATGATCTCATCCAGTTCTGATGCTAGCACACTTCTCATTAGCAGCTCCCAAGCTCTTCTCCCATATACCTGTTCCCATGCTAATTAAACTCAGAATGCAGGATAGGTGGTAATGTTAGTTCCAACAATGTATAATTTGTTGTTCTTTCCAGGTGCTTCTAGCCACTAGGAACCCAGGGACTCACATGGACTTCAGACCCTGTGTGTTAGCAATACCTAGGGTGTGGATGCTGCCTCTAGTTGCTAGCCTAAGTGAGGCTAAAACCAGCCACACCACTAGCTCAAGTAGAAGAGGCTGGGGTTTGGGGGTTGAGAGCCCTGGATTCAAGTCCTGATGCCAGCTGTATGCTGCAAATTTGTGTTCAACCAGAGCACATTACACAACGGTGCCTATGTGGTACTTGAACCCTGTGGAGTTCAGAGTCAGTGATCAAGCTTGTTTGTGAGGAAAAGTATATAACATGCAGCTTTAGTTCATGTTTCCCTCTAGTGGCTGGGTCTGGTGGCTATCACAGTCTGCTCCTAACAGGTGCGGGAATACTCATGAAGCTCCAGTAGTCGAGGCCTGTGCTTTTGTTGCTGAAGGACCTGGGTTCAGTCCACCTCAGATAACTCAGGTTGTCCGTAGGTGTCATTACACATACACAGTGAGATAATTAGCTCTTTAGCTACTGGACTAAAGTATAACGCTAGGCTCACAGGCTGTTGGTTTTATGGTGCATCAGACAGCGCTTCTGCATCCCCTAGCGCCATTCTCAGGCCTTGGTTCATTGCTTACTCAGAGGGCAGAGCATCGCTTCCTGCATTGCACCAGTACTATTTCCTGTTGAGCTTGCACTTCCTTTGGCAGTGTCCCATCCAAATACTGACCAGACTTAACCCTATGTCGTTTGTGAGCTCAGACAGCATGAGATCAGCACTAGGTGACTCAACCTGTTTGGGACAGATGGTGGGAAAGGGCTTTAATTTCATAAACATTGTTCATGGTTGAGTAAAAAAAAATTCTACTTTATTTTTCAACAGAAAAATTTCCAGGCTGCAGTTCAATAAGGTGAAGCTGGAAGACGCTGGGGAGTATAGCTGTGAAGCCGAGAATGTGCTAGGGAAAGACACAGCAAAAGGCAGCCTTAATGTGAGAAGTGGTAAGTTGAGACACCAGAGACTGTCAGGAGACAGCTATTGCCTTTCTTACACTGGGGGAGCATGTTCTGCACATGATCTTTCTTGTGTATTGTTTAATACTTTCAGGATATCAAGTGAAATAATCTCGGGAGATAAAGAAAAATGCAGCCTAAGCATAAATGTTTATCGTCACCATCTGCCACTGGCAGAGTGGTTGATCTACACTTTAAATAAACTGCAGACTAAATATTATTAAAAAAACAATTGGAGGCGGTGGAAGTGGAGGAGGAGGTGGATTTATACTTTTAGAAGCATTTCTGAGAAGCAAAGTTAAGGTATAACTTCTCTATGAGTGAAATGCCGACTGATTTTCATCCAGTAAGGTCCCTCTCCCTGGGAGTCACGTGTGGGCTAGTGAATGGAGCCAGTGGTTGGGCGTTAAAAGACTTTAAGTTTTGTTACAGACTTGGCCATGTCACATGATCCTCCTCCTGCTTACTACTGCAAATAATAATACTGCTCAAATAGGATTAAGTTGTGTTGCTCCCAGCTTTAAATGGGACTATTTTCAGTATTAAGCACACCTTCGGTAGTGTTTGCAGACTTCGGCCTCTACTTGTAACTTTGGGTAGGTTAATCAACCTCTCTGTATGTCTTAGTTAACCCATCTGTAAAAATAAAGGATACTTATCCAGATCTGTAAAGGCCTCCAGATGCAAAATGCTAGTTGTGTGTTAAGCATTGTGTCTGAAGAGAGCCTTCAGGCTCTGCTATATCTTTTCCATTTACGAAAAGAATCCAAAGTTAGTTAACTGGACAGCACAGCCTCTTTAAACTGTTTGAACTGCATTCTCAAATCTGGACAGTCATTACGATAGCAACATATGCATGCGCAACAGATAACTACGCCTGGAAATCAGACACAGCGTGCATGTATTTTATGGTCTCCACTTAGGCAGCTGTGTTGTGAAAATGTAGCCCTTTTATCAGTCTCAGATGGATGAAATATAAGTCACTGACAATCCTTTCCGCTCAGTGAGGATGGAGTCTGCCTGTGTGATTGTACACAGACTAGCACAACTGAGGTCTGATAGGAATGCCAGTGAAATGCAAAGCAGAATTATGGCAATTTAACGCTGCTAGTTCCCACAAATTCAGACGGCATCCACATTATGTAGTGTATAAATGTTTCTTCAGACAACAGGTAGGGTATGATATGAGAGGTGTGTGTTGGAGGAAAGGACAAAGGGTTTTCATTCATTCTCTGCCTAGCTTGGAGGTTGCATCTCAGACAAATGTCCACAATCTCACCTGGAATTTGCAAGGGCTATTCTGGCCACTGAAAACCAGAAATAACAAATGCAAAGTTCTGGTCTCTCGGCCTAATTCTCTGGGCTGTCCCCTTACTGAGTGGGAGCTGTAGATTCCATGGTGAGGGAAGCACTAGAAATACAGAAAGACTGACTCAGTGGTGCAGTCGTACCTACTGTAGCGGTATTAATCCACCACCAAAGCTTCCTCATAAGCATACCTTAGTGGCATTTAGCTGCATTAACAGCAACATCTTTACTGTTGTTACTTGCCAGTCATCAGCATTAGTGCGGAATAGCCAGGGGTGAAAGTAACTTAGGGCTGGTCTACACTGTGTGTGTGGGGGGGGTGTCGATGTAAGCTACGCAACTTCAGCTATGGGAATAGCGTAGCTGAAGTTGATGTATCTTATTTCGACTTACCTCCCGTCCTCATGGTGCGGGATCGATGGCCGCAGCTCCCCCATCGACTCCGCTTCTGCCTCTCACCCTGGTGGAGTTCCGGAGTTGACGGGAGCGCGTTCGGGGATCGATCGCTACCTGCCGATCCGGCGGGCAGTCTGGACGTACCCTTAACGGACTTACCGGTACGTCACAGTCCTTATCAGGCATGGCCTCAACCCAAAGAGGCGTGGCTTCAATGGAAAGAGGCGGGGCCTTTCAAGATTTAAAGGTCCTGGGGCTCCGGCTGTGGCTGGGAGCCCCAGGGTCTTTAAATTACCCCGGAGCTACCAGCTGCAGAGGCGACTGGGAGCCCTGGGGCTCAGGGGCGAATTAAAGGGCCCGGGGCTCTGGCCGCAGCAGAGCTCCGGGCCCTTTAAATCTCCTCCAGAGCTCTGCCGCTACTGGGATGGCTCCAGTAGCGATTTAAAGGGCCAGAGGCTCCGGCCGCTGCAGGGAGCCCCAGGCCCTTTAAATTACCGCTGGAGAAGCCGGTCCAGTCTGGCACAGCGTACCAGCTCTTGCCGGCACGGCGTACCGGACTGTACCAGCTTACTTTCACCTCTGGGAATAGCTGATACTTAGTACAAGACCTAGGGCTCTAATGGTGGTCACTTGTGAAAGGTAAATATAAAGGTGGTGGTCACTGTATGCAATCACAGTCCACCACTACTCTGACCTTGTCAGTCTCCTCTTTGAATCCTTTCATTGGCTACCTCTGCTTCTGGCCCAAGTTCAAACTTCTCGTTCTCCCACACTGCCTACATCTTTGCTCACCCAGAGTCTCCCGCCTAAGCAGGCACTGCATGCTTCTCGCATTCTCATTTTACTGTCAAATTCTTCCAGTCTGCCCCCTCCAGCTGTCCTTATGCACCAAACAGTGACCCCTCTTTTTTCATATCTCTCCTTAAAGAACATGTCTTACGTGATGCCTTTCAGTAGTATGCTTTCCATGATATTTGCTCCTCTTTGAGTCTGTATCTTCCTCTGGTGGGTAAACTCCACTGTCTTGTCTATGAATTAAATTGTAAGCTCCTTGGGGCAGGTCCTGTGCCTCTCTTTCAGCATGAGCCTACTGCATAAATCGCTTTCTTATTCTATAAAGGACATCGATAAAACAGTAAAGAAGGCAGGAAACACAAATACAGCAAAATAGGAAAGAACACGTACGCGAGACATTCACACTGAACAGTGGTGGCTGTACTACATAAATGGTCAAAGAAAACCAGACACAGGTTACTCATGCCTAGGTCTTTGATTCATAATTCGCCAAAATGGACTTCACCTGAGTAAAGCAAAGAAGAGAAAGGGAAGAAATAGGAATAAAACCCCAGGCTGTGAGAACAATCACTATAAAATCCCATGTCTTCTGCAAGAAAAATCTCAAAATTCTAGATCTTTTTATGGGTGACCAGACGGATGCCAATTTAACTGATATGATAAAGGTACGGTCTGACCCAGATACCCTTGCATGTGGCTGCTCCATTGTGCAATATAACAGCGTGGTACTGCTGTGGGTTTTTTGTTTTGTATTTTTAATTAAAGGGAGAGTTTAGCTCTAGTGAAAGGTACTGGACTGATACCCGGCACTGAGATTCATAGGGCTGATCCCAGCTGCTGATCTCCCACACAGGGGTGCAGCCAGTGCTTAAGTTGTAATGAAAGAGGTACCGGGGCTTAAACAATGATTTAATTTTAAATTTATGACTTTGAATTGGCAATAATACCACCATACATTCAGTCATAACACATTTATTTGAAAGAGTAGCCCACTGTCTAAGGTGCCACAAGGACTCCTTGTTTTTTTTGCTGATACAGACTAACACGGCTACCACTGAAACCTGTACTGTACTAGTGTTATGTTTACAACCATGTATTCTACATCATATACAAAGTAGTAGCTTGTGCAGAAAAAAATTAAAAGCAACTACAGGAAAAAAAAAGTCTGAATATATTTGCTAGCTACAGACCTCTCCACCTTTGCCCTGGTTCTCTCCCTAGTATTGTTACACAATGTTATTCTCACACCTCCCTTATTCTCTGCCCTGCTGTACCCGCCCCCCAAACACATACACACATCCACAACCATTCTTTGTTCAGTTGAAATGACAATAACTATGGTATTATATTGTTCTACTACTTAACAACCAGCTATGGTTCTTCACAGTAACAACTTTTAAATGAGTCACTAAAACTAGTTAACGATGTCTGCTTTGTTTTCTATATTGTTAAGGAACATTACTAAGAGCAATGAAAAATTATATTTTCGTATAGACCGAATAAATGTAACCAAACTAAAAAAAAAAAAAAAAAGATTTAAGACCTTTCTTTACCCTAATCCTGCAGTGTTTGAGAGAAGTGGTGTTGGATACAGCCTTGTGCTTTACTTCACCAGAAAATGCCAGCAAGTATATTTGCATCCCCTACTAGAGCTCTGCATGGGACTATTTTTTTTAATCCTGCTCCCGTCCCACCCTGAGATACCCACTCCTGCATTGTTTGAGTTTTCCCCCGCTATTATGGCAGCGGGTCCTGGGGCTCCCAGTCCTGCTGCAAGGCACTACTCCCTACCGCTTTTTTTTTCATTCGCTCCATTTTTCTGCCCTAGCTTTGCACCCGGGTGGCTGCACTGCTCGTCCCTCCCTCGTTATGACCCTGATGGATACAACTATGTTGAGAATTTTAAGAAAAACATGTTTCAGAGGAAAAAATAGAGATTTTTTTTCACTTTCCTAACTGGTGCAGCAAGCCCAGAGGAGTGAGGGCTCAGACCTGACAAGCCCCAGCATAAATTAAGCACAGGCTGCAGCATTATAAGTGGAGACCTGGGTGGACCCCCAAAGCTAGTAACGAGCCTCCTGGGCCAATGGGAGTGTGTCACCCCCCCCCCCCCATGGGCACTAGGGTGACCAGATAGCAAGTTTTAAAAATCAGGACGGGGGGGGGGGGTAATAGGAGCCTATATAAGAAAAAGCCCCAAATATTGGGACTGTCCCTATCAAATCGGGACATTTGGTCACCCTAGTGGGCACTCTGTCCCCTTCTAGCTATGGCTGTGCTGCAGGTGGAGGTTGATAAGGCTGCTACAGTCTTGGCTCACAGAGCAGGCTCTCTTAGCTCATACTTTAGAGGCACATGCATTTTGATCCATAAGTTTGGGGTTCGATCCCTGCTGCCCACAACCCAGCCAGGGGGCACTATAATTTTTGCAAAGTAATTTTTACTCCTCCCCACCGACACTTTTATTTATTTATTTATTTCCTTTTGAGAAAGGTGTCTATTCCAAGTTCTAGGATCCTTGGCTAGGAATTGAATTGGAAATGTAATCCATAACAAAGGCCACAAATAAATAAGAGCAAAAAAGGAGTACCAAACCGATAGCCACTCGTTACTCTCAAAAATGCTAATCAGCAAAAATAAACATCCTCCCCATCCCCCTTCCCCCACCCTCAATTCTCACTGAACCAAAACTTTCCATCCCCCACAGCTGAGCCCCTTATAATGGATGGCCTTTTCAGGGCAACATGTCCAAGCTACTGCAGAACAGGGAGCAGGGAATTCTAAAGTTCCTCGTGTAGCACATGCCCAGTCATCAGCCTCCTTTCTGATAACCCAGGAGGCTCCAGCACAAGTGCTTCTGCCAAGCACAACCACATGGAACGAGGCCTCTCTCAGCCAAGCAGACCCATGAAGAACTTTATTGGCTGAGATTAGCCCCTTAAATGCAACCCAGGCAGTCAGTCCATACACAGCACTAGTGAGAGTTTTCAGTTGCTGAAACTGAAACATTTTCACTTTTTTTGAGGAAAATTAGAATTTTCCAACCACCTCCTTCAAGTAATCTACTCTTGAAGTGCCAGTGGCATAGATTGTACTGACGAGGCCACATCCAAGAGACAGAAATGCCGCCCCCTCCTTACCAGATGCATGTGGAGAACCTGAGTTTCAAACCTCTTTTTGCTTTTGTTTGTGTTTTCCTTTAATTGCTCTTTCCCACTTTTCTCTTTCTGCTCACCTTTCAGAGAGGTAAGTGGTGGGCATCCCAGTACTGCATCCACAAGGTGATTTCCCAGAAGTGTCTCCTAGGCCTTGTGGTCCTGCCGGTGTCTCCTTTTCCTTTTGCAAATGTTGAGGGAGATAAGGAGCTGTGCACTGGATAGTGATGGTGCCAGCTGGTGACACCTGTCAGCCATCTTGAATATAGTGAATAAGGAATGCGCATGCCTAGAATTTTCCAGTATTTCCATTCCAAAGCAAAGCACTAGTCTATCTAGTCTGATATATTTCCTTGGGTAGTGGCTACTGTATTGCACAGAGGAAGGTGAAAAAACAAACAGTTCACCATTGTGAATCTGAGAAATTCCTTCCTGTCTTCTGCTAACTGATCAGTTTAAGCCCTGCAGCATACATGCTGATCATCTATTGCATTACTTTATCTTGCATAGCTACAAATGTTACTTACAGTCATAAGCCTACCTTTTCTTAAACTCAGTCAGTGTTTGTCTCAGTGGCCTCCTGTGGTCCCATCTTTGGTTACTAGTCACCATTATGTCAAGGAAGGAATCCGTCATTCAACTGTCTCATCTACGTGTCAAATTCAGGGCTGTATATCCATTTCCTCCTGCTGCTTTGTAAACACAGGGATAATAATAGAGTGAAACTTCTTAGATCTGGTGGAATAACAAAGCAATGCACTGTGCTGGGGCACTCCTTAACATAACTGCTTTCCCTGATTATTCAAATGAGAACGCTGAATAGGCCAACCCCTACAGACACATTTAAAATCCTCCTTGAATATTCTGTACCAGCAAATCCCTCAACACCTGTTCCAACACATATCCCCAAAATAGCTAATCGACCATGATCTTTAGCTGCAAATGAATATTTTGTTCACTACTTTCTACCTTAATTTCCCCAGGAACAACGAATGCACCACAAGTCTTACGTGCTTCAGAAACTAAATTAGTTGTAATGGAAGACGAGTGTAAGTACCTCCCCCCCCCCAGATTCTTTCTCTTTATTTATTTTGCTTTGATAACACATTTCACTTTAATATTTTATCACATCCTGGCATATACTTAATCTCCACTTCTGTTTAGTTTCCAAGAAAGGCCTTGATCGCTAACTAAATCCTTCAAAGAAAATGTTTGTTTCTGATACCCAAGCTCCAGAGAGAGAGGAGCAATTAACAAATGTTGGAATCCTAACTTGACAATCAAGGTGCTTTAAAAGTTTTAGCCAGGGCCGGTGTAACCACTAGGCAAACTAGGCGGCCACCTAGGGCGCCAAGATTTGGGGGCGCCAAAAAACGGTGCCCCAAAATTGTCTTTTACACTATTGCTCCCGGTGGGGGGATGGGCCACTCGCAACCGCGTAAGCACCTACCTCTGCGGGCATCCTCTGCAACCTAGGGCCCCGCCGCCTCCCTCCACCATGCCCCACATCACTGCCCGCCTCCGCCCGCCCTGCCAGCCGGGAGCCGCTGCCTCCCCGAGCTGCCACATCGCTCCCTAGCCTGCTCCCTCTGGCTCTGACAGTCCCGGTCCCCCTGCCGCAGCAGCGGCTGCTGCCCAAGGGCTGTCAGCTGCAGATCGGAGTGGGTGACAGCAGCCCACCTGCAGCTGGCCCTATTGACAGCAATGCAGTGGCGGGGAGGGGCAGGCTGGGGGAAAGGAAGAGGAGACCTTGGCCACCGCCGGTCCACCTGTGGGGGTGGATCATGGCCCTGCCAGAGGATACAGGGTTAAAGAGCTGCAAAAGTGTAACCATCCTCAGCACATGCCACCTTCCAAGGCTTCATCCCTGCAGCCCTGTGGAGCAGGTAAATAGAGCCCCATTTTGGGGGAAACTGAGGCAGAAAACAGGGACGTGACTTGCCCAAGGTCACCCGGGGAGCCATTGTCAGAGTCCTGCTTTGAACACAGGAGATTGAGGCTTCCAGTTCTGCGCTGGCTCAGACCATTAGACCAGAGGCCTTCAAGCCCTGAGCTGTGCACCCGCCCACACAATGTATTAATCTGAGATTCAGGGGCAGCACACTGCAAGTTTTCCGTGAAGAAACACGGCTGTCTCAAGCCCTTATGGCTACAAGGAAAATCTTCCAAAGCTGATGGGCATCTAGCTGACACAGTTCTGTCTGCCTGAGTCTTCAGCTGGGACAACAGCTCTAGGAAATGTGGCAGTATCTGTTAAATCTAATTATGACACTGTCAGAGCCAGATTTTCATGTAACGTGGGTGTCCAGTTGTGTGGTGCACAACCACTGCAAGTGTGCGAGCAAATCAGGTTAAGTGCAGGCTGCAGCACCCAAGAGATTTTTGTTCTCCCACTGAATGACAGCAGATGCACCAGTAACTTTACTAGGTAGAAGTTTAGTGACCACATTAGGGCCATATCCTCCCCACTCCCAGCATTGGGCCAACTGCCCCTCATCATTCTCCTGATTGCTTGTATTGTTATTGATGGGAGATCTGCTGTGGATTGAGGTGTGTATATGGACCTGCCTTTGCAGGCTCAGTCCTGGCCCAGCATTTGAAATAAATTGCCTTGAGTTTCAGAAGTACTGAGAACCCTGGAGTTCCCACAGACATTGGGGGAACCGCAGGTGCTCAGCATCTCTGAAAATCAGACCCAGAATGACACTGATGCCTCTGCCCTGGGCCAGAGCTCTCTGAGTAAGGGGCTTCAGCAGTGATTGGCATGGGGCAGAGTAAAGCAACCAGGACGGTCATGACAGAGGCTGGAACACTGTCCTCGCCTCACACCTGTGGGGAAGACAGGCCTTCAGACACCCCCTCCCGCCTGCATTGCACTTTCCAGCCCAGGTGCAAGGAACCATTTCACACCAGGTGCTGTGGGGAGCTGAATCCCAGAACGGGGAAGTAACTTGCCTGAAGTCATCCAGTGAGTTGGTGCCAGGGTGGAGAATAGAAGCCAGATCCCAACTCCCAGCTCTGTGCTCTGATCCCCAAAACAGCCCTTTCCAGATCTGGGGGGGAGGGGTGCAGAGGGGCAACTCTAGCCACCTGCAGGAGACCCAAGGCCATTTATTTTCATTAAATATGTAGACTAAATAATGAAATTAATACATTTTCAAGCCGAACGTATATTAATTCTAATGAACAATGCCACATTATTCAGTATTCATTTTTGAAACTTTATAATATGCGATGCTCCGGGGCAAGGGGAGGGGGAGGGGGAACGCAAGGTGGAAGTTTCGCCTAGAGTGCAAAATATTCTTGCACCGGCCTTGGTTTTAGCCATGCTTTAAGAGATGCAAACTCTTTCAGTGAATAGGTTTTATTTATATAGGTTATATATATGCATACTTTATTTTCTATTTTTCAGTTTGTTTTTTATTTTTTCCACAAGGATAAGTAGGAATATAGGAAACCAAGAAAAAGTACCTTTGTAATACATGCATAGTATGGATAGTAGCAGGCAAATAGAATTGTACTCCATCACTGTATTTTTATCATACATTTCTAGAGAGCAAGGGCAGATTTACTGATATATTTCATTTGGCTGAAATGTTTTTATCGTTCATTTTTATTAGATTATTCCTTTCGTGAAAAACATAGAACATTAAAAATAGAACTACAAAAGCTAGCCACCAAGCAAATCTATAAAAGCCTGATGTCTGTCAGATATATTTATTATACTGTCAGTTCATTCAAGAGTATAATGCTGTTTCTATAAATGAGTCCCTCTCCCTTTTCAAAGACACCCGACTAACCTAACACAAACAATACACTGGACATCCCATAATGATCTCATCTAAGCTGGCTTCAATGCTTAGAACTGTAGATCAAACAATTACAGTGCAGACTGCTGTACCTCTGTGGTGAAGATTTCAGGTCTGGGGCCATAATCTTTTTGGATTCATTGGGAATACTCCTGTGAGGAAAGTCAGTCTCACACTTAAGTTTGCAGGCTCAGGGCTTAGTTTCAGCCCTTAAATCACCTTCTCTCCCTACCAATCTTTTGAGTGTGTTATTTCCAGAACCTAACAGCAAATCATTTATATATGTAAATGATATGTTAAAAACAGTTACATGAAGATTACAAACCAAGGTGATACTACTTGTACATTTCCAAGAAATAATGACTATCTGCTGTGCCTTGCTGTTCACCTAGCGCCTGACTGTGTGATAGCAACATGGACCACTTCGCCCGTGGAACTAATATGTAGGATTGGGTCATTTAAGGACTTGATCCTGCATCCCATACTTCTGGCTAGTGCAGTCAGGATCCTCTATCTGTTGTCATTAATAATATAATGTTATATGTGTGCATGGCCCGTGACAGATAAAGGAACTATAGTGTCTCTGCCTTGAAGAACATATAGTCCAAAGGCCTTACCTTGCTCCAAACACAAGTAGTTCTGTTGGGTTGGATTGCTAATGGGAGTGAAGTTTTTGGGATAACGCTGTAAATTAAGACGTGACATGACAAAAGAAGGTAAGAAATGCTGGGTTGGGGAAAGGTTGAGTTTATAGTGATTACAATTTTAATGTGGATTCTTTCTGTTTGGAAGGATCCATCTTCTGGCTATTAAACTACCTACCAGTACCCACAGAAATTATCATTGTGGTGTACCAATAGGCATATTATTAAGGTTTCCTAGTAGAAAACTAAGCAATTTCCCACCTTCCCACCCCAATGTTTTAAGAAAATAAAAGTCCACATGTATCTAGTTCTGCCCATGCATTTTATAGTAGGTAAAGTTTTCAAGTATATCAGGTAACAACATCTGGATACAATTTTATTAGGGTTCCTAATTAGAAAAGCAGTTTGTCTTTAAAAAGGGTTTATTCTCTTAGAGTCCATCCCCTTCTAATTTAATCCTGTGCTTATGCTAAATGCTGCATGAGCAACATCAGGCTAAGATGTGGCAAATTATGGCACCATAAATACAGGTTTCTCCAGCAGAATCTGCGGTCAGTTACACCAGTATAAATCCAGAGTAATGATGTGCTTCACTGGAGTCACTCTGGATTTACACTGGTTTAACTGAAAGCTGAATATTATGAATTCCCTGCAATATCAAGCAAAGGGAGAAAGCTTTTACGGGAGTTTTCCCTATGTAACCAGTGGGGAAAATGGGCCTACACACTGTATTCCAACAAGAAAAAGAGAATCAGAAAACTGCTATGTAGGTAAATTTTCATTCTGTTTGTCTTCTTTCTTTTCCACCCAAGCTTGCAGCTGTGTGAAAGTCTCCCTATTTCAGTAAATGTCACCTCCACTTTGGAAATGATGGCACATTGTTATTTTGAAGCCGGGCTCTGTTTTTTCTTTATTATGGAGATGTAGGAAGCTCTCCATAATTAAGGCAGTAATTGGCTTTTTCCATTACAAGCTTTACTGTGAACCCCATCAAACCTCACCAAAATGAAACCACTCTACCTGAAATTTCTTATGTGGTCACTGAAGACCAGTGCCACATCTGTGTGTTTTAAAGTGTGTGGTAAGTGGAGAAGGTGTTTGTGAGGTGGCAATAGGTAAAATCAGAATTGCCTCACTCTTGTAAAATTATGATATATAAATTCTCCATGTTATATTCAAAAAAATAAAAAATAAAATAAAAAGCTTAGCTTAGAACCTCTAAATGATCCTTACCTCAGGTTGGTGCCGTTCATTGTTTTGGGGAAGGTTTGTAGGTTGTTACCTGCACTTTTCAAACCTCTGAGAACTCCCAGGGGATTCCAGGGAGTTTATATGGTGCTTACTTGTGGATGTAAAGCCAGAGCTCACCAGTAGGGAGCAGTGTATGGGGTGCTGCAGCCAGGCAGTCCACTACTTTGCCCTTTGTTCAGCAATTCATGCTGGTGCGAAGGAAGCACCCGACTTTATGACTTGGCAGGTGAATTAGACCCAATGCTTGTGAAAGCAGAGGGAGATCATGGCTACTGGTTGAGGCGTGCTGTACTTTTTCCAATTCTAATATATCTGTTTTGGGATAGCTCAGTGGTTTGAGCATTGGCCTACTAAACCCAGGGTTGTGAGTTCAATCCTTGAGGGGGCCACTTAGGGATCTGGGGCAAAATCAGTACTTGGTCCTGCTAGTGAAGGCAGGGGGCTGGACTTGATGACCTTTCAAGGTCCCTTCCAGTTCTAGGAGATAGGATATCTCTATTAATTTAATTTAACCAGAACGGCACACAGTATTCAAAGTGTAGGTGTACCATGAATTTACACAGTGTCGTCATGATATTTTCTGTCTTATTATCTATCCCTTTTCTAATGGTTCCTAACATTCTGTTAGCTTTTTTGACTGCCTCTGCACATTGAGAAGATGTTTTTCAGAGAACTATCCACAATTATCCTTTTCAGCAGTTCTAATGCCTAGGCAGTTATTTCCCATTTTGTAGCTGGGCATTTAATTTTTCCCGAAATGAAGTACTTTGCACTTGTCTTTAATGTCATAAAACTATCTGAGCTTCCTTATGCATCATCTTTTGTATTGCTTATTTCAGGGGTGTCTAGAGTTAGGGCTTTTAATCCGAGGCACAACAGGACCGAGACACCAAGATGCTATGTTGCAACTATAGATAGAATATGATCGCTCCTATAGGTATATTAAAGATGAATGGCTGGAAAATGTGACACCTGGAATGGTGTGTGATAGAATGAAAAAAGAGAATGAAAAAAGTTATCCTTGAGATATATAAGGCAGTTTGTCTAGTGGCTAGATCAGGGAACTAGAACAGCAGAATGGACTGATTTAAATAAAATTTTAATAATGATTTAAAACAGCACGCAGAAAACCTTGATTTGAATAATCAAATTTAATCTTATTTTGCATTTGTAATTTTTGATTTTTTCTAAAGAAAGTTTTTCTAAATATAACCTTTACACTAAATTTGGTGGTACTTTGTGCTGTCCAGAAGGACACATTATACCTAAATACATATATATAAATTATATAGCTTAACTTACATTTATTCAGATTCCTAGTTTTTACTTTTTGTATTATGTTGAAAATAGTCAGAGACACATTATGTATTTACTAGATGATGATTTGTGTCAAACTGTGTTGGAAATTGGAATTTAATTAAAAATTCAGTAACAGCATTTTAAAATGTTTTAGCTAAATAAAACTAACAACAGTGCTGGATACATTAAAAAAAAGTTTATTAAAACATTTTGCATTTAAAACTAATTTTATTAAACAGAGGAAGTATTCTCTGTAGTCAGAGCCAGCTCCAGGCACCAGACCACCAAGCTTGTGCTTGGGGCGGCACCTGGAGGGGGGCGGCGTGGTGCTCTGGCTCCGGCCGCCGGGGAGAGCGGAGCCGCAGTGGGCTCGCCGCCCTCCCCCTGGCGCTCTGGCCACCGGGGAGAGCGGAGCCGCGGTGGGCTCGCCGCCCTCCTCCCAGCACTCTGGCCGCCGGGGAGAGCAGAGCCCCGGCCGGGCTCTCTGGCCTCCTCCCGGCTAGTCAGGGAGAGCGGCCCGCGGCCAGACTCGGCACCCTCCCCTGCCACGCAGGTGCGGGGAGGGAGGGCGGCGGGAGGCTTTTTTGCCTTGGGCAGCAAAAAAGCCAGAGCCGGCCCTGTCTGCAGTTAGTGAACTGAACTGATGGTTTCTGGTCACCGTGTCCTTCAAGATTTTAGAACTAGCAGATCTCATCCTCTCACACCTCATTTTTATTCATAGACCAGAAGAGGAAAACAAGCTTTCCTTCTTTTACAACTCCCAATTGGTTTTTCAACTTTAAATGAACTAATCATTGGACCGAACTAGTTGAATAAACTGAATGGAGAAAATATTCTCTCTGCATCTGCACAAGCGGCTACTGCTGTCAAAAGCTGGGTTTAGCGCTTCAGCAAAGTCTGGTGCTGGTGGCTTCGCCAGTGACTTCTGCTAATTCAGTCCACAGACTTTCTTTAGAACATTGGCAACAAACATGTACCGTTTGAATATTATTATTTTATTAAATTTAAAAGATTTTAATAGATTATAGTAAATTTAGGCCTTATTATGGGTTATTTAAAATTTAAATAGGTTTGTTTTTAGAAAGAAAATCTATTGAATTGAAATTTAAAAATCCAGTTTAAATACAAACATTTTTTTTTTTTGTTATCTTAGAAAAACTTCTTTTTAAATCAATCCTGACTGGGAGTCAGGAGAGCTGGGTTCTATTTCCAGCTCTGCCATTGGACTATTGTGACCCTCTCTGGGCTTCAGTTTCCTCATCTAATAATGCACTTTAAGATGGCTGGAGAAAATAGGGTTGTCCACTGTCTAATCGCACAAACCCAAACACCCTTGGCCCACCCCTTCCCCAAGGCCACACCCCTTCTCTGAGGCCCTGCCCCCACTCACTCCAGCCACCCTCCCTCAGTTGCTCACTCTTTCCCACCCTCACTTCACTTTCACTGGGCGGGGTAAGGGGGTTGGGGTGCGGGAGGGGGTGTGGGCTCTGGGCTGGGGGGTGGAGCTGATGGGTTTGGAGTGTGGGAGGGGGTTCTGGGCTGAGCCTGGGGCAGGGGGTTGGGGTATGGGAGGGAGCGAGGGGTGTGGGCTCTGGGAGGGAGTTTGTGTGTGGGAGGGGGCTCAGGACTGGGGCAGGTGGTTGGGGTGTGGGAGGAGGTTCGGGGTGTGGGCTCTGGAAGGGAGTTTGGGTGCAGGAGGTGGCTGGGGCAGGGATTTGGGGAGCAGAAGGGAGTTTGGGTGCGGGAGGGGGCTCAGGGCTGACCCTGGGGCAAGGTGTTGGGGTGCAGGAATGGGTGAGGGGTACAGGTACGGGAGGGAGTTTGGGTGTGGGAGAGGGCTCAGGGCTGGGGCAGGGGGTTGGGGTGTGGGAAGAGGTTTGGGGTGCAGGCTCCGGCTAGGTGACCCTTACCTTGGGTGGCTCCCAGAAGTGATGGCATGTCCAGCAGCGGCCTAGGCTCAGGGGCAGCCAGGCAGCACTGCACATTGCCCCTGCCTGCAGGTACCACCTCCACAACTCCCATTGGCAGTGGTTCCCCATTCCCAGCCAATGGGAGCTGTGGAGTCAGCGCTCGGTGCGGGGGAATTGCGCAGAGACCCCCTGGCCATGCCTCCGCCTAGCAGCTGCAGGGATATGCTGGCTGCTTCTGGGAGCCGCGCGACATCAGGGCAGGTAGGGAGCCTGCCTTAGCCCTGCTATGCCACTGGACTTTTAGTGGCCTAAAATCTCCCAAATTGGCTTCAGTAGCCTCCGGGAGATTGAGTCCGATTCCAGGAGACTCCTGGCCAAACCGGGAGGGTTGGCAACCCTAGGAGGAAAGCATCTATAGAAGTGTAAAGTTGTTGGTGGTATTATAGGGATTCAAGAAGATGGATGCTGTGATGCTGGCAGGTGCTTTTTGGGGCCCGGATGGCAGAGGAGAGAATAAATCGGACAACCTTGTGAGCTTCAAGAGATCACTTGAAAGATTCTTCTTGATCCTTGACAAAAATACAGAATATTGCAGCTGCAAGCAGTTGAAACAGGCCGTTTCACTGAAACAGGCAGCCAGGTTATGTGAGTTAAGAAACATTTACAATCCCTTCTCTTAAGAAGCCTTAACGGCATAAAATGGACTGAAGTTGTGACTGTTCCGCATTATCTGTTGTTTCAAGTGAAGTGTCCTGCGTTCTGTTGTGGGCACCTGTGCCTACACTATGATCCAGGGGCATGGTTCCCCTGCTTGTGTACACATACAGGTGCTAGCTTGCGTGGAGCGAGCATGGCTATAAATAGCAGCATATCCATAGTGACCTGGGTAGCGGATGCAGGGCTGAGCCGGGCCAAATACAAATGCACCTGAAAACCATGGTGCGTATGCAGCATGGCTCAGCTGCGCCTCTGGTGCCACTGCCTGTGCTACTGCACCTTCACTACTATTTATACTCGTGCTAGTTCTCATTGAGCTTCCACAAGTATGTGTGCACGGGCAGCATCATCAGGGCCTTAGCTTGTTGTGCAGATATAGCCTGTGTTGCACTGGCGCGTACTTAAATAAACCTGTCCCTCTGTTGTGCCCTCAAGACCCTTTCGCAAACAAGATGAGGTCATTTTAGCGAGCAACATTTTACTGACAATCTAAATGTTGGGATATACCCATATCAATAAAAATGCAGGCACAGAAATCGTCCCCATCAACTGTCAGCCTAGTGCAGTCTGCTCTGACTTGCATGGTTTGATTTAAGAGGATCAGAAACATTCACAAATAGCGAAACCCCAATATTAAGGATCAGTTCAGACGTTAAAGCGATACCCTTTTGACAGTATTGCAGTGCCAGTTATAAGACAGCCTTAGACTGAGAAGATGGTAAATATCAGCATAGAAACCCATGCTCTGCTACATCAGTATAAATTCATTGTCACTTCATGGACATCAGTGAGTTAATCCAGAATTACACCCAGTGTAATTAAGAGGATAATTTGGCCCAGAGACCTCACTGTACTTCATCTCTGATGGAGGGTTGGGCAAACTAGTTTGAAAGGAACCTCAGATTCTGTGTTTTATCAGTAAGTACATTAGGCATATACAGAGCAAGTGATTTGTATACACTCTCAAACCAGCTGAATTCATCTGTCAAACCTAATGTCTAAATATTGAGAGTGTGAAGTGTCTGTACTCTATGAACCCAGCGTTCAATGTTATTTAAAACAAAAAAAAAAAGTGGTGAAAAGCAGGTCTTAACTGGCACGGTTCTCTTGCTCTGATAAACAGTAGCTGTGGTTCATAAAAAATAAAATACAATTTATAGTCTAAACTGCATTAATTAACCCTTTGGAGACTACAGATATAGTATCTCTATGACCTCCTAAGCATTAATTTGGTTAGCAGCATGCTGAAAATCAGTGGTCATAGGGTTAAATCACATCTGATGTAGGAGCTATAACATTCTTTCTCAAGTTCCTGTGCATGCGGATCCCACTTCTGGGTGTGCTCGCACCCTCTGTGCTGCAGTGTGGAAGGTTTTTCTTTCGCAGAGTCCCTAGGGGTTGCACATGTCACATGCTCTTGCGCACCCCTTCTTAAGAGCAGGGAGACCCCAACTGCCATCCAGTTCCGACAGAGTGTTGGAAATTCTCTGTGTCCCTCTTAATTAGATAGCTATAGTGTAGGATGAATGGACAGCTAGCTTTCACTTCATTAGATTTTTTTGTTTTCTGGCCTGCTGGCAAAAAGAAAAAAAAAGTAGGTAGTAGTGGTGGAGGACTTTTGGGGCTGCTATGTCTTAGTCATGCTTAACGGGTTTTAAATTTAATTTGTCGAACAGAAGGGTAAATATTCAAGGAGAGCTGTATAATGTCTGTGTGAGTATTTTAGGCATTTGAGAAACGCACACTGGAGTCCAGAGTGTCCTCAAGATTTTCCTCATGGAGAAATCCATGAAAGCAACTTCGAAGAGATTCTGAAAGAACAGGGAACAACCTCTGTTCCTCGAATGCACCAGAGATTAGGGAAATCACCCAGAGTTTTAGGGGTTCAAAGAGATCTTTCAGATCTGAAAGGACCTTGTCTCAGCAAGCTAAGGTCATTTGGAGACCAGATTTATTCAATTCCTTTCAGGTCAGTGTCTAGAATTACTGTATCAGGCAATGCTGGCTACATATAACTACATTCAATGGGGAAGAATCACAGATTCTATGATAAACTCCCTGCAGAGTTAGAAGAATTTACTTCCATGTGCTCTGAAGAAATGTTGATTGCAAAAAATTTCTGCAAGCAGCTTTGGACTCAGTGGATGTGAACTATGGTAACTGGAACTGTTGTCATGAGAAGACTCTTGGCTTTCTGTATTGGGCCTGCCTAGGGAGGGCCAGACTATACTAGTGGGACCTCCTTTTCAATGGTCAAGATCTTTTTAGTGCTAAGACAGATGACACATTGCATTCTCTAAAGGACTCTAGAGCCATATTAAGGTTGTTTGGTCTCCTCACTCTGTCCTTTAGAAGAAAGCAGTATAGACCTCAAGCTTCTACCAGAGTCCTCAACCTGCCGCTTCAACCTGTTTCTTCCATTAGAGGCCTTTTGATCAAGGAAGAGAGAGATCAAGATTCCAGAAGAGGAAATTGTTTGATCCATCTAATATCTTGGCACCATCTGCTCATCCTCAAAAGAAGCACTTTTGATGCTATGGTTGAGGATACATATACAATCTACTTGAATTTATTCCCCCGTCCCTCCCCCCCCCATCTTTTTTTAAAGGATTGAGCTGGAATAACCATGGACCAGTGGGTTCTCCAGGTCATCCAGGAGGGTTACATTATAGAATTCCACACCATTCCAAACGTATTTCCAAGAATGTGCCAGTTAATTTCAGATCTGAGGACTCATCCTCAGAACCATGTAAAAGTCTCCCTAAAACTATTAGGCAACATGGCCTCTTGTACTTATCTAACCCCTTTCTCAAGGCTCAGAATGAGACCTCTGCCATCCTGGATTAAATGGGTGTTTTGGTCAAGTGTCCACCCTATAGGGATAAGAATAAAGATGGCAAAGCCAGTCCATAGAGTCCCTGAACACAAGCAATATGTCCTGGGAACTCCATTTCAGACTCTAAATCCTACCAAGATTCCCATCACTGATGTATCCCAATAGGGGTGAGGTGCTCATCTAGATCAATTTCAAATGCACAGTGTTTGTTCTGTAAAGGACTCCTTGAATCATATTAATGTACTGGAGCTAAGAATGATTTGCTTAGCATTCAGGTCTTTCCTTCCACTACTACAGGGTCTGTCAGTTCAAGTGCTGTGGGCAATTGCACAGTGATTGTCTAATATTAAACAAACAAGGACAGGCAAGTTCAGACCCTCTTTATCAAGAAGCCATAATGCTGTGGAAATGGTGCATTTAGTATCACATCAAAATTATAGCACTTCATCTGCCAGGACAGGCCAGTGTCTGTGCTTTATCTGGACCCTGCATCTTTGGACTTGACAGTGTGGAAGATTTTTGGTTAATACCCAAGTATAAGGAACGTTCATTGTAGGTACAAACAGTCTTTTTGGAGAACAGTAAACTTTCTACTAGAAAAAACATACATGGCAAAATGAAAGAGATTTTAAGCTGGGGTGAAGACAAGAGGATGTGTTTCTACCTGTTCTTCTATTCCACTCATTCTGGATTACCTTTTATTTAAAACAGTTTGGTTTGTCTTTAAGTTCCATTAATATACATTTAGCATTTTTGGCTTGTCACCCACCAGTTACAGGTTTGTCTGTCCTTTCTCATCTAACAGTTGTCAGATTCCTAAAAGGTTTGAATCTCACGTTTCCCCCAGCTAGAAATATACCTTCCTGATGAGACTTGAATTTAGTGCTTTCGGCTCTAAAGGAACCGCTTTTTGAACCATTATCACGTTTTTCTAGTCAACACTTACCTATGAAAGCTGCTTTTTAGTGGCTATTACTTCTGCCTGCAGTTAGCAAAATCCAAGCTCTCATCTCCTCATAGACTCATAAACATTAAGGTCAGAAGGGACCATTATGATCATCTGGTCTGACCCCCTGCATGCTGCAGGCCGCAAGACCCTTCCCTGGACTCTACCGTTGAAGTCCCCAATCCTGTGTTTTAGTGACTTCAATCGGCTGAGACCCTCCTGCTAGTGATCCCTGCCCCATGCTGTGGAGGAAGGCGAAAAACCTCCAGAGGCTCAGCCAATCTACCCTGGAGGAAAATTCCTTCCCGACCCCAAATATGGCGATCAGTAATACCCCGAGCATATAGGCAAGAGTCTCTAGCCTGACCCTTGTTGGCCATTATCCTCCTCCCACCCCCACCCCGGTACACTGTTTTTCATACAGACAGAGTCAAATTTAGACCTCACCCTAAATTCATACCAAAGGTGGTGTTGGACTTTCATATTAATCTGTATATTCAATTACTGGTTTTCTTTCCTAGACCTCATGCATCTGACATGCAGAGTGTGAAGTTTTGATTCTGGAGGAGAAAAGCCCTCCTTTACTACCTAAATACAATGAGACTATTTAGGAAGACCCTTAGGTTGTTTGTAGGCTATGGTAGAAGAACTATTGGCAGCCCTCTCTTGACTGAAAGACTGTCGAGAGAGGGCTGTATTAGAACTGTTGTGAGCTGTATTAGAACTGACTATGAGGTCAGTAAACTGAAACTTCCTTTGAACATCTTGGCTCATTTTCCTTCAACAGCATGCTGCAGTAGGGTTCCATTGATGGAAACACATAGGGCAGCTACATGGTTACCAGTTCATGCATTTACTAGGCATTACTCATTGGAGGCTTCCTCAAGAGTTAATGCTCAAGTTGGAAGAGCCAGTCCTTCAATCTTTGTTCAGAGAAACTCTGTATCTCCCTCCTCCAAAGAGTCGAACGGCTTGCCAATCACCATGAGTGGAATCCACATGGACAGGAACTCATAGAAGAAAGAGTGGTTACTTGACTGTGATCCTTGGGCATTTGGATCCCATGACCCACCCTCTATTCCCACAGCTCGGAGTCTTATCACTGAGCCTTTGGGTGATGAAGGATGTGGCTGCCGGTTGGGGTTGCCCCACTCTTTATGCTTTCAGGAGGGGAAGCTTGAGAGCACGCAGCGCGCATGTGTGACCCCCTAGGGGACATTGCCAGAGAAAAAGCTTCCAAATTCCTGTGCAGAGGGTGTGAGGTATTTTAACATCTCAAATAATCAGTGACTGTAGGTTAAGCAACCATTCTTCTTCCTGCACAATTGTTAGCTGCTTTTTCAATCAAGCATGTAGTTTGTGCAAGGGGAAACTGGTAGTACCATGCTTAAGTCAATATGTGAGCAAGCAAACAATTGATTTTTCAATTCGGGGGCCAAACCAAAAATTCTGAAAAAAAAATTGATTTGTATCTAACAAAAACTGAATGTTTTTTTTTCTCGAGGAAATGAAAAATTGGGGAAAAAAGGGTCAAAATGAAATATTTTGAATGTTGATTCGAATTAACATTTCATTCTCAAATGTTTCAAAACAACATTTTTGAAATGGTTCATTTTAGTATTTTCAAAATGGGACATTTTGATTTTTTTTTCTTTTTTTTTGGTAGCCAAAACTGTTTGTCGTGTTTGATCCAAATTTGCAAATAGTTTCAGTGCCCCCCAAAGTGCACATTTTTTGGCTAATTTACTATTGTCGTCCCCCCCCCCCCCATCACCCCTCTCTAGTCAGTATTCTTACTTTAGAGCAGAGACAATTTTTGATTCTCTTACACTACATTCAGGAGTAGCAGATTTGAATTCCTAGATAATTCAATAAATAGAGCTCTGTTCATATAAGTCCAAAATATGACAATTTGAGCTGGGCAGGAAATGGTTTCCCAGCCCACAAATGCTTTTGAGAGTTCAAAATTTTTTACCATCACCAATTGGGATGAAAAGCTGAAATCTCAAAAAATTTCATGAACCAAAAACCAGGTGAATTAAAGTGTTTTTTGCTTTTCCATTTCAAGGTTTTTCTTTGTAACCATTTGTCATTCTAATTATTTAATTGAAAATTTCCCAACCAGCTCCAGCCACAATGTTCTATTTGCTACATAATGTTATTTTTTTAATTAAACCCTGAATATGTATATTTGATGTTGTTCTTATTGATGGGGCAAATAATAGCACTGGTAAAAGCTGGTCTCTAGCTCTTTCCAAATCTCATCTGAAAATACATCCTTCCTCCCCGCTGCCCTGCCACCTCTTCATTTCCCTCTCCTTTCATTGCTGGCTTTGTATCTAAATAGAGATTTCTTGGGGCAGATGGGGAGGGTGCTGCCTGCGTTACTTTGAATCAGATATATTACTGCTGTCAGTCGGCTCAAAGTGGTGCTTTGTGTCCATTTTGCCTGCGTGCGTTCAGATCTCACCTGCCTGCTGGCAAAGGCGTTCACTTGTATTGATTTTTCATGCTTTCATTTCACCACTTTTTTCTGTAATTGACATTATGACTCCATAGAGCATTTTGGGATGCAGTTCATATGTGAATGGTGCTGCTGTGTAAACCTTCTCCTATCCCCTTATTTTAACGGAAGCATCTGACCACCTGAATTGCAGCCACTACTGCCATAAATTGTTCCCTCCATTATTTAGACTTCCAGTTATCTGAATACTTTTGATGTCTCACAAAGCATTTTGGATAAAGAGGGTTGTACTGTGTACCAAATAAGGGCTTTATCCTGTGAAGTGAATCAATAGGAGTTAGGGGTGCTCTGCTCCTGGGGGATCAGGCCTGAAAGTTGTATTGTGCTGTATGGTCCATCAGAGTGGAATGGTTCTGGAATTTCCTTTCTGGATCATCTGGTGTAATTGTGAGGTGTTCAGAACAGAGTTTGAAAAAGAATGTATGGGGAAACACTCATGGCTACAAATAATCTAATTTCTGCACTTGGACGTGTTTCCGCTCTCACTGAAGTTAGTGGCAAAACTCCCTTTGACTTCACTTCAATAGTTTTACATAACCACTCATCAAATGGCCCAAGATGACAGGAGATATAAATACACACATGTCTAAACTAATGTATTTGCTTGTAAATCTGTGAATTATCCTGCCAGGTCAGAATGTGACAGAAATGCGATTCTCATTTAAGGAGGAGATATCCTACCAACCTAAATTCCCCCTACATTTTCAGTTGGCTAAGTTATTCCTCACACTGACAACTCAGTTAATTGTTCTGTACTGTGGTGTGTGCTGCTGAACAGATGCTACATTTTCCTCCAGAAGTGGCTGCATTTCAGAGGTAGATGAAGTGATGCCAGTGAATAGCACTGTGTGTATATCAGTTTTATTGGGATCTTTAGCATAATGCAAACATAAAACATGATTTTTTAAAAATTAACAAGGCGGTGTTAAAAAAACTACCTAATTATGCATTTTTCAGAGAGGAATAGCTCTACTAAAAGATCTGCTTCTTAGTTGCACAGTATGCAACTTTTAACCAATTATGAAAGATCTATTTTATTTCTGTTTCATTTTGTTTAAAGAAAAGTGTATATTTAAAATCAGATTAAAATCACATGAAATCCATGTTAGAATCCATGTTGTGCCCTATTCTAAGGGCACTATCTGAATTTTCCATATCTTTTGACCCTTCCTTAATGCTATATATATAAACTCTGCCTTTTTATATTGAGTGATATATGTGCTTTCTACTGTAGGTGGCTATGGATTCTGTGCTTCATTATTATTTCCCTCTCTCTGTTCTTCACCCTCTTTGTTTACTATGGAACGCTTACTCCAGAGCATATACTTTCCCTGTATGATTTATGATGTCTGACTTTGCCAAAAGAGTGCCATGGAGCTGCTTGCTAATAATTGACAAATGACTTGGTTGTGCAGACTGATGGCCTTGTTCTGCCTTTGCCCTGTAGGTTTGTACCAAGGTTTTGGGAGAAGGCTGCTCAGACCTGACTCAACTGCTCTAGTTTTAGTTTGAAAGGAGATGTCTGAGTTCTACCATTTGTGACTCGGTAGATGGAACTCTTTCTTCTGCGTCAGAACTGAACCAATGTCCCTTCTTTGGGCTAGGGGCGATGTGCTGCCACAGGAGCCCTCTCCTAGATGTGACATAAAATGTCACAATGACAGAGTGGTGACTTTAAAAACTCCAAAGTGATTTGGACACACAATTCTCATTAATTTTAATGGGAATGGGGCATCAAATTCCCCAAAGCAGCTTGGAAAATCTGTCATAGTCACTAAAGATCCCATGGCATTTTTTCAACAGCAAGGTTAACCCCAGAGTCGTAGCCGAATGACATCCTGCCTCCCTTAGAACCATTCTTTGTTTTAATTTATATACAGTGCTCATTGCTCTCTGTTCTAAACTGCTTGGTTCTACTATATGCGGTTAAAGAGCTGCTATGTTGCACCCTAGAGTTGACTGCATTTCTCTGATTGGTGAAGTGATTCCTCTGTATAATAACAAACAAACAAACAAACAAAAACCAACCAACCAAAAAAAGCACAAAACCACCTTTGGGATGAATGGAGCTGTCCGCTGGAAAACATACAGGTTATTGTTAAGACAAAGTTGAAGAAAGCCAACTTGAAAAGCAGTCCTTATGAGATGTGCAGTGTAGAAATAGCATTGCTGAGAGCATAGCCCAAGCAGTGCGGTGGCACTACTCAGCACAGCTGACAATTAAATGATTCATGTTGCCTAAGCGAATAGCAAACAATGGGTGTCAAAATGCACCTCTTCATTATATATAATTGAGAAAGTAAAATGTGAGGGTAATAGTCTGGGTCACAGGCAGCTGAGGCGGTGGATCTGATCAGCTTAATGAGCACAGAGAGAGAGAGAGACTCCATACAAAGCCGGATCCACCAGCAGGGGTCCTTGTAGAAGTAAGAGTTGCAGAACAAACCATGTAAGTTGTTCTTGTGCTAGGCTTACATTTGTGAAAACGTCCTACCTATTTGAGGTGATCACCAAAACGGCAGGGTTTGGGGAGTCCGCTGTTACTTGTAGCTGTTGTGTTGGCTCACCTCATATCCCCTGGGGGTGAAGTCAGGAAGTAGGAATATGAGGTCTTTTGCCACTGGGTTGTCGTCAGATGTTTGGCTCCAGGCATGCGTTCTTTCTGCATGTGCACCAACTGACCAATAAGCTCACAAGACTTGGTTTAGTAGTGAAGGCACCCGGCCAGGTTTATTGCTAATGCTGGAATGCCCCGGCTCAATGGTTACAGGTCACACTGACACATGTATGCCTGTGACAATGGACAGCTCAGTCAGTGGCGGGATTTTCCACTGTCCCCTAGGCCAGACGATAGCTTAAAGCAAGGTAGCCCAACATTTATAGACTGAGACAAACAATCTGGGATAATATAATTTACGTATCACCTTGTGTGTTTCATGACATGTTTGTTACCTCTCCTTGTTCTTTCCTCCTGATGTTTCAGACAACATTCCTATTCACCACCTGCCTTTGTACTTTTACTCCTGATGTTTCAGACAAAATATCACTATTTATCTCTTTTGTCAAAACCATTTTATTGTATGCTAGGTTGGGGTGTTCTTGTGCTGGCCTGCTGGAATGTGTTTACATATTCAGTGTGTTTTAGCCATGCTAGCAATACTGTTGCTGAGTTTGTGTACCCGACACTGACTTGCAGGCAAGCAACTGCTTTTGACAGGGCCTGACTGTTGTTCACAGCATAACTTTTGCTGACTTTGGTTCAGGCCTCAGGCCCATGCTTCAGGCTCTCTTTCTACTACACGGGTCACTGACTTCAATCCAGCCCATGGGATTAGTTACCACCTGATCGCTGCTTGGTGACCTGTTGGAAAAGAGCTGGAGGTTCCAGTTCAACCCTTATGGAAAGTGCTATAAAATGTAACAGACAACAATAACCATTTGATGAGTTTTTTCACTATCTCTAGAAATCAACAGAGAATTTGATTCCTTCTGTAGAATTCTTTAGGACAGTTAAAAAGGCAACAAGAAATACCGTATTCTCTACTACATTCTGTAGGGTTTTGCAGTAATTTCTGAGAGAATCTCACTAAGTTGCTGTAGAACACTGTTAGTTTCAACTTTCTTTAATTTTAGAGGACTTTTCCATATGGGAATTCCCAGCTGGGAGAAGTATCCCTAACACAGAAAGCATCAACACTACCTTTTTTGGTAGTGTCATTAGAGAAGCCAAAGCTGAATGACCACGAATACTGATTATCGTTCCATCAATAGAGGCCGCCCCTCTAGGGCAGAGTTCAGGTAGATTTGTGGGCTTGTACTGCCACTGTGCTGTCCCTTTTCTGGGAACAAATGGTGGCCGTCAGTTTCTAGGCCATGGAGAGCTACTTTGTTATGGAATCACAGAGAGCCACCAAACAACGACTGTGTCATCCCACACACTGCATTGTGATTGGATACTGATCCAATGCACATACAGCCATTCAGGGCATCAGCATCATATCACAGCTACTTTGTGACTCTGCAACTCAATGCAACACATTCTCTCTCTGTTCTTCATCTGTGACCTCCTCTCTCACTGATGACGGGGAAAGATTGGGTGTGAGGGTGGGTGTGCATTTCTTCATCTCATTTGCCCTCCCGGGTTGATGAGGAGTGAGGAAACAATTTTTTTTTCTTACTCCTCGTCTCTGGTTCCTGGCTGTTGGAAGGGATGTTTGCACAGAACTCTCACCCCACCCCCTCACACTTTGTATGCAAGGGGTAATGCTGTGATTGGAGCATGAAGGGTGTCACTCAAGCCCCACAGACTCCATGAGAGCTGTGTGTAGGTCTAAAGCCACAGCTTGAGGATTGTTGCTCCTGGGGCTTCTGCTCAGGCAACCAAATCAACTGAAGCCCACTTAAGGGAGAAGACTTGCAAAGCAAAGGAAGTAATGGGTATATCCTCTTGTGTCTTTCTTGCAGTAACGACCACACTCTCCTCCTGGTCAGGACACGCCAGAAAATGCAACGAAACAGCCAAATCCTATTGCGTCAATGGCGGGGTGTGCTACTACATCGAGGGGATCAATCAGCTGTCTTGCAAGTGAGTGAGGGTTTCGACACACAAGTAGCCTGGAATGGAATCGGGGATGGTTGTGCAATTGCAGAAGGAGTGATGTCTCTTGGAAGGTTCCCTGGCGATTGTGCTGGTTAAGCTGCGCAGATTTAGCAAAAGGGTGTTTTTTGATGGCGTTGCCTTATCTCTAGGGCCCTTCCAAATTCACAGCTGTGAAAAACGTGTCACAGAGCATAAAATAAGCCCTCCCCTGTGAAATCTAGCTATTGGATGGAAGAGAGAGGGGCAGGGCTGGAGGTGCCCCAGCCAGGGGCTCCTACCATTCCCCTAGCTCCAGATGCTAGTCCCCAGGCTGGGAAGAAACAGGACTAGCTCTTCCCCTGCACAGCTGCAGAGCTTCCCGAAGAAGGGAGAGGTACCCAGCGGTGGGTCTGATCTCCTCCCCGCCCCAGAAAAGCAGCTGTACAGGGGAAGAGCAAGTCCTGTCCCTCCCCAGCTCAGCGGGGACTAGCATCTAGGAGCCCTTAGATGGGGCACTCCCAGCAGCAAGAGGGAGATCAGACCCACCTCCGGGAACCTCTTGTGGCTTGTGGCCGCAGGAAGTTCGCAAAAGTGAGGGTGGCAATCCTGTGACTCCACCCCCTTTTGGGTTGGGACCCCCAGGGTTACAACACTGTGAAATTTCAGATGTAAACCTTTGAAAATGTGAAATTGATTAATTTTCAAATCCTATGGTTGTGAAATTGACCAGAATGGACTGTGAATTTGGTAGGGCCCTACTTATCCCCAAGTATCATATGTCACTTCTATTGAAACTTCCTTTAAGGATAGGATTATGCTGGAAGTTTGAAAAGATGTTTTCTCTCTTCCCCCTTCCCTTACGGCTGCAGGGAAGGGTGGGATCTGCATTTCCCTGTGCAACTTTCCCCAACCTAGGTCAAGGTTCAGCATCAGAGTCACCATCCTCCCCGTTAAGAATGGATGGGGCCTTCCTTGGAGCATGCAAATCTCACTCTCACTTCTCAACCAGAGGGGACCCTGATGAGTGACTCAAAGCCCTCTCTCTTCCCCCTCTCCCTTAGGGGCCATCTCGTTCCTCCCACAGCCCGGTAGGCTAAAGAATGAGGCTTGTGAGTGAGTCTCCCATGTGACATTTAGAACTCTAGTGCCACACCAAACTTGGTTTACAAAAGGGCTTCTTGGGCATCAGTGAAAGGGAATCAAGTGTTGTGTTTACTGTGTTCCTTTTTATATTAGGACCAACAAAAAGCTCAGGGAGCCATACTAAGTCATCAATAGACATGGAATTTTCTTGAGAGGGTGGAGGGAAAGTGCACAGTATAGGGGATTGGTAATCTGCCATAAGAGCCTTTCACCTCTAGATCACTGTCTCAAACCTAGACAAGGCCAGCAGTAACCCAAAGCTAATACCATCTTGTGGCTTCACATTGGCAGCCTATGTGAAACATGGGTTGAGGGGCTCAGTCTAACGGCCAGCATCAGAAGTCTGCACCGCAGAAATAACCAAGACAGTCCGCAATCTAAGCAGACAGGCACAGAACAGAAGAGGCCTTGGAGATTAAACTGCCTTCACCCTTTAAAGTGGTCTCAAAGTTGAGGACCACCCGCAAGGCAGGGAGTGGGAGGCAGGGCCAGCTCCAGGCACCCAAGCACATGCTTGGGGTGGCACCTGGTAAGGGGCGGTGCGGGGAGCGCAGCGCGGCATTCCGCGGGGGTGGCGCTCCGGCGGCGCGGCGCTGGGGGGGCGGGTTCCAGTTGCGCGGGGCTCGGCGAGGGGGCGGTGCGGGCGTGGCACTGAAGGGGGGTTCCGGCGGCGCTCGGCGGGGGACGGGCTCCGGTGGCACGGCGCTCGGCGGGGGAGGCAGCGCGGGGCTCGGCGCTCGGGGGGGGGGTTCCGGCGCGTGGTGCTCGGTGGGGGTATGGCACAAGCGTGGCGCTGGAGGGGAGTTCCGGCGGCGCTTGGCGGGAGGCGAGCTCCGGCGGTGCGGCGCTCGGCGGGGGGGGGGGGCAGCGCGGGACTCGGCGCTCGGGGGGGGGGTTCCGACGGCGCACGGCGCAGGAGAGGGCGGGCTCCGGCGCTTGGCGGGGGGGCTCAGGGGCGGCGCTTTTTTTTTGCTGCTTGGGGCAGCAAAAAAGCTAGAGCCGGCCCTGGTGGGAGGTTTGCTCTTGAGTGGGAGTGGGAGGCAGGGCCGGCTCCAGGCACCCAAGCACATGCTTGGGGCGGCACCTGGTAAGGGGCGGTGGGGGGAGCGCAGCGCGGCATTCCGCGGGGGTGGTGCTCCGGCGGCGCAGCGCTGGGGGGGCGGGCTCCAGTTGCGCGGGGCTCGGCGAGGGGGCGGCGTGGGCGCGGCACTGAAGGGGGGTTCCAGCGGCGCTCGGAGTATGCTGTATCAACTCTGTGCACGAGTTCTGTAGAAGATTAAGTCTCCCTGGCTTTCTATCCAGCCCCCGCTACGTTGTAACATGAAGTAAACATGGCAATTGCTCAGATCTGTTTCAGTCAGGGATAGGCCAACAAGTTGGCTTCAAGTAAGTACTTGAACTGACTAAACTACAAACTATTTTGGAAGGTCAACAAAGTTTGGTTAAGTTTTTGTGTGTGTTTATTTCTACCATATTTTGCATGCTTTGGCACTCCTTTGTTTGGCAGGGATCACAAGCAAAGAGCTGATATTCAGCCAAAGAGCCTGTTTTCCCCATATTTATGACCCTGCGGTGAAAAGCTTGGATGCATACTTGATCCAGTGAGCTCAAATCTTTCCATGTGAGCAAAGCACCAATAGCCCTTATATATCATGGGCTTGATTTTCAGAGGTGCCAAGAGCCTTCAGCTCCCACTGACTTCAGCTGGAATTGTGTGGGCTCAGCACCTCATAATATCAGGTCCTTTTAGCCTTAGCATTCCCTGGAGGAAATGCAGGAGAAGCCGTAAAATGCCTTACAAGATTGTTGTGCAGCAACAATATTCTGGATCAGGTTTGGAAATGCAGTGTAACAATAGTCTGTCTTGTCACAGGATATAGAGATTGGTGGATCACAAGGCTGGATCCGTGGCTGGATCCGTGGCTGGATCCAAGGGTTGTGGCTTGGAACTACATCTGAACAATGAGCTGAGCCAGTATCTAGTATTAGATCTGAATGCTCTCCTGCTTTGGGAAAGCTTGAATCCAGATCGGAATTTGGCAAATTGGGCCTATTTCTATTTTTATATGGAGGGAAATACATATTGAAACTTTCTAGACAGTTCTCTGCATCCGCAGCTTGCTTAACTTTACAGGCCAGATCCTTAGCTGGTATAAATTGGCATAGCTTGTTTCATCGCAGTGACGCTATACCCGTTTTCATCAGCTGTGAATCTGGCTCAAAATCAATATGCAGCTGTTATGACTGAACACATTTTATTGTTTATGAACTACATCCATGACATGCCCATCTGAGATGATCTTCTGGCTCGTGGTATGTTGCCAGTTTGGACTTTAATGGTGCCAGTTTGGGCACCCTGAAAGTCCCCTTTGGAAGGAGGGGAACAAGTTTTTTCCCCCTCTTCACATCACTGGTGCAGGAGCAGTGCAGAGGAAAGCTTTACTAGTCTGAAAGCATTTGGACTGGTCTTGCCAAAGCGGTCCTAGCCTAGTCATGAAAGAGCACATCTTACAATTAGGACATTGTGATTGCTGTCTCATGGAGTTTTTTTCCTAACTTGAATTCCATTATGATTTTAGCAGCCGAAGCTTCATGAACCACTAGAAATAGACATAAATACTACAGAGATGATCCCATTTAAAAGCTGCAGTTTTTGTTTTCGGATGGTATGATGCACTGGTTAGCATCTCTAATGAGTCTCAACTTATTGGCTGCTAAAAGTGTGCTGGGATTGAAGGGTGTGGGGGTGGGGAGAGGGGAAAACAAAGCACTGATCAGAATGAAGTGATTTCTAAGGTCCAAAATATCACTGTTCACCTGCCAGAGCTTGAAAAGAAAGCCCTGTACCACTAGAACCCCAGGTTTCCTACACTGTAACACCTTCATTTCTGATCCTGATGTCCTCAGAGATACTGGGCATTAAATCTGCTACTGGTCCCTTGGTCTAGCAGGGATTTTTAAACACTGATCAGGGACTGAATATGGCAAATTTTGGGTTTCAGGCCAGTGTCATTTACAGTCCCTGGGGAATTGGAGGCACAACCACTAGCTCTCTGGTAACTAGTGTGACATTTGAATTTATACATAAACTATCTGAAATTCAATGCATAATTCCAGAACATTTTATTTTTTCTTGTAAAATGAGGCATTCTTAGTGTAGGTAGTTGGTGACCGACAGAGAAAAGACTTCCACTACAGAATAGCAAAAGATTAGACTATGGAGCAGATACTTTCAGAACATGCTTGTATGCTGACTATCAAGACAGTCTGATTAGCTACAGAAATGTGGAAAGCTGGTTCCAGGTGAGGGAGAAAATAACAGGTTCAAATAATTCAGAAAGGGGAGGTGGGGTGAGGGGAGGAATAAATGGTTTGATCCATACTTCTTAGCCTTTCCACACTACATTATGGGTCCTGTCCCTGTCCCTGTCCCTGTCCTAAAATCCACCCCCATCTCTACAGAAATGGAGTTGTAGGGCATTGGTCCTTTCATTGTGCAGCCTGTTAAAATACTTTTGAATCACAGCAGACTGTTTATGACACTTAAAATGTAAAAATTAACATTGCCTAACATTAAAAAATGCACCAGAATTAAAACCCCAGATGGGAAAACACAAAGACTTTAGAGTGGTAAATGTTGTGGATTGGGCCCGCCTTTCCAGAAAACATATCAGGCAATGCAGTGAAAACAGTGTTGATAAAAACCTCGTTTCAAACCCGGTCTTTGTTCCTCTTTATTGCTGGCAATGAATCCAATGTTTGGATTCTAAGACCTTCTTCTGGGCTGTATTATTTTCCCTTAGCAGTCCGGAAAGCAGATTCTGGCTCCTACACCAGCATGGTGTTATCAGCTTTTCAATATTCCCCGTCTGAGATTCAATAGTCAGGAAATATGACTTGGGAACATTCCGCTTGTCCACCCTGTGTTTTTATCTCCTTAGTCACCTTACTGGAACATATTTAATTATTTAGAGTGGTCCACAAACACAGGCGAGTCTTTCTGTGGATGTTATCTCTGCAAAAGAGCCAGTAGGCATCTGAAATTAATTCCTCTCCTGAAGTGGCTTCATGCCTGAGATGGTGCAGATATTTTCCATATGAAAGACAGAGTGGCCCATGTTTTTGGTTGAACTTTTGTAGCAGGGTCATCAGCAAATTGCTCCTTCCAGCCACCAAAAACCTGGGGAGGAAAATGCAGTGAAATTTTTGCCTGGAAAACCACATTTCAGTACAGTTCAACATTGGAGGGAGCGGGGGAGGGGAATCTAGACTTGGGTTACTGGAAATACATGCCCTGGAATTTCTAATCTGTGGCAGACCTCTCCATAAATTTTTGAGTCTTTGCAGAGGGTTTTCATAATTTAGGCTTTCATGTAAAATAAATAAATAAATAAATAAATAAAAACATCTACACATTTTGGTTGCAAAGAAAACCTGCTTATGCCCCAGGCAGTGCTGCCATCCTGAATCTGCAAACAGACCACCTGAAATTAAACCTTAGAGAGGTGTGACAGGCCCCAGGTATATTGCAGCCTGTAGGCATATAAACTAAAAAGGACTATAGCACTATATATAGTGTATATATATATACACAATTGACCCAACAGCACTAATAAAATGAAGAGCCTCTGACCCTGGGGGAAGTCGGGGTGGGAAGAATCATAGTTCAAGCCCCAGATGACCCTGCTAGGAAAAGTCTTAGAAATGGGCCTTATAGCTTCCCCCAAAGATAAAAATAATCCTCAAACTCAATTCCAGAGTCCTTAAGAACATCTGCAGTCGGTCAGACAAATCTCCAGCCTCAGCTAGAGGATCCCAGCACACATCAGCTGCTGGGCTGGAACATGGTGATGGGCCCTGATCACTGGGTATGGATGAGCTGAGTTCATGAGAGGGGAGAGGTCAGAGGTGGCTGTGCACCATTCATGCCCTCCTGTGGTCTTGGGGACAGCCATGGGGCGCTTCAGCTCCTTGGCACAAGCTAGAGCAACCTTAGGGTTGCTCAAATTGAGGGTTGGCTAGCAGATCCTTAGACTCCATTGCACCACTTGGGGATCACCAATGCACAATAGTGCACCACCCATACTCTCTTACCCTTTAGGATTGCCAACTTGGTAATAATTGAAGACCAGACACTCCAGCAGGAGTGCCGGAACCTGCCCCGGCCTGCCTCTTCTCCCTGAGGCCCCACCCATGCCCTGCCTATTCCCCCACAAAGCGCCAACCCTGCTGACGCTTCACATGAGGCTCCACCCTGCCTCTTCCCCCCCCGAGGCCACGCACTCCATCCACGCCTCTTCCCTCCTGTCACTTGCTGCTTTTCCCCTCCCACCTTGCCACCCGGGTCAGGAAGGACTCGCCTGTGGAGCTGGGGCTGGGAGCTGCAGCCGCCCAATGCAGATAGGCGGTGGCCCTGGCTGAGCGGGGGCTGCAGCAGGTGATGACCCACCATCTCCCCCGCCCGCAGGAACCAGACATTGGGTGTCCGGTCAGTAGATCTGACCGGACGCTGTCGGAGCCCCTTTTTGACCAGACTTTCTGGTCAAAAACTCGGCACCAGGCAACTCTATTACCTTTCCATGTACTGGCATGCACCCTCTGCTGTGGGTTGGAGGGTTACACTAAGCCAGGATTCTCCTACAGTGGAGTACTCAGCTGCCCAGTTAAGGCAGTTTTATGACCTTTCAACATCATCAATACAGTTGTGCAAATAACCAGTTTTGCAGTTTGGTGGCCAGACTGAAAGACTGAAAAACAAACAACCAAAAAACTTGTTTCAGGTTGACCGAAAATGAAATGTAAAAACAAATGTTTTGGGAACCAAACAAGTTGATTGAATTTCGTGTTGGGTGGAACGAAATATTTTGTTTTGCTTTTGTGTAAAATTTAAAAAAAGTTGTTTCTAAGGGAAAGGTCTAACTGTTGCTAAACAAAACGTTTTGCCTTTTTTGCATTTTTTTCATCTGAAGCAATTCATTGAATTTGATACAGATGCACTAAATGTTTTGATCAACCTGAATCTGCATTTTTTTTGGCAAGGAAATAATTTAATCCAATTTTTTTTTACCCAGCTCTAGTTAGTAGTGTTGTAGAAAGGGACTGTAACATGGGCGAGGACCTGGTGCTCAGCTTCTAAATTACATGGGACCAGAAACCATCAATTGCCTTACGGAACCAAAATTATGAAAGATCATTTTTTCAAGAATCAGCTTGCAAGATTTAAAGATGCCAATAAATGAACATTCTAACCCTTGTTTTGGCCCTCAGCATAAGATTATGGGAGAGGAAAGGTCTAGAGGTTTGGACAATCACAAGCTGAAAATGAAAGATGTCAGAGGTGGGGAAAGATTTTAAAAAGAGGGAAGTGTGTGACATAAATAGTCAATTTGATTGAAAACTACTCAAAAATGTACATAAATAATTTGCTAAAAAAAACAAGCATTTTCCATGTTTTATGAGTCAGGTTGCTTCAAAATTCCACAGATTCCCATTTATATTTTCCTAATAAATCCACACACTATGGGAGAAAAAAATCCACAGAATTTTGCAACATTTCATGGACACCCCCAGCCCTTATGCGTAGTACCACCTTTGCTGTGTCAAGCTGATATTTTGCATCCAAGGTCTCCCCACCATCACAGCTGCCTCGCTTAGTATCTACAGTTCATCTTCTTCACAGTGTCAGGATCCATGGAGTGCTTCTCAATCAACTTAATAATGTGACTGGGACAAGAAAATGATAAGTTGTCCTCTGCTGGGAAAGTGACATGAGCCTCCTTTAGTTAGTCTTCGCTCAAGTGCTCCCCTTTCTCTGCAATCACTGATTTGTTTCTTTCTCAGCACCCTGATCTGTATTCTGCTGCTGCTTCTCCAACAATTCCTACCTCAGAGCTTCAGGAGCAACTAATATTTTATTTATATTTTATTTATTTTTGATTTATTAAGTGTTTCTCTCAATATCCCTGAGTCCAGGGTCAGATTTATAAAATCCACAATGACACAGTTATAGCTACAACATCCTCCCTCCATCCCAGGCATGCAAATTATGGTGCAAACAACTTGCCATTTATTTTTCATTATTCCCCTATTTTAAAAAGCTTCAATCATCCCATCAGGGGGGGCGGGGGAAGAGGGGTAGGGGGAGGGGCACAGAGGCAATGCCATGTGATGTAGCTGACCAGTCACATACCACAAACAACAAGCAGTGAAAAGGTGAAAGGACCAGGTTGCAAACAGTCAATAAGGTGATAATTGACATGCACGGCAAGAACAATAAATACATTGGCAGAGTTCAGGGTCTGTTTGTGAACAATTTGCAAACAGATAGAAGGGCTAAATTATTTGGATAATTTATTTGCAATGAATAATTCGGACAGCTATAGGATTCAGTCTCTTTCCTACGCTGTGCATGGCCTCTCTGCTGACCAGGGGGCCAGTAGTCCTAGCAGTGGTGGTTTGGTTATGGAATCCTAGAAACATAGGGCTGGAAGGAACCTTCAGAGGAGACCGGCTCCAGCCCCCGGAGCTGAGGCAGGACCAAGGATGCCTAGAGTGGACACATATACCTATGTGGCCACACATCCACTAGGAACGAGACTGATGCCCACTACCTCATATCACATAGGTCACCAAATAGCCATTGGATGCTAATCTGGGCTGGGTAGAAACTGGTGAGCTAGAGGTGAAAATCCCCATCTCCCATGCCAAATCCCTTAGCCAGCCGGTCCTGGACTGTCTACCATGCAAAAAGTCAACAGTAAGATGAAATGTCGCTGTGTCCAGGCTGATTTGGGGCAGTTACACTTTTTGGTTCTTTTGCTGAGGTTCCTGACGCTGCGGGGTATGTTCCGCTCCCCACCCGTCCCGTCGTGCTCCCGGGGAACCTGGTTAATGAGCAACAGATTCTGTAAAACCCTTTTTAAGAAACAGCCTGGAACTCTACCCTGCTGCAGCTGAAGCCAATGGGAGCTGTGCCATTGTCTTCAGTAGGCATGGAAGTGGGCCAGTTGCAGTTCGGCCCTTACTGTACAGCAGGTGCCTGGATAAGGCCTTGGCATTTGCTCGCACTGCTTTCTCCTCTTCTTGGCGTCTGTTTTGTGGAGCACAGCCTGTCGGTGCGCTCAGTGCATGATTCTCTGGGACTGGTTGGGGGATAATGACAGAACAATGCTCTTTTTCAGCCCTCTGCACAACTAAGCAGCATGCCTGAAACAATTCTCCATTCACTTATTTAAGTGCCAGGTGTCCTTTTGCTACATTTTCTCCATATCCTCGTAAATTAAACCACCTTCATTTTCATGCTCTTCTTAGTGACAGATTACGTTCTATTCTGAGGAGTTTCCCAAATGGGTATTGTGATCTTAATTAAAGAAACAATGCAGAGAGCAAAGGGAATGTGCCAGTTGTTAGAGGCTGGTATCACCTGAAAGTGGGCAGGTAAAACTGACACACAGGGCTGGTCTGCACTGGGAACTTCCATCGCCATAGCTACATCTCTCAGATGTGTGAAAAATCCACCCCCCTGAGAGAGGCAGCCATACACCCTAACCTTAGTGTAGACGGCACTAGGCTGCTGGAAGAATTCTTCCGCCTCTCAAGGAGGTGAATTATCTACACCAATGGGAGCACCCCTCCCATTGGTGCAGGTAGGTCTACACTGAAGTGCTGCAGCTGTAGCATTTTATGTGTAGACAAGCCCATAAAGATCCCTCTGAGAGCCATGTTATAGCAGTGTGCAGAGATTAGTTGTATCTGCTTTGAAACAGGGACCAGACGGTCCCTCACTCCATGTGGGTATGCAAGGGGCCTTCCCTCCCCCAATGTATGCTCTGAATGAGGGACAAGGACGGTGATAGTCCTACTGTTTGGGGGAGCATAGAGGTCCTCTCTCGTCAGCCTGTGGGGGTGCAGATCACGCCGAAGGGGAAAGGGCAGAGGCAGGCCAGTGACGCCAATCCCCTACCAAACAGGCACATGGAGCTGGCCAGGCACAGAGAGGGAATTGAGTTAAAAGATGGTGGCCACTGAGTGCTCCCCAGGTGGACCAGGGAGTGGGACAAGACATTGTGCTCCCCACAGGTTGGTGCAGCTGAGAGTGGCCTGTGCCTACCCCCTGCCATGCGGGGCCTGCGGTGGTACCAGCCCACAGCTGAGAGTAAGATTGGGAACGAGGGAGATGCTAGTTGTGGAAAGACCCTACCCCCGAGATGGGCCACGCAGGAACTTTGGAACTTAATGGGTGCACCCAGCTCTGAGAGAGACCTGGGACAGCCAGCAAAGGCTTTGCAGGTAAAGCCCAGCTGAAGGCTGGTCACATGCACACAGCAATGGCAGCCTTCTGGAATGTCAGCATTCTGCGCATTCTGTATGTAAGACAACATGCTTTGTCACTAACAATGCCCGGACCCCAGAGGTTACCAAATCCCTGCAGCATGTGCTAGATCCCAGGGAAAGAGCACGCTGCTTCCCATCTCACCCCCTCCTGCCACGTGGAGCGAGAGACACCACGTTTCTCATTGTTCTGCGGTATACTTCCTGGATTCCTAGATTCCAAGGTCAGACGGGACCATTGGGACCATCTAGTCTAACCCCTTGTATAACACAGGCCAGAGACCTGCCCCAGAATAATCCCTAGAGCATGTGTTTTAGCAGAGCATCCAATCTTGATTTAAAAATTGTCAGTGATGGAGAATCCACTTTGACCCTTGCTAATTGTTCCAAGGGTTAATTACCCTACCTGTTAAACATTTATGCTGTATTTCTAGTCAGATCTGCAGGCCCATATCTGCAAAGGCTGGAGAATCTGGGCTGTAACCTGTTGGAGGACAATACTAAGGAAATGATATCCCTCTTCATACATTTAGTGCAGCAGGGACTCAGGTAACAAAGGGAGCCCTGGCTGGAGATGGTGTCAGATACTTCACACTTTCCAGGTGCAGCCTTATAGCTCAGGAAGCTCGCCTCTAAAATCAATGAGCTAATGAATGCAGAATGCGTGTGGTGTGATGGTGTCTCAGTAGATTGCCACAGCCAGCCGAGGCTCAGCTGTGCGATTGTATTAAGGATGGGTAAACCTTGAGAAGTTGGGGGTTTTGTGATCATGCAAACTAATTTTGGCATTCACAAAACTTGCTCAGGTTCACAAGTTTTTCTGTCCTATTGCTTCAAACCTGGTATTTTTCCAACAATGATTCAATATAAGTAAAAAATAAAACCCGACATTTTTCTACACAATGGGGAGCCCGGGGTATGTACCACATTATGCATGGAAGGTTCTTTCTGCCCTCGACTGCTAGGCTCTTAGCAGTGAGACCTGGAGATGGTGTATACAGTAGCTGTTATTGCATTAGAATTTCCCCGGGTATCTTTTTTCACAGACGCTATATATTTATTTTGCTGCTTAATTTCTTGCCAGTTTCTTCCGCTGGGATTTATTCCCTCTGCCCCTCTCCTCTCATTTTTCAATCTTTCCTGAGTGAGCTGCAAATACAATAATGTTCTAGTTCTGGCCCACTACCTGCAAATAGGCTTGGCAGACTTTGAATTCTCTGGGGCGGTGACTTTCTTTTTTTATACAGTAGAATCTCAGAGTTACGGACACCTCGGGAATGGAGGTTGTTTGTAACTCTGAAATGTTCTATAACCCTGAACAAGACATTACGGACTTCAGCCATGGGGGAGTTGGGACTGCAACTTCCGGGTAGGGTGGGGTCACGGTTCCAGGTGGTGGTGGTGGGGGGGTTGGGGCTTCTGACCCTAGGGGCCACTGGAGCTCTGGGTGGGGGGCTCCAGGCTTTTGCCCCACGAGAGCACCAGGGATCAGGGCTTTAGACCTGGGGGGAGTTCTGAGGCTTGGAGCTTCAGCCTCATGGCTCCACTCCTGGCTTTAGCCTCGTGGGGGGGGCTGGGGCTGGGGCTCGGGGCTCCCCACCACTCCGCTCCTGGTTTCAGGAACTCCCGCTCTAGGTATGGGGGGGGACCCCTAGGGGCCAGAAACCGGTGCTCCTCTTGTAGCTAAAGCCCCGAGCCCCAGTGACCCCCGTGGAGCTGAAGCCAAGAACGGAGCCATGGGGCTGAATCCCTGAGCCCTGATGATCCCCACGGGGCTGAAGCCAGGAATGGAGTTGTGAGGCTGAAGCCCTGAGCTCCAGCGCTCCCCCGGGTCTAAAGCCCAAGAGTCAGATGTCCCGAGCCCCTTCCACCTGGAGCCCTAACCGCCCCAACATCCCATGGCTGAAGCCATGAGCCCCAGGGTTAAAGCCCCAAGGCAGTACAGTGTTTGCTTTTTGTTTTTTGTGTCTGCTGCTGCCTGATGGATAACTACTGGTTTCACATGACATCCGGTTGACCGGTAAGTCCATAACTCTGGTGTTCGTATTTTTGAGGTTTTACTGTATGTTTGTATAGTGATTGCCTAACACAGTGGATCCCAGCCTGTGTGAGGACTTTAGGTGCTATCACAAAATAAATTTTAAATTCAGTGGCAAAAAACTGTTAACACAGAGTGAAGCTTGCTTGGAGGTGGGTCATCCCCTTGCAGAATGCTGAGTTCAGTAAAATTCGAACATCTGAAAACCAGGAAATGCACAGTTAAGGTTACCCATGCAACCTTAACTCTGCCCTTTTTCAGCACAGTCCCAGTACACCCTGTTAACACACACACCTTTTGTCTGCCCATGCCCCATTGCTGAAATGTACAAGCTCTTCACATCCTTTTATAGCCCACTCACTCTGACCCACAGGATTCTATTGAACACTGTTGAAGGACAAAAAGAAAAAAAAGTTGCCCATGCCACCTTCCCTCTGCCCCTTCAAGCAGTGTCTTAATATGCACATAGCACCCGCTCACACTGGCCCTGGGGACTGTATAATTCAGGAGGTTCCAGATCCTGGCGTACACTGTCACACAGCCAATTCCCCAGAAGAAATGCCACATGTATATAGTTTAAGAAACACTTCACTTGAAGACAGTAGAGGGAAGATGGCGTGGGCAACTTACATAACATAAGAACGGCCATACTGGGCCAGACCAAAGGTCATCTAGCCCAGTATCTTGTCTTCTGACAGTGGCCAGTGCCAGGTGCCCCAGAGGGAATGAACAGAACAGGTATCATCAAGTGATCCATACCCTGTTGCCCATTCCCAGCTTCTGGCAAACAGAGGCTAGGGACACCATCTCTGCCCATCCTGGCTAATAACCATTGATGGACCTATCCTCCGTGAACTTATCTAGTTCTTTTTTGAACCCTGTTATAGTCTTGGCCTTCACAGCATCCTCTGCCAAAGAGTTCCACAGGTTGATTGTGTGTTGTGTGAAAAAATACTTCCTTTTCTTTGTTTTAAACCTGCTGCCTATTAATTTCATCCCTACTTATAAGACAGAGTAATAACACTTCCTTATTTACTTTCTCCACACCAGTCATCATTTTATAGACCTCAATCATATCCCCCCTTAATCATCTCTTTTACAAGCTGAAAAGTCCCAGTGTTATTAATCTCTCCTCACATGGAAGCTGTTCCATATCCCTAATCATTTTTTTGCCCTTTTCTGAATCTTTTCCAATTCCAATATATCTTTTTTGACATGGGGTGACCACATCCACATGCAGTATTCAAGATGTGGATGTACCATGGATTTATATAGAGGCAATATCAGAGGGGTAGCCGTGTTAGTCTGAATCTGTAAAAAGCAACAGAGGGTCCTGTGGCACCTTTGAGACTAACAGAAGTACTGGGAGCATAAGCTTTCGTGGGTAAGAACCTCACTTCTTCAGATGCAAGTGTGCAATATGATATTTTCTGTCTTATTATCTATCCCTTTCTTAATGATTCCCAACATTCTGTTTGCTTTTTTGACTTCTCCCCCCACCCCTTTTTTTGTGTGTGTGTGGTGGGTGAGAATGAATGGGTTGTAAAAGGAGGCAAAGGTTCAGCAACTGGGGGGTTGGCAGTGTAAAGGTGTGTGCATGTTAACAGCACGTATTGGGGCATTGCTGAAAGAGGGCAGAGTTAAGGTTGCACGGGTAACCTTAACTGTGAAATTTCCTCATTTTCAGATGTTCAAGTTTTGCTTGACTCAGCAGTCTTCAAGGGGATGACCTACCACCAACCAATCTTAATTCTGCATTATTATTATTATTATTATTATTATTTTGCCATTGAATTTCCTAGGGAAAATGTCCAGGAAAAGCTCGGTTAGTAGTCATTTAGGCAATTATTTATATCGTGTCCCACAGTTAGCATACTGAGCCAGCTCCCCCCATCCCCACCCTGCACACACATCAGCTGTGCCCACCAGTTGTGCTTCAGTATGCCTCCCAAGCTATGCCCCTGACCCATTCAGAGTGTTTCCTCGCCTCCAGCCTGGCCCCCTCCCCACTACTGTAGCTGGGCCTCTCCACCACAATTAGGGAACGCATCTCCCTGAACTCTTCACTCTTTGGTATACAAACGTTTCTATTGCCTCCCTCTCCTATAAAACAACTCATGTGCAGTGCCTGGAGCAAAGTGGAATAGTGTTCGATTGCAGGGGGGTTGGGGTGCACTGGCAGAGCTGGTGGTGCAAAGGTGTTGGGGTGCACTGGTAAAGCTAGTGATGCATGGGGGGTTGGGGTTTACTGGCAGAGCTGAGGGTATGGGGGTTGGGGTGCACTGGCAGAGTTGAGGGTGCAGGGGGGTTGGGGTGCACTGGCAGAGCTGTGGGTGCAGGGGGGTTGGGGTGAACTGGCAGAGTTGAGGGTGCAGAGGGTTGGGGTGAACTGGCAGAACTGGGAGTGCAGGGGGGTTGGGGTGAATTGGCAGAGTTGAGGGTGCAGGGGTTGGGGTGCACTGGCAGAGTTGAGGATGCAGGGGGTTGGGGTGAACTGGCAGAGCTGGGATTTCAGGGGGTTGGGGTGCACTGGCAGAGCTGGGGGTACATGGGGTTGGGGTGCACTGGCAGAGCTGGGGATGCAGGGAGGGTTGGGTTGCACTGGCAGAGCTGAGGGTTGCCATGCCTCCCACACCTGAGTCCATAATCTTTTTTGCCTCTCCTACCATCTATCCCTGTTTATGCCCTTCCCCATAACCTCCCTCCCCTCGCTGCAGCCCCAACACCCTTTGCTCCTCCTTCCCCACTCCTCCCTCCCCTAACAGCCCTCCCTTCCCCATAAGGAGTCACATGTCTGCTTCCTCCCCTCCCCCCACCCAAAGACTGGTTCCATTTCCACAAAATAAAATTGCCACCCGTGACCCACAAATCCCTGCCATCTCCAGCCATTCAGTCCAAAACTCTGACTTACGTGGGGGGCTCTGATTAACTTACCCATAGTTCCCTTAATGAAAGGGTGAGTTCATAGCCATCCAGAGGGCTGGGATTCATCCAGGCATCCTCCCTGGTTAGCATTATAAGGCAGCAAAAGGGAACCATTGGGGGGGCAGAGGCAGGGTCTCAGGGGGAAGGGGTGTGGCAGTGGGGTGGGGCCAAGGTTAGGGCACCGCTGTCCCCCAGTTCTGGCAGTAGGACATCTGTGGACATACTTTATGTAGACTCCAAGTGTCTGAATATTGAGATACACTGACATCTGCGATGGAGTCAGGCATTTCACCACTGGCCTAACTAAACTGGCACATGGCACCGCAGACTCTGCTGCTCCTGACAGCAGATTTTGGAGGCCAGGGCTACACTACAGAGCTTACAGTGGAGCAGCTGCACGGATACACCTGTGCCGCTATAGTGCTGCTAATGCAGATGCTCTAAGTCACCCGGAGAAAGCTCTCCCATTGCTTAATTACTCCAAGCCCCATGAGCGGCGCTAGCTATGGCGGCAGGAGAAGCTCTCCCGCTGACATAGCGCTGTCCACACCGGTGCTTAGGTCGGTGTAACTTACGGCACTCAGGGGGTGGTTTATTTACACCCCTGAGCAACATAACTTATACTGACGTAAGCTGTAGCGTAGCCATAGCCTACGTCTAGTGTCGTCATGTTCAAACATGCCATGATATTCCTCCTGATGGCATCACTTTCAGAACAGGTTGTGTGACTATGAATTGACTCCTCTGGGAACCTGAGACAATGACACAGTGGGATTGCCTTACCCATTGAAGTGGAGATTTTTCAAGCCAGGGGCTAGTAGCAGCATTTGCAAATTATTAGCAATAGTAAAATAGCATTAGTAATAGTAAAAATATCCTAACCAATAATGAATAGGGAGCTCAGTCTGTTTAGCTGATCAAAGAGAAGATTGAGATTGACTTGATTACAGTGTATAAGGAGCAAATATTGGGTACTAAAGGGCTCATTGAGCTAGCACAGAAAACTAGAACGGGAAGTTCAAGCCAAGCACATTCCAGTTAGAAACAAGGCATGAATTTCTAACAGAGGGTGATCAGCCCTGGAACAAACTACCAAGGAAAGCAGCGAATATTCCATCTCTTGAAGTCTTCAAATCAAGACCAGCCTGGATTGTCAATCACAAGTTAATGGGCTCAGGCCAGGGGTATCTGGGTGACCTATATTACACAAGACAGACTAGATGATCTGTTGGGCCTTTCTGGCCCAAAAATCTATGAATAATATTTTGCACGTCTATACTGGCTTTAGTTTAAGGTTCACAAAGCATGTTACAAACACTGAACTGCCTAGCTTCCTAGCCGAGTCTGAATGTATAACGTGAGACTCTCAGCTGCCCCAGAGCGCCACACAGCGCATTCAGGAGTGAGTAGGACAAGGTTGGGTGAAAACTGTCTTTGGATGCCCTGTTAGAGGGGAGTCCTCCAGCTCAGAGGTGTCTGCATTCCCCTTCTGGGTAATTGCTGCAGTACAGATGGGGAACCATGCAGCCCTAGTCTGCACAGCCCTCCCTCACACAGATGGGGAATGAGGTCTGGACCCCTCCTCATGCATTAGCACATATATGTTTGTGTTTCCAACAAGGGAGGGAAAAGTTACAATCAAAAAGAAAAAACAACATCCTCTCCATTTCTAAAGCGTTCAGGTGAACATTCCACTTTCTAACCCCTCCCTCCTTTTCAAAACAGGTAAATGTAGGACCAAAGCAATTTGACAGTATTATTTTAAACAAGTAAACACAAGAAGTTGAAACGCAGCCCTTTTCTTTTCTTGTACTGAATTGCCACTGAATTATTTGTATATCCATAGTGTATTCATTAAGAATACACTTGGCAAGAAAAAACAATTCTATTTGCCCTTGAGCAACATTACAGAGTTAATCTGTCAACATGTGTTTGAACTAAAAAGCTTTGATCATGCTAAATGTTGCATATGGTTAAAAAATAAACAATTCCTTCCCTCTCTCCTGTAATTTATCTGTAGACTGGTAGAAAGTACTAGTGTGAATTTGGCGGAGGGAAGATGTCTGTTTTCTATGGAGTATGGAGCTGTCAGTAATTCAGTCAGCATTATATAAAAACTAGCATGCCCCTCTGCAGCTAGTAGATCACATTCATCCCTGGTGTAACTTCAGTGAAGTCAGCAAAGTTATGCTGCGGATGAATTTGGTGTCTAATTCCCTTTTCCTGTGTGAGCCAAAAATGCTGATGCTACTATGATTATGACAGTAGGTCTACCCATGAATCACAGAAAAATTACACATAAGAACTAAAGTGCTGACCGTAATCTAATCATCCTTGAGGTCAGGTTGAATGGAGACATTTAAAAATATATCAAGACAACTGAAACTTTGATGGGGCATATATAATGGAGTGGCAGAGAAACAGGAAACAGCCCCAATCTCAAGCTTCCAACTTTCCTCCCTTAAATGAAACATATCTCTCGGTCTCTGATTTGTTGGCTGATAGGGATCTAGCCATCACTGTACGCCAACAATTCTTTTCAATCTAATGAGTACTAGGATCTTCCCAGGATGAGAGTCCGGGGCAAACTATTCTGGTGGAGGGTTGACAATGGGAGGCTCTAAAATAGTGATACTCAGACCTCAGTGGGTCAGGAGCCAAATTAGCGATCAGCATTACCCAAAAGAGCCACAGTCGTGTGACTTCATTGGTTCATTTACTATTATATCTGTATCTATATCTATATCTATATCTATATCTATATCTATATTATTGTCACCGCAAAATGACTGACCAAGTATAATTATTTTATCAACTACAATTGGTTAGTAACATAGTAAAAGCATCCTGATTGGTTAATAATTAAATCACACAGTGTTTTAATATCACGTGCCGCAAAGAACCATGGGAGACACATTAAAAGAGCCACTTGCAGCTCCCAAGCCTCAGTCTGAGTATTGCAGCTCTAGAATGTGTAATATACAAAGACTGCTGCCAGCCGGAGCCCAGCTGACTGAATAGGAGGCAACCCTGGCCATTGTGATGTCACCAAAGGGTAGGCGGCCTGTGCCAGGAGAGGGAGTTGGGTGATGAGAGAGCTCATTTGGGGTCAGAGAGAGAGAGGTGTGTGGGTTAGACAGACAGAGTGGAGGGTCAGGGACAGGTACGGACAGTGTTGGGGAACTACCTGGTTAGGGTAGGAGAAAGGGTGGAGAAGGAGAACGAGGAAGAAAGGAGCCTTCATTGGTTTTGGAGAATCATTTGAATTGTTCAGGGTTAAACCTCCAAACTCCAACTTTTTGAGGTTCATTCCTATGGGTCAAGTTAAAAGAACCTTCCAACAAAGCAACTTTTCCGTCCTTTTGGACTGGCCTTGCCAACAACATGCTACATGCATCGGTGCTAAATGTCATGGTTCCAGTGCCTCCCATGTGTAACTCTGCCCCGCAACACTGAACCCCAATAACTAGACACACTCAGGGATCTTGTCCAGGCATTTCACTGGTTTGCAGCTGCCTGAGCCACAAAGCAAAATCTCTACTCTGTTACACACTGTAATTACTGGAGTGGAGTTCCTCTGGATTTGCACTTGTGTAACTGATGGCTGAATATGGCCCTGTGCTTGCAGATCATCCTGGTGCAGTAATAGTGACTGTGGGAGTCATGAGACCCCTGCAACTGAACAGACTCTCAGGGGCTTCTTCCAGTGAAGCTTTATTGTCTATCCCTTAACATGGAAAACCATTTAGAATGCTCTCTCCATAACCCCAACACAACTGTTTCCCCTGGCAGAGTGCTGGAGCTTCCTGCAGTGCCTCTGGAGAGTAACAGCATTAGATGGAGTAGGACACTTGCCGTGCACCACTTCCAAATAGCTCTATCACCCTGTGGTACTTGCTGCCAGTCTATGTATATAGTGACATTAACGCTAGTCTCCGAGAAGGTTGCTCAATAGCACAGAGCCTGCCTACCCCTCTTGCCAGGTGGCGGGCTGGTAGAGGTGATTAGCAGTCAGCAGGTGAGTAGGAAGGTGGCTGGCCTAGAATGAAAAGATGGGTTTGCTGACACCTGGCTGCTGGAGATTAGAAAAGAACAGAATATTAACATAAAGGAAGCCTGATTAAACAAAGCAGAGATTGAATGCAGGAACTGTACATAAAGCTTTTAACTTTATTTTTCCATTCATCACTATGCACTTTTATTTCTAACCATAGCCTCGAGGATGCTGCCAGATTTGTTCTGTGATTTGTCCCCTTTTCCTCCTCCAGATGTCCAAATGGATTCTTCGGACAGAGATGTTTGGAAAAACTGCCTTTGCGATTGTACATGCCAGATCCTAAGCAAAGTATGTTTGAAGACAAAAAATGCACCACACTACTTAAATCTCCTGGGCACAGCACAGCACTGGACTTAGAGTGGTCTAGCCAGGGGTGTGTTTTGATATAATGTTTGGGTTAGGGTTTAGGGAAACAGGTAAGGGATCAGGCTGAAAGCAAATCATAGGAATCGTGGAAGGGATCTGAGGTGGCATCAGGAGGGGCCACATTTCAGTCCACTTTGATATCATTTTGCTATCTTGTTTCTCTCTTTCTGGTTTTCTTTCTTTCGTTAGGTGTCCGATCGAATTCACCGGGGACCGGTGTGAGCACTTCGCAATGGTCAGCTTCTCCAGTATGTCTCTTTCTACTTCTCTTTCTCCCTGATTATCGTAGCACTGTGTGACATCTTTAAAGCAGGTTCTTCCATTCCTTTGGGCCCCGTTCTCCTCTTTTTATGCCCGCCTAGCTCTGGCTGACATTAATGGGAGCTAAGTGAGTGCTGCTAAGAGGAAAATGAAAGCCCTCACTGTCTCACAATCATTTTGAATGGTTCTTGCTTTCACTTGTAATCAAACTTAATGTAGGATTTTACAGTTTGCTCTTTTCATGCAAAATCCAAATAAGCAAAGATTTTCAAGTGTGCTGTGGGGAACAGGTTGAGTAATAAGAAACTTCTATTAACATTATTATCACATGAGGAACTGCTTTGCACAATACACAGGAAACCTTTCCTGAACTTTGAAAGTGGGATCTGTGAGTTTCTCTGTACCAATTTGGGAATCATAGGTAGGGTTGGGCTGAAGACCACCAATTACTTCAGAAGAACGGCCATACTGGGTCAGACCAGTGGTCCATCTAGCCCAGTATCCTGTCTTCTGACAGTGGCCAATGCCAGGTGCTTCACAGGGAATGAACAGAACAGGTCAATTTATCAAGTGACACATTCCCTGTCATCCAGTCTGAGCTCCTGGCAGTCTTGGCCATCGATGGACCTACCGTCCAGGAACTTATCTAATTATTTTTTGAACCCAGTTATACTTTTGGCCTTCACAATATTTCCTTGCATTTTCTCAGAGACTAGACTGTTTACTTTTCCAGCAGCTAAGCCAAGCTTCACTCATTGTGAAATTGAGATTACCCATTGTGAGCTTTGGGTCAAACCCTGAAGTCTTCTCTAAGGGCTGGATTATGGCTGTTCCTTTCAGAAGTTCTGGGTAGTGCACTTCCTGAAGGGGTGTAGCCGTAGATATCCCTCCCTGAGACAGAGTTCCTCCCACATCTCCCCATGGGATATGGCAGCCTTACACTGCCTCCGACGCAGGGAAGTGCCTGACTTAGATGACTGAGTTCTTCATTTTTACTAGGTCCCTGTTTGTAGTGGGAGTGTAAAACTCAGGGGGAAATTCTGATCTCAGTGTAAATCAGGAGTAACACCATTGAAGCCATTAGACTTGCTCTGGATTTACACCAGTGTAACTACGAATCCAGCCCCAGGTAAGGACAACTGGTGTTGGCCTTTTCAAATGGCCAATTATGCAACCTTTACACTGAGTAGTACATTTGCGAGTAGCCCCCTTGACTTCAATGGGACTGCTCGTGTGAGTAAGTACTATGCAGAGTGAATAAAAGTTGCAGAATCAGGCCGTTAATTAGCAGCATACACTCAGTTAAACAAAACGTGCAAGCATTTGTTGTGTCCAGTGACAAAGTGTGTGCTCTCTATGCGATCCTGGCTACCTGGCTTACAGATGTGTCCCAAGTTCTGGCAGCTCAGCCAGTCTTTCAGAATTTGTGCATTTATGAGGTTTGTGAACATGGGTTGGGAGCTTCTAAAATGTTTGCCCAGATATTTCTCCTTAGCTTTTGTCATTGTTTCGCCGCTTTGGAAAATGTACACCAGGTACAATATAAAGATTTAGGGCATTGCACAGGATGTATTTTTAAAACTTGCTCAGTTCATCCAGTTATTATTTGCCCCTAATTTTCATCAAAGGGAAGCCTTATAGCTAAAGAACACCAGATCCTTCTAAGTGAAACTCTCCAGAGAGGTCACCATTGAGATGTCATTATCTGCCAACAGTCATCACATACCCGGTGGTATCTACGATCTGTCCTTGCAAATTCTTAGATCACTGATAATAGTTGATAACAGATAATAAATGTAGTAACAGCTGGGAAATGGTAACTTTATAATAGTTTCTACTGCATGCACAAACAAGATGCAATGGGCTTTGTAAATGAGGATTTGGCTAGAGATGAGTGAAAATTGGATTTTTGTCCCATGGAAAATTTTGCTATTTTAACATTTTGTTTTTTTCCCAAATTGGGATGCAAAGTTTAAATATCAAATTTTTGCTCAGAACAAAACATTCCACAAAAATTAAATTTGGAAATGGCATAATATTTTCTTTCAGCATTTTTGATCAAAATGACACATTTTGATATTTCTGAATCAGAACATTTTGTGAACTGACTCAAAATGTTTCATTTTGTGCCAGTTCAACATTAAACAGCATTTCCTGATAGTAACACATTGATGTGTGGGAGTTATAGTTCAGGTAGGACTCCTCTCTTCCCTCCTATGGGCTCCCTGGCCATGCCACATTTACTATGATGCACCCACAGCCATGTGACTCCCATGATAGTCAGGGAGAGGTGTCATAATTTTTGCAAAGAAGTTTTGCCACTTTCTTGCAATAAAAATAGCTTTTTTAAAAAAAAAACAATGAGTTCTTATCAGTGAGAAGTTCCTTTTGTTTCGTCAGAACATTCATGGGAAGAACAAACTATGCTTTGATTTTTTTGCAAGACTGTAAAAATTTGATTTTTTCATTGGTGGTGAGAATTTTTAATTATATTCATGGTTTAAAATGACACTGACAACTTTAAAATCACATATTACAATCAAACCCATTTCTTGACCAACATCAGTTAATCACTCACTGATTATTAAATGTCCAGGTTACCTTTCACTAATTATTTGTTTACTTTTTACATTTGTCTCAGCTTCAATAATAATAATCGGAGAAATGAGATTCACCTTTATTTATAGCTGGTTTCATTTCCAGGTTTGCAGTGCTGTAATGTTTGGATTGCAAACATGGCAGAGGAATGTGTATTTGGTTTCACATTTTTCCAAATGGAAGATTTAAAGGAAAAAAATAACATTTCTCTTGGGGTTTTTTATTTGTTTGGTTTTTTTACAAAATCTAAATATAAGGCCCAATAAAAGTTAGCACTGCCCCTTTAATTATCTTTCCACTTCATGCTATGCATGTGATGACAGATCAAAAACTGAAACAGATTCAGACGGATCCAGGAAAAATTTCCAGGGAAAATAAAAAAAACTTGTCTTTTGATTCATATTCCGAGCACATTGTCAATGAGTAACAAATCATTAAATAAAATAACGAATCATTATGACCGCTCTAGCCTTATTAAACGCTTATTATTTTTTTTTTAGATGCTCTTAGCCTGACTGGAGCCTCTGTGCGCTACTGTAATATAAATATTAAATAATCATTGATGCTGATGGCAAGGCGTAACCCAAAGGCTGAGGCTGATTCTTTGCAAACTGATATAAATTCAGGACACTAGCCTGACATGATTAGACCCTTTTGCTGCATAGAGGCCAGATACTGAGGAGGATGTACCCAGAGTTCCATCAGGCCAGGTGTAGAGAGCTTCCCGAGAGTGACGGCATCCTGGCTGGGCTAAACCCTGGAGTCCATATTCTGAATTTACTCAGACCTTACTCGGATAAAACTCCCATTGACCTCAGTGGATGCAGGATCATACCATCTATTTGCCGGATAGCACTGGAGGTTTGTTCTTCTCTGCTAGTCAGAAGAATCTGTTCCCAGACTCTATGCTATGGAGAAGCTGAAATAATTGGATGATTTCTCCCCCATAGAAAGATTTTCCACTTTGCTCTTATAATCATGTGATTCAGTGGCTATTGCAAGTCCCTGGTGCTAATTTTTGTCCTTCTGCAGTACCTCCAGAAGCTGTGGTCATGAGAAATTCTAATGATATTTGCTGTTATGTGACAATACAGTTAAAATATTGAAATTCAGTTTTTCTCTGGATCATGCTTATACTATTTCAGTTTTTCATCTGCTGGTGGGGGGATTTTTTCCAGGTCAGTACAGAGAAACTCACTGAAATTAGCACTATTGGAAGAAATCTGGAGATTCTTAACTCTGTTTTGATTTAACCCTTATGCTGGTGAATGGCAACTGATGTCAGCTGGTGTTTGCCTGAGTAAAATTTGAGTAAGGATTTCTGGATTTGTCCACAGAAGGTTACACTGAATGCTGCATTTAGTTATTTTTTGTTGTAATGCAAAAATAATCAGAAATGTGTGGAAATCCTGGAACAAAACCAAAAAGCATGAAGAATAGTTACTTATTTAACAGAACCGGGGTTCTTGGAGATGTTTTGTCCATGTGGCTCCCATGTGTGGTGTTGTGCATGTGCCCCATGAGTAGCAAATGTGGGAGCCACAAGGACAAATACTCAAATTAGAACTTGTTTTACTTTATTTATTGTAGCACCTTTCATGCAGGGTGCCACAAAACATCTTTAGAGACATTTGCAAAAACGAAGGGTTAAAATGGCAGGGGAAGGAATGACAGATTTACTGAGATTAAAAGAAATCTGACATATATCAAAGGATAAATAAATAAATAAGGTCCTGATCCTGCATAGGATGCACACATTAGGATCCCTGTGACCATGAAGAGCTCTACTGATTTCCCTGGGCTCTGCACAGGTTCTGACATCCAACCTTGTGAAACATATTGTAAGATCAGGGCCTGAGCGCCGAAAGTTGATCATGTTTAAACAAGTGGAATAGAGGTGTTTGCTGTATAGATACCAACAAGACTGTGACCTACATTAGAAAGACATTTAAATCAGTTTTAATTTAGATTGAAGGAAAATAAACAATGACTTTAAAATGCATACCGAATATAATTAAATATATAAAAGAGAGATGTACCTTTGATATTTTAGAGTCCTATTAAATGAAAAGAAATAGTCTAGGCTTATCTCCACTGTTTATGAATCATCAAATCATCTTGTGAAAGTATTTTTCATTTCACACTCTTCATATTTATGTATAATTATGTCTCTGCACAATTATAATTACAGATGTATATAATATATATACAGCAATATGGATATTATCATCATCATATAGATTGCAAGCCAAGAATGTTGAAACATTTATCAATAATCATATCCTCTGCCAGCTTCTAAAAGTCATATCACATAGTGTGATGTAATCAGAGGACTATGAAGGTGACAGCGTAAATATGACCTAAAGTGTAAAACCTCAGTAAAACAGAATGACTTTGGCAGCATTTTAACCAATAAAAATGTAATGTGAAAATGAAGAAAAGTTAGCTTTCCTGATTGGCTGAGTTGACTTTAATGTCACAGTCTTACCACCCATTATGCCTGCTCTCTCCCCATCCCACTGTTCATAACAATAGCTAAATCAAGCTGTAAGTTTGAAAGAATTACACTATTTGTGTTCCATGTTTGTAATTTTTCGGTGTTTCTTTATTAAGCCCCTGCTGTATCTTGAGGTGTCAAGAGTCTTCGTCTCATGCATATCAGCATCCTTTTATATCTTTGCATAGTCTTATAGCGCAGTTACCTCCCCCTCTCCCTTTAGCCCCTTGACTATATGTGGTACAATGACTGGACTGGAAGTTTACAGTACAGAACTATCATTCTGTAGCCTGAAAAAGTGATGAATATTGCAGCATGATGACTCAATGTTACCTATAAAGTCTCTTTTGCAATGCAAGGCACAATAGTTTCCCATAGAAAATTTAAAACTCCAGTGTGTGGCCCAAATTCTGCCCTCAGATATAATTATCCACCTCCCACTGACACCAGTAAGAGTTGTCATCTGTATTTGGCCCCAAACATGGGCCTTGTCCAAAGGCCTTTGAAGTCACTGGAGGTTTTTCCACTGAATTCAATGGGCTTTGGATGAAGCCCCATATGCTTGCATAGAACTATGTTAAAACAGTTTTAAATCCTTGTTTTAAGTATACTACAGTTTCAGTTATACTGTGCTTGGGTGCCCAGCTCTAGCTCAGATCACAGGACTCAGTAATAGCACCAGCTTTCTTGGATTCTTGAGCTTATAGAAGTAGAAATTTTGTCTGTTTCTTTTGTTCACATTCACTTCAAAATGTTTCTTTCGCATAAAACATTATTGGGTACCACATGGCTGCACTACACATACGTCAAAATATTTTTATTTACTTAGATTTCCACCATCTTTTGCTTCTGTTTTCCTGCAGTATGACTCTGTAGCCTCAAATGCAGCAAAAGAGCTAGACTGAGACTCAACAACATCATTTGCTAACAAAACGTTGCAGTTGCATCGCACTGACTGCACAATCCCTACTCCATAAAACCATTCCATTGGTTGTTACCATATAACCCTGTTCCATAAGGAGCCACGGCTTTGGATGTAATGTTGATCTTTCCTGGCTGAGGAAGCCTCTTAAAGCCATAGCTGCAGCAGCTATTGTCTCTTCAGTAGAGTCTTCTCTCTCTTTTCCTGACTGAGCTGTCACAGCACACTTAGCCAGATCTCATGGTTTTCAGTTTTATTAGCATCACTAACTGGGGCACAGTGTCCAACCCCAGGGTCCAGTTCCATTAGTTGCACAGATTGTTATAAACTTTCCCAAGACATCCGGCCAGCACAGAGGGACCTAGCTGTGTGATGATGTGAAGTGATATAGGGACAAAGCACAATCAGGTGGTCAGTGATCTCAGCTTGTAGGTGGACCTTTAACAACCTGTCTCCACTGGGAGCCCGTACTTCATAAGGCTTTTATTAGCCTTTTCACTGACATTATAGCACATACTCCCATACACTGCTGGAAGTTCACACTGCACTTACTTCTCTATAACCTTGGGAGTCAGGTGTCTGGGACAACCTGAGACAGAATATGGCATCTTAATAGGAGTTCACATGCTAAAGTCATGGGAGTCATAGATGTCGAGATAATTCTCAGGTGCAAGTGACAGAATCATTTCCAGGTTTAGTCCAACACTTAATTTACTGAAATACGCCATTGCCTGATATTCTGTGATATCTTGAACAGTGGGGCATCATCTTCTTGTTGGCATTAAGGTGACTACGTGTTCCTAAGCCTAGGCAGGTCTCAGGGGCAAAACCTATTAAGTCAAAACATGCTGCCACTGTGTTTTCCCAAAATTTAAGACAAAATTGCTTCCCAAAAGGAAGACTGAGTTAATCTAACCAATCCCATCCTCTCCTAACCACTCAGGTTATATTTCTCTTCCTCTTGAGCACTTCACCCTTCGGGGAATCTCCAGCAAAACCAAATTGATGTTGGTGATATTCTTGCAGCTGTGGGTATGTTGCTGCTAAATAAATATTAGCAATAAAATGGTCAGCGATTCTCCAGTACTGAACACATCACAAGTTCAGGGTATCTGCACCTGTATTTCCCTCTTCATAGTCCACTCCAGTCAGGTGTCCAGCCATCACCTGTTTCTGGGCAGGGACCTTTGTCCCATTCTCTTCTGACTGGGGCTTTTAAGGCTGCACAGCTCCCTGCCTTACACTGTGATATCCCCAGCAAGCCAGTCTGCCAGTGCCTGTGCATTGCTTTCTCTCTGAGGGCTACAACCAGCATATTGCCAGCAGTTACAAATTACCACCCAGCTCTTTCTAAGCAAGCACATTTATTTTTAAGGTTAAAGCATTATGGAGAATACATAATAAATATAATAAACAGATTTAAACACACACCCCTTACCAGAAGCCACCTGCCAGTCTTATGGGGCCCTCATAGGCCATTCTTTCCAACCCTTCCACAAGAGTTGAGGCCCCTCTTGGACAGAAGAACCTGTCTGTTTTTTGGATCAGAAAGAAACCCTGTGTCAATTCAAACTCAGCCTTTTAAACTCAGTGACTCACCTGAATCTCCCCCCACTGTTTTTAATTCCCGGAGGAGCTGAGGTAACCCTCCCCCATTGAGTAGAACGCAATCATACATCAACCATTCTGACATTTAATAAATGGTCCCCAAAGATACTGCATGGGGTTTCAATATCTGTCTCAGAACATTTACTGGATTTTCTTTGGAAAGTCTGAGTTTTCCTGGGTTGGATTCTCATCTCCCAGGGAAACCCTAGGAGTTGTGATTTCTGCATTTGTGGTCAGGTCTTAGGCTCCTCTCATTCACCCTGGTGTAATGAGGGAGTTATTATATTGAAGTCAAGGAGTAATGATAGTAAAACCAGTGTATGGTAGAGGAAAATCGGGTCTTGTCGTTCCCTAGTGAAGGAGCTAAACCCCTAGTGGTCCTTCCCAAAAGACTGCACTGTTTAATACTGAATCTAGAGTTAAAGGAAGCAGCAAAGCTCTTCAAAATACTTGGCAAGTTTCCCTCCATTTATGCTTCAACAATAAACTGTCTCAGCCACATGAGGGACTATTTTGTTTCCAGCTTCAGCAATACCTCTTCTTGGATGTGATGTTGTTACCATGATGACTCCGGTTGACGTGGGGAATTTTATCAGTGGATCTCATGAGAGCACCCATGCTGGGACTTGGGGACAGTCTTTACCTTCCTTTCTCTGCACACGTATACGCTTGTGTCACAGGGCTGGTGCCAAAACCACTGCTCTTGCAAAGATGACTTTCTGAAGAATCTTAGGGCTAGTTTACACTAGAAGTGCTACAGTTGCACTGATGCACCTGCACCTCTGTAGTGTGTCTGGTGAAGACGCTCTGTGTCAATGGGAGAGAGCTCTCCTGTCTGCATAATAAAACCTTCTCTGTGAGAGACGGTAGCTGTGTCAGTGGGAGAAGCTCTTCCGCCAACATAGCGCTGTCCACACAGTGCTTAGGTCAGTGTAACTTAGTCACTCGGGGGGTGTCTTATTCACACCCCTGAGCAACATAAGTTATACCAACATAAGTGGTGGCGTGTTCAACCAAGCCCTTAGTCAGTAACAATATTGGTTACCATTTCTTGAGATCAGATCTGTCCTCCTCTGTTTTATACAACAATATCCTAAGGGACTGGGAGAGCCCTCTTTTTCAACCATCTCCTGAAAAGATTGCCAGAGCTCTGGTCAACAGGTCTCCAAGGGTTTTGTAAAACACAGAGATAATTCCCTCACACTCTGGTGAACTGGAGGCATTGAAAAAATTAGTGCTATAAACAACATCCCTTCCTGCGAAGACAGTTCAGGGATCAGCATGTTAACTCAAATATCTATATTTAAATTTTATCCAGCTGAGATTTATGGAACAGTTTAGAATTTTGTGACACAGTGTAGAATTCTGCTGGGTCCATTTATGTTTTTTTCTTCTGAGTCCTGAAAGTTCACCTCAAGTTTGCTATTCACTCTTTTCCTGTTCATCTTGCTGTTGATTTTTCTAAGTGTGTATGCTGCTTTATTTGCTGCTTGATGACGATATTAAAGTTGATGTCTATGACCTAGAATGGAGCTAACTTACACTAATTTCTGATTTAACCTAGTATAATCCCCATTTTTCTTCCAGATTTTGTACTTAGCTTCTTTTAAAAATGTAATTTTGATAAGTCAGTTGGTGGCTTCCCACCAGTCTGCAGAGAAATCATACATCAACATCTTCTAATCCTTAGAGAGAGAATAAACTTTGCCCTGAATTTTGTAGTCCCATAGGAGCTCATTATTCAAGCCCTATTTCTAAGTGGAGAGATATGTATTTATTGCACAGTGCTCAGTATAGTGACATGAAAATGTGGAATGGAAAAGATTTACTTGAGCAGTCAATGTTGTGGAGTTAGTGTATATCCCAGCAATTTTGCTTTTGGTGGAACCTTTTATGAAAATGTATCCTGGATTTCTAAAGGTATGTAAGCTATATGCGTCTGTTAGATTCTGCTTAATGTGAATATTTGAAGCATGGCCATCATATGTGAAGGTATGTAACTGAACGTTCCTGTACAAGTTTCCCTTTCTGTAGTTGAAATCGCCTCTGCAGATGTGGATTCTAGAAAGTATTATTGAGACCTGGTGGAACCGTGTGTTGAAGACAGTTTTGCCCTATCTGTTATAGCAGCAAAATCATTTTTATCTTAAGGTGAGACGGGGCCAGGGATGACCCAGCATTTGCTGCTATGGACAACAGCTGGTCATTTTCCTATTGTAGATATTATGAATTCAAAGAATTCTTTGCTTTCTGGTTGTAGATGCGGGGATAGACATTTATTAATCTAAGAAGGTCCCTTCGGAATCCACATCTTCTATCAACCCTTTACCTGGACACTCACTGGTTATGTTCTGTATAATAATCTCAACAGCATGCTCCCTGCACCATCATAAGGTTCCTTTCCATAGACAAGACAGGGTGGCCTTCTCACTGATCACTCTTTCCTGGGAAAATTGCCTTCCTAGAGGATCTTCTGAGTCAGAAGCAATTTCCGCCTGCAGCCCCGGTGTCAGACACCACATCCCCATTACGTGTCTCGATGAATTTCTCAGCTTTGTGCAGTTGCTCCAGAACATAGGGATATCTACCATGGTTTACCTGGAAACAAACTGGATACAGCATTGCATATTTCCACACTAGCTCTGCTAACTGGCATCTAATCTTCCCCAAAGCTCTCCTCCTTTTCAGCTGATTAGAACTATCTTCCAGAAATAGGGCCATCCAGATTTATCAGTGGAGATTGATCTTGTTTGTAGGATGATCAGTTGTAATAATAAATACCGTAGATTTAATAGCAGCTTCCAGTTAATGGCAACATATTTCCAGGACCCAGTCCTTTGAGTAAGCACAGCTGAGTGCTTCAGCTGTGTGCCATGGCTTCCAAACATGTGAACTTAGCTTTCACTGATAAAGTTTGGGTCCTGGGGGGCCTACGTAAGCAAGTTAGCTGGCAGCAGAGCAAGGGAAGGACTTTACCTCTTCAGATGGCTGGCTCAGTCGGTGGACAGCCCAGCACAAGGTGGTTCAGCATCAGGAGCCTGGTGAGAAACAAGACACTGACCTTCCGACAGCTACTGAATGGCAGGCAGTCAGCCTACTCAGCATTCTAGAACAGTACCAGCCACATGGCATCCTCAGTGCACTTGGGACTTGTCTCTTCTACCGGGGTTTTCCCGATCCACCTCATCATGCTGAATAAAGGGTGTACAGGAGGGAAAAAAGCTATGGGTTGCATCACATTATGGTATTGTGCAAACATGGATGGGATGGAGAAACAGCCTCTGATGGTGATTGGAAAGCACAAGTGCCCTCGTTGTTTCCCTAAAGAGCACTGAAATCTACCTGCGATCTACAGAAACTCAGCCAATGCATGGATGTCTAGTGTGCTGTTTGAGGAGTGGCTGGAACAGGAAGCTGCAGCTACAAGACTGATACATGTGCCGCTTAATTGACAATTGCTTGGCTCATTCAGCTAATGTAGAGCTGTTGCAAGTCGTGTTACAATTATTGCCTCTGAACACAACTTCAGTCATGCAGCCAATGAACATGTGTCATTAAAAATGTCAAAGGTCACTGCTGTGCTTGTCTTAATGCACAGGTTATTGCCTCTCTGGATACTGACCCACACCTGCGAGCAGTGGACGTTGCCAAAAAACCCAGATCTGATTAACTTCATCTTGCTATGGAGTCAGAGGCCTCTGTTCTCCCCAGACTGTTCTAAACCACTTCAAAAGGGAAGGTTTTCACCAACCAAAAATTGTGGACACTGATGTGCTGGCCAGTGCTTCTGTTCCTGAAAACCCAACCGCAGAGGAATTTGAGGCCGTTGTTGAGTCTGACGGTCATCTGGAAATAGAAGGGGAGCTTTCTTATGCTAAACTCCTGGAGACAGCAGTGGCTGGAAAGCCCCACCAGGCTGATGAGGCACCAGAGAATAGTGCCTTTGATGATGAACCCAAAGAGCATTCCCCCACAGAGCAGCTACGTGCCGGGGACATTTTTGGCAGGATATGCCAGAGTCATGGCTTTGAGAACGGTTCTGAGGCTGCATGTAAACCTGAGAAAGATTTGCAGGTGGAGGTGGCAACATGTAGAATGCAGAGAACATTGGACAAATTTTGTTCTTAAAAACATTTTTACTTATATAATTTTTTGTATTTGTTATAAAATCTTTTGCTGCTTTAATTTGTGTGACACATAAGGAGCACTCAGTACAGTACTGTTCAGCATACAGAGACATTGTACTGTAAGTGTTTGATAAGTTTTCTCTGGGTTTTTTTAAAAGCTTTTGCTTCATACAGTACTGTAGAGTGGAGTTCCACTTTACACTATTTCTTATGACACACAGCAAACTCCTAAATTTGCTCTAAGCATTATGGTACATCATGTGTCCATTACTGTGTGCCATGTTTGGTTTTCTTCATACTGAAAGTTAATAAATAGTTTCACAACTAGTGTACTGTACAATTCATCATTGTTCCATGCTCATTTTTCTATGTATTTCCCCAGAAAAAAAGTTGCTTATTGGCAACTTCCAGATAATAGCAGCTTTTAACTTGGAACCGAGAGGTTGCTATTAAGCAGAATCCACTGTCTCTCTTAGGGCCCAGTCTATCCCCTTTTGAAATCAAGGGGATTCCTACCCAAAGTGAGGGGTCTTCATGTTAAAGATATGCTTGATCCTCTCGGAGCAGATATGATGTGGACTCACACTCTGTGCTGGTTTTATGCATTTGAGGCGAAATTCACTCCCATGCACTACATAAGTCCTCAATATAGGGCTTTAATGGGTTTTCAGTGGTACATACACCTGAATTTCACCCTTTCTATGCACACCACTTAATTTATTGAACAATTTATTTCCTATGTGATAACCAAGATATAGGGAGAAGAATAAAGGGCAGAACATTTACTTCTGTTTGATACAGTCCTGGATCACAGAAAGTATGTTCTCATAAAAAGAACAAACTTGTATACCCTTGTTATTGTCCTTCCTCTTTTTCCTCCTCTGTCTCTTATTCATCTGAATTCAACAACAACATTGTAACACTTTAAATTCCACAATCATCACGCATCTACCCTTTGGTGATATGATAACTGCTGACCACTTAATTGTAGGGTAATTACTGTGGCATGTTGTGGCCGGGTAATTTCAGGGAGTTAGTGGTTTATCATAATAACAGGATTATTTCTTAGTTCTGAACTACAGTGCAGGTTACACATTGGGACCTACTAAGGTTAATTACATAGTAATCACAGGAGCCTGCTAATACGCTTTGCAGTACCAGCAAAAACCTGCTATGTTTTTTTTTATTAATAAGGTACTGAGCAAGCTAAGTTGCTATGCAATTAATGAAAAGTTATGGGCTAATTGAAGTATTACCCATCATTCCATTCTCTTCAGCGCATCATCTCCTTTCCTTGTGTTTCTATGGGGAGAGCATGGATTGTTCTCCAGACTTTTTGGAACAAAGTTGAACCTATGTGGAATGAGCATTGACTTTATTATCAAGAATTTTATGTGCCTGCCCTCAGATTTTTTCCATCTGGTTTTCTTTCTCAGACCTGTTGGGCTGCAGAGGCCAGTTCCACTCAGGCAACCCAAAGCTGCCTTGAAGAGGATAATATATGAGAGCACTGACCACCTGACCTTTGCTTTTTAGGTGCTTTGGGGGCCCGGGGAGCTACAGCAAAGATACCATCCCAGAAATCTACAATTCCATGATGGCCATCTTGTCTTGAATTGTTATTCACATGGAGATGCCTGCCTGACATTTTTAAAGCAAAATGCGGCCAGAAAATCAACAGGGATTGTATAACCATAGGTCTGCCATTCTTATACCCACCCCAGCTGCAGAGAAAATACACAGCGAAGCTCAACTGTGATGTCACAATAGACAAAGAAAACGCTTCCAGTAGTAGTTTTCCAGCCAATGCTATTTTAGCATATTATTGTTTTAGTTAAGGGAATAATCTCTCAATTTAAAAACATATATTCTGAACAAATGCCTTTCCTTACCCGAGGTGTTGCTAATGACACTACAAAACAGTGATAGCACTTACCATCAAATTAATTCTTTGTTATTTGTATGCTTTATGTCTTCTGGGTGAGATTCATCCCTGGGTAGGGGGCCAGCACAAGGCATATGTATTACTTAATTCCCACTCAAGCCCTATTCTAAGGAGTGAAGTGGTGACCCAATGATGAATATTGCTGTACTATAGCATTCAGGCTTGTCTACATTGGCAATTTACAGATTATGATGCAGATCAGGGCCATGTATCATCTTCCAGGTGTTTGATTCAATAAGGTTTCCTCTTTTTTGGAACACGTTCACTTGCATCCCATATTTCATGGCTGTTTCCTCCAATTTTTCTGCTCTGCTCTGGAGCATCGTAGAAGGTAGAAACATAAATTTTAAATGCTAGCATTCCTTCTTCATGTCTGTTTACTGCCCTTTCCCATTGCAGCTACAATGTGGGGGAATTGCCCGGCCCATCCACACTTGATTCAGATTATCACTTACCAGCGCCATCATCTCCCGTGTATTTCAGCACTGCTCAGGCTAGTGTATTTACCGTCTGACACAGCTGCAGTGATATAAGCTTGTGTAGAGTTTGCTTCCTGTTTCCAGTGACTCCGTGGGAACAGAAGCAGGCCCTTATTGTTGTTTATTGTGATACTAGGGTAGTAAGAGAAGACACACTGTCTGATTATAAAATCACTGGCCTGGGATTGAAGAGAACTTGCCTCTGTTTTTGGGTGTGACATTGACTTGCTGTGTGATCTTTGGCAAGTCACTTAGACCAAAATTTGCAAACTTGGATGCCTAAAGGCATGCACCTAAATCTATAGCTGGGCACCTAAATACAAGTGGTTTGACTTTTAAAGAGCTGTGGGTGCTTAGTATCTCTGAAAATGCAGTATTTTGGTTCCAAATATGAACTGAGGTACCTAAGTTTAAGAACTCAAGTGTGAAAATTTTGGTCTTCACCTTTTCTAGCTTCAATTTTTCCTTCTATAAAATAAGGGGTTGTGAGGCTTAATTCCTTAAAGTAACTCCTTTAAACTGTGTGTCTGCAAGCTGAGGTGGGAACGAATGCCCTGAAAAATGGCTGCAAGTGGACTATAATGCCCAAAGCCCCAGGCTGAGTTGGGCTGCCTGTTAGACACCTCTGTTGTGACCAAAAGTAGAGAACACGGTGCAAAATGCAAAACCTTTACTTCCCTAACATGCCACAGGGGGAGCTGTTTGCACATACACCCCCCGAATTGTCCCCAGCTGTGCATATACAGTTTGTCTTGTCTTCCATGGGAGGCTGATCCACTGGGTACCTTGTTCTCTCCTCACAGCCCTCTTACAGTCCACCCAGCTCTGGAGAAGATTAGGAAAATTACTGAAGAGAAGTCATTATTTTGCAACAGAACAGTGCATCTTGAAATCACTTTCTCAGCACAAGGGAATATTGCTTTTCTGCTCAATCTGCATGGAATTACATGAATTACAGGCATGAATTGAGTCTCAATGGTGGGATTTTTCAAAAGTTTAGGGGAGCTAGGTACCCAACTGCCATTGAATTTCAGTGACAGTTGGTTTCTAAGGGCCAGATTGTCAAAGGCACTTAGGTGCCTAAAGATGTTGGAATGTACAAAAAAGTGTCCCAGTGAGGTAGATGTCTAAATCCTAGCGCTTAAGCCTTTTGGGAAAAACACCTATCTGCATCTTTAGGCACCTAATTATCTTTAAGATCCCAGCCCTCATGTGCCCATATGTTTTATTAAGCCCTGTATTGGTGCTACTGCTTCAGTGACCTTCTGTGAGGAGGTTTAGTTCGTAGAGTGATGTGATCTTGGCCAATAGCAGAGCTGGAGCAGTAAGAGCAGCTGCCAACTTGGATCCATTAAATTGAAAAAACTTCCCTCAGTTTTTACACTGTCTGTCCCCCTGCATATATATCAACTTTTTACTTTCATTCTGAACGTTGTTGGGCAGCTCAGGGTTGAAATTATTTTTATTTTCACATCAACTTTTCCCTGTAGTTGTGTTTCCTGCAATGTGATAGACACAAAAAAGTCTGAGAGCCAGGAAATGTGCCCCCAAATCCTTCACTGAATATGAAATTAGTTCAAATGTCTCAGATACAAGGTTTTTGCCATAAATGTGCAGTACCTTCAGTCGCCCTCTCTGAGTTTGCTAACAAATGCCAAGCTGGTGAATGCATATTGATGCAGAACACTGTTGACCATGTGCCAGTAGAAAGGAAATGGTATAAAGATACTTTAGATCAGCTGATTCTGTCTCAGCTAACTGGACTGCATTTGATTACCCAAGGATGTAATAGCTGTGCATTTGTATAGTACATATTGCAAAAACATAGCTATGTGAATGCCTAGTTAATGTTAAATATTTAAATTGAAAAAAGACAGGAAATGTTTGTTTGGTAGCAATATTAACTCAAGCACGTATAGTAGGCCCCAGTGAAAACAATTATGGCTCACAGTATTAATTCCCCAGTGTAAATTCTAGGTATGGAGAATGCCAAAAACACTGCAGAAGTATGAAATATCAGATACAGTAGATGTTGGTTTTTTAATGATGACTACTGTGTTGGGTGTAATAAATTATGTATTAAAGCAAAAATTTTCAGGAAGGTTCAGCCAGCACAATTAGGACCAGATTTTCAAAAGAGCCCCAAACCCAACATCTGGCTATAATTGTCACAATGGGATCTTCTGAGTGCTGAATATTTTTGAAAATATGGCTCCGACTGCGGATGCTCAGCCAATGAAAATCTGGCAGTGCGTCCTTTTGAATAACCTGGGCCTATGTACCCTAAGAATTTATCAGAATGATTGTATGTGTAATATAGGCAAATTATTGGTATTATGAGAACTATGCATTTCCTATGTTTAAATATACAATGCCTAAATACTTAATGCTACCTTAACAGATATATATATAAAAAAAATTATCCAAGGGCTAAAATGCAAAGTGCCTAAGTGACTGAGCCACAGATATTTAAAGATATTTAGGTATCTAAGAATGCCAATAGGTGCCTAATAGGATTTATTGACATGTTTAAGTAGGTTAGGCGCCTAAATTTCATTGTCATCAAAAAGATTTGAGTGCCTAACATGCTTAGGAACTCTTGAAATCCCACTAGGTGCATAGGTGCGTCTTTAGATGTCTAAATACCTTTGAAAATCTGGCTCTTAGTTGCACGGACTTTCCAATGTACCCGGGGATGCTTGACCCCTGGTTTTGCCTCAGACCCTGCCCCTGCTTCTGTACCCAATGACTGGAAGATAGCTAATGTAACGCAATATTTAAAAAGGGCTCTAGAGGTGATCCTGGCAATTACAGACTGGTAAGTCTAATGTCAGTACCGGGCAAATTAGTTGAAACAATAGTAAAGAATAAAATTGTCAAACACATAGAAGAACACAACTTGTTGGGCAAAAGTTAACATGGTTTCTGTAAAGGGAAATCATGTCTTACTAATCTATTAGAGTTCTTTGATGGGGTCAATCAACATGTGGACAAGGGGGATCCAGTGGACATAGTGTACTTAGATTTCCAGAAAGCCTTTGACAAGGTCCCCCACCAAAGGCTCTTAAGTAAATTAGGTTGTCTTGGGATAAGAGGGAAGATCCTTTCATGGATTGAGAACTGGTTAAAAGACAGGGAACAAAGGGTAGGAATAAATGGTAAATTTTCAGAATGGAGAGGAGTAACTAGTGGTGTTCTCCAAGGGTCAGTCTAGGACCAATCCTATTCAACTTATTCGTAAATGATCTGGAGAAAGGGGTAAAGAGTGAGGTGGCAAAGTTTGCAGATGATACTAAACTGCTCAAGATAGTTAAGACCAAAGCAGACTGTGAAGAACTTCAAAAAGATCTCACAAAACTAAGTGATTGAGCAACAAAATGGCAAATGAAATTTAATGTGGATAAATGTAAAGTAATGCACATTGGAAAAAATAACCCCAACTATACATACAATATGATAGGGACTAATTTAGCTACAACTAATCAGGAAAGAGATCTTGGAGTCATCGTGGATAGTTCTCTGAAGACGTCCACGCATTGTGCAGTGGCAGTCAAAAAAGCACATGGGATGTTAGGAATCATTAAAAAAGGGCTAGAGAATAAGACAGAGAATATCTTATTGCCCTTATATAAATCCATGGTATGCCCACATCTTGAATACTGCGTACAGATGTGGTCTCCTCATCTCAAAAAAGATATACTGGCATTAGAAAAAGTTCAAAAAAGGGCAACTAAAATGATTAAGGGTTTGGAACGGGTCCCATATGAGGAGAGATTAAAGAGGCTAGGACTTTTCAGCTTGGAAAAGAGGAGACTAAGGAGGAATATAATGGAGGTATCTAAAATCATGAGTGGTGTGGAGAAAGTGAATAAGGAAAAGTTATTTACTTGTTCTCATAGTATTAGAACTAGGGGCCACCAAATGAAATTAATGGGCAGCAGGTTTAAAACAAATAAAAGGAAGTTCTTCTTCACACAGCACACAGTCAACTGTGGAACTCCTTGCCTGGGGAGGTTGTGAAGGCTAGGACTATAACAGGGTTTAAAAGAGAACTAGATAAATTCATGGAGGTTAAGTCCATTAATGGCTATTAGCTAGGATGGGTAAGGAATGGTGTCCCTAGTCTCTGTTTGTCAGAGGGTAGAGATGGATGGCAGGAGAGAGATCACTTGATCATTACCTGTTAGGTTCACTCCCTCTGGGGCACCTGGCATTGGCCACTGTCAGTAGACAGGATACTGGGTGGATGGACCTTTGGTCTGACCCAGTATGGCCGTTCTTATGTTCTCCTCTGCCTTTTCCCGCCTCTGCCCCCACCCAGCCTCTTCCTGCCCCCGCTCCACCTCTTCCTGCCCCGTTCCACCTCCTCTCTTGAGCGCGTGCCGCACCCTCACTCCTCCCCCAAATGGCACACCATAAAATATAAATATGTATATATAACGTGGGTGGGAGGGTGGGTGTGTACACCACATATGTGGAGGCATTACCAATGGGATACATAGAAGAACCACATGATAAATTGCAAAGCCGTAAGGTAAATATTTTTCGTTAACGTTGGTGCACTTCGATTGGTCTCTGCCTGCTAATTCTCTTTCAGGTACATATTGTAACATTCTGAACCCCTGATCAACTTCAAACATACACCTCTTTTATTTAAAAGAATTTGACCTGCCCTTGAAATGTTTCCTCCTTTGCTCCCCAAATATGTTATTTCTTTGCAGATGTACACCTGTCTGAGGCCCAGGACAGGGGAAATTCCACATTTAAGAAAGTAGGGAATGATTCCCAGGCAGTTTAATTTAATTATAGGCAACACAGGTAACGATGCCTGTAGTTAAAATTGCTTATAACTTGCTATTCTAACACACTGTTTTCAGTTGTTTATAACTTTACCACACTGAAACGTTAAACCATTTATATACATATAAAGAGCTGGCTGAAAAATAAAAATAGTTCACAAAACTTTCAAGAACTTCCAAGATGGTTTCATTCCTTTGCTTTTTGAAACAGGTTGATTTTCATTTTGTGAAATTTTCTACTGAAATTTCTTAAGGCAACATGAATCAATTTACAATTAGAAATTTTTTTATTTTTAAACATTCTACTGTGGGACTAAACTGACCAATCAAAACTGACAATGAAGAAGAAAACCCCTTGCATGAAATAAAAAACTCAAGATCAAACCTAGAGAACAGTAAATGAAAGTGGATACAAAAAACCTGATAAGTGAAAATTTTTGAGATAAAAAATGTTTGCTAAAATTTCTGCAAACTGGGGAAATATTGTGAAAATATTTTTAATTACATCCATATGAAGCTGCTCAGACGTTTGGAATGTTAGAATAAGTCATGTCGGGAGATGAATTACTGGGTAAATCAACTGAGCTAGACAACAATGCATTTATCAGATGGCTCCATAACTTAGCACATTATCTTCATATATATATATTTAAAAAAATCAATTGACATGATAGAAAACTGAAATAAAATAAATCTGGAACCAGGGTTTACATGATAAACAAAAGGTTCGGAAGAATACCTTAGTTAGGTCCGTTTCTCTCCTGCCCTTCCATCTTGTGTTGTCATTTATACCTGTGCAAAGTGGTTGTGAAATGCTACCAGATGGCAGCATTTTGCACTCCCTTTGGCCAGGTATAAATGGTGAGTCAAAATGCAAAGCAGGGAAAAATGAGGCTCTGCGGTAAGGAAATGGCAAAAGACTCAAAAATGGAGCATAAAAGAGGAACCTGCTTTAGATGAGACTATTACTGTAGTCCATGAGGGTTAGTGCTAATCCCCCAAAGTTCAGTAAAATCGCAGAGAAACACTTGTCTTTCTCTACCACAAAACTGGTTACTGTGGAAATTGGAGCATAATAACATTCACGTCCACAAATTAGGAATGATCATGTTTTGTGTATGGTGGCCTCTGCTTTATATGCAACGATGTATGTACAGAGTCTGAATGTTCATGCAGGCAAGACTGCTGTTGATGCATATAGGTGTTTTCCTGTATAAGGCTGAACCATCAACACCCGTTGGGTGTGATACTATACAGAAACTCTCAGCTATTTTGAATATTTTCAGTTTAACTGCATTGTTGGGCTATTAAGTAAATTGTATTTCTCTCAGCAATATCTCTCCAACATAAATTGCTTTCTTATTTTTAACTAATTTGAAGTTTCAATGGTATATGATCAGATTTTTGTTTAATTCAGCACTACTCCTGTTCTTTCTAATGAAAGCAAGGTCAAAGGTGGAAGAGTATAAACGTCAAAGAAACTTTGAGAACAATTCTGATTTTTAGATTCTCAGGGATTGTTGTCTTGCACAAGCAGCTACATATTTGCATAATTAATTATGTACAGCACATACACAATGAACTACACCCCTGTAAGAGCTACTATAGCCAATAGACGTGCACTGTCAACATGGATGTAAGTGGATTTTAAAAGCCGTGTTGCAGGATGCACCTGCGTATCGGAGATCAGACTTCAGACTATGTGCACAGAAGTCTCCTCATTAATTAAGGATAATAGATTGCATCGTTTTGCTTGGAACTGTTTGAAGGCCTGCACATCCGGAAAGGCTTGTGAAATTGACGAGTGCCTACTCCGGGCGTGCAAGTTCAGGAGACAGTTTTACAAGATCCTTGCAGCAGCTATGTATGCTGGCCTTTCTGGTGTCAGGATATGTCTCCCAACTGTGTACGTTTATTCCAACTAAAAGCTGAATTCCATCTCAGGTACTAATAGACACGTCTCATCTCTAGAGAATTCATGATTAACTACCATTGCTATCTCTTTGAACATTTCTTTACATGGAGCAATACCTCTTATGGGAATTAAAAACATATTAATGCATACATTGTGTTCCTAGTTACTGCTACTGAGACAATGAATAGGAAAAGCTAACCTGCTTTAACCACACAGTGTGTATATATTTTGTATATTCAGAAATCTTTGACAGACCTGTTTTTCTTTTTTTCTTTCTCTTCCTTATCCTCTTTCTGCATTGGCAGAGCATCTTGGATTTGAATTAAAGGGTATGGAACAACCATTCATTTGTTAATCAGAAGCCATTAAGAGCTGCCCACAGTCCTTAACATTACGGCTTTGATGGGATGATTAAAAAATCAGCTGTTCTGCTCTTTTTACTGGCACCCAGAAAGATATTTGGATCAAAAAAACCCAAATGTGAACCTATAAAAATACACATGTATTTGTAGCAGCACATTTTTCTTTGTCATGCTAAGAAGCACTATGTGCAAGGCATTACTGGTATACTAAATTGTTATATGTCTCCTCACTGCAAATCTTTTTTCTGTATTTAACTTGAAGAGCTGGGGTTTGTGTTACTTTGAAAGGTGACCAGCAAATGTAGCTTGGTAATGGACAAATATTCCAGTAACAGAAAGTCTAGAATTTAGGCCACTGGGGAACAAGAAGGGCGTGATTCCGGAGTCGTTCTGCATGTAGCCCTCCCACTGAAATCAAAGAGAGTGCAGTGGGGGGTCAGAGTCATGATTTTCTCACAAAATATGTGCTTGGTTTGAAAGAAATTGGTTTCAAGAGGTAAATCAATTCAAGTCAGCTGAATTATCCTGGAAGTGTAGTGAAGTCAATTGGGGAGTGTCTTTCCATTGACTTCATAGAGCATTGATGTAGCTCAAGGAATATAGGCTAAAGTTTTCAAAAGCACCTTAGGCTCAGACCCTCAAAGGTATTAAAGGATCTGAGTCTTAGTGACTTACAAGCTTTTGAAAATTTTACCATTAGATAATTTTAGGAACAGGAAAACCCCATTTGGCCAAACACATGGCTCCTTTCTAGGCGATCATAATGCCGCTCTTTTGTCCTGCATTCCCCTTAACTCTCTCTCCAGCAGTACAGTGCAGGGGTCTCTTGAGTTCACATTTTGTGCTGCAGTCATATTCCCTTGTACTGCGTCCCCTCTCCTTTGTTTTCTGTGTGTGGCATAGTTCTGGCAGAGTTCTCTGTTTACCCCTATTTTTTACATTGCCATTTGCTCAGTGTGCAAAACCATAAAGAGCCAAGGTCCACAGTCCTTATTCAGGGCCATACCATGTTTCTGTATTGAAGGAGCTGGCATAAAAATGGATGGAATCATATTGCCTCAAGTTCTTACTCAGTCAAAACTCCCAGTGCAGTTTTGGTTGGTTAAGACAGCAGGATTTGGCCTGCTGACTATGCTGATGCCTCTTTGCAAACCTCTCTCACATTCCTCCAGGGGCCATATTGTTCTCACGGTTGCACCCATGTAACCACATTGGCTTCAGTGGGGTTATTCTTGGGTAACTGAGAGCAGAATTTGGTTTAAAGAGTGAGGTAAAAAAGCTACCTCCATTCTGTAAACACTTCCTTTATCGCTTCCTGCAGATCCCTGAGACCTGCTGTTGCCTTGTGTTGCATCCTTTCTAAGTGAATGTCTTCCTTTGAGCAATATGGTGCCCAGCTGTACACACAGAGATCCACAGGGGATCTGATAAGTGCCCTGAACTGTTTTTCCCTCTGTTTATATATCTTTAGTCCAGATTCAGTGCAGCCAGAGAGATATGTTAGCTCAGTATAGCACAGAGCAGACCTACATGGTTAAGACACTTTAATTCCATTTGATGGGCTCACTGGGGCATGAGCCGCTCACCTCTGGCGTCTGGGGACTAAAGTCTTTTCTCAGCTATCCGGTGCAAATCACTAGACACTAACGTAATGAGAGTGGGCTTTGTCTCCCAGGGACCCAAATCCTTTCTTCCCCAGGGTCTGGTCCTGGGTGCTCCCAACTCCCACTGGTTTGAATGGAAATGGTGGGACTGGGGATCTTGCAAAGGAGGGTCAGCACCCGTTTAGATCGGGCTCCCAGTGCAAAGGGTTTTGGTGGTTTCAGCACAGCCCCCAATGGATATTTGTCCACCTTTCCAAACTGCCACACCATTGAGCAGCATTCGGCACAGGTAGTAGCCTCTGCTCCAGAGTAGCCCAGAATCAGCCTGCCAGGACTGATTCACATCCTCCCAGCAGACAGTTCTGTGCTACAGAAAGTGAGTTCATTTTGGAGAAGGAATTATAGAGAAATTGGTGCTGCTAATACAAATACACTTTAAATAACATTTAGAATTGAGGATTTTTGACATCCCTTTTTAGTTTACTTCTGTCTTGTTTTCCTTGTCCATTCCCAGTCTCATTATTAGGCAATAAACATTAATATGCTAGATCTTTAGCTGTCTTCTCTACTTCATCCATTCTTCACTTTTCATGTGTTTGCTGTAGTACCCATGGCTGGAACTGTGACTGTGTCTGCATTACTTGACATTAAATGATTTGTCCATAATGTCATTGTTTTAGAATGATGATGATGACTATTATTTATTAATTGTTATAACATCACAGGTGTGCATGGCACTTTAGAGACAAACATTGACTGGCCCTACCACAAAGATCTTATAATATCAATTAAACATAAAATCATTGTATAGATATTTACATTATTTTCTTTCTGTCACTGTCCCAGTGAGTTTATGTAACATGAAGGGATTATGTTATCAGCCATCAATTTACTGAGACTTCGTGGAGCCAACCTAGATTATTTTCAACAGTCATGCATTGAATTGTGCTGCACAGTGAGTTTGGGATTTGATCCATGGGAAAAAGGGTTGCAGTCTAGATGAAAGTTGTGGAGGAAAAACTAACTCATTTGGTAGTTTTTCCTCCCCCATCACTATCCCTCCTTTTTTCCATTAAATAAAGGCAAGGTTTGCATCTGAAAAAAAATAACATTTTTGCAGCAAAAATTGTGAACAGTGAAAATTCTCTATGAAAGTATCATTTCACCTGGTTTCAAGGTAGAACCGGATCACTTTCCCCCTCCTTCCTCTCCCACTATGAACAAATATGTTCACCCAGCAGAAAAAATCCTGAACAGATTCATCCACAAGCAATAAAAATCACATCTAGCTGCTTTGGCAAATTTGTATTAAATCTCTCAAAACTCAGGCTCGGCCTTTGCACATGCAATACTCCACAACAGCGATCAAATGGAGAACAGATTGCTTGCTGTCTGTATGGAATTCATAATACCAACTGTGAAAAAGAGACTGTCAGAACTTTCTGAGCTGCTCCCAAATAGAGTTAACTCTACACTAAGATCCACAAAGGTATCTTGTTACGCCATCCATGACTAAAATCTAAATGAATTTGCTGTTTTTTTCAAAATTAAATGCTAAAAATTTGATTACGTCAACTAGAATTGGTTCACAAAATCCACTGAAGGGAGGTTTATATTGCATTTCTGAGATTGGGGCAGCCAGTCCTGACAGCTCAAAAGAGTAATGTTTCCTATTTGTGAGGTGAGCAATGCCTGAGGCCTGTAGAGCACTGCTCACCTCAGCGAAATAAAATCATGCTTCTTGTCTATTTTAGCTGTCCCTGTTGTTTTTGTGCTTGTACTATCAGTTGTGACAGTGCAGTAGCTCCTCCTTCACCATTAGTCACACTGAAGTTATAGACGCTGACAATGAAAATCTCCCAATCTTTGGTCCCCTCCAGTCAGGTCATGGCCCCGCTTGTATTTCTTAAGTTTGATGACCTCCCAAGATGGAATGTACATTTGCATTAATGATTCCAACAACAACATGATTGAACTGGAGAACTTGGACTGTTTGACTGAGTGAAAGGGGCTATACTGATGAAATCCAGGCGTGGAAAGGTGCGGCTCTCCCTTTCCATGTTTCCACCAGTACAGAATATGCACAGCGTTCCCCACCAGGCAAAAATACAGGGAAGGGGAAAGCAAAAAAGCTGAGCTAACCATCCCAATCCAAATGTGAGTTCTTCCCAAAAGAGGACATATGATGATTTGACGTAATGGGGAGGCCAGAGAACATCAGATCAGACCGCATGCTCCAACAACCAACAACAAATCATCAGTATGAGTCTGCATCACAAGTGAAACAAATCACCTCTGTGCAAAGGGTCAGCACAGGACCTCAGCACCATTTAGGTCCCACCTTAACCCTTTAGGGCTAGTGAAGAAGGTTTGGGCTGGCCGTCTGCATAGGGGTAAATTTTATCCCAGTTGAGGAGGAACTTGATGAATTGCTCCTCAGAGGACACGCTACCCTAACCCAGTATTGGCCAAGGAACGCACATGGAGGCACCAAAGCTTGGGAGATTCTTGATGTCATCCTCTCTAATGAATGTTGAAGGAAGATGCCTGTAGTGGTGGAACTAGGATGCAGAAAGGACAGAATAGGTAAGAAATTCTCTATTCTTGTCACCTGTAATAACGACTATGCTAAAAGTCTCCTCTCTGGCCTGTAGTGTGAATAGCTGTGTATGCTGCATTCATTCCCTACCCAGAACTCGTGTTCAGTTCAGCAGAAGCTTAACATGCAGGACATGTGCAGCCTGTGTCATAGAGGTTCACAGTGCAGAGCAGAGTGAATGGAGATTTCCCCCGCTTTTTGGATCACTGCTTTAGAACGGATGTTCACAGTGAACAAAGTGAAATATTTCTGATTTATTTTTACACGTTGATAAAAAGAAACAAAACCAGGTGGATTTTGACACTCTCTGGCTTCTGAAGTAACTACTGCTGGTTTTCTCCTGTTTAGACCCTCAGAAAGAGAATAACCTTTTCTATATTAGGTACTTCCAAAAGTGGTGGGCTAAGACAGGCTCAAATCCCAAATTATTTTCTCTTAGCCTTTTCTTAAATACTTTTTATCTTACTACCAGGAGATGACTCTAGCATTCCTAGCACCTGATGCCATTCTTACTTTCCTTCTGGTTTTACCTCCTATAGCTTTGCAGTTGCTGGGGATACCAGATATAGTGTAGTGAGGGCACTTAGTGTCTCCTGGTGGAACATTCCACCCTAACAACTTCAGCAGGATTTTTCTTGCCTAATTTCTATAAGAAAATGTTCTAGAGAATGCTAATTAAGGGACAAACCCCAACAACCCGGAATGCTGTATAAATAATACATGCTATTGGGGCATATTGACTTATTCATGGTACAAATCTTTTTTTGGTTCTCCCTCCCATTGGGTTCACAAAATGATATAGTGGGCCAAATTTTTCTCTCAGTTATGCAGTTGGAAATCCAGTTACTCCATTGATTTCAGTGGATCTGCACCTATGTAACTGAGGGCAGAGCTTGGCCTACTGTATTCATACAAGAAGAATAAATGCCCCTAGCCATGTGATTGGTTGAGGATATTTGGGTTGAACTAAGTTGAGGCAATCTGAATCTTAGCTTTTCCCCTGACTCCATCCTGAACAGTTTTATGGACCTGATCAGTTTGGATAAATTACTTCTCTCCAAGAGTGTGCTGTTAATCTGTTGCAAGTGACTGATTTCATTGGCGCTGAAAAGTCTTCCATTACAAATAACTATGGATCTCTCTTGCTCGTTACAGCCATATCTTAATAGAAACACTAGATCACTGATGAAGTTCAGTTTAATTTCTCAAGTGTATCTGAGTTGTACAGTGTGGTTGAGACCATGCAGTGTCCCATGATACAACTCATTCCTGGACCACAATTGCCAAGAGGATTAACTGAGATGAATCTGTGTTACTGTTTGGGTTGAAAAATTAATTAGATTACTTCCCAGGATTTCATTAAAAAAATCCACTGCTGTTATTGGTTACTGGATTTTCAATACTCTGTCCCATCCCTGTCTTCTAATAGCCAAACCACCTCTCCTCCATGCCCACCCAACCTTTGATTATTTAAAAGTTTTTCCTTTCAGCATCTGTGTGCTTTTGTGCATCAGATGTTGTGGTTATGGAATAACTCTAGGACCTATAGCATGCAGTTGCTGCAAGAAAAAAAGCAGTCCTGAGTCCAGCAGAGAGAGATATGCTGGACCTTGTGATGGGGCCATTGAAGGATCAGTGTATATATGTGTGAGGATGGATGTGACAATCGGAGTCCAGACACCCCAAAGGAAGAACAGAGGTTCTGAACCCCAAAGAATAAGCAATTGAATCAACTGGTTGTATCTGATATTACTGTGTATAAAAATGTGTTGTGTCAGGTCTTTTATGAAAGCTTGTAATGTTCTGGCAATATTCTGTAATATTTTTATTCCCACCAGGTCTCTGTTGTGTGTGTGGCAAAGTGAACTGATAGCTGGGCGCTGGTTTCACTCCATTGGGGGTGACGAACTAGAGGGGAAAAATACAAGTGTTGGGTAGTTAAGAACTTGGGGAAACAGATTTGGGGGGACTTGGCACTGAAGGGCTGTTGAGGTCACCCTGCCAGGGATTACTAGACTGGTGGAAGCCAGGGTGAAAAAGTACACTCATAGGCTGGCTACTGGTGTCAGAGCTCTGAGCCATGGCAGCCTAGCGTTAGGCCCCCCAAATTACAGGACAGGTAGTGACAGAACCCCTTACTGGTCTGGGTGGTGCCCAAAAGAGTTGGTAGGATTTGAACCTGTGTGGGGAATCTCCCAGTAGCCAGCCTACAAGCATAAGGGTGACCTCAACATCCCCTTCTGGTCCCAAGTCCCCGCAAATCCATCTCAGGTTACCCAGAAAACAAACATAAAGGCACAATCTCAGGCTCTACATGTCTGTAATAGCTAATTTCCCTTTTATAATACAAGTTACCTATTCCCACTGAACAGTTTCCCAGCATGCTCTCTGACCAAGACATGCACTTCACTTAGATGCTGGTCCTCAGTTTTTGGGTGTCCTTCACTTCAAAACCCCTCTCTCTTAAGGGTTTGCAGTTTTTTTGTCTTTCTCTCAGACTATGGTGATTCATGGAGGGGAAATTCTTCCTCTCTTAGGTTGGGTCTACATTAAAAAATTAAGTCGACCCAGCCATGTCACTCAAAGGTGTGAAAAATCCACACCCCGAGGTACGTAGTTAAGCTGACCTAGCCCTCAGTGTAGACAGCGGTAGGTCAATGCAAGAATTCTTCCTTCGACCTAGCTACCACATCTCAGGGATGTGGGTTAGCTACAGTGACCAGAGAACCCCTCCCATCATTGCTAGGGTGATCAGATAGCAAGTGTGAAAAATCAGGATGGGGGTAGGAGGTAATAGGTACCTATATAAGAGAAATCCCCAAATATCGGGACTGTCCCTATAAAATCAGGACATCTGGTCATCCATTGCAGGGGGTAGTTACACTGAAGCAGTACAGCTGTCCCACTATAGTGGTTTAAGTGTAGACTTAGCCTCAGTTTTCCAAGACTGGGATTTGTTTGTTTTTTTATTTCAAGTTGTTTCAGTGTTTTCCCATTCATGCTAATGGTCCACCATTGTCTCTTCCTGGCTGGACAATGGACGGGTACTTGAAGTAAGTTCTGTGTAAACAACTGGTTTAAGAGGAGCCCATCTCTGTTGTGAGGTGTGCTTGAAATTGTAGTTCTGGAAATGAGCATAGTAGTCTAGATTAATAATTACATACATTTCTAATCCCAGTCTGTCTATGTATCTCCTAAGGACCATCAAGTTAGAACATCACAAGCTTTCATAACGACCTGACTTGACATATTTGTATACACAATAACATTGTATACCACCAGTTGGTTCAGTTGCTTATTCTTCGGGGTTCACACCCTCCGTTTTCCCCTTGGAGTGTCTGGACCCTAATTGTCTCAGTGGGTGTGGTCAGGGTCCTGTTTATTGGATTAGCAAGGCACCTGGGGAATTTGCTGGAAAGGAAAGAGAAGCGTTATGGGGCTATTGGAGATCATGGACTAGAGGTCACAGAGCTGTTATAGGGGAGGAGAGGGGCCAATGATAAGTTTGCTGGGATGCAGAAGGGAGGGATTACTGGGCTGAAGGAGGAAGCCATGAGAAGAGGAGGAGAGAATGGTAGGAGATCTCAATGTGTTTGGGGAGGTTTGGGATAATCATCCAAGCCTTTGGGTGCTTATCAGAACTGGACCATGGAACACTTTGAGATCTGCTGATGACTAGTCTACATGGGTTGGATTCTGCTCCTATTTGTGTGTTCAGAACACATTATTTTCACTGGAGTATGTTTTTAATTAGTATATTTTTCTAACCTTTGCAGAAGCTGAAGAGCTCTATCAGAAGAGAGTTTTAACCATCACTGGAATCTGCGTTGCATTGCTTGTGGTTGGAATAGTATGTGTGGTCGCTTACTGTAAAACCAAGTGAGTACCAGCAAACAAATCAAATCTAACAGCAATATTCAAGCTTTGGGTTCACACTTCTAGCTATGGCACTCACTGACCTAAGATAATACTCAAAGGAGATGCTGTACTGTGCTTCTCACTTACAGCAGAGAAAATGCAAGGTCTAATAGGGCAGGGGAGTGGAAGTCAAAACTCTCTCTATGCCTGACCCTGTTTAGAGTTCGTAGGGGTACCAGATTGTGCGGGACATTCTGCATTTCAGCTGAATCAGCCTCATTTTGCTAAGCCAGGCAATGTACTGTGGATGAGAGAACAAAACTCCCTGTAGCAGTGGGAAAAATCCATTAGGCTGGGACCTAGGTGACCATGACTTCTGGTCTCATCTCTCAGAGTAGCAGCCGTGTTAGTCTGTATCTGCAAAAAGAACAGGAATACTTGTGGCACCTTAGAGACTAACAAATTTATTTAAGCATAAGCTTTCGTGGGCTCCAGCCCACTTCATCGGATGCATGGAATGGAACACACAGAAGATATTTATACATACAGAGAACATGAAAGGGTGGAAGTAGCCATACCAACTGTAAGAGGCCAATCAATTGAGATGAGCTATCATCAGCAAGAGAAAAAAAACCTTTGAAGTGATAATCGAGATGACCCATAGAAGGTGTGAGGATACTTAACATGGGGAAATAGATTCAATTAGTGTAATGACCCAACCATTCCCAGTCTCTGTTTAAACCTAAGTTAATTGTATCTAATTTGCATATTAATTCAAGTTCAGCAGTCTCTCTTTTGAGTCTGTTTTTGAAGTTTTTTGTTGCAAAATTGCCACCTTCAAGTCTGTCACTGAGTGGTTAGAGAGGTTGAAGTGTTCTCCCACTGGTTTTTGAATGTTATGATTCCTGATGTCAGATTTATGTCCATTTATTCTTTTGTGTAGAGATTGTCTGGTTTGGCCAATGTATATGGCAGAGGGGCATTGCTGGCATATATCACGTTGGTAGATGTGCAGGTGAACGAGCCCCTGATGGTGTGGCTGATGTGATTAGGTCCTATGATGGTGTCACTTGAATAGATATGTGGACAGAGTTGGCATCGGGCTTTGTTGTTCCTGGGTTAGTGTTTATGTTGTATGGTGTTCGGTTGCTGGTGAGTATTTGCTTCAGGTTGGGAGGCTGTCTGTAAGCAAGGACTGGCTTGTCTCCCAAGATCTGTGAGAGTGAGGGATCATCTTTCAGGATAGGTTGTAGATCTTTGATGATGTGCTGGAGAGGTTTTAGTTGGGGGCTGAAGATAACGGCTAGTGGCGTTCTGTTATTTTCTTTGTTGGGCCTGTCCTCTAGTAGGTGACTCCTGGTACTCTTCTGGCTCTGTCAATCTGTTTTTTCACTTCAGCAAGTGGGTATTGTAGTTTTTAGAATGCTTGATAGAGATCTTGTAGGTGTTTATCTCTGACTGCGGGATTGGAGCAAATAGGTTGTATCTTAGAGCTTGGCTGTAGACAATGGATCGTGTGGTGTGTCCTGAATGGAAGCTGGAGTCATGTAGGTAACTATAGCGGTCAGTAGGTTTCCGGTATAAGGTGGTGTTTATGTGACCATCGCTTATTAGCACAGTAGTGTCTAGGAAATGGACTGCTTGTGTGGATTGGTCTAGGCTGAGGTTGATGGTGGGATGGAAATTTTTAAAATCATGGTGGAATTCCTCGAGGGCTTCTTTTCCATGGGTCCAGATGATGAAGATGTCATCAATGTAGCGCAAGTAGAGTAGGGATGTTAGGGGACGAGACCTAAGGAAGTGTTGTTCTAAGTCATCCATAAAAATATTGGCATACTGTGGGGCCATGCAGGTACCCATAGCAGTGCTGCTGACTTGAAGGTATATATTGTCCCCAAATGTGAAATAGTTGTGGGTGAGGACAAAGTCACAAAGTTCAGCCACCAGGTTTGCCATGATATTATCGGGGATACTATCCCTGTGGCTTGTAGTCCATCTTTGTGTGGAATGTTGGTGTAGAGGGCTTCTACATCCATAGTGGCCAGGATGGTGTTTTCTGGAAATTCACCAATGGATTGTAGTTTCCTCAGGAAGCCAGTGGTGTCTCGAAGATACCTGGGAGTGCTGGTAGTGTGGGGCCTGAAGAGAGAGTCTACATAGCCAGACAATCCTACTGTTAGGATGCCAATGCTTGAGATGATGGGGCGTCCAGGATATCCAGATTTATGGATCTTGGGTAGCAAATAGAATACACTTGGTCGGGGTTCTAGGCATGTGTCTGTACAGATTTGTTCCTGTGCTTTCTCTGGGAGTTTCTTGAGCAGATGTTGTAATTTCTTTTGGTAATCCTCAGTGGGATCAGAGGATAATGGCCTGTAGAATGTGGAGTTAGAGAGCTGCCTAGCTGCCTCTTGTTCATATTCAAACTTGACAGAGCCAGAAGAGTACCCAAAAGTCACCTACTACAGGACAGGCCCAACAAAGAAAATAACAGAACGCCACTAGCCATCACCTTCAACCCCCAACTAAAACCTCTCCAGCGCATCATCAAAGATCTACAACCTATCCTGAAAGATAATCCCTCACTCTCACAGATCTTGGGAGACAAGCCAGTCCTTGCTTACAGACAGCCTCCCAACCTGAAGCAAATACTCACCAGCAACCGCACACCATACAACATAAACACTAACCCAGGAACCTATCCTTGCAACAAAAGCCCAATGCCAACTCTGTCCACATATCTATTCAAGTGACATCATCATAGGACCTAACCACATCAGCCACGCCATCAGGGGCTCGTTCACCTGCACATCTACCAACGTGATATATGTCATCATGTGCCAGCAATGCCCCTCTGCCATATACATTGGCCAAACCGGACAATCTCTACACAAAAGAATAAATGGACACAAATCTGACATCAGGAATCATAATATTCAAAAACCAGTGGGAGAACACTTCAACCGCTCTAACCACTCAGTGACAGACTTGAAGGTGGCAATTTTGCAACAAAAAATTTCAAAAACAGACTCCAAAGAGAGACTGCTGAACTTGAATTAATATGCAAATTAGATACAATTAACTTAGGTTTAAACAGAGACTGGGAATGGTTGGGTCATTACACTAATTGAATCTATTTCCCCATGTTAAGTATCCTCACACCTTCTATAGGTCATCTCGATTATCACTTCAAAGGTTTTTTTTCTCCTGCTGATGATAGCTCATCTCAATTGATTGGCTTCTTACAGTTGGTATGGCTACTTCCACCCTTTCATGTTCTCTGTATGTATAAATATCTTCTGTGTGTTCCATTCCATGCATCCGATGAAGTGGGCTGGAGCCCACGAAAGCTTATGCTCAAATAAATTTGTTAGTCCCTAAGGTGCCACAAGTACTCTTGGTCTCATCTCTGCTGACGCTTGGTTATATTTCAGTGGATTTCATAATAATTACTGTTGAGCAAGGCTTCATAAGCTTTCCTAGAAGACAATTAAATACAATTCCCTCCATTTTACAAATAAGTTAACTGAGAGGTTACACAAGATCATTGTAGGCAAAACTGGGCATAGAACACAGGTCTCTAATATGCAAACCCAAGTCTCATTCAAAACCACACCACCTTGCCTAATTAATATGCCAGATTTATGTGCCTGAGTGGCCTTCTCTAACCAAACACTGCTCTAACCACTAGCCACACTTCTCTCCCAGAGCCAGCAATAGAACCCAGCATTCCTGATTCCCAGCATTCTGCTGCTGTCTAGAAAATGGCTGTACAACCTGTTAGCAAAGTGTGTGCACCTCGGTCCCCCTTCAGTTGCTGCTCCTCACAGAAGATAACAGTCGCTCCTTTAGCTCAGGTATAGAGGTCTGAAGGTCCAGGGATCAGACCTCATTGACTGCCCACATAGTGAGTTCTTGTGGTTGCACATAGCTGAAAGTTGAAGCTAGAGGCTGAAAGCTGAACCTAGACAAATTCAGACTGGAAGTGAGGTGTAAAATGTTACCCGTGAGGATAATCAACCATTGGAATAATTGACCAAGGGATTCTCCATCACTGTCAATTTTTCAATCCAGATTGGATGTTTTTATAAAAGATGTGCTCTAGGAATTATTTTGGGGAAGTTCTCTGACCTGTGTTATATAGACAGTTGGACTAAGATGACCGCCATGGTCCATTCTGGAATCTACGAAACTGTGAATTTTCTTTTCAAAAACCATTAGTTTATTTAATTCACAGAGGGAGGAAACGTCTTTAAAAGTGAGTTTCACCATTATAACCTGTCCGTTATGGTGCGACGTGCAACAAAAGCCAGGTGTTTCACCTTGCGACCATTTGTCACACGTTGGCTTGTATCACACAGCGGTAGGCTTGAAGGTGGAGAGTTATCACTGACTCTGATTTGCTGTGAGGCCGCTATAGGGAACTCATGTAACTTCTCCGTACCTTAGTTTTCGCCGTCTGAAAATGGGGATAATAATACCTCTCTGCGTTGCAGGAGGTGTGTGAACCTTAATCAGTTTGAGAGTCTCAGTGAAAAGGACAAAACAATCTTATTATTAATACAGATATTCCCTTGCTTACTGAAGGTTTCAAACACACATCTCTCATTTGCCCAGGTAGAAATAATGGAACAAATCCTGAAGTCCTAAGTCAGTTTTCACGGCATCTACACTGTGGAAAAAATCCTACCCCACTGAGCGTGCACGATGTCCCTAAGAGGGTGAGAAGGAAATGAGAACATGTCCCTGCTGATCTGCTGCAATGGCTGGGTTAGCTGGGCCTGGGCAGTGTGGGAATCAGCTGTGCCCTGACACACATCCTGATGATCTTCCTGGGTTGGTGCATCCCAATACCATGCCTTACTGTGGGCTGTGCCTTAAAGGCATATGTGGCTCTAGCCCTCTGTAAAGTCTTCAGAAGTTAATTCAGGGGTGTTATACTTAGAATTTTGACCATGTTTCTTTCAGCTGTGGCATTGGCCCAGGATATGCAGTGGAGACAAGCTAAATGGATGCTAGAAGGTGGAGGTTTTGTTCCAAAACCATGCTGCACGGGTTAACCCAGGCAAGCAGACATCTGCCTTCTGTAGACCAGCAGCTGGTCACTGTACATCCAGTATCGCCTTGCTGTGAGCAGCCACCAGGCCACACTTTACCTTACTGACTCATCAGACACTTGTGCAATGCTTGTCTACACAGGTAAAAATAGGACCCATAAATCACCAGCACTGGTGCTCCAGGGGTGAGAGATGGAGTGTAGACAGGACACAGTAAATTCCTGAGCTGCGCTGTCTTCATCTCAGTTTCTACCATGCTGCCATTGATGGAACTGCATCAGAAGGCACCCAGAGTGAATTCCAGGTCCTGCTTTTGCCAGCATAGACACAGCCTGCTCAGCTGGAGAGACAGCGCTCAGTCCATATCTAAGCATGGGCTTCTCACGTTGGCCTTGTCTGCAATGACAACATTGCCCTCCATTAGTGGGAGCAATGGGAGGAGCATCAGCAAAGGCAGACCACGTGCATTTTTGCCATCATGTCATCTAGTAAGCCTAGATGATATGATGGATTAAAACTTCAGTGGCTTTCAGTGCCCGTGTCTATAGTATAGTATATATAGTATAGTGTTTCCACCATTGCTTCCACTAGAGGAGCTGTGCAGCGCAGACAGCCCTTGAGTGCTTAGATTTGTAATTGGGACCAAGCTGCAAAGTCTGATCCAAACTTTCCCAAATACCACCTGACTTCAGAACAGCCATTTTGGTTTGGGCCCATCTCTGCTTACGTGCTTCAGAAAACCTCAAACGTTGCAGAAAGATCCTAACATTGTGGAACATTGTCTTGTGCTCATGATTTTCAACAGCCCCTGGCTACAGTGTGCTGAAAGTGTCTCTGAGACAAGAATTCGAAGCATGGTCTTGTCCTCCTTATTGTCTGTCTCCCCTACAGGGCTTTGGGTGTGAAGAGTCCAAGGAGATATTAGAATTCTAAGTAAACTCTATGAATCCATTTCTCCTTTGTGCATTTTTAGAAAACAACGAAAACAAATGCATAACCATTTACGGCAAAATATGTGTCCCGCCCATCCGAACCGGAGCCTTGCCAACGGCCCCAGTCACCCCCAGCTGGATCCGGAGGAAATTCAGATGGTTGATGTAAGTAGCTTTTGTATAAGGCAGTGCAGAGGTGTATTGAATGCCTTTTTTCAGCCAGTGATTTCGTTTAGGTGTAACATTAAGAATTTGATGTTAAAAGCTGAAATTGAATGGAAATTTGGTTTTTTTTCAGTTGAAAACCATTTGGGTTGGGGTCAGGACAGAAATGTATGAATGAATGAATTAATCATATTTAGTTCTCTTCCACTCTGTGAAATGCTCCTGGTATTTCCTGTTCATTGATGATATCCCAGAATGCATCATTCTGGACCACTACAATTACCATGGACTACATGGCTGGTGGGGGTGAGGCTGTTAGGTGTGCATGACACTTTATGTCGGGCCTTATTCTGCCACTGTTGCTTCTAATCAGTAGCACTTTGCACAAGGTAGTGAGTCCCATTGGGGTTCTCAGATGCCACACTGATGGACTTAATTTAAGACCATAGGCTCTGATCCAGCAAAGCACTGAAGTACATGCTCAGTTTAACGTATGTGGGTAGTTCCATTCAATTCAGTGGGACTGTGAATGTGATTATATTGATTTGGGGCATTTGAAAAAAAAGGAAAGCGGGAAGAAATCAGATCCATGATGAGTAAAGACACAGGACGGGATTCTTTCCTGTGCCAGCGCTCCAGCATTTCCTAACTTTTGAGTACTCAGCTTTGCAACCTTTGCATTGTATTAACATTTTTTGTATGTGATCATTTATATGTTGTCCCGTGTATGATACATAATGGGCCGATTCTTGCTGGCTCCTGGAGACAGGTATAATGGGTCCCTTGTCAGCTGCACATGTGCCAAGCACAGAGAGAGAAGTCGGGAGCTAGGTAGATAGACAGGCATGAATACAGACAGAAAGAGAATCTGAAAAAAGCAGCAATTGTGCCTTTCCAGGCTGCGGCCCCACACAAAACCTTGCAAAATCTATGCTGTGAGTAGGAATAATCCATGCAAGAGCTGTGGTTGACCACTGCCAGATCAGGGACCACATTGGTATAAATATTCATAGAATCATAGAATATTAAAGTTGGAAGAGACCTCAGAAGGTCATCTAGTCCAACCCCCTGCTCAAAGCAGGACCAACACCAACTAAATCATCCCAGCCAAGGCTTTGTCAAGCCAGGCCTTAAAAACCTCTAAGGATGGAGATTCCTCCACTTCCCTAGGTAACCCATTCCAGTGCTTCACCGCCCTCCTAGTGAAATAGTGTTTCCTAATATCCAACCTGGACCTCCCCCATTGCAACTTGAGACCATTGCTTCTTGTTCTGTCATCTACCACCACTGAGAACAGCCAAGCTCCATCCTCTTTGGAACCCCCCTTCAGGTAGTTGAAGGCTGCTATCAAATCCCCCCTCACTCTTCTCTTCTGCAGACTAAATAACCCCAGTTCCCTCAGCCTCTCCTTGTAAGTCATGTGCCCCAGCCCCCTAATCATTTTCGTTGCCCTCCACTGGACTCTCCAATTTATCCACATCCCTTCTGTAGTGGGGGGACCAAAACTGGATGCAATACTCCAGGTGTGGCCTCACCAGTGCCGAATAGAGGGGAATAATCACTTCCCTCGATCTGCTGGCAATGCTCCTACTAACACAGCCCAATATGCCGTTGACCTTCTTGGCAACAAGGGCACATTGCTGATTCATATCCAGCTTCTCATCCACTGTAACCCCCAGTCCTTTTCTGCAGAAGAAGCTTTGCAAAACTAAGCTTTGCTTAGTCTACAGACTAAGCGCCATGTCTCCAAGACCCTCAACGTTCATCAGTGCCCTTTCATAGTTCCCATATAGCCTCTCCTTGGTATACTGAAGAGCCCACAACAGAGCCACAGAAAAGCCACTACTTTTTAACCTTCTGGGCAGCTGCTGTTCTTCTCAGCTCTTTAAACTGGACACAGCTACATGCGATCATGTGCTTGTTACATGGTTTGATATATAGACTCGTAGACATTAAGGTCAGAAGGGACCATCATGATCAGGGGTCCTCAACCTTTTTCTTTCTGAGGCCCACCCCAACATGCTATAAAAACTCCACAGTTGTGCCACAACAATTGTTTTTATGCATATAAAAGCCAGAGTGGTGTTAAGGGGTAGCAAGCAGGGCAATTGCCCGGACCCCACACCACGGGGGGCATGCAGAGCTCAGTTGCTCAGGCTTCTGCTTCAACCCCGGGTGGCAGGGCTCAGGGCCCTGGACTTCATCCCCATGCGGTGGGGCTTTGGCTTTCTGCCGTGGGTCCCAGCAAATCTAATGCTGGCCCTGCCTGGCGAACCCCCTGAAACCTGCTCGTGGCCCTCCAAGGGGCCCTGTATCCCTGGTTGAGAACCACTTATCATGATAACCTAGTCTGACCTCCTGCATATCACAGGCCACAGAACCTTGCCCACCCACTCCTGTGATAGACCTCTAACCTCAGGCTGAGTTACTGAAGTCCTCAAATTAAGTTACCGAGAATCCACCATCTTCACTAGTTTAAACCTGCAAGTGACCCATGCCCCAGGCTGCAGAGGAAGGCGAAACCTCCCCTCCCCCCAGTCAATCAATGAGCAGTTGCCTGATGTTTGGGACTCTCTTTATTACAGTATATTTCTAAAAACGTTTCTGCCACTGACCATGTGATACGGAGGGAAACAGAGACGACGTTTTCAGGAAGTCATTCCTGCTCCCCATCTCACCATTGCTCCACAGCCACTCCAACTTCAAGCCAGAGGTGAGTGTGCCATTTCCCCCCCTCATACACACACACATCCATCCTGTCCCTGCAAAAATATCTCAGGAGTGTAGCAAGAAAAACATTTCTTAAGTCAGAGCAAATACCAAATGTTTTTCTTTTCACCTGCTTGTTCACTGTTCATGAGTGTTTGCAATATTCTGTCACTTTGAGTAAAACAGAGAAAATAGATACACAAGAGAAAAACACTGAAGATTATTCTACATGTAGTTTGATTTTGTGATAGTTTTGAAGAAAATTCTTTTTAGCTTTGGGGTTTGGAACATATATAACTAAAATTTTCAAAAGTACCTAAGGAAAAAATTTTCAGACCCTCCTAAGTTCCATTTACAAAAAGGATGTAGGGCCCGAATTTTAAAGGTATTTAGGTGCCTAAAGATGCAAAATGGGCTTTTCAAAAGCACATTAGGTGCTCTCCTAGCTGCATCATTATGCACCTAAATATCTTTAAAAATCTGGCCATTAGGTGAATAGTCACAGTGTTACTTTAGTGTTTGGTGTTAATGAATCCTTCGCATTCCAAGTGTTCGGAGAAAAGGATCAGAAGGCAAAATGTTGTTTTCTTTAGAAGACATTCTCTTACATAAGTTACTCTAGCAGTGTGGCTATTCTGTTATTCAGTCCTCAAAACTTGGTGATATTTTTCAGGTATTGTGCATTCATGAGTTGCACACACAAATACGATAGACATGTGCAATCCTGAGTTGTGTGTGTAAAAGTATATGTGCGTGCACAACCCCAATTTACATGGTCTCATTAAGTGTTTTTCACTCACTTCACAATAGTTAGGCCTTCTGACGGGCAGGTACCGATTGGGTTTCCAAAGTGCCTAACTCTCATCAAAAGTCAGTGGGAGTTAGGTGCCTAACTCACTTAGGCATCTGTAAATCCCACAAGGCACCAAAATACTGTCATGAATTGGTGCTTGATATCTAGAACGCTGTCTTCCTGAATAAACTGCAGTGAGCAAATGTTCTTGAAGACACACCCAGAGCAGATCAGTTGAATGTGAAGCTGCCATTTCACTCCTCCTCTTTTCTAACCAGAACACCATTTGAACTTGTAAATGTTGTTGATGGTTTCAGCTGAAAGTAGGCCTGGGTTTAACCATAATTAACAAGTTCTTTGGATCAGGACTGTTTTCCTGCTCTGGCATCCCTGTGTACCCCACCTAATTCTCTACTGGCAAACTTCATTGACTCCAATTGCCTGATCTGCACATGCCATAAGGCAGTGAGGTATCTGTTTGTCCTCCTGTGTGCCTACAAGCAGTTGCACCCAAATTCATTGTGGACAAAACAAGTGAAGGCCAGGTTTTGAAAACTGCCCCCCCAGTTAAACACATTACTTTTAGAAAGAGAAGCAAAGTGGATCCAGAGTGTAGATTCTTTCAGAATGGCTCTGAGCCACAGACTGTCTGAAGGAACAGGTGTGGTGTAGCAGGGCATGGCAGAAGTTCTCCCTGACTGTTGTTGATCTGTGGTTTGCTCCACAGGCAGGAAAGCCACACGTGGAGCTTGGACCGGACGGAGAGCCTGACTTCTGATTCGCAGTCTGGTATGATGCTCTCTTCAGTGGGAACCAGTAAATGCAACAGCCCTGCCTGCGTCGAGGCCCGCACCCGGCGAGGAGCTGCGTATTGCGTTGAGGACTCGAGAAGACCCATGATGCAATACAGGGATTCGGTGGATTCGCTGCGAGACTCGCCACACAGCGAGAGGTCAGCCCTCACTGCTTTGTGCCATCAGCTCTGGGGCAGATGACTCTGTTATGGGTTACTAGGGTTCGCTGGTGGAAGTGAAGGACAGTAGAGAGGGGCATCCAGACCAGATCCATGTTGGACATAAGATACTGCACCAGAGCAGTGCTCCACTTGGGCTGGTGTCCTGTCTTTGAGAATGGCCCATAGCAAAAGCTTCAGACACAGATGCAAAACCTCTCGCAATTGACAATTATGCAATAGCTTGCCCCTGGTGGAAATTTCTCCCTACCACCAAGCAGTTCATGTTGCTGTATAGTATAGTATGCCCTGAAGCATCAGAGCTTTTCTCTCTTATACATTTTAAGTGTAAATAAGAGCGAAAGTTTGACAGCCTCAGGGTGACTTCTGGGGACAGGGTGGGGCGTAGATCTTCTCTCAGTCCATGGCTGAAGACTCCAAGCTTGCTGACCACCTGTGGCACAGGGACTAGAATTCCTCTCCCAAAAGAGAAGCCCCTATCCTGTGAGCTACAGAAGCTGCTCCAATAGCTTAGTACAAAGAACCTGCAGCCGCGAGCAGCTCTGACACATTCCAGCCAGTAAAGAGCAGTGCTACATGTATGCATCAGCCCCTACTGGTCATGGCCTAGGGATGGAAAAGTAGCTGATGATCCAGGCAAGGAACTAATCTAAATGAAGATGAAGTAGAGAGGAGGGGTTGGATTCACGGAGGATTGGGTTGTTTTTATTGGTGAGAGGAGACTGCCTGGATTTGAAAGCCTTCACCCTGGCTGGCTCACTACTAGCTGGGCTTGTTACATCGGCTCTCAGCTGGGAAAGGTGATAGATTTCATTTTCCTTTTGGAGGGAGGGATTTTCTCCAGCCCAGCCCCCCAGTGCTGCTGCAGCAGTATAACGGGGCTGGCCATGGGAGAATACCCCCAGGATAGGCACTGCATCAGGCTGTCATGGAGACCTCATGCAGGATCCCTCTCCAGCCCTGTCTTAGGGAGCACGCTGGGGCTGGGAGGAATGTGTCAGAGGTGGGAGGGAGTAGAGCTGTGGGGATTCTAGCCAGTGCTGCTGCCATAGGCAGCCAGGGAGGTCCTGCCTCCATTGCATTCTCACCCTCAGATCAGCCTGGAATAAGCCAGAGCCTCCTCTCCTGGGCTGCACCTGTGTGTGCTGCACCTCCAGAGAGCCCCAATTGCACCTTGAATATGGACAACATGGTGAAGGCTCGTGGGGGTCTCCCAAGGCTGGGGGGAGGATCAGGCTGTACCAAATACACCGTGTCCAGCGCAGCAGATAAGACACAGACAATGCAGGGGGGAAGGCCAGGGGATCAGAATACAGCAATGTTGTATGCAAGTGCCACAAGCCTGGGGGCAAACAAGATGAATCGGACAAGCTGCGTGCAGGATTGATGGCCCCACTGGTGTTGTGGAACCAATGGGAGACAGTCAGGAAAGCTGGCCTATTGAGTCTGAAGGCCATGCTCTTCATAGGAGGAGAAAGCCAGACACATGCCTGTGCTAGGGGACAAGGGAGTCACCTTCTAGTGAAATCTAGATGGCAAGAGAAGAAAACGACAGCATGGGCACTCTGGGTCCCAATGAGTGAGAAAGGAAATAACAGTGCCCGACAAGTCTCTGGCCCAGATCAAAGCAGAGTAAAAGCAAAGAGCAGGCCCTTAGCGAAGAGATAGTGGAGACAGGAAAGGTACCGGATCTGGTGTTAAGCATCCTGGTGGTTTGAAATACCAAGATGTCTGAGGTGGATGCAGCCAAACCAGGGGGCATCAATGGAGATTTAACATAAACTCCACTGAAGTGTGCAGTGAAACCTGTTCATAAAGGCCACCAAAGGGAAGCGCTGTATTAGTGCTGGTTACAATAGGTGGCCACAGAAAGCAGCATGGTTAATATGGAGGAACACTCATGGGGCTAAGACTACCTGGCTGTTAAGACTGGGGAGGGTGGCTAGCTGGGGCCTCTCAGCATAGATCTCACTCACTGTGCCTCTTGTTTGGCAAGGTGGAGAATACAGTGAGAGGCACCGTCACTTGCATTTGCTATTAACCAATTAAGAGTCATAGCAAAGCTGAGCATAGGGGAGAGCCAGTGGGGAAAGGATCTCTCAGGGCTTAAGCTCCTAAGGAAGGGGAACATGGGAAGCTGGAATCATAGGGCATTTTACTGACACACATCTAATGGTAGGAAACCGAGGCAGTTAGTAAGAAGAGGCCACACAGAGTGAGGTACCAAGGGAAAGATGGAAATAAGAAGGACAATGCTGGGTGTTGAGCAGTTCTTCCCACCACGCAGAGTGCACAGGTTCACAGACAGACTCCTGTGCTGAAAAAGTATGTCATTTATTTGCTGCTTCAGTGAGTGATAGGTCCATCAAACCAGGGCACAGCATAGGGTTAAATGCAAGTGACCCCCATATTTGGGTGCTCGCCTTAAATACACAGTTACAAAACTTATTCATTCTATATTGTATAAACACCTTTCTGCCTAGCACTAAGATTAGTTTGCCAACTCAGTTGTTACCTGATTGGATTGCTGACCCAGTTGTTTATCTGATCCGATTGCTGGCTCAGCTTTTCAGCTGGCTGTTCTCTTTCCTTGCCAGACAAGCAGGCGTCTTTTCACATACATTCTACATATTCCATCCTAATATATATATCCTACATATTCCATCCTACAATGGGGGACCAAAGAGTAAAAAGCACAAATGCAAGCGTGTGATTTTAGAGGGAAATCCAGAACAAGAAAGCAAGCCAGTGACTAAAAGAAGAGCTTACAAAGGACTTGAAAATTGAACTTTGCAGAGGCAGGAAGTGAGGTGGGATCTTCTAGAAATCAAATAAGGGAGACGAGAGAGAGAGATTGAAATTCATAGATTTACAGAATCTAAGACAAGCAGGGACCATGATGATGATCTAGTCTGAGCTCCTATATAGCACAGGTCAGAGATTTCATTCCTGCTTCAAGCCCAGAAACCTGTGGCTGAAGCAGAGCAGATAGAACTTGATCTAGAGATCCCATGTGAGGGAGAATTTACCACATTCCTTAATAAGGGGGAGAGGGTGTGTTTGATGGGTATGAGAGAGGGAAGGAGTCAGTGGAAATAAGATTTCTACAAACATATCTAGGAAAAGCAGAAAGGGGAGGGAAGTAGAGGAGCTCTGTTAAGGGAGGAGGAAAACCCAATCCAGAAGAGTGCTGGGATGGTTATAGGACTGAGGGAAATCTGAGTCATTGTTCTAAGGCAGGGGTCAGCAACGTTTGGCACGCGCCTCACCAGGGTAAGCACCCTGGCGGGCCAGGCCAGTTTATTTACCTGCTGACGCAGCAGGTTTGGCCGATCACGGCCCCCACTCGCCATGGTTCGCCGTCCCGGGCCAATGGGGGCAGTGGGAAGCCGCGGCCAGCACATCCCTCGCCCGCGCCGCTTCTCGCCGCCCCCATTGGCCCAGGACTGCAAACCGCGGCGAGTGGGGGCCGCGATCAGCCAAACCTGCCATGTCAGCAGGTAAATAAACTGGCCTGGCCCGCCAGGGTGCTTACCCTGGCGAGCCGCGTGCCAAACGTTGCCGACCCCTGTTCTAAGGCTTTGTCTGGATTCAGTGCGTGGGTCTCTTTCTTTCTTTCTCCTCCGTCCCCTCTATTCATCCCAGGTGTCTGCACCTTTACAGAGGTAATGACCCGATTCCATTGCCTCTTGGCTTCTTTCCTGAAGCTCTGATCTCTGTCTCAGAGCTCTTGCCACAATCCCCACCTGCTGTATTTCTGCACGTCTCCCTCCCTTCGGCCCCATCGCTCCTTTCACGATCTCTAGGCTGACCTCGCTGCTGCTCTCAGCCTCCTAGTCCCTTCCACACACACACACGGCTTCTCTCCTTTCAGTTGATTCCATCAACCCTTTCATTTCTCACAACTCCTCTCTTGATTCCAGTGCCTCCCTCTCCTGATGCTCTGTCTGCCCTTTAATCCCCTCCCTCTGCATCTGCTGCTTCTGTGCCTGCAGCCAGGCTGCTGAGTGCCCTTGGGCAATATCCTAGGCCTGCACTGAGCTCCTCCATGTCAGTTCTTTCTAGTGCTTCCAAAGCGTGGCATCTCTTCTCCTCCTCCTGCTCCCTCTGGACACCTCACCCTCCTCTGCCCGCTTCTCTGCCCAGCAGCTTGCCAGTATTTCCCAACCGCCCATAAGAACTCTCCCCTGCCTCTGACCCTTCCACCTCTAACTCCACCCTTTCCTTCTTCACGCCACTTTAGGCTTCCCAGGCCTGATTGTGACCCTGCCTCCAAACCCTCCACCCCATTGCTTCCCATCTCTTGTCCTCCTCCCCTGCTCTTTATCTCTAGCCACTCCCTCTGTGACTCCTTTCCATCTGCCCACCTGCACCAACTGTCTCCCAGCCTGGAAATAAACTCCTTGGGATGGACTTGTCTCTCTACCTACCATCTTAGCTCCACCACCCTCCTCCACTGACTTTCTGGGTTTTACCACGCCTCCCTACCTGCCTGGGTTCTGACTTCTGCTCTCCCTCAGACCCTGAAGGCAGAGGATCTTGATCTCTCCTGCTAAGTATCGTTAAGGAGCTGGTGAAGGAAATGGAACGTGTGGCGAGAGCCTTCCCTGATGTCCTCACGAGTTCTCATCCCACAGAGGAAACTGCAGAACCTATTAGAATTGGACAAAGGGCAAATGTGAAGCAAACCCAGTGACTGCACAGCTGGGTGTTCCATTGCAGATCTTAGCAAAGTCAAGGAGGTTCAGTATCCAAATGAAACCGCTGGGAAAAGGGAACCTAGCAACTACAGCTGAGGGGAAATTTTCAGACAACGTTCCTTTTTCACTGAAAAATGCAGATTCAGGTTGACCAAAAACGTTTTCAAATTCACGGAATTGTTTCAGTCCAACAAAAAAAATTCTGAAAAAATCAAAATGTTTCAAATTTTTGTGTGTGAATTTTACTTCAATTTGATTCAAGAAAGAAGTTAAAAAAGCTAAGAAATTCCTCAGAAACCTAACAAAACCTTTCATTTGACCCAAAGCTGGATTTTTTTTTTTACTTTTTCGGTTTGCTGATTCCTCCCCCCCACACCCATTTTTCGGGCTGGCCACTGACCTGAAAAATTGGTTATTTGCCCAGCTCTGCTAGCGACCGGCTACCATGGCACAGATCAACCAGGTGATCAGATCCCCCAGTAGAACTACAGATGCTGTGGCCCAAGGCAGCACAGCAGCTGACATTTACCTTGATTTCTCTAAAGCTGTTATTACAGCCCCTGCCCCCCAGCATGTAGATAGGAATGCCAGCGTGAGGGCAAAGACTGGCTGGCAGGCTGTAGGCTCTATAAGCAAACACGACACCCTCAGAACAGGGAAAGCATCAACAGGAGCCAGGCTCCAGGTCTGTTCTACTAAACAGTCACTGTAATCCCTGTGGAATGAGTGGGGGCAGGACATGAGCTCCCGCTGAGTCAGGGCTAGATTCTGCCGCTAGGAAGCAGAGGTGCGGTGCACAGGGGCAGCCCAGAAGCAGGGACTAAGCGTGACTCAGCCCCTGTTTCTCCCGGGGGGCTTTTTGGGAGCATACACCAGAGCAGTGGCTCCACCAACCTGCGGGAGAGCACAGTGTGCACTCCCCTTTGTGTTCAGCTAACAGGTGTGGTGGTGGGCATGGAGGGATAGGACCATGCCCCTCCACCCTGCCCACTTGTGGGCAGCTAGCACCCACGTGGGCACTTGCAGGGAGCGAGGTGGTCCCCAGTTGCTAGGTGAGGAGGGCATCACCTTTCATCCTCCCCAACCCCATCCCAACAGGGGTTGGCCATCATCTGTGCAGCCAACCCCAAGCTTGGAGGGCTAATAAGCAGCAGAGGAGCTCTCCAAGCAGCACGAGTGATGTGGCAAGCTGGAAGAGCCAGGCAGCTATAAATTAGATGAGATTTAGGATAGCTAAATGCAAGGTGAGGCACCGAGGGAGATCCCATTATCAGCCCAGATAGAAACAGGAGGCTGCTGCTTAGAAAGCAGCCGTGCGGTCAGAGAGCCCTGCAGGTTAGAGCGGAGGTTATTGGAGATGAGCTCACGCTCTAATGCTCTTGCTAACAGAGCAAATGAAATCCTGAGTGCGTGTCTATAAATAGAGGGATCTCTCCTAAGCCAAAGGAGGTAATAAGGGCGTTTTATACAGCCGTGGTGTGAGTGTGCTGAGGATATTGTGTGCACTTTGGGACCCTGTGTTAGAGAAAAGCCATTGCAGAGCTAGAGGGAGGGCAGAGAAAGGCACTCGAGGGTTTCACAGAGGATGAGAGCCTGGGATGGTGCTGGTGGAAGGGCAGATACCAGGAACGTTGCACAAAACATATGTGTTGGTAAAGCAGGAAAGGGACTCCCCTGGCGCAGAGGGAGGGGGAGAGCCAGAGGACAGATCTGAAACTAAGGGCCTGACCCAAATCCCATCAGTTTCAATGGAGAAGGCCCCAAAGTTGATCGTGTGACTATAAAGGTCCGGGTTGTGGCTGTGCAGGGAGCATAGCAGAGGTGACCTGTCCTGGTGCTAGCTCTCTGAGGCATTGCCTCCTAGAGCATAGGCAGGGTGCGGCTCTGCACCCTTTGAAACAGGGTGGCATCAGTGTGGCTGGGCAGGGCCAGCCATGGTTGCTGGCACTAGGTGTGCCAGAGAGGCTGATTCTTCTGGCAGCACTAGACTGGCATAGTCCAGGGATATGGACTGTGATTGTCCCTGAGCAAGGGTACAGGTGTCAGGGAGGGCATGCTGCCCTTTCCTTTTCTCCTTGTGCACTCCTCCAGGAGGATGATCAGGCAATGGATGTAACTGCTGAATGAGGCAAATATGTGGGGTGAAATGCTAGACATTGCCATTGTATGTCTCTTGGGATCTTTTCCAACCCAGCCGTCTAGGGCTTTCTCATCTAAGAGCAGGAGTACAGGAAAAACCCAGAGAGGAGAGAGAGGCTCCTGGTGGGGTCCCATCTCCTCTGTATCAATTTGTTACTCTGTGAGCTGGTGTCCCTCCTCTATGTGATGATTGGTTTATGTTCCGACCCCCCTTCTTCACTGTACCTCCAGTGAGCTCCGTGGTGTCACACTGGTGAAAGGGCTGCTGGACAGATCCAGCATGCACCTCTTTTGTGCATATCATTTAAATGAGCTGTGTGAGCGTCAAAAAGCTACAAACCCATGCACCTCAGGAGAACTTACTGTGTCACCCAAATATACAGTCATCCCGGGCCATTTATGTAATCAACTCTGTGTCACCCAAATGTACAGTCATCCTGGGCCATTTACGTACCAACTCTGTGTCACCCGAATGTACAGTCATCCTGGGCCATTTACGCTCCAGCTCTGTGTCACCAAAATGTAGTCATCCTGGGCTATTTACGTACCAGCTCTGTTTCACCCAATTGTACCGTCATATTAGGGCCATTTACTTATCACTTTTCTATTCTATCTATAAAATGGCCCTTTCCATATAGCTCAAAGGCCAAGCACAAAATCTAATATAACCCCACAAATCAGCCACTGCTTGGAGGGAGATCAAAGAATAATCCCCTCCCACCCATCTCATCCTCTCCCAACCAGCTCCTCAAGCCTCTGTTCTGAGGACCTTGCAATGCACCCAGGATGTTAACAAACGTTGGGCTTGATCCTCCAAGGTGCTGAGTACCTCCCATTGCATTGCGTTGCTTTGGTAACAGAGGCACTCTTCTCTTTGGCTCTTGAGTGGTCCAGCCCTTCAGCATGGGGTTAGAAGCTGCAGTTTTGCTGGAGGTAGTATCTTTTGGAGGAGCCTTAAAAGTAACATTCTAATTGTTTCTGGTCCTAAAGTTCCCATGGCGCTTTTTGAAAGAGGAGGGTTTTGAGCTCCAGTGTCATGGGGAAATTTCACCTTTGTTAATTAAATTTACCTATCTAAATTCTCACTGTTGCATCAACTGGACGTTATCCTTCGCTTCCTAAACTGTTGTGCAGGGTGGCTGGCATTGCGAGATGGATGGTGTATCTTACCTCGGAAGTGGCTAGATTTCATTGGTGAATGTCATAACCCCTGTGTTAGCTTCACCCCAGTATAGACACTCAGAGCATCCAGTTTTCACATGCAGGTAACTTAAGCTGCTGCACAAGATGCTGGCATAAGACCATAGGGCTCACCGTACCAGATGGGATCAACAGTACAATGGGTCTATTCTCCTGTGAGCAACAGTGGCCAGCACCAGGTAGTACAGAGGAAGGTGTAAACCCCCATTCTGAACAGATATGCACTCACATGCCCATTGGGCTAGTGGGTGACTTCAGGTGTCCAAATGGAGGGCTTGTATGGCCTGTAATAGGGCAACCACTTTTGGAAATAGGCCTTACAGTCTGTAAAATGACTTGGGACTTGGTTCTTCTGGGTGAAATTTAAAGCATGAGGGCGCAGGTCTGTCAGTTACTGTGTGAGGGGCGTGTGTGCATCAGTTACTGTGTGTGGGCGTGGGTGCATCAGTTACCATGTGAGGGCGTGGGTGTGTCAGTTACTGTGTGTGGGCGCGGATGCATCAGTTACCCTGTGAGGGCGCGGTTGTGTCAGTTACCATGTGTGGGGTGTGGGTGTGTCAATTACTATGCAAGGGTGTGCTTGTGTTAGCTATTTGACCTTGGTAGTTTGGACCTCAGGGTCAGGTATTCAAATGGGAAGAATAATATCTGGAAAGCTCTTGTCAATCAGGATCCTAATGTAGTTGTTTCTTTTTTCAGGTATGTGTCTGCTCTGACAACACCAGCACGTCTGTCTCCTGTCGACTTCCATTACTCACTTGCTGCACAGGTACCTACCTTCGAGATCACCTCCCCCAATTCTGCTCACGCGGTGTCTCTTCCACCTGCGGCACCCATTAGCTTCCGAGTGGAAGAGCAGCAGCCTTTACTGCGACGCTATCAGGTGCCCTTCCAGGATATGCAGAGATATGACAGTTACTACCAAAGGAAGAGCTACTTGAATGAGAGCATGGGGAGCCTGCCTTCAAGCCCCTTCCGCATCACGGAGGATGACGAGTATGAAACGACACAAGAGTACATCCCAGCACTAGAACAACCAAAGAAAACAGCTAGCAACAACAGGCGGTGGAAAAGATCTAAACTCAACGGGCAGGTCTCACACAGAGCCCGGACGGTCAGAGACTCCTTCTCAGGAAGCAGTGCTTCATACAGTGAGTCTGATGAGGAGCTCATGGCGGAGAGCACCCCGTTCTTAAGCATTCAAAACACTGAGGCAATGAACACAGATTCACCACCGCTGTATCGGCCGGGAGACAGCAGGACTTACTATTCCTTCGAGAGACAAAACGCACAGGTGGAGAGCGGGCAAAGCAGATCGACACACACGAGACCCAAACAGGACTCAGCTCCTCTTTAGAAGCCACACACGCACCCACAAACACACCTGTATCGAAAAGGAGGAAAGATATTTTTATTTTATATAAAAGAGGAAAAAATATAACAAATCAAATGTTTTATTTTCATTTTAGCAAAGTTGTCTTATAATAGCTAACAGCAAAGACTTTTTTATAGGGAATCTCTATTTATATGTAACATCTTGACTTACAGCTTCCGAGAGAAAAAAAACACAAACAAAACAAAATAAATAAACAATAAAAAAAAAAAAAGATGGGCCAATTTTTGACAACTTAAAAATAGAAAAAAAAAATCGTGGTGCCTTTTTTTGCTGTATGCTAATGCCAGAGTCCATGCTGAGGATTACGTTTCAGTAGCATTCTTAAGATCATAGGTTTTAGTTCAAGACAACTTACCATGTTAAGGGCACTTTCCCATTTGAAAAAACAGCACCCTCCACTTTTCCCCATCTCTGGATGTTTGTGATCTCGTTCTTTAAAACATTGTTATAACACACACAAAGGACATGTGTATGTATGTTCTCATAAATACCTCCTATGGGGAATCTGTCTTGCCCACTCAAATAGTTGTAGTTTTGCTTATTTCAGGGTGGGGGAATTACATACCAGAATGCAGAAATAATGGGTTTTTTTGCAACATAGGTAGGAAAAGGGAAAAAAAGCATACAGTAGCAACAACCCTTACAATATATTTGTTGACCGTGTTACTTGTGGGGTCCCAAGTAAAACTGACTCATTTTGGCACGGTTTTGTGAAGTTGTAGTCAAATGAATAAAACGTTTACATGGATGTGGTAAAATATTATGTATTTATATATGGTTGAATCCACTTTATTGGTGCAGACCCTGATAGGAAGGGAAATAGCCCATTGCAGCAGTTACAGATAAGCGCTCTTGACTGGTCAATTGTTTTAAAAGACGGCATTACAGTATTGCAAGAAACAATGTGAAGCTTAGACAGGGTTACATATTGGCCATGATAGTGCGGAAGAGTAGAGCAAAGGACATGGAGAAGTTAGTGACAGCATGACCACCAGTATAGCCCTGCTAATTGCTGTGAATCAGCTACAGATAGTGTTGAGCATGCTCCATATGAAATTAATCCCTAATTAAAGTCACTGCAATGCATTTCCAGGACCCTGCCCCTGGCCAATGAAACAGGCGGGCAATGTATCAGGAAAGCCATTCAGTGGATTCTTCTGTATCCATGTGCCGTATATTGTAAAGAAAGTTGTTATTGTAATGTGCCAGTGTTAACATAATAACTTGCTATCAAAGATGGACATCACGTTTGGGGCAGCCTTGGCCCCTGGACCCGTGGCTCAAAGAGACAGTGCTGTGTGTCCAAGCAGCGGAACATTCACATGTGAAAGTGCCCCTCCTTTCAGTTCACTGCAGCAACCCTGTTTACATTGTAGCCTGACTTATTTCTTTTTATATTTTCACTTCTGCATGTCCTTTGCATTTCAGATACTGTAGATTGGATGCATGGTGAAGCTGTGACTGAGAAGATAATACAACAATTGACAGTGTATTTCATTTAACTTTTAGCAATAAAGTAACTAACCCTCTATTCCTCACCCACAATGGGGTCAGATGGAAACTCTGCTAATTAGTCATAAGATGATTGTAAACATTTGCTCTGGATTGTCTGAATGTCTGAACTCTTGACTGTTTAACACTTGAACATTTTTTATATTATAAATAAAATAAGAAATAATTAATGTGTTTCCAGCATTAATCTTAATCAGTGATCAGATTGGGGGTAGGAGGAGTGGTGTTACACAATCCCAAACACCCACAGTCTGAAGCTCCATCCACAGTCCTAAACTCCACTTACATCCTAGAGTAGCTGGATGTTGGATCTAAAATTCTCAGTCTCAAACTAGCTGAAAGAGACATTTCAATGTCCACCATTATGCTTCAGAGTTAACACCGCATTGAGGTGAATGGAAGGGGACGGTCAGTCCACGCTTTTCTCAGAGCTATCGTTGCATTCTGTGTTTGTAAATCGAGTGAGACACCACTGCATCAAGGCGCATTTGGAAGGTTTCCTTTGCAACTGTAAGGCTTAGAAACATGACTCCAATTTTTCAAATGTGGGCAGTAATATTTGGGAGGCTTTCATTTTTGTGTGGCCAAACTGACACCTGGTGGGGCAGGAGTCTCAGAGTGGCTGAGAGATGGCGCTGCAGGTGCACTACTGGAAATCAGGCCCAGGGCATCTTAGGATGGACACATTAAAAAAGGAGGAATGCAAAATCAGAGGCCACTTTTGAAAATGTTAACCTTTCATTTCAAATGGTTATTTATTTATTTTTTTAAAGACAGCTGACATTCTGCCACTTCTGAAGGGGCCAATGGGAAGGTGTCAGTATGAAAAGTCAACTCCCAGACTTGTTTGCAGGCTGACAAGCAGCCTATGGCCATTGTTTATGGGAAGCTACCCAGTGGTCCTAACACCTCGCAGCACTTTGTAACAGACCATAATCCTGGTGGATTTTTCTCCTTCTAAACCCCGGATTGTGTTTACAACTGATTAGCTTCAGTCATGAGGTGTCGATGAAAATGATTGCCACAGGGCTGAAATACAGCTCTGGAATCGGTACAAAGGCATCTTGGCTATACCGGCTTTGTCTCAACCCCATTGTCACAGTGCTGTGGGGACAATGAAATGGGTGCACGCCAGGGAGAGAGCATGAGGCCCGAACAGCCTGTGGCTGGCCTTGGTGCATGTGGGGGTGGGGGAGGGGTGAATAGAAGGAGCTTGTGTACCCCATGCAAATGCCTGGCAAAGGCACTGTCCAGCATTCTGGGCCCAGGGATGGGTACTGGCAGAGCCATGCATTAGCCTGTGGTGAGGGAACTATCATCCAGCCCCACACAAGCCCATGGCTGGTGCAGCGTGCACCCCTCCCACACACTGGACAGCACGGGTAATGATTGTGTCTCACTGGAGCACTGGCCCTCCTGGCGCTCTGCCTCTGCCCGGCAGGCAAGGCTGGATGTCAAAGGCACAGCCAGCCCCAGAGAATGAAGGCAAAAGCGCCCCCTGGTGTCCATGACTGAGGCACAGCATCTCAAAGATATTCAGGGGCCTGACTGTTTGAGGTTCTGGACCTGAGTGACTCCCAAAGAAGGAGTGCAAACGGGGTCAGGATTGCCCCCTCCCCAGCAGTCCATTTCAACATCAGCCTCCGAAAGCCTTTGGACCAAATTCTGCCCCCCATTAAACCTCGCCAAGTCACCTATTCCTTGAACTCAAGGGCCTGCCTGGGGTGTACCCAGGGAGCCTGTCTACATTTGCCCTGGATGTACATGCTCTAGCTTTGCTCAAGTGAGCACGCTAAACCTAGCAGTGTAGCCTCAGGAGCGGGGAGGGGCGGGCAGCAGACAACTAAGTACAAGCCCAGCCGAGACAAAGTACACACTCGGGGCGTAGCCTCTCATCACTTGCACCACTAAGGCTACCTTGCTAGTGAGCAAAGGTAGAGCCCCGTCCGCCTGAGCTGAAAACATCGGCTGTGTAGATGTATCCCAAGCAGCAGATGGACAGTCACTGCCTCCTACAGGTTTGTTAAAGCGCGTGTAGAACATTAGCTACATAGGGCCGGGGACTGAGGGTTTCTGGGTCTAGGCCTGGCTCTGCCACAGATTTGCTGTGTGACCTTTAGGGAGAAAAATCAGTTGACTTTTCTGCACTGTGCTTTCGTACGCGGTTGAAGAGGGCTGTGGCTGCGTCCCCACTTCACAGGGCGTTGGGCAGTTTCAGCAGCCATGGCTGCAGTGTGCTCTGAAACTCTCCAGTGGAAGCAGCTGTAGCAGGGCAAAGCATTTCTTGGTACTGCTACTGACATGCTGGATGCTAGGCTCAAAGTCCCCAGAGACACAGTGACTGAGGGGTCCCTGGTATCTGTTCCTCCCAGCGGCAGTTTTGCCTCAGAAAAGTGACTGACAATCAGAGACATAGCCAGCAACTTTCATGATTAATGAAAATGATTAGGGGGCTGGGTCACATGATTTATGAGGAGAGGCTTAGGGAACTGGGCTTGTTTAGTCTGTAGACGAGAAGAGTGAGGGGGAATTTGATAGCAGCCTTCAACTACCTGAAGGGGGGTTCCAAAGAGGATGGAGCTCGGCTGTTCTCAGTGGTGGCAGATGACAGACCAAGAAGCAATGGTCTCAAGTTGCAGTGGGGAAGGTCTAGGTTGGGTATTAGGAAATACTATTTCACTAGGAGGCTGGTGAAGCACTGGAATGGGTTACCTAGGGAGGTGGTGGAATCTCCATCCTTAGAGGTTTTTAAGGCCTGGCTTGATAAGCCCTGGCTGGGATGCTTTAGTTGGTGTCGGTCCTGCTTTGAGCAGGGGATTGGACTAGATGCCCTCCTGAGGTCCCTTTCAACCCTGATATTCTATGATGTTATGATTTTAAGCCCTTGCACTGGGCACAACTGCTAATGGCACAGACAGGTTCTTCTGGGGTGGTGGGGGAGGGATTCTCATGGGACAGCGGCTCTGGGGTCCCACATTCCTTACAGCCCATTGTATTGTCACATAGGGCAGCAGCAGCTACAGTTCAACAAGCCTCTTGGCAGACACAATAAAGGCCCGAGGGGCATGCAAGGGGAAGGACCCTCATGTGGGCCAGCCATGATTGCTAGCCCTGTGCTGAATGAGCAGGCTGCTGCCTGTCAGGCTCCCTGTGCATTACCACCCCAAAGGCCAGTGTTAGGACTATAGGCCCACCCCCTTCCACCTGCCCAAACATGGGGGAGGAGGGCCTACATGCTGCATCTTTTTAAGAAGGAGAACAATGATTATGCTCCCCTGTACAGTGGGGAACCCTGGGATGCACTGGCCCTAGCGGCCAGCTCTAGCTCTCCATGCCACCCCTAGCATGGGTCATGGCCCAGCAGTTGCAATCTGGCCCTTTGTCAGCACATGGTGCAGTGAAGGTGACTTGTGCTTCTCCACCTCAGTTTCAGATGCAGAGCAGCTTCTGAGGATGGCCCAGCAAGACACTTAGTAAGGGACCAATCCAAAGCCAAATGGGCGCCATTCCACTGACTTCAGTGGGCTTGGAGCCAGCCCTAAATGCTGGAACCCAGAAGCAAAGGAATGGGAAACCCATCTGTAACCCCAGACATGAAATGAAGTCTCAGGCAGGCTGGAAAGAAGCAGTCTGTGGAAGAGGCTGGGGCTGCAGGACCAGGGATCAGCAGGCCATAACAAAGGGACGTGAGTGTGTATCCATGAGCACACTCCATAGGGCTGGATTTTTCGGACATTTTAGGTGCACAGCCACAGTAGCCACGTACCCAAAGCTTGGCAAATCTGTACACGCACATCATGGCTAATGATGTACATTAATGACTTGGCTAATGGAGCGGAGCATATAGTGGCAGCTGACACCAAGCTGGGAGGGGCTGCAAGCACCTTGGACGCCAGGTTTAAAATTCAAAAATGACCTTGGCCAATTGATCTGAATTCAACACGATGAAATTCAATAAAGACAAGTGCAAAGTACTTCACTTAGGAAGGAAAAAAATCAAATGCACAGCTACAAACTTTCTGCTTGGCACTGGTTATGCCCCAGCTGGAGTCCTGTGTCCAGTTCTGGGCACCACAATTTAGACATGATGCGGACAAATTGGAGAGAGGCCAGAGAAGAGCAGCAAAAAATGATAAAAGGTTTTGAAAAACCTGACCTGTGAGGAAAGGTTAAAAAAAACAACAATCTGACTACAACAATCTCATCTTGAGAAAAGAAGACTGAGCGGGGACCTGATAGTCTTCACATATGCTAAGGGGTGTCTAAAGAGAATGGTGATCAATGGTTCTCCATATCCACTGAAGGTAGGACATGCAGAAATGGGCTTAATCTGCAGCGAGGGCAATTCGGGTTAGATACTAGGAAAAACTTTCCAACGCTAATGGTAGTTAAGCTCTGGAACAGGCTTCCCAGGGAGGTCACAAAAGCCCCATCACTGGAAGTTTTTAAAGACAGGTTGGGCAAACACCTGTCTGGGCTGGTCTAGGTTTTCTTGGTTCTGCCACAGCGCATAGGGTGACCAGATAGTAACTGTGAAAAAATGGGACAGGAGTGGGGGGTAATAGGCACCTATATAAGACAAAGTCCCAAAAAACGGGACTGCCCCTTTAAAAATGGGACATCTGGTCACCCTAACAGCACAGGGGGATGGACTTGATGACTTCTCGCTGCACCTTCCTGCCCTGCATTGCTATGGTTCTATGATTTCATTTGCATAGGCAATCCTGGTGCATAAATTGGGTGTGAATTTGTTCCTCTAGCCTGTCAGAAAACAGGGAGGTACTTTTCCTAACTAGCATTGAGCTAGCGGTGGGGGGTGCTCCCATGTCATGCTGGAGAGCCTGTCAGTACCAAGCTCTCCTGATCAGTGCCCGCAGGTACTACCTCCACAGAACTATGTGCTAATCCATGTGACCGACATGCTATGGCAGATGCAGCCACTCGCTCCATCCCCATAGCGGGGTGGGAGGGGCTTTCTCTCTTGGCAGGAGCAGCGGAGGAGGATGGATTCACCCCCCAGTTGTTGCAACATGGCTAGGGAGCAAAGTCCCCTTGAGCCCCACTGCGCCACCTGCAGGCAGGAGGGCACCTTCAGCAAGGACTAAAGCAATCAAAGTGAATGAGCCTGAGATTATTCTGGTCCTGGTGGGAAGTCAAAGCATCCACCCTGAGCCCACTGTAGTCAGAGCCCTCCAGGATAACTAAAAGTGGGTGAGATTTCAGGTGTGCCGGCAGTGTAACAAAGTGAGTGCTTTTTAACTGCAGTTAGCACACTAGTCCCCACCCCCTAATCCCCTCGGGGAACTGCACTGGCTAAATGCTTCGCTTTGACGTGGGCAATTGAATTATGCACCCTGAAATCTTCACCCCAGCAAAGTGTTAGCGACTCCGGATGAGCATTTTTACAGCCGCGAGCAGTTTATTCCCTTGGCGCGTGACAGCGTGGGCCCTGCAGGATGCAGCTCGGCTTGCCAGCGAACAACCCAAGTTCGGCTCACTCGATTGATGCAATGGCTCGGACAAGTCAAATACGGTGCACAGAAAATAGCTTTTTCTGCCATTTAAAGGATATTTTTTATTTACTGTTTCCTGCACTATGGACCTAATTCTTGTCTCAGCTGCACCAGTTTCTGGCCGGATGAAAGGACTGACTGGAGGTCTCTTGATTTATGCCAGGGCAAGTGAGGGGAGCTGGACATCCAAGTCCACCTCTGGCTAGTACTGGGAACGTGGCATACTCAGTGAGGGAGGATTCCCCAGAACGTGAGGTGCAAGCTGGAGACATGGGTTCATGTCTGCTCTGCTATCTGCTCCCTGTGTGACCTTCATTTGCCCAGCCCTGCATCTCAGGGGTCTGGTGAGGGTAACTGTGTTAAAGATTGTGAGGCGCTCAGACATGAGGGTAACAGGGACCAGCAAAGTACCCTAGATGGCCACCAATGGGCACAGCAGTTTTGATATGAACTCGTATTCTCACCGTGGGAGTAGCCCCAGGTGCAGTCTGTTCTTCATCACCATAGGAATAATGAGCCAGGCCCTGCTGCCCAGATCCAGCCCCTTAGCTTGGCTCCATGCACGGAGCAGGCATGGGTCCCATCACAAGCTGTTTCCTGTGGTTGCAGGAGGTGCCGTAGATAGGGTGACCAGACAGCAAGTGTGAAAAATCAGGACATGGGGTGGGAGGTAATAGGCGCCTATATAAGACAAAGCCCCAAATATCAGGACTATCCCTATAAAATCTGGACATCTGGTCACCCTAGCCATAGAATTGATGAGCCTCCCTCCTCCTCCCCCCGCAGCCCTCTCCAGATGCTCTGCCTGTGTCTCCTGGAGATTTCTGGCAGCACAGGGAGCAAAGCAAGAGCTGGAAGGTAAAAAGGAATCTTATGTCAAGGGCCTCCCATTTGCTTGGCAAATATTCCCTGGGATGGCTCTATTTCGGTATTTAAAGAAAAGTTAAATACACAAGCCAAAGGGCTCAGAATTGACTGTGCTGCCAAGTGTAAACATAAGGGTTCAACATGACCGTGTCTTGCAGATTTATGTGGATTTATAGCCAGGGCTTGTATCAAGACTAAAAAGCATACTGGGGTTGGGAACAAGCTCTTATCCCACAATCACTGGGGCCTTTTGATGCTCCTGGCCCATCCAGGAATGATTTAGTGGCGCCGCTGAAAGACAGCTACAGAAACAAACCCCAGTGAAATAATACTAACAAAAGAACGATGTAACAGCTGGAGGGGACCCAAAACCAGAAGGCTGGCAGTTCACAAGGGGGCCACCTATTTTGGGTGCCCAACTTGAAACACCTAGGACCTGTTTTTAAAAGTCACTGAGCACCTGACGCTCCCTTTGCCTTCACTAGGAGCTGGGATGCTCAGCACCTCTGCAAGTCAGGCTCAAGGTGGACACCCAGGGGCTGTGGCACCACAAATTAGCAGAGACTTGAAAGGTAGGGCTTCAAGAATTAGATGGGCCCAAGCCATCATTTTCAAAGGCAAATACAACCTGACCCTTCTTTCAAGGGTAATCAGAGATCTGGCCTTGATACCAAGTGTTTTGGTTTTTTATTTACAGGAAATTTCAGGGGGGAAAATCTGTACTTTCCCATGACCAGCTTTCTTTGAAAAGCCATTTGCTAAAAATGTGTAGTTTCCCCAAACCCACAAGTGTTTAAATCAATGAGGGTAAGGCACCCACATACCTTTGAGAATCTGCCTCTAAGTGACACGCAGGAGGGTGTGGATGAGGTCACACAGGAAGTCTGGGACACGGCAGGGCATTGAATCCACAATTCACAAGGTTCTTGTGCTAACCGTGACACCAGTCTCCCCAACTTGGCTAGGGACCTCACAGTTCAAGGGCCTGGTACGTCTGCCCTGTAAGGCCACAATTTTGCATGTCGCTCTCTTTTTGGCCTGGCATCAGCCTGAGAAAATCTTTTAGCCTATAATTTGAGTTTTTTAAGTGGCAGCACACAGAACTGCTTTCAACGAGTGAAAGAAAACACCATCTTTCTAACCTGTTTATGTCTGCTCCTAACTCAGAAATAGTCAAGGCTATAAACTTCCAACACCTTTTAGACATTGAGCCTGAACGAGATCTAGTGCCTAGAACTAATGTTACATTACAATCTGTAATGTTTTAATCATTCAGTTCATCCATCCTGGCTATTATGGGCTTATTTCTACTGATTTTTGCATTGCCAGACCCTCGGCAGGTGTAGATTGGTGTGTGACCCCCCCCCCCCCCAGGGTCACCTGCAGGGGAACTGCTGGTTTGACCCTAGTGTAACTGCTCTGCCTTCATTGGCCTCCCTCCTGGTTTATTCCTGTGAAAGTGAGAAGCGAATCAGGCTGTGTAACTTGTGTGGGGGAAGCCTTCCTGGCTCTGTGACAGAACTATTACAGGTCAATTAGTTAGCAACGGGACCTGCTTGGCACGCAGTGGCAATTCAGAGACAGAGCAGCCATTCTAATTCTGCCTCTTTGCAGAGATGGTTTTATTTTCATTTTGGAAATTTGTGCTACATTTCTACAAAATACAATGGTGAGAAATCAGAATCCCAGCTATTCTGAGCCACGCTGGCCATGCAACAGCTGGTGTAAAGCTGCCGGATCCAGCCTGCACCAGTCCCATCTCAGTTCCCTGCGGATGGTGTGTTTTGGGGAGAAAGAGAAAAGGCTGGGACCACCTTTTACCTTCCCCAGAACAGTACCTGGAGATTACGGGCAGCTGTGTGTAAATTAGAGTAGCATTTGGGCTGCTTTAGCATAGGCCAAGTGCTGAGCTGTGTCCAGGATCAGGGGAATGTAAAGGTAGTTTACAGCTGGGCACCCTGCGCAGCTCAGCTGTATGAGTGAATTGGGCCCAAGATACCTAATTCTTACCAAAATATACAGTGCTATCTTAGGGAGTAAATGGGCACACCCTGAATGTGTGCATGGGCCAGATTATGCATCTGCATAGGTGTGTTCACCCCTAGTTGGTGCAAGCCCCTGTGCATACACGGGAAGAAGTCTGGCAGATGCATGTGTACACATGCACAGTGTTAGTGTTTGATTTAATGTATTGATGAGACATCTAATAAACAAGACTCAATCAGTTTGATTAGTCAAAGACAAAGCAGCACAACACGGAAGGGAAAGGGTTAATTCTTTACCAATCTGATCTGGAAAGCAGTGTCTCTAAGCCATTATGGGGACAAGGTAGGGGAGGTGATATCTTTTATTGGACCAACTTCTGTTGGAGAGAGAGCAGGGGTGAAAGTAACTTAAAGGACTTACCGGTACGCCGGAGTCCTGAGCAGGGGCGTGGCCTCAACCGGAAGAGGCGTGGCCTCAACAGAAAGAGGCGGGGCCTGTAAAGATTTAAAGGCCCTGGGGCTCTGGCTGTGGCTGGGAGCCCTAGGGCCTTTAAATCACCCCAGAGCTACCAGCTGCAGAGGTGGCTGGGAGCCCCAGGGCTCGGGGCAGATTAAAAGGCCCGGGGCTCTGGCCGCTGCAGAGCTCTGGGCCCTTTAAATCACCGCGGGAGCCTGGCTGCCGGAGCTCCGGCGGGGATTTAAAGGGTGTGGGGCTCCCCGCAGCAGCTGGAGCCCCGGGCCCTTTAAATCAACGCCGCGGAAGCCGGTCCAGTCCGGCACGGTATACTGACTCTTGCCGGTATGCCGGACCGGACTGGCTTACTTTCACCTCTGTGAGAGAGACAAGCTTTCGAGCTCCACAGTGCTCCTCGTCTTCTGAAATCGTGTCTCTTTCACCAGCAGCAGTTGGTCCAGTCACCTCTTCCGCCTTGTCTCTCTAAAATCCTGGGACCAACACGCCTACAACAACACCCAAGTTGTTTACAACATACAGAAGTATTCACGCATTACCCAAGACTTACACACCTCTTCTTATCAGTTTCTTATCTTTGGAATATATTTTTCAAGGCACAAAGACATCAGACCAACCATCCTTAGAGCTCTGGACCAGCACCTGGTGCAATTTGACAGGCCCTAACAAGAGCTACATCTTACCCTAGGCAATTCCTACTGTGATGGGGTGTTCACGCCATACCAGCCTTGAATGGGTTAATGAGACTGAGAAGGGCCACACCTGAGGGGAATTAGGCTAGCTAAACTAGGAGAGAGCACCAACGGTTAAAAAATAGTGTGTGCTCAGCACCCACCAGCAGCCCTGCAGATCAATTCCTCCCCCCCAGCCCCGCCGAGCAGTTCCTTTCACTCCCTCCCAGTGCCTCCCACCCACTGCGATCAGCTGTTCAGCGGCGTTCAGCAGGCACTGGGAGGGAGTGGAAGGAGCTGCTCGGCAAGGCTGCCTGCGGACGAGGGGGGAGGGGGAGCACTTGGGGGAAAGGGTGGAGTGGGGACAGGGCAGGGGCTGAGTGTGGGGTGGGAAGAGGCGGGGCAGGGGTGGAGGGTTGGGGAAAGGGGTGGAGTGGGTGCGGGGCCTGGGGCAAAGCAGTGGTCGAGGACCCCTGGGAACTGGGGAAGTTGGTGCCTCTGTTTATGATAAAGCCAAGAAGCTGGCAGCTAAAGGAGGCTACAATGTGGAGGCCTGTGGTCAGGGGCGCTGGAACAGGGAGGGCCAAGGGGACATGGTCCCATCACTTTTTACAGGAAGTAAGGGAGAGCGATGCAGGGGAGGGGGCAGAAAGGAGTGAGTGGAGGCAGGGTTTTGGGGGGAAGAGGCTGTGCTGTAGCAGAACCTCAGGGGAAGTGGGGTGTGAGGGCAGGGCCTCAGGGGGAAAGGACGGCATTGGGGGCGGGGCCACGGTTTAGGCACCGGTGGCCCCCCCACTTTTAGGGAGCTTCCACCGCTCCTGCCTATGGTCACTGTCTAGTCTTAGAGAGGAAAAGGAGGAAACTAGGGGGAGATTAGAAGCCCTGGAGTGCTGGCCCTGGCCCTCAGGGAAGGACAAACCCAGAGGAGGCTGGAGAAAGAGCCTGATGGAGGTGAAGTAGGAGCAGCCCAGGAAATGGTAGCAAGGTTTGGGACTGCAGACCTTAGCTGCTGGTTGTGGGGTCCCTGGGCTGGAACCTGGAGTACAGGGTTCCCCAGGTTCCCCTACCAGTCACTGGGGAAGTGGCACAGATTGAACAGTGGGACTCTGGTGCCCAGAAGGGGCAGATGATAGTGACCTGGCCGGAGGGCCAAGCCACAAAGAAAGAGCAAGTAATGACAAGAGAGTACCCTGAGTCGCAGAGAGAGAGGCAGCACTGAATTGCCAAAGTCATAAAGAGGGTACATAGCACACAGAAAGTTCAACCCAGCTCCCTGAATTCCTAGGTAAGAACCCTAACCCATAGGCCACTTTTTCTCAATGCTGTTAAAATGGCTTGTCAGCAGTTTCACTTTTAGACTAGGAAAATATTGCCTTTCACCACGGACCTCTTGTTTTACTTGCGTCCAAATTAGAAGAGGCTGCAAGTCGCTACAATGTGGTGGCTGCCGTGACAAGAGATGGTGACCTTCTCCATTTCCTCAAGGAGGATTTTCTTAACTGCAGTCACGTGTGCGGGTGACTCAAGATACGCATTAGTGCAGTCTCTTGGCTGAGTGTCTTACTGTCTTCATCCCCAACCCCTTCTGCATCCCTGTGTCATTGTCTCCTCCTGCTCTTCTCTTAGAGCTGGTCTACACTGGCAGGGGGGGAGGAGAGGGGGGAGGTGTCGATGTAAGATACACAGCTTCTCCTACGAGAATAGCATAGCTGAAGTCGACGTATCTTAGATCGATTTACCTCGCGTCCTCACGGTGCAGGATCGATGGCTGCAGCTACCCCGTCGACTTCGCTTCCGCCTCTCGCTCTGGTGGAGTTCCAGAGTTGATGGGATAAATCGATCCCCGAATGCGCTCCCCGTTGACTCCGGAACTCCACCAGAGTGAGAGGCGGAAGCGGAGTCGACAGGAGAGCCACGGCTGTTGATCCTGCGCCATGAGGATGCGAGGTAAATCGATCTAAGATACGTCGACTTCAGCTACGCTATTCTCGTAGCTGAAGTTGCGTATCTTAGATTGATCCCCTCCCCTAGTGTAGACCAGCCCTTAATGTAGGCTCCAACCCTGTCTCCGGATCCCCTCACACAGACCTCCTGCCTCCATGCACTGTCCCACTGAATGGAACGATGCTCAGGTGAAGAAGACCAGGCCCTTAGAGAAAAACAGAAGCTGCACTTGATCTCCCACGTGCTCGTTATGCGCTGGCTCCTCATCGTGAGCGGTTGATCACAACTGCGGTCTCTGTGAAAGTGCCTTCGCTTTGATGAAATCAGCTATGAAATCAACCTTGGCTTGTTAGGTTGAGCGTCTTATAGTGGTAAAACATCCCGGATTGCTCTATGAGCATGTACAATACTTTTCAGTTGCACTATATTGTTTCTCTAGAGAAATAATAACTGCTGTAGGCCAGTCATACGGCGAGGCCACATTTATAGGTGGTGTTGGAAGCTTTGACTTGCAGGCCTTTTCCTTTTAACTTTTCCAGGGGATGTGCACTTCAGGGAGGAGGCAGGGTGATTTCTAAAGTGCACCATGCTGTGCATTAATTGGTCCAAGTAGACTCTGCTAGTGAAAACTAGTCTCCCTAGTGTGCTTTAATGTAGTACTACAACACTGGATTAACACAGCCTAGGGAACCTTTAGTGTGCACCAGCAGGGTCCATACGGACCTATTAATGCACAACACATGAGTGCATTTAAGAAATCACAGGGTTGGAGCTGTCCTGTGTATCACCCCACTGGGTGGCCAAGCCCTAACTCTGTCCCCTTCCAGTGAACCCTTCCCTGCCTTGGTTTGTAGATGGAAAACAATGCAATGGGCCTCACTGTCATTTGCCTGAACGCCTCTTTACATCACTCTGGCAGTTAGGGTTGCCAATTTTGATTGGACCTATTCCTGGAGGTTTTATCACAGCATAATCTTTAATTCCTGGAGACTCCAGGACAATCCTGGAGGGTTGTCAACCCTGATGGCAGTGTAAAGTGGCCTTAATGGACACTCACTTTAGGGGTTTAGAGACGTAAATGAGAGTCAAACCTAGGGCTGCTCTACACCAGGAGCTACATCAACATAGCTACATCTCTCAGCAGTGTGAAAAATCCACACCCCTCAGAGACGTAGCTATACCAACCTAATCCTGGTGTAGACACTGCCAGGTCAATGGAAGAATTCTCCTGTCAACCTAGCTACCGCCTCTCGGTAGACCTAGCTACTGCCTCTTGGGGAGGTGGGTTACCTACGGTGATGTTAGATGCAGTATCACTGTAGCATTTCATGTGTAGACTTAAATGAGCACAGTCTGCTTTTGTGCCTTTTAGTCCATCTTCTCCCAGCAGGTCGGTGTATGCTCTCATTCCTTCCCACTCACAGGGAATCAGAGTACCATGACAGGTTTCAGAGTAGCAGCCGTGTTAGTCTGTATCTGCAAAAAGAACAGGAGTACTTGTGGCACCTTAGAGACTAACAAATTTATCTGAGCATAAGCTTTCGTGGGCTACAGCCCACTTAATCGGATGCATGTAGTGGAAAATACAGTAGGAAGATATATATATACACAGAGAACATGAAACAATGGGTATTACCATACACACTATAAGGAGAGTGATCAGTTAAGGTGAGCTTTTATCAGTAGGAGAGAAAAAGAAGTGGTAATGAAAATGGCCATTTCCAGCAATTGACAAGGAGATATGAGGAACTGGGGGGTGAGGTGGAGGGAAATAAGCATGGGGAAATAGTTTTACTTTGTGTAATGGCCCATTCACTCCCAGTCTTTCTTCAAGCCTAATTTAATGGTGTCCAATTTGCAAATTAATTCCAATTCAGCATCTCTCGTTGGAGTCTGTTTTTGAAGTTTTTTTGTTGTAATATTGTGACTTTTAGGTCTGTAATCGAGTGGCCAGGGAGATTGAAGTGGAGTACCATGAGTTTGTCTAATCGTCTTTAACTTTGACTATGGAGTATTCCTCAGGATTCTGCAGTTGATTTCTGGTTTCTTTGTTGTTAATAATCTTTCTTCCCTATCTGGTCACTCCTGGTTATTGCACTAGATTTGTGGATGAGTCTTTTGTAAGACCTAATGAACAAGTTTTCCACAATGACTCTGTGTTTGTTTGGTCCGGAACATTGGATACATTTAACACCTCCTGATTTTCTTACTCTTTCACATGAGATGCACCGGGGTGCTTTCCCACCTCAGTTTTGCACCTGTTGCCCACAGAAGGAATTTTGCAGAGGTACATCTCTATAATTTCTCAGCTGTGTAATCTACAGCTAGCTCATATAAAATAATTGCATTCTATATCTGGAGCTAATTATACCAGTCAATTCTCCAACTGCATCCCACTCTCCAAACAAAGGCACTCTCTCAAGTCCGATTTATTTTTAGATCCCTCCTCTCCAGCCATGTGTATTGCTATAATTTGTCCATAAATATCTGAAACCATTTTTATCAGACTGGTGTGAGCCTTCAGCTTTCCCCAGCTTTGCTCCGGACATGTGTGGGACCTCAGTCTGAATATCCTCCACAAAGCTCTCTTCCTTGCTAACCTGGTATGGGAGACAGAAATGGATGAGAGACGACCAATCTTGCTTGAAGTTTGCTATTATTTAAAACAAAATATAAATGTCTTCCCCTGCCCTAACCTCCAGCCCCAAAGCCAACATGACCAGAGGCCCAGTCATCCTCCTGCACTCAATTTGCTTTGTATGTTTACATGGCTCAGTTCCTTAGCCTCACCTGGATGGGGCCTCGGGAATGTATTCTCTGGGTGAATGTTCAGGCCAGCTGGCCATTTTGTTAGTGCACTGGTCCCCAAACTTTTCAGGGTCACGGCCCCCCCTTACCCCTGTCTGCGCCCCCCACCCCCAGGAGCTGGACCTGGGAGCAGGGAAGCGGCTCCCGGGGTGGAGGGGGACGTGGCCAAGGGAAGGGGGCCGAAGCTGGGGCTGCAGTTGGGAGGTCTGAGTCTGGGAACCAAGCTGCAACTGGGGGCTGAGGCTGGAAGTGGAGCCATGGCCGGGCCATGATTGGGGGCCGAGGCTGAGGGTGGGGCCAGGAGCTGGGTCCATGGCTGGGGATGGGGATGGGGCTGGAGCAGAGCTGAGGCCGGAGCGGGGATGGGTGGCACTCCCTCCCTGCCCCCGGGGGCGGGGCCTGGCTCAGGCCCCAATGTGCCCCCCTGAATGTTCCTCCATGCCCCCGTAGGGGGTGTGCTCCACAGGTTGGGAACGACTGGGTTAATGAAAGGGCATCATTTCATTTAGCAAATACACCATTCAAATTGTGCCATGTCTCACTCTTAGGGCCTGGGTCTGGAAGGAGCTGCTGAGCAGGGCCACCCAGAAGGGGGGCAAGTGGGGCAATTTGCCCCAGGCCCCGGACTCTGCAGGGGCCCCGCGAGCCCTGGCCCGGCGGCGGTCCGGGTCTTCGGCGGCGGGGGCCTCTTCAGTGCTGCTGAAGACACGGAGCGACTGAAGGGCCCCCCGCCACCGAAATGCTGCCGAAGACCCGGACCGCCGCTGGGTGAGTACAAGCTCCGCAGCTCCCCTGCTTTGCCCCAGGCCCCCTGAATCCTCTGGGTGGCCCTGCTGCTGAGCGCCCTCAGATCTTACCCCAGTCAGCGGGTGCCGATGGAGCTGATCAGCTTGCAGAATCATAGAATATCAGGGTTGGAAGGGACCTCAGGAGGTCATCTAGTCCAACCACCTGCTCAAAGCAGGATCAATCCCCAACTAAATCATCCCAGCCAGGGCTTTGTCAAGCTGGGCCTTAAAAACCTCTAAGGAAGGAGATTCCACCACCTCCCTAGATAACCCATTCCAGTGCTTCACCACCCTTCTAGTGAAAAAGTTTTTCCTAATATCCAGCCTAGACCTCCCCCACTGCAACTTGAGACCGTTACTCCTTGTTCTGTCATCAGCCACCACTGAGAACAGTCTAGATCCATCCTCTTTGGAACCCCTTTTCAGGTAGTTGAAAACAGCTATCTAATCCCCCCTCATTCTTCTCTTCTGCAGACTAAACAATCCCAGTTCCCTCAGCCTCTCCTCATAAGTCATATGCTCCAGCCCCCTAATAATTTTTGTTACCCTCCGCTGGACTCTTTCCAATTTTTCCACATCCTTCTTGTAGTGTGAGGCCCAAAACTGGACACAGTACTCCAGATGAGGCCTCACCAATGTCGAATAGAGGGGAATGATCACGTCACTCGATCTGCTGACAATTCCCCTACTTATACAGCCCAAAATGCCGTTAGCCTTCTTGGCAACAAGGGCACACTGTCACCTCATATCAAGCTTCTCGTCCACTGTAACCCGTAGGTCCTTTTCTGTAGAACTGCTGCCTAGCCATTCGGTCCCTAGTCTGTAGCAGTGCATGGGATTCTTCCATCCTAAGTGCAGGACGCTGCACTTGTCCTTGCTGAACCTCATCAGATTTCTTTTGGCCCAATCCTCTAATTTGTCTAGGTCCTTCTGTATCCTATCCCTACCCTGCAGTGTATCTACCACTCCTCCCAGTTTAGTGTCATCTGCAAACTTGCTGTTGCTGCAGTCCACACCATCCTCCAGATCATTAATGAAGATATTGAACAAAACCGGCCCCAGGCCCGACCCTTGGGGCACTCCGCTTGAAACCGGCTGCCAACTAGACATGGAGCCATTGATCACTACCCGTTGAGCCCGACGATCTAACCAGCTTTCTATCCACCTTACAGTCCATTCATCCAGCCCATACTTCTTTAACTTTCCGGCAAGAATACAGAGCCAGAGCCATAGTCACGATGCCCCCTCTGCACTCTGCCCTGCGCTGCCTCCCTGATGGCACACAGCGCAAGAGACCTTGTCCTGTACAAAGATGGATGGGGGCACTAAGAGAGACTTGCAGCTATCCCCCTGCTTGCCTGCCACCAGGGGAGGACTGCCCTGGGCAGGATGGGTATAGGCTAGGGGGTTTCCTGATTTCTTTGCCATCTTGAACAGGGGATCTGTGATATGGTTCCTCACCAGACTCATGTTGTGATAGTACTCTCCACAGGACCCATCTCTCTCCTGGACACTAGCGCTCTTTTCCAGTCATTTCAGAGCCAGTGATCCCTCCCCTCCTCTTCACCCTCCCCACTCAAGGCTTCTCTCTCCTGGATATTGCTCTCCAGAGCTCCCCTCCCATGAGGCTTTTTGCTGGCCCCCCATATCTGGTTGTAATAGCAATTCACAGGGGTTCTACTTTCTTCCTATAGATCTCCCCATTACAGACCTGACCAGCTAGGATGGCTATATGCTGCAAACAACCATGAACAGCCCTGTCCCCTTCTTCTCCTCTATGAGCTAGAGTCTCCAAAGTCAATTTGGGTGCTTGGCTTGAGGCATCTTAAAGTGGCCTGGTTTTGAGAGGGCAGCTGCTCAGCGCTCTCTGCCCATCAGGCCCCTTTGAGGTGTCCCAAGTTGGACACCCCCAAAATTGCAGAAGCCAAATTCATTAGTTACTCTGGAAAATCTTGGCCTAAATCACTTTCCCCTAAAAAGGTTGATGCTTTGGGCTGGGCCCTTGGGCCTAATCCCTCCCAGCTGTCTGGCAGCACAAAGGGGATGGTACGCCAGCTTGATAAGCCTTGGGTAGAGCATTCTCCAGCTGGCACGAAACCAAAGTACCTAGCGCTCTGTTATTTACCCCTTCGCATAAAGCACAAACCAGGAGCACCCAGTGAAATTAAAACAAACATAAGGAAGTATTTCTTCACACACCGCACAGTCATCCTGTGGAACTCATTGCCAAAGAATGTTGTGAAGGCCAAAAGTATAACTGGGGTTCAAAAAAGAAATAGGTAAGTTCATGGAGGATAGGTGGCCAGGGACGCAAGGTGGTCAGGGATGCAACCCCATGCTCCGGGTGTCCCTAAATCATGGCCTGCCAGAAACTGTGATTAGATGACTAGGGATGGATCGCCAGAAAATTGTGCTGTTCCATTCATTAGAACATAAGAACGGACTGGGAACGGACAAGTCTTCTCCCTGCTCCCCACCGGGTACAGGAGGGCAGCAGCTAGTGCTGGCTTTACACCACTGCACGTTGGCAAGGAGCAGGGGGCATAACAGAAGAACATAAGAACAGCCATAGTAGGTCAGACCAAAGGTCCATCTAGCCCAGTGTCCTGTCCACTGACACTGGCCAATGCCAGGTACCCAGGACTGGAGCACTTATGGGGAAAAATTAGCAGGTGCTCCACACCCACCGGCAGCCAAGCTCCCCCCCCTCGCCTCCTTCTCCCCCCCAGCACGCTGCGTCCCTGCTCCTCCCCCTCTCTTCCAGCGCTTCTCTCCCCCCCCCCCGCTGCCTAACAGCTGTTTGGCAGCACTTAGGACTTTCTGGGAGGGAGGGGGAGGAAGCGGATAAGAGGCAGGACAGGGGCAGGGACTTAGGGGAAGGGAGTGGAATGGGGTGGAAAGGGGCGGGGCTACGGTGGGAAAAGGCAGGGTGGGGTGGGGACTTTGGGGAAGGAGAGGAATGGGGGTGAGGTGAGGGCAGTGCAGGGGCAGGAAGAGGTGGGGCAGGGGCAGGGGCAGGGGCAGAGCCAGCGTGGGGGTCAAGCACCCACCGGGCAGAGGGGAAGTTGGCGTTTATGTTCATCAGCCCTATTGACCAGCCACACCGGGCTCACTACAGTTTTGGAGGCAGAAGGAGACTCGTGGGAAAGTGCTAGTGAAATGGGATCAGTGAAAAGTCCTGCTGTGCCAGGGACAGCTCTGCACAGGAGGCACCGTCAAGGTGCAGCAGAGACGCAGGGGCTGGTGGGAGCGCTGAAGTGAGGCAGCAGGTCGCACATGATTCAGCACATGAGCAAGGCAGAGAGCTGCACTTACAAGTGCTGGCATTCCAGCAGCACGGCACTGTGACGGCTCATACTGAGTTACTGAAAGGCATGGCCTGGTGTTCATTGCAAAGAGAATTGGCTTGCTCACTTGGCCAGGCTGCCTTGGAAAGCCAGGGCAGGTGTGTGTGAGAGCATGGGTGTGTAGGGAGATGGAGGTTCCTTGGTGCCAGCGAGTCTGGGAACAGCAGCCCTCGGAAAGGCAGTCTGCATTCCAGGGCCCTGCAGCTGAGGCAGAGCACGCGCCCATTTATCCTGGGGTGGGGGGAGAAGCAGAAGAAAGGAGTTGGAGAAGGAAGCAGTTCAGAGCCTGGCAAAGTGGGTGCCTAGGAATGCTTGTTGGGAACAGGATCAGAGAACAGGGGTTGCATTATCTGGGAAGCCTAAGCAAGGCCAAGAGAAAGAAAAAAAAAACAACAACTGGGATGAGGAGAGAGAGAGAGAGAGAGAAATGAGCAGGTTCAACTCCAGAGGCCCTGGGAAGGTGTGCAGAGTCAAAGCAACAACCCAGGAAAAACACTGTAACTGACGAGCATCTTGGAGGAATATGCCCAGGACCAATAAGGGCCCAGCCAGGGCAGATAGGAGACAGAGATACAGGGTGTGTGTGTGTGGGGGGGGTTAATGCCTCCAGGCGATAGCATACAGGAATAGGGGAGGATGACAAGGGTCATGCCGAAACAACAGCATTTACGAGATATGGACATTCTGAGGCAGGCAGCAACATCTCCAAATGTCACTTGGGGCCACCTGCAGGCAGGCTAGAAACTAAACCATGGTTGTGTGCATATGTGTGTATATATATAAACTCTCCAGTGGGGCACGAACCCAGGACCTGCAGCACCAGCCTCAAGTGCTCCAACTAAAGGATTAACTTTGGTAGTTATCAGAAACAAGCAGGTTTTTATCCTCCCTGGGGCCAGTCACTAGGGAGAGACATAATTGCAGTGGGACAGTCATGACCCCCTGACACCTGCTTGTCACCCCACTGAGAACCACAACCCGCATGATGAGGACTCCTGAGCTGTTGTTTCAGGCTGTCTGCAGCCAGGCAGGCAGTGCTGCATTGGTCTATGCTTAATTCACACTTTCAAGGTGAAAAGCCACAAGCATAGGGGCTAGAAACATTTTTTTTCAATGGAAGGGTAAGAGAGGGTGATTATCACCCCCTGCCCAAGAAACCTGTTCACACCTGTCATCACTCCCAGGTTGAGGATGCATTAAGCCATCAGTTTCTTCCTACTCAGCTGAGCTCCCTTCACAGTTCTTATAAACTTTGCTACGTCTTGTAGGATGAGCGGACACCTGAGCCAGATGTGAGGGCCCTCAGCTAGCTAGACAGCAACATTTGCCTTGTGACGGCTCCCTCCTTATAGGTCACTGGGACAAGGATGGAGATGAATTGAGGTGGAGTATGTTTGCCCATCACCAGCTAGAGCACTTCTGGGCTCCTGCCCGGTGTTGAGAGCACTTGAAAAGCGGTGAGATTCCAGGGCACTGCAGGCAGCCTGCAGGGCTGTTTTATTCTGTGATGGTTTTTGGTTTCATCAGCAAAACTTCACCCATCGCTTCCCCCACAAAAAGGTAAGGGCAGCTGAGCAGATTGTATGGACCCATCACCCCTGTATCTTCACTGTTGCAAGGGCTTTTGCACAAGCTTCCGACTGGCCAATGCACAGAATTTAGCTATGGCACACGACTCCCTGGAAATGCATGTGATTTAGCTACTATGTGTGACTCTTACTAGGCCATTCATGGGATGCAGCCACATGCCTCCTGCTGGGAGATGCACAGGATACCACTCATGAGAGGCATTGCACTGGGACTCAGGAGATCTGGCTTCAGTTCCTGGATCCCCACAGATTTCCCATGACACTGGACAGATCAGGCAATCTCTCTGTGCCTCCATCCGTAAAATGAGGGTGATGACACATCCTGAAACTGTCCTGTCTTTTTAGACACAGGCTCTTCAGTGCAAGGGCTGTCGCTCCCTATGTGATTGTATGGTGCCTAGCACACAGCAGCCCTAAAACAGGCCAGTTCTAGGGCAGGGTGAGCAGGGCAGGCACCCTGGGTGCCTTCTTCCAGGGTTTGGGGTTTTTTCCCCTCCACTCTGGTTTTGCTTCACTGATTGGTTTGGTTTTTGGGGGGTGCTGAAAACATTTTCCACCCTGGCTGGCTAAATAGCTTGGGCCACTCATGGCCCTGATCTTGGTTATGGTCTCTAGGCACCAATAATAAATAATAATAATGCAGCCACTTGATTCTCACAGGGAGAGGCATGGGCTGGAGCCACAGAACTCCCATCAAACATGCGGCCAGTTCTGAATCCACTGAAAATGCAGCTGTTCATGTCTCTCTGTCCCTTAGACATATCTACATGTGTGCAGAGGGAACTGAGACTTGCTAAGTGACTAAAACATAGTTTGATCATATTAAATGACACTCTTCCTCCCCACACCCCTAGCACTGATGGGACATCCTGTTCAGGAGACAGGCTAGAGATCCTATTGTTCACCCAGGAGGAAACACCTAGGCAGAAAATCTGCGTGTGACCATGGTAATTATATCGAAATCCAAGGATTCGGTACCCAGGAAGACACTGGAAATCATTACACAGTATGAGCCTCAGTGAGAACGTTACTTCAGACCAATTCTCTTTCTCAACAGATTCAGCTTTATTGTTATTTCTTTATTTGACATGATTCTTAGTGCATCCTTTCAAAGAAACTATCAAACTGTACAAAGAAACAAAGAGATCAAAAGAAGAGGTGAGGTAAAAGAAGAGGTAAAATTGGGCGGAGGCTTTTAAAGTGGTAAGAAACATTATGGAAACCCAATAGTCTATAAACTCTCAAAATTTGACAAGAGTCCAAACAAATCTCTTTTTTTCCTTAAAAAAAAGCTGCAAAAATATAAACTGTAAATTACTGTAATTAGCAGCTACAAGATCCTTTAAAACTGGAACTTGGTTACTGTGAACATGCCTAGAAAACGAAATGAAAATAAATAAATAAAGTGCCATGGGCCTTTGAAATGCAGTGGAATCATTTCTATTACAACAGCAAATAATTGGACCACAGACAACAGAATGAAACAGAAACACAATATCCCGTTGAAAGAGTATAGTATGCTCAGCAAAATGGATTTAAGTACAATACAAATGGACAGGGGTTAGGTTTCCCACCTGCCCCAGTCACGTAGCGAAGCTTGTATCTGCAGGACTGCTGCTCAGATGGGGCCTCCATCCAAAGCGGCCGAAGTTATGGACACAAAAGAAGCAGTGGTTCAGCTATTTAGGTTAATAAGCGTCAACAGTAGAGCAATGTGTCACAGCAAAGCCATATGGGATTTCATTGCAAAACAAAAAAGAAACAGAGGCGACTGCATTTTTAAAAACATTCTGCTACGTTATGAAGCCCCCTGTATTTTCGAATCGCCTTCCTGACAATGCTTCCCAGCCATCTTGCCTTCGCAGTGTTGGACCTTGACATCCAGTTTCAAAACCATTTAAAAGTTTCCTTATATATATTTATTTATATATATTTATATGTATAAAAACCAAGCAATAGTGCCCGAGATACCACTATTGCCACGCACAGATCACTTTTTGCACGCACATGGTAATAACACTTTTTGATTCTCAGTAAATATCCCGCCAAACCTGTATTATTGCAATATGGAGAATTTTGCTCCTCGATGTTGTGTTTCTTCCTGCTGTTTTGTTGTAAGTGCTGCTGGTGCTGCAGACCTGCTGCTGGTTGTTAAAAAGGAACAGATTCTAGACTCCGAGAACTTGTCATGTCTCCATATTGCCAGAAACTGCAGGAGTCCGGAAACTCCAGTGATGCAAGGGAGAGCTGCTGGAGAATGAGCAGCCCAGCCCTTGTACAAAGAATGTGTCCCTTTATTGTATGCACACAGGGAGCAGTAGTAAATGAAATACTGAAGGGGGTACAGATGTGAAGAGAAAGTAGAGAGTCAATGACACTGAAATCTCAGGGCACTGGGGAAAAATTAGGAAAGTGTAAAGCTTCTTTGATTTCTTTCGCTGGATCAGAATCCACGTCTTGTACATCTACCGGTTTTGTTCATATGGTTTCCTAGGTATAATTGTGCTCATCGATCTAGTCAAGGAGTACTAAGCCTCACTGATTGATTTCGCCCGCACTAGCGTTACCTGTTAAGTGTTCTGCTCTATAACGTCCTTTTCCACCTTGCTGTGTACAGACAAGTGTCCTTGGCTCAGGGAAGGGCTTGAATGTGTCTTCCGCAAGGAGATATCATCAGCTTCCACCATGAAAAGGCTGGCTTCGATTTTCTCCAGATCATCTGTCCCGACTTTTATCTTCACGCACAGCAGGTTAATGTATGTCTCGTAGCGGCTCTTCTGCAGAGGGAAACAGAACAAGACAAACAGCTGGGTAATAGGGAAGGAGTGGGGCAAAGATGTGCTGAGAATGCTGAAGGTATCCAAGAATGAGCTGGGGCAATTATATATCACCTGCATACAACAATGCACCGGGAGAACCTTTTTGCTTTCAGGCAGGGTTCAGTCAGACATGGATTGACTCAACCTTGTGGTATATAAGCGTGGTGGCAATCAAAGCAAAGAGTGGGATTGTTGCTAATAGCAATATGTTTATTCTATGCCCACTGTGCAATAAGCCTTTACCTACGGGGGGGAAGGATAGCTCAGTGGTTTGAGCACTGGTCTGCTAAACCCAGGGTTGTGAGTTCAATCCTTAAAAGGGCCACTTAGGGGTCTGGGGCAAAATCAGTACTTGGTCCTGCTAGTGAAGGCATGGGGCTGGACTTGATGACCTTTCAAGGTCCCTTCCAGTTCTAGGAGATAGGATATCTCCATTATTATTATTTTTTTATTACCCATATGTAAATACACCAACACTGGTGAAAAATTAACCAGTAACCATAATAGTGTTCGACTCTCTGATTTCTTGTGACGGTAACTACAATCTGTAGGAGGAAGTATTAGTTCTAATATAGACTCATAGACTCATAGACTTTAAGGTCAGAAGGGACCAGTATGATCATCTAGTCTGACCTCCCGCATGATGCAGGCCACAAAAGCTGTCCCAACCCCTTTCCCTTGACTCTGCCGTTGAAGTCCCCAAATCCTGTGGTTTAAAGACTTCAAGTTGCAGAGAATCCTCCAGCTAGCAACCCCCGCCCCATGCTGCGGAGGAAGGCGAAAAACCTCCAGGGCCTCTGCCAATCTACCCTGGAGGAAAATTCCTTCCTGACCCCAAATATGATTTTAGATTTAGCTGTGTGCCATTAACTGGTTCATGATTACCCTTAAATGCTCCATTTTCCTTTTGCGCTTTGTATTTAATTTCAAGGCTAGATTAGGTCAGTTTTTTGTGGTCCCTCCTAACGTGTAAGTCCTGCTGCACCTTGGACCATCTTCACTGCCTTTGCTGGACCTTCATAACCTCTGCGAGCTGCCCAGACTGGAGCACCATGCTCCCAGGGTGACATTCCCTTGTTTCATGAGTTAACTGATATATAGCACTGGCTCTCTGCATACAGGTGAAGTTCAGATGAAGATGGGCCATTCTTCACCTTAATGTGACTCTCAAGTGCTCAATATTTTCTACCCCAAGCCCACTTTGGGCATCTTTAGCTACTGCCCCACGTGGCTCCATCCATCAGGATTTTCCTAATGGACCTATGTCCAGGTACTTTTTCTTAGAGAACCCTGTATTTCAGAACCCATCAGCGTAGGTGAGAGGTGTAAGTCAGTGGTTCTCAACCATGGGATATGAAGAGGTCTTCTAGAGGGTACATCAACTCATCTAGATATTTGTCTCATTTTACAACAAGCTACATAAAAAAGCACTAGTGAAGTCAGTACAAACTAAAATTTCATGCAGACAATTATCAGAGGGGTAGCTGTGCTAGTCTGTATCCACAAAAATAATGAGGAGTCCGGTGGCACCTTAAAGACTAACAGATTTTGTAAGCTTTTGTGGGTAAAAACCCCCACTTCTTCAGATGCAGACAATGACTTGTTCATACTGCTCTATATACTATACACTGAAATGTAAGTACAATATTTATATTTCAATGGTAAATGAGAAAGCCAGCAATGTTTCAGTAATAGTGAGCTGTGACATTTTTGTATTTTTAAGTCTGATTTTGTAAGCAAGTGGTTTTTCAGTGAGGTGAAACTTGGGGATACGCAAGAGAAATCAGACTCCCGAAAGGGGTACAAACATCTGGAAAGGTTGAAAGCCACTGGTTTAAGCCATTTTTTGCCAACAAGGAAGTGTGTCCTTTTCCACTGAGCCAACTGACATTCTGTTTGCGATTGTGGGTCAAGTAGATTGTACACAGGGCTCAGGGACCTGGGTTCTGGTCCTGGTTCTGACACTGGCTTCCTGGATAACCTTGGTTCACACCCAGCAAAGCTAGAAGCTCTGGCCCTCTGTGGGCTCTTCCAAGGTTGCAGAATTTGTAGGTAGCCTAGAATCCTTGGAGCAGCTTTTATGCCACTCCTCCTGTCAGATGTAGGGTGTCTGGCTGCTGGAGTGGGGTGTGACCATGGTTTTCCGATACCTAACTATTGACTGGTCCCCTGGAACTGCTGGCAGTTAGTGTAAGTGAGACCAGTTAGACCCAGGACTGGGGGAGTGTACAGGTCTCTTAAAGCCAACCTTAGCCGCCACTCTGGTCCAGACAGAGGGTCTGACCACCTCCTTTCTGCAGGACAGAGGGACAGTTCAGGGGCCAGGACAGTAGGCTGGGATTTGATGTCTCTCTTTGTTGTCTGTTTTGGAAATTAATACAGAAAATCATTTTATTTAAATTTCAGTGCACAAAAAAGAACATTGCCATCAGTACATACTGCCCTGCCCGACTCCACGGGCCTCGCTGCACGCGCATACACATACACACACACACACATGCGCACAGACACAGACATGCACACACACAGACACACACGCACATGCATAGACACACACGCACACAGACCCACACACACAGACTCACATACACAGACACACATGCACACAGACACACACCCATACAAATGCACACATACACAGACACACACACACACACCCATACAAATGCATACACACACAGACACACGCATAGACCCCTCCTCTCACACACACACACACACACAGACGCACACGCACACAGACACACACACACACGCACGCACAGTAGCTATTCCAGGCTTATCAACTCCCATCAGATTTGTCCAAGGACTCATTTATCACAAGAAAGATGAAAGCTCCTTTACCTCGAATATTAGGTAATGCTCTTTCAGCCTATATTCTTCAGCCTCTTTTGACTTGAGGCTTTTCTCTACAGGATGTAATTTATGCTCTGTTAATTCGTCTGCAATCTGCCTCATCTTACTTTCATGGGACCTCAGCTGTTCCTCCTGTGGAGAGAAGCAAGTCAACTGTTCAGATGTACTAATATGCAAAAACAAGGGCAATGCCAGATTGCAGACGTGGGATTCTTCTTTTCAAGGACGTGCAACATCCAGCTGGAGCTGGGCTTGTGCTCTGTGCTGGAGCCAAATGAATGCATTCAATTCCCAAACTCACCTGAGAAGTAGCAGCCAAAATATTGGCCCCTGAGGAGGATCAAAACCCATCAATCATTACTGTACCTCTGTAATGCAAATATGAACGGGGCCATGTCATTTAACACCCACCCAGAACTGGCTGCATTTCCTGAACTGAGGTCTAGCTCCTCAATGTGATTTAGGCTCCCGGCATCCATCGAGGAGCTGCCTCAGTGTCTTGCTCCTTCAGCAGAACTAGGCATTCCCCTCTGACCTGCAGGATATCTGCCCTTGTGACATGGTATCCCATTGGCTAAAGGTGGAATCCCCCTCCCTGGGGCTCAGTCCTGTAGAGAGCCAGGTTATTGCTCTCTCTCCTGCTGCTGAGGTGTGTTTGTGTTGTATTTGCTGCTCACTGGAGAGCCCTATACAATGCTACAGTGTGCTTGGTATTCTCTGTAGAGCAGTACCAGCTACATGATATCTGCCTCTTATAAAAGCCCATTTCAGAGAGCAGATACCTGCCCCGGGAGTAGCTGAGCATTTTCCAGCAGCACTGCCTCCTGTCATTGCCAGACCACTGCACCAGTTTACCCAGATCAACTGCTCCACTTTCTCCCTGGGGCTCTAATCGCTGATGAGATGGGAGCTCGGAGCCGCCCCGAGCTCCTTTGTGGGCTAGCGCTTGCAGCGCTGAACAGGATGCAGGCAGCAGTAATGTGCTGGATTCAGTTCAGGGAGGAAGATCACTCGAAAAGTCTGCGAGAGTTTAGTTACTTTGATTGGCACCGTACCAGGAGCAAAGGCCAAGGAACCCCAGGGATGGTTTCACAGAGCAGAAAGGTGGATGATGGCAATGGAGGGGGAGTGTTTGTTGCAGACAGGACCAGGCTGCTAAAAGGGTCTGTGTCACTCTCGGCTAGGGCTGGCTGGAACACCAGTTCAGGTTCACAAAGGAATGGAAAGCTTTGGCATTTTGCTTTTGTTCTGCACCTGAACCAATTTTTCATGTAAAGACACGAGAGAGGCCCCAGAATGGCCTGCTGGTTCTGACACTCCTCAGGGAGCTGGGCAACCCACGATGAAGGGCCTGTTCTGTCTGCTCCCAAGCAGGGACTTGAACCTGCATCTCCTACGTTCTAGCCACTGGCTAGAGTCAGCCCCATCTCTTGCTGTCTCTCCTCTGGGACCTGTTCCACTTTGTATAGCTAATAAATATTCATTAGGACAGCAGAGACTCTGGCACCATAGCCCAATGGTAAGGGAGCCAGCTGGGACGTGGTTCAGGTCCCTGCTCCAGATCAGACAGCTGAGGGACTTGAAGCTGGGTCTCTCCTATTGCAGGTGAGCGCCCTGACCACCAGCCTGTTCTGGGGTGGTGTCTCCATCTTTGAGAAACTTTCCTGTTGCCTGCAAAAAGGTCTGGTGTCAGTGGCACTTTGCAACAAAAAAATGTTTGGTCGAAAAAATTCCTGACCATCTGGACTCTTGGCACAATGTTGCAGAAAGAGCATGATTCAGGATGGCCTGATGGGCACAGGGCAAGAGGGAGCAGGACAGAACCAGACAGCAATGGCTGCACGATGCTAAGACTGGCTAGAGCTGAGCCCATGGACATCGGAGACAGGATGACGCAGCATCAAGACCATGGCAGCAAATGATGGAAGAAAAGAGCATGAATAAGGGCAGCAAGAATGACTCCGAAATGGATCCCAGACATTGCAGATGGAAAAGCCCTGCTGTATCAGTGATGACTGGCCCCACCTGAGAACAAAATATGGCATCTGATTACTAAACTAGTTCTCAACGGGCACCTTTAAGTGCTGGTAGTAATAATGTATTCTGACGTTGGCTCTATAAGCTACTGACTTGAAAATTAAATGGGTCTTTCTTCCAGATGCCATTCCCACAAGAGGCAGAGACGACTTCTACTTGCTGCATGGACTGCCAGTCACAGGACAGCCGAGAAAGCTGCCTGAAAAGTAACCAGATAACCACTCCTGGCTGCACTTTACAAAAAAAGGAACCAATTACTAGGCATTGAGGGCCCAATCTGGCTCCACTGAAATCCACGGGCGTTTCGCCATGGAGGTCAATGGGAATAGGGTTGTGCCCTTTGCCCCTGGAAATGGTGAGAAATTGGGAAATGCGCCGAGCAATGGGAGACACACTCTCTGAGAAGAAGGAAGGATTTGGGGGCCAGAACAACCAGCCAGCAGGTTGAGTGTTTTCCTTGAATATGGCCATGTGTGCCAGTGGGCTAATGGGTCAGCATTTAGTTACAACAGGATACTGCGCTACCCGAACACATGCCTTCTGGGTATCTTATTCCTGCTCTGGGGTGGAACGAAGTGTGCAATGCATGACTGGCTGAGCACGTACGCATACCCAGGTTTTCATGAGACCGTGCCCACTCTAACCACGTCCACTGCCCTTCCAGCCTCTATAGACTTAGGCAGGCACCTTTCAGTGTATGCAGGTTGATCCAGCAGTGGCATACAGGTGCGCACATTAGGAGCCAGGATCAGACCCTGTGATTTGCCATGGTGGACCTCAATCTCAGCCCTGCAGATAGGTGGGTGTGACTCACAGGATAGCGTTTATCTGTTAATCGCATGAAGGCTGGGAATGAACCTGAAACAAGCAGCTGATCTATCCTGGCCACATTCAAAAGCATACCCGGCAGCTCCCAAAATCTCATGCTCAGCACTGACCTGCTTTCCAGCCCCTCCCCCTCGCGCATGCATTACCTGGCACAGCTTAGTCATTGAAGATGGCAAGAGGGGACGGCAGAATTTCTTCATGGAGCATATGGCAGCCGGGAAGGCGGGGGCAGAGAAAATAGCAGCCACTAGGTTTATTCTCAGTATCCAGGAGAGCATTTCTTCTTTGCTTCTGTGACAGGGAGAGAGAGTTTGTTTCTGTCATTGCGCTCAGCCCTGCGTGCATTAGGGTTGGTTCTAAGGCAGCCCGTTCTCATGCAGCCTTGCTTTGAAGCCCTGTCTTTCTGCGCACCTTGGATTTGTCGGGTTTGGAACCGAGAAAGTTACCGCTAATTGGAACTGGTTCCTTATTGTCTACAGGATTGTCAGTTACATTTGCTTTTCCCCCTGTAAATTGTCCCAGTGAAAGCCAATAAGACTCCAGCTCTCTGCCTCCACTTTGTCCACACAAACTGACCTACGCCATTCGGTTTTATCCCCAGGCCATGCAGCAATGCCAGCTTCCCATCGATGGGCTCTGCCCTGGTTCTGCACAGCCTGTGTCCTGGGCTGAGAGGGGAATTGAGTCTATGGTCCATTCAGTTCCTGGCTTTTCTGATGAAACAGCCAACAAAGGCGTAGATCATTGCGGATTTGTGGTGGGGATTTGATGCTGTGGAATCCTGTTCACTAGGGACTCACTCAGATCTAGCAGACAAGAAGATCTGTTGGTCTCAGCCCTTGTGATCGCTACCAACCTGGGCTAGATCCAGACAGATGGCCTAGAGGTGACAGACTCCATTTTCCTATTAGCAATTCCCACAGGCTTTAGTCACATAGAGCCTAGGAGAGTCGAAATCGCCACAGGATTTGACCATCTACTGAAGGGTTAGAAACAAATAAACACAGCTGAGAATGTGAGCTCTGGCTTACCTGATCACCCACGGCTGGGCCAGTCCAGTGAGAAATACATTCCATTTCCCTTCAAGTGAGGTCATGGAAGCAAGACACATTTGTAACTGAATTGGGCCTTAAGCATGGAATATCCTGCCAAGCCATCCAAAAGTGCAAACCTAACCATGAGCTCTGCTGTGGACCCTGCCTCCTGCCAGGTGGGCATGCATGCCGGTGACTGTATGCAGTCCATGGTAGCCGGGGGCGAAGCACAAGAGGGGCAGAGAAGTGCGCCACATCCCAGACCCTTATCCCAATGCTGCAGTTCCCCAAGGCCTGATTCTGATCTCACTTGTACTGGTTTTATGCTGCTGTAACTGCAATGGGAGTTACGCCTGATTTGCACGAGTTTAACAGAGATTGGAATCAGGCTCCTGAGTCTGCGCGATGGGTCGGAACCTCTGGCTTCTGTTCTGACTGGAAATACACTGTAAACAGCCTCATTCTCCCAGGCCTTGATTCTGATCTCCCTTGTAGCAGTGTCAATCAGAATAATGCCATGGAAATCAGTGGAGTTACCCCAGTGTAGAACCAAGTAAGTGAGACCAGAATCAGGCATACAGCATTGTGGCCTTTCGCCTTTTGGTCCTGAAAGGAACCAGCAAGTGTGGAGGCTGGAGAAAATGGCCCCCCTACACAAATGGAAACAATACCAGAATAATGAACTGGCAAGGAGTTGGGGCCTAGTCAATAGCCCTGCATGTGACTGTGGGCTCAGCACAGGCCTCACCAGATCTGGGAACTGACAAGCCCAATGACTGGAGTGGGGGATTCACGTCCTACATCTCCAGGGCTAGGTCCTTCCTGAGCTCCTTACTCTGCTTCTGCTCAGTCTTTATGTGGCTAAACCCCATCTGAAGTCAGTGGAAGGGTCCTTAAGTCAGGGCTAAGGAACAGCTGAGTAAGGAGCTCAGGACCTGACTCCTACACATCAAGGATTGTCCACTATTTTGCACCATCATTTGCCCCTGTGGAAGGTGATTTAAAACACGACCATTCAATTTGATCCCTTATTACACCCCCAAAAATTGCCGGTGCCCAGAAACCAGCCTTGAGCCCCAGCTTGGTATTGTTCACATGAGGAATAAAATCAGCCAAATGGGAGTCACCTGGGCTGCACTACGGTACTCACGGAGCTTGGAAGAGAAAAACTCTCCAGTCGGCTGTCTTCAGCTTGAGCACGTTGGATTTTTTGCTGTAGTCAGAGGCTTTGGTGGCTAAGGCGTGGTGAACTCGGATGGCGTTTTTCAGATCCACTTCAGAGAGATCTTTGTCAGGTTTATATTCATCCTGTTACAAAGGAGCATTCATAGGATAATGACAAGGCCAGCAGCTGTGGGTTTCCTTAACAAACCTGCCCTTTTCTCTATCCTGTGCCATAATGACAGAGTACCGAGACCAGGAAAAGGCTCCCCTCTACAGTAAGTGCTGAGGTGATAATGCTAATAATTAACGACATTCTGGCACCTTCTTCCATCATTACATTCACCAAGAAAATGACAAGTGCCACATACCCACAGCCTACCAGAGAACGGACAATACGGGGTTCGTCCTGAAATCTTTATTCACGTGAGTAAAGCCCCTTGAAAGTGAATGGAACTGATTTTCAGCTGCTGTAAATTGGCTTCAGCGCATGGGCTTCTGGAGCTACACTGATTTACACCAACAGAGAAGATCTGGCCCAATGGCTTACGCTTTCCCTCGCAATAGGAGGAAGCGCAGTATTAACCATTTGGAGCTAAAGGGATGTCTCCCTTCAGATGTGCATTGAGAGTCCCTGCACTAAGTTCAAACACAACCCAAGAAAGCTGACAGGAGGTCAGGTTTGAATTGCTTACCCTACCCTCTGTGTCTCTCTAAATATTAGCCTTGAGATGTTCCTGCCACTTTACTTGGCATGTTCCCGTGTAATCCAGTACAGGAGCCCTGGCAAATTGCAACAAGGTCATTGCACTCACATGGGGCTCAGAGAGTTTTCCCAAATGCAGATGATTTCAAAACTAATGAAAATAATCATAATAAATAATTAATAAATCCTCATTGCTGTTGCCACTTTTGTCCTCAGATCACACAGTGCCTTACGAAGATGAGAGATTAACCCCTGTGCATTTAAATTCCCCTTCAATCCTCAAAATAAGGCTTATATGGACCTTAAGTGGTGCTGCTTGCCCTCTGCACAGGGATGAATTTCACCCTTTAATGCATTAAGTTCCACTCACAGTGCAGCCCCTTTAGACCATAGCTGTGCATGGCAACACTGCATAGCTGTTTAGGACAGGAAGTTAGGAAGTAAACGGTATTCAACTGAAACTGCAGGGAGTGTTCAGGAGGAAGAATGCAGTTACCCTGGCCGGGGTGTGGTAACCCCACTGTTCTTATGAGAACAGCCAGGAGATCTTGGATGACAGAGAAAAGAGATCTCGGTTTTATGACTCGACAAGAGATGACACCTCCAGCAGCACCGAGTCCCCAGCACTTTGCTGGGACACTGAATAAGAAAGAAAGGAGCCACCCTAATGAGTCAGCAGCACCCACAGCAGTGGTGCCCAAACTTTTCCTGTCACCCCTCCCCCTTACCAGTAATGGAATCTGTCCATGTCCCCCCCCCCCGCCCATTACTGCACAGTTGGCTCAGAAGGTGGAGCTGGGGTGGAACAGGGGATAGAGAGGACCTGGGGCTAGAGGTGGAGCTGGCCTCGGGGCGGAGAGGGAATGAGAGTAGAGCTGGGCTAGAGGTGGACCAGGGGGTGGAGCGGCGCTGCGGTTAAGGCCAGAGGTGGGATGGTGGTGGAGCCTTCTGTGGCTGGGGCCAGAGGTGGGCTGAGGGCGGAGTAGAACTGAAGCTGGGGCTGGAGCAGGGCTGGGTGGCGGAGTGGGGGTGGGTGGCGCTCCCTCCCTACCCCCGAGGGCTGGCCTGGGCTCTGCTGTGTGCCACCCTGAACGTTCCTTCATTCCCCCGGGGCGGGCACGCCCCACAGTTTGGGGCCCACTGACCTAGAGTATGATGTGCTCTTTACAGGTCGTCTATCTAAGTACAGATCAAATCCATTTAGCTTGTAAGTGCTCATGGAATCACACACCGGGGTGTAGTTACAGGGAAGCTAAGGGGATGTCTACACTGCCGTTAGAACCCGTAGCTGGCCTGTGCCAGCTGACTTGGGCTTGCTGGCCTCGGGCTAAGGGGCTGTTTAATTTCAGTGTAGATGTTCAGGTTCAGGCTGCAGCCCCAACTTTGGGACCCTCCCATCTCGCAGGGTCCTAGAGCCCAGGCTCCAGCCCGAACCCACATCTAAACTGCAATTAAACAGCCCCTTAGCCCGAGCCCGAGTCAGCTGGCATGGGCCAGCTGTGGGTTTTTAATTACAGTGTAGACTTACCCTAGGAGAGAACAGGAAACCCAGACAGATAAAAGGCAACATAAAGGAACAAAGGCCCAGATCCTCAAAAGCATTTAGATGCCTGTCTCCCATTGATTTCCGAAGAATAAACATCTGCTGAGTAGGGACATAAAGCTGACAGGTAATTTCCGACACTTAAAAACTCATTTTTGGTCCGTGTTAAACTACGGCTGTGAAACATGGACATTCAAACAATTGATAATAATGAAACTACAATCCATCCAGTTGTGGTGTTATAGACCGTGTCACCAAGGGAAAAGTATTGGAGATGACTGGACTCAGCAAATGCTTGTCAGAGATCTTGTGAAAAGAAAAGTTCAGTGCACGGGGCACATTTTAAGGGGTTCAGTGTGCAATGTGTGATGAAGGGGTACTGGTGGCAGAAGAACAGGGGGCAGAAAAAAAAGATCTTGGATGGACAAAGTGGTATCCTGGACGGATCAAAAGGACCATTCATCCACAAGGAAATTAGCAGAGGATTGCACAGAATGGGCTGCCATGGTTGTGACCTGCTAGTACTGGAGATGCCACACAAGAAGAACTCCCATTGATTTCAGCAGGAGCTACGTGCCTTTGAGGAGCCAGGCCTACGCACTCGGGAAGTCTAGTGAAGCACTGAGATTAGTTACCGAAGGAGGGGATGGTGCGAAGGTAGGATGGTGTGCATACAGCTGGCTTGGTGGGCCATATGCCCTCTACTTTAGGTGCTTGCATATCCTCTCTCCTCCTCCCATAATAATACCTTTGAGTAAAAGCACTAGCACCTGCTAGTTTTGCCATCACGCAGTTGCTGTAAATGGACATAGCTCAGTAAAGGCATTATTAAAAACTTGGCTTTGGGCACCGAGCCTGAAAACGCTTTCCACACATGCTTACTATGTCAGGGGCACTGCTCCTGTGCTGAGAGTTGGGGGCAGATGTATGTATGGCCAGGCTCAGGGCCTTAGCTGGAAAAGGAGCTGCCAAGGCTCCATTGGTGGTTTCCATCTTTAAGGCCAGAAGGGACCCCCAGATCAGCTAGTCTGACCTCCTGTAGGTCACAGGGCTCTAAACACCACCCCCAGACCAAGCTAACAATCAGATTGAGAGCACAGTATCACCGCCCTCAGGAGACTAAACTATTGTGCACCACAGGCAGAGAACAGGAGGGACCAAGGTGCACCCATGTGCGAGACTCCCTGCAATAGCAGGGAATTGATTAGGTGAGATAGAATCTATTAGGGTTACCATATTTCTACAAGCAAAAAAGAGGACACTGGGGGGGGGGGGAAGGAGCCCCGCTCTAGCCCTGCCCCACCCCATCCACTCCCTCCCACTTCCCACCCCCTGATTGCCCCCCTCAGAACCCCCAACCCCCCCGCTCCTTGTCCCCTGACTGCCCCCTCCTGGGACCCCAGCCACTAACTGCCCCCTAGGACCTCACCGCTTATCTAAGCCCCCCTGCTTCTTGTCCCCTGACTGCCCCCTCCTGAGAATGCCCTACGACCCTACCTGTCCCCTGACTGCCCCGACCCTTATCCACACTCCCACCCCATATTCACACCCCTGCCCCCAGACAGACCCCCGGGGACTCCCATGCCCTATCCAACTGCTCCCTGCCCCCAACAGGACCCCCAGAACTCCTGACCCATCCAACCCCCTCTGCTACCTGCCTGCCTCGACCCCTCTCCACACCCCTGCCCCCTGACAACTCCCCCAGAACCCCAGACCAATCTAACCACCCCCGCTTCCTGTCCCTGACTATCCCAACCCCTCGCCACACCCCTGCCCCCCTGACAACCCCCCCCAGACCCATCTAACCCCCCCGCTCCCTGTCCCTGACTGTCCCAACCCCTCTCCACACCCTTGCCCCCCTGACAGCCCCCCCACAACTCCCGACCCATCCAACCCCCCCTCCCTGTCCCTGACCAGGGCCAGCTTTAAAGAGCCCAGGAATCGGGCTGCGCTCCGGCCGGGGTTGCGGGGCTTGGGGCCGGGCCGGAGGTGCTCGGCCGGGGGTGCTGGGGCCTGAGCCGGGCCGGGTCCGGGCCAGGGGTGCTGGGGCCCGAGCCGGGCCGGCGCTGCTAGGGCCCGAGCCAGGCCGGGGGTGCTGGGGCCCAAGCCGGGCCGGGTCCAGGCCGGGGGTGCTGGGGCCCGAGCCGGGCCGGGTCCGGGCCGGCGCTGCTGGGGCCCGAGCCAGGCCAGGTCCGGGCTGGGGGTGTTGGGGCCCGAGCTGGGCCAGAGCCGCTGGGGCAGCCGGGCGCCGCTCGGCCAGGGCCACGCCTCCCTGGAGCTCTCCTCCTCGCGCCCCCTGCCCCAGCTTACCTGCTGCTGCCTCCTGCTTACCCCTGCTTCTTTTCAGACTTCCCGCGAAGCTCTGATTCGCGGGAAGCAGGTGAGGGGGAGGAGCAGGGGGCAGAGCGTTCAGGGGAGGGGAGGAGGGGGAAGACAGCTGCGGGGCTGGACGGCATGGTAAGGCTGCAGGGGATGTGGGCAGCCGGGAAGGGGCTTTGGCTGCCCAGCGGGGCTTGGCCGCTGCTTTTCTATCTATAAATAGTCGACCAGGGGGAAATCCCGGACATTTTTAGATTTTTTAAAATCCCCCCCGGACGGCTATTTATAGACCGAAAAGCCGGACATGTCCGGGGATATCCAGACATATGGTAGCCCTAGAATCTGTATGATCCTGGCAAGTAACCCAGAGGCCCTATCTCTAGTGTCTCAAGGTGACTCTCATAACACATCACATTAGAGGCCAAAATCTATTTTTTCCCTAGCTCCCAGTGCTACCTATTTAACATGGGATGCAGAAATCAATTTGTGTTCTCTCTGCCACTGAAATCATTGCCGTTCTGTGTTCAGAACCCAGCTGCTCTCCTAAAGCTGCATTGGCTTTGCAGGGCTAACGGGAGTACCAACATCTTTGTGCCTGGGATGTAGCAGCAGAGCCAGACAGTGAGCAGATGCCAGATGTGGAGTAAGCAGGGTCCATTAATACAGAGCTGTGTTTCTCACTGTAAAAGTGCCTGAAAGCTGCTTTTCTGAAGCAGTCAGCACAAAAATATCTGGTTTGAAATGCTGCTACGTGTATGAGCACATACACCACCGGGCCTCGTGTGATAAGATGCTAAAAGGAACCATGCCAAGAAAAGTCTGGCAGCAAATTCCTACCTTCAGGTGGCTGACTCCTTAAAGGTGAACCGCAAAGAAAATCTCAGTATTGCATCACATTGGGACGGAAGGAGGGGGGCACCTGGCTGCATACTACTGAATGGGATGCAATTTTGAGGGGCTTTTCCCTACAGAGATGACTTAGTGTGTGGCATTTTGATTTTCCTCAAGAATTCTAACATAACAGCACATCATTGGGCTGGTCTAAAATGATTGCGGTTTTTCCACTCTGGGGATGCTGAAATCTCACGTAACAAACCATAGCCACATACATGCAGAGCTATGGTTGACAACAGGAGTTGAATCCAGGACCCACAGCACCAAAAAGTCTAGTGTCTATGGTCTGAGCTAAAAGAGCACAGGTTTGCTCATAAGTACATTGTATTTTGTTATAGGAAGGGGTACAGCTGATCAGGAACTTTCTGTCACTATGATTTTCCAATGGAAAATGCAGTGTCTCCAAAATTGAAATTTTTTGTGGGAAATTTTGCTGAATTCCATGGGAAGTTTTGCAGAAAAAATTCAATTTTCTGTCAGGAAAATCTAAATGAAATATTTTGTTTAGGGTCAGTTTGACCTGAATTGGAATATTTTTAAATGAATTTAACCAGAAAGGCTTCCTTTTAAATTAGATACTACAACTTTCAGGTACTATGGTGATAAGCATGGTATACGAACCTGCATAGAACAGAAATCAATGAAAAAAATTAAACTGCATTTCTCTACTGCATTGCTTTATTGGAGTTGTCATTTGGTCCCCCATTGTCTCTGATGAGAAAGGCTGCCGGGAAGATTACACCTCTCACAACGCAATGTAGATCCAACTGCTCAGTCTGCCAGGCAGACAATCAGAGTAAGACATGACCACACACCATGTATTATATATACATTTCCATGAACTTCAAAAGGTCCCAGGAGCTACCCAAGTGTTCATACCTTTTGGGTCTGTAAAACTGGGCTGGGAATCTCACAAGAGCAGGATCTCTAGTGAGAGTTCCAGAAGGGCTGGAAATATGGCAAGAATAACTTCTTTGGTAGTATACTGACACCTCTGCTTCCAGTTCCGGCAGAGACAAGTGACAATGAAATATAGTGTGTGTGTGGGCGGGGGAAGGAGGGGACGGAGCGTCAAAGGGATAATCTTAAAACGAAAGTGCGACTCTGTTCTGAAAAGCATGAATGTCATTGGCTTCCACATTTATTGCCCCTCACTGATTTCAGCATCAGATGTGCTTACTTCACAAGTCAAAAGATAGTTTTTCCGACTGCTGGCCCTGGGATTTGAGTGTCAAGCTAGGTCATTTCTGGCTTGTGCATCATCATTGATGGTAGGTTCTGCATTTGAAAGTTAGGGCCAGATCCTGCCAAGTTACTTGCATGTATTAGCTCTTTGGGGCCACTCTTTATGTTACACATGTGTAAAGCAGCGAGCGCAACAGGGCCCTGATCCCTGATTGGGGTATATAGATACCATCACAACAATAATAAAAATTGATACTAATGGAGTCCCACTGAAGTCACAGGGTCTCCATGTAACCCTAAATATACACATAGTCTTATGTCTTTGTAGGACTGGCTAAGTAATAGACAATTTTGTCAGTGATGCATGAGGGAGAATAGAATGCAGCTCTGTCTCCCATAGCTCTGCTGGCTCTATACAACGAAGAGGAGTAATGTGCAATACACGTTTATTTATGGAGACCAAATCTGACTCAGCATGAATTGGACAAGGTTTGTAAGATACCATGTTCACACAGACACTGTCTAGAATTGGACCACACAATAATCCTGATTCACCAACCCCTACACTTCTGTTTGACCTTAAACACAAATGCAATCCCATCCCAGTTCAACAAAGCACTTAAGCCCTGATCCAAAGCCCACTGAAATCAATGGAAAGACTCTCATTGACGTCAATGAAGTCAGGCCCTTAATCACATTTTGAACTTGGATTTAAGGTTAAGCATGTGCTTAATTGCTTTGCTGAACCAAGGCCTGTAAGTCCAAAAATTTAGTAGCAATCAAAATGTTTTCAATCAGTGTTTTTATTTAAATTTCAGTGAAAACTGATTGATATTCAGATCAAACTATTCCTTGCAACATTTCTAGGAGTTTCACGCCAACATTCGTGTTGGTTGGTGCATCATCATCAGTGTTGTTGTTGTAGCTGTGGTAGCACCTTTTTCTTACAATTTCATGCCTCCCTTTTTGCAGTTGTGCTTTAGTTACAATTTCCAGCCATACAGCCAATCTTACACTGAAAACAAGCTGAAATGCCAGTATTTTTCACTTCCGAAATGACCTAGTTTTTGTTTGGATACTGGCTTTTTCCTCAATGAAAACTAGGCCAAGTGTTGGTGAGAATATCTCTGAACTTCAGCAACCTATACTGTTAGAATGGGGTCACTTTCAAGTTTTAAATGTCCTCAGACGCTTGAATGATGAGGAGTTTATTTCATTTTATCCTAAATATTTTCCGGGCCTTTCTTTTGTGGGAATGAACTTCAGGGTATCTCGTAGTTTATCTCATCCACTTTCCCTTTCCCTATTCTATTCAGAATCTATTAAAATGCTTTAGAAAGACAAGGTGGGTGAGGTAATACCTGTAATTGGACCAAATTCTGTTGGTGAAAGATTCAGGCTTACCCAGAATTCTTCTTCAGGTCTGCATAAGCTCAAAAACTTGTCTCTCTCTCACTAACAGAAGTTGATCCAATAAAAGCTATTACCTCACCCACCTTGTCCCTCTAATATCCTGGGAACAATACAGCTACAACAACTCATTGGCTCACATTCTCCGCTGTGCCAGTTTCTGCTGGGCGTAGCTGAGGATGGTGTTGGGAGCCTGGGACCATCAGGGAATCAGCCAGCCATTCCCCTTTGTCCTGGTACACTCTCTACAGCAACTCCACATCTGCTGGGACTCCAACACGGGAATCCCTCATTTGGAAGATCCTGCCAGCGTTTTGGCCCCTTTGCTCCATCTGAGGAGCTGGATAGGAGGAGAGAATCAGGCCTGTTGAGCCTGATTCTGCTCCCTCACACAGTGATGAAAGTCAGGAATAACTCCAGTGTGAGGCCAGAATCAGGTGGTGTTATTATGGAGATGTAGCTCAGAGAGAAAAGGGACAAGGGCTTTTCATGATCCAATCTACTGATGGGGTGTGGAGAGGCTTCCCACTGGCTAAGGCCAGGGCTGGCTTTAGGACTTGCAGGGACCGATTCAAATACCCAGCGGCTGTCTGGGTCTTCGGTGGCACTTTGGCGGCGGGGGGTCCGCTCCGCGTCTTCCCGCATCACTGAAGGACCCCCCGCCTCCAAAATGCCGCTGAAGACCTGGAGCAGACCCCCCCCACTGCCGAAATGCCGCCGAAGACTAGGAGCGGACCCCCCGCCGCCGAAGTGCTGCCAAAGACTCAGAGTGGACCCCCCGCCGCCGAAGTGCCGCCAAAGACCCAGAGCGGACCACTGCCAGATGAGTAAAAAAAATTAAAAATTTAAAAAGGCGCGGGGCCCTCTTAGGCACGGGGCATGATTCCGGGGAATCGGTGGAATCGGCCTAAAGCCGGCTCTGGCTAAGGCTCTGAGAGTACGTCTACACAGCAACCCCCACCCGCAGCAGCGAGTCTCAGAGTCCAGGTCAACTAACTTGGGCTCACACTGCAGGGGTAAAAATAGCACTATAGACATTTGGGCTCGGCCTAAGCCTGTGGGACCCCCCGTCCCCCTCGCCCATGTCTCAGAGCCTGGACTCTCTCATCTCTCCACACAAGCCCGAGTCAGGTGTCCAAGGAGCTGAGACTTGCTGCCGTGGCTCTGTTTTCGCTGTGTAGACATACCCAGCAGCTCATCTCTGCCCTGGCTCTCCCATGCTGGGAACAGGATTCGTGCCTCCTGGACTAGGTGTCCTGAAGTAATGCCCAGCTTGCTGATTCAGGGGCTTAGAGGAGTTTTACTTACCCTCCAGCCTGCTCTTACCCTTTAGCAAGGAGTTTGAAAACTCGCCCTTTTAAACATGCTCAGTACCATATTAGCACGAGGGAGCACCTCTGTAAGCTGACTGCCCACCTGTACAGGCATCGGGCAATTACCAAGGGAGCGCCCCCTCTCCTGCGTAGGCCAGATCACCAGATCCACTCTCAGGTGGAAGGGCTGCAGGATCAGGCCCTCTGGACGATCCCCAAACAAGCAGCTCTTCAAAGCAGTCCTACATAATAACACTTAGCTCTTCACACACAGCCATAAATCCTCTCAACACCCCTGTGAGTGAGGTAATTATGGCTTATTATCCCCATTTTACAGTGGTGAAATTACTTGCCAAAGGCCATACAGTGAGTCAGCAGCGTGGCAGGGATTAGAGCTCAGGAGCTCTACGCTTGTTCCTCAAGACCCGCTAAGGGATCCAGAAATTGCTTCTCCAAATTGTGCTCGGACGTGCCAATCCAGCAATTAACAAGAGGGAGTCAACAACATGTGCCATCACTGCACCATTAGGTGCATTGCTTCTATCTATCTATCTATGACAAGATGAGGGATGTAATCTCTTTGGTTGGACCAAGTTCTGGTGATGAAAGAGGCAAGCTTTTGAGCGACACATAGTTCTTCAGGTCTGGGGTAGCTCGAAAGCATGTCTCTTCTATCCACAGCAGCTGGTCCAATAAAAGAGATTACCTCCTCAACCTTGGCTTTCTCCTAACTGTGAACAACATGGCAACAACAACTCTGAAAACAACAAGGGAGGGTGTCTCTCTCTCTCTCTCATTACCATACTAACTGCACACCAGGGTCCAATGGGACTCTCTGTTCTTACTATCTCATACGCAGGACCAGATCCCTGCTCCCTGGCCCAGCCTCTTTGTGCTGCGAGAGTGGAGTGAGCAGCTGGGGCTTGTCATTGTATAAGGAAATCCCCGGATGATGTAGAGTGAGCTACATTGGCTTTGTCCCACCTCTTTCTGGCTCCCCTCTAGTGCTGGTGGTATGATAGGGGCATGGCTGGAGCACCTGACACTCCAGTGATCCAGGACCAGTGGAAAGGCCCTTTGGTTTCCATTGCAGCTGGTGTAAGTTAGAGCCACCCTGAGGCTGTTCTAACTTATGTCCCAAGATCAGGGGAGAGTGGAGAATGCTCTAAACCTGTTGCCATCTCCACTGCTGGGTCCTGCACTGAGTGTAGCTTGGCTGGATGCGGCCTTAAAGGTCCAATTGTGTCCCTGAGTGTGCATACACAGCTCCCCACTGCCTCTGCTGACAGCTAGTCTGGTATTGCTCAGGGCAGAATCTGTGTTCCTTATTGTCATCATGGTCTGGAGGCTGGTAATATATAACTGATTTATACACTATCCATGGAGACCACTTCGCACTCTGTGAAATGCAGCTACCTCTGGGGTGAAATGTGGCAGCTACTTAACAGCACACAGCAACAATCTGCAACCATTTAGAGTGAATGTGAATAAGAATGCCATAGCAAACCGAAACTGCAGCAGAGAATCGTATATAGGCAGATTCCATTTATCCCTCTTGATGTCTGCCCAGGACTTTGGGGTTAATATTGCCTATGAACTGCCATGGGATCATGGATGACTACAAGTGGCCCTGACCTCAGCTTTTCCATCCCTCCCAAAAGAGAGCATCTTCCCCAGCATGGTGACCCTTCCCTTAGCTCCACCTGGGGGACTGGCTGAATACTCACTAAGAAGGAAGTAGCTAACATCACCTCTTCCTGTAGATGCTGCAATCTCCCTCCCCAAGCGCTGCCCTAGCCGGACTCTGCTAAGCTGGAGATCTGCTGCAGTCCCAGCTGATGGCAGCATGGATGTAAAAATCCAAACTGGCTGAGAGCAACAGGCACCAATCAATTACCATCAGCCCCTGCCAGATCTCCGAGAGCCCCGTCACACACACTCCAGGATCACCACCAGCACTACACAGACATTGTCAGGGTGTGAGCATGGGGCTGAGTCACAACTTCGTGCTGCCCCGAGGGGCCCTCGTGCCTCTCTTATATAATTCACTATTTGTTTACTTCTGTCGTGTTGGAGACGTTAATGCGACGCACGTGGTTGCCTACTCACAGGAAGTGCCCCAGAGGCAAACACGAGGATGCAACCAGTGACAATACCAAAGGACACCAGGAGTGGGGTTCTACAGCTGTTCTCTTGAGCTGGGCTTTGTGCTTTACCTCATCCATGGGGAGACACAGCGAGCAGAGTTGTGTGGTGGCCCCCTTAGGAAATACATACACGTGTACAGTCTGCCAGGAAAGAGACAGACACTCCAGCATCGATCCCTACTAAGGACCCAACTCAGCGAAGCACTGACGCCTGTGCCTTACTTTAAGCACGTGAGTTTCCCATTGAGGTCAACAGGACTATTTGCATGCTCAGTTAGGCCCATGTGAATACCTCATTGAATCAGGGACCGACTATAGATAATGACAGGCCAGGAAAAGACCACCCTGACCCTCCACCGACCTCAGCTACAGGGCCGGCTCCAGGTACCAGCGTAGGAAGCAGGTGCTTGGGGTGGCCAATTCAAAGGGGTGGCACTCCGTCCAGTATCAGTGCGGCACGTCCAGATCTTCGGCGGCAATTAGGTGGCGGGTCCCTCATTCCCTCTCTTCCTCTTTGAGCTGCCGCCGAATTGCCGCCAAAGAGGAAGAGAGGGAGGACCCGCCGCCGAACTGCCGCCGAAGAAGTGGCGCGATTTAGGTTCCGTGGAAGAGCCGCAGCTCATCTTTTTTTTTTTTTTGCCGCTTGCGGCGGCAGAAAAGCTGGAGCCGGCCCTGCTCAGCTATGAAGGGCTATCCACTGCATCAGGCCCCACCAATATTCTTTCTGACCCGGCCACCTTCCTTGTGAGGACCATCCCCCCAAAGGCCTAGCCTCATTTCTCCTTCTTTAACCTCAAAACATTGCTCCTTGTATTGCCATCTTCTAAGACTGGGAAGCCTTCACTACAGCATTCCCCTGCGGATATGGAAGACGATCAAGTCCTCCACCCCGAGTCATTTGATTACATACAGTTAATTCCCTCCAGCTCTCCTTAAGAGCACCTCCTACTCCTATGCACAAAACACGCTGGAAGCTGGAACCTGCATCGTAAGAACGGGCTCAGAATCGCTGCCTCCTTCTCCAATATTTGCATCATTTTCTAGGAGTCTTCCCTTGTAGCAACATTTCGTACAGCATGAAAGAATAAATATCAGCATGGGACAGAGTTGGCCATTTTTACCTTCTGCAAATAAAGAATGGTCCCTTTAAGCACAGCATAAAACTTCTTCCATCCTCTTCTTCCTCTCGGGGCTAAAACGAAGAAAAGCAGCTCGTTACATGTGCCTGTTAACTACAGCTTCCTCTTCCTCCCTGGTAACGCCGAATGGAAGCTGCCACACCACTTGTTCCGTAGGGTCGGAGTTGGGGGCCTGGACAGAGTAGCTCCATGGCAATGCCTCGCACTACAGAGGGCCCCGTCCAGCCTGGGCAGGCTGAGAAGGGAGGGGGGCTCTGCGATGATGGGTGAGGATGACAAATGTGTCCTGGTGATTCGTATAGGGCTGCTCAGAGAGGGGAGACTTTGGGCCATAACCTTAGGATTCCTGGGGTTTTAATGGGTCTCAGCGACTGGGCCATCCATCTCCATTAACAGAAATAACCTCAGTGGTTTTACTAATTGCCAGTAATTAACCAACAGATTTCAAACACATTTCCCCGTATCTCTCCTGCGCTCCCATTTCACTGCAGTGTTACTTGGCATCTAGTTGCTAATGGAGCTCAAGCACGTACAGTGCAATGGCAGAATGCAGATAGGCCAACGCCGCATAGTTGAGACCCTGCATCCAGACTCTCCCCAGGTTCAGGGGCTCGTGGGGTCTGGGGTTTCGGCTGGGCTCATGCTAGAGAACGGATCTGGGTCTGGACCTTCCCTATAGCTCAGGGTGCTGGGATCCATAGTTTGGGTTAAGCCCAGTATAAGGATGGGGCCAGCTGCAAAGCTCAGCTGTTCCTGATGCCTGGGGGCAGCTGGTGGCAGTGATCTAGTTTTGACCCACCCCTTTTAGAGGAGTGGTTGGGGCTCTGTTGGGGCTCTAATCATGGGGCCAAGCGTGGGGTGGGATGGAGATACACAGCCCCACTGAGAGCCCCAGGATGTGCTCATTGCTATACCCCGAGCATGCAGAGCATTTGCATCATTCTGTGACCAGCCAGGTCTGAGTGCCCCACCTACTCCCCCACCCCCAGGCTGGTTAGCATCCCAGGGAGACAGGAGATTGCAGAGGCTGTAATTGTGGTCTTTCCTGAATGTGGGGCTGCCAGGGGAGAGCCCCCAGCCCGTGTAGGGACAACCATCACATCTCCCTTTGTTTGCAATTTTGCCACACCAAGGAAAAAGCAAAACCAGAAAAGGGGAGTGAAAAGCACTGAAATTATGTGGTGAAAGTTCTGAACTGGATGGCAGAGTTCACCCCCCTGCACCAGGGGAAATATACCATAGCACAGCCCTATGCACCATTGAAATCCTCAAAATAGGATTGAAGTGGTGCATTGGCCTTGACTTGGCCCTCTGCCCTGGGACACCCAGAAGTCAGTATATGGGGTCCCAGCTACCAACCCTGCAAACCAGTTAGGTTTATCTGTCTGCATACTTGTTTGCGGCATTCACCCAGCTCTGGTCTTGATGCTAGACCCAACTCTTACTGCATGTCCTGGTACTGTCCTCTCTGCCCTAGGTGTCCCTTACTGGCATGTCATGCTACATGCTGCGCTTCTCTTCTAACACGTACTTCTCTTCCCATCTGTATCAGCATGGGTTTTCCGGGTGAGGACGCCGTGCTTATAGGTAATTGCATTCAGCGCCTGGGGAATGTCCAGGAAAGGATTGCTGCCATCTACGATCCGCGTCACTTTCTTTGCACTGGCTCCTAGTTTGTCGTCCACGAGTTCCGACAGCGATTTTCTCAGCTCATCCTCGTCACTTGGAAAGAAACCCAGAGAAAACCTTGAACAAAGAACATTCGTCTTTGACACTGCGTTTTACCCGCTGGAGGGAACAGGCCTTGGTTCGAGCAAGTCACTCATTACAGTAGCGGTAGAATGGTGAACCAGGTTGTTATATATTGAAAAGCATGGCGTGCCATGTATTTGGGGTCAAATGTGAAGGGTCAAATTCTCCTCTCGTGAGCACTGCTGCAGCCCTGTTGACTTGAATGGCACTGAACTGGGCATAACGGCGAGAAGCTTTTGACAGCCCGTGATTGTTCTCATTCCAGCTTTGTGACATTACTTAGTCAAACAGGAGACTGGCCGTTCATGTGGGTATCAAACATCCCCAGAAACATCATGGTTAATGCTAAGAAAGCATATGTGGAAGGGAGATTCAGCCTCATGCTTCAGGGCTTGGGCCCGCTATTAGAGACCTGGGTGAGATCTAATGTGGGAGGCAAATTACCCCAAATCAGCTACTGTGGGATTCTTACACCTTCCGTGGAAGCATCTGGGTACTAGACTAGACAGCTCTCCGGGCTGGTGTAGAGTGGGCTGGAGAACATGGGGCTAGGCCCACCTGATTATAGAATGAGGCCCACTGGAGAGCAGAAGGTGACTGGAGCAAGAGGAATGAAAGCCAAGCTCACGTGGTGATGGAGCCCAGCTGGAGAAAGGGCTGCAGAGAGTCGAACAGGACACTCAGAGGAAGGAAAGCTCTCCAGGCAGGAGGCCCTGGGAGAGACCTTGATGGAAGGAGGGACTGGGAAAGTTCTCCACACAGGGAGGCATGGGAAAAATCTTGACTAACCCGGGAAGTGATTGCGGGGTCTACACTGCAATTAAAGACCTATAGCTGGACTGGGTCAGCTGACTCGGGGCTTGTGATATGGGGCTATAAAATTGTGGTGTAGCTGTTTGGGCTTGGGCTGGAGCCCAGGCTCTGGGACCACCCCAGAACAGCCAGTGCCTAAATGGCACAACTGGGCCCACTACAAATTAGCCTGGGGCCATATCAGAGTTCAAATGTAAGCTATGCAATAATGGGCAAAAAGAGATTTCAGCTAGCAGGGATGTCACCAGGGCATCAATGTATAAGAACATCAGAACCTAAGAATGACCACACTGGGTCAGAGCAAAGGTCCATCTAGCCCAGTGTCCTATCTTCCAACAGTGGCCAGTGCCAATTGCTCCAGAGGGCATGAACAGAACAGGTGATCATCGAGTGAAGTATCTGTCTCCTCCAATGGCTGGCCTGCTAAGGGCCAGAAGTCTGGGCTCCTCTAGCGAATGGCCAATGCCTTATTGTCATTGCACCAAGGGGTGTCATGGGGGCACTGGAGCTTGTGGTCAGGGTGGGGGCATGGCATTTGTGCCCACTACATTTCTCACATGGACCTCACGTCTCCCCTTCCAGGGGCTGGGTGGATCTACTTGGATGTGATAGTGTGTATTGCACTAACACTCTTGTGAGGCACTGTGGAGAGGGGGCTAGCTAAGGGCATGGGCAGAGGGGGTCAAGTGCCCAGAGTGTGGGGAGTGACCTGGTTGGGTATCTGACTCGTCTGGATCTCTGAGAATGCAGCAGGTATCCTGGCTCAGGGGGTCTATGTCACCCATGTGAGTGTCTGTGCTCAGCAGTGTGATCCCTGCTCCAGGCAGTACTTGTGTTAGTGCTAAGGAACCTAGAGGTCTCTCATGTTGCAACCAGCTTGTCTGCAATAAAGCAAGGAGCCCTGCAGCCAGGCAGCATCTGCCTCCTCTTCCTCCAGGGTCTCAGGCTGATACAGAGAGAGGAAGGAAAAGAGGTCATGGAAATGGGGGGTGAAGGGGTGGGAGGAAGAGATCTATGAAGTACCAGCTAAATCGGGCGGGAACTGAATTGCCCCAGCCTTTAGAAGGCTGCTGCCTGGGGGCTCTGTTCTCCCTACTCACGGTGTTCAGGAGAGGCTGTGCGCATGGTAATCCAGCGTTTTGCAATAACACGATAATCGCTTCCCTGTTTTCAGCTGAACTAGCTGCACTTTCTCTGAACTCTCTTATATAAAATTTCCTGCCAGATGCCAGTGCATTAGAGCAGCCCTAGTGGAGCTAGAGGGCTCCCTCTAGTGGCTGATTTACAACAATACTCTGGCTTTGCTGACCATTGCCTGCAATGAAGTTGATCTGGTTGCATTAGCCTGGTGGGATTTCTCTCTCTCTCATTTATTTAGGATGGGATTTTCAAAAGCACCTAATGGAGTTCAGAGCATAATTTCCATTGATAATCATTGAATACTTTGTGGGATAGGGCCAGCTACATAAGAACAGCCATACTGGGTCAGACCAAAGGTCCATCTAGCCCAGTGTCCTGTCTTCCAACAGTGGCCCATGCCAGATGCTTCAGAGGAGTGAATAGAATAGTGCAATTATCAAGTGATCCATCCCCTGCCATTCAGTTCCAGGTTTAGAACTGGCAGACAGAGGTTTAGGAAGACCCAAGCATGGGGTTGCCTCCCTGACCATTTTGGCTAATAGTCACGACTTTATCTAATTCATTTAAAATTCCAGATATACTTCTGGCCATCACAACATCCCCTGGCAATGAGTTCCACAGGCTGACTGTGCGTTGTGTGGAGAAGTCCTTCCTTATGCACTTCCAACAGTCTCATCAGCAGTGCAGGGCAAAAATTTTCTCATTAAACTTTTTTTGGGGAAAAAGACTAAGATTCGACAGCACTACAACATTTTGTGAATTCATCTTGGTTTCTCCAAATTGTTCATTTAGGAAAAACTTTTTTTTCCTGGTTTGAAATGACTTTTGTGTCACCATTTCCTAGAATTTTATTTCTGAAAAATTCAGAATTATTAAAAAATGGTCAAAATCCAAACAAAATATCTTGTTTCACCCAAAACAATTTCCCCCCATGACTTTTCAATGCACCAATTTTTTTAAAATAAATATTTTCCGTCTAAGGCAAAATGATTTCTCTCCACCCAACTTTTTTGAAATTGCCAACAAACTGAAAAATCCATTATTCACCCAGCTCTACTCATCACCCCATTGCTTTTCAGGAAAAATAAAACCAGACAAAACATTCTCCAGTGTAGCCAGGCAACTGCAAGGCATGTGCAACTGGTGCTGGGAAATGGAACCTCTCGGCCACAAGTCACTTGTGCGCATCTGGCTCCAGCTGGTAGTGACCATCTGATGACCACTTTGTGAAATGACTTAGTGGGTCTCAGTCCAGTTCCTGATACATAGGTGGGTGCATCATAAACACAACCACCGCCAGAGGCGAATTAGGGGTTTGTGGGGCCCTTGGGCCAGTGCAAGTGGGGGTCCCTCCCCATCCCCACCACCTGTAGTCCTCCCCACTCCTCCTGGTGCTCCTGCTGAGGAAATGGGGTTGCCCCACCCCCGCTCCCACCCAGCATTCTGTGCCCAGACTCTGCTCCCCAGCAGGATCACTGGGTGGGTGGAGCGGGTTGGAGCATGGTGGTACCCATTTTTCCAGGGGGCCCACAATTGGCCAGAGCCCCTGGGCACGGGCCCTGTCAGCCCAGCGGCTAGTCCGCTACTGACTACCACATTTGGTAATAAACTGGCTCCATAGAGAGACCAGGGACCGAATGGGCCAGAATGAAAAAAGGTCTCTCCTGAAGGACAAAGCGGGCGGGCTGCCCAGAACGTAGCAGATCTGTGTGTAAATAAAGGGGTTGCTGCTAGAGTAAGAAGAATCCTAAACACACATGTTTTTTATTTTTATTTTTTAAAGGATGTGGCAAGACCCACTTCATGGCTCACTTGATTCAGGCCCATCAACCGACACATGAGGTTTCAAGGCGAGGCCAGTGCACCCTGAAGAGTGTATTTCTAGCACAGCTGTTCCACCCCACCTCCACCTTGGACAGCTAATATTTATATGCAAAGGATCTTCCCTGTTTCTATCTTGGCTGTTTTTTACCTAATACCCACATCCCCTTCAGACATGCGAGTTTCTAATGGGAAAGCAACCAAGGCTTGGCTTACTGAGCAATATATGATTCTCTTCCTTTTTTCAATTACATTGTTTGAGTAGCTTGTACAGTAAATTTCCATAATCAACCGACTGTGTGCATTGTAATGGACTGGATGACATTGTGCTCAGGGGGTTGCAGCAATAATTAATCCTGGTGGAAGGGAGGTAGATAAGTTCTGGTTTCAGCAGCTGTGCATGTTTTCCACCTGGCCCCATGGTGGCTCTTGATGGGACGTCATCCTGAGCTTGTTTCTGTTAGTTAATCCCTGGGGACAACTGCACCGGGAGTGAGCGCTGCACACACCACCCGCCACTACCCGGTATTAATGGCCTGATTTGCAGTGTTGCCGCGGGCTCTCAATGCCCATCAAAGACCACTGGAGCTGCACAAGCTAAGGACTTCTGAAAAATCAGGCTACAACTGCATCAATACAAGAGGCATCTGGAATGGGAGGGGTCAGAAGGCCAAGACCAATGGGATGGGGATGAGCTGGTGCTTAGCAGAGGATGAGACAGGAGGTCTGGAAAAAGAGACGAGATTTGTAATGGGCCTTCCATGACCAGAACCATGCACCTCCGTGGAGCCTCCCTGAGGCCAATGGGCCTCGGGGAGCCAACCGCCCGCAGCTCATTGCAGGAGTGGGGCCTAATGTTGTAAACAGATGGAGTTTAAACCAGGTAAAGGGACTGGGGCTGGAGTTAAGGTTTTGCAAAATTGTTATTATTATTATTATTGGAGATGATAAGGATGACATTGCTGACCACGGTAATTATGGTATTAATTGCTCTGAGGCATATCACTGGCCCTCATGGGATGCTCATGGGTGCCTTCTGCACATGTGTGATACAGAAATAAACCCACCCACCAACAGGGACAGGCGGACTGGTCAAAGCCCAGCTTCTGAACTGAGCAGTGAATGTTTATCGTACTGGGGAGCTCACATCTTGTTTCCTTGGCGTGACAGTCACCCCTCCACATGCAGATACGTCAGATACTCCAGCAAGGCGGTGTACCTCTAAAGGGGTAAAATCCCCCCTATGCAGAGGGCCAATGCTATGCCTTACCTGGTGCCTATGCCTTGCGCTGGCCCTAAATGGGGTTGAATTTCACCTGTTCAGAGGCATACGTCCTTTCTGGAGCATTACCAGTCTCTGCGTATGTTAATACTGCACTTTCCTGAAGCTTCTTGAGCTAATGATCCAAGAGCCGTCAGCTGCTTTGAAAGAGACCTTTCGGGTTAGAGGGCACTGAAAAATGATACTTACATGGCCCACTCCAGCTTCTCATTTTTGATTGAGTTATACAGCGTCTGAAACAAGAGCACAATATTAGCTCTTAGCAGCTTCTCCAGGCAATGGGTCCCATTTTTGGACACCTCCCAGGTGAATGCCCTTTATACGGCCTGTGGTGCAAAGTGCTTTCAGAGAGATGCTTGGTTATGGCCCTGTTACAGGAGAGCTGTTTGGAATAGAGGAGCAGTCACCATTTTCACAGGCCTGACTTTTATTTTTCCTGGTGGTTGCTCCACCCTCACTCCACCCCGAGGCCCTGCCCCTTCCCCTGAGGCCACGCCCTCACTCCACCTCTTCCCACTCCTGCTCTGCCCCTTCCCCACCCCGAGGGCCTACCCTCACTCTGCCTCTTCCTGCCCCACCGCCTCCCGCAAGGCACCCCGCCCACCTACTGCTCACTGCTCTCCACCCTCCGGCGAATGCCTCCTGCCAGCCACCAAACAGCTGGTCCACGGATGCGGTGCTGGTGGATGCTGAGCACTCGGTATTTTTTTTCCATGGGTACTTGAGCGCCGGAGCACCCATGGAGTCAGCACCTATGACCATTGTGACGGCAGGGCCGCCCAGAGGTGGGGGCAGGTGGGGCAATTTGCCTCAGCCCCCGGGCCCCATAGGGGCCCCCACAAGAATATAGTATTCTATAGTATTGCAACTTTTTTTTATGGAAGGGGCCCCCGAAATTGCTTTGCCCCAGGCCCCTGAATCCTCTGGGTGGCCCTGTGTGACAGTGCCTCTCTTGCAGGCATGTGGTGACGCTGGTGTAGGCAAGGGGTAACTGCAGTTCTGTTCAGAGGGGAGCAGCTTTCATTGGACTTCAGGCATGTTACGGGGTGTCACAGTCCCCATAGGGGCTGAAGGAGTTTAATACCTCCCTGCCTCCCCCAAAGGGCGAGAGCACGACTGGGATGCTGGCATTTGGAAGGGAGGTGTCAAGGATTCTCTGGGCAGGGACAGACTCCTGGTGATTGTGAATTCCCTGCTGCACAAGTCAGCAGCTGTGCCGGGAAGGCCAGCCCTGCTTTAGGGTCCTGTGTCCCAAGCTGTGACCTTTGTTCCTACAGCACTGGCTACATCTCTGAACTGGAGCGATTCCTGCATGAACTCCTGCCTTCTCAGAGACTGTTGGAAGGCTCCCCGCCCAAGGCGAGGGGTGGGCGTTTGGAATGACCCACATCCAAGAGGGGAATCCCCACAGAGCCCGTCTGAGCCATGGTTACACTGCAATTCCCACTGGTAGAGCTGCACCTACTGGGACGTACAGGTTTGAAAGATCCTACTGTAGATGAGACTTCAGAGGGGAAGGCGGTGTCTGCAGTAGGGAATTTTAGACCAGAATTCCCATTGCTATCACTACTAGCTTAGCCATGGGTGGAAGGTTTGTCTGTAATTCCCTACTGCAGGGGTAGTCACTAGGCTAGTGCCTTAAACACAGGCGACCTGCATTCTCCTCCTGGTAAGTCTCTCTGTGCTTCACGCTCCCAATCTGTGAAATGGGCAGTGATGTGTAACAGCCTCGCTGGGGTGCTGGGTGACAGGACTAGCTAGCACTTTGTAAAGGCCAAAGTAGTGTTAAGGCAGAGCTGTGCCAGCAGCTGGGTGAGACCTAAGGAATTCCTGGCTCTCTTTTCTGGGCAGAACCTACTAGGAGCTCCGAATACAGGGTTGGGTTCACTGGCAGGGAATGTAATAAGGGGAACTGAAGCCCCCTATTATTTTGGGTGCATTGCTCTGTGTTCAGATGCAGTGGCGCTGTGGGCTACGTAACTACTGAGACAGACAGCTACACTTTGGTACACTTCGAGGACAGTGAGAAATCACAGAGTACAAACAAAAATAGATCCGTTTTCTGGCACCAGAAAACGGACATATTCTGACATGCCAAGTTATCACAAGATTCTTGTGCTTTCTTAGTTTAGCTAAGACTGCTGCAAAGCTTCGACACTACCCTGGAAGGAAAACGGAAGGTACATTTGGACTCTGACGGTCAGGACCACCAGAAATAACAGTGGTAAGGGCCTGAGGTGAGGAATCAAGCTAGCCATGTTCTATTCCTTTGCTTTGTATGAGACTCTTTGCCTTTCTGTTTGGGTCCTCTCCTACCTATGGGCTATTCAAATTATCAGCTCTTCAGGGCAGCGACTGTCTCTCATTATGTGTATGTACAGTGCCTAGCACAATGGGCCTGCCTTGGAGATGGTGCCTTTAAGTGCCACCCTAATAACACTAACATTGATATCGCATTACCTTCAGCAGATCCTTTGCAAAGTCCTTCCCATCATTTAAGCCATCCAGGTTTGCTATAAATTGTTGGCATGACATCTTCTTTCCAATATTCTGCAATGCAAAGAAACAGAGCCTTAAACCCCTGGATAGCTCCCAGTTTTATCAAACTGCTTTGAGCAACTGATTGTGGACCTGATCCAAGATCCTAACGCTGAACACCCGTGAATGTTGTAGCTCCTCTCTTCTACAGAGGTTTTTCTGTCAGGCTCATCGCTGTAGTATCTGATGTTTGCAATCTGAACCTGGCTCCACATTTTTCAAATCTAACCCTCCCACACACACCAATTGGGCAGTGTTCCCAATCCAAATCTGGAGCCAGCCTTCTAACATGGGCTTACCTCTGGCAATCACACATTACTGAATCCAAATTGAGGGTCCGACACAACAGCCGAGTCACAAAACCCAAGCCCAGGTGCCCCTACTATAGTAAATAACACTGGGCTAGTTTCCCTGGAGCCAAAGTAGCACAGAGTGGCTGTGAAGTACTGTGAAGTGTCTGATTGAGGGGCTGGGTGGGTTATTTTTAGCAATTTTTATGTAGATGTCCAAAAATCATGGGGGTTCTCTTGGTCTACTCTGGAGTGAGTACTGTAATGTATATATAGTATGTACTGTAAAGAGCGATCTGTTTGTAACGTTCCCAAGGCTGCTTTCACGTCAGACAGTTTCAAACAATTCTACGTTGAAGTGCACTAGGGAACCTTTAGTGAACACCAGCAGGGTCAACACAGACCAATTAATGAGCAACATGTTTGTGCGAAATCATACTCCCCCAGTCCACATTACTGTTCCGTGTAGACAAGCCCTTGACACAAGTACCCAGTTCTGGTGTCTTTCCAGTATTTCTTGGATAAACACTGCTTTCATTGGCTTTGTACTGGGGGTGTTTTTCAGTTAACACCTAAAACCACAAGCCTGAATAGGGCTTTGCTATACTATCAAAGTAGTTAAAGCCAGCACCCATCCTGGGATGGAGTGAGAGGGGTGGCTCAGGGATGAGGAACTACTGTATTCACCACGGTGCAAGAGGAGAGCACAGGGACTGTCATCCAGAAGGACAGCAATGATGGCTTGTTGTGTGTATCTGTGGGACCCTGCTTACAGTGATGAGGGTGAATCAGTGCAAAGTGAGGTGGGTTCTGGAGGTCGACAGGGTGGAAAAGAAACTCGAAAAACAAATGAAACAAGCACCTCCCCCCCAACCCAAGAAATGCTCCCCATGCACTAGAAATGAACCCTCAATTGGCGTGAAAGCCCATCAAATAGCAAAGGAGGCCAACTGGGAATGTGCTGACTCCCTGGCAGTGTTTATCACTGTGCACAGCCTTCACCACTCCACAGCACTGGTTGCTTTCAGCGCTGATGCCGCTTTGTCCCATATCACTAGCTAACACCATGTGGGCAGGCTTTGAGATTAACACGGCTAGCTTTGCCCCCTGCTGCCCCATTAACTGCGGTTGAATTGAGGACACGTTTCTCTCTGAGCGGCTCTGGTTGCTGGTGCCACATTTGAATGACTCTGTCTGATATTCCCAATTATGCAGACTATCACTAGCAAGGTCTGGATTAGTCAACACCCAGGGGAGGTCAGGGAGGAGAGCAATAAAGCGCTGTAACAAATCTGCAGCCTCCTAGGGCTTTGCAGTCAACACGGTGGCTATGCAGAACTCCCCGGCAGCCGCAGAAACACAACTCACTCTTCCAAAAGGACAAGCCAACCTTCGCAAAGGTGGGGGCCTACATTCAGGCCCCCTCAGTACATATTCATGGAATTTAATAGAGCCTGATTTTTCCAAACAGACGACCACCCAGCAGCCCCTATTGAAGTCTGAGCTAATACTGAAAATCAGGGATCTTATTTAGAAGCCTAACTATAGACACACATATTATAAAGTCTTGCCACGTCCCTGCTAATGAGTTAACTCTGGGCAGCCTAGGAGCTAGAACGCAAAGTGAAGCAGTGCTGTTTCTCTCCAGTAGAGGTCAGTGGAACTCATGCCCACTTGCTAGCCAGGGTATGGCAGTGTTACAAGCCGCCACCTTAACAGAATGGTGTGGATGGAGCTTGGGGGAGAAGCATAACAGACCAACAATGGACCTCCAAGAGAGGGACCTGGTGCTGGTGACCCTGAGGTGTTGAATATCCTCACCCAGGGAGGGGACGAATGTCTTCGCCCACTGGGGGAGGTACCAAGTATCCTTGAATCAGCTAGTGGAGTTTCTGTCTATTCTTGCTTGTATGCACAAATAGCCCGGTTCCAGCACGGAGCAGTGCTGAGGAAAGCAACCATTTTCCGAGCTAGGCAAAGGGATGAACACATACCACTGCTATGTCCCCTAGGCCAGGCTCCCATCAACATTAACTAGTACGGAACTGCTCATTAAATCTCTCCAGCATAATGGGCCAGCATTATCCCTGGTGTCATTGGGTTCTCCTGCCACTGAACAGTGCTTGCTCATAGCAGTGTGAGATCCCTGCCTCTTTAGAGTCCCTGAGCCGAGGTCAGATGGATGCTAACACCACTTGTGGTTTGTTTCCTTTAGAGATAAGTCATGACCAGAATCCTGAATCCGAATCCCAAAGCTCCAGAGGTGCCTGACATCCAAACCCAGGTTTAATTGTCACACACATCCCCTGTGTTTAGAATGGGATGTAAAAAGCCACCCAGACCCCAAAGACCCTCAACTGTGGAAAAGTTTTGCAGCTGGAACCTATCACTACTTCACAGAAGTTGTTCCACATTCGCAAGGAGTAAACACATGTTGTTGCCGGCAGCATCTTCAGGGGCTGAATGCTCTCATGGAAACCACTCCAAAGGGGTCAGATACTGAACACGGATGCACCGATCGGCTGCAGCTACACTAGAAAAAAACATCATTCAAAATCAGACCAAAGGAGACATTCTTGTGCCACAAGACCCGGTTCAGCAAGATACTTATGCACATCGCTTAATGTGATGCATGGAAGTAGTTCCATTCAATGTGAGCTCTCACACGCTTACAGTTAAGCACTTTCTTATGTACCTTGCTGAATCAGGTTCTCATTGCATAAAGGGTTGCCTGCAGACCTTGGAAAGAGATATTTCCCTGAGCAACTGACTAGCCACATGCACAAGGTCAACTTGCCTTTCTATGAAGCCTCAGGCATTGGCCAATGGCAGAAGGAGGAATCAGGGCAGTGATTACTGCTATGTTCCCCTAGGAGAATGAACTTTTACCCAACACTACATGATCCTGGACACAGGATGAGAAGTGAAAAATCAGGTCTCTGTGTAGCTCACTCATATAGAGTATTCATTTAGAGCTCATACATATAGAGTTACCTCCCTGATGTGTTTGAGATAGATAGATAGATAGATAGATAGATAGATAGGGGCAGCTCCAGGCACCAGCGCCCCAAGCGCGTGACTGGGCTGGCAAGCCGCGGGGGGCAGCCTGCCGGTTGCCGTGAGGGCGGCAGTTAGTCTGCCTTTGGCGGCATGCCTGCGGGAGGGGGCCAATTCCGCGGCTTCGGCAGCAATTTGGCAGCGGGTACGCCAAAGGTGCAGGACCGGCGGACCTCCCGCAGGCATGCCGCCGAAGGCTGCCTCACTGTCGTGCTTGGGGCGGCAAATACATAGAGCCGCCCCTGGGTCTGATTCTGCGCTCACATAGTATTATCCTGGTGTACCTCCACTGGAGCTTTAGCCACATGGTTGTGAGAGTAGAATGAGGCCTAGGCTGCTCAACTTGCACAGTTGGGTAATTAAATGCCAATCCGTCCAAGATGCATGTCTCCAGCATCTGATGCAGTCAAGCATCAGTGACTCCTCCCTGCTTCTCCCGCAGACCTGGTAATATCCCTTGATGAAAGACTGGCTAGGTGTCCTCATTAGGTGGCTCAGCAGGTGACAGAGCTCTGAGCAGGAGGGTTAGCCCAGAGGTTTAGATGAGGAGAGGAAAAGCAAAGGTGCAGTGCAGGCTCCAGATTCAAAAGGCTCCTGACTCAGAAGGAAAATGAGGCATTGCGACATAGCAGGGAGCTGAAGACATTGCAGCTCGCTAAGAGCACTACCCTCCTCGCTTGTCTCTGGGAGGTCTGAGCGCATCTGATGAGCTTTAAAGTGATGCCTGACATTGGTGAACACATCATCCAGAAAGCACAGCATCCTATTATATTCCCGGCCTCTGAAAACTCTTCTCTCTGTGGCTTCACAGCAGGATGTGGCTTAGTTTACACAGATTGATTTCTCAGTGCTCACACATGCTGCCTGGGGCCAGTGAGCTCTGGGGCAGTAAGTATTGGATGAGAGTGGTATGCTCATGAAACCTAGCCTGGGATGGCTGTCAGGAAAGTGTGTAAAGTAGGATGTCACTATGGAAGTGACACCACAATCCCTTGCAGACCAGTCATAGTCACCAAGTGGCACTACGTGGTTGTGACGCTGGCAGACCAGGTGCCAGCTCATACCAAGGTCCCCATGTCTCCACTGGACACTAAGAGATGCACAGCTGGAATCTGTCTGGCTCACCTGGTGGTAGAATAGGTATCTGAATCATAAGCAAGTGTTTGGACTCTATTGAATGCTCGTGAGCTGCTGCCTGCATTAATCTCACTTGTAATGTCTGCGTTCCATAGGGTAATGTAATGTTTGAGTGGCTGTATTGTGAGCCTCTCTGACTGTCTGAATCGCCAGACGGGAGAGGGAATTTAATTAGTGTGAAGAGTTGCTCTTCTACAGAAATTATTAGCTCCCTCCCCCGTGAAAGAGGAGACCCCTCGATACCAGATGGGCTTGGATTGGATCTTACAACTGGAAACTCCCCACATCTGGACTGAGAAACCATCAACAAAAGGACTAGAGATTCTGATTGTTTTCTGCTCTCCTTCCCATGAACATGAGTCCTGCAAGTGGATTTCTCCCATCAGCTGAGATTGCAGCTCAGAGTCCATGGCAGGAGGGGGATAATAAACCCCAAACCAAAGGAACTAAGGATCTCTCTGCTGCTTGGACTCAGGGTGTGTGTGTGGGGAAAAGGGGGCAAAGTGTTTCTAGGCATGAGCAAGAGATCCCCAGCTGCCTAGTCTGGGTTAGCCCTAAAGGTTAAATGGAGCTTGCTGATGATGGAAGCCTCTATTACCTTTCGAAACTTTAGACTGTAACTCATTTGTGTGTCTGTTTGCTGGCTTTAACCTTGTAAATAATGAATCTCCCTTTCCTAGTTAATAAATCTTCATTTAGTTTACTATAAGATTGGCTACATGCTTTGTCTTTGGTATGAGACCTAAAGCACAATTGACCTAGGTTAAGTGACTGGTCCTTTGGGATCAGGAGTAACCTGAATATTGCTGTGATTCTTGGTGTAAGGGGGCATTGATCACAGAGATAAGCCCACCAGGGCGGCAAGACAGACCGGAGAACCCAAGGGGGTGACTGTCTGTGACTCCATGGTAAGGCTTTTAAAGTGCCTGAGGTGCAGCTGCTTGGAGAAATCTAAGTTTAGAACTCAGCCAACTTAGAGTTTGTGCCTGGGTTTGAACAGCCTGCCCTGTGGTTGGTACCCAGTGGCCCTCTGTTCTAGCTGGCATTGCACCATCTCTAACATGCCATTTCTTCTTCACAGCAACTCCCAGAACAGCTGCAGACATGGCAGATTTGGTTCAATGCTGATGTTGAGTTAGAAGGGATGGGATAAAATGGCTGTCTTGGCCTTTGCCAAAATGCTCATGGAAAGCAGTGGAGTTATGCTGATTTACTCCAGCCGAGGATCTGGCTTCTATAGCTCTTTTCAGCAGTAGCTCTGAAAGCATGACACTCCAGCAGGTCAGGATCTTCATCCCCATTTTATAGGTGAGGAAACTGAGGCATAGAACTGGGAAGTGACTTGCTGGAGGTCCCATGGAAAGGTGATGGGCAAGTTGGGACTGGGACTCAGATCTCTGCACTGGACCCTGCTGCCTCCTCAGCAAAAGCACTAGCATCAAAAAGCCTGTGTTGTGTGCAGTGTTCTATTGCACACAGGGAAGGAGAGAAAGATGAAAGAGGGCAGTGAGCCTTGGACGTGTAATTACGGTAACTGCATTTCTCCGTATTGTAAGGGATGATGGGGAAACTCCCCTTCCCTAGGAAATTAGTGAGGTCTTCACCAAGATTAGCATCTCTAAGGAAGAGTTCAGGAGCAGCCTGGGAAATACAGACCCACAGACGTCCTCAAAGGCCATGAGACTGGGGCTCCAGCCACAGAGGGGTTCTCGGCAGCAGCACTCCCTGTGCTGCTTCATGAGAGGCTGAAAGGTTGGGAGGGAAGGATGGATGGGTGTGTGCCTAGTGGATCTAGAGCTATATGGATCCACTGTCCAAACCCCCTTGCTAATGGGGAATGCAGGGGCCATGGATGTTATTTCACCCCGAAGGCTGTGGTAGTCCTGACAAAGTGGCTCTGCTGTCGTGTGGCCTGGGTGCATAGGGATTCCACTCCTTGGAGAACTTCTGTGCATGGTCCATTTACATGGGCTTTGTGCAGGAGTCAGGATTTGGCCCAAGGACTAGTCGGATTTCACTCACAAAGACTGCAATAAACAAAGTGCCTGGATTGCCTCCTACTTTGTTTACACCAGTATGACCTCAGTGTGACTCCACTGAGGTGATGGAGTTACTCCAGATTTACATCTATCTATGGAAAAACTAAATGACACCCAGATACTGAATGATGACTCATATCCAAATCACATCATTGTGCATGCAAATGACTGATTAGGTGAATTAGGCACATTCAATCACCCAGTCTGCTTGCACAACAACGGTGGCTTCTGGTGCAAAGTAGCTGTGTATTTTGCATATGCATTTGCATGCCTAACATTTTGAAAAAAACAGCCCCATTATTTTATGATTCATTAGTTGCTGAGTGCCATTGGTGTGCCACGATGCCACACAAAACCAACCTGAAGAAGGTAGAGTTCCTGCCCCAAACTGCTCACAAGCTAGACTGGAGAAACCAAACCATTTGGACAGAGGGTCCAATCCTGCAGGCTTCACACAGGCAAAACTTTCATTGCTTTCATTAGGGGCTTGGCCTGCATAAAGCTTGCAAGATCAGGCTCTGGCTTCATCAAGCCTAAGCTCAGCCCCTGGATGATGCAGAGGCGAAAGGTCCAATCTCAAAGGGGTGCAGATTTCCTATTGTTTTAACACTGCAGAACTGCCAACCCCAGACAGTCAAAAGTCATGAATCAGGCACCCCAAATCATGAGATTGGCTTAACAATCATGAGATTTTAAAAGAACACTAATGTGGGGGAGGGGATAATTTTTGAGCTTTTAAGGGTTACGTTTTCAAGCTTTGCTCTGCAACCACTTTTTTTCCATGAAAGCTGAGATTATCCTGTCATTACATGACTCCAGGAGCTGTGGCTTTAAGAAAAAAACCACATGAAATATGATGAGGGTTATGATAAAACTGCAAGACGCAGCAACACTGTGATACTTATTCATCATTGTTATGTTTTGGCCAAAAGCCTTGACCCAGGTGTAATAATAACCAGCAGTCATGCACAAGAAGGTTGTGTGGCCATTGCAGACAGAACCCAAGTGGTCTCCTGCATCCTGTAGTTAGCTCCTTTCCAGAAGATCTCAGGAACTGAAGTAGCCAACAGCAAAGTCACATTGTGGTGTTGCCAACTCTCATTCTATCACAAGGCTCCCATTATTTGGTATTTCTCTTAAAGCCCCAGCTACAGGAGTCATGTGATTATGTGACAAACTCAGGTGTCATTACAAAAATATGTTTCAGTTACAGAGAAAACATGACCCAAGTGCGCCCAAGCACTAGTCAATTCCAGGCTCACTGCACTGCACCTGCTCCAGCAACGAGCTGGGGTTAACCCCTTCCAAGCAAGTGGGATTTCACGATCTCTCCCACCTCTCAGCAATGTGCAGTAATATGTTGAAACACGTCTCCATTATGTCAATAAATAACGTCATAGGTGGTGTTACAGCACCTGTAACCAAACAGTTAGGAAGAAGGAGGCAGATCAAATCACATATGCTGCCTCCCTTAGCATTTATTTTAAAATGAGAAATGTCTATGAATCTTCGATTTGTTATTAATGATGTATTTAGAAAGGTCCCTGCCCCTAGAAGACTGTTGTACTGAGTGATTCTTGGTCAAAAGAAGATTTTGACTCATTGAAACCCACTGGAAGGAATGTAGACTGTGGGAAACATTCAACGTGTTTTTAGGGTCTGCTGTGATGGGGTGTCAGAGTGGGTGTTGTGAATATTAGTGAGAGGAACCCAGATGCTAATGCATGATCAATAGCTTTTTAGTTTGAGGAATCCTGTTGCTATTGAAGTCTATGGGAGTTCTGCCACTGATTTCATTCAATAGAAGCGGGACTGGGCCTCTGGAATGTAGCAGGGAATCACCCACCCACCCCAAAAATACATGTAATTCAGATACTTTTTAAACTATATTGTTGTAATGCACAATCACGTAGGTATCCACACACACAAAAGGACTTCTTACACAGGAAAAAACCAAATCAAATGCCAATACTTCAAGCAAAGCACTACAATCACTGCACTTACCACCTGGCAAAGGGTTAAAGAGCAGAAAGAGAGGATCCAGGAGCAGAAGGAGGAAAAAAGGAGGAGAAGAAGGAGAAGAAGAAATTAATGTCACACATGCAGAAAAATATAGAAAAGAACTTCCACAGCGAAGGGAAACCTCCTTAGCCCAGGAAACTCACATTGATCCTCATTTCTACAGCCGATCACAAAATATCAATTGTTGTCCCTGGACAGTTAGAAAAAAAATGTTGCTTTTGAAATTTACGATGAACATTTTCCCTGTGAAAAACCATAAATGCAAGTGTTTTGGCTCTTTGAAAAAATTCCCATTTTCTGTAAAATTTTGGAGGGATTGGTTTTTCATCCAAAAAATTGAATATTTTGACTGAAAGGGAATTTTGTGTTTTGGCTGGAAAGCCATTTTTGGTTGGGGGGAAAAATGCTTTGATGAAAAAGAAAGTAGACCAGTTGTACTCAGTTCAGACAAAGGATTTGTGAGATGTGCTGTTCATGCACAATCCTGTTCCAAATCCAGATTAAAGAGCATGAAACACCATGCTCAGTGCATATTTATTTTCCTGACGGGCATCTGGAAATCTAGCTGGTGACTAATGTAATGCTATCTATGCTATATAGCACATACACTACTCTTGGGAACCTGTGATTTATTAGCCAGTAGGTCAGTCCTGCCAGCCTTGGGAGATCCCAGAATGTTATTTATGGTAGCCTTGTAATGCAGGGCGCTACACGCATTCTATTAGGGACTCTTGCTAACAGAGGGCAATGAGACATTTGCTGTTTGTGCTGCTTCTGTCTCTGTTGCACTGCAATTTCTTTTTTCTCTGTAGCTTATTTTAGATGTAGCTCTGACATCAGGGCTTCGAAACCTCTCTCTTTCTCTAGCATCTAGTCATTGTGCAGCTGGAAGCTTGGCCGTGTCATTGTTAAGCCAAGCGGGGCGCTAGCCGATGGCTTGGATTGGATTCCGAGAAAATTGTTCAGGTTGGTCATGCATTTCAATGTCCTCATGGCAGTGGGGTACCGTAAAGTTGGGCACAGCAGCCCCCCATGGAATACAGCTGAGCGTGGAGCAGAGAAAATGGCACCTGCAATTGCCCCAGCAGATGGGAGGTTGAGGGCGGCCGTGCAACATGCCAGATGCTCTTGTGCTGCTGGGGGCCCAGGGCTAAGCAGGATCTTGCCCATTATTTTTGACCTGTGTCCTGTGTCCCTGTTTAAATATCCTCCTGACTGGCTTATCTGTTTCATGGCAGGCTGAAGCCCTATGGTATGTCAGTTGCTCCTCAGGCCCTTCTCCTGCCCTCTGCTGCAGGATACACCTCCAACCCAGAAAGGGCTGCAACCAGAATTTTCCTAAGGCGGGGGCCCAGAGCTCTTCCTTCCCTGCCCTGCGCCCTGCCCCGTGATCTCTCCCCCACACTCCTCACTACCCTCAGCCACATCCACTCCCCCTCCCTCCAGCTCCGCACACCCCTCACTCCAGCTGCTCAATACCCAGTTCTGAGCTTTTCCCCTCACATTGCCCTGCAGCCAGCTGCAAGCTCTCCCCCCAGCACCAGCCCTGCGCTCTTCCCCCTATGTTGTCCTGCACCCAGCTCTGAGTTCTTCCTGCCCCATACCCAGCCGCAAGCTCCTCCACAACGATACGGTCACGCTGAAGAGCGCCATCCCCACCAGGGGCCAGCCCCATCCTCCTTATGCATCTCCGCTTCCCCAGGAAGCACCAAAAGGATCCAGTCCTCCCACTGTCCTGCAGATTGGGAGTGTCTGGAGCCCCCATCTCCACTTCTCCCCGGGGGCTGGGGATGCCCAAGGCCCCTGGGTGCCAGAAGGGTTGCAAAGGTGGGGTGTCCTACCCACGCAAACGGGGTCATAGTGCCACTCAAATTTAATCCACACCCCCCCATGGCGCCCCGGAGCCCAGACAGCCTTAAACCTCTCTCTCAACCTTATGCAGATCTGTGATTGAACCTGAAAATCCATTTGGCTGCTAGCTCAGTCTAGACTTCTCCAGCCTCACTCCATCTGCAGGACATTATTTCTTTGTCCTCCCAGCCTGAGGGGCAGGAAGAAACCTCCTCTCAGCACATGGGTGAGCGGGCCACAGGGGTGCCTCTGTCAGAATTGCAGCCAAATCTGATCTGGCCCTAAAAACGCACACATTCAAACTAATAATCATCCCATGAGCAGCGTGTGTGTGAAGGAGGGAGCGGCGGGCGCAGCAGAACAGCATCCGAGCGGGCTGCTTGGGCTGTGGCCGTGAGGCCCTATGGATGCCATTGGGGGTAGCGCTCACTCCTCTCCCCCCAGGCTCAGTGGCAGAGGGCGGCTGTGATCCTGCCATCAATGAGCGTTTGCAGCCAGATGGCTCATTCTAGGGGCGGTGCTGGTGCAAACGCCTGGTCCCCACCACCGCACGCTGAGAACATGGGTGTGAGAACTCAACATCCAGCTGGAAGGCCAGAGCAGCAGGCTGGTGACTGCACTCCAGGCGAGCCTGGCCCGCTCCTGGTAACGTCTTGGTCACCCCCCTCACCCCCAGCACCCGCATAGTCCGCTGAGACACGCCGCACTGCACCTACAAGCTCTGCAAGGGGGGCAGCTCAGCTCCCCGCTGGATTCGCCCCACTGAGGAGGGGTTCACACAGGAGCAGGACATGGGGGCTTGCATGCAGAAAGCTAATTAAAGATCTAAGGGCCAGACTGCGCACTGGGGGCACTAAGGAGATGCCTGCCTTTGGAGGCAAAATCCCTTTCCTGGCAAGCCTTGCTATTGCTGGGGGCTAGTGTGTGGGAGGAGCTAGCTCATGGCCACACCTCTCCAGCCCCCTGCCTGGCCCCTAGGCATGACTGCCATCCATGGGGCTGCACAGGGGTAAAGCTGTGCTTGGCCTTTGCCAGTCTATGCATGTGGGGTGAGCAGGCTCTCTGGGCTCACTCTAGGGAAGAGGGAAGTCTGCCCCCCCCCCCCCCCCCAGCGAACCTGGGATTAAAACACAGGGGTAGGGTGACCAAACGTCCTGATTTTATAGGGATAGTCCCAATATTCAGGGCTTTGTCTTATATCGGCGCCTATTGCCCTGCACCCCGTATGCCGATTTCTCAGACTTGCTATCTGGTCCCCCTACCCATGGATGTAGGAAGGCAGGGAATGCTGACGCATGGTGGGAGGGGCCAGGGCCAGTGGCAGCCAGGTGAGCAATTGGCAATGTGGTTCCAACTGTAACAGCTGTGCAGAGCACAGACCTGCATGGGAACAGCCCCTACAGGATCTCCGGAGATCCATGCATGTCAAGGGGAATCCAGGGCCTCAGGTTCTCTCCTCCTAGGAGAGCCAAATCAGGACTGATTTGAGACTCACTGCCCACAGGCATTTCCTCAAGCTGTGCCCCTGTGCGACATACAGGCTTGGGGTCAGATCAGCAAAGCCTTGGGGAGAGACGCTGGGGGCAGACTAACAATGCTGACCACACCCTATGTCCCAGGACCGTGCTCCTGCTGGAGTCAAAGGTAACAGGACCATCCCCTTCATGGGGTAGGACTGGGATGCCAGTCATTTTTCTGTGCATTTCCTGGGCTCCCTGTTTTCAAATGCTACTACCCTACAGTCAGTTAGGTTTCCCCTCTCATACATGGCCTGGCTGTGAAGATGCTCATTTCTGACCATGTGCAGCGCTAGGAATCCTTTGGCACCTGGTGAAATCGCCCTAAATACCCTCTTGCCATTGTCAGACCAGCCTTGCCTCCAATCAGTGGCCTGGGTCCCCTATACCCCGCCGTCCTGCTGCAGCATGCTTTGCTGTGGGAGGTGACTCAATGCATCTCACAGTGCTCAGTGCATGGTGCTGTGTGACATGAGCTGGGTGAGGGAGGATCTCAGTCCAGGTCCTAGCAAGCAGGGATCAGACTTGTGCATGGAGGGAACTCTGCTGAAGTCAATAGAGAACCAGCTGGGGTGAATTTAGCCTCAGGTGCCTCCATTGTAACAACCATCCCCCAATCAATGGCAATATCTCAGCTCACCCCCAGGAGCAAATGGTCAAGGGGAGCCAATGTCCCTCTGCCCCCAGCTCCAGAGGGTCCTTCCCCGGCAGGACAGACTGGGAACAAAGGTACACTGCCACTAACTGGGCTGGACCTGTACCATACCAAAAGGGCCAGATCCTAGCCCCATTGAAGCCAATGGGAGATTTGCCATTGACTTATGTGGGGCTTGACACAAACAGAGGCTCTGTCTCCAGGGCTGTCTTTCAGGCACTGCTGGGCATTCACCTGGCCTGGTCTCAAGAGTGCTCTCTTCTGACCCACCCTGCTTCTCCAGGTACTCCGGCAGCATGGCCCACAGAACGGTAAAGACTTGGGGAGGAAAGAAAGAAGGAACGAGGCCTCGATAAGCTCTACTTACGTGGCCATGAAGATCTGTGTTTAGCAGCATCAGGGCACAGGTCAGTGTATGAATTCCATCTGAAACACACAAAAAATGCAAATGACTCTTAATTAGTGCTCTCCAGACTGTTGTCCTCAGAGCACCTCGACCCCTCTATCATCTCAGCTCCCCCAGTGCAAAGGGGAGACAAACTGTGGCTTTTTGTGAAAGTTTTCATGCTGTTGGATTTAACAATACACTCAGCAGTGCTGCTGGGTCCAATGAGAGGGTATGTAGTGGGCTTGTTACATAAGAACGGCCCTACTGGGTCAGACCAAAGGTCCATATAGCCCAGTATCCTGTCTTCTGACAGTGGCCAATGCCAGGTGCCCCAGCGGGAATGAATAGAACAGGTATCATCAAGTGATCCATCCCCTGTTGCCCATTCCCAGCTTCTGACAAAACCCGAGGCTAGGGACACCATCCCTGCCCATCCTGACTAATAGCCATTGATGAACTTATCCTCCATGAACTTATCTAGTTGTTTTTTGAACCCTGTTATGCTTTTGGCCTTCACAAAAACCTCTGACAAGGAGTTCCACAGGTTGACTCCACAGGTGAAGAAATACTTCCTTTTGTTTGTTTTAAAACTACTGCCTATTAATTTCATTTCGTGGCCCCTAGTTCTTGTGTTATGATAAGGAATAAATAACACTTTCCTATTTACTTTCTCCACATCAGTCATGATTTTATAGACCTGTATCATATCCCCCTTTAGTTGTTCCTTTTCCAAACTGAAAAGTCCCAATCTTATTAATCTCTCCTCATACGGAAGCTGTTCCATACCCCTAATAATTTTTTTTGCCATTTTCTGAACCTTTTCCAATTCCAATATATCTTTTTTGAGATGGCCACATGACCACATCTGCATGCAGTATTCAAAATGTGGGTGGACCATAGATTGATATAGAGACAATGTAATATTTTTTGTCTTATTATCTATCCCTTTCTTAATGATTCCCAACATTCTGTTAGCTTTTTTAACTGCTGCTGCACATTAAGTAGATGTTTTCAGACAACTATCCACAATTATTCCAAGATCTCTCTCTCTTGAGTGGTAACAGCTAATTTAGACCAGATCATTTTATATACATATAGTTGAGATTATGTTTTCCAATGTGAATTACTTTGCATTTATCAACATTGAATTTCATCTGCAATTTTGATGCCCAATCACCCAGTTTTGTGAGATCCCTTTGTAGCTCTTCGCGGTCTGCTTGGGACTTAAGTATCTTGAGTAGTTTTGTATCCACTGCAAATTTTACCATCTCACCGTTTATCCCTTTTTTCAGATCATTTATGAATATGTTGAACACCACTGGTGCTAGTACAGACACCATTTACCTCTCTCCATTCTGAAATTGACCATTTATTCCTACCCTTTGTTTCCTATCTTTTAACCATTTACCAATCCATGAGAGGTGACAGCTTACCATGACAGCTTACTTTGCTTAAGAGCCTTTGGTGAGGGACCTTGTCAAAGGCTTTCTAAAAATCGAAGTACACTATATCCACTGGATCCCCCTTGTCTACTTGCTTGTTGACCCCCTCAAAGAATTCTAGTAGATTGGTGAGGCATGATTTCCCTTTACAAAAACTATGTTGACTCTTCCCCAACAAATTATGTTCTACTATGTATCTGACAATTCTGTTCTTTACTATAGTTTCAACCAGTTTGCCTGGTACTGAAGTCAGGCTTACTGGCCTGTAATTGTCAGGATCATCTCTGGAGCCCTTTTTTAAAATTGGTGTCACATTAGCTATCCTCCAGTCATCTGGTACAGAAGCTGATTTAAATGATAGGTTACATACCACAGTTAGTAGTTCTGCAATTTCACACCTGAGTTCCTTCAGAATTCTTGGGTGAATACCATCTGGTCCTGATGACTTATTACTGTTTAAATTATCAATTTGTTCCAAAACCTCCTCTAATGACACCTCAATCTTGGACAGTTCCTCAGATTTGTCACCTAAAAAGAATGGATCAGGCTTGGGAATCTCCCTCACATCCTCAGCCATGAAGACTGAGGAAAAACATTCATTTAGTTGCTCCACAATGGTCTTATCATCCTTGAGTGCTCCTTTAGCATCTCGATCGTCCAGTGGCCCCACTGGTTATTTAGCAGGCTTCCTGCTTCTGATGTACTTAAGCATTTTTTTGCTATTACTTTTTGAGGTTTTGGCTAGCTGTTCTTCAAATTCTTTTTTGGCCTTCCTAATTATATTTTTACACTTCACTTGCCAAAGTTTATGCTCCTTTCTGTTTTCCTCATTAGGATTTAACTTCCACTTTTTAAAGGATGCCTTTTTGTCTCTCACTGCTTCTTTTACTCCCTTGTTTAGCCACTGTGGCACTTTTTTGGTTCTCTTACTGTGTTTTTTACTTTGTGTTATACATTTAAGTTGAGTCTCTATTATGGTGTCTTTAAAAAGTTTCCATGCATCTTGTAGGGATTTCACTTTTGCACTGTACCTTTTAATTTCTGTTTAACTAACTTCCTCATTTCTGTATAGTTCCCCTTTCTGAAATTAAATGCTACACTGTTGGGCTGCTGTGATGTTTTCCCTGCCACAGGGATGTTAAATTTAATTATATTATGGTCACTATTATTATCAGCTATATTCACCTCTTGGACTAGATCCTGTGCTCCACTTTGGACTAAATCAAGAATTGCCTCTCCTCTTGTGGGTCCCAGGACTAGCTGCTCCAAGAAGCAGTCATTTAAGGTGTCAAGAAACTTCATCTCTAACGTTAATGATTTCAGTGGTCTTAGCATAAAGGCCAGCTTGCTAATGTTCTCTGGCTCTATAACAGCACTGTAATACCCCAGGATCACTGCCTCTCTCATTTTTTATACCCCCTAATGTTTGATTGCTTTTCAGCTCCTCACTGCATATTGGGCAGAAGTCATCGCTAAGCTGGTCACAGTGGTGCCCAGGAGTTTCTCCTGAGTGTTAAATTAGTACCCGGGTGGAGGTCTGAATGATTCAGAATCTTTCTTCCAGTCTGGATGACTCTGCATTTGTCAGCTCTGAATTCCGTGGCCACATGGCTGCTCAGTCACCTTGCTAGGGTAGGTCCCTCGGAAGTCCCTCTTCAGGTTTGACTAACCTCAATCAGCTGCTATTTTTGCCGCCTCATTGCTCACCCCCGTTTCCAGCTCATTAATAAGTATATTATGGGACACCAATCCTGGTACAGAGCCACATGGGACCCCGGTGCTAATTCCTTCCAGTATGAAAATGGACCATTTATTCCCACTCTCTGTTTTCTGTCCCTTGGACTGTTTCAGAACATCACCTTTAACCCCACGACTTCGCTTCATTAGTGACCTCTTCAGAGGGACTTTGTCACAGGCTTTTTGAAAGTTGAAATAAATTATATCCACCTATTGTTCCTCACTCCCTATTTTGTCAGAACAAACAAAGAGTTTGAGCAGAGTATGAGCCAGTCACAATGTTCTTTTGCAGAAGCCAAGCTGGCTTGGCCCATCACATCATGACCCCCTCGGTGTTTGTAACTCTGTCGTAACTGTTTGTACCTGCTCTGGGATTCCCTCGCTGGCCCTGCGTATTCTTTTTACAGATAGGTGCTGTCCCTCCAGCCCCCTTTGGAGAGTTGCTGCTTCAAACGAGATTGTGTACTTCGATCAGCAGTGTCTTCTCCAGAGCCTTCTGAATACCTAGATTGGTACCATCTGACCTGTTGCTATTTAAGAGGCAGAGTGCCACCTGCACAGGGGCCAGTGCAACTCCCCAAACTGTGCACTACACAGTGTCATGGTTTAAGCGTATCCCTGACCATGTGGCCAGTTCTTTTCATGTGCCACAAAGGTGTGGAGAGGAGGTGGAGTCATGGCCCATGCAAGGGAGGCAGAATTTCTTCTTTAGCCCCGCCTTCTCTGGCTTCTTTGGTCACCACTTCCTCCGTCTGCCTGAACAAACCCTGCGCTTTGTGGCCCAAACAGGGCACATCCCTTGTATATTCACCCCTCATGTCCAGCTTTGTGAATTGACTCTTAAGGCCAGGCTGAGTTTGCCAACAGCTCCATGAAGGGAGGTGGTGCCCAGACCTGCCTGGCCTCATGGGGAGCTCGAGGAGGTATGGTGCCTGCCAGAGTCCCCTGCTGAACAGAGGGATGAGGTGCATCTCTTAGGATGCTCAGCGTGCCTCATGGTCACAAGAAGGGAGTGGCTCCCGCTGCCTTGGAAGCGAAGGGAGTGTCATTGTGCCCAGCCCTTGCATGGAGTGGGGGTACGGTGGGATTGCTTGGGCCACTGCAGTCCAGTTCTTTGTGGTTAAACAGCATCACCAGCATCCAGGAGCTGGAATAAACCTTCCTGTGAAGAGGGCACTGGCGAGGGAGATCTTCCTCCTTCTATCATTTCTTTGCTTGTGATGAAATCACAGTGCACAGCCAAGCTCCTTACTGCCCCATTACTGAGAAGGGATTTGCTGTCTCCATAATGCTGGGATCCTGGAGTCAAATCCTGAGCTCTTTACTCAGCTTGCATTCCCTCTAGACGCAGGCAGACTCCTGCTGAAGGCAACGTGACTGTGTCTGAGCTGGGGCTGGGGAAAACCTGAGTGGAGCCTTCTGGATTTGGATTTGAGAGCTCTAGGAACATTCCCAAGTGCAAACGCAAGGGGAAACCTTTGCCAAGCCCAGCAGAAGAAATCAGCCTCCCGCCTCCCCCCCTCGAACCCAGGGAAATGGAATATAAAAATACCCAAATTGGAACAGCACCAATCAAAGCAATGAGATTGCTGTGACTTCACAATAGCTTGTGCCCATTCTGCTCAGCAGAGCAATGGGGAAGCCCACGTAGTGATAAGCATTTCTGCTGTTCTGGAAGCTGGAGGCAGATTTGAAAATTAACTTTTCAGCTACAATTGGCATATTCAAAACCAAAGGGGAAAAGGAGCAATTGGTACTTCTGAGCCGCCTGCTGACGGCAGCCAAGTGGCCTCATTTCTAACCCTGGCAGCCTGTGTGCGTGTAGGGGGGTGAGGGCACGTGCGCATGCATGCTTGTGTGTGATGCAAGGGTCTGTCAATGGGCGGGTGTGTTTGCACATGTATGCAGATATGTGTGCACCAACCTGTGTCTGGGTGGCTGTACGTGTGTGTGCGCCTATTGGAGGTGTGTATGTATGTGCTGCATGCAGGTGTGTCGCTGGGTAGGTGGGTGTGTATAGTTGTGTGGGGGTCGGTGGGCATATGCTTTTGTTACATTAAGATGTGCAGGCAGGCATGTGTGCACTAGGCAACACTACCAATTTGGACAATATTTCCAACCCGCCCTAATGCTGTCAATTGCTTAAATGGACACTGGCAGAGTTCATTACAATAAACCCCCAGAGAAATGGTTTCATTATTAAAAACACTTTTTAGCTATCTTAAAACTAGATCTGGGCCATTTTATTTATTGATTTATTTTATTTATTTATTTGTGCATTTTTTCAGGCAAACAAAACTAGTCACATATTTGGGTTGAATCGGCAAATAGTTTTGGCTAAATAAAAAATTGAATTTTTTTTTTTAAATGAAAACAATTCATTTTGATATTTTCAAAAAATTTCAGTTCAGCCATTGAACTGAAAAAAATATTAATTATTTGCTCAACTTAAGATAAAATATGCTCCTTTGACCCAAACATTACAGCCTCCTGTTAGCGCATGGGAGCCGGAAAACAAAACTGTCTAAAAGAAAGGTGAAACTGACCAACCTATTTTCACTGCCCACGCAGAGAAAAATGCAAAAAGGAATCAAATATTTTAAGGAGCGAGAAGAAAACTAGGTTGTACATGGATGTCGTTCTTCAAGCATCATCAGTAACATAGGGAAGGACTCTGTTTTTTATATGTATATAGGCCCAGGTTCATTCCTGGGTCAATGCTCCTTCTGCACAGGGTCCAGGTGGGTGATGAGAGATGTAATTTACATCCCCACCAGCAAGCTGAGGGTGAATCCTGCCTGTTCCCCTTAATAAGGCAGCTTTACAATGTTATTGGGGAGCCTCCCATCCTAGAGTGACTCTGAATAAATAACCCATTTACATATGAACAACTGTCCCTTGCAAGCAGTATCCTGAATGCCCTTTGCTGCCAGGGCCGCCCAGAGGATTCAGGGGGCCTGGGGTCTTCCCCCGCCGCCGAATTGCCGCTGAAGACCCGGCACTGCGGCGGCGGGTCCCAGGGCAGAAGGACCCCCTGCCGCAGGTCTTCAGGGCACTTTGGAGGCGGGTCCCGGAGCGGAAGGACCCCCCGCCGCCGAATTGCCACCGAAGACCCGAAGCGGAAGAAGCTCTGGGGGCCCAGGCCCCACGAGAGTTTTCCGGGGCCCCCCGGAGCGAGTGAAGGACCCCGCTCCAGGGGCCCCAAAAAACTCTCGTGGGGGCCCCTGTGGGGCCCGGGGCAAATTGCCCCACTTCTTGCACACCCCCCCCCCCCGGGCGGCCCTGTTTGCTGCTATTGAAAATCTGACTATTTAAAAAAGGGATTTTCCCCTTCCGTGCTCAGCCTGTTCTTCTGCTTGACCCTGTACAGTGAGGTCGTCATCCTGTGCGTACGATGGCCTAATGGCTGCCATGTAAATGGCCCTCATGCACAGACCTATAACGATGGGCTCAAACACACACACACGCACAGGGGGTGTGAATCCCAGGTCACCTTCACTGACTCATGGACTTTAAGGCCAGAAGGGACCATCGTGAGCATCTAGTCTGACTTCCTGCACATCACAGGCCACAGAACCTCACCCACCCACTCCTCCTGTAATAGACCCCTAACCTCTGGCTGAGTTACTGAAGTCCTCACACTATGATTTAAAGACTTGAAGTAACAGAGAATTCACCATTTACACTGGTTTACAGCTGCAAGTGTCCCATGCTGCAGAGGAAGGCAATTAGCACATAGGAGAAGAAGGAATGTAGAAAGTGCATTTCAGCTTCGCTACCAGATAGCTTCAATTATTAACCAATATGGTAAAAATCTGGGTACCCCCAGTGCTTCCTGACATGTAGAGGAAGCATGTCCATTTCAGGATGGGGGACTGGGACACCTCTAGCATCCTAGGAGTTGCTATGAGGAGCAATCACTGTGCCTAGTTGAGCAAAGGACCACAGCTGTGCCTGGCCTGGACACAGATGAATGCTACATGCACCTTTTGCCCCCACCTGCAAACATAATGCTTGATCCTGCTGCCATTCAGGTGAGTGGAAAGTCTCTCCCTGACTGAATGGTTCAGGAGCGGATGCACTGGGCAGCCCCCCAGTCCAGCAAAGCATGAGCTCTGTCAATGGGCCGACTCATGTGCTCAAAGCAACATGTGTGTGTAAGTGCTTGGCTGGATCAGGGTCTTACCCGGGGACCAGTCCTCTCAGTGGCACCTGATTTCATAGCTTGGTCCAATGCCCAGTAAGCAAGGACAGGGGAGCAGTTTCCAAATTAGTCTTGTCACCAGCTGCTGTTTGGAACTTTTTATTGTTCTCAGAAGGAGGGTTTTAAAAACAGTATCAGCTGCATTTCATACACAACACTGATGAAAAAAATGCTCCTTTCGCAGTTAGAAGTAGCAGCGTCAGCCCCAACACTGTCTTCTCTTTCCTGTCTGTGGCCTCCGTCACTACAGGGGCAGGCTCTGCAAAAGAGAGCAGAACAAAACCTCATACTTCATTTGCCTTATTCCATGTACACGTATCGAGCAGCGAATCACCTAAGGGCTCAGCAGCATGGTATGTCCCACACCAGGCAAGAGGGGCAGGGGAACGAGTGGCTCCATGCACTGAGAATGAGCTATGGCCCACCTCTGTTGGTTGTTCAGTGCCAGAAGCCTTTGCCTGCAGTTTCAAGAGCTCAACGAACTGTGGCGATCGATCTTACTTCCTGCTCCTGGGGGGTCCCTGTCAGGGCAGGTGTCACAGCACAACCCTCATGTGCAGCCCCTTGTTGCCCACAGGAGCACTGCCTTCACATCCTTCTTTCAATCATTTACTCAGCCGCCAGTACTACAAACAGACACCCCCTTTGTGTGGGCTGTGATTTATTAACTCGACTACAAAGTACAAAACCCTCATCTTTAGCCCCTCAGGTCCACGCCCTGCTGGGGTCCGGATACGGTTCAGGTAGGCTCCCTCTCCCCAGTTCCAGACTCTCCAGCCCTGTCTCCTGGAGCTGGGTTATAATTTCCATGCTCCCTGGAGAAGGGCCTCAGCCATCCTCTGGGAGCTGGGGTGTAATTCAGGCCAGTGGCAGGCCTCAGCCAGCTTCTCCCCAGCTGGCCCTTTTCCCCAGGCAACTCTTTCTCCCTAGCCTTGGCGGGGTCAGCAGGCAGACAGCTGCCTCGTGCAGTGCAAGCTTCTCTCTGTTACATGGGAGGAGACAGCCTATTCTGCCCTACTCTCCTGGGCTCAGACTGCCTGGCAGTAGAGAGTGGAAGGCTGCCCACCCTGCACTACAAAGTTCCTGGTCCGAGCTCCTTAAAGGAACAGTAATGGGTTTTTCCGCCCAAACACTAATTATTCCCCAGAACTGCTTCCTCTCTGCCAGCATCTGCCTCTGCCACTTACTGCACCCTTGTGAACTCCCAAAACCTTAAAGGGCCACGCCAAGGGGTGGGTTGGCTGAGCCCTAATCTGTACTGCTCTTCATGGGGCCAGAGCATCCCAGCATAGTAGGGTGGCGATTGATTGCAGGTTCTGGGGGGAAGGTTGGCACTGATGTAGCTGTGAGGATGATGATGATAAACCTTCTCGCAGCAGCCCGTCTATAGTTAACCCACACAAGGCCCCCGGGAGGGACATAAGTGATTGCCCCTATATTTCAGAGCGTTCAGCTGAGGGACAGGGAAGCTAAGTGACTTGCTCAAGGTCACACAGTGAGTTGGGGCAGAGCAGAGAACCTAATTTGGGATTCCTGATTCCCTCCCCCACTTCTGTAACCAATAGACAACACTCCATCATTTTACATGGCTGAAGAAATAAAGAGCAGAAAATCATACTCTGATGCAATACTCATACTCTGATGAAATACTCTGATGCAACTTGTATTTATCCAGAGGGAATGTAATATTTCCCTATCCAGGCTTCTGGGCTATAGAGGACATGATCTCCTGAGACACCACGGTCTGGGAGTTAGGCACCGAAAAACCTTTGAGGATCTGGGCCAAAATGCACACAACACTGGCCTGAGCTCAAAGCCACTGGGAAAATGAATGCCATGAATGGAATCAAGTGAAAGTGAGCGATGTGGAATATGCATGGAAGATGGAGGGACACAGTATCCTCCAGATTGGTAGATACTCTGCGGCAATGCGGGAAGGTGCACTGCACAGCTGCAATGCCAGCATTTCAGGGGCTAGGTATATTGATGATGATAGAAGAGCTGGAAATAGGTGGGTGACTTGAGGAAAACAACCTGTCAAACACATGGTCTCATCACAAATGTGTCAGCGAAGCACATAAAGAATGTGACAAAAGGAACTTACCAAATTGCATTCAGTGGAGCCTCCAAGAACCCAAATTCCTTGTCTACAAGACACTTGTCAGAGAAAATCTTGCTGTCAAAATCTGTTTTATCTTCAAGAACACCACTCTTAGGGGCCAGGTTACCTCCGGTCCAGCACCAACTTATTTGCTGTTTTGAAATATGTACAATAATGTGTTTCATGATCATTCACGGAAGGGACATTAAACCCCAAAGTCTTTGCAACAGCCATTGGCATTAATTGTACAGTCATACCTTATGGGATAGTTTGGGGTCCAGTTATGAATTCCATGCTGTTTTACGAACAATACTGGTACTTGTAACAGTCGTTGTGAAGGCGATCATCCATCTTGTAGCAGGAAGCTGGCAGCTATGTCTGGAGACTGTGTGACAGGGCTATCAAGGTCCATTAACATTCACTTCCTCTGCCCTGGTAGAACAATGAGGTTGCTACCAACAGAACCATTGACTTTTGATGAATCTGCCCCAGTAATTCCTAGGGGTTTGGAGCATGGAAAATCCCCAGCAGAAGTATAGAAACAAACAAACAAAGGTGGCACAGACTGCTTTGAAAATGACATGCTCTGTAAGGAAATGGAGCCATTCCACCACTCAAACAGACCTCCCCCAGGGAAGTGGGGCTTTGCCTTCACCCAAGGACATGGTCCAAATCCCAAGGACTCAGTAGCAGTGAGGATTCAAGAGTGGGGTTGTGTTAAAGATGTTTGCTGATTTGCTAGATTGGTAAATGTCCTGTGCTCTCTAAGGGCTTCTTTACACTGGGATACTCGGGAAATTAATCCGAACTAACTAAAGATGTGAATTTAAAGTGGATTAGTTAAACCGCATTAAACCCCTGTGTGAACACTCTCGTTCAGAATTAAAGTGGCCTTAATTTGGTTTAGTTTAATCTGAATTCGGATTAATTTTCCTGACTGTCCCTTTGTAAACAAGCCCTAAGAGTAAAGTGTGCATTTTTAAGAAGTTCCTTGCACAGCCACATGTTCCTGAAGAATCAAATTATAAACCAGACATCCCATGGGGCAGAGGCAGGAGGGAAGTGCTGCATGGGAACATGCATAAGCAACTGAAGAGCCTTGGGAGGTTCAGCACTGACCCTGGGGTCGAGAGCAGTTGGCCGGTGGAGTCTCCCATCCCAAGGAAGGAGTTCAGACACGCAGTCTACACCCTGGGAGTGTGTCTAGAGGAGGAAGCAGAGACAGTGCCTGGCCTCTCTACAAACCCAGTAGGCTGGAAGCAGGTGGAATCCAAAGGTTCACTACCGCAGACTGGTGACCGTCCACAAGGGGCAGACTCAGCCAGGACAAATTGATTATAACTCACTGCACAGATAGCTTTGTCATCATGTAACTGCAATCTTGTCTTGAACTGGTGTTTGCCCTTCTAGGCAGCTGACTGCATACGGTATGTTATATTCCACCAACTGTACAGTTCAGTTCAACCCATGTTTGACTTTCAGCCATCTCACAAATGTCTGAAAACCACTCATCTTTTGCAAGCTAAATTTGGAAAGGAGCTATCCCAAATTGGAGACTGGATTTGCTAGCATTTTAGTTAGCAAACATACAATGTAATGTAAGAAGTTCTCCCTTTGGATCGCCAAAGCTAGTCAGGAATTGCAGATGCACATGAGCTGTTTCTAATAATGTTATATAGTATTGTTAAATGGACACTATGGTTAATTTAGACCCAGCATTTAGAGTCTGCCAGTCTTACTCACGTTGAGTAGCACTTACTCACACAAGCAGATTTGAAAGCACTATGTGAAGTTGAAAGGATTTGGCCTGAAGATTTTATAAAAATACGACTTTGCAAAACCTTTTATCAACAGAAATATTTCTGTGCAATCAAACAACAAGTGAAACCACTAGAAACAGCCAGTTAGTTTGGATTTAAACATTCCCTCACAGGGATTGCAACCAAGAGTCCGATGAGGTGAAATGCTGGCTATTCACCCACCACCCAAAGCCTGCCCCACCTCCATTCCCGCCATCAACCTGTAACTTCACTTGAGGAGATCTCTTTTCCTGACCCCTGTGCTCCTCTCAGCAGAAGACAATATGCTCAGCACAAATGACAAAGCTGTCAAACTCATGTTTGCAGGACTGCACTATAATGGGCTGTCCAGACTTCTGCTTGCAAAGTATGCCCAGGGCATTTCATTGTGCAATCCCTTTGATCTTGTAGGCATCACCCACACACCTTCTGTTTTTTCGCATCTTTGTACTGGGAATTGCTTGAATAAATATTTCAAATGAAAAAATATCTCTCCCTCCCCCAATTGCGTTTTATAGGGTTTGTTGGAACAATGAATACAGATCATGGGAGCAGCAATATAGTCATAGGAGGTTGCTCAAATTAAAAGCTTAGCTGTTTTCTCTATAAAATGAGACAACAAATATACTGACAAGACCATTACACATGAAGGTGTGTCATGGTAAGGAAAACACCTGCGTTACCATCGCCAGTAATCTAGACTGGGGTTCTCAAACTTTTTCCCTAGTGTGGATGACATCTTAATGCAGATATTCTCCTATGGGGCACTCCCTTTCCATCTGCAACCAAGTGGATCACCTCCTCTCCCCCACATGATCATGTCACTGATTTGTAGCATCTGCCACAATGTCTGCCATGGGGAAGTCTTAGGATAATGTATCTGTGGATTTTAGTGGCCCTTAGTGAGATAAGCCTGTTGGGTCACACTTTATATTAAGGTTCCATTTCTAAATCGTTTATAAAAGGCTAATAAATATTTAATAGAGGTTTTAATAACCAGAGACTGCTATGGGAGCCCACAGGTTGCTTAGAAGCATGGTTTAGAACCACCTTGTTCTGCTGTGTTTATAACCACCTACACCACAGATTACTCCTGGATGTCACATCCATTAATCAATTATTAGCTATGGACTATTTATAAATGTCCCCCTCCCTGAAGTGTGACCCTGCTTTGTCCTTCAGGAAGGAATTGCTCATGCTGTCTGAGTCAGCACTAGCCAGCACTTTGCAGATTACCAGCAAGGAGTCTTCAGGCCACCAGCAGACCCCAGGCTGCGCTTTGGGATCTCTGCTCTTGGTTGTACAGCAGACCAGCTGCTGTGCGCCCATTGTCAGCACTGTCAGGGAGGGTGAGGTGTCTGACAGGAGGCGGGGAGGTACCTTCCGACGTGCTCTCTTCTGGGTTGCACTGGCAGTATCTCCGGGAGAAGTGGATCAGCACACGCTCCCGTTCCTGCGTCTCTCCCATCAGAGGGAACGCTTTCAAGAACGTTCTGCAAATAGAAAAGGACATTTCATCTTATGGGTCTAGACGGAAATCCACAGCCCAGGGCCCCTCCTGAGCTGTGCAGGGAGCAAAGGGGCAACAGCCTTTCTGCAAGACTATGGAGCAGCTGTGGAGCTGCTCTGTGGACTCTAGCTCAACCCCATGGCCTGCGTGCTTCTGTGTGACCCCACTCAGAGAGTGGCATCTTCTCACCCTGCCCTGCCCCCGATGGCCTGTTTCCACTAATATCCTGCATGCTGGGCTCCGTGCCAGCTCAGCTCCCTGAATCCATCCCTGTCCCTTGCACAGGAGAATGGTGCCAGCTGGGGCTGGGTTTGCCTCACGGTCAACCGGGCGTTACTTTAATTTGGTGTTTTCCACAGAGAGATGGGTCCTAACTAGAACCCCAGACCCAAACCCCTTCAAGTGTGGTTCGTGCAGCTCAGACCCTGTTTCCAATGGGAGCATATCGTGCCGATCATTATATCACAGTAAATATTTAACCACAGCTGGGATTCCTGTTACCCCAACAAATCTGTCAGCCTCCAGCTATCATTATACACACAATCAGTCATCAAACCTTAACTGCATGAGCGGGGTGGCACTACATGGCAAATAATGATACCACATGGCAAATTGGAAACACGGGGCTTCTAGATCAATTCGTCTGGGGTAGGTCTTTAATGAAAACAGAGCGGCTCACCTGAGTGCTTTGTCCAGGGTGAGACCAGTGAAGTCAAAGAAACTGAGATATTCTTCTGCTACCAACTTGCTAAATTCATTGCTGTAATTAAAGAGGGAGCAATCAGCTGACCCATAGGGGAAGAACACTCTTTTTATAACAGGAATCTCAGAGTCTCCTCTCCTGGCCAACCCAACTTCCAGCAGGTACTTGCAGAGATTCTAAAATCCCCCGCCTTAAATCCTTGGGGTAGATTTTCACAGGCATAAAGGGCAGTTCAGTGACCCTTGATGGATGTTTAATGAGAGTTGAGCATCTAACAGCCCTTTGTGCCTGTGAAAACAGAGTTGGGGGCCTAACTCCCCCAGTTGCCTTTGAAAATCTGCCCCTTTATTGCCTGTGTAGTGAACCCTGGCTGCCTACACAGAGACAAAACAGTCAATGGTGAGCATTGAATCTAGGACCCCCAGCACAAGTCCCTGCCGTTTGAACAGAAGGAGTCGTTCAGCTACGGGTAAGTACAGTAAGAAGCAGGGTCTTTGCCAGGTCCAGCCACTAGAGGGAGACATAGACAATGACTTTAGACAAAGCCAGTGGATTAGGCTTGTTGAGCTGTTTTGATGATGTCAGAGTGATGGAGTAACTCTTGCCAGTACACAGCTGGGACTAGCTCACTGAAACACACACACAAGGTCTTACACCTGTTATGTGACTGGGATGGAAGGAAACGGTGGGAGGGAGAGCAGGGAAAGACAACCAGGCCTCCCTGTGGGGATGGAGTGTGTGAGAAGAGAGGCTGGGGGAGGGGAAGAGTGAGGAGGGGGCTGAAGGAGAACATGGGTTTTGGAATAGCCCTCTCAGCTGCATCTCTGGACCTGGCCATCTATAATACTACTTGGCAATCACAGGAATTTTCACCAGCAACGATTCTCTATGTCATGTTTTAATCTTTATGGAAGAAGGTAAGTTCATAGATTTATAGATCTGAAGGCCAGAAGGGACCATAAAACTGACATCCTGTAAAACACAGGCCAGAGAATTTCACCTAGTTACTCCTGTACTGAACCCAATTTCTCTTGTGTTAGACTATCATTATTTGTATTATGATAGGAATCCTAGTCATCATGTACCAGAACCCCACTGTGCTGGCGCTGTCCAAACAGAACAAAAAGACAGTCCTTACTCCAAAAACTGTCCAATCTAAGTATAAGACAAGAAACAACAGATGGATACAGATGGGCCAATGGAGGCATACAAGGAAACAACAAGACAGTGTTGGTCTGCATAAGGGCAAAGCATCTCTTCCAGAAAGGCATCCAGTCTGGATCTGAAGATGTCAAGAGATGGAGACTCCATCGCTTCAGTTGGTCATGTGTTCCAGGGGTTAATCACCCTCACTATTAAAATTAGGTACCTTTCTCAGTTTAATTTGTCTGGCTTTAACTTCCAGCCATTGGTTTTCCTTGTACCTTTCTCCGCTAGATTAAGGACTCTTTTAGTACCCAGTGTTTTCTTCCAGTAAAGGTTCTTATATGCTGTAATCAAGTCACCGCTTGATCTTCTTTTTGGTGAGCTAAACAGGTAGAGCTCCTTTCGTTAACTCTGGCTGCTAGTGCTGGGCCACACATTTCTGCTGACAGGCTGAAGAGCTTCTGAAGTTGGGTTTGAGGGGAAGGAACCCAAATGAGGAACCTTGGGAGCCATCAAAAAGAGCAGGTTGGAATAGATATCAAGGCACAAATCCTCTGTGCTCCAAACGACAGAGGAAAAGCATCTGTCACCTGCTCTTTATCATCTCTCATCCTTTATAGGAACTACACTTCAGAGTGGAAGGAGACAGTACAAACGGCCCCCACAAAGCTGTTGTTAAAGATTCGTATAGGCCAAGATGTGCTGTGACATCCATGAGCCGTACTCTGACTGCAGTGAGCCACTGCATTCGTAAGATATTAATGCACTTTTCAGGTGCCTGAAAGCTCCTGGCACCGATATGCCCCTGACACAGCTACTGACAGCCTGCTACTGCACTCTCTTCATGGCTTAATACTGTGTGACTGGGAAGGACATGGCTTGACTTCCAGGTTCAGCGTGCGGCCCTGGCAGACAGAAACCAGGTATTTTAACTTGAAAACCAAGCCAAATTGACAAGGGAGGCACTGAGTGAGAATAACCAAAGGATCCTGTTGTGTCTCTTTTACAGGCTCCATTTTCTTCTGACTATAAATCATGTTCCTCCCGGCGCTGTAAAGCATCTAGAAGATGTTGCCTGTCAAAATGGCAATTGCAGCTGAATATAGTGTTCCATCTCCAGGGCTTGCCCATGAAAGACATTTTGGTTGGGGACGGAGGAGGACAAGGAACGCCACACAGTTGCGAAGGGCATATTTTGAAAACGCCTTTTATGTCTGATTAACTCATCTGTTGTTTGCTGGTGTCATTGCATTTCATATGAATTTTTAAATGATCTGCAGAGCCATTATGTACAATGTAGCCAGCACGTGCGGACCACAATCTATTTCCTAAACATCCATGTCAAGCCGCAGGCTAAGGAATCCTCAGCAGAACATCGGGGTCTGATTTTACACCTGGGCTGCCTAGAATCAGGCTCCTAACGCTCCGTCTACACTGCACTCAGAGGTCTGACTGCCGCATGTGTAGTCACGCCCCAGCTAGCTTTGATCTAGCCTAGCTCCAATAACGATAGCAATGAAGTGGTGGCAGCGTGGGTTAGCCATTCAAGTACATATCTAGGATCCCAGGTGTGCTTGGACATCCCGCATTGCCATGGCTCCACTGCTATTCTAATTGGATCTAGCTAGATCAAAGCTAGCTTGGCTATTTCAAACTGTGCTGCAGTGTAGACAGACCCTTCCTCCCTGTGTGAGTGGCGTATGGGGGCCATAAACAGCTGCTGAGGGCCAGGGGAGATTTCCACCACGCAGGCAATGCATTGGGCTGCTGTAGGTGGCCCACAGTGTATGGAGTGTTCTGGGGCGGAGCTGACGGGGTGTTGCAAATATGAGAGGGAGGGGCATAGCACACACCACTGCAGCCATTCTGGCTCTCTGCAGCCTCAAAGGCAAGCATGGATCAGCGTTCACATCACACTCCTCGTCAGTACCCGGGCCGGGGAAGCTAACGATCCAAACAGCGGACCAAATTCAGTGCTGAATCCTGGTCACATGCCACCTGAGGCACGTTGTGCATACACTAAGAAGAAGGAGCAGCCTCGAATCAGGAGGTAGGAAGGTGTCATAAGCTGAAAGCCACCTTTGCCCACGCACTTCAGGGCAGCAGAGAATCTCACCCTGTATTCAGGGACCGAAATAAGTGACCTGATCTTTCAAAAGTGCTGGTCAGTTGCCACGATCTTCAGCCCTGATCCCGAGCTCAGTGGTAACTGCTGGTTGACTTCTGAAAATCAGGCCACTTATTTAGGGACCTAACTATGGGCTCAAGGGCCTAACTTCATGCCTCCAGTTTTGAAAATCCTGGCAAAGGAGTTTTGTATAAAAGCCAGTGCATTTCCTGTGGCTGCAGAGATACCCAGCCCTTGTTCAGAACTCTCAATGTGGCTTGTTTGCTCTTTGCCTGTGGCGCTGCAGCCTAGCGATGCCTCCATTAATATTTGATATTAATACCAAAAATTAATGAACGAATAATTGATGGATGTTTGCGAGAAATGGGTAATTATCTCAGCTTAACAGCATATGCCCTTTGGAGCACCAGTAATTCATATAATGATGGCCCTTTTGAGTCTCATGAAAAATGTGATGCTTAATGCTAATTATCCTACATTGATATAGAGCCTTTCATCTCAACGGATCCCAAAGCATTTTACAAACTGATATGCCAGCCACACAGGGATCGTTCATCCATCATTGTAATGCTGCTGCGTCTGGAGTGAAACAGTGTTCAACAACATAACACAACGGCTGAGGTCAGGAAGAGAAAAATGGCTGCAGTGAAAATTGCAGGGTTAATTTAGGGAGGCAGAATGTAATGATCTATGTTGGAATTTGTCCAGGACATTGGACTAACATCTGCATTAGCACAAAGGGGCCTTGTAGCGCTACCTAATACAAATAATGAATGACGGTATTATTTTTATAAGTCCAAAATGTGCGAGGAATTTCGTACAATAGAGGACATCACTGCCCCAAAGCCCTTACAAGTTTAGACATAAACCTCAGAGATAACTACAGACAAAAGACGGATAAGAGAGAAGGGGAACAAGGGGTATGCTTAAGGCCCCAATCCTGCAAGTGGATCCAAGTGCAGAGCTTTACTCCTGCATGGAATCTCATGGACTTAATAACTGAAGGCGAGCAGAGCTGTGTTAATGGTTCCTTTGCAGGATCTGAGCTCAGGGTCATGGAATTGTTGGTTTATCCATGTGGGCAACTTGCTGGCTCTGCTGTGTTTTTGTTTGTTTAGGTGGCTTTGGAATCAGAATTGGACTTGAACTTTTATTTTCTGTAATGAGAACTGTGGAGACATTAGCAGCTACAGCTGGTTAGGACCTTGGCTTTCCATGTCAGCCAAAGGGAGGCTGCGCCAGTGAAGCAACATTTCTGAGCCTCACCCTGGGGAATTGGCTTAGCGTTAAGTTAGAGGGAACAGAGCCATCCAGTTGCATCTCCAGCTCCACTGCCTACAGTGCCTGAGATTTCCATGGAGGTCTCCCACCCAGTGCTTAATGTATGCCAGGGCTTGCCAGGGCTGAGCCGCGGCACCTCTGGGCTTGGCAGTTCAGAGCCCTGGCACCTCTGGGCTTGCTGCATCAGTTATGAATGTAAAAAATTGCTTGAGCCCCAGCACCTCTTTCATTACATATTAAGCACTGCTCCCATCCACACGTTACTGTGGCTTGATCTTGCCTAGCTTACGATATCTGACAGAGTCCCACCATAAAGCAAGTGGTGCTTGATTTTATTAGCATTTGTATTTATTTTGAACGTACAGTGTCGCGGATCCCGTGCTGCAGGCACAATACACACATTACATGCATTAGAAACAGCTCATCAAAATAGATCAGAGAGATTTCTAATGAAAAACACAACTCTTACAGAGTCATTCCTGCCAGAGACGTGGCCTCCATCTCCCGCTCCCTTTCCCTTCGCTGGGAGAGGATGCAGGTCGTGCAGCGTGTCCTTTGGGTCGTCAGATCTGGCTTTGGACAAATCAAGGCAGGAAACGCATTCAAGAGCCCAGGACACACCTCACTGGGAAAGCCCTGCACCAGCCCCTCTTCATTAAACCCAGAGACTATTTGCTCCAGTGCCTTGGAAGATCCCAGCTTCCGCGGCATCGCACAAGTTAAACGTCCCCATTCCTCCCTTCTGTTCATTTGCATTGCTTGCCACCTCTGCGCCTGGCTGTAGTAGGAGGATCTATTGCAATGGATCTCCACCCGTGCATAAAAGGGGCAGCCGAAGGCACTCAGCCCCTGCAAGGAAACAAAAAACATGTTAATTAGCAAACAGGTTTCACTGGCAGCCATGACTCTCTCAGGAAAGATTAAGGACTAGATTCCAGATCCATTGGGAATCAATGGGAATCTTTCCATTGCTTTCCATGGGCACTGGATCAGAGGGAATAGAGCCTGGATCAGGTCCTAAATTGATACCAACCAGGGCATCCCTAGGGTAGAGAGACTCCAGGTCTGGCCCTATATGAGTTCATAGTATAGTTTACACAGTACAGGGAAACCATTGCCTGGAAAGCAATAAGACTCCTAATCAGGGGTTTGAGAGTTCGCTTGGCTAGTGGGCCAGGCCAAGCAGAAAATCCCATAGGACCAATATCTAACCTCTGCCTGGTGTTTTCTCCCCCCTCCAAAGATTGCTCCTCTTGTGAAGGAGCAGTGACTAATACAGGTTCTTAGATTGTTGTAGTTACTAATACTCCTATGCCAGAGCCAGGAGCAGAATCCAGGAGTTCTGACCCTTTCAAATATTTCTCCCCTGAATATCAGCACAGGGTTAGAAGTGGATACATACTGCACTGTTTTAAGATCCATTCTCGAGCCACAATATTCTACATAACCAATTGGGTTATTCTCCAAGCTCAACTTTGCCCCTCTACTGTGAATTCAAAGAGATTCCCTCTTAAGAGTAAGTAACAAGTGCAGTAAAACTACTTACATGCCAGGGGAGAAGGTCACATTGCCACATCCAGTCCAGGTTTGAAGGGTGCGGCCATGGGGGCTCTCCAGCCCACTACAGGGCAGCTGATGGCTCACGGTGCAGTAGAGTAGTTGTCATCTCTGTGTATGCTCATTATTGTCTGAGTGGCTTTGTGAACACGCTCTCTGCTGGGGCCTCAGTATTCTTATTTCATGGCAGGTAATGCAAGCAGCATTCTGAATCAGTGTCCGAAATGCCATCCTATAGGTCCCCTGATTGTCACCTGCGATGGGGCAGTCTATGCTTCATTGGTGTTTGTTCTTGCCCTTTGACTGGCAGAAGAGGGGCTGCAGGTACTAGATGATACGAGCTGGTCTGATCCTTCTCTGTCCAGAGCTCCTGTTCGTTTCAGCAGGAGTTGTAAACGTTAGGGCTGCAGGCCTAATATTCTAATTGTAGTGGAGCCTGTGAGTGACTGTGGCACTTTTAATATAAGCTGCCCCTAAACTGGGGTCAGATGTCAGATGGAAAGGACAATGTGGGGCGCTTACTCGCAGGGCCAGGATCCTCCCCTTTAGGGGTGAAAGTAACTTAAAGGATTTACTGGTACGCTGGAGTCCTGAGCAGGGAGTGGGGCCTCAACTGGAAGGGGCGGGGCCTTTAAATCTTGATTTAAAGGGCCCCAGGCTCCAGCTGCGGTAGTAGTGGCTGGGAGCCCGCAACCAACTGCAGAGGTGGCTGGGAGCCCCGGGGCTCAGGGACCATTTAAAGGGCCCGGGGCTCTGGCCACCGCTACTTCAGCGGAGCCCCAGGCCCTTTAAATCGCTGCTGAGCCCTGCTGCCAGAACCCTGGGATAGCAGTGGCGGGGCTCCGAGGTGATTTAAAGGGCTTGGAGCTCCCAGCCACCACTACCGCAGCGGAGCCCCGGGCCCTTTAAATCACCGCCGGAGCCCCGGGGGTCCCCAGCCACCTCTGCTACCCGGGGGCTCTGGCAGCGGGGCTCTGGTGGCAATTTAAAGGGCCTGGGGCTCCAGCCGCTGGGAAGCCACCTGAGGAAGCCGGTCCAGTACGGCGCACCGGCTCTTGCCAGTACGCCATACTGGGGGGCAGGGCCGGCTTTAGGCTGATTTGGCTGAATCGGGCCCCACACCTAAAAGGGCCCCGCAGCTGTCCACACCTCTCCCACAGCTCACTTCCCCCTCCTCCCCTCCCCTGAACGCTCCGCCCCCTGCTCCTCCCACTCCCCTGCTTCCCGCGAATCAGATGTTCAAGGAAGTCTGAAAACAAGCAGGAGCAGGCGGGCAGCAGCAGGTAAGCTGGGGTGGAGGGGGACGGCGAGGAGGAGGGCTCTGGGGAGGCACGGCGCGGCCCAGTCCGGCCCTGGCCGAGCGGCTCCCTCCGGCCCCGGCCCGGCTAAGTGGCTCCGGCCCCGGTCCCAGCGGCTCCGGCCCAGCTCGGGCCCCAGGGCCCCAGCGCCGGCCGAGCACCCCTGGCCCCAGCCCCAGTGGCTCTGGCCCGGCTCGGGCCCCGGTTCCGGCTGAGCGCGCCGGCCCTGGCCCGACTCCAAGCCCCACAACCCTGGCTGGAGCTACGGCCGGAGCGCAGCCCGATTCCTGGGGGCAGGGCTTGCTGCAAGCCCCGCCCCCATGAATTGGGCCCCGCTCTTGCTAAAGCCGGCCCTGCTGGGGGGTACCGGCTTACTTTCACCTCTGCTCCTCTTCCCCTTGTATGCAACCCCCCATTGGACAATCCAGGCTTACCAGTAACAGGCACAAACCTCACAAATATACAGAACAAGGAAAGGGAACATCAGCCAGGCTTGAAAGAACAACAAGAGGAAACAGCCTGAGAACTAACCCTTACTGGAATTACCCAGGGAGATCGAAACTGACATGGTGTAGAACTGTGCAGTGATAGGAGAGGTTATCCCTTTGTAGCATTAGCAGTGACACCTGCTGTTCATTTTCTTTGACAGACAACTGAGTCCCTGCTTTGTACATGACTGAGCCCAGTGGAGGCATTCAATAAAAAACAGTGATAAGAGTTTTATTGGGGTTCTCCCCAACAACCACCTCTTCTAAGCAAAGTCCCTGGAGTGGTGGCTTACATCAGATTTCAGTATATATGTCAGAAATGGGTCCTAATCAAAAAGTCCAGATCTGGATCTCAAACCCCTTAGACTCTGGGGGTGTTAGTTTCAGGGGTCTTGTTTGGACCTATTATAAAGTCAGAGCAAGAACTTGTTCATCTGTGATCATCTGTGAAATTCAGATCATGATCCTGGTCCACTCTCTGAACATCTCCAACGTTCAGGAGTGTTTGGTTCTAGGTGTGTGGGTTGGGCTCATGTCAATTTCACACAGCGCTTATTACCCAGAAAGATCCCAATGCTCTTAATTGAACCTGACTCTGAAGCAAGCCCAACAGTTCCCTGGAACAGCAGATTTTTCACTTTAAAAATCACTTCTACTTTTGTCCTGTTCCATTCTCCCCAGTGTTCACTTTTGTCCCATATGGTAGGGCCATTTTCATGCCAGCTTTGAGCTCAGCATTGCAAATCAGATCTATAGCAGTAGACTTCTCCCCAGATCCAGATCCTCTAACACTTGCCTTGTGACCTAGCCATGATGTAAAGAGAGCCACTTACTTTTTCCCAAGCTGGCGTGCCACATCACAGCGCTTGAATCCTTCAAGGTGATAGAGGCGCTTGGCCAGTCTCTTGGCAGCATCACTATCTGCCTTGCAGCCATTTGCTAATGTGTCTGTGCTGCCATGGTCAAGTTGTTCGGTGCTGCCCATGTCAGAGTCCGAGTCAGAAAGAGTATCTTTTAAGCTGGCATCACTGCATGGTGAACAGAAAACAATTAAAGAAACAAACGTGGTATTTTCTGGAAACCCCAGAGCTTTGGACAATACAAGCCTTATACCAAATCCCAAACCACTCTGTCATTAACGTGTTTTTAGAAAAACATGAGCAACTCATCTCAACTGGCTGCAAGCTGTTTGTCAGAAATCCAAAGGCTGTTTGATCAGACCTGGGTATGATGTTTCCTTTATCAGTCTCAGCATTTGGAAAATTGGATAACCTCTGAGCTCCCCATCTGGGGACCACCCAGCCAATGAACCCCATAGCTCCATTGGTCTATTCCCGGGGTCAGCAATCTTTCAGGAGTGGTGTGCCGAGTCTTCATTTATTCACTCTAATATAAGGTTTCGCTTGTCAGTAATACATTTTAATGTTTTTAGAAAGTCTCGTTCTATAAGTCTATAATATATAACAAAACTATTATTGTATGTAAAGTAATACGGGGGGAGGGATAGCTCAGTGTTTTGAGGATTGGCCTGCTAAACCCAGGATTGTGAGTTCAATCCTTGAGGGAGCCACTTAGGGATCTGGGGCAAAAATCAGTACTTGGTCCTGCTAGTGAAGGTAGGGGGCTAGACTCGATGATCTTTCAGGGTCCCTTCCAGCTCTATGTGATAGATAGGTAAATAAGGTTTATAAAATGTTTAAGAAGCTTCATTTAAAATTAAATTAAAATGCAGAGCCCCCGGACCAGTGGCCAGGACCTGGGCAGTGTGAGTGCCACTGAAAATCAGCTTGCGTGCCGCCTTCGGGACTCATGCCATAGGTTGCCTACCCCGGTCTATTCCATGTCATTCAAGCTTCAGGCTAGCTGCCGTACTTCATGCAAGTCAGGTGTTTTCTAAGCAGCTTAATCAGTGTTTAGCCTTGGGTTGGGTGAAATGGTTAAGATATCATATGCAACCACCCAGCCACCATTCCCTTCACCTTCATTCATCTCCTGTTTGGAGAAATACTTTGGGCATCTCTCCAAAGTGAATTCAATACTGGGTGAAAGGTGCTGGATTGACAGCCCTGGGGACTGAAGTCTCCAGTCCAAAGAACAGGTCCAGCATGAGCGATAGTCAGTGCAAGTTTACCCAACACTGCCCACCAGTGTGCTTCAGCATGTGAGAAGGGAGTTCAGCCTCTACCCCCCTTGGCCTCGCTGCTGAGAGGGTCAGTAAGGGGCCGGTTGGTGCTAACTGAGGCAGTGGGTTGCGAGATGTGGATATCTGTCCACTGGGAACTGGACTGAGACCCATCAGCTCATTTCACATTAAGGCACAGAGTTGTTTGGAAAACAGAATTCCCACCCCTTGACATTTTTTGAGATTTTAAAATTTTTTCTTGTCTGGTATTGGGACAAAAAAATCAAATAAAATAAAACAAACAAACAAAAACCTGACATTTTTTATGAACTGAAAATCCAAAAAAAAGAGTAAAAAAAAAAATCATTTTAGGGCAATCAAAACATAAATTCAAAACATTTTGTTTTGAGGTTGACCTTTATTTTTTAATATAGAATAAGAAATTTCTAAATGAAAATAATTTCAAACTGAAAAAAATGAAATGTTTTCTTTTGAAAATGTCAAAATGGAACATTTTGAGATTTTTCCAAACATTTATTTTCAATTTTTTTCTAAACAAAATATTCATCCAAGTTCCCATGGGAAATGTTGGCCTTGATGAATTGGCATTTTTTGATTAAATATAGTTAATCAAAAAATTCCCAGACAGCTCTTCTAAGACACATAACAGCAGTCAGAGTAACAATTCACTAATGGCTTGGACTGCATTTAAGTCAGTAGGCTAGAGATGAAGTTTGCATACCTCATTCTCCAAACCCTTGACTCATCCATCACTCTCTCCACTTTGAAATGATTCATAGATACATAGATTTTAAACTGAGAACATCTGGCCATAGATTTTAAGCCGAGAACATCTGGCCATTGGGGGGAGGGATAGCTCAGTGGTTTGAGCATTGGCCTGCTAAAGCCAGGGTTGTAAATTCAGTCCTTGAGGGGGCCATTTAGGGATTTGGGGCAAAAAATTTGTCTGGGGATTGGTCCTGCTTTGAGCAGGAGGTTGGACTAGATGACCTCCTGAGGTCCCTTCTAACCCTGATACTCTAAGATTCTAATCTGACCACCTGCATAACACTAGGCCAAAAAAATTCACCCAGTAATTTCTCTGCCATGACATCTCTTTGAGCTATAGTGGATCTTTTCAGAAAGATATCCAATATTGATTTAAAGACAGAGAATCCAACCCATCACTAGCTAAGTTGTTCCAATGGTTAATTACATGAAAAAATTAACCCTTATTTCTGGTCTGAATTTGTCTGTCTTCTCTTGCTAATCACTGGATCTCATTATGCGTTTTTCTGCTAGATTAGAGCCATCTACTATCAGAAATCTCTTCCCTAGTATAGACTGTGACAACAGCAATTGTTCATGCCGCCTGCATTCATGAATCCCCACAGACTGGGCACCATCTATGATAAGCCTCACCGTGGGAGGTGCTTTAATCAACAGTCCCACGCTGATGGTCCTGAGCTGCCCCTGCTCTCTTCCTTTATCTATGTACCCCTAAAACCCTTACCACTGTAAGAGCTGGGAAGGAGGTGATTAATATATGCTGGGCTAGCATAGCTATCTATCTATCTATTTATCTCACATTACCAATATGTATTATCTGCACCATACATATATTAGTATAAATTAAGCACAAATAGCATTAAACATACATAGTAGCTGTATAGCCTAAATTGGCCTATGCTTTTTATATAACCCTGCTCCTTATGCTAAAAATCCCATAATTCCTTGCATTCACTGAAGTAAGATTTGGCATACACAGATACAAATCTTGTCAAAATCAAGATACATTCATTCTATGTCTTAGCACAAGCTAGGTAAGAACCTTCACGGACCAGTACCTGCAGTGCTGCTATCCGAAACAAAGATAAGGAAGGAACAGAAAACAAGTTAAGGAACTGGGACAAACTGATGGGTTGGATTTCAGTGACACATAAATAGATGTGTAATTTGTAAACTCATCCTATAAATACTACCATCTGAAATGTGTAACTTTGGGAGCACACCTTCTGTGTGAGGTGAATGTAACATCACAGCACAAGATGGCTTCCCGGAGACTGGTATCATATTGAACCTTTCTCCTGTACTATATTGTTATTATCTTAGAGCAATAAACCTGACTGACATTAGTTATTTGGCTTTTGAATGTATTTCATAATGAACCAAAGTAGTGTCAAGTAACCGACTATGCAGTTTATCCCCAGAAGTAATCCAGCTGTAATAGGCTGGTGGGTGTGGTCTGCTGGGGAATAATCTCTGTATGTCTGGGTCCTGTATTCGAGTCTCAGTACAAATACTCCCTTAACCTGAACATTCCAAAACCAAATACTGGAGATGAATTACCTTCAAGTCCAAATTTTATTGCTGAGTGTGAAATGCAATTCATCTGCATAAAGCCCTAGGTCCTGGGCTTTGTGTGGCAGAAGGGGTTGTGTGGGGAGAAGGTTGGGAGATGAGTTTCACCCGTCGAACCAGGGTCAAGGTGCAGACTAGATCTCAGCACCATCCTCTTCCCCAGTCAGTGGCTAATACACCCTCAGCAGTGGCCATATCATTCTACACCACTTGCCCCCAATGGCAGGGTCAGTGGACCCATAGAAATGTGGACTCTGTGGCCTTCTCTTAGTTTTCCCCAATCCACCCTCTGGGCCAGCCTGTTTACACAGGGTTGGTAAAGCCTGTTTCACTGGGAACCTTGTAATTAACTGAACGTATTTTATGGCACATCCAAACCTGCTCCAGATTTCCCTTTGAGATGTTCACCTCACCAGCCAAAAACAACTAGTCTCTGTTGCCTTATTGTGTAGCAAAGGAAGTTTTGTGCAGCGTGTGTGTCACTTGCTGGCGGTGAAGGGCTTTGCCAGAGAGTCTTGTCTTGTATTTTCTGCCTCTCTGCTCACAAGGGGGTTCAGCTCTAACCTGAAGTGCTTACACGGCAGGGTGAGTGTTTGCTCTTCTGGGGATATTTTCATCACTGCTGCTTTTTCATTCATGTTCTTAATGGCACCAAGAGATCTGCTTTGACCGGACACAACTCGCTCAGCGCATCAGTCTGAAACTAGCTTGCTAATCTCTGCTGCTTTTCAAATGCCATTCACTGGCTCGGCTGTCCTGGTGAATCTGCTTGCACAGATCAGCCCTTGTTCTGGAAGCAACTTCTTTTTAACTGCATCTGAAGTTGGGACTTAGGAAAGTGAAGGGTGATAGTGCTGAGCTGGCCCCAGCAATGGGGCTATAAACTGTAATGACTCCACCTCTCCCTCTTGGGCACCAGGGCAGCAGAAGACAATGGACTAAGGGCAAGGCCAGGGTGCTCAAGTGGGTAATGGGCACCTCAAACCATATTAGAGAGACTTGCTCACCCCCATACATTTCAATACTGATCTGAAACTCTTGTCCTGCTTCCTTCGCCTCTCCCAGCTCTGCCAGTCTCTAGACTCCCTCTCCAGTCCCGGCCCCATAAAGGTCGGTCAATGCACCGTGATCATGTCCAGCAGGATTGTTTGGGGCTGAATCATGCCCAGTATTTGGCAGGTTTGTAATGCACACAGCTGGGTGCTGGGAGGACACCTTCAGACTCCTTTTCACTCGTGACCCAAATAAGAGTCAGTATTATTCCATTCTCGCTCTAAGTCCAGCCTCATTGGCCACTAGGGTGTGCTGCAGAGTCAGGCTATCTGTAGCGGGGGGTAGTAGAGTGGGGTTAAGTTCAGTAGGGGGGAGAATGTTTTAGCCTTTTAGTTGGCATTACATGTGCCAACTTACAATGTGATCTAAGTACTAATTGTGTATGTGCCTGCAGTCGAAGACAGAGGTTGTATAAGCCACGCAAATAAATGGGTGTTGAGTGGATAGATGGCTGATCCCATGGCCCATAGCCCTTTGCAATAATAAAATCACCCCCAAAATCCATAATAGGAACACAATTGGCAGACAAAGAGGAAAGCTGGCAAAGCAGGTGTCAAACAAGCCGAACAAATACCCTTTAGTAAATGAGTCCATACAAGAGGAGGCAAGGGCAGAAAGTCCTGATCCAGGCTGTGCTCAGCCCCTGGCAGGACTGAGCACCCAAAGCAGCCATATTTAGGAAGCACAAATGGAAGAAGAGCTGAACCCAAGCATAAAAGTTTGACCCATGGAAAAATCATGGAGCACGTCCTCAAGGAATCAATTCTGAAGCACTTAGAGGAGAGGAAAGTGATCAGGAACAGTCAGCATGGATTCACCAAGGGCAAGTCATGCCTGACTAACCTAATTATCTTCTATGAGGAGATAACTGTCTCTGTGGATGAGGGGAAAGCAGTGGATGTGTTATTCCTTGACTTTAGCAAAGCTTTTGATACGGTCTCCCACAGTATTCTTGCCAGCAAGTTAAAGAATATGGGCTGGATGAATGGACTATAAGGTAGATAGAAAGCTGGCTAGATTGTCGGGCTCAACGGGTAGTGATCAACGGCTCCATGTCTAGTTGGCAGCTGGTTTCAAGCGGAGTGCCCCAAGGGTCGGTCCTGGGGCCGGTTTTGTTCAATATCTTCATTAATGATCTGGAGGATGGCATGGACTGCACTCTCAGCAAGTTTGCAGATGACACTAAACTGGGAGGAGTTGTAGATATGCTGGACAGTAGGGATAGGATACAGAGGGACCTAGACAAATTAGAGGATTGGGCCAAAAGAAACCTGATGAGGTTCAACAAGGACAAGTGCAGAGTCCTGCACTTAGGACGGAAGAATCCCATTCACTGTTACAGACTAGGGACTGAGTGGCTAGGCAGCAGTTCTGCAGAAAAGGACCTAGAGGTTACAGTGGACGAGAAGCTGGATATGAGTTAACAGTGTGCCCTTGTTGCCAAGAAGGCTAACGGCATTTTGGGCTGTATAAGTAAGGGTATTGCCAGCAGATTGAGGGACGTGATCATTCCCCTCTATTCGACATTGGTGAGGCCTCACCTGGAGTACTGTGTCCAGTTTTGGGCCTCACACTACAAGAAGGATGTGGAAAAACTGGAAAGAGTCCAGCGGAGGGCAACAAAAATGATTAGGGGGCTGGAGCACATGACTTATGAGGAGAGGCTGAGGGAACTGGGATTGTTTAATCTGCAGAAGAGAAGAATGAGGGGGGATTTGATAGGTGCTTTCAACTACCTGAAAGGGGGTTCCAAAGAGGATGGATCTAGACTGTTCTCAGTGGTAGCAGATGACAGAACAAGGAGTAATGGTCTCAAGTTGCAGTGGGGGAGGTTTAGGTTGGATATTAGGAAAAACTTTTTCACTAGGAGGGTGGTGAAGCACTGGAATGCGTTACCTAGAGAGGTGGTGGAATCTCCTTCTTTAGAGGTTTTTAAGGTCAGGTTTGACAAAGCCCTGGCTGGGATGATTTAGTTGGGATTAGGTCCTGCTTTGAGCAGGGGGTTGGACTAGATGACCTCCTGAGGTCCCTTCCAACCCTGATATTCTATGATTCTATTATAAGGCACTGATGAAACACAGCAGTTCAGATGGGGCAGGGGGGGAGGTGTTACCTGTATTCATTTGCCTAACTAAGCTGGACTGGAAGTCTGAGAAGCTTTAAAGTCCAACGCCCCGATTTTGAGGAGTGCTACAACTGCTTTTGACCATGCTGGTAGTGCAAAGCAGCCCTGAAGCTGGCAGATCTGGCCACTTGAGGCTCCCCTTTCTAAGGGAATCCTGGGTGGCACAGAGCCACCATAGTGGCTCCAATGACGCTCCCATCCTGATTGCTTCAGGGCATCTGAATAATCTATGGGTGCCTTTATGACCCCGTGGAGCCATAATGTATGCCAGGGGTCAGACTGGCACTTAGAGGCTACAGAATCTGGATAACACAGTGGTGAGCTATGTCTCCCATGGACTTGTGCTCCTTGGCCAACCAGGGAATGCCAGCATAAGGGCAAACTATGTCCCTATGCAGTGGATGCTCAGTCATTACATGGGCAAACCTCATGAAGTCAGTGACGGGTTTACTTGAGTAAGGACTGACTCAATACGGAGTGAAGACATCCTGATTTGGCTGAAGGGCCAAATCCTGCCCAATGGTACGTGTGCACAGTCACACTGACTTCAATATGAGCTGCAGGCCTATACTGGAGGCTCCCATTCTGCAGCTGCTCTGCAGGCCGGATTCCCAGTGGAAACAATGGACGTCCGGCAGCTGAATAGGCACATTTTACACTCTGTCTCCAAAGGTGAAAGGTCAGAAGTGCACCGAACCATGCGCCAGGGTGTGATTCCTCCACCCTGCCCCCTGGTGAATGGAAGAATAATGTAGCTCCCTACACTTGCAGGACTTAGTTTTCTATGTCGGCCGCGTTACACAGCATCAGCATCTATAATTCAGACTGACCCCATTTCCTTGTGTTATGGCTATTTCTCTTGTAAGTGACTTTCCCCTTTGGATTGCAGCATCCTTCATGCTTGCCAAGGGCTCTGTGGTCATATGGAAAATAGTCTGTATATGCCTAGCCTTATCCTGGGCTGGGGTCCTACTATAGATAGAGATAATGAGGACAGGTGTCACCTCCTGATGAATACTGATTGTTCATTGTGGCATGTACACAGGGAAGCACAAAGGAGAATGCTGGCATACTAATAATAATCTGTAGTGTCCAGGAGCTCCAGTTAGGTCTATGGGCCCCCACTGTGCTAGGCACTGTACAAACACAGAATGAAATGACACTCCCGGCCTCAGAACTCACAGTCTGTCTTACCTGATGGAGTTAATAAGCTTCAAGGCATCTTCCTCAGCTCCATCGACGTGGAATCCATTAGGGATATTTTTCAAGGATAACCGGCTGAGCACATTTTCCGACCTGCTGCTGGTAATTGAGTGCCTCAGAGGGCTCCCCAAATCCTCCTCCGCTGGCTTCGCGGCTGCCTGCTCTTGCTTCTCTGCCGCCATGTGTTGCAGGGCTCCTTTCTGCTGCGCAACCAGTTTCTGTTCTAAAAGTTCAGGGCTTTCCTTGACCCTTTGCTGAATCAGCGGAGTGAGCGGAGCCTCAAAACTGACACAGCTGTCTGTCTCATCTGTGAGGGAGAGCACGTCCAGGGAGTCCAGGCTGCTGTAGTACGTGCCCTTCATAAGGTCGGACTCCACAATTTTTTCAAAGGTAGAGCTGAATCCATCCCTGATGTCTTTCAATTGCAACTCTTCCTTGTCATCCTCCGTGCAACTTTGCTTGGCTTCTCCAGCTGCAAACCTGGAACACAAGGGCAGACATGTGAAATACCTGGGTTACTCTTGCAGGTTCAAGGTGTACATGATTAGAAGAAGAAGAAGGATGGCACAGTGGCTTGAGGACTAGCCTAGGAGTCAGGTGGAGCTCCCTGCTCTGTCCCAGACTCCCTGTGTGACTGCAGGCAGGTCTGAGGGCACAGAAGGAGTGAGGCACCTAAGTCCCTGTTCTGGGACCACCACGATGCACAAATCTCCCTCTGCAGGTACCTAAACTCCCTCAATTCCTGCATTTTTGCAGTAGACGTTCCCTTGTTGGCTGTGTTTCTGCTGCTGAGCACATGCATTCCTGACTCTCTCTAGGTGCCTGGGCACCTGCCTTCACCTCAACCCCAGAGCAATTCACTAACCGGGGAAGACAGGCACTCAGCCCACCTAAGGCGCACGCAGGGCCCTAACCGGTAAGTGTCTTCAGAGGCCACCACCAGATCAGGCCCCTCAGGCAAGCTCACACAAAAGAGCACGGGTGGGGAAGAGGGAGGCAGAAGGACCTCCCTCCTAGCTTTTAGCCCAGGATTAGGGTACTCACCTGGGATGTGGGAGATCCCAAGTTCAAATCCTCCCTGCAAAAGGATCTGCCACTTCTGTGGTGAGTATACTAACCACTGGGCTACAGGATATTCTGAGATGGGGCTCCCTCCATCTCTCCTGCTGAAGCCATTGCACTGCAGACAAATACCTGAAGAGTCATTGGAGCAGGGGGCCTGGATCTCTCACCTGCTAGGTGAGTGCTCTACCCACCAGGCTACAGAGCCATTCACATGTTTGTGCACACCATCTGGCCTGAATGACTCTTTGAGAGAGCGAGATTTTGAGCAGATATAGGCTCAGAGCCACTACTCCAGAGCTCCACAATCCAGAACTTGGGAATGCTGGGTCCAGCTGCACAGCTGACCCCAATCTTTACAACAGGCCAAGCCAAACCCACAGATCCGAACCAGGGAAGTTTGCATCTGAATTTGTGACAGGTCCCAACTCCATAATGGACTGAAGCTAACTTGCACCCCTGGCTCCCGGGACTCTGGTGAAGCTCAGATTTAAACTTCCCTACTGACTCTATCTCCATAACAGCACACTCTCAAAATCCTCAAACCGCAGCTCTGAAGAGCACCGAACTCTAGCTCTAGATCAGAACGTTGTGGGTCAGACCTATCTCTGCCTTCACGTGATCATGGTCTCATTTTCAAGCCAACTTGGGCTAGTTTATGCCTTTGTCTGAAAATCATGACAAACACTAATAGTGTCAGGGAAACCAAGCAATTCTGACTAAGTTTGGCTTTGAATCTTTGGGTTCATTCAAGTACAAAACTCAACACAAAACCCAAGAGGTGCAGTGGAACTCAAATGGGTAAAGTGCTCTGTGTTGGAAGCCCCTGAGCAGGGAAAGTGACAGTTTTCGCACAGAGTGAGTAGAAATGAAAGTGCTGAAATATTGCTCCTGTAGTATTGCTGGCCTGTCTGAAATACCCTGGGAATCTCGTGAGATTCCCAGCTCATCTTCCAGCAAAAGCCATTCACACTTACTTGTGCTGGAGTGGAGCTGCCTTTTAGCACTGTGATCCAGGTGGAAAAGCCAGGGGGTGATAAATGCATTTTTCTCTTTCCCTACTGTGTTTCTCGGCACTGTCTCATTATCATATCAGATCTGGCTCACATCCTAATGATTGCAGCCCAGCTTTCCAGAGGGAACATGCTTTCCTGAGATGGGAGTACTGTGGGTGCATCGGAGCCAAAGATACTGCTGACTCTGGTGACCCAGAAAACTTGCATGAATGGGTGCAAGTCCAGCTATCGTTATTACATTTCTGTTAAGGCCCTCAAGGCACTACACAGACATCTAGGGAAGATACAATCCCTGCTCAAGCCCCCTGCTCAGCCAGGGTCCACATACCAGTCAACCTTTGATAGCATTCCCAATATGGTCACCCCCTGCTAGGAGATGCTAGGAGCATCACACCTGAACCTTGCATGGCCTGTAGGGATTTGGAATGAGTTTTCTACCGCAGGGAAAACCAGGTTTGTTTGAACTATCCCCTTTTCAAACCTCAGGGCCTGAGACCCAAGAGAATGCGGTTCTGACACAGATTTTGCAAACTCATTATAAGCCAAACCTGAAAGAGAGAATCACAGCACTTTCCAGGAGTCCTGCCTACCAGCTTTATTCTGGACAATTTTAAATTAAATTAATGGAGATATCCCATCTCCTAGAACTGGAAGGGACCTTGAAAGGTCATTGAGTCCAGCCCCCTGCCTTCACTAGCAGGACCAAGTGCTGATTTTGCCCCAGATCTCTAAGTGGCCCCCTCAAGGATTAAACTCACAACCCTGAGTTTAGCAGGCCAATGCTCAAACCACTGAGCTATCCCTCCCCCCCGAATGAATATATACTGTCTATAAACATCTCCTTGTGCAGAAATAGCCAATATTGCAAGATGGCCCAGCACCCTTTTGGGATAGCTTGGCTGCTGGCTTTGGGAAAGGTATTCCCACATACAGGAGCAAGCAAACCAGAATGTATATAGCACAGACACACACCCCACCCACAGTGGAAAACGCCAGGACATTATTCTACAAGGCTGGGATGGACTCTCACAAGAACACAGCCCCAAATCCAGACATCAGGGTGAAATGTAGGGATTCAGATCTGAATGCCCCCAACCTCAAGCTTCTCAGGGTTGGCTCTTTGCTCACACCCCTATTGTGCCCATCTCTCTGACCATGCCCAGCCAGCCCTGCACTCTGCTCCTCCCCACATAGTACTGTACTGTTTGCTCCAGGATTAATATTTCCCTTCTTCTCAAGAAGAAGGTGATTTAGCCCCAGTGTATGTTGTTGAGACTTAAATAAATAAGCCGTGATAAATGAGTGCTGCTCCCCAGCAGGGAACATGTTAATGAGCTACAGGCGGAGCCGGATAATAGGGAACCTGGGCTAACATTTTTCCATCAGCATCGTACTATTGCCAACTGAGTTAATGAGCAAATAAAGCCCAAAGACAGCAATTTTAGACTGTTTTAAAAATATATATATACCCAGTATGTACCCACCGGGTAGAATCTTTAAATAAATGCACTGCTTTCCAGGTGTCATGGAGCGAGGGCATGACACCTGCATTTCAGGGGGGCTGGAACAATTTGTACAGTGGGGGTGCTGTGAGCCATTGAACCAAACTGTAAACCCTGTGTATGATGGAAACCACTTCAAGCCAGGGATTGCGGCAGCACACTCCTCCCTCCCCAACCCCCCGCCCGTACCCCTAGTTCCAGCACCTCTGGCAGGAGATCTGTCACTGCACAAATAGAGCTCTTTGCTTTTCTCTTCTGGTTCCTGGTTCTGCTGAAGGCGAACAGGAGAGGGCAGCATTGGGCAGGAGTTTCTCTATGAAATCCATAGCCTTTCTGCGCGGACTGACCATGTGAACAAAGGGACTTGGTGACCGGGCCCATGGGGTCTCAGAGGAATGCATGCACGGAGCTATTACAGCAGGACCGTGTACTGTAAATGTCCTTATTGCCCTTTGAATGGGGAAGGAAAGGGACGCCAGGTCAGCACAGCACTGGTCAAGTTCAATTCCATTACTCTCCCAACAGCACTGTCAACTGGCTCTCAATACTGGGGTCTTGTTAATACAGTGCCATTGTTTAGTGGTGTTAATTTAGCTGCAGAGAACAGCCCATACTCAGTAAATAGCTACTTTTACCTTCATCATCCACCCCTTACCACGAATTCGCAGATTTCCAGCCTTGTAGTCACACTGGTGAGGACTTTTCAATGCACGCTTAAAATGGACTGTAGTCATTTCAGCATCCCAGGAAATGCTGCGACGCTGGTAGGCAGCTGGTGTCCATACTACGAGGCCATACCGCTCATCCCTGCTTGAAAGTTGCGAGGGCACTGCACCGCCCTGAGACTGATGTTTTGCCACTAACACACTACTATCAACCTGGGACTGATTATGCCCCGGTGCGTCATACAACTACCCATGAGCAAACACTGTGAACTCGAATCCAACCCTCATCAAGTGTTTCATCCTGAGGCCTGTTTATGGACAAAGCGCCATTCCAACACCAAATCTGACTGGCTGCAGCATGATTGGGTTTTGAAATCTTATGCTGTGGCCATGCAGGAAGCAGTGAAGGCTTCTTTGCCTCTGCCTCTGACGGGCCTGACAGGGGACGTGTTCTGGATCATCTGGTTAATCGGAGCTGTTTGCACCAAATGACAAAACCAAGAACTTTTCATTGGCAGGGGCTTAAGTGGCTCCTGGGGGGGCCACACACAGTCCTCTCTGCTTGTGTTCAAGCCCCAGAGGTTTGCAGGAGTTCTGGTAGTGCTGTAGGATGTGCCATTTGCTACCAGTGCTTTAGGTCAATGTCCCTATGACTTCAGCAGAGCTATGTCACCTAGAGTGCCGGTTTCCCAAAAGGAATCAATGGTTAGACTCCTGCTTCAAAAGCCATCACATACCATGAGTAAGGCTAAGATTTTGTCATGGTTATTTTTAGTGAAAGTCACGGACAGGTCATGGGCAAGAAACAAAAACTCACGGAAGCTGTGACCTGTCTGTGACTTTTGCTGCTGCAGCTCTATAGTTTCCCCTGACACCGTGGTGGCTTGGTGGCTGGGAGCTGTGGGATTCTCCCTCTGCCTGCAGCAGCTGGAAGCTACAGGGGGTGCCCCCCTCTGCCCAGGGTGGCTGGGAGCTACAGGGTGACCATATTTCCCAAAATGAAAACAGGACACCCCGAGCCGCTCACCTGAGCCTCTCCCCCCCCCTCCCCGCACCTTCCCCCGCCCCAACAGCGAGGCTGTCACTGGAACAGAGTCCCCTGTCTCCCCTGTCGCCTGTCGCCGGAACCCTGCCGGGACCCTGCTGGCTGCCAGCTCCAGTCCCTCAGCCCCTGGGGCTGAAGCACAAAATGTCATGGAGGTCTCCAGACATCTTGGATTCCGTGACTTCCGTGACAAACATAGCCTTAGCTATAAGCTATTTCTCCAGTTATCACCCCATCTGGAATCTCCCATCTTTGTGGGAGATTATGGAGAACGTTGTGGCTAAACAACCAGCAATCCTGAGATTCTTTGGGGCTCTTCAGACCTAGTATGCCACTGAGGCTGAACTGGTGGGTGTGTGATGGTCTCACCCCTGGGGATGGATGAAGTTTGGAGGTCCACATACATTCTTTCATATCTATTACTATCACCTGCCTTTCATGCCATTGACCGCAAGGTGATTTTGAAACATCTCCTAGCAGGGATTGACCATGTGGAGGATGCTATCAAAGGTTGACTGGTCTATGGACTTTGGCTGAGCAGGGGGCTTGAGCAGGGGCTTCTTTGGACTGGTTCTATCCCTTTTTTCTGAAAGCATCCAAAGGGTGGTCCTGGGCATTTGTTCATGGGCCCCAAGGGCACTCTCCTGAGGGGTGCCTAGGAATTCACTCTGTCACCCCTCCTGATGGGGCCTTCACACCGGTTAATGAGAACACATGAGGGAGCAGCTCTCAACTTTATATATCCTTCTCTTCTAACCCAGCTGGTATGTGATGGAAGGTTTCAGCTGGTGTCGAACTGAGTCTGGGGCTCAGGTGAGCGTGAGCTGCCTGAGACTCGATGGAGACTAGGTTGGGATAAAGCTTGTAGGATGGGAAGGAAATGGAGGAGATGGCAGCAATTATGCCATCGCCCTTTACCTGGCAGTCTTGCTGGATGGTGGCTGTGATTGTCTCATGTGTATCTTATCAGCCATGCTCGCTATGGAGATTACATACCTTCTTTCAGATGTGGACCTTACTACAGTTCTCCCGGCCTATGTCACCTAGTGGCAGGATGGCCGTAATGTGCTCCCCACCCAGCCGCATCATCCAAGTGATCGGAAAACCCAGCTAGCGCAGAATGCGGCATCCACCTAGGAAGCAATGCACCTCCCTGGGAGCACATCAGGCCTGTGCCCTATGAGCGGCACTGCTGACACCAGGACTTCTAGGGGAAGGGAAAGGGGTAGGTTTTGGCCTTTCGCTACCAGCATGGTTTGAGTCCCAGTGACTTGAAAGGTGCCTCACTCTCTATGTGGCACCCTGGCAGGCTAGGTCAGCTCAATGCTTGAAGGAAGAGGCTGGCAGCAGGGTGTGATCAGTCTAATTGCCCTGACGCTGGAGCTCACTTCCTCCGTGGTCCCACAGCCTGTGGCCAGCCTGCAAACCCACCTGTTTCCCCAGGCTTCTCTTTTGGGGGGGAAGGAAGGTAGGTTGGGAAGGGGACTTGGGAGGTGGGTTATGTGTGTGCTGGGAGCTCAGGGTGGGGATGGCAGAGGTGGTCTCCTGGCCTACTGACCTGCTCTGTTAGTGATCATGGATAAAGCTCCCAGGGCACTGGATGGGCCTTTTATAAATACATGAACTGAGAAAGCGGAGAGCCCCAGACTGCACTGACATCATATTAGTGCTGTGTTTGCAGCAAGATGTGGCAAAGGAAAAGCCAGTGTGAAGGGTGGGTGCCACCATGTCCCATTGCAGGAAAGGGATACATAGGGCCATGCAAAATGTTTGCAAACAGCCCATTCCCCATTCAAATTCAGGGCCAGGGCAGGTTCGTCTGTGTTCGGAGACACCAGCCCAAGTTCCCAGACAGCTTGTGCAAGAACGCCCAAGCACCCAGCAATACAAAGCAGCATCCCCCTTCCAGTGCTTCCCTCCCCCCGATCACGGAAGCCTCCCACCTGCTGCTGGAAGTCTTTGGCAGGGGCCTGAGCGACCTCCTGCTCTACCCGGGGGTTAGGTAGGCCCTTTAGCACCTTTCCTGGGGCCTTAGGTGGTTCTCTGCCTCCTGCTGGCATGACTGCTGCCTCCTGAACTCCCAGTGTCTTCTGGGGCAGGTGGATGAATCCATACCCCTGGCTGCTTCAACCAAGGGGGACCATTCCCAGGGCCAGCCAGTCCCCTACTGAGTGCAGGGCCCAGGTGCCTCAGAATCCCTGAGGCAATCGCTAAGGAATCCTGGAGTTCCCTAGCAACTGCATGCTGACTGGATGCCCCATAATCCCTAGCTCGTGGCTGCCTAGCTACCACATGGGGGTGATGGTGTGTCACTATCCTTGCCGTCTGGAGAGCCCTGCCAAGCAGTGGGAGGGAGCACTTCCCAACTGCCAGGATGGTGTCTGGGGATCAGCCTGACCCCAAGCAGATCTTGTAAGGACTAGGGAGGCAGCAGCTACTCCAGGCAGACCCCCAAGAGTTTGCTCCGGGTATGGTTAAGTAATCACCCAGCCTCCTGGCCAACCTGCAGGAGTTGAGGGGGGTGACCAGCTTCAGCTGGAGAGGGAGAGAGGCCCCCTGCAGACAGCAGAGGTGAGATGGGAAGGTGTGTTGAGATTGTAGCTACTGGAGATATAGAAGGCCTGCTAGGTCACCTAGGTCCATGCCCTCACAGATTCAGCCAGGACTCAGGCTACTTTGGGCACACGTGTTCAGTTCATTCGTTGGGGGACTGGACTGGCTGATAGCTAGGCCAGATACTGCATGGCTATGGCATGGTTCTCCTTGCCTATCTCTGGAGCAGTGGTTCTCAACCCGTGGCCCAATCAGCACACAGCTGTGGCCCATGTGACATCCTCAGTGCCACACAGGAAGTATATATATCATGTGGGTGAGGCCCACATAACACAGAGAGCTGTGCAGATACAAAATTTGTATCCACATCCAATCTGTGATCCGCAAAAATGGTCTGTGGATATCTGCAGATTTGTAGGGCTCTGATCTGGACCTCCATCAAAGGTGGGAGCCTCTTGTACAGCTGCTAGAACCAATGTAGTACATAAGGGCTTCTTTCCTTCTTTGGTCACCTCTTAGGGTGTGGCTCAATGCCTGCTGGAGTCAGTGGAAGGACTCCTATCGACTTCAGTGGGTGTTGGATCAGGCTCTTAGCCCCCCCCCACCCCCCACCCCCAGCACATAGGCTCATCCTCACTGGCCTCCCACTGACGTCTAAGGAGTATAATTCAGAGCAGAATCCAGGCCACTCATCTTAAATACAAAACAGTGATCACTGGGCATGAACTAGCAGGGTCTGGTATCTTGTATGCCTTTGGCTTCATGCATTGGGGAGGACAGATAGCTCAGTGGTTTGAGTATTGGCCTGCTAAACCCAGGGTTGTAAGTTCAATCCTTGAGGGGGCCCTTTAGGGATCTGGGGGGTAAAAATCTGTCTAGGGATTGGTCCTGCTTTGAGCAGGGGGTTGGACAAGATGACCTTCTAACCCTGTGATATTCTGTAACACCTAGTCTGATCCTAGGTTCACCCCAGGGTGGCTCCATTGATCTCACTGGAGTTCCTCCTGACTTACACACAGAGAATGAGAGGAGAATCAGCTCTGTGATAGCCTTTGTTTAAACACCAGCTTTTGGCTTGTGTGTGGCACCAGCTCCCCAGGCGCCAGGTGCCTGGGAAATACCTGAGGCTGATGGAATCCTGCCTTATGTCTGATGCCAGTGACCACAGCCCCTAAGGATCCCCTCCCATCTTTCAGTTTCATTTGTGGAAGGTTTTCCTACTCCGAGAATATTTCTCCTCTGTGGCTGGATCACTTCTCTCTCCAGTCTGGCTCTGTAGCTATGCCTGGTCATTGTGGTGTACGCCAATAGGGATTCGTGTGTGGGACCCATTGTCTATTCCAATACTGCATGCCTAAGGGAGCCAGACTGAGGGCTACCTAGTCTGAGGTGTGCTGAAGGAGATGGATAGCTGCAGTCTGCTCCCCCTTCCTCAATCCCACAGAAGCCTGCCCCATGTAAGCACTGTGGGCTCAGGGCTCCATGTGTTGAGGGGGCCGGACGCGGGAGTGGGCTGCTCTAGGTGGAACCATCCTCCCTTAAGCTTATGAAGGGTAAGAGGACATGGACAAAGGCAGCTGATGCTGGCTGCCCCTCTGCTCAGCGAAACCCACCCTGAGTGGGGCTGGAGCACATAAGCACAGGGATATGATATGGGAGTGTGGCTCCTGAGAGAGTCATGCTGTCATGGGAGGAGTGGGTGGACTGCAGGGGCTATGTGGAGGTACTGGCACCCATGAACAACCTGAGAGCTAGGAACAAACCACCTGCCTGTAGCATGGGAGCTGCCCTCCCCAGTGAAGTGGAGGAAGCTCTGCTAGTTGAAGGCTGGAACGGGCCAGGGCTCAGGTACAGAGAGGACAAGCTGGGCTGTCTGTCTGGCGCTCCAGAGGAATTCATTCCTATCTGCATAAGTCTGAAGGTTTCCTGACGGCTCTTTAATGCCTGGGTGAATCCAAGCGGAGAAGTCGTCAAGGCCTAAATTGGTGCCTGATTTCATTCCTTCACTATTAAATCGAGGGGGCTGGGCTGGCTCATTGCCAAGGCTGCTGCTTCCTTTCTGGCTCCATGGAAGGGGCTTTTCATACCCACTACTGCTGCAGAATCAGGGCGGGCCCTGAGGGGAAAGGTTGGGAGTGGCAGGCAGGGAGCACTCTGAGGGGAACAGGGAGTGGGACACAGCAGGGTCTGACTGGCTGATCCCTGAGCCATGCTCAAGAGCTTCCTCCCAGGGCAAAGCCAAGGGGCTCGATGGTCTGAGGGGCTGAGCACCCAGCGCACCCCTGGACACTGCTTAGAGTGGTGGGACCTCAGCACCTCTGACCATCAGGCTGATGGGATTGAGCTCATGCTGTAATACCCATCGGCTTCCCCCCATCCCAGGGGGAGCAGCCACACACCTGCCCTCCAGTCCCACCACGGACAGCACCGTGTTCTGGACAGAGAGGCAAACAGAGTGGGGATGGTGGACAGCCTCTGCTCTTCATTTCTGTCCCTGGATCCTGCCCTGCCTTTGAGCCCAGAGACCCAGGGCAGCCAAGTGATTGCACGCTGAGATGGGCCTCAGTGAGAACGACAGCGTGGGGCCCATGTTCATTGTGTCGCAGGGTCGCCTGGTACAGTTCCAGAGAAAGCATTTGTTTCTAGCAGCTGGCCCTTGCCCCCCTTGCTAGGCTCTCCTCTGCTCATGCCCCACACCAATAAGACCGGCTCTGGCTGCAGAGGGAATTCTGCCCACAGTTATGTTGCCTCCTTCAGCTGGGCCAAGGTTTGCAGAGCTGTGTTCCTCCCAACCTTTTCTTCCCCTGCTTGTGGCTCCCAAAGATGGACCCTGGCCTACTTCATTATGACAGTTGGACTCCTTGAGCTTGTTTAAAGGTGGCTGCTGCCTGGCTTGAATCACCTCTGTCCTTCCCCAATGGCTACCAAGGGCCTCATGGGGCCTTGTAGGCAGACTGGGATCACCACTGCACACTGAAGCACTGGTCATTACCCCTTGCCCCAGCCACATCCCCTGCACCAGCTGCTGGGAGGGGAAGCTGTAGAGCCAGGGTGCCAGTTTCATGCCATGGGAAGGTCCCCCTACATTAGGGTCATCCTCCACTGCTGGCGATGCCGGATTTAGGGCCATTCTGCACTAGCAGTGCAGTGCAAAGCTGCTGCAGTACAAGGGCCTGCTAATTTTTTTGCATCGCCTGGCAGCTATCTGCATCTGTGATCAGGAGCAGGATGTTGGAGAACCGCCCTGCCAAGGGTATGCTGCTGGTTAGAGAAGACACTGTGAAGAGGATGGTGGCTTGGAAGTCTGATAGAATTGCATCCCCAATTGTCTATGGGCTCATCTGTCCACAGCATGGGAAGCTCAGAGAGATACAGGGAAAATACCGTCTCCCTTGCATTGGCATTGATCAGAGATGGAGAATTGGTCAAGAAATAATTGTCTCAAATTAAGGGAGATATCACAGGGTATGTGCACCTCGTCAAGGGGTGTCCAGCCATATATGGTCAGCAGGGAGCTTATGCCCCAAGGTTTCTCTGACAGTCTAACCCACAAAACAGGAGAGTGTGACCTAGCAATCAGAGTCCTTTGGGTTACCCTTGCTCCCAGGGCAATAGTCAGAGTCCTTTGGGACATTTTCCTGAGATTGGGCCACCACCCAGGGACTCAGGCCCTCAAGCAGGGCAGAGCAGCAAACACACAGCTTGGTGTGCTCAATAGTTTAGCATTCTGACTCTGATGAATGGTAGACAACTGCAATCTCTAGGCCTAAGGTGGGGGAGCTGCCACCACAGTGGGGGCTGGCAGCAGGGGATAGGGGGACCCGGACCTACCTAGCCTAGGGCCCTAACAGTGGCGGAGTGTTCTGCCACTGGGTCAGCAGGGATCCACCCAAAACACACCAACAGATTCCTCTGTCCTAAGACCGGACTAGTATCTATTTCCCCTGGACCACTTCCTACCCAGTCTCCTAGTACAGCAGTCCATGGGGTCGTCTGCTGGTGAGGTCTGCGGCAATTCAGTCCCCTCCCAGGTCTCTGCTGTCCGTCCAATGTCTGCCTGGGGTTCAGCATGCCTGGCCTCTGTGAATTGAGGCTCCCACAGCTCCGTGGATGGAGCTCACAATATGCGTCCTGCCTCCTTGGTGGTCTGGCCCAACTAAACTGGGCTGCTTCCCTTTATACCCTGTCTCCAGGCTGAGCATGCCCAGTGGGGACAGAGGGACCTGGCTTCCTTAGCCTTCAATTCACAGTTAACCCCCGTGGTGCCAGTGTGGGGTAGATGTGCCCCATCACAGGAAAAAAAAATGTACCACAAGCTAAACTTCAGGGTGCACTTTGCAAGAGAAGTCACTTAAGGAACAGCTGCACATCTCAGCGCCTGCATCTATTGACTTGGGCTTTCACTACTGAGCTAGAAATAGCAGTGTAGACCAGGGATCAGCAACCTTTGGCACGCACCCTAGCAGGCCGGGCCGGTTTGTTTACCTGCTGTGTTCGCAGGTTCGGCCGATTGCAGCCCCCACTGGCCGCGATTCACCGTTCCAGGCCAATGGGGGCTGCAGGAAGTGGCGGCTAGCAAATCCCTCAGCCCACGCTGCTTCCCGCAGCCCCCATTGGCCTGGAGCGGCAAACTGCAGCCAGTGGGAGCCGTGATCGGCCGAACCTGCGCATGGGGCAGGTAAACAAACCGGCCCGGCCCGCCAGGGTGCTTACCCTGGTGGGCCCGTGCCAAAGGTTGCTGATCCCTGTGTAGACATTCAAGCTTGGACTGGAGCTTGGGCGCTGAGACCCACCCTCCTTGCCAGGTTTCAGAGCCTGGGCTTCACCTGAGCCCAGACAGCTACACTACTGTTTTTAGCTCCGTAGTGCCAGCCCTGTGAGCGTAAGTCAGTTGACCCAGGCTCTGAGGCTCGCTTCAGCATGGTTTTTTTGCAGTGTAGACATACCCATAGACAATGGACTGGCCTGTCATGGAAAGGCATAGGAACGCTACCACTAGGTGTATGCGCGGTGACCCTAAACAGAGAGCTACTATGGATTCTGCAGAATAATGACTCCTCTCCTGCAGTGATGCAGGGGGCCAAGCTATTATCCTCCCACCGTGGTATCTCTGAATCTTGCTGCTCGTTCTAAAGGACAGCAGCCTTTCATGATGCGTATAGAAACTGCTCACTGATGGTACCGTTGGCTAAGCATCATGTAGACACACTTGCTCATTAGGATCACAGTTTGTGGATGTTTTCCTGAGGAATGGCAGAATGGAACACTGAAGCAGAAGGAGCGTTTCCCTGTGAAAAACAGCCACAAACTGCGACTCAGGTGATACAACCCATCTGATGGAGTGAACGGCTTCCATGGCTAAAGGTTCAGCTGTTTGTGACGCTTGATTACCAAAGTGCATGCTGCAGAGAGTTGGTGGGAACTTTCTGATGAAACATTTTTGTCAGAAGATGTTGATCCATCACAATGAAAACCGTTTGCAGGAAAGGGTTGTCTTCTTTGGTGAATTTCTCCCGTCAAAAAATTTTTGGACATTTTTCTTCAAAATTAATGAAAAAGTCCCATTTTGATGTTTTTGAAACAAAATATTCCATTTTTTCCATTTGAAAATATTTTTGTTGTGATATTTAAGCTGATTTTGTAAATTGTTTTACTATAAAGTAAAAAGGTCAACATCTACCAAAATTTCCAAAGAAAATATTTCAATTGATGTGAACAGATTGTTTTTTATTGTCAGTTTGTGAAAAATTTTGAACTTTCAACTTTTCCTCCCAATTTGTATGTGAAAAAAATTCAAAAAAATCTCAAACATTTTCCTGAGACAGGAAAAGAATTTCCCATCCAGCTCTAAAGTTCGAAGCAGCGCTTGGGAAGCATCAGTTCGTAGTGCTGAATTGCCAGGGGGATGAATGTCTCTATGTGCTAGTCTGAAAAGGTACCTCTAAGAATAACTGTGAGCAGGAAAGGTTGGGCAGCTCACATGAACCTCCTGAGGCTGAGTCACTACTCCACTACCCCAGCTTTAGGTCAGTGTAATTCTATTTGCATGCCAAGAAATGACCAGCTGTGTAATTCACGCCCTCTCCCCCGCAGCCCACTAGTAGCCAGATTACAACCCTGCTTCCCTGAGCCAGCTCCCAGCTGGGCTTTTCGCATCTTCAGGAGGTAGCTCCATGATTACCAGCTAGTCTGCTGCTCCCTTAAATACCTATTTCTTAAAGAGGTCATGTCAAGCAATAGGATTGGCTGGCATCGAACTCCTTAAAAGGGCTAGACTTCCCAGTTACTGATTTGTTTTTCCAAGGATTTTATTTTTTCCTGCTTGATTTTGACATTAGAAATTCAGATCTCATTCGCCCTGGAAGACTATGATGCCTGAAGAACCAATTACATCCCAAGAGTGATACGAGCGAATGCTGAGGATCAGAGAGGGGAAAGTGTTTTCAGCCATTCTTTGGGTGAGACCCGCACCCCCATTCTGGCGCCTTTAAACTGAACAAAAGAGCTGGGGCAGTGTAACTGGGACCTATGAGACCAAGTGGCAGCCCTGGTACAGGCGCTGTGGTAGAGAACCATAAGCCCTCTTCCTGAGAACCCCCTGCCTAGAGGGTATGTCAAAGGACACAGCACCCAACACTGCAGAGATTCTGAGTAGCGCTGCAACCCATAGGGCAACCTGCGGGGAGGCTGTCATAACTTGAAGAGGCTGCTAGAGCTGTCTAAGTTCCACCAGGGCCTCCAAAGCCCCCAGAACAGCCCAGGAGTGGGAGACCATGAAGTTGACTTAATGGTGCCTTTGCACCCTCTCCCCGGGTTGTGAGTTCTGGACTGCACTCCCCTGAGCAGCTCACTACAGCATCCCTCCCTTGGAGTTGTTTGGCCCCCAATTTAACATCAATGACTAATTAATGTTGTGCAGAATGGATGTCTTCATTAAAGATCCAACACCTTCACCTTTCCCATGAAGGAGGGAGAGGCCACAATAAATATCCCAAAGCCCTCTGAGACGTCCTGCTGCAAAACCAGGGATGACCAGATTTGCTATACCCACAAGTTCTACAGTGAACAGGGTCACATACACTCTTAAAAAGACTCCTCCCAGGCCTCTTTCTCCATTTTAAAACAGCAAAAATAAGGACACAAACCCAATGTTTTGAAAACCCTTTGCAGGTCATCTTTCTTTTAATTTTTCAAGAAAAGAGGGGCAAATGTTTTTACTCTCTTCCCCCTTACTTCCATTCAGGGGCGGCTCTATGTTTTTTGCTGCCCCAAGCACGGCAGTCAGGCAGCCTTCGGTGGCACACCTGCGAGCAGTCCGCTGGTTACGCGGCTTCGGCGGCGTTTCTGCGGGTGATCTGCCAGTCACGCGCCTTCTGCGTACCCGCCGCTGAATTGCCGCCGAAGCCGCGGGACTGCTGGATCTCCCGCAGGCATGCCGCCAAAGGTGGCCTGACTGCCACCCTCACAGCGACCGGCATGCCGCCCCAGGCACGCGCTTGCTGTGCTGGTGCCTGCAGCTGCCCCTGCTTCCATTTTAACCCGCTTAACATAAACCAGCATGCCTCATTTTAAATATCAAAGGGTTTGGCTGCAAAGAAAACCAAAGGCTGTTGTTTCACCCTAGCCTTCTCTGTCATTCCCTCTTACTTCCCCTCTTCGGCCTCCGTTCTCTCATCCCTCCACCCCTTCTTTCCCTCTGTCCATGGGATGCATTCCCGTCCCACTCTCCTAAGTGCTTCATCTGAAGAAAACGAATCAGGGCCCTAACCCAGCTCCCAACCAGTTTCCTGGTTTAAACCTTCCAGGCAAAGCTGCCCAGCTGCCCCAAAACCTTCAAACAGGCTGGGAGTGGAGGCGGTGGTGCTCCAAAGGGAAACCAAGGCTGATTCTAAGAGAAAACATGGGTCAAAACAAGGCTACAATGGGAGAGGTGTTAGGTCAGCAGATTCAGCTTCCTAAGCAGGGGAGGATCAAAAGGAGGAGGGAGAGCATGGTCTTGGGGCAGCAGGAGGCAGGAAAGAGAGGGTGGCCCTTTCAGCAGCAGTTTTGTGGCCCAACAGCCACATGATTTCCAGCACTGACACCCTCTCTGAATTCAGTTTCTATTGACAAAACCCAACACTGGGCTCCTGCTAGAAAGGGTGAGTTTGAAAGTGGCCACGTGGCTCCCAACTAATGCTGGAAGAAGAGGGGGGGCTTCCTGGAGGCTGGGAGGAAGGGGTTGATGACTTCACTTTAAATACCTGAGACAAGGCACCCGGCAGTAGTAAGCCACTCCCTGGTGGCCCTGCTTGGGGGGCTGATGCAATCTGCAATTCAGTGCAATAGGTCTGAGGCGCAGACCCTGGCCAAGGCTTCGGTACTATTCTACACAGCTGCGGAGTCCTAAGAGAAGAAGTGCTGGAACACGGCACTAGGGGCCTGCTGGGAGGCATACGGGGAGCTGGGGCAGTGGCACCACAAGGCCTGCAAAAGTGGGGGGACCTATTGTGACTGTGGTGACTGGGTTTCCTGTAGTGGCCTTTGAAGAGCATCTGCCATGTTGAGCTGTGAGCTTCTGCTCACTGGGTCCTTGGAGCAATAGTGAAATTCCTCAATGGCAGCAGTTACCTGAGTCGGGGGGCAGGAAACCCGTGGTTATGGCAGGTGCCCAGCTTGGGACCCCTTACCAGTGCCAGAGGGTGGGTGGGTGCTCAGCAATTTCAGAATATCGGGCAGGTTTGAGGTGTCTTGGAAGATCTCAGCTGGACACGGGGTGAACGCACATCCTGCTGCAGCTGATTGCTCTACTGGGCTCAGACTGCAAAGCTGCATTTTTCACCACAGCTGTTTTCACTATTGCATGGCCACTGCCTTCTTCAGCGTAGCAAATTCAAAGAGGTGACGCTGTGCGGTGACACGCTGAGGGGCCCCGCCCTCTAACTGACCCTTTATCGTTCTCAGTGAGCATGGGGACTGATTCCCTGCACAGCATTACTGGGCAGGCAGGTGGATGGCCAATGCTTTGTAGGGCTTCATTATTATCACTAGAATTGCCCTAACACCTAAGGATCCCAGCCAAGGATCAGAGCTGCAAAGCACTGGGCATTGCACATACCAACGTCTCAATGCCACTCCCTGCCCCAGAGAGCTCACAGTGTAATAAGATACAGACAAGAGGTGACCGATGACTAACAGACAGGTAGGTGGGAGTGGTTCTAGCAGAGACAGATGTGTGTGATCAGTGATATGAGCTTCCAGCCTACCCAATGCCAGTGATTCGTTAGGCATCCCGGCAGATGTAGGTTTTACGAAGGGATTCAAACACAGACCCAGTGATGGCTTTCTGGGCTCTTACGGGGAGTCCTTCTCATGCACAAGGGGCAGCACAGGAGGAAGTGTGACAGTGCTTATGGGGGAAGCAGACAAGCAGATGATCGAAGCTGGCATCGTTGGGAGGCAGAAGGCGGAGCTGGCATTGTGATAAACAGTTAGACTGGATAGGTAGGGAAGGGCTCTCTGGTGTGAGGCCCAAAAGGTGAGGACAGGAAATATATGCCTGATGCGTTGGAGAAGGGGAGCCAGTGAAGGACAGCAAGCAAGGACAAACCTGGCATTGCCAACCCCAAGCATTCAAATATCATAAGGCCACTCCAAAGTCATGAGATTTAATAAATAACTCTTGGGTTCTTTTAAGTGATCCTCTAGCTTTTGAGCTGTCAGGGCTCACATTTTCAAGCTTGTCTCCACACCCTCAAGGGCTCGAAACTTTAATTTTTAAACAAAGCTGAGATTCTCACCTGACTCTGGGTGCTCGGGCTTTAAGAAAAACACCAACAATATCACCATATTTGTGAGTTTCGATGAATTTCACTCTTGTCAAACTACTTTGTGTCACCCCTCACTCTGCCCTCCAGGGCGAGTTCCATCACACGGAAATGAGTTCCTGACTAGAGCGATCCCTTCCTTCCTGCAAAATAGGAGGAACCTCGGAGAGGCCATCCACCTGATCTCATATCTCTAATCACCACCAGCAACGGAGATTCCACAGCCTGCCTTGGCAGCCTCTTCCTTTGCTAAATTGTTTGCAACAATTACCATCATAGTTAACTTAAATTTCCCCTCCTGCAGCTGAAACCCATTTGTTACTCTGTGTTCTGTTTGTACTGACTAACAAGAAGCTCTGGGCCTTTGCCTCCTTACCACACCCTCCCAAAAAGTCAGCACACTTGTGTGGGGGTGAGAGAGAATTTTAGTTCTCAGGACAGATGGTCCCGTTGGCTGTGCTGGAGCTCTCTGTCTACAAAACAGTGCCAGCTTCCCCCGTACTGTCTTCTTTTATCCATTCACTCCTCTTAGCCTATCCATGTCTACCTTCCAGACCTTTTACCTTTGTTGTTGACAGCCTTTGAGCTCCCCGTAGAGAGAACCCATGTGAATGGTAAGAGATAGTGCAATCAGAAATTGCACTGTTGGCTCCCAAGATCCATACCGCTAAGGCTGAGTGACACAAAGAACAGGCCGTGACTATCTTTTGTACGTAGGGGAAGCCACCCTGAACGTAAGTGTCTGCAACACAAGTGCAGAGAAGGAAGGCGGGCAACAACTCCTGGGGAGGCAGCCTGCAACCAGTCAAGACCAGCACCCAAGAGGGAAACAAAGCGAGGTGACACCTTTCATCAGAGATGAAGCGAGACAATCATAGTCAAGGTCAAAAGATTTTCATCCCTCACCAACAGGAAAGAATTTTAAAGAGATTAGAAATAGACTCTCTAACACTCGGGCCCATAGACACGTCCTGGACCTGACTCAGCCAACACTCAGCTTTGGGCTTGTCCACATGGCGCAACAGTGCGCATCAGTAGGGTGTGAATTCTAATGTGCACCAACTTGTCGCACACTAACTGGCCTGCATAGACACTGTTGGCGCACACTAAAAGTTCCTGAGTCCCATTCCAAACATTACCTTGTTAGCATTCACTTTTAGTGTGCACCAGCAGGGTCTACCCAGTGGGTGAATCATTGGTGTGCATTAGAATTCACATCCCACTACTGTGCACTACTGCGCCGTGTAAACAAGCCCTGAGATTTCAGATAAGGTCAGACCCTGAATCTGATTGAACTTGATCTTGTGTGTTGGAGTGGCCTGCCCACAGAGAAGAGTTCGGTACTGAGATATTAAATAGCATGGAAGGAGTTTGCTTTATACATAAGCTAGGATCCGTATATTTACTTGCATTACACTCATAAGTCTTCGTAACTGTATTGGAGTAATGATATCTCAGATTGCCTAGGCTCTTTTCCAATCATTCTTTCCATCATTAATGCTCATGGCAACACATGCAGAGCAATGGTTATTTATGCAACTGAACTGAGCTGGATTTTTATGCATAAAATTGTTTACATTTCTTTTCTTGCTGGTTAATTAGTCATAATAACGTAGAACCGCATTTGCTGTATTGGCAGTACTGAGTCTTGTGTCTGGAAAGAACACGAGTGAAATTAGGCCTTTAATGTTCTGCACTGAAGGCAGCAGCCTCCTGAAGAGTTGTGTTAAGGTTTTATTGAATGGATTTGGAGCACTGTCTGGCCATTCATCTTCTGTGGAAGAAATGCATTGGCAGAGGCCAACATTTTCAAACTTAGGGGCCACAATAGCTGTCGAAGGGTCTGAGGCACCCCTTTGAAAAAAGTTTTCTGAATTTTCTTTTAAAGATCCCCCTGCTGTTTTGAAGTCCTAATTAAATGAAAATATTTCCATGAACAGACAATTTATAAGAAAAATGATTTGATCTCAGTGATAAAGGAAACTCACGTACAGGTTCCCTAAAGGACCAAATCCTGCATTGCCTACTGGAGGTGTGCTGGGAGAAGGGAAGCAGAGAGCTACTGTCAGTGTGCTATACAGCCGAGCCGCCATGCCTGTGCACAGGGGGAGGCAGTGTGATCTAGTGGATAAAACACTGGTCTGGGAGTCAGGAGGAGACCTGGGCTGTATGGCCATGTTGTATAGACTCATAGACTTTAAGGTCAGAAGGGACCAGTATGATCATCTAGTCTGACCTCCCGCATGATGCAGGCCACAAAAGCTGCCCCACCCCCTTTCCCTTGACTCAGCTGTTGAAGTCCCCAAATCCTGTGATTTAAAGACTTCAAGTCGCAGAGAATCCTCCAGCTAGCGACCCCCGCCCCATGCTGCGGAGGAAGGCGAAAAACCTCCAGGGCCTCTGCCAATCTACCCTGGAGGAAAATTCCTTCCCGACTCCAAATATGGCAATCAGTAGAACATGCAGGCAAGATTCTCTAGCCAGACCCTCATTGACCATTGATACTATTTATCAGCAATGGCACGCTGTTGATTAATTGACTAAAATCACGTTATCCCATCAAACCATTCCCTCCATAAACTTATCTAGCTTAATCTTAAAGCCAGAGAGGTCTTTCGCCCCCACTGTTTCCCTCGGAAGGCTGTTCCAAAATTTCACCCCTCTGATGGTTAGAAACCTTCGTCTAATTTCAAGCCTAAACCTCCCCACGGCCAGTTTATATCCATTCGTTCTCGTATCCACATTAGTACTGAGCTGAAATAATTCCTCTCCCTCCCTGGTATTTATCCCTCTGATATATTTAAAGAGAGCAATCATATCCCCCCTCAGCCTTCTTTTGGTTAGGGTAAACAAACCAAGCTCCTCGAGTCTCCTTTCCTTGTATGATCTTGGGTGAGTCATTTTGCCTCTCTCTGAGTTGGTTTCCTCACCCACCCTGTGTCTAGCTTCATTATTTTGACTGTAAGCTCTTTGAGGCAGGCACTGTCTTTCACTATGTGAGTGTTTCAGGACAAACCCCTGTCAGGCACCCTCCTGCAGACAATTTCAGCAATACAGGCACAGCCCACCTCAGTTTCCCCTTCATCTGCACATGCAAAGGACTAGCATCTCTCAAACCCTTTATGCAGCAACACTGGCACAGTCTACAGATCCGTCATAGGGAAATCAGTTCTTCCCCAAACCCCAAAGTTACAATGCAGCAGCTCTTCAATCTCATTCAAAAGTCACCATTTCCAGGTCCCCCACCAGAAGGGTGACCAGACGACAACTGTGAAAAATTGGGACAAGGGGTGTGGGGGTAATAGGCACCTATGTAAGACAAAGCCCCAAATATTGGGACTGTTCCTATAAAAATCTGGTCACCCTACCCACCAGAGAGCCATTAACCCCTCTGCCCCAGGGCCCCACTCTCCAGGCCATCCACCCAAGACTCCTAGGCCCACTCCTCTCCCTCGAGTCTTCTCCTGTGGCCCCAACTCAGATCTCCTGTGAGAAGGTTCCCTGCAGTGTCTCACTCCCCCAGGCCTCCTCCTCTGTTAGTCCTACCTCTGCTCCTGGGATATAACCCCCCGGCCCCCGAGCCAATCCCTAGCTCTGGGGCCAGTTTACACTGCCCATACTGGCTCTTCCCCTCATTCCTAGGGGCCACTGCACAAACCTTCCCATAATGCAATAGGGCTCCCCAGCCCTCCCAACTGAAATCACCAGCAGCAGCTCCTGCAGCACCTTCCTTCTGCTCTCAGGCTGCTCTCACCTGCCCCTGCCTCACTCCTCCTCTAGAGTAGTCTCTCCTCTTTACATGGGCCAGCTGCCTTCTCATCAGCCCAGTTGGGAGGCAACTGAGCAGGCCCAGAGGCTGGTCTTAAAGGGGCCAATCATCCTGCAACAGTGCGTGTGTGTGTACAGCATGGAGCTCAGTGGGGCTTGGGTCGTCCCTGGGGCCCCTCGGCACTGCCATGTTATAAATAAGAAGAACGTATAAGGTAACTGGCAGTAAGAACACTACAGGCAGCGGAGAGAGTCGTTACTATAAGCAGCTGAAAAGCATCAGGCTGGAGCTGAAAGCAGCCCAGTGTTACTGGGGATATACAAGGGTACGGTTGGTCCAACATACTTATCTGGCCCTGTTCCTGCACTATCTGAACACCTTGTGATGTGCCAGGTAGTTCTCACACCATCCCCAGCAGGGAAGGAAGGGCCATTAACCCCATGTTACAGATGGGGATCTAAGGCAACAGAGCAGCTATGGCCCAGATTCTCAAGGGCACATAGGCTCCTAACTTGCACTGAAATCACTGGGAGTGAGGTGCCAAGTGACTTGCCCCAGGTCACACGGGAAGCCTGTGGTAGAGCAGGGACCTTAACCCCTAGACCATCTTACTACCCTACATACCAGCCTTGGGCTCTGCTCCGGCAGTCAGAGCCACACTGGCAGACCAGTCTGCCCTCCACCCTCCCAACCTGGCTCCCAGGAGAATTTTCTTTACCATCAAGGCTCCACCCATGCCCGAGCAGCTGATGGCAGAGAACTGGGCTTGGGGATAAAACACACAGTGAAAACTTTAGTGAGGCTTGGGAAAACAAAGGCTTTGCTGAATGTTGTGTAGGGGAATTTGCATAAATCAGAGTAGAAATGTATGTAAATGGGAGAGTGCAAATGTATGCTAATATATGGAAATGACAGCAGACACATCCAAAGTGGTTGCTGTTTCCTTGTTTGTTACTAAATATTTCATGTGAAAATGTTGCTAACACATACAAAGGTCGGGCATGGGACCAGGTTTGTGGAGCCCAGAGCTCTTTTCCCAGCTCTGACACTGACTCACTAAGTGACCTTAGGCAACTCAGTTTCCCTATATGTAAAATGGGTTAATGGGACTGACCCACCTTTGTAAAGGCCTTTGAGATCTCTGGATGAAACATGCTATACAAATGCAAATGAATTGGTAATTATAAATGAATTATCAGTTAACTATTAATTACTAATTAGGATATATTAAACAGGGTTTAGATGCTTTGTGATAGGCATCTACTGCACAAAATGGCGGAAGCAAAGAACAATACATTCACTTACAAAAAGTAAAAGAATAGGCCACATTCACAGCTGGTTCAATTCCACTGACTTCCACAGAATCTCACCTACTCCCCCCAGCTCTGAACTTGGTCTCACCTAATGAGTCACACAGGCTATTCAAGGCCAGAATATAGTGGGGGATGGCCAGCTTTGCAGATAATGAATGAAGACACATTGGTTATGACATATTGGGCCAAATTCAGCCCTAGTGCAAGCAGATGGATTGCTGTGGATTTTAGTGGAGTTGCACCTGCTTACACCAATGATGAATTTTCCCCCACCCCAGATGCTTCAACCTCTCATAACTATGATGCTTTCATAACTGTGACACAACAGACTGTTGAGCAGCACAAAGCAGCTGGAACAGAGGGAAAGAATCTGGCTCCCTCCTGGTAACCAAGAGATGTTTCCAGGCAGGGCTGTCAGTTATAGTGTGGCAGTTATATAAGCATTTTGCAGTTGTTTCTGGGGTGTGTTTTTCCCTATGTACTGGGCTTAGAATTTAAAACAGATTATAAATTAACCTAAGTAAATACATAAATAGCAAAACTAGTTCTTGGAATACAGAACACAGTCTGATTGTACTGTCTCCAAACCGTTGGTCTGCCATTTCACAACTTCACACCTTTAGCATGCCCAGAACCTTAAAATCATTACTCCTCCAATGGTGAACCACCGTTACATCTTTCTTGAGCCCTAATTCTTCAGCGGAGAACTGTTCTGCAAGTGATCTGAGAGAAGGCTTTATTCCTCCATTAGTTTGGAGCTTGCGCAATATATTAAGGATTCCATTGATATTAGCATGCGTCACTGTAAACCAGTTCTTTTATTATATTTTTAATTGGTGTCCTGTATGTTCACTGAAGCCATGTTGCTACTGCTTCTGGCTTTGGTCCAGGCAGAAGCTCTCAGAGGGTCACCACTGTCACCATTAGCTCTTGGCCAGACCTCTGAAGAGCCGTTTCAATGAACTGATGTGGAGTTTCTCCTGGTCTCAGGTTGTGGATCCTGGTGGGCAGCACAATTTGCTGCTCTCCCGCTTGCCAAGTGTCCAGCCCGCCCTCCCCATTGCTAAACTACCATCTAACAGAAGGCATCAAGGAGGATAACCATGCCCCAGACATTGACACGAATTAAAACTCATTCTTAGGGAACTGAGTAGCTACTTGGGACTCAAACAAACATCAGCCAAACACTGTTTGCTTTTGTCCATGCTGGTTTTGCATAAGTCAAGCAATGGGGCCACCTCTTTTCTAAGAAGATTGCTCCACAAGATCATTGATCTCACATTAGGAAACCTTCCATAAATTAGGTTTCCTAATGTGCAGCACCCTTGTGAAACAGTTCTCACATCCCCATCCAGAATCATTCCAGATCTTTGTACTCTCTCCTCTCACATCAGACCAGGCACCTCACTAACCACTCTGATTGCTCTTCTTTGGACTCCCTGCAGCTTGCTGGCCTCTTTCTGCCGTTGGGATCCCACATGTACTGTGGTGTACGAATCACCTAGGACAATGACTCTGTGCTGATTAGGGCTTGGACCACTAGTGCCCATGGAAATACCGAGGGGAGGGAAGCAGAAAATCCCATGCAGATCCCCTCGCATAGCGCTCTCCAAATCATTCCACAGGAGAGTGCAAGGGGTAGCAGTTCCATCAGCGAACCCCGTAGATTCTGGGGGATCCTGAGGTCAGTGCCATCTGCACAGAAGCCCAGTGCATCCTTACCACTTCTGGACCCCAATTTGGCTCTCCCTGGCTCCCTCCAAGAGCAGCTGCATGGTCAGAGATCCCCCCTCTCCCCCCCGCTTCCCCATCAAGTCAGGATTCCCAGCACAGAGGGGGCTGTGAAATAGCAAATCAAGCTACAGGTTGCATTAAGTCTCCATGGGTTCTTCTGTGAGGGTTGGGGGTGGGACAATGCCTGCATCTCCAGTCCCACAACCAGCCCTCTGTATTGCCCCTGACCTGCCCCCTGCAGATCTCTAACCCCCCAGTGGGGGCTCCGCTGGGTCCTGGGGCAGAGAAAGCATGGTGCACCAGAAGTGACTGCTTCCTTTTCACAGAGAGCAGGAGAGCTGCACAGAGAGGAACTGTTGTTAGCCAGGGGATTTATAAGGAAAAGGACCATTCCAGCCTTCCCTCTCCCCCTGCACCAAACTCAGTTACTCCTGGGAAAGACACCCAGGACATGTGAAGGGAATGAACCTATCACGTATTGATCTAAAGCATGAACCACTGTGGCATGAACTAAGAGTCCAGGGCAGGGGCTGCCGCATCCCCAGCACCCCTCGTTCCAGTACGCTGGTTAAGGGCCAGATTTTTAAAGGTATTTAGGCACCTAACTCCTATTGATTTCATTGGGAATTAGGTGCTTAAACAGCTCTAAAAATCTGACTGCAAGTCCATTGGGACTCAGGCAGTAGAAGACTCGTAAACTTCCAGCCATGGGGGGGTTGGGGAAGAATGGGACATAAAACCACAGTACTAGCAATCATTACATACATTGGGCCACTGGGGGTGGAAAGCAGGCATGTGTATTCCTAGCGTTTTATAACCCACTGTGCCTATGGATCTCCTGCTCTCTCGTTTCTGCTCTCTCCCAGGTTGTTCCCCTCTGACCCTGTAGCAGCTATCACGGTTTGTTTTGTGGTGTGTGTTCAGGGAGATCTGTAAACTCCCTCTCTCCAGCAAGGGAAAGGCACAGTAGTGTTAAAAACCTTTCCTGGAATCAGAGGAACGATGGGAAGAAATTTGTGTCACTCAGAAAATAATCTACATCATACTGCTATGTACAGCAATCGTCTTTGGGAAGGTGGAAAGGGAAAGCTGCTTCTTTAGCCAACTGTTTTTTTCCCAGCAGCAAAAGTGCACACGGGTTTGCTCTTGCAGGATCGCACGTAAGCACTGGTTTGTTATTGTAGGGTTGCATAGGAGTGCTGAGCCCTGGCGTTAACTTGTTACAGGAAGAGAAGAAGCGAAACTCTTATTTACGAAACACCCCATCTAACGAACGTAGGTGCTTGCTAATCAAGTCAGCCCTTGCCAGCACTTACTGCACAGTGGTTTTCCCCTTAAAAAAGGAAATACGGCTTGATCCTGCAAGGTGCTAGATACTCTCGGCTTCCATCAAAGAGTCTGATCCAAAACCCATTGAAATCTATGGGAATCTTTCCACTGACTTCAAGGCGTTTTGGATCAAGCCCTGAATCGCTGGGAGGTGGAGTGCACAGCAGCTCCCAGGAACACTCTTGTTATTGGCAAATGTTGACTCTATAATGGTGACTGTTTGACAAGAGCTTTGCAAAATGATATGATACAACAGAAGACAGTAAAGGAGGGTTCATTTGGGGCCAAAGCCAACCATGAGAGAGCTTTAGACCTGATGGTAGACCTGATGGTTTCCCCCCCTAGATTTAAGTGGGGGAAATATGATGCACATTAATCCAAGCAGTGAAACAAATTGAGAGAGAATCCCAGTTACCTTAGCTGTTCCTCTGAGTCCCCAGCACTTAACACCTCTGGAGAGTCCAGGAAGGTCTGCAAATGCACACCACTGAGCAGCTCGCTATACAGCTCCTTGCTTGGCGAGTCCCTCTCCTCCAAGTCAGCATCACTTCTCCTTGGCGCTGTGCTGCCCTGCGTCTCTGTTACCTCCTTGCCATCAAAGTCCCTCTCCTTCCTCGGCTCAAACTCTGTATGCAAACCGTTCGTCAGCACCAGACCGTTGACACTGCTGCTGTCACTCTCTGATTGTGCTTGCTGTACCCTGTTTCTCTGCATTTCGCTCTGCTTCCATAGGTCTGGTGCCATTTCCAGATGTTCGGCCCCATGGCCGGTGTTGTCATTGGCTGGGCTTCTGCGTTCCTTTGCTCTGGATGGCTCAGCGCTATTCAGGAGGCTGGCTTTTTCATTGGAGGGATTTGTGGGCTCTGCTGGCTGTTCACTCCCATTATTACAGGCTAACATGGCTAGCTGCAAGCCCGAGGTATGTGGCTCATTATACTCTGCAGAAGATAATGGACAGTGAATGTTTTCATTCATGTTCAGCTTGTTCTCACAGGGCTTGCCCTTGGTTAACTCAGGCTCAGTATTATCTACAAAGGAGAAACAGAAAATCGTGAGCGTCTGAAATTATCACCGTTAACGACGTTACTGTTTAATGACAGTTTCAAAGTGCAGAGGAATGAGACAAACACGCATTCAGACTCCTGGGCTGCAGCTGGGTGGGTGCCACTTCTCGGAGGTGATGGCTGGAGTGGGCTGAAAACTTTGAAAACTCATGCCCTTGCCTTAAAATAGAAGCCAGGGGAGGTAGCACATGTCAGAACAATTTGTGCGTATGGCCTATGCAACAGAGGAAAGCAATCGTATGATCCAAACACAGCCACAGTCCCAAAAGATCAGCCCCTTCTCATGGAGCAGCAGGAGACACAAGAAGGCACATGCGTGGCCTGTTTCCTACATAACCCTCCCAGAAAAGTGCAGAGTCAGTGCCTGTGAGTCTGCAGTTGGATCAATAGTCAATATGCCCAGTTCAAATGCACTTGTCCCCATGCTCATGCTGTGGCTCTGTCCTCCTCTAGTGGTTGGACCATATATAAAGATTTCTGAGTCTTCTACAGCCTTTGAGCTAACGGTGCTTTCACAGGCAGTTGAGCTTCATGCTTTTAAATCCAGAGATTCCCAGATTCAGCCCTGCTGAAAACCTGCTCTGGTGCCCAGTGGACTGTGGGAGGTGTCTGTTACAGGTCAGAGTGGGGCAGATACTGCTCCTTTGAAGCCTTTGGCAGGGCCATCAGGCTAATGGCTCACAAACAAGATCTCACAGGCTGTCACAGCACTGAGCGGGACTTGGTGACTATTGACATGGGTATACCACTCTGTCTAAAACTCTGGCAGCCCCAACCATATCACAACAGCCCCTGTAACACCACACAGACAGAAAACAGGCTGGTGTTTGGTTTGCCCACTAATCACTACCCACAGCAGTGGGTATTGACGATGAGGGCTGTTCCATGATCTAGCTTCATACCCATGCCTGGCGCTAAGGTTGCATTCATTCAGAGAATGGCCTGGTAGCACCAGAAATGCTGCTGCCATGTTTCCCCCCTCAGCTTAAAACTCTCCTTTGCCATGAGGCCTACAACAAACTTGACAACGGTTAGGCTGGTGGTGGACTGAACCCACTGTGTGTCATGCTGACCCAGACTGTCTGAGTGTTTCCTTGTGCTCTCCCTTCTGTCCAGCACCTAACACAATGGGGTCCTGGGCCAGGACGAGGTCTCTTTGTTGTTATTGCCATCATAACCTCTGAGGATAGGACAACCTCTGAGGATAGGACAAGAAGCAATGGGCTTAAATTGCAGCAAGGGCAGTTTAGGTTGGACATTAGGAAAAACTTCTGAACTGTCAGAGTAGTTAAGCACTGAAATAAATTGCCTAGGGAGGTTGTGGAATCTCCATCATTGGGGATTTTTAAGAGCAGGTTGGACAAACACCTGTCAGGGATGGTCTAGATAATACTTAGTCCTGCCTTGAGTTCAGGGGACTGGACTAGATGACCCCTCGAGGTACCTTCCAGTTCTATGATTCAGTGATAACACCTAACAACAACAGTAATCATAGTTGGCAGTGGGTTCATTGCCTGCCCAGAAGGCTGCTTTTCATGGGAAGGTGTCCCAGCATTGCAAGCCAGAGATTGCTGGTGCACAGGGGTACTGCTGCCAGTTGGCATGCCCATAAGGGGGTGCTGCAGCTGGCTGGCACACCCACGGGTGAGAGAGGACATTGGGTAGGAGAGTTCTCATGGTGGGAAGCACATCAGTAGAGAGGTGACTCTGCACAGCTGTCGGTGCCTGAGGATAGATGTCCCAGTGGTGAGTAGAGTGAAGCTCCAGAAGATGGCAGAATATCAGGGGAAGCACCAAGGTGGGTCTGGGCATCCACTGGTGTGGGGAAAATATTGCATTCAGTTAGCAGACTCATGCGGGGCATAAGGGTATTTGGAAACACTGCAGCATGACAGGTTCATGTCATTGCAGCCTCGGAGGTATGGGGTACTTCCTCCCAGATGTGTCTGTTGATACGTTACCTCCCAGTTAAAAGGCAGATTCAATCCCGGGCGTGGGAATAAAAGGCGGGCTAGTTGCAATTTTTATAACACCTTGTAGTACAGCAGAGATGTGCAGGCTTGCAAAATTATTCCTGCTGACTCTCTCTATTTAAAAATAGTTCCTTCACTGCCAGAGTAACACTTCTTTCCCCTACATGTAAATACTGCTGAAACATGACATCTAGTTGCCACTTAAGACCATCACAAATGTGTCCTTCATGAATATCCTAAGAATTGCTACCCAGGCAGGACAAAAGAAGGTCAACATAGAACAGTGGACAAATTATCATCTATCTATCTATCTATCTATCTACAGCACTACAAAAAGACACCTTACTTTTTTTTAACAGATATTGATGCCAGTCTTGCAAATAAAGTAAGTTGTTGCTGATTACAAAACAGTATTTGCATATAAAATAGTTTCAGTTTATATCCAGCCTTGACATGCAGCTGAAAGCAGTGACCTACAAACTGAACTTAAATATTGCTGAGGTTTCAGTATTGTTGGGTGTAGTGAGGCCGTGTGGTTCCCCACCGCCTCGGAGAGAGATGAGCCCCTCCAGACACCAGAGTGGGTGGAGCTAGGGAGCTCTGAGCCCACCCCCCAGAGGGTCAGACGGTGCCCCGGAAGTATAAAGGCTCGACCTCATTGCTCACTGGAAAAGCAGCCACCGGAGAGGCCAGATGCCTCTGACCTAGGCCGCAACTGGGAAGCACCAGTGACCCGCGATCCATGCAAGGACTGGCCCAACCTGCCCTGCGCTCACTACCCGGAGGAGTTGCCGGGCCTGCCCTGTGCCCGCTACCTGGAGGAGTTGCTGGGCCTGCCTCTCGCCAGCTACCCCGAGTAGCCCATGGTGCTGGACCCCCCGGAGGACACCACCCCGACCCAGGTATCACACGAGGGGGAGTTAGGAAGTAGCCTGGGGTCAGCTGACCCCTAGTCTGGCTGCAGCACTGCCAGAGCCTATGTCAATGTGTTGTGGCCAGGATCCTCACTGACACAGCAGCGGGTCTTCTGCTGCTGCTAGGGCCCTGGGCTGGGACGCAGTGGAGTGGGAGGGCCTGCGTCTCTCCCTCTCCCAGGCCTTTTGGAGGCTTGGGCCTACTGTTGTTGCTCAGCCCTGCCGGAGGGCTTGAGCTCCTGACTCCTTATTGCCCCAGCCTGACCTAGAGCTGGGGCTTACTACTGTTTATATTGCTACTGCTATAGCGCTATTGCACAGCCCCTGCCTGAGGGCCTGAGCGCCTGACTCATTGTTGCCCTGCCCTGACCTAGGGCCTCGGCCTAACTGTACTTACTTCTGCCCCCACCAGGACCGCCCAGGGAGGACTTCTGCGGCCGAGCTAATTCCCCAGTACATAAACAGAGTGTAGTGAGGCGGTGTGGTTCCCTGCCGCCCCGGAGAGAGACGAACCTGGGCTAACCTCTCTACATTGGGGTTCAGGCAGAAGTGTAGAGGCATCTGAAATAATTTAAAAAGAAAAATGATTTCTTCACCCAAAGGAAGAGGATGGGATATTGGTTAGTGCAGGAACCAGGCAGCTAGGACTCCTGGGTTCTATTCCTAATTCTGCTGCTAACTCACTTGCTTGAGCAACTCATTCAATTTCTCTGCTTCAGTTCCCGTAGGTGTCAAATGGGGATAATGTACTATCGGGGGGCTGTAAGGATTAATTAATGTTTGTAAAAGGCTTTGAAATGTTTGGATGCCATATAAGTGCAACTATTAATAATTATTATGATTGAAATTGGCTACTCCCTCAGCCCAAATGCATATTGGCTCTTGAGAACACAATACATTCAGCTAGCTCTGCTGCCTGTGTTACAAGTTCTGACCCAATGAAAGAGGTGGAAATGTGAGAATCTTTAGTCTGAAATGGGAAAAGTGATGGAAAGAGAGACTTGAAAGGCAATAAAAAGAGATCATCCCCTCTTCTTCTCCTTCGGCGCAAGGAACACTTGAGAAGCAGGAATGTCTGGCTGTGCTGCACAATGGACATTTCACTGCACAGTGTGTCAGAAAGACCAATGGGGGTTGCCAGTGGCCACTGCCTTCCGTGCCCAACACTTCCAAGCAACAGCAAGGAAAGATAGGCTTATGCCAGGACCTGGAATTGGGCCCCCTTTGGAAGCTGGGAAATTGTAGATCTGAACTATCGTAGCTGAACCCAGTACTGTACTTTTGGTTCCAGGCCAGACCCAAACCCAGAAGGGGCCTTGTTTTCTGGTTCCAGTTTAGATGCAGTGGAATGAGAATGGCTGCTCTTGCAAGGGTTTTGCCATTCAGGGTCACAATGGCACATGAACAGCTCATGAGATTTTGGCACCATTGAATCTGAACCCAAGCCCCAGTCTTGATTTAGCCTCAAACCCACAGCATAGCCCAAACCCAATCTGGGTCCAGATCCTAACACTGCCTCTGTAGCCCATCGCCAATGCTTATGTAACCCTTCTACCAGGCAGAGTTAACAGCAACAAGGCCTGGGTTCCGTACCTAGGGGTTCCCTTTCAACAATACAATGCAAAACCAGCTCGAATCCCTACCCAGTGACCTGGGAAAATTACACACACAACCCTGGGCACCTCTAAGGCAATACTTCCCCTCTTGCAAGCACAGAGTCTCGGTGTAGCAAAAAATCTTTAATAACAGGAGGTAAACAACTCAGCATTAAATTGGGAAAACACCACAACTAGGGTTCATAAATGCAAACCATGAACCAGAAGACCCACCCCCCAGTAGACTGGGCCGTGTCCTTTCCCTTTGGGTTCTGAAGTCCAGCAACCCAAAAGTCACCCCACTCGCAGAGGCTGTCCTTGGTCAGTGCAGCCCCAGAGTTCAGAAGTTCATCTGTGGAGTTCACCTTCCAGCCTGGGTGGAAGGGGGTAGAGGTATGGAGGCACCTTTCACGCTCTACTGCACAGCTGATTGCCACGGCATCTGTGGCATTCTGCTCCAGTCTTCACTGCCAGCCACACCTCTCCACCAGCTATTTCACTAACCATGTCTTTCCACCAGCCACCCAAACCGCTAGCCATACCTCTCCACCAGCTATTTCGCCAGTATGTCTTCAGCCCCCCTTTAACACAGCTCTCAGTGATTTCAGCTGTTAGTAAGGGAGCCTTACTGCTAGTGCACCTGTATAGTCTTCTTGCATCAGCACCACTAGCCCAAAGTAGGTCTAATGCTTAGACCTAGGTATCAGTGATTTCAGCTCTGCAGCATGTAACAAGATATTTAATTGAATCTAAATTAGCTCTGTTAATATACAAGAGGAGAAAAGAAAGATCAAAGTGTTGTTTGAAGCCCACAAACCAAACCAAACCAGTCCAGTCCAGCCCAATCCCACCCCACCAGAAACTGCCTTCCCCCAACTTCTTTCTACTCACTAGGCTTTGGAACCCTGGCCTAGCAAGTGCTGCTTAGTTGAGGGTGAGTCCCTCAATCATAAAATGCCTAGTACAGTTCTACTGTCCTTGATTCACATAACTAGGATAAAAACCCTTTATTACTCCTGCCCCAATAACAAAGAGACTGGGGATCCCATAGCAGCCAAAATGACCATTTGGGCAAGCAGTCCCATCAGGCTAGGCAGGGTGGGTGTGCCCATGCAAACGAGATCAGCCCCTGAAGGCCTTTTCCACCGCTCACCACCAGATGTCAGGGGAGAGCTCATTCTGACTCTGCTTACACTTACATTAGGAAGTGGGCCCTGCCTGCCCCAGAAGACAGGCTCTGTGGGTTACGCATACTCAAGCATCATGCAGGACTGCGCCCATAGGTAGGGACCAGAATCTGTGCTCTCCCCACGCGCTTTCATGGACTCAGAAGGATGCAGAGTGGAGCAGACAGAACAACCTGGAATTGGGGCAAGAGGATGAGATGGCTGAAATGATCAGGCATGGCTAGCACAGAGCTTCAGATAGCCTACATGCCTGCAAAGATAACATCACTTAATGGAGAAGAGATTGAGGCAGAGTAATCAGCAATTCCTAGGGGTCCTGGAAAATGACCAAGGAGAGAAGAGGGTCACGTTTCTCTTTAGACTGAGCTCGGCGACAGCATCTCATTTTAAGCAAGGAACTCTCCAGAAAGCAGAATGGGCTTGGAGAGTGCCGGTAAAGAACCCAACTGAGAAGAAAAGCAGAGAACAGATCCCATTATCATTTTGTGATATACCACCTAGAGGAGGGACTAGCTTCCAACACCCACACAACAATCTCCCCTTCCCTACCCAGGTCAGTCACATCAACACCCAGACCTCAAGAGACTGAAGATTTTCTTTTTACTGAGATCAACATGTTGAGAGATTGGCTTCCTTTTAAAAGCTGGCCACAGGTTCTGTATTTGTGTGTGTTTGGTGCTGACATCACTGAATTTGTAGGACAGAAGGAGTAAGCTAGGACACCATCGGAGTAAGGTCTCCTGAGGTGGGAAAGGGTTCCATGGGATGTAGCGTAACAGAACTCCTCATGCTACGGCACATGATAGTCAGGGCCAACCCACGTCCTACTCACCATTACAGCAGTAAGTCTACCTTTGCATTATACACCTGCACAATCCCTAAAAGGACCAAGCTCCCCACTCATCTGCCATGAGCAGGATCATTATAACCATGTTTTATATAAATGCTTCCTTTTTGCTGTTTTACTGGAGTTAGGTTCACATCATGACTGAATACTGCTCTAACACACCAGGGCAATTTTTAATATTTGCAGGATATGATTAACTAGAGAAATCGGATTCTTTTCCTTTCCTCCCTACATTTGTTTTGTTTTCTTTGGCATCACTCTGTATTGCCACCCACCCTCCAGCCCCAGCAAGAGGTATTGAGTAAATGATCAAATAGCTAGGTGGAAATGGGTAATACCGGCAGTAGTTTTAACCAGCTTTAATGAATTCTAGTTAACCACTACTCTGGGTTAAAGCACGTTCAGGCCAATAATCTAGTTCATTTCTCTCTCTGTTGATCATCTAATCTATCCCCCTGTGTATTATTCTAGGATATATATTACTGTAGTTAACTCTCTCCTCCCATGGATATACTGTATCTCTGAATGGGAATACTGGTTGGTCAACATTGTTTTTTTTGGTTCAGTGGCCAGACCAAACAATCTACCCACCCCTCTCAAAGCAGTCAGTTTTGAACCAAAACTGGATTTTGGAGGGGTGTGTGTGGAGGGGAGAGGGTGTTTCTGACCCAAACAAAAAAATGAAAAAATTTTGTTCAGAGCAACCCAAATATTCCAAAAGTCAATTGAATTGACATTTCATTTAGAAAATGTTGTTTCAAATCGACATTTCATCTTGAAAACATTGTTTTGAAACCAAATGTCAAAATGAACCATTTTGACATTTCCAAGCTAGGGTTTTTTCAGTTTTTCCCCCAGCTGAATCAATTAGCTGAATTTGAATTCACAAATGGTTTGGTGCCCTGAAAAATGCACTTTGACAAATTTACTATTCTCTGAAAAAATTCACCTAGCCCTAGTCAGCATAGCTGAATGGCATTCTTCCGATCTCCATGGACTGAAATCATAACAGACCCAAGTGGCCTGTGTACTGTTTAATATCAAACGAGGTGTGTTTTTTTTCAAGTGTGACCCTCCATAGTATAATATTTATGATTCTATCATAGGATTTAGCTTCTCACTCTCATTGGAAGCTATGACTGATAGACTGAAGCATCAATCCTCAGGCCAACTGAAAACCACTACTGCACACATACTCAAACTGCTAGACACAAATCTTATTCTTAAAGGCCACGATGGAGTACCCTCCCCAATCCTTGTAAATAAGAATTCACTGGACCTATGTAAAGCTGTGAAGAAGGTGCCCCATCACTCAGTCCAGGACTTGGGGCAAGGCCATTTTACTGATATATACCCATGATGCATCCCTATATAGCTTTCCCCTGACTACGGGCAGTCTCTCTCACTATTTGACTGATTCATTTGTGTCCCTCTGGAAATTCAGAGCCCCTCATTAGCAATGTTGATGGCCATTAGAAATCAGCAGAAAATGTGGATAAGCTCTCCCAGTGCTTGTGGGACTCAGTGTATGTTCAGCATTTCTAATGCTGCATTTAGAATCCCTTCTGCGCCCAGAAGAAATAAAGCAGCCTATGTCACCCCAGCAATGGGATGAGGTCACAAAGTGCCATGTTTCCAAACACAGGTGTCTAAGTCGCACAATGACACCAGCAGGGCATTGTGCATACACCACAGGCAGGCATACAAGCTAAGTGGGTCACTGTGCAGGCACTAATAATTTTTGCACATTCAGTTTTACGCAGTCTGCATCTGCATCTAGTGCATGTGGATTTCCCCACAGTCACATATGCAGTGTACTAGGAGGCATCTGGGTTGGTAAATGTAGCCCAAACTGTCCTAAGCAATGCATGACATCTACAGTCTGCAACAAGGGACCAAATAAAAGTAAGACACAGTTCAGAGAAGACTAACCTACTCTCTCACCCAATCACCCTGATGTCTTCTCATCTGCACCTCTGTCCAGTGCTTGGACCAAGCTTGCAAATGCATGAGGGTTGAAAAGGTGCAGTTAAGTGAGAAGTGGAGAACAGTTTGAGAGCTGCTTAGAGTGACCAAATAGCAACTGTGAAAAAATGGTACAGGGGTGGGGAGTAATAGGTGCCTATATAAGAAAAAGTCCCCCAAAATGGGACTGTCCCTTTAAAAACGGGGCATCTGGTCACCCTAGAGCAGCTTCCCCTGCCTGCTAGTGGAAATCCATGTTAGATGTTTTCCACTGATTCCTACTGGTTCCGGTTGACCACCTAGGTCTTGGAGCAGAGTAATGGAGCTATTTGTCCAACATTTCCTGGAAATACTTGTTCTCAGAACAACTGATTCCCCAATTTCATCTGCTAGATGCCACTAGAAGCCAATAGAAACCAGGCAAAACCCTGGGACCTACAGAAACCAATAGGGATGAGTGGCAGTCTGCTGAAGTTGTCACTAGAGTGCTGTCGAATTATTTTCAACCTGCCTCCTCCAGTCAGAAATAGATACTGGTTTTGAGCCTGATTTCTAGGCTAGATAGGCTCAGACAGTTGCTTTTTTCCAAGGGCCCTTACTCAATCCTTAGTCCTTAGGCAAACCTCCCATTGAGTCCAAAGAGCTTTTCCTGAACAAGGACTGAATGAGTACAAAGTAGCACCTTACACCTGTCCTTAGACCTCGTGCAATTCCAAATTCATCAGTGGAAACCCTCAGGAAAATGTTTATTATTATAGCACTGGGGAGCCCCAGTGCTGGTCCAAGATCCTACTGTGCTAAGTACTGTCCAAACAAAACAAAACAACAGTCCCTGCACCAAAGAGCTTACAATCCAAGTATAAGACAAGAGACACCAAATGGATACAGACCGATGGATGGGGGAGTACAAGGAAACAATGAGACAATACTGGTCAGCCTGTTAGGCTGCTGGTGTGCTGAGACTCCTGCCTAACCATGATCAAGAGTTTTGTACGCAACAAGGCAAAGGAGAGATTTGGCCCTTACTGTGTTTTCTTTTTTATTTCATCGATTCCAAGGCCAGAAGGGACTATTGGGATCAGATAGCCTGACCCCCTGTATAACACAGGCCGTAGAACTTACCCAAAATTCCTAAGGCAGATCTTTTAGAAAAACATCCAATCTTGCTTTTAAATCAGTTGTCCATGATGGAGAATCCACCATGACCCTTGTTAAGTTGTTCCAGTGGATAATTCCTCTCACCGTTAAAAATTTATGCCTAACTTCAACTCTGAACTTGTCTAGCGTCAGCTGCTAGCCTTTGTGTAAGGGGACTGTTGCCCCCTTACTAACATTCAGTGGGGGTGTTTTGGTTGCTAGCTCCCAGCACTAAAAGGGGAAGGGTTGATGGGAAATCAGGACCCTGAGACTGACAGTCCCCAGGAACAATGGGGAGAGGCCAATGCTCCAGATCAGCCTGATTGACAGGGCAGGCAGGCTAATCAGGGAGTCAGGAGGCCAGAGGGGTCCTGTCCTCCGTGTGTGAACTGGAATGGCCTGGGTCAGACAGAGTGGGGCCGAGCTAAGGAGAGAGCAGGGGCCTGAGCTAAGCTCCTGGGAGCAGAGCTGCAGCCCCAAAGCCAGAGCACAGCCCAGAGAGAGCAGACCTGCCCTGGGAGGAGAGCTGCAGCAACCAGAGCCAGAAGGGCCAGACAAGCAGCCAGGAAGCAGATCAGAGCTGGGAGCAGAGTCACAGAAGCAGCCTGCAGAGCGGACCTGTCTGGGAGCAGAGTTGTAGCAACCGGAGCCAGAGAGACCAGAGAAGCAGCCCAGGAAGCTGAAGGCAGAGCAGCAGCAGCAGCCGGGCTGAGGCAGTGTGGAGCTGGAGCTGGGGCTGGAGCAGTCCGGAGCTGGGTGCGGTGAGCAGCTGGGGAGAGTGAGGGGGACCCTGGGCAGTGGGCCCAGCACAGGGAGACGCCTCAGCCAAGAGGTCCTGCAGGCCAGACTTGGGGGGGATCGTAACCCTGACAGGGCGGGGGCGACGCTGGGAAGAAGGGTCCTGCCACCTAGAGCCCGAGAGTGTGTGGCCACAGCCAGAGCAAGTGTCCAACCCGCAGCGTCTCTGCAGCACAGCCAGGGCCTGAGAAGGAGGCCTTGGACCTACAAGGAACAGACTGTGAACTGCCCTGATGTTCCAGAGACACTGTTTGTGATGTTCCCTGCCACAGAGTGGGGTGATGGGTTTTCCTTTAACCCTTCCCATTTTTCCTTATTCTTTTTTTAAATTAATTGTTAATTAAACAACTTGTATTTGCTTTAAATTGTATGAAATGATCAGTGGGTCAGGGAGGTGCCCAGTGCAGAGAAAGTATCCCAGAGTGGGGACACCCTAGCCCCTGTCGTAGGTGACCACAGCAGGGTTGGGGGTCGAGCCTCCCAGGAATCCTGGGCCCAGCCTTGTTGGGGTTACGAGGACTCCACCAGACAGGAGAGTGGAAGGGGAGTCCTCAAGGGCAGAGAGGCGTCTGGATAAAGGAAGTAGGAGCAAGGACTCAGATCTTTTCACTAGCCCACTTCACCAGGGTAGTGCAGAAGCCAGGAAAGTTCCCCACAATAGCAGAACCATTCCCCCACTTACATTTGGATCATGTTAGACCTTTGTCTGCTGTTGGAAAGCACATTATAAAATATTTGTTTCCAACATAGATAGTTACAGACTGATCAAGTCACGCCTTAACCTCTTCTTTATTAAGCTAAATAGCTTGAGTTCCTTGGGTCTATCGGTATAGGACATGTTTTCTAATCCTTTAGAGACACAGTGGCTGAGGTAATATCTTCTGAAGTTGGTCCAATAAAAGGTAATACATCGCGCTCCTTGTCTCTAATATTCCAGGACCAACATGACTACAACACTTCTGATCCTTTAATCATTCTCGTGGCTCTTCTCTGAACCCTCTCCATTTATCAGCAGCCTTCTTGAATTGTGGACACCAGAACTGAACACAAAATTCCAGCATTGGTTGCACCAGTGCCAAATACTGAGGCAAAATAGCCTCTCGTCTCTTCCTGTAGATTCCCCCTTCTCACCTTGGAATCTATCAGTCTGCGAAAGGATCAGCTGATGTTTGACATCATCTCAGAACAGTTCCCACAGCTGGTTAGTTCAGATATTCAGTGGGTTCCTAAGATGCACAAAGACGCCCTCTAATTGGAACAATAATAATAACAGCAAGTTAACCTTCCCTCTCTGCTTTTCTCTTGGTGCTCTAGAGCACTCATCACCATAGTACTTAAATACATCTCAGGTATGTTAGATCTGCACAGGGAGGCCCTTAGTAGCTGACGAGAGTCTTCTGACTTTCTCTTTGTAGTGACTCCCATCAGGGGGCAACAAACCCAGAACCTTTGGCACTAGAAGTGTAGCCCTGTAGCTAAACGAGCCACCCCTCAGTTGGCGGCAGAAGTAGGGTGACCAGACATCCTGATAAAATCGGGACTGTCCCGATTTTGAGGAGTTTGTCCTGCGTCCTGACTGAAGTATGGTCGGAACGCCATTTGTCCCGATATTTTGTTTCGGGCATGTGGGTTTTTTTGTTTTGTTTTTTCACTCAGCCGTCTGGGTCTTCGGCAGCAATTCAGTGGAGGGTCCTTCAGTCGCTGACGGTCTTCGGCAGCATTTCAGTGACGGGTGCTTCTGTCTTTGGCGGCAAGGTTTATTACCCGCCACCGAAATGCCTCCGAAGACCGTCAGTGACTGAAGGACCCTCCGCTGAATTGCTGCTGAAGACCCGGACGGCTGAGTGTAACAATTAAAAAGGCGCCCCTTGCGGCGGTCCCGATATTTTCCACTTAGCATCTGGTCACCCTAGGCAGAAACCAGCTCCATGGGGACATGTAACACACACTGGGCCAGTCAGTTACCCCTGGTAAAGCAGGCTCTTCAAATCACTCCTACAAATCCATCTGTTCCATGAGACTAATGTGAGCAGAATTCCACAGACCCTTCCACTGTCTGCTGCTTGTTTGTACCATGAGAGCGCTGCAGGTTGGGGACCTGGTATTCTCTTGTTGATATGGGTGTTTCTACTTGTTGCTGCCTACACCCAAAGTGCTATGGTATATACATTGTACTATCTAGTATTCAGGATAGTCACCATTCTCATGAATACTATTACTATTATTAATACCACTAATAAAATATTAATAATTAGTGTAGTAAAATACATATTTATGAGTCACCCTCTGCTCAAAGACTCTGCATCCTTAATGCACTAGCATAAGAGAAATTACACCTGAGAACACAAAAACCCACAGGCAGGAGCTCAGCTTACTCTTGTCATCCCTAGATCTCAAAGCACTTCACCCAGGTCAGTACTGTTATCTCCATTATACAGAGGAGGCGGCTGAGTGATCTGGCCAAGTGGTAGAACCAGGAAAAGGCTTGCTTTTTCTAGAGCAGGAGTGGACAAACTTTTTGGCCCGAGGACCACATCGGGGAATAGAAATTGTATGGAGAGCCATGAATGGTCACAAAATTGCGGTTGGGGTGCGGGCTCTGAGGTGGGGCTAGGGATGAGGAGTTTAGGGTGTAGGAGGATGCTCTGGGCTGGGACCAAGGGGTTCAGAGGGCGGGAGGGGATCAGGGCTGGGGCAGGGGTGCAGGAAGGGGTGCAGGTTCCAGCTGGGGCTGCGGGCTCTCGGGTGGGGCTGGGGATAAGAGGTTTGGGGTGCAGGAGGGTGCTCTGGGTTGAGATTGAGGGGTTTGGAGAGCGGGTGGGGGATCAGGGCTGGGGCAGGGGGTTGGGATGTGGGGAGAGGCGCAGGGGTGCAGGCTCTGAGCGGCGCTTACCTCAAGCACTCCCGGAAGCAGTGGCATGTCCCTTCTCTGGCTCCTACGTGGAGGCCTAGCCAGGTGGCTCTGCACGCTGCCCCATCCGCAGGCACTGCCCCTGTAGCTCCCATTGGAGCACGTAGGAGCCGGATTGGGACCATGCCGCAGCTTCCAGGAGCCGCGTGGTGCAGCCCCTGACCCTGCACCCCAGCCGGAGTGGGGCCGAGCCGCGTGGTCTGCCCCCCGACCCAGCGCCCCAGCCGGAGCACCAGAGCGGGGCCGAGCCGCTGATGCAGCCCCGACCTGGTGCGGCTCACGGGCTGGATTTGGCCTATGGGCTGTAGTTTGTCCACCCCTGTGTGTAAACTGTAATACTGCTAGGCCCAAGTGGCAATGATATTGTTATATAACTATATATTATTATTATTACAGACAGGACTGGTAGCACCACCTATTAAGGTTGCCCAACACTTTCTATTATAAGACCCTGTTTTAATTTGCATGTAACTTTGCCAAACTTCAACCATTTGGGCTGAAATTTTCCGTGTTGGTTGTCTGCCTCAGGCTGAATTATTTTTGGAAATTTCAGCCAAAATTGTTTAGCTGTTTCCAAGAATGAGGCTAGGAAAACATACATTGTTGTGCCCATGTTAAAGAATTCTGGTGATCTTTTATATGAGAAGCTCTAGCACGTGTGTGCTTTGGAGTGGGGGATTGAAATTTGGTAGAGAGGTGGCCTCTGTGTCAGGGCTGGGTTTTGCCATCCTGTGAAAATTCACCCAGATTTAGCCCAGGAATTGCAGTTTGCACATCCTCAGTTGAGATTTGTTACAGCTTTGTAGCTAAATTCATGAAAATTCTGTCTGGACTGAGCATGTTCCTGCCTGGGGCAGCAGGGGACTGAACAGGACTTTCCCTGAAATTGCTGCCATGAGCCAGACAAGGACCGATGAGAGGCATTGGAACTAAAGCCGGGAGCCTGTCTCCCCTGTGCTTTCAATGCCCCCCCCACCCCCCGCAGCTGGGTCCAGACAGCACCACATACAGAAGTAAAATGGCCTCTCTACTCCAATGTGAGATTCCCCTGTTTATGCATCCCAGGATCACATTAGCCCTTTTGGTCAGAGCAAGCTTGTGTTCAGCTGATTATCCACCCCGACCCCCAAATCTGTTTCAGAGTCACAGCTTCCCTGGATACATCCCCCATCCTATAAGTATGGTCTAGAGTATTTGTTCCCAGAGGTATACATTTACTTTTAGCCATATTAAAACATATTGTTTGCTTTCACCCAGTTTACCAAGCAACCCAGATCCCTCCAACAGTGACCTGTCCTCTTCATTATTTACCACTCCTCCCATTTTGGGGCCATTTGCAAATTTTTCTCAGTGATGATTTTATGCTTTCTTCCATGGCATTGATAAAAATGTTAAATAGCATGGGGCTAAGAACCAATCCCTGCACACACGTGCTTGATTATTATTATTAAGGCTAAGTTTTTGTCACCAATATTTTTAGTAAAAGTCAGGGACAGGTCACGGGTAATAAACAAAAATTCACAGAAACCTGTGACCCATCCCTGACTTTCGCTAAAACTGTCCCTGACAAAAGTGGTAGGTGGGTTCAGCACCCACTGCTGCTGGGGCTCCCGGGTCCCCCACCGCTGCATTGCGTGGGAGCTCTGGGGTCCCCCTGCCCGTGGGGCTGGGCTGCTACAGGATCCCCTCACCTCCAGGGCAGCTGGGAGCTGCAGGGTCCCCCAGCTGCTGGCCACGGCTGGGCAGCTGCAGGGTCCCCCAGGGAGCCCCAACTCCTCCAGGGTCCACCAGCCCCCAGGGCAGCTGGGAGCTGCAGGGTCCCTCAGCTGCTGGCCATGGCTGGACAGCTGCAGGGTCCCCTGGCTGCCCGCTGCGGCAGGCCAGCTGTGGGGAGTCTCCCCACCACCCACCATGGCTGGAGAGCTGCAGGGAGTCCTTGCTGCCTGCCAAAGCGGGGCAGCAGCAGGGTCCCCCCACCAGGGCAGGGGCTGGGAGCGGTGTGGGGGTGGGGGACTGGCTGGGAGCTCCAGCCCCAGGACAGAAAATGTCACAGAGGTCAATGGAAGTCACGGATTCAGTGACTTCCATGACCTCTGTGACATAACCGTAGCCTTAATTATTATTATCCTTAGTATTAGACATGTGCTGACAGCATCTGGTGGCAAATACCTTAGATAGCTTATTTGCCACAAGAAAGCCAACCTCAACAGTTCAGCTAAGTAGCAGAACACTGCAGGCTCTTCACCATACTCATTCACTTTGTAGACCCATTCCCTACCCTTTGTCTGTTGAAGTCTCGATTGTAAACCCAGCAGGACAGATCTCTTTTCTAAGGGTAGATCTACACTGCAATCACAAGATGTGACTGCACCTTACATAGCCAGCCCCAAGCTAGCTTTAAGCTACCTAGCTTGGTGTCAGGATCCCAACCAGGGCTGTCAGGGCCAAGGCTCAGAGCAAGGACAAATCTGACACAGGGAGGAGCAGAGGAGTTCATAGTCAGATTCCAGGCCATGGTAGATGCCAAGGGCCAGAGTCCAAGTCAGGTTTCAGGAGGCAAAGTCCAAATCAAGCCAGGAGCAGGAGCACCTATTGAATTGCTGGGGAAGGGCACACATCTCAAGCCCTGCCCTCTTCCCCAGCCCTAACCTAAGGGGAGGACCCAGTGATCAAATAAATCCAGTGGACAACAAATGAAAAAAACAGGGACAGGAGTGAAGGTCACAGAGACAGAAACAGGGAGCAAGAGGGGGGCATCGAGCAAAGAACCCCAGACAGCGCCCACTGCTCCTCGAAGGTGTCCAGGGAGCCAGTGGACATGGCCCAGAGGAACTGTGCCTGAGGACGTGACTTGAGGGACGATCGGAAATAGGCCCTGCAGTCACAGAGCACCCCCCATCCAACTTCCTCCTCCTGGTATGTTGGACGGCCACCTTGGCCAGGGCCAGGAGGAGGTTGATGAGACGGTCCTGTGACTTCATGGGGCCACAGAAAGGGTGTGCATAAATCAGGAGAGGCGAGGAAAAGTGCAGGTAGAACTTAAGGAGAAGGTTCTGGAGGAGCCAGAAGAGGGGATGCAACTTGCAGGAGCAGTCATGGCAACTACAGGCAATCCACACCATTGCCTGGACACTTCCTAGAATGCCCTTGAGTTTATATAGGGCAGGGAGCCAATCAGGAGCCATGCAGCTGCTGTCTGTCAAACTCTTGAGGTGGAACTTCCCCGAGTCTGTGTCCACAGCAGGTCATAGGAAGTGGAGCACAACATGTTTACAGCTGCTGCTGGGTGATAGAGAGGCTAGCTGCCTGATAACTCTGGAAACCTGGGTTCTAGACCTGTGAGGCCTTAAACTTGGGTACCAGAGCAGTAAAGCATCATCAGCGGCTAATGCTGGGAGTAATTACCCAGATCTTTATTTCTCTGGGACCCAAGTTAGCTCAGGTATGTCTACTTCTGCTCATCCTAGTAATGGCTGTTGTCCAGAACCTCCAGTGGTAGAATATTTCGCCCCAAAATGTACCCAACTGGTAGATCTTTCTTTAGATGGTGCGGCTTCTATGCCACTGAATTGCTCCCATCCGAGGTTCCCATGGAGCAGGAGGGTTACTGATCAGTGGCTTCAGAATGAATGTGCCCTTTGTTTGTTCTCAGAGCACTGCCTGGGGGTCCAGCAAACTTCCCTGTGGTCATTCCAGGTTATGTCTGCCTGTTTCTTCCTTGTGTTTGTGGTGGAGACAAAGACTGGGGCTGCTGTGAGTTTTGGAAGAGAGCTGATTACAAAGGGAATGGTTACAAATGAAGCAAGTTTGCCTGATTTTAGTTATGGCTGGACACAACACAGCAGTTCTTTTATGAGCTTGGTTTGGAAACCTACCAGCTCTTGTTGAAGCTGAATGGCCAGTGGAAATTATTTATTTTTAATTTTCCTCCCTGTATTCAGATCTGGAAGGGTTCCCACTGCCTGGCTGCTACCGCACAGAGAAACTTGGAAAAGCTACTGTAGCTTATTTGTGTTCTTTACTTCTGAATGAAGGCAGGAGAGACATGGGGAGGGGGAAGTCTATAGACTATACTCAAGGCAGGCTGGGATATCTGAGGTACATGCCTCTTTTGCTTCTGTGCTCCTGGGGCTATCCTTCGGCGATTGAGGGAATGTTACTGGGCTTGCTTCTCTTTGAAAGGGGACTGCTTATTTCTTGTTTTGTATCAAGACCCAAACAGACGAGATTGAGAGACAGAAAGGAAAGGCATAGGAGAAGGTCACATTGTGATGCAGCTCATGGGGCACTGGAGAGGAGGAGAAAACAAACTCACCCAGCTCCCATGTGACAAGTTCAGAGCACTGGCCTGAAAGAGGCAGCTGGGGCAAGCAAGTGGGGACAGAGGGAGAGAACAGTTTGGCTTGGACATCCTGAGTCTGGTCCCCCCTGCCTTGCTCTTGTGGAGGCACAAACACCTCTGCAAAGGGGCTGGCATGGCAGCATGTCTCATCCTCTTTGCACAGGTGCCAGTGAGTATGCAAGGTGCAACCCAGAGCAGGATCAGGCCCGCTGGGTCTCCTGGCAGTGTCCCCATTGCAAGACTAAGGGGTCTACTCCAGCCCTATTCCTTGACCCTCCAACCCCAGAGCAGTGGCAGAAATTGCATATAGTGTCTGAGCCAAAGCCCATCAAAGCCAATGGGAGTCAGTCTCTTGATCTCAGTGGGCTTTGGATTAGGCCCTTGGGGAATGGTGGCTGCTTTGCCTGGCCCAGTGTCTCTTTCTGAGGAGTCTGTGATAAAAGAGGAGATTGCACCTGCTCTTAGTAAACCAAGATCCATGCCACTGCTCAGGCAGTAGCAACCTCAGTGATCCATCCACTGTCATCCAGTCCCAGCTTCTGGCAGTCAAAGACTTAGGGACACCCAGAGCATGGGGTTGCCTCCCTGACTAGCTTGGCTCATAGCCATTGATGGACCTACCCTCCAGGAACTTATCTAATTCCTTTTTGAGCACAGTTATGCTCTTGGCCTTCACAACATCCCATAGCAACAAGTACCACAGGTTGCCTCTCCATTATGTGAAGAAGCACTTCCTTATGCTTGTTTTAAACCTACTGCCATGTCATTGGGTGACCTCTGGTTCTTCTGCAATGTGAAGGGGTAAATAACATTTCTCTATTCACTTTTTCCACACCATTCATGATTGTATAGACCCCTATTATACCTCCCCCTCCACTCCCCCGGTCACCTCTTTTCTAAACTGAACAGTCCCAGTCTTTTTAATCTCGCCTCATACAGAAGCTGTTCCATACCTCTAAGCAATTCTGTTGCACTTATCTGTACTTTTTCCAGATGGGGTAACCAGAACTGCATGCAGTATTCAAGGTGTGGGTGCACCATGGATTTATGTAGAGGTATTATGATATTTTCTATCTTATTATCTATCCTTTTCCTAATGGCTCCTAACGATCTGTTTTTTACCGCCGCTGCACATTGAGTGGATGTTTTTAGAGAACTATCCACAATGTCTCCAAGATCTTTCCTGAGTGGTAACAGCTAATTTAGATCTCATCATTTTGTATGTGTATTCGGATTATGTCTGACTGCAAGGGCTGGAAACACACTGTGTTTAAATGAAATCTGAGATTCTCATGTAATCCCAGGACTCCAGGAGCTTGGACTTTAAGAAAACTACCAAATGTTGCAAGACATTGCAAGAGTTGCTAACACTGTGGAGCAAGTGGGGCGGGGCGGGGGGTGGGGGAGTGGGAGCAGGAATCTGGCCCAAAATGCTGGCTACAGCAAAATTTCCAGAACAAAGACAAAATAACTGACTTCCCGTGTACTTTGTGCCCCCCTCATTCCCTATATTCTCCTTCTCATGTCTCCTGATACAGCTTGCCAGTGCACCAGGTGCATCACATGCACCTACATGCCGATGCAGCGTTGCTTTGCTGTCGTTCAGGACCCATGCTTTACTCCCTGGCTATGATTTCCCTCCTTTTAAAATGTTTGTTTGTTTTTCTCTAAAACGCTCTTTCTTCAGAACATTTTTCTTTCCTAGTTTGGCTTTTCTCCAGAATCTATTTTTACCTCCAGCATATTCTCTCTCTCTCTCTCCCTTTCTCCTCTCCTTCTAAATTATCTCCCCCCCCCTTCCCTCCACCATTTCTACTTTTAGACCTTACCCTCCTCCTCCTCTGATTCTGCAAGGGTGTGGGTTTTGCTCACCCTACAAATGCCAGGGATGAGTGTTTCGGAGGATGAGAGAGTGCTGGAGTGAATGTGAAGGGGTGAGCCCCACTTGCCAGCTCGCTGGCAGCCTTTTCCAGGCACCGTATGTAAATTCTGCAGTGTCTGGGGAAAGTGTTTTGTCTCAGTCCCTGTGTTAACTCAGCTAGCCCCACACAGCACATGCCCGGGTATTTGATTGCAGAATTCTGAAGCTTACCCATTGGGTCATTTCCACCGGTATTTTTAATCTTCCAGGTACATTCCCCTTCCCTCTGCCTCATTTGCTGAACTCCACAAAATGCAGATATATCACTGCCTAACAAAGCTGCTCCATCTTGTTACTGGTAAAACTGCTGTAAGACACTTCTTAATATGTCATTTCTGAAAGTTACCTTTCAAGTCTTTTTTTGTGTGTATGAAGAAAAGGTAATTTGAGGCACTAGCCTGCATCTTGGCAGAATTAATCAGCAGAATTCCCAAGTCATAACAGGCAATTTCTTCTCCACGTCTCTTCCCCTTCCCCCAAACACAAATCACTCTGCATACACACACGCATGTATGCAGTTACAGCAGCTTCTCCTAACCTAGATTTTCAACCCCCCCAGCCAAAACTCTACCCTTCTTTTTTTCTAGAGTCAGAAATACAAAAATGTTTTAAGTTTCATTTTTGTTTTAATTTTTTTTATTATTGAATAAAAAGCAGATTTAAATCCATCTTTCAGGTGACACACAAAACTGAGGTTGGGAGCACTTGTGGTCATGAACAATTCCTTGGCATTTCCCACAGGTGTAGTTCTATTGACCTCAGTGTGCTGGAAAAATTCCAGTCTGGAACATTCTGCCACCCTGGATCCCTCTGTGTCATTTCAGCTAGCTAGAGTGTTCTTCACTTCCTGTCCCAACCTATTGTGTAGCATTACTGTGCGCTGTTTAATAGCTGCTGTGATCCACCACAGAAGTGGCTGCATTGGAGTAGTGGGCAAAGTGATTTTTTACACATGCGTGTTCACACATAGCCCAGATCCTGCAGGTGCTTACTCCTATGAGTAATCCTTGCTCATGCGAATCATTGAATCCAATGGGACAACTGCCTGTGTAAGGACTGCTGTGAATAAATGTCTGTGGGATCTCGCCCATAATTCTTGTCACCTCTGTGATCAGGAGTGACAGGCGCAATATAAAGTCTGACATGAATGCTATTATTTTAACAGGTGGCCTGTCATGTTGTCATAACTTGATCTGCAATTAAGTTTACAAAGTGTGCATTGGATATAGACTGTTAATGGAACGTATGGAGCGTGTGCGCGCACTAGAGAGTCAGTGTCTACGGGGGGAGTGTAATGAGAACAGCTGAAGATCTGAGTCTTTGTCTTCCAAATAAACCTCAGCTTTGCTATAACTCTGCCTTGGTACTCTGTCCTTCTGCTACCTCCCAGCTAACAATGACAAGCTCCTTAAAATTCTGTTTGCAGTGTAGTTGTAGCCTTGCTGGTCCCAGAATATCAGAGAGACAAGGTGGGTGAGGTAATAGCTTTTATTTCTGTTGGTGAGAGAGACAAGCTTTCAAGTATCAGAGGGGTAGCCATGTTAGTCTGAATCTGTAAAAAGCAACAGAGTGTCCTGTGGCACCTTTAAGACTAACAGAAGTATTGGGAGCATAAGCTTTCATGGGTAAGAACCTCACTTCTTCAGATGCAAGCTTTCAAGCTTACTCCTTCAGCCCTGAAGAAGAGCTGTGTGTGGCTTGAAAGCTTGTCTCTCTCACCAACAGAAGTAGATCCAATAAAAGTTATTACCTCACCCATCTTGTACCTTTAACATTCTGTCCAATTCCTCCCTCTCTTTGTGTGTGCGTGTGTGTTTGTGTGTGCGTGTTTTGGAAGAGCAGCGGCCAGGAACAGCATGAGGGGCACTGTAGCTGTCTTGGAGGGATGTCATTGTTCTAGTGCTCTTCAAAATTAGGCAGTAATTTAAACCTGAGAACCTTCCCTAGCAATTAGAGGGCTGTGCCTCTTTGCCCATGCTCATGGCAAAAGCTGTCTCAGCAATGCCCCCTCCCTAACTACCTCCTCAGTCCTAACTCTGGGGTTTTCCAGGGAAATAAATCAGGAGTGATTGGTATTCAGCCCCAGATATGAATGGGATCATTCTACCCCTGACATGCCTGATGACTGGATGCCTCTACCCCACTTGACCGCTGAAGTTTATTGATGGCTTCAAAAATAGATGGGCCAAATTCTGACCCTCCTGCTCAGCAGAGGCCTGTTTGAAAGCCCACAGGGAGCCTTTCCATTTACTCTGATGAGCTTTGGGTCAGGCTCCAGGTGTAGACCAGCCCCGCAGTTTAGCTGGGCTCTGGGGACATGGGGCAGGACTGGTACCTCCATCTCACAGAAATTCCTCCATGTTCTCTCACTGCGGGGCCGGGGTTTGCCTACCCCACAGAAAAATATGTGGGGCATGCCTCCAAATCTGGCAGATCCCAGGAAACCTGTGTGAAGCCACGGACATCCTCCCAGATGCCCTATACATCTGCAACCTTGCAGCATGGCTCCATTGGAACTGTGCTAACGAGGACTTGCCCACGGCCTCTAGGAGGGTATATGGAAAAGAGAATGGAACCTGTAACAGTATTACCAAGTTCGTGTAGCTGGAGGAGGGATGATGCATGTCTCCAGTGTCCCCATCCACTCCTGCCTCCAGTCTGCCCACTGCCTAATCTCCATCCTTTCCTACAGCAGGGACTGCACACCTCATGAAGGTGGCTCCCTGGCTCTAAGGAGCTGGTGCCACATTGGCCACCGTCTGTGCAGAAAGAAGTGAAATGAGTGCAGGGAGAACAAGGGGCCTCAATCTGGTTCAGTGAGCTTGCAGAGGGAGGCTGGTGCTGGGGTTAAGGCTACAGCTGAAAATTCAGGAAACCCAGGTTCTGTTCCCTGTTTGCCCTTGGACTTAGTCTCTGGGCCTCATTTCCTCATGTGTACAATGGGGATAAGAGCACTGCCCTACCCTGGGGGAGTGAGGACAGATCTATTAAAGATTGTGAGGTGCTCATGGCAATGGGAGCTGTATGAGAACCTCAGATATTCTGGCCATAATTCAGTCCTCTACTGCCTACCTTAGCTCTGCATAACTACCAGCAATCAGATGTGCACCAAGAAAATATGACTCCTGGCATTGAAAAATTACTTTTTTTTTTTTTTTGGTACAGGAGCATATATCTCTTTCGCAGGGCCGGCTCCAGGGTTTTGGCTGCCCCAAGTAGCCAAACAAACAAACAAAAAAGCCGCGATCGCGATCTGCTGCGGCAATTTGGCGGGAGGTCCTTCACTCTGAGCAGGAGTGAGGGACCGTCCGACGAATTGCTGCCGAACAGCTGGACATGCCGCCTCTCTCCAAAGTGGCCGCCCCAAGCACCTGCTTGGTAAGCTGGTGCCTGGAGCCAGCCCTGCTCTTTGGATCCTGGCAATTGTTGCTGGCTATACCTGTCCCTTGTGGTTTAACCCATCGCTCCATGTCAGTTTAAACAGCATGGCCTGCATCCTTGGTTTCCAGGGTAAATCTGAGTCCACAAATAAAACAGTTCCCCACAGCCTAAAATACACCAACCACATGTTAAATCCCCCTCCTCTCCTCCCCAAACACACACTTTTGGGATAATCAGAAATTACTATGTGTGGCAGTTGCTTTTTCTTGAGGCCAAATACTGTAGTTCCTTATTTTTAATTTTTATTAGAACCTGCAGAGCCATTACCATGCATTTGGAACCAAATGGCAAGAAAATTTTCAACTTGGGAAACAATACCACTTTTCCTAGTTATAAACAAACACAATAAAAGTAGGTCTTAAAATCCTTAACTGCTTTTATGCCTGCACTCTTTGTAGTTACTCAAATGGGAAAAATAAACTGAACTAGTTATTCTGCAAATATTCTTTCTCTTACCCTGAGTTCGCAACTACACAACGTGTTATGTACTGAGCCTTTCTCCAGCCCTTTGCATTAATGAATTAAGCAGTAAGCCCCCTTTTGGTGGCCTAGGGAAAAGGGATCATCTACCTTGTGCAGATGGGGAAACAGAGCCACAGATGTCATGTGAGTTGCCCACGGTTGGACAGAGTGAGCGTGACGGAGCCAGAGACAGGATCCAGGGGTGAGATTCTGTACTTTTCCAGAACTCACAGCCCAGGTGGAAAGGGGGTGAAGGTAGCTTTAAACCACCTCTGCACCCTCCTGATCCTGAGCTGTTCTGAGGGCTGGAGACAAGGCTGCTGGCATAACTGGGGGCCTCTCAAAGTTACAACAGCCTCCCCAGGTTGCCTGATGGGCCGGAATCTCTGCAGTACTGTGTGCTGAGGCCCTCCCACAAACACACCCTTCCTGCCCCCAGCCTCAGCCCTGCCCTTGCCAGCTGGGCTTGGGAGGGGGCCCTCAGAAGGCAGCCTTGGAGCTGTCTTCCACCATACCTGCACCATGGAATCCTCCCAGCTCAGTTGCAGGATGATCAGGCCACTTTATACACGCTAGTCTTCTTACCCAGTGTCTAGGAGCCAGCGTGGGAGGGAGGCTCCCATGGCTGGTCTCCTGACTCCCATCTTGTGTTTTCGCACAAGATCATCTCCCAGAGAACATCTTTTAAGTACAAGGAAGCCCTTTGTGCCAGCCTTTTATCTAATTATTCTTCCTGCTATTTCCCATACCCTCAATCCTCACCTTCTCCAGGAAGAACTTGGCACACATGAGGGTGTTAGAGATACAAAATGAGCCCCTTGTATGTATATCTTGTGTGCTAAATTTGAGCCTGGATCACCAGCAATGTGGCACTTGTGCTGTAGGATTGGTCACTGATGTGCCATTGTTCTGATTCTGCTCCCTGGTTGCCTAACGTAAGATTTATAAACAGCAGTCCCTCTCTCTGTTCACAGATTGTCCACAGACATGAAACTCTTTCAACAGATTGTAACAGAGCCTGTCAGAATGGCTGCAGGAGCCTTTCCTGGTTGAGCCGCCTCACTAACACATATTCCCGGACATTCTTGCAATGGCTGTTTGCAGGCATGTGAGCAAGTGGGCTTGCGACTGCCAACGACACGGATGGGACTCCTCCCAAGGATATCTGGGAGTGGTCCTTGGCTGTATGCACCTGGCTGTGCTTCGAACTATTTGGCTTCTGTTGAGAGGCTGGGACTCTTGGTGCACTGGACAGCCCAGAATCCAGACCCAGCACTGCAAGCTGGGTGGTGGCAGGCAGGTCCTTCTAGCTCCCTGGTAGGAGGGTGAGGATTGATACAACCCAGATGGAACCAGGGCAGCTTTCACTCTCCTGCAGCTTAACATCTCTCCTCCCCAAGAACAGGCTCCCTCTGGCATAGGGCATGTCCTTGAGCTTCTCCTGACCTGTCTGATGAAGGCCTGAAGAATGCAGCCACGTCTTGGTGGGCACCAGTGCCAGAGTGAGCTGTTGTCATTGCGTGCAAGCGATGCAGACTGAGGAACCTTTCATCTGAAGGCAACCGCCAGTCCTGGTTTGGGACGGGAGGGTTGACAGTGTGAGTCAGCTAGTCAGAACACCCTCCTTCACCAGACTCCCATGGGAAAGGGAGGGGGAATAGCCAGTGATGTCAATCTGCAGGAGACATTAATGATCAAGCACCTTCTTCTTCTTTTTCCATATGGTTCGTGTAGAGCAGCAACTACAATTTCACCTGAAGTTGATTGAGCCAAATGGCTACATCAGGAGTAGCAGAATTTATTGCAGTAATGCCTCCTTCTTATTTATAAATTGGGCAGTAGGTAGTGATATGCTCGATGGTCTGTCATGGGAACCACATTCACACACCAGGGAGTCCTTGATTTTCCATTTATGCATTAGATGTTCGCATCTACCATGGTTGGTTCAAATTCAGTTCAGAGTTGACCAAGATGACCATGGAAGGTCAAACCCAGGAACCTTCTGTGTGGGATCTGACACAAGGTGCTTATTTTTTAAGTCTTGTTTAACCCAATCTGCTTTCCAAGCCTCCTTCTGATCATAGCCCGATTGCATGAGGCTAAACAAATGTTCCCAGAAAGGCTTGTAGGACTTAAGACTTTGCAGGGGGGCATTGTCAAGGTCTCGGTGAATAGGAAGGCATCTGTTTTCACAGGCTCACTGAGCTTCGCGGAATGTTGCTGCAGTTCAGTGTTTTGGCGGGGGAGTGATGTTAGACAGGACAGGTAGCCATGGTGTTCGAGTCGACTTAAGGAGTCCCATGATGCACCACATCACTGTATTTAGCTGGGTATCCACAAGTAGTGTGTGGCTGCATCTGCTCCATATTGGTGCATAATATTCAGCTACTGAATATACAAATGCTATTGCAGATGTTCACAACACTGATGCTAATGCACCCCATGTTGTACCTGCTAGTTTCTGGATTATGTTGGCTCTACTTTTTATCTTTGCAGCTACCTTCTCAAGATGATCATGAAGAAGAGAGTGCGCTCGAGTTTCGCTCTGTGATATGTTGGAGTGTAATCATCTTGTAAATTTTTACCACAGAAAGCTACTTTCAGTGTGTTTTTGGCACTCTTATTATCAAGATGAAATGCGCTTACTATTGTTTTTCCAGGGTTTGGTTTGAGCCTCCATTTCCGGAAATATTGTTCCATATTTTGGAGGTCTTTAGTTAATGCTTTCTCAGTGTCATGGAGGTTTGTGCTTGGATTGTCATGGCAAGATCATCTGCATATCCAAATTTTGGTGATTTAGTTGGAGGCATGTCACTTATGTAAATATTAAAAAAATGTTGGCGCAAGTACAGAGCCTTGTGGTAACCCATTATTTATGATATGGGGTGTGCTGGTCTTATTACCCAGGTACACCCTCAGGCGTCTGTTACTCAGCATGGTCCACAACAGGCAAAGTGTTTGGTAGCAAGGTATAATTTTAGCAAGTTTCAGCATCAGGCCCTTAATCCATACGGTATCATACGCAGATGACAGGTCAACAAATACTGCACCAGTCTTTAGCTTTTTTTGATAGCCAGCCTCAGTGTGATTTGTGAGTGCCAGAACTTGGTCACAACAACTATGTTTTGGCCAGAAGCCTGCCTGTTGGACAGGGATAATTGGCTCAGTAAAAGGGCATATTCTTTTGAGGATGATACATTCAAGAAGTGTATACGTCGTAGATAATAGAGAAATTGGCCTATAGCTTCCCACTTCGTTGGGGGGGGTTTCCCAGGCTTTGGAATGGCAATTACCATTGCCTCATGCCAAATTTCAGGGATCCATACTGTCCTTAAGGTAGCGGAGTACAATGTTGCTAGCAGTTGGAGTCCTTTGGGGCTGAGATGGTGGAGGAATTCTAGCGGAATACCATCAGGGCCTGAAGCCTTCCCTTTTTTCATTGCGGTAAGTCGTTCTCTTACTTCTTCAATGCTGACAGTGGAAGATTCTCCTCAGGAGATTGATGCAAGTGTTCGGTAAAGTTCTTGATACACGTCTCTTCTTTTGTGTTTATCAAGTGGTCCTTTTTGTGTTCTCCACCAGTTTGGAGGCTACTGAGTTTGGCTGGATTTTTGGTGGCCAGTACTCTGTGGGATTAGCAGCCCCAAGATGTCATAGTAGTGTCCAGGCTTGACGACTTGACTGTGTAAAATCAAGGTTTTGCATGCAATAAAGCCAGCATTCGTGTCTTGCTGTGTCAAGGGAGTATAGCAGGGCTTTTGCGGTATGAGAGCTCCTGGTCTGATTGTACTGACAGAGCAATTCCTGCGTCTCTCTCGTCCAGCAGGGAGTGTGATTTTTCCGGAAGCATCTGGGAATGTTCTTCTTTCCTACTACTTTCCGGAGCCCTGTGAACCATTGATAGCATTCCGGTCTTGCTGGAATCCCCTAGGATTCAAGCCCCTAGGAAACAGCTGGTCAGGGAGAAGATCCTGCACATCCCAGCTGGTCCAGAGTAAAGTGGATGAGGTCTGCTACCAAATCTACATGGGGAGCCACCTATTGCCTTGCAGTCCAGGTCAGTCGCCAAATAAAGGGAATGGCCAGAACTATCTTTTCAGCGAAGTGGGGGAATGCAGGGTCCTCCATCAGAGAGGGGCTGCCTTTAGTATCTGGTCCAGCAGAGATACCTGGCCTCAGCACGCCTGTCTCTGCTAGGCCCAGATAGCACCTGGAGCATCCTTATCTAGATGAAGCAATATCCTAATTTCAAGGCTATTCAGAGCTCTCAGTGCCGTGGAAGCCTGAGGCCTCAACTTCAATGGGCCTGCCCGTGCTAGGTACCCGCCGGCATTAAGACACTGATGAAGCAAAAATCTTCAGTCCCAGCATGCTGATCTGAATGAAGACATGAACTGACTGACACCTCCAGCTAACTTCAGATCAAACAGCATCGATACCAATGCAGTCAGGGCTAGGTTAGCTGGACTTTTTCACCCCTTGCCACTAGGGGAGAGCTGCCTGAATGTTGGGGGTCGAGTGGGCTCCTGAAGAGGACAGAGTACCTGGCTCGGATGAGAATTTGCATCAAGCAGCAGCACAGCAGTGTGTGTGAAGGCCCTGTGGGCTCTGAAGGGTTAGTCCTTCCCAGTGATCCTGAGCACTGATTCTCACTCACCCCCTCGAAGATGTGGGGGCAGGGGCAAGGTCTGTCATGCCAGACAGATGCTGATGTAGGCAGCGCTGGTACAGGCTCCATGCCCAGCTCTGTCGGGGGTGGCATTTTGGGGGCGGGACCTTCCGCCGCCTAGGGCAGCAAAAAAGCTGGCGGCGCTCCTGAGAGCAGTGACCCAGCATTGACAGACAGCAGATGTGTGGAGAGCTGACACATCCGAAACCTACGGTATTGTGGCCTGGAGTTGTGAAACCTTGAGTTATCAGTGAAGTCACCATCTTTGCCCAACCATAGAACCTGGTAGCCAAAAGAACATGGAAGCAATAAGTTGATAAAGGAAGAGGCAAGAAGGAGCCCATGAGGAGCAAAGCTGAGATAGGTGGGTACCTACTGCATGGGCCATGGGCCAACTGGGGTGGGGCAGTTACTTGGTGGAGCTGCCGCATGCGTGATAAGCACAAAAAGATGTGGTGGTTGAAGCATGGGGGTGCCGGTATTCCATGGCAAAGGTTAGTATGAGACATCCCCCACTGCAAACGCTGGTGTTAAAGCATCAATCTGCCATAATGGGGGATCTTCAGACAAAAAGTAGTTAATACTCTTTTTATGTATTGAAAAGCTGAATCCTGAACTGTTGGTTGGCACAGCTACGGATTCTGTACACAGGGCTGGCCTTCCCCTAGCACTGAAAGATTGGGACAGAGTAAGTACAAGTGTAACCTCTTTGGAGTTTAGAGAGATGGTCCTTTAAATCTTTTTCCTAAGGGGGAGGGGGAGAGTAAGAAAAAAGGAGGGAAACTCCAGGGGGCAGTGCTGGAGCTCCAAGGAGAGGCGGAGGCAGCCTACAGGCCCTGGAAAAGTGGAACAGAGAGAACCTGCCTGAGGCCTGGGACGGACAGGGCCGATCAGGGACACCCCAGGACAGGAGGCAGGAGGAGCACTGTGCCAGGGAGGAATTGCCAAGAAGGACAGTCCGGAGCAGGACCCAGTATCACTGCTGCCCAGAGCTGCATGGGGCTGTGAGTACTGGGGCTTGTGACTCTGCACTGGGGACAAGGAGGGAGGTTGCTAGCTAGTTAAGTGGGGAGGTGGTCACTCTGTGTGGCTTTGCAGAGAGCAGCAGGAGAGGGCACCGGAGGGGTTTGTTGGGGGAAAGTTCACAGGCGCCGAAGACGACCAGGAGCACCCAAGACTCACCACTGGACTGGAACTTTGCTCAGAACTTCTGAACTCTGTGTGCAGACACATTGCTCAGTGTCTGCCCTTCCAGACTGTGCTACCACTGGGCCTGTGGGGCCTTGGCTTGGATGCAGCCCTGTCTTACTGCTCCCCCTATATTTCCCCTTGTTGCTTTTCTCCTCTCATCCCTCTGTAAATAAATATTTCCCTTGTTATATCCACTGTACTTTTCCTGTGGGTGTGTGTATTCACTCTGGGGGGTTTGGAACAGGTGCCCCTGGGGTGGAAGGGATTTCTCCTGCTGCATTCCTGCGCACGCCTTCTCTTGGCCAGAGCTGCCTGCAGAGCAGACTCCATCTTGGCCACGAGGGCACTAAATTTACACAAGGAAAGCAGACCTCCTTTTGATCAGGACCAAGATTCCACTAGCTTTATAAAGTCACACGTTGTTGTTTATTATTATTATTTGTCTGGTAGTAGCGACCAGAAACCCCAATCAGGACTCCACTGTGCTGGGTTTTGTACAAACACACAGCAAGATACTGTCCGGCCTACAACAGCTTACCCTCTAATGCCCTGATCCTGCAAACACAGAACAATACATAGATCTTTTCATCAGAAGACCTCAAAGCACATTACAGAGGAGGGCAGTAGCTTTATCCCCTTTTTACAGTGAGGTAAACTGAGGCACAAAGAGGCAAAGTGACTTGCCCAAGATCACTCAGTAGGCCCATGGCACAACTAGGAATAGAATCCAGGGCTTGAGTCCTAGTTCAGTGGACTAACCACTAAGCTACATTTAAGATGAAATAACTTTACTCCCATAAATACTTCCATTTGCCTCAAAGTTATGTACATGCTTAAATAAGGGACCAAGAAAGGAGCTTAAACTTGGACTGGTCAAAACTCTTACATTCTTTTAATTTTCAAAGGCAGTTTCATTCCATTGTTTCAGAATGGATCCTCTTTAAAAAATAGCTGTGGTACTTCTGTAATTGGAAGATTGATTTTTTTTTTCAAAAATTGTACTTTTCAAAAGCATTTTTTAAAAAGTTGCCAGCAGAATTTTTCTTTTCAGAGCTGTTTTTATTGAGAACACTCCCACCATGTGACTAAGCCAACAAATCAAAATTGGCAATAAGGAAACAAAATTGGGAAATCCAAAACAGTGAGCAAAAAAACAAAAACTGAAAACAAACAAAAAAATCCCCCATTCAGCCTTTGAAAAATGGCCAGATTTCATCAAAACAAAACAAAAATTTTGAACGAGAAATTTTGAGATACTCTGGTACAGACTAAAGTCTAGTCTACATGTGACAGTTGTACGGGTATAACTCTGTCTGTTAGAGGTGTGATATTTCTAGATTAGGGGTGTGATAAATTTATACTGATACAACTCCTAGGGTGCATTCTATGAGTATAGCTTATTCCCCTTTTATAGGGGAATAGCCTTACTACTATAAAGCACATTTAGACTGAAACAACCTTGTCCAGACTGGAGGGGATGTACTGCTTTACTTTACCGATTCTGTTCTATTTTATATATGTTCTTATACCACATATCGATAAAGCAGTACAACTTCCTAGAATGGACAAAGACATAGATATGGTTCTTACAATTTGCTGAAACTTTGATACTATGAAATAGAATTGGTTGGGAATTCTTTGACTAAATATTTGTCATCAGAGAATGCCTGTCTGTCGAAACCAAAACTGTTTGCAGAAATGTATTGTTTTGATTAAACTTCTGCCAGGAGGGAATCCCCATTCCAGGATGGACTTTCTGGTCAATACCAGAGGCCTCCTGAATAGCCAATTAGGGCATTCGCCTAATATGTAGGAGACCCAGGTTCAAGGAGTTGCTCTGTCTGATTTGGAGCAAAGACTTGAACCTGGGTTTTCCACATGCCAAGTCAGTTCCCTAGCCACCATCCCAGCTTAGAGCCCTAGTCACTAGACTATTGGGCCTAGTTGACACTTAAAAATTAGTTCAACCTAGTTATGTCACTCAGGACTATGAAAAATTTTCCACCCTGAGTGCCATGGCTAGGTCGACCAACCCCTGGCTGTAGATGCAGCTAGGTCAGTAGAAGAATTCTTTCATCGACTTAGCTGCCACCTCTCAGAAAGGTGGATTAACAACACCAATGAAAAAACTCCTCCTGCCAGCGTAGGAAGCATCTACACCGTGGCACTAGAGCGGCACAGCTTCAGCACTGTAACTATGCCGCTGTAGCAACTGTACTTTAGACATTTGGCTATTTTAGGGTGAGGCCCTCTTTTTTTGCAAGAAGTTTCAAAAGCTCTGGGTTTCGTTCTGATGTGGGATGATGTGAAAACTCGACATTTTTCAAGGAATGGAATTTGTGTTTTCTGTCTAGCCCTACTACGAGTCCAATTCTCCTGCCTTATACCTTATGTAGTCTTTTAGACCTGGGTAATGCAGTGTTGCCAACTCTCATGATTTTATCACAAATCTCGTGATATTTGGGCTTTTTTTTTTAAACCCCAACTCCTTGGAGTCACGTGAATGCACTAGAATCACAGCTTTCATTAAAAAAAAAAAAGTAGTTGCAGAAATAAGCTTGGGAAAACCTCAAAGTTTCAAAAGAACTTAATAAAATAAAATAAAAAGAACTTAACTTTTATTGTTAAGCTCTCATGTTTTTGGGGCTTGACTCAAGATTTTTGAATGCACAGTGCTGGCACTTTTGCAATGTCCATGTCGTTCCATTCTAACATGGCAGTGGGTTGGACCCGCTTTGCCTTCATGTAAGTTACTACACAAGAGCAGGCCATACGTATTTAATGGTTGAATTGTTTAATTTATAAAATGCCCCTAGCACATTATTTAATGCATGGAACAGATGAGAACCCCAATAATTGTAAACATACACTAAGAGAGACCGCCTCCAGCTCCAACACAAAGAAATCCAAAGTCACTCCTCTGAGTGGAAACTAAGTAAATTACCGTGGTCATGTATCTTGTAGTGACACAACAAACTCAGGCTCTGCAGGACCAACAGGGAGGAGTGAGTTCCAGAGACTAGGGGCCATTAACTGAGAAAATCAGGGATACTGTTCTGGAATTAATGAGACAATCTTCTAAAAAGGCTCTTTCCCATCAGAAGTTGACATCCACTGAAAGTTTCTGGACAAGCTAAGAGGCAGTGCAGCCATCAAGATGAAGACAAAGAGTAAAATCCCTTGAGACCACAAGATTGGCGCAAAAGAATGTATAATCTTAAAGGTCACCCATTATATTAAAGGCACATTTATAACCAATTTATAAAGGTTTACTAAAGGATAGATATGATCAGCATGTCACAGACAGGTGGTTATAAGCACATCAACAGAAAGCATGATAGACAGTTATAAACCATAGTTATCAACAATCTGTTGACCTGTGGGACTGTATGATAATTGATTAACTCTTTTTAAAACATCTATTAATCATTTATTAACCCTTCCTAACCTAGTTATAAATATACCCTCGATGAACATGTGACCATCTTAAAACTTATGGCTGGGTTATTTAGGGGATTTCTGATAGGCTAATGAGTCTACCACCTCTACAACTGGTTTGAATCCAGTCCAGAATGGGCACCACCACCTGAGAGCTGTTGGAGAGCCAGCATGAAATAAGACAATGGTCTCAGACGGCTTTCTAGAGGGCTCTACTCAGCCTCCTTATTGGCAGATGCATCAGAGACTGACCAAGGACTGAATGGACATGGAGAGTAAATGCCTGTCTTGCACCACTGGGATGGTCTGTTCTGCACCAAGACTGGGTCCTGCTGACTAAGTGTGGGGAGGAACCTCCCTCTGGTGCTGCCTGTGCTAGACCAGGGCCGCCCAGAGGCGGGGCAAGTGGGGCAATTTGCCCCGGGCCCCACAGGGCCCCCCATGAGAATATAGTATTCTATAGTATTGCAACTTTTTTTAATGAAAGGGGCCTCTGAAATTGCTTTGCTCCAGACCCCCTGAATCTTCTGGGCGGCCCTGTGCTAGACGTGTTCTGTGGATGAATGAGAGGCCTTGTCCTTCAGCATTCTCAGCCTGGTACCTTTCACCAGTGCTAAATTAACTTTTTTTAAAAAACTGAAAAAAGATCAAGATATGTTTATTTAATGGAGCTCCCTGCAGGAGCTAGAAAAGATGAGGTCATTTTCTGACTCCCAACGAAAGCTGACAGCTCTAGCTAACATTAAAGCCGGAGCCAACAGGAACTGAAATAGCATGATCATGAGCACGTGGCATTGAAATCAAGCTCCAGGCCAATCTGACCCAGCCACATGCTGCTACTCTGAAAGTTGCCCAGACCCCAGTGACAAATTAATTGTTCCTTAACCAGGCTCAAGACCACCTTTGTTCTTGATGTTAGTAGAAATCATGCCAAAATCCAGCATTGCGAAGGAGATTCTTATGAATCTTTCAAAGTTAATGAGGGGTGATTGCTGATGACAGGGTCAGGGAGAGCATGAGCAGGAGAAGTAAAGGGGAGAAACGCTTTGGGAGGCTTCAGCTGGGGATATGACCATGGCAGAATCTCTAGGAGGAAAAGGATAAGTCCCTCCATCCTTTCTCAGTGCCTCAGTAAATGTTTTGCAAAGTGGCCTCTGATTTTCATAGATCCTAGATTTTAACATCAGAAGGGACCATTAAGATCATCGACTTTTGGATGCCCAACTGGAGAGCCCTTAGCATGTTATTATAAGCAATAAACTTTAGTTCTGGAGAGTGTCCCAATGCAATGTCATTCCACTGCTAGGGCATCTCTAGGCAACCAAGCACCGTGCTGGGAGCTGGAAACCACCACCTTCTAAACCCACCGCTACCAACAGCTGACTCTGGGTCCTCCACCAAGACAGGCAGGCTGGCATTCTGGGCAGCGCCTCCAGCCCGACCAAGCTGGGGAGGGAGGAAAGTGGCTTTACACGACCATTTGATCCTTCAGAATCTGGGCTGCTCCAAAATAACACCAGATGTAAGTCAGAGGAGCAGGCGACTCTTCTAATTTATGGCAATCCATCGAAGCCAGCCTATGGGCTGTGAAGCAGGCCAGAATCCACACAGTACTATTCATCTACCTCCTTCCCTCAGCCTGTTCCCTATCCTGGGGATTAGGAGGGGGGCATCAGCGTGCTGCACTTGGGGGAATTTACAAGCTAGGTGTGGTGCATTAACAGCCCCTATATGTGATGGAACAGCTTAGAAGGGCCAGAATCTGTCCTTAAACTGTTTTGTGCCTCAATTTCCCCATCTGCACACTGGAGATGGGCACCTCGTGGGGCAATGGTGAGGAATGGAGTGCTAACATTTGAAAGGGACGTGGAGGCTTTTCGATGAAAGGGGCAATGGATAGAGATCGCATCAGAAGTAAATAGCGTCTCCTGCAACCTACCAGCCTTCAGCACACGGTGGCTGTGATAGCGGTCCATACCTACTCACGCTAAGCTAAGAGAGAAAACCTAAATGCTCATTAAAGCATCTCTTGGCAGAAACCCCATCCTCAATTACAAAAATCATTTCATTTTTTTTTTATGACTCAGAAGCCTGTGGGGTCTCGTAATCTAATTAACTAAAGCGCCTGCTCCTGCAGCTTCACTGTCCCAGAGAATACAAATAGCTGAATCCCTGGCATTGTGTATACCCTCCTGGCCAGCCAACCAGCAGCATCCCTTCCACCGGGCCACCCCTGCCTTCCTGAGCTCTCATTGGGCAGTCCATGAATGGAGGACACGGATTGGCTAGTGGGGCTCACAGAATATGCACAAAGTAATGGGGCTCCCTGCCCCCCTCCCCCGGAGAGCTGCGCAGTAGGAGCAGAGAGCTGTCTACAGATAGGCAAAGGATAGTGGGTGAAAAAGCACTCCATACTGCCATGTTCTCGGGGGGCACTAGAGGGTAACCTGTCCTCAGTGGATTATAGAGCAGGCTTCAGGCTGCATAACGACCTGGGGTAGGTGCAAGGGGCAGCAGGGCAGGCTGCCCTGGAGGCTCTGCCCTCCAAACCCTTTCCTCGTGGAGTGGAGAGCTGGGCTTTTCTCTGTTAACTCGAGCCAGTGGGGCCTCGTAATCCATGGCACTCAGTCTCTAGTCTCCAAGAAGACGGGGGGCTGTACCCAAACTTGAGCCCAGAACGTCCTCCCGCACCCCCTCCTGCACTCCAAAACCCTCTGCCCCACCCCAGAGCCCCCTCCTACACCCTAAACTCCTCATCCTGAGCCCCACCCCATAGCCTGTACCCCCTCCCACACCCCAACCCCCCGCCCCAGCCCGGAGCCCCCTCCTGCACTCTGAACCCTCATTTCTAGCCTCACCCCAGAGCCCTCACCCCCTCCTGCACCCCAACCCCCTGTCCCAGCCCAGTGAAAATGAATGAGTGAGCGAGGATGGGGATTGGAGTGAGCTGGGGTAAGGCCTCAGAGAAGGGGCGGGACAGAGGTGCAACCTCAGGGTGGGGCAGGGTCAAGGTCAGGTTGTTCGTTTTTGTGCAAATAAAAAGTGGCAACCCTAGCCTCCATCTCGCTACCACCCCTCCCCCCTGTAATTCCCCCAGTAGTGGCTGGTCCCTGACTGAGTTCAGAGGCAGTACACAATGCTGATAATCAGAGGAGCTCCATGGGCATATGTGGCTGCTCCTGAGGGCATCAGGAACTGTTACACTGAAACATGTTCCCTCCCGGCTCCTAACAACCACACAGGTTGGGGCTGGTGCAAACTTAGCCCCTGCTGAGGGGATTGGGGGGGGGGGGAGAGGAGGCTTTATAGTTAATTGAGCTGACAAACACAAACCTCAATTCAAGCGTTCTCCCAAGTTTGGCTGCAGGCCCTTCCCTCCCTGCTGCTAATTCCCTCTGCTTCACAGACACACTCAGGGCCCGATTTGTGCTTATCCTGTGCCCCTCTGTGTGGGCTATACCAGCACAGGGACACCACAAAACAAGGACATGGCTCATCCCTTCACCAGGGAATTTCCCTGGAGCTGTGGAGCAGGGGTCGCTGGCTCTAGTCTGCAGGAGGCCTTGGCAAAGAAGCCTTGAGGGATTGGCATAGGGTGCTTGGGGGAATGCCCAGGGCATTCTAGAAACCTAGATATATTGCACCTCTATCTTGATCATAGGGACAGCCTAGCACCAATGCCAGGCTGAATCAGCGGCATTAGACCTTTTGTATTCCTGGGCTGGAGGGAATAGGGCCCAGCTGACCTGATGGCAAGAGTGATCCAGGAGAGCTGGCGGCTTCGCTGTGCAGGGCGCTATAACCCAACAGAGTGCTGCCAGCCCCAAGCGTTCACCAATCACGAGACAGGGCCACCAACGTTACGAGATGGTTTAAAAATCACAAGAGTTGCAAAATAATAGATCTGGGGATCATTTTATTTGCTGTCCGGCTTCTGAACCTTTAGGGCACGCTCATGCCACATTTTCACAGGTTTAGTCTGCAACCATGAGGCGAGAAAATTCCTTTTTTTCTTTTAAGTGGACGTTGAGATTCTCAAATAAGCCCATGACTCCAGGAGCTGGGGCTTGATGAAAATTTTCAAATATCATGAGACATGCCAAAAAAAAATCATTACAGGTGGCAGTACTGCTAACGCCCTGCTACACGCAGTCAGCTGTTCCGGGGGTTGTTCCCAGAACTCCTTCCTTGCTACTGTGCCCCATTTTATCAGCCCTTGGAACTCCTGGCAAGGTTGCTCAGTAGCCTGAGCTCCATCCCTTGGCTTTGCAGCCAGTCTTTGCTGCAATCTCCTACAGTGGTCCCAGCTTCCCCCTGGCTACATGACAGCCAGCCTTATGGGATGGAGGAGCAAAGGTGTGTGCAGTCAACTCTCACGCGGACACATGCAGGGGTCCTATTCAAATCACACTTTGTGCGCAGCGTGGCATGGAAATAATTTGGGGTAAGCACCTCCTTGCCGCTCAGCAGTGCACATGGCTCTGCATTGCACATGTGCTCGGAACTCCCTTTTGGAGTTCATAGAGGTACCATTCAGCCTTATCGAAGAGCACACCAGGGAGTGTTATACAGCCCATAGGCCACTTGCAGCCTGCAACCATGGTTACTGTAGAGCTCCAGCCTGTCCAGGCTCTGCTGAATTGTTTTCAGTGGCAGACAGAGAATGTCACCAGCAGAGCAGGGGGGACAGAGGCCTACTTTTTGCAGGGGGAGCCATTGGGCATCCGCACCATGACTCACTGTGGGGAAGACTGTGCTGCCCTAGCCCTGCTGGAGCAGAGGAGGAGACTCTAAGGAAGAGACTCACGGGGAAGAAGAGAGTGGGGAGAGAGGCAGTGGGGAGAGAGAAGAGCAGGCATTCTGGGGAAGAGGGGTGGGAACAAGTGGGGGCTGCCTCCCTGAACTTCTTCAAGGCCAGGACAGCACTAGGTGGAAGGCAGAAAGAAATGAGGGGCAGAAGACAAAGGGCCTGAGTCTCAGTTACTCCATCCCCACCATGGGGAGGTTTTGAGTTCCTGGATTTGAGTGCCTGGCCCCCAGTGGAAGCTAGAGCACCTTTGGGGCTGCTCTAACTTATGCTCTGCTTCCCATGGTCCCCTACGGTCTCTGAGAAGCCAAGAATAGCCATAGTGGGTGTGCTGTAGCCACAACCCCAATCCACCCCATCTGCCACTCGCTGGGAGCTGGGACAGCAGAGAGCCCTTAAGCTAGTTGTAACCAGCCAAGGAGGGCCCAGCAGGTGTCAGGAATGAGGACTTGCAGTTGCGCCTGCCCACTCTCCGGCAGCCTACGAGCCCAGCTGAGCCACAACATGCCTGCAGCTGCAAGCTCTCCTGAGCCTGCCTTGTTCCTCTGCAGCTCTACTCTGCTTCCACCCTCTCCCTTGCCTGCTTCTGGCTTCAGTTGTGACCCTAGGCTCTGACTCCTGGTCCCGGACTCAGGGTCTAACCTTCAGTGCTGTTCCTGGCCTGTGACTCCTGCTCCAACCACTAGGCCTGACTGCCCACATCCCAGTTTGTAGCGGAGGGGAGGTTTCCTAGGGGCTCTTTAAATGCACTTTAAGGACCTTTCATGCTGCTGAAGCAGCCAAACGGGGCCTGAGTGTGATGGAGCCTCAGGCACACAGTACGAACAAGGAATGGATGGGTAGGAAGGGCAAGCCAGGAACAGAAGGGTGAGGGGAGAGGAGCCGTTGATGAGGTGGTGCTTGGAAGAGGCAAACACATTGAGGGGTAGGCTGGCAGGAGGGGAGCAGCACTTCCCCTGCTCTGCTGGAGCTTTCCTCTTCCCTCGATATGGCTACCTCTCTCCCCAGTCAAGACTTGCTTCTACTTGGACTTATTAAGATGCTTCTGAAGAGCAAACTCTTTGCCTTTGAAATGCGCCAGCCTGCACCCATGGCTGGGGTTGCCCCAGAGGAGGAACCGCCCGGACATCCTTGCTTAAGCTTCATCCCTTCCCCAAATGTTACTCACCTGAAACCCTGGCAGGGAGAGCGTGGGGCAGGGGGGATGAGCAGGCAGAAGGAGTAAAGACGACTTACCTGGAGGTGTTGATCACCACTGATGTGCCCCTCAGTGCTGCCCCAGGCCTGGAATTTGGTCACGAACCCAAATGTGTAGATTCCAAGGCCAGACAGGACCATCGTGATCATCTAGTCTGACCATCTGTGTAGCACAGGCCAGAGACCTGCCCCAGAATAATCCCTAGATCAGAGCTTTGAGACAAACATCCAGTCTTGATTTTAAAATTGTCTGTGATGGACAATCTACCATGACCCTTGGTAATTTGTTCCAATGGTTTATTTACTCTCACTGTTAAAAAACATACACCTTATTCCCAGTCTGAACTTCTCTAGTTTCAGCTTCCAGCCACTGGATTGTGCTAGATCTTTCTTTGCCAGATTAAAGAGCCCATTATTTAATATATCCCCCCCTCTCCCCTCCCGTAAATACTTACAGACTTCTAAATAAGTAACTACTGCTGCACACGAGCATGCAACAGAGACACGCGGGATGGATGGCCACAAGAACAGTGGCTTTGGAGGATAATAAATAAATCTGAAGATTTTTAAGGCATTTTAACCAATACAGCTACAGTATATACACAGAACACCCCCCCCCCCGCGCGCGCGCCATGAGTGGCTGGGTTACCTCTGATGTTACAAAACCCCCAACCATGAGCTATCCACAGAGCAGGAGCCAAGCCCTGTAAACCAGCAAGGAAGTATTGAGGGGAAGAGGAGCAAAGCAGCCTGGCCTGTCCCGTTGTGATACAGGCTCCCTCACCAGATGGTGGTCCAGCAATGGGGAAGGATGTTAATGCGGGGCACTTGGGAGCCCCATGGCTTCACTGTGCAGGCTCACAGCTAAACTGTTGGCAGAACTAAAAGGTCCTTTGCTTTTCTGCAGCGCCCTGCCCATGAGCACTGCAGAGTGCTCTGCAAACCTCAGTGACTGAAGCACCACAGGTAGGTAGGAAGTATTGTTTCCATTTTACAGTTGGGGAACTGAGACACAGAGAGACTGAAGCCCAGATCCGCCACAAAAGCATTTGAGGTCCTAACTCTCATCAATTTCCATGGAAGTTAGGAGCCTGAACACCTCTGTGGGCCTTAGTGAGTTGGCCAAAGTCACACAGGAAGTCAGTGGCAGACCCAAGAACTGAGCCCGTAACTCATGACTTCGAGGCCTGTGCTTTAACCACTCAACCATCCTTCCTTCTGATAGAAAGTGGTCTTATTCTCAGGGACACCTGGCTGCCATCTGTTCCCTTTGAAAAGCACATGGAGCCTCCTGCTGTGTGATCAGAGGCCTTGGTCTCCTCCTCTCTCGGTTTTCACTTTCTGGGAGCGTGGAGGGTCATAGTATTTTGTTTGGCTGCACTTTGTGAAAAGGAAAATTCACCCTCTGTAACATGCTGTATGGCCAGCCCCAAGCATTCAAAACTCCTGAAACATGACACTGGCTTAAAAATCAGGAGATATTAAAGACGATGAATTTGGGGGTCTGTTTTCTTGACTTCTGGGGTTGAGCTCATATCTTCCATCTTTTCTTTGCAACCATGAGGGCTAGAAACTGACTTTACTTTTTTAAATGGCAGCTGAGACTCTCACAATCACAGGACTCCAGAAGCTGGGGCTTTAAGAAAAGCATCAAACATCGTGAGACTTGCACTAAAAGCACAGGAGTTGGCAACAGGGAGACATGGAATGGCTCCAACCTGCTGGCTCAGGAGGCAATGATGTTTTATACAACCCTCTTTCCCCCTATCCTGCTGAAGGGCCACCTGCTCTGGGAACATGCTCACTGAAGACTAGAGGAAGTTCTGGCCAATGTTGGATATGGCCCTGAGGGGAGCTGAGCTGTGGTACTGACTTGCTCACAGCATGGCTGTTCCAGGACCCGTATTGCCAATGGGCCAAGGAAGGCAGCACAGAGACCGAGCTCCCATGGGGATTGCCCTGGCCTCCAGCAGATCCTTTGGAATCTAGAGTTTCTTTGGCCAGGTCCCTGTCTGCCCATGGGAAGAGGGATGCACAAAGTTCACTCCCCCAACAGAAGGATGAAGAATAGATTTCATGGGTCAGATCCTGTTTATCTGTTGTGCTTATCTGGCCCCCATTACTGTGGAGTCCAGGCAGCCCACTATCTGTAATCCATTTCTCCTTCCGACACCTCTGGGAGGCAGGCCTGGGCTGTTATCCTTATTGTACAGGTGGGGACCTGAGGTTCTAAGTGACTTAGCCAAGGTCACACAGCAAGTCCATAGCAGAGCAGGGATTTGATCCTGAATCTCCCTAACCACCAAGCCTTCCTTCTCTATGCAGCAACCTCAGCTGGTGTGAATCAGCCAACCTCATTGACTTCAACAGAGTTGCACCCACTTGCACCAGGTGGGGATCTGGCCCCACGAGTGCCCATATTGAGCCCCCCGCCCACCAGACATGTTACTGTCACATGGGGGAGGGTTTTGACACTTACTGTTTGCATGGTGCTTAATGGGTTAGATGGTACCTTTGTGGTGGAGGTGCATCTGGACCCTCTGGCAGTGGGAACTCCAGGAGGGGTTTTCCTCGACCCACACAAATGAGTGTCTGTCAGTGTCAGTGTCCCCACCCTGAAAACATGGGCAGCAGGAGCTCAGTCAGCTCTTCTGGCTAGCGTGTTCAGGGAGGGACGGACAGACAAATTAACCAGCCAGCTCCCTTAAGATAAGCTAGTGCCAATGCAAAGCTAGGAGTGGCTGTACACCCCAGCCGTACTGCATCCGGCCCCTGCACAGGGGGAGCGGAGAGGCTCTTTGCGCCAGATTTGGGCCCATTCTCCCCAGTCTGCCCTTGTCCAGCCAGGCAGGTCCTGATGCCATGAGGCCCATAATGTTGTTCTGGAGAATACAGCGTGTGTGCAGCCAGCCTCTAGTATTGAACTAGAGCCGTGACCTTCTGAAATCTCCTCAGGAGGAGCGAGGAGCTGCTTTCCGAAGCGTGTGCGCATGTGAGACAGGGATAATTAGGCAGGAAAGCCCCCGGGCTCTGGGGGGACGGGATTCTGCAGGCCTCGCTCCCCAAAGCAATGTCTTTGAGTCTGACACAATGCTGGCCCCAGTGCAATGGACACATTCTCTGATCTGGCTTCCTGCTGGACAGGACATGGGGAAGATGGCTTTGGCCAGACGCCTCACTCTGGCCGGCTCCCTGTTCTGTACAAAGAGATTTCAGTGACGGCTCAGGGCGAGGTTGTCACATGCAGCCAGGGCCTAAAGGGAAGGCTGACACAAAATCACGCTGTTCCCCGGGGAGCTCCCTGCTTCTGCAGGAGGGAGGAGACACCCCTTCAAAGGGGACAGCCTACACCTCCCAAGGGACCGGCAACGGGAGGGCAGAGTCTTCGTTCCCTTTACCACCCACTTCCAGCTGAGCTGCTCCTGGACAGGGGAATGCATCTCAGTAACAGCCTCTGTGCTCCCCTGCACAGGTGCACTGTAGTTCTGGCAGGTCCATACCTGGGCTGTCCAAAGAGCCCTGGCGAAAGGCTGATCTTTACTTGGGCTACCCAAGGGGATAGGGCAAGGCTACATATTCCCCACCCCTCCCACTGGCAGCCAAAAGCTTAGCCTTAATGTAGAAACACCACCTTTACCTCGGTGACTGGGACTCTTAGTAAAAATACCATGGGTTTTTTTAACACAGTAATGATTCCACAGGCTGCACTTTGCAGCAGGGCCACTTTAGTACTTGTTAAGTGTCTTCTGCAATATTTATGGCCGAGCGGTTAGAGCAGGAAACTTGCACACTGGACTCTGAGGATCTCTGCCCAGCAATATCACTAATTGTGGTGTGACCTGGGGGAAGTCACTTCACCAATCTGTGCCTCAGTTTCCCCAGGGGATGATAATGTTATCGCTGGGGCAGAGGGTTAATATGGGGAGAAAGTATCCAAAGAATGGAGACAGCAAGACTGAACTCCCATGTCATTTCAGAACCTCATGGCCCTGGACTTTGCACTTCAAAATGATTTTGAGGGGGAAAATACAAGAGGTCACCATTTATACCTGTACTTAACTTTTGGGGGGAAAACAGCTGAACTGAGAACCATTTAGTTTGTGGCTCAGCTGTCCCCCAGACATACCCTCCGGGCTCAGGCTCCCACTTTCAGACTTTCCCCTTGTTCTCTCTGGACTTGTGTAGGAAAAATCTTGTTCACAAAAATCCTAACTGAGCTGCACACTTTGAAGTACCCAGTAATGTACAAATTGATAAACACATGCGGGTTTCTTTTTTATAAAATGCCTAATGATAATATGCTACATTTTCTCGCTAAAAATATCATCCACTCAGATGTGGAGAATGTAGGCTGTAATACCAGCTACTAGAATGCAGGCCCGGAACACCATGCCCCATCATCCAACAGCCACAAATCTCTGTTTATCCTAGCAATTAATCCTCCCCTATGTTTGGTGATATTATAATTACAGAAACATTGCCATTCTGATGGGCTGGTTTCCACCAATGTATTTTACTTTATTTACATCACCACAATAGGCTACAGTGAACAAAAAAAGGGGTGAAATTGTATTTAGGGAGACAATGCCACATGTATTCTCAATGCATTTTGTAGATGTAAGTCACCCTGGCTCCAAATTATACGTTTATTGTGTGAGCACACAATGAGATCAGATTAAATATTGACTAAAACTGGCCTAACTCACAAAATAATGAAGAGCACAATAGTATGATTTAATCCAAACCACTAAAGAAATACACATCTGTAACATACAACATGCCTTTCCCACAGAAATACTCTTTGTATTCTAGCTAGCCTTCGGTAGGAGAATTTCTTCCTCATAAATTATGTATTTTTTTTTCCAGTTGCCAACACATTCCCTTTACCGGTTGCAAAAAAATGTCATATCATCTGGTTTATAAATGGGCAGGTGGTGATATCTCTGCATTCTCAAAACTGAGATGGGGAATCAAATATGGCTAAAGTCAAAAAGTATTTCCCCTTTGTCCCAAAAATGTGAAATATGCCATTACAGTGCAGTCATTATAGGCACCTCATTAGAAAGTACTTTCACACCTAGCCGAGGATCAGCAAACTATCCTGTGTCTTCTCCTCCCCCCCCCCCCCCAAAAATACAAAAAGCCCCACCAAAAAAAACCCCAGCAAGACAAATGCCAATATAACAATTAAGATAATAATATAGTGCAGAGTGGGCTAAATACACATTCTTCCCGGATGCTAGACATAAAAATTCTGCAATACTGTCCTGGATCATTCAAGATTAAAAGAGAACTCTAACCTAGCAAAGACAAAAAGACAGAAGGTAAGAAAAAATCCCACTGATCAGTAAAGCCCCTCCATAGTCCAGATGCAGTCCTATCACTTCAGCTTCTCTGTACCATCTCCATGACAACCGTGTAATTTGGATGCTATAACCACTGCTGAACTGATCTTTAAATGTAGCTTTGTTATAAAACATAGTACAGAATATGTCAGAGTCTTGGTAAAGAAAACTTGCCCTATAAATGAGGGAGGTAATTAAATAGTCCCATTTTCATGTTCCACTCTCAAATGGTCCAGATATTTTAAATAACCAGAAGAATTAATGTGTTCCTCTTAATGGGCAGATGATTTGGAAGTCAATAACAATTCTCATCAATTGTTTTTGGTGAGTAATGTGTCCGAGTACTACACCCCAAATTCCCAGTCCAGACACCCAGCTGAGAGTTGGAAAATATCTGAAAGCAGATTCAGAGAATGGGCATCTGGATGGACGGACGCACACACACACACACACCCCCCAAGTGAGACAATTTGATCCCTAGCATTGAAGCACAAAGCTGATACATCAAATAAATAATAATAATAATGATGCTGCCATGCCTAACCAAGCAAAATAGGACATAAGATGCCATGGGGATGAATCAAGTAAATGATCAACAATGATAATAGTATATATTGTCCTTGCACTTACCGGAGCAATAAGCCTTTTTTAGTTCCCCCCCAACGCAGCTCTCTTTTCTCCTCACCAATCCATGCAAAATAATCAGCAGCTACACATAAGGAGTTGCCCCATCCCCCATACCTTCCTAGACTTTCCTTTTATTGATTTTTTTCCCCCTTGCAGTGGGTCACACCTCCCAGGCTTTCCTTCAGGTGTCAAGAGATTGCTAGAGATCGAGAAGGAAGGATGGGAGGGAAAGGGGACAGAAAGGGGAGGAGGGGAGAGATAAGACTAAAAGGGGAGGCAGAGAGTGATTGCAGTCAATGAAAGGGTGGAGGGAAAGACCTTGCTACATAAACCTAGAGGAATAGATTGCAGCTAAGCAATCAGCTAGAAGACACTCACTATAGTGGAGTGTGAGCAAACTGCTAAGAATATTCAACGGTTTCTCAAAGCCCAGAGGGACAGATCTGCTATCGGCCAGCCAATCAAATACCTTCAAACTGGAGCTAGCAAAATCCTGCCAAACAGACAGGCTGTCTTTAAGAAATGTAAAAAATAAATAAACAAACAACAACCTTGGTAAAATTTGCAAGGCTGATGAATGCATTCACAGGGCCTACCTGCTCCCCTATTGCCACCTGCCTCCCCATCCTTCCCCCTGCTGGAGCTTTCCAGGGGCTGTGTACCACTAGCACCCTGCTTTGCTCTTTCCATTCCCATCTGGTGTTAGGCTGTGCTCTTCCCATCCCCAGCTGCTGCCCCCCGAGACAGGGCCTTCCCCCTGCCAGGCTTGCCAGGGAGCTTTTTCTAGGAAGCCCCCTTCATGGCTTGGGGAGCCATGTTCCAACGTTTCTCCCTACCAGCGTGAGCAGGCCTCTGAAGCCTAGGCTTTGGGTTTTAATGGGTTCATGGAAAATGGACTCTGTTTCCTGTTCTGATGGCATCTCGAGTCTCTTCTAGGGTGCCAAGCCTCCAGGATTTTCCTGGAGTCTCTAGAAATTAAAGATTATTATTTAATCAATGATTATGTCATATGATGAAACCTCCAGGAATACGTCCAAGCAAAAGTGGTAACCCTAGCCAGACACATAGGGCAGCTTTTGGAAGGAGCACATCGGATCTTGGTGCAAAGCTGGCTCCACTGGGAAAAGGGCAAAGCTCAAGAGAATGAGGGGCTAATTCGCAAGGATGCTCAGTGTTTGCCCAGAGGGCAGAAGGTCACCATTTTCACCAGGGAAAGCAACACGAGCACTGGTGAGAAACACAAAATCACACCCTAGATCACACTCCCAACCACTAGGAAATAACGAGGTACGTGTGTGAGTACCAACACGCCTTTTGTACCCTTTCATATGCAGCGTAATGAGCATGTGCACATTCTAGTGGCTGGAGGCCCACAGAGGACTAAAGGCCTGCTCTGTTACTCACAGCCAAAGCAGTTTCTCCATCAGCTATCCTGACAGAGGCCTGTATCTTGGGGGCAAAGCTCCTGATTTCTGTCTCTCCTACTCAGTGATAGATGTCTGGTGTAGATGATGACTGCATGATTCATTGTAGCCTTCATGCCAGGCCTCAGAGCATAAAGAACCTTTCACTAGATTCCTGCTGGAAAGCTTGCCCTACAAGAAGCATGCCCATACAAAAGTCTTCTCTTGGCTATTCAGGGTATTGTCAGCAGCCTGAGGGATGGCACTAGATCTCATAGACTTTAAGGCCAGAAGGGACCATCATGATCATCTAGTCTGACCTGCACATTGCAGATCACAGAAACTCACCCACCCACTCCTGTAATCGACCCAGAACCTCTGGCAGAGTTACTGAAGTTCTCAAATCATGATTTAAAGGCTTCAAGTTACAGAGAATCCACCATTTACACTAATTTAAACCTGTAAGTGTCCCATGCCCCATGCTACAGAGGAAGGCAAAATTAAACCCAGGGTCTCTGCCAATCTTACCCAGGGAAAAATTCCTTCCCAACCCCAGATGTGGTGATCAGTTGGACCCTGAGCGTGTGGGCAAGATCCACTAGCCGGACACCTGGGAAAGATCGCTAATGCCCCTTACTACAAATACTGCAGTAGTCTACAGTAATACCTCCAGACACTGCAGTGAGACCATTACAACCAGTAGTGTCCTGCAGCATCATTGCAGAACACGGCTGTATATTTCCCCCCGAGGAGTAGCTCTATAGTGTAACAGACAGAGTTGTTTGCCAGGGTTCGTATCTGTAACGAACCATGTAATGAGCCACCCTGCAGCTATACTCATGAGTTATCCAACAAATGCGGGTGTGAATGAAGGTTACTGGGCTGTAGAAAGATATTAAATAAAGATCATGGCAATGGGCAAGACCAGTATTAGTCTGACAAATTCAGGTGTGGAATTCTTAACTTCCCCCAGGTTTTCTCATCTAAAATTCAGATTCAAGTTATACTATGGTGAACATCAGACCTGCTCATCTTTGCTCAATGTTAATGAATTTGTAATCAGCCAATTATCAGGGTAAGATGCTTTAAGAAGCCATGATCAATATTCATCAGTATTTTGCACTGCTAGGGTCTGAAGGTAAGTACCAGAATCCAATTGCTGTACAGCCAGTCCTATGGAGGGATATTTTGCAGCATGACACAGTGAGGTTCTGGTTTCTAAGCAGAATACATAGGCTAGCTGGGATGCATAACAACAAGGGCTATCAGTCTTGGTTCTTCAGGGAATGAACTGATCAACAGCTAGAGTCAGGAAGAAATGTCTTCCCACCCATGGTAGAGAGCTGCATAGTTGTCCTAGTAATTTATGGCAAATAATTAACAATAGTTATACTTTTCTCCAATTGCAGGTAGAGCCACACTAGTTAGGTTCATGTACCCTGGACATGCTGTAATATTTTTGGCATTACCAAATATCACTATTACAGATGGTTTTACACATTCTGTTTGATTGCACAGGCAGTTTGGTCTTGGAGAGTTTGTTGTGGTGCAGTTCTGTTTGGAATCTGTGAACATAACAGTAAACAGGATTTGAATGGTAATCATCTCTCTGATGGAATCATTTCTTAGGAGAAGCAGCTGCCAACAGGTTGTACATTCACATCACATGCGTGAGCTTGGAACCATCCACTCAGCAATGGGACTGTGCACATACCCTCAAGCACACAAAGATTCTGACCGCTAGATTAAAAGGAGCTGGGGGCCAGACAAGCTTCACTTTCTGTTGATCAAGCACTGTCATTGGAAGGATCTTTTGGTGTCTTTTCTCTTAATCCATCACTGATACCTTGTTGCCTGTATTATATGTTAGTAGTTAGCTTACTTTCCTCTTAATAAAAATACAGATATTCATTTGAGCTGGTCACAGTTTTTCATTCCCCCCCCCCAGCCTTTTTTCAAAACCATTTTCCCCCATAAAAATGAAAATGTTCATTTCTCACAACAAGAGTCCTTGCCAAGTATTTTTTCTGAAAATGTTTGTATCAAAAAGGTTATCATAGTGGTTATCAATACTTTTCAATTGCAAAATTATCAAAAACCATTTCAATGATGTTTAAGATACAATTTTTTGGGGGGAGGGGAATTTGGAAATCACAATATATTTTGAAATAAAACAAAAACCATTTCCATTCTGAATTCTTCAGAATGAAAATAAATTTAGAATTTTTTCGTAAAATTGGTTTTGGATTTTTTCAAACCATCTCTACGATGAATGGTTTTATACCAGACATATCATAACAGTGTAGTCGCTTTGTTGTCTTAGTACATCATGTTGCAGCTTCCTGGATTTGCTTTGGCTGGGTACATCATCATGGGATGCCCCCAGCCAAAGCAGGTGAAAAGACTGAAGACAGCAAGATCAGCTTCAAATGCTGTATTTCATCCCCAGCAGTGTGTATATGAGCCATATGCTACGTGCCTTTTGTACCTGGGCAAAGGTATCACCCATTATGCACAGTCAACCTGTGTAACTTATTGCCAGGGGATGTTGTGAAGGCCAAAAGTATAACTAGGTTTAAAAAAGAATTAGATAAGTTTGTGGAGGTTAGGTCTATCAATGGCTATTAGCCAAGATGGCTAAGCCTCTACCTGCCAGATGCTGGGATTGGATGACAGGGGATCACTCAATAATTGCCCTGTTCTCTTCATTCCCCCTGAAGCTCCGGCATTGGCCACTGTCAGAAGACAGGATACGGGGCTAGATGGACCACTGGTCTGACCCAGTGTGGTCGTTCTTATGTTTCTCATTATCACGGTGTAATTCAGCTTATGCTGTCTCCTCCCTCCAGGTGCAAAAATTGCAACAGAGCTATCTCCATCTCTTGTCCTTTGAGGCAGGGCTGAGGCTCTGTCAGCCAACAGTGCCAGTGCTTCATCTGGATGCTTTATTCCAGAGATGAAGAACATTGGGGATACCTCAGCCTTAGCATGGAGACAGCTGCTTCTGCACTGGTGCCAGCTCTGCCAATAGTTGTGTTGGATCAGGGTGCTTTTCAGTTCAGGGAATGGAGATGGAGGCCTTGGAACTTGCATTTTCTGCAGACCATGCTGGTCTGTCTCCTCATCATCACAGATTTGGGATCCCCAGGGGTTCTGAGCAAGATGGCCACTGTCCATCTGGTCCCCCATTCCCCTACAGAGGCTAAGTCAAGTTCCTTTCAGGTTAAGTCTAAGCAAGAAGAAACTTGTAATTGATGGCTTAGTGCCAACTCGAACAGTAGTAAGATCACAGGGCCAGCTTGCTTCAACCCAGCCATAGTTTGGTGTGTTATACTGACCAGAAACTTGTCTCCTTGGGCAGATGGAAAGAATTCTAAACAGCCCAAAGGCCCATCTGTCTGCTCACATCCGAGCCTCTTCTTCCAGGAAGAAGCTTCCTCCAGCCAGCGCTCTCCCTTCTGAGGGGATAGCCTCTATAGCAAGCTGTAATCAGCAACCTTCTGGTGCCTCCATTATCTCCTGCCTTACCTCTTGGGTTCATGGGTACATACACCACATCACAGGGTCACTGACAGATGCCTCCATCATGGACTGGAGTCAAGGATTCATGAATACATTTCCACAGACTCCCCTACTTCCAGAAGTCATCAGGTAGTCACAGTGAGACAAGGCTCATGGATGACTGACAGCTCTGGCTTGGGCTTCGCAGCACTGATCCTCTGAGCTTCTAGACCCAGTGTCAGATACTCCAGTCCAGCTTCTGGTTTTTGTGGATCTCCTTTCACAAACTCTGATCCACAGATCCCTCCATCTCAATCCTGGACCAACACACACCACCGCGATGGTCTAGGACAGCTCTTTGCAGGTAGAGCAGTTGTTCTCAGGCAGTCACAAACCTTCTGGGGCTGTCTGCCTTCTATTTCTGTTACACTCCACTATTGAACACTACAGGAATCTGGACTGACTTTAAGGCCAGCAAGAGTTCGAATGGCAGCAGTTCTGCCTATCAGGTTCCAGTAACAGGTGAAACACCCGACTGTGAGGAGGTTTCTGAAGGAACACAGTAAGATATGAACACAGGCCAGAAGGTTCAAAGCCACCTAAGTGGGTGCCTAAGTCCGACTTCACGCACCAGGTTTCTGTGTGCTTTGTGGCTAGGGATTCTCAACCCTTTTGCAGGTGCCTGTGTTTTTTGGAAATCGGGTGCAATAGTTGTGTGGGCAAAGGCTGGGCATCTAGATGGAGCCCAGAGCTGGGGTCTTCAGAGCATTTTTGTATTGTACCATGAGCTTGGGGCCTTTCCACCTTGCCCTAAACAAAGGCTATGGCTGAGGTTTTCAAAGCCAACTGGGGCATGGTATCTGAATCTGTGGGGGTTGCAAACAGGTCTCAGGGGTCATAGCTACCTTCCCTTTCTTTATGGCTAGATTGGAGAGGGAAAGGGATTTTCTGTTGCAATGTGAGGTTATGATACAGAAGAGGTTGAAAACCACAGAAGTACTAGGGGTTGGAGCCACACAGCACCCATTGATGTTAATGGAATTGGCTAAGCACCCTAGTTGGCTTTGAAAATCTCAGTCTAGATCCACTGTATAATATCAAACTTACCCCCTGTGACGTTGTGCAGTCTATATGGTTTTATAAAACCACCCAACCTGAGGGAAGGGGGGGGGGATTTTGCTGGCCAGCGAAAGGTCTGTCATAGCTGGTAGCTGTGAGCCTACAGCTGGATCAGGGTCTCTTTCCCTTTTGGGGGACACAGGAATGTTAGGTATACTGCCTCCGCCATGGTCAGTGTCCAAGTCTCTGGCAGTAAGTTCAGGAGGAGGGTGTGACGTTGTGCAGTCTATATGGTTTTATAAAAACATGATAATAAGTGAATATAATGTAACTGGAATATGCTTCATGCAAAAGGTCTCTTGTAAGGTATCATTACAAAGCTTATAATCTACTGTGTGATATCATCCTATTTGTATAAATGTACCACTCTTGTATCTAAAACTAGAAATATAAAATATAACTCTGAGGACCTATTGTAATTATGCAAAGTGTGGGCCATTAATGGTGGTTTGGAATCTTGATGACTCCCATTAACCAGGACCATTGTCTGCAGATGGCTCTGTTTTACCTGTGAGTCTTCCTGTATATGTGTGTGCTGGCAAGTGGCTAATAAAGTCTTGCAGTGACATGTGATTATGTCACCTGAACTGGAATCCATCTTTAAACTGGTGCTTTTCCAGTGAGCGGGGGTGGAAACCCAGAGGGACAAAGGGTTCCTGCCTTATGCAAAAGATATATAAAGACGTGGGAACAGAAAAAAGAGAGAGAGGAGCCATCATGAAGAATCCCCTTGCTATCACCTGAGCTGGAACAAGAGCTGTACCAGGGGAAAGAATTGTGCCCAGGCCTGGAAGGTGTCCAGTCTGAGGAAAAAACTTACTGAAGCATCTCTAAGGGTGAGATTATCTGTATTTAGTTTGATTAGACATAGATTTGCACATTTTATTTTATTTTGCTTGGTGACTTACTTTGTTCTGTCTGTTACTACTTTGAACCACTTAAATCCTACTGTCTGTATTTAATAAAATCACTTTTTATTTAGTAATTTACTCAGAGTATGTATTAATACCTGGGGGAGCAAACAACTGTGCATCTCTCTCTATCAGTGTTATAGAGGGCGAACAATTTATGAGTTTACCCTGCATAAGTTTTATACAGGGTAAAACAGATTTATTTGGGTTTAGACCCCATTGGGAGTTGCGCATCTGAGTGCTAAAGACAAGCACACTACTGTGAGCTGTTTTCACGTAAACCTGCAGCTTTGGGGCAAGTAATTCAAACCCTCGGCCTGTGTTGGAGCAGACGGGAGTGTCTAGCTCAGCAAGACAGGGTGCTGGAGTCCTGAGCTGGCAGGGAAAACAGGGATAAAAGTAGTCTTGGCACATCGGGTGGCAGCTCCCAGGGTGGTTTCTGTGATCCAACCTGTCACACCCCCTTCCTAGAGTTTAGTTTTATTGGTAACTCAGCAGCAGCAGCTAAACCTCAGCCTAAGCTTTCGCACCATGGCTGCTACTTCTTAGGTTTTCCTGCAGGATCTCCATGTTTCTGCTCCTAATTCTCTGATCAGAGGGGCATGCTCACCTCCCTTAGATCGCGTGTAGTTAGCAAGTTGCACCTGCCACAAGGAGTCAGCAGAACTTGCTCAGGAACTTTATAAAGGGTTCTAACTCCCGCTAACACAAGCCCCTGAATTGCCAGGCAAAGTCATAGATCCTGTTGTAGGGAACTATCCAGCCATCTCCTGCTCATGATGCTTAGTGGGCACCCTTGGTAGTGCTGGGCACTGCAGAATGCTGAAGGCCCAGTCCAGAGATACATAGAGAACTTCATTGATTTCTGAGTTTGCAATGGCGTTGTCGCCATGTTGGTCCCAGGGTACCAGAGATACAAGATGGGTGAGGTAATAGCTGTTATTGGCCCAGCTTCTGTTGATTCCATTGATTTCAATGGAAGTTAGGCTCCTGAGCACTTTCGTGGATTTGTGTCAAAGTGTTTTCTTAGCTTTTGCAACTAAAATGTTGCAAAATTTGGAATGTGCACAGAGATGCCTGTGCTTGGCTGGCATTCACATCCTCCCAAGGTTACTCTGCTATGGGAATCCTCCGGCTTTCCCCACCAGGCACATGCTTAGAGTAATAACCTCCCCAAGGAGCTACAACCCAGACTGGGAGACAAGTGTGACCACAATTAAAGCACAGCTTCCCTGTCACATATTCTCTGGTCATATGGGTACCCTGGGTGTAGAGGGGTGGGGAGAGGCTCTCTGCAGAGGCCAGGGCAGCACAGAGTCAGCTCTTGCAAATGTTCTCTCTCTGTTGGCCAAGAGAGCTGGTAGGAACACCAGTGCTGCACCCACTTCCCACAACCCTGCTGAGCATTCCTCCCTCCACTCCAGAGCAGCTATTCACTACAGCCAAGGGGAGCCCTGGGACATTTGCCCTGCAGCTGTTTAAGTAACTGCTTAGACCATTGAGACATGGAAAGGTGCTGTTCCATATTGGGGGGCACCACAACCAGTGTATGGGGGGGGTTCATGCAAATCTGCCAACTCTTCTTGAGGGATTGGTACATGAGAAATATGTTAGTCTGGCCCTAGGTTTCTGGAAGAAGGTTAGAGAGATAGAACTAATTAATGCTTTCTTTAAAATAGATGGCCTGCAGTGTGATTTCCTCCCCTATAGCATTAACAGCATTAGGGCTACTACTGGACTGCATGGATGGAGAGAGAAAGGGGAAGAGAGAAGTGGGAGGCGGTGCCTTTTGGAGAAGGGGAGAGGATGGAGGGAGCCTGTTGGAACAGGAACCCGAGGAGGTAGGGTGTGTGTTAGAATCCAAAACCAAAAAGGGAAAACAGCAAACTCAGAAATCAGGGTTATCCATAGAATCAGCAGCAGAACCCCACCTTACTGCTCTGGGCTTGTCTTCGTGCAGTTAGTTCTATTTTATCAGCCTTCCTGGGCCTATTTGTCCATTCCACAAAAGGGCTCGTCCATGTAGCAAGCTGCCTCAGGCTCTGGGCTGGAACCAGGCTTCCCGTGCGGAGGAAGTAGCAGAGCTGTGTCTTCTTCCTGGTTAGCCCTGAACTGGGCTTGGAGGCCTCTCCATGCCTGACCTTGGCTGCAGGTGTAGTGGGGATTCAGCTGGGTCCACAGGCTCTCATTAACCCTCTCGTTGCCAGCATGGAGCCATTCTGTTTCATGAACCCCTTGCTGCCAGCACGGGGTCTGTCTGCCCTATCCCATAAGGTAAAGGAGCTGTCATTTGAAGCTTTGGAAGAAGTCTCTGTTTTCCTCAGGGTGATAACATCTGCAAGGAGAATCAGTGAGATCTAAAGGCCACGGCCGGTCCCCTACAGTGTTGCATAAAGACAAGTTGATGCAAAGGCCCCATCCCCAATTCTTGACAAAGTGGTCTCAGCACGCCGTCTAACTTAGTCCGTAAATCCTCCAGTGGGCATTGCTAATCCTTAGACATTAGCTCATGACTCAGATAGTTTAGGTGTTATAAGGGCTTTAAATTACTGGGACAAATTCATTCCTGGTGTAACCCAACTGCAATTAATGGAATTACACTTGCAGTGAATTTGATTTGTTACCCAGACAATCAAATCTATTCTCAGAGGTTGTCTAAATAGATTAGACTTTGAATGCAAAACAGCCATGACTTGCTAATATGCCAGTATTTTAGGGTCTCTGGGCACATTCCACTATGTCTAAAGCAACCTCCAATGTCAAAGAAATGTTTCATTCATCCTTAGATTTTAAGGCCAGATGGGATCATCATCATAATCTAATCTGATCTCCTGCAGAACAGGCCGTAGAATTTCATCAAGTGATTTCTGCATCGAGCCCATAATGTCTGGGGCCTTGTCTACATTACAGATGCATTGCTGGTATAGCTAAACCAGCAGAGCCCCCTAATGTAGACACAATTTATGCCGACAGAAGGAGGTTTTGTGTAGGTATAGTGACACCTCCCAGAATGACACCAGCTAAACCTACAGAAGTACTCTTCTGTCGATAATCTAGCGTTTCTCAGCTGCAGATTTGTATAGGACCCAGATACAGTTTATGTAGCTCCCCAGTCCTTGTTGGCCTTTTTTTAACTCAATTTCCATTTCCTAGCCATTGCTGACGTCTGTCTAAATGCTGATTATCTCCACAGCCACTCAGCAGTTCAGCGTGCGCAAGGGTATCATGTGAAAGATTTTGAGCTTTTGAAATGATGCGAAGCTTAAGAAGCTGCAGTTCCAAGCAGCTACAGATGTAGCATTCCGCTGGCTCCCTTTTCTAACATATACATGCAAACGCACCCTCTTTCATGTCAGCCACCTAAGCGAATCTTCACTGTAAGATCTTCCAAACAACAGAGCATTTTTAATCGAAGAGATAATTCAATTGCTCATTTCAGCCCTGCTCTGTGCAGCTGTCAGTCTCTAGCACCAAAGCTGCTGTCAGAAGCCGTAAAGGTTTAAGGTTCATCCAGGCATCAGCATGGCACTAAACCACAAGGGACTGGGGGAGGGTGGGAATGATGGGATGGATTAAATGCATTTATTATAAATACCTCGGAAACTACCAGCCAAACCATCCCCAGCAGAGACCAATGGCATTAGTGCACCTCCAGGCATCTGCAGGATCCGTAATGTGTTTGCAAATCTCACATTTAAATAGCTGAAAGGGGGATCAAACAAAGCTGTGTGGCTGAGATGCTCAAAGCCACATAGGGGGTTTGGATGCCCAGTTCTCATTAAAAATTAATGGAAATTGGGTGTCCGAACCCTTTAGGCAGCTTTAAAAATTTCCATCTCCATTTATAATTAATGTGTCCACTGTGCGACAAATATTTATCTAATAGGTCACGTTATGTGCAAAGAGGGCGTTTAGTAGTTTTGGGCCAAGGTTCGGCCGTCAGCGGGGCTGTGGGTTATCCCACCGCCTTGCTCTGGTCTGGCGGCAGTCTGGGACCGCAGACCCACAGTTAGAGGCTCAGGCCCGTGGGCAAGGGCTGAGGCAAGAGGTTCAAACGCAGGCCCTTAAGCAAGGGCTGAGGCAAAGTCTATTGCAGCCCAGGCCCTAAGTCAGGGCGGGGCAGTAATCAAATAGTCAATCAGAGGCCCAGGCCCTTAAGCAGGGGCTGGGTCAGTTTGTAGCAGGTGCCAGCCTTTCTAGGCCAGGGAAAAAGGAGGGAGTCTGCCACCCAAGGAGTGGGTGGCAGGGGGGACGCAGGCCCTCCCACTCCACTGTGTCCCAGCCCAGGGCCCTAGCAGCGACGGAAACTTGCTGCTGTCAGTGGGGATCCTGGCCGCAACACACTGACATTGGCTCTGGCAGTGCAGCAGTCAGACTGGGGTCGGCTGCCCCCAGGCTACTTCAACATTCCCCCTCGTATGGTACCTGAGCCGTCTTAGTGTTGTCGGTGCTCTCCACCAGCATTGGCTCCTCTGGGTAGGTAGCGAAGGGCAGGCTCGGCCAGTCCTCCTCGGGGTACCCGGCACGGGGCAGGCTCGGCCAGTCCTCCTCGGGGTACCTGGCATGGGGCAGGCTCGACCAGCCCGGTGAGTCAACAGGCTGGTCGCAGCCTGCGGCTGTTTCCCAAGCAGGAGCTTGGCCATGGACGTCTGCTCTCTCCACCAGCCTGGGCTCCACTGAGCTCTGCAGGCGGGCTTTTATATTTCTGGGTCGGGGCCGTGACATCGGAGGGGTGGGTGCCGGACCTGGTGGCTCCGCCTATGTCGGTATTATGGGAGGTTCGGCCGTCAGCGAGACAGTGGGGTATCCCACCGCCTCGCTACAGGGAGGTGTCTAGTGGTTAGACAGGGCCCTAGGAGTTGTAGTGTCTTCTTGGAAGTAAGTCTCAGTGCATGTAGTTACTAGGTATGATGCGCTTTTACTGGCAGAGCTCCAGCAGTTTTCTCTACGTTAGCAACTCATACACTACTCCAACCTCTACCAGCATGGGGGTCCCCAGATTACAATATAGTGACTTACTATAGGATGCCTGAGTTCTAGTCCCAGCTTTGCCCTGAGCTTGAGGAGGAGAGGACTAAAGCCTACATTTGGAGCCTTCAGCTGAACAGACCGATTTGGCTTGTGTAGATTTTAAGGCCAGCAAGGAACATTATTATCATCTAATCTGAGCTCCTGCACAATACAGGCCAGAGAATTTCTCCCAGTAATTCTGGCCTCATGCCCATACCTGAGCTAGAGCACATTGCGATGAACTGGTAACCACAAGAGATGCCCCATGGTTGGGGTTTGAAAGTAGCCAGTGTCCCCATTGGGGCTGGGGTTAATTCTGGTAAGCTGTTAGCATGCTCATAGGTTCTGGTATTGTTTTTAATGTGGTTTCTCTGTAATGCTTTTTTACCTTAGGAATAAAGTGGGCTTGCGTAGGAAGTGCTCTGGGTACCTTATAACTGTAGCAATTACACCTTTTAATAGTCTCTGAGAGAAAGCAATCAGGTGTCCTTTGGCAGCCTGTCTGTGCTGAGAAATACAGCGAAGGCAGGGGGCTGTGCAGCCTGGAAATACCCCAGCCAGAAGGGAATAAGAAGTGATTCTTCACCCATGAGAGGTGATGGCTGGGAGACCAGAAGCCTGAGAGTGAGAGCTCTGGCTGGACCCCGAGGGGAAATACAGGGGCAGGTGCCCTGACCTGGGACATACACCTATTAGGAAGATGGCAAGCTTGATTTAAAGGTTTCAAGTGACAGAGAATAGATCAATTGTTCAATAATTACCCTCAGTGTTAAAACTGTGCATTTTATTTTTAGTCTGGATTTATCTGGCTTTATCTTCCAGCCATTTAATGTTGTTCTGCTTTTGTCTGCTACAGCCCTCTACTATCACAAATCTTCTCCCTATGTAGGTACTTATAGACTTAGGATCAGGTCCCTTTTTCACCGGCCATGGGCTAAACCACAGAGTGAACTTCTCCAATCCTTCATTGTAAAGCAGGTGTGCTGTGATGGGGCAAAATTCTTTATAAACCAGAAGTGAGTGTTGATTGGCCACATGAGCTGTCAATCACCCAGAGAGACAGAGGCAGGACTTCCCTTTCCTACAAAGGGCTCTGGATAGAGATGCCCTCTGTTAAACTCCCTGGCTTTTGGGGTGGGGGAAGAATCTGAGCTGTAGGAATGTAGTCCTGTTGGAGTTACGTTATGGAGGATGTTCCTTATTGCTTTAAATCTCTGAACTGGGTCTTGCCACTTTATTGGACAACCTTGCAGTGTACTTAGCCACCTGCAGCTTGCAATCCTATGGGCAGGTGGCGAGAGCTGTCTGTGTCTTTCAGACAATGAATATGAAGTGGTTAGACTGAGTTAGCATTGGTATGTAATAGCCTGACCCAAGTCTTGTCCCCAGTTAATCTGATGGATGAGATTTAAAGTCAGATATTGAAATGGTGCCCCATCACTTTAACTTGATACCTATTAGCATGCCAAGGGCACCCAAGGAAGGGAAACCGCTTTGTATACTCCTAAATCCACATCTGCTTATTACCAAGTTACCAGCAGCTGGGTGTAAACTTGCTGTGCAACAACAGAAGCACCTAGAGGCTATGGGGATTAGCCAACTCCAGCAGAGAGCCAGACTGAAAACTCTCCCTGCAGCTGCCTGTAAACTGAAACAGAATAAATTCCATCCTGGGATTCCAGATAAAGATGAGTGTAAGTATCAGCTTTTTGTAGAGAATAGCTTATATGATGAGTATCTGCGCGGGAAGACCAAAATGTGCCCAAGTCCTGAGAGAGAGCCTTTTCCCCACATAGGAGTCCTTTTTTCTGTCTTCAGATTTATAAGAACATTTACTCTACTTTGGCTGTGGGTTCATAATTGATTTATTAGAGAGTGATGGCACACATTCCCTGGCTTGGGTGGTAGTCAGGACAGTGCTTCCTAAACAGTAAAGCATTATTTGTTATTATATGCAAGAAACAAATAGTGTTGTTGCAAAGCTTGGTTTCATATCATGCTAAATTCTGAAAGGCTATTTTGCTTTGAGATAGCAGGTTAGCTTCCCTGTTGGTCTAAGTGAGCTAACACCTGTGAAGCCAATGCAATTAGGCCTGTTTATGGCAGCTGTGAATTTGACCAAAGCTGTGTATTTTTCTCTGATGTAGAGTTGCACAGCCCAATCATTGTCATGTTAAGATAATGCCATGGCCAGGGGAGGTCAAGGGGTAATGTACCAATTAGTTTCATCCTATCCTGGTCATGGCACCCTGATCATAGCTATAGAAAACAGCCTTTTCATTCCTTGTCCCTCACAACATTTTTGTGCTTGCACTGTTCTCTCCTCTTACTTTAAGAGGAAGTGTTCAGCAGATCGGTTTCTATGTATTTCTTTAGAGGGGGATTGAGAACAAATTCTTGATGTGCTCTAAAAATCCCTGTGTGGACTAAGTGTGTGTTCACATCTAAAATAACAATGTGTCATGAATTGTGTTATGGGGGAGAGGTCTCAAACGCCTAGTGGACGGGTCACACAAACATGATTGGTAGTTGCAGGGAGCCTCAGCAGAGGCATTTGTAGATGGCACTCCCTACAGACCCTCCAGATCAGGGTTAAGGTATGTGGTAGCACTGGATTAGCTGCTGCTGTCTGTGTGGAGTAAGCAGAGGGTTCCAGGGTCTGGGGCTGTCATCTTCCACTAGCTTTGGGATTCACTTGACAAATAACATGGAAATTTACCTTCTTTGTAAATCACAGTCAGGGTCCTGGCAAGCCAAAGACTGGGTTCTTCACACTGTAGCTGAGCAACACCTCATCAGCCTGCCTGCCCATCCCACCGCCCAAAGCCGGGAGCAGTCGCTTAGCGTTCTAGCAGCCACACTTCAATGTTAGTTTTGCCATGTCCTGATTACTTTCAAATCTCAGAGGATCAGAGAGGAGTCAGGAGATATAAGGGAGAATAATCGTACTCTGCACTAAGGTGGGGCTCAGCAAAGAGCTGCACAAACATTGACTGTGCCTGCCAGTACCCCAGGGAGGGAGATGGGTGTTGTACAAGACTCACTCTCATGGTGCACCCATCCGTGATGAGGCCCTGCACTGTAGCACTTCTGTGGCATTCTTCGGCCTCTGCCCACCACAAAGGTCAGAGCCCTCTTGCCAAGCTGCTGTATAGCGGCCGCCCAAGGCCTTCTGGGCTAACAATGACAGAATCTCAGAAACGTAGGTTGGAAGGGACCTCGAGAGACCATCAAGTCCTGCCCTTGCGCTGAGGCAGAACCAAGGAAACCTAGACCACCCCGACAGATGTCTAACCTGTTCTTAAAAACCTCCAGGGACTGGGGGGTCCAGAGCTTAACCGCCCTTATAGTTAGAAAGTTGTTCCTAATATCTAACCTAAATCTGCTTTGCTGCAGATTAAGTCCATTACTTCTCATCCTACCTTCAAGGACATGAGGAACAACTGAGCACCATTCTCTTTAGAAGAGCCTTTGACACAGTGGTTCTCAAAGCCGGTCCACCGCTTGTTCAGGGAAAGCCCCTGGCAGGCCGGGCCAGTTTGTTTACCTGCCGCATCTGCAGGTTTGGCCGATCACAGCTCCCATTGGCCTGGAGCGGCAAACCACGGCCAGTGGGAGCCGTGATCAGCCAAACCTGCGGACGCGGTAAGTAAACAAACCGACCCGGCCCGCAAGGGGCTTTCCCTGAACAAGCGGCGGACTGGCTTTGAGAACCACTGCCTTAACACACCTGAAGACTTATCAGGTCCCCCCTCAGTCTAAGTTGGTCAACACCTAATATGCCTGGTTTCTTTAACCTTTCCTCATTAACCAGGTTTTCTAACCCTTTGATCATTTTTGTTGCTCTCCTCTGAACTCTCTCCAGCTTGCCCACATCTCTCCCAGAGTGTGGCACCCAGAAAGGGACACAGAACCACAGCTAAGGCTTCACTTGTACTTGCAGAGCAGGTCAGTTACCTCCCATGTCCAAAGACCACATCAAAACAAAGGTGTTCAGCCCTGCTGGGTTCAGCCTGCAGCCCCCTCCTTCCAGGCTGGCTCCCAGTGACAACAGCCTGTCTCATTGCCTCACCACTGGCTTCTGGGCTCCAGGTAACCCAACCGTCCGGGTCAGGTCTATCTTCCTGCGCAGGACACCGGACAGGTCTCTGCCAGTTCCTAGCTTGAGCCCAGCATCTTGCCTCTCATTAGAGCAGCCTGAGCACTCTCCACCCCAGCTGCTGGGCTTTCCTCCCCTTGATCCAACACACAGCACAGGTGTGGCAGGGCAAGGCTGGCTGGCCACAGGCCTCCTGGCCCTTACATGGACAGGTTGCCCTGTTACAGGGTGTCGCAGGGTACACTCATCGCTGGGGGTGTCTCCTCCTGGCCACTCAGGGGATTAGCTCCTTCCAGGTCTGGGCCCCCTTTCTGCTGCATACTCTGTTGTCACTTTCTTTCTGTCTCTGCCACTCCAGTTGCTCCTTCTTTGTTCCTTGGCCTTCCAGCCAGGTCACTAGCTGTGTTTTCCCCCTTGCAGGGTATCAAAGTCTTTCCTCACCACCACTCAGGCAGTCTTCCCTATGGTGCCACATACCTGGTGGCTAGTAGCAGAACACCGGCCCACCCACTACTTCAGGTTCCAGCTCCGGGACATGTTAGTCAGTAGCCAAGGTCTGTTCCCTCCTAAGCCCTGTTGCCTTTTCCCTGAGCCTCTTCCATACCTTCTAGCTTTCCGTCCCCACCTCTCGGTTTGCCAGGCCCACAAATCCCTCTTCCCATGAAGTAACTGTAGGCTACCAACCTCTATAGCCCCAAACACCCCTCTCTTCTCCCAGGGAGTGACTGCTTCCTTGCAGCTGCCTGCCGTCATAAACCCAGTTCTGCTAGGCCTTGGCTACACTGGCAATTCACAGCGCTGCACTTGCTGCGCTCAGGGGTGTGAAAAAACACCCCCCCCTGAGCGCAGCGAGTGCAGCGCTGTAAAGCGACAGTGTAATCCGAGCCTGCAGCGCTGCACGCTCACTCGCAGCGCTGCAAGCTATTCCCCTCGGAGAGAAAGCTCTCGCAGCGCTGGCGGTGCGACTACACTCGCGCTTCACAGCGCTGCTGTGGCAGCACTGTGAATCCGCGAGTGTAGCCAAGGCCTTAGTGCCTCTTCAGCTGAGCACCCTCATTTGCTCAGGGGATTACTTAAGCCACCTGATTCCCCTCAGCTGTGGCCTGTCTGGTTAATTGGCCCCATTCTTAGCATACATTAACCCTTTTCAGGGCAAGTGTGTGTGAACACTGTATCACAGAGGGATATTTTTCATTTAAAAAGCAACAGAGGGTCCTGTGGCACCTTTAAGACTAACAGAAGTATTGGGAGCATAAGCTTTCGTGGGTAAGAACCTCACTTCTTCAGATGCAAGTAATGGAAATTTCCAGAGGCAGGTATAAGTCAGTATGGAGATAACTAGGTTAGTTCAATCAGGGACGGTGAGGTGCTCTGCTAGCAGCTGAGGTGTGAACACCAAGGGAGGAGAAACTGCTTCTGTAGTTGGATAGCCATTCACAGTCTTTGTTTAATCCTGATCTGATGGTGTCAAACTTGCAAATGAACTGGAGCTCAGCAGTTTCTCTTTGGAGTCTGGTCCTGAAGTTTTTTTGCTGTAAGCTGGCACCCTTTACATCTGCTATTGTATGGCCAGGGAGGTTGAAGTATTCTCCTACAGGTTTTTGTATATTGCATTCCTGATATCTGATTTGTGTCCATTTATCCTCTTGCGTAGTGACTGTCCAGTTTGGCCAATGCACATAGCAGAGGGGCATTGCTGGCACATGATGGCATATATAACATTGGTGGACATGCAGGTGAATGAGCCGGTGATGTTGTAGCTGATCTGGTTAGGTCCTGTGATGGTGTTGCTGGTGTAGATATTTGGGCAGAGTTGACATCGAGGTTTGTTGCATGGGTTGGTTCCTGAGTTAGTTGTTATGGTGCGGTGTGTGGTTGCTGGTGAGAATATGCTTAAGGTTGGCGGGTTGTCTGTGGGCGAGGACTGGCCTGCCTTCCAAGGTCTGTGAAAGTGAGGGATCATTGTCCAGGATGGGTTGTAGATCACTGATGATGATGATGCTGTTAGCCTTAAAGGTGCCATAGGACCCTCTGTTGCTTTTTACAGATTCAGACTAACACGGCTACCCCTCTGATATTTTTCTTTTAGTTTTGTTTAAACCATGTCAAGGTGCTGGATTGACCATCTCACACTGAAGTTCTCCCCTAATTATCCTTGTAACAAGTGTGGCATGGGCAATAGCCATCCAAGCGTCTCCTCCCATGACCAACCAACGTGGCTCAGCGGTGCTGGAGGGAGGGACTGCCTGTGGATGAGAGGGGAGCTCTGTCTCTATGGCCCTTCCATTCCTTCTCCTCTCTGCTGAGACAAGAGGGCCAACCAGTACCAATTGTGATGTGGACATAACCACTAGGACGTAATCTGAGACCAGGCATTTCATTTCTGATAGGTCACCAAAGAGCCCTCAGCGGCTGAAGTCATTGCCCACTCTCACTCTTGGCCCATTGGTGTGCCCTTGTTCTACGGTGTCATTATGGACGTTCGCTCCTTGATGTGCTCTGTAGAACCCCGTTAGCATGTCTGCTGTATGTGCTGTCAGTGTATCTGAGCTGGAGATAGCTACAACACTAGGGTTACCATATTTTGTGCCTCCTAATGGAGGACACTCCCGGGGGCCTCGGCCCCGCCCACGCCCCCGCCCCAACTCCGCCCCCTCCCAAAGTCTCCGCCCCCTCCCCTGCTTGAAGCCTGAAGCAGGTAAGGGGGGGAGGAGGAGGCGCGGCCCAGGCTGGCCCCCGGCGGCTCCAGCCTGGGTCGGCTCGGGCCCTGGCCGACCACCCCCGACCCCGGCTCCCAGCCCCGCGGGCCCGGCTCCCGGCTCCCCGGGCCCGGCCCCCAGCCCCGCGGGCCCGGCTCCCCGACCCCGGCCCGGCTCCCGGCCGGGCACCATGCCCCCGTCCCCGCACAAAGAGGCCCCGGCCGAGCCTCCCGATTTTCCCGGACATGCCCGGCTTTGGGGGATTTCCCCCCGGACGGGGATTTGAGCCCCCAAAAGCCGGACATGTCCGGGAAAATCCGGACGTATGGTAACCCTATACAACACTGACAGTGAAAACTTACCCTAGATTGGAGACAATTAGTCCTTTGTTTGAGAATAATTGGTTTAAAATAGAACAGAGTGGTTCAAGGAGAAAAAACAGACACAGGGCCTGATTCTCTGTTCCTCTGTGCCGGGGCTTAGGTCAGGAGACAGAGTATGTGAGGAAAGCAGCCTCAGGGCTGCTCTAATTTACACTCAGATTCCCAAGGCAGCTTATGAGCCTGGGAAGCAGAGAATGAACAGAACAGAGAGCACTCTGACCACCTTTCTATCGTGCTCCCAATTCACCTCCTACATCAGGGGCTCTGCCAGCTCTACGCCAGCCGAGGAGATCAGGGTAGAGGCACGTTGAGCAGAGAAGATAGAGGGAGAGCTTGCACTGCTGCTGTACCCATTTTATGGGTAAATAGAGAACTTAAACCCTAGCACATTTCAGCAGCACTCCATTCACTTTAAATGCAAATATAAGAGCCTCTCTGTTCCTACTCTCCCCACCCCCAAGACCCTCAAGTCCCTGTTTTTAGTTCCATACTGTAGGTCTCTACAGCCATTTGGCTCAATCCATCACAAGCACCTCTCTGCAAGGGTCATTACGAGAAACCTTTCTGATCTCCAGCTGTGAAGTAAGTGGGCAAGAGCTCTGAGCTTGGAGACAGCTCATAAAGGCTTCTTTGGAGGAATTGGTGCTGCTTTGGCTAGCAGTCTGCCAGAGTAAAGTCCAGCACACTAAACCAGACAACATAGAGCAGTTAATCAGGCCAAGTTTGGCATCTTTCTCAGTTCATGTGATCTGTGATTCTGCAAAACAAGTATAGAAGAGGGTTCTTTCGTGGCTCTTTGCCTTTGCTGTTTAAAATTCAATAGGTCACTTTCTAACCAGGCAGAAAAGAAGCAGCATTGGAACAAATGACCCCTTCCTCCCCTCCATGATGCTAGTTTGTATGGAGGGAATTGTCTAGTTTGAACTTGGCACACAAACTTCTGACCTGCGGTGGAAGGACACCAAAAGGCTTGCAGTATATTTCAGCTGCTTCCTCGCCTTGCTAACTTGATGCTTTCCTTGGCAGAGATGCAGCATATATTTGAACCTCTCTTTTCAGCCTGAACTGAAAGAATTCGAAACAAATCAGTTGTTTTGGCGAATTTCACCTGTTTGTGGTCCATCTGCAAACAGGTCAGGGCCACCCAGAGGATTCAAGAGGGCCTGGGGCAAAGCAATTTTGGGGCCCTTTCCATAAAAAAAAAGTTGCAATATTATAGAATACTATATTGTGGGGGCCCCTGCAGGGCCCAGGGCCTGGGGCAAATTGCCCCACATGCCTCCCATCTGGGTGGCCCAGAAACAGGTTGCAATTTTCTCATTATTGCAAACAGTTTCACAATCTTTCCTGAGTTTATTTTACTCTGGCTTGCTGTTGGAGCTTTGTTCTGATGGGTCATAGAAGTCGCATCTGGTTTGTGTAAATCTGAGTGTAATTTTTTTGCAAATGCTGGTGGCAAGTGAATCTGTAACTTGCTTTCCATCAGTTCTCAAGTAAGAGTGTAAGATGTGCTTTGCGTGAGCATTTGTACTACTAAAGTCCTCCGTGTGAATGTGCACAGAATGAAAACACCTAAGGGACAACACAGCTGACATCAACTTGCTTAAACATAGGAGTAGATATTTGTGGACTCTTTTTGTATGGCTCTATCTCCCAGCGCTTCATCCAGCTACCTTAACCTCTTTAATTTTTTTTAATCAGACATCAGTGAATTTAGCAAGTTTTGTCCTTGTCTTTAGTTCTGCTCCTTTCCCCTTCACCCCAAGATCAAGGGCAGAGGCAAATATTTCACAGTGCATTTATTTCCTTCACTAAACTTTTGTTAAATTGTCCTTCTGCTTAGATAATTTCCCCGATCCCATTCCTTAAGAATACATGCAACTCACTGGGAACCATGCATCCCCGCTGCACCTATCCACAACAATATACGCTTGTCTGCAGTGTGACAGACCCAGACCAGTGGGGTACAGGAGTTTGGTAGAGGGCAAATATACTGGTCACTGGATGAGTAGTTTTCTGTTCCCTGAGTGACCACAGCAGGGGCTGCACTAGAGTAATCAGGAAACTGCTAGAACCAGTTAAGGCAGGCAGGCTAATTAGGACACATGGAGCCAATTAAGAAGCTGCTAGAATCAATTAAGGCAGGCTAATCAGGGCACCTGGGTTTTAAAAGGAGCTCACTTCAGTTTGTGGTGCGAGTGTGAGGAGCTGGGAGCAAGGAGCTGAGAGTGAGAAGGTATGCTGCTGGAGGACTGAGGAGCACAAGCGTTATCAGACACCAGGAGGAAGGTCCTGTGGTGAGAATAAGGAAGGTGTTTGGAGAAGGCCATGGGGAAGTAGCCCAGGGAGTTGTAGCTGTCATGCAGCTGTTACAGGAGGCACTATAGACAGCTGCAGTCCACAGGGCCCGGGGCTGGAACCCAAAGTAGAGGGCGGGCCTGGATTCCCCCCAAACCTCCCAATTGACTTGGACTGTGGGTTCTTCCAGAGGGGAAGGTCTCTGGGCTGTTCCCCAACCCACATGGTGAATCTCTGAGGCAAGAAAATCCGCCAATAAGTGCAGGACTCTCCAAGATAGAGGAGGAACTTTGTCACACTGGTGTCAGTGGTGGGATCTTGGGGTGCACAGCGCGGCGGAAGAAGGAGGGTGATTTAAACAAAAAATAAAAGGGAGCGGGTTTATTTTTTTTTCACCACAATGGATGACGTAGTGCAGGCACTGATACAAGCTACAGCAGCCCAGCAGGAGGCTACCCATGTCCAGGCAGCCGCCCAACAGGAGGCAGTGCGGCTGCAGCAAGAGACTAATCGCCTGCTGATGGACCAGGCTGCTCAAGACTGAGCTATGTTGCGGGAACTGGTAAACCAGGTAAAGTCCCTTACATAGCAGAACCGCGGCCATGACGGGACACGGCTCATACGGGCCAGCCATTGGCTGCAGAAAATGATGGGGACCCTAAAATTGATGAGGCATCCACAGCAGACTGTCAACCCCCAATCTTCTCTGAAATCTCCCCAGATTTGTTCTCCGCTCCCAAACAGGGTAGAAAGACAAAAAGGGAAAGAAGGGCAGCTAAGGCCTTGAACCTGAATACTGACCCAAAGCCAGAGGGTCACTCTTGTAGGTAGGCGGACCTGCGCAGCTGAAAAGGAGGCCACGCAGGAGGGAGAAGCACCTGAGTCTGACCCCCACTCTAATGCTCCTGAACCAGTAGAGGCAACAGAGACTGTGCCCAAGATCTAGGGGCCGATTAGCCCCAGGAGAGGAAATTTTGGACTGGACCAGGCAGAAGACCCAAGGTATGGAGCAGTGTACAGACAACATTAGGAAGGTGACTGAAATAGATGGGGTCCCCGTGGAAGGAAAAACCCAGGGACCAGGACCCTACTTCATAATGAAGAAGGATCTCTTATACCGGGTTGCACCAGTACAGGGGCAGAAAGTACAGCAGATCCTAGTACCTCAAAAACACCAGAACGCTGTATTAAGTCTTGCTCATAGTCATCTTTTGGGGGGGCATTTGGGGGGTAGAGAAGACCCTGGCACGAGTCCTACGACAGTTCTTCTGGCCCAGAGTACATGAAGTGAGGAGGTACTGTGCCTCCTGCCCGGAGGGTCAGCTGCGCAGTCCCTGTCCCCACTCGAGGCACCTTTAGTACCCCTTCCCATCATAGAGGTCCCCTTCGAGTGAATAGCCATGGACCTAGTGGGACCCTTGGAGAAGACTGCTTGGGGCCACCAATATATACTTATTGTTTTGGACTATGCTACCCAGAAGCCATCCCCCTGCGGAACACGGCCTCTATAGCCAAAGAGCTGGTGGGGATCTTTGCCCAAATGGGGCTACCGAAGGAGATATTAACCGACCAAGGAACCCCATTTATGTTGAAGCTAATGAAGGACCTCTGTACGCTGCTCCATATACATACCCTGAGAACTTTGGTCTACCATCCACAGACAGATGGGTTGGTAGAAAGGTTTAACTGAACCCTTAAGGCTATGATAAGGAAGGTGGTAAGTCGGGATGGGAAGGATTGGTACACCCTACTACCCTACCTTATGTTCGCTATCCGGGAGGTACCACAGGCCTCAACTGGGTCTTCCACCTTAGAGTTATGATATGGGCGTCACCCCCGTGGCATACTAGATATCGCCAAAGAGAACTGGGAAGAGGAACCCAATGAGGGGAGAAATATAATAGAGCATGTAATGCAGATGCGAGACTGGATAGCCTGGGTTACCCCTATTGTACGGGAACATTTGGAGAAGGCACAGGAGGGCCAGCAAACCCATTACAATCGCCAAGCAAAAGTGCGACAGTTTCAACCAGGGGATCAGGTTATGGTGTTGGTATCCATGGCAGAAAGCAAGCTTCTGGCCCGACGGCAGGGGCCCTATGAGGTGGTTGAACCCGTGGGGGAAGTAACCTACAAGGTGCGGCAGCCAGGATGCAGAAAACAAGAACAGATTTATCACCTTAACCTTCTGAAACCCTGGCATGCACAAGAGGCATGCACAATGGTCCAAAAAGACCTAACCCAGGAAAACAAGCCTTCCAAACAAGTGAGAGTGTCTCCCGATTTAACACCTGACCAGAAGAATGAGGTGTCTGAGATGATCTTCCGGAACAAAGATGTGTTCTTGACAAAACCGGGTCGAACAACCGAGACATATCACCACATCGTCACGAACCCTGGGGCCAGAGTAACAATGAGGCCCTATTGGGTGCCAGCGGCAAAAAGGGAGGAAATAAAAGCAGAAGTGTGTGGTTAAAAAAAAAAAAATATATGCTGGAGTTGGGGATCATCGAAGAATCCCAGTCAGTGGTCCAGCCCAGTCGTGCTGGTGCCCAAACCTGATGGCACCACAAGATTTTGCAACGACTTCCGGCGACTAAATGAAATATCCTAGTTCGACGCGTACCCCATACCTCACATAGATGAGCTAGCGGACCGTCTGGGTAATGCCTGGTACTTGACTACCCTAGACTTGACAAAGGGGTACTGGCAGATTCCCCTTGCAGAAGACGCAAAAGAAAAGACTGCATTCTCTATACCAGAGGGTCTTTTTCAATATACTGTCCTCTCTTTTGGACTACATGGGGGGGCCCCAGCTACCTTCCAGCGCCTCATGGACAAGCTATTATGCCCGCATAACAGTTATGCTGCTGCCTACTTGGATGATGTGGTCATTCATACCCCAGACTGGGAAACCCACCTGGAGAAGGTGGAGGCAGTCCTTGATACCTTCAGGTGAGCTGGCCTTACAGCAAACCCTGCCAAGTGTACTGTAGGCTTTACAGAGGCCAGATATCTTGGCTACATTGTGGGAAAAGGTCTGGTAAAACCCCAAGTGAACAAGTTCGAGGCCATCCAAAATTGGCCCCGACCAAGTTGCAAGAAACAAGTCCAGGCATTCCTAGGTGTGGTGGAGTATTACCGACGATTTATCCCCCACTTTGCCACAAGGGCAAGCCCCCTGACAGACCTAGTGAAAGCCCGTGGACCTGATCTGGTGAGATGGTCTGACGTAGCAGAGGAAGCATTCACAGACCTATGGACTGCCCTCTGCAATAACCCCGTACTGATAGCCCCTGATTTCACCAAGGAGTTTATCCTGCAGACGGATGCATCAGAAGTAGGGTTGGGGGCTGTTCTATCACAGATGGTTGGGGAGGAGGAACACCCAATTCTATACCTCAGTCGGAAACTCCTTCCAAGGGAACAAAAATATGCAGTGGTGGAGAGAATGCCTCGCTGTAAAATGGGCCATGGAAACATTGCGCTACTACCTGCTCGGGCGCAGATTTGTCCTTGTGACCGTCCATGCCCCTTGTCAATGGATGCAGCGGAACAAGGAGAAGAACACAAGGGTGACCAGATGGTTCTTATCCCTCCAACCTTTCCAGTTCCGTGTGCAACACAGAGCAGGGAGCCGTCATGGCAATGCCGATGGCTTGTCACGTGTGCACTGTCTGGTGTCCCAAGCTGCCCAACCCCTTGGCGTTGAGCAGGGGGGAAGGATATGTGACAGACCCAGACCAGTGGGGTACAGGAGTCTGGTAGAGGGCAAATGTACTGGTCACTGGATGAGTAGTTTTCTGTTCCCTGAGTGACCAGAGCAGGGGCTACACTAGAGTAATCAGGAACCTGCTAGAACCAGTTAGGGCAGGCAGGCTAATTAGGACACCTGGAGCCAATTAAGAAGCTGCTAGAATCAATTAAGGCAGGCTAATCAGGGCACCTGGGTTTTAAAAAGGAGCTCACTTCAGTTTGTGGGGGGAGTATGAGGAGCTGGGAGGGAGAGGGTGTGCTGCTGGAGGACTGAGGAGCACAAGCGTTATCAGACACCAGGAGGAAGGTCCTGTGGTGAGAATAAGGAAGGTGTTTGGAGGAGGCCATGGGGAAATAGCCCAGGGAGTTGTAGCTGTCATGCAGCTGTTACAGGAGGCACTATAAATAGCTGCAGTTCACAGGGCCCTGGGCTGGAACCCAGAGTAGAGGGTGGGCCTGGGTTCCCCCCAAACCTTCCAGTTGACCTGGACTATGGGTTCTTCCAGAGGGGAAGGTCTCTGGGCTGTTCTCCCAACCCACGTGGTGAATCTCTGAGGCAAGAAAATCCGCCAATAAGCGCAGGACCCACCAAGAAAGAGGAGGAACTTTGTCACAGCAGCTACAGAGCCTTGGCTATAGCTACGCATGCTTTTAGCTCTACAGCCTCTTGTTCAATCGCCAGTGTGTCATCCAAAAGGACAGCCATCGCAGGCAAACAGAGTGGGGTTTCTTTAGGGATAAGGAAAGTGAATCAGGAAAAATATGGGCCCCCTTTCCTTGTGGGCTCAGAGCTAGTGCTATGGGTGTGAGACCACATATGCTGCTGATCTCCATCTCTTTCCTCTCCTTCTTTAGACCCATTAGGGGCCATGATTGGGTAATATTTGATTTTGGTTTTTTATATCTTTAAAAATTAGTTTAAACTAATCTGATTCTCTCATGATTACTGCATGGCATCACTATAGGGCAGAGTTAAGGTTATTAAGATGCCTTATGTGCATTTCCAGCCTTAACATGTTTGGATTTTTTTTCCAGAGTAACCTGAACTCTGAAGTTCCTGGGTTGGCAATTATTGGTTTGGGATCATTACAACATCCCTGCAATGTTATTTTTACCCTGCCACATGCTGCCTGGACCTTTAAGGCAAGCTTGGCTCAGTCTTGCCTGTGACCAGACAGCTATCCCCTAGCTGAGTGTGAGGGTAACTGGGTAATTATGAGTGAGCCCAGCTATGGTGGAATCAGAGAGATGACTGCTTAAGCAGAGCTGTGAACTCAGCCTAAGGACGGAGACCCAGGAAAGGGGAGTGAGGGAAGGTTCCCTGTCTGGGAAGGACCTGGGGTAGTCCAGTTGGAAGAGACCCAAAGAGAGCAGGTCAGGTTCCTGTGGGAGGGCTTTGTAAGAAGCTGGAAGTTCCCTGGGAGAAGCTGCCAGAGTCCCCTTGGAGGGAGGCAGTGGGGAAAACCTACTGGGAGGAAACTGCATAGGAGAAGCTCTGAAGGGGCTGGGAATAGGGGTTGAAGAGCAGAGAACTTCAGTGGAATTATTAGTTTAGAGATTTATTTGGACCTAAAGTTGGACCTTTGGTTACCCCAGGAGACTGAACTTTCAAGTGACCTGGCTGGAGGCCAGAAGACTCAGACAGAACCAGACCATTGAGAAGCCAAGGAAGTATCCAGCAGGGGGAGCTAGAGGTAAAGTCCCCTGCAACATTGCTCCCTTCCAGGAGAGGGTGCTATCGTGGTAAGAGCAACTGCTTACATACCCCTAAGAAGGAACTGAGAATATGGATCAGTAACTTCACAGTTTTTTGTCTGTGAATTTAATCCAACTCTCCTATAGGGGGGTGATAAGACTTCAAAGGACTCGCTCCCTGTCATCCTAAGATCTTTCCTTACTCCGTCTCCTCCATGACTCTGCTCTATTCAACACAAACTTCCCTATTTGATTTGTTTTCTGCACACCTATTAGCCAACATGAAATGGCACTTTCAGTTTATTGACCCAATCGGCTCAAAGCCCCAAATCACTCACAATGTTTGCTTTGCTCCTTGTAATTTCCTGCAGCTCCTGCCTGGCCATCCGCAAGCTTGGAGATCTTCCTTTGAAACTTCTCTAGATCAGTTTGACACGCCCCAGGACAAACAAAAGGAGCCGAAACACACCAGAAAGAAGGGAAGGGGATTAGAAAAGAGCAACAAGAATGACTAGGGGGCTGAAGAGAGGGTGGTTTAAAAGAACTACAGTGGGTGGTTGGGCAAGAAAGGGTGGTGACAGCCATGGGTGGCTATTTCAAGGGTGTCAGCAGCAGCCTGGATGGAGAGGAATAGTTTAGGGTCATTCAAAGGGAGCTAACTAGGGAGGTTGGGATGCAGCAGAGCAAAGGGAAAACACTGGCTTACTAATAATCAGGGCAACTCTCCATCCAGTGAGTCTCTGTTAATAGAACAGTCTCCCAAGGGAGGTGGCAGAACACCTTCACCTGAAACATTGAAAACCAGGCTAGACAAAGTGCTAGGAACTATGCCAGCAGGACCGATCCTGCCCTGGCTGAGCCAACAGACCACTTCCACTTCTGATAGCTCCCACTCAGACCACCTCAGTGCCACAAACAAGGCCCTTTTGAGCTAGAAGTTCCACGGGGTGGTCTCCCTTTGTTTCTCTCTGGTCCCACAAGTTCTCCCTGCCCCCTGCTGCACATGGTAGCAGCTCATCACTAGGGTCTCTAATCTTGGAGACTAACCTGTTTTCTGCTAATCTAGCCATGCATAATCTGCTGTATTTCCCCTGTCTGCCATGGCAGACATTACAAAAGAACCCCTAAAGTTAATTAAGCAAGCCCTTCCCCCTCATTAAATCATGCAGCCTGTCTACTTACATTAGGCTTTCTGAGGCGTATCTTCACTAGATCCAGGCTCTGTTTACGCCACTCAAGCATCCTTGTACTAGCTGTTCTGTATGCGGGGACACTGGGGCATTTTCAGCCAGGATGCAGACAAAAGAAGACGACCACAGAGCCTCGGTTGCTAATGGAGCGATTTAGTGTGAATAATTAGAGAAGCTTTTGTAGCTAATTGGATCTGAACTGTACTAGATATCCAGTGCAGGAGAACAGTTTGATCCACCCTGTCCTTCCCAAGATGGCCAAACAGACCTTAAAATAAACCATATCCTGCTAGCCCCGTACTCACCTCCCTTCTGTTTAGTCTTTATTTTCCTCCCTCCCTCCTCCAATCAGCCCACTCCCTCGCCATGGCCCAGCTCCTATAAGGACCTGCCATGGCTGCTAAATTAACCTCTTGATGCCCTCAGTCGTCTTTCACAGGTGAACTGTGTCTGCTTGACTGGGGGGTTTCCTGGCTCTCTAGCATTTCCCTTGCTCAGCGACAGCACCGAAGGCACTGTGTGGAGCACAGTGCTCCTCTGACCTGCAGACACCAGCTGCAGACTTTTCTCTTGTGATAAGCTGCTCTTTATTTTCAGCTCTCTTTTCGTACAAGCAGGAAAATGAACTATTAGTAGGGACAGGTCGTGCTTCTCCACCTGCATCCCAGGGAGGGCTGAGATCAGCCGAGGCACCTGCTGGCAGGCCCTAGATATATAATCATGGCCCAGGTGGGAGGCGAGGCTGTAGATGCAGGGTATGCTCACAGGAGGGCTCTTGACTCTGGATCTCACTCCTTCCAGGGGTCTGATCAGAACTAGGGTTTGTCATCGTCTCTACTACAAGGCTCGGAGCAGCTAGCCAAGGCTTTGGCTAGTCTAGCGTGCTGTCTAATGTCTATTCCTCCTTCCCTTTTCTGTTTATATTAATCTTTCACTCAAAGCCTGGGCACTTGACACATTCTTAAAATAAAATGTACATGATAGACAAATTCCTTAGTCACTGGAGTCTGTGTAGCTATGGGGCCCCTGAACCCCACCTGCTATCCAATGGCATTTCCACTCGGTGGCCAGTAATAGTTCTGTTGTTGGCATGTATGACTCTCACCACTGCATAGAAGTGAATATCAGTGAATGACACCGAATCGGTAGCCTCCAGATGCAGGAGAGCTCCCATCCACTGGACACCCCCCCCCCCCTCCAAAAACCCCAGACCAGATGTAAATAGCTGAATGTGCTCTCTGCTTGGGATGGTGCTGGGAAAAGCTGCTTGCCAGGGATGTCAGCTACTAGGACAAGTAGGAAGGCAATGTCAGGAAGAAGGACATGCAGTCACCTGACTTTAGGAAAGGCAAAAATAGACCATCCTGCTGGAAAGTAGGACAAGCCTACCCAGAATAGGACATCTGGTCACCACAGCGGGAGCAGCAACTGAGTATCTCCGAGACAGCTTCTCTGTACACACAGCTATCACTTGGGGTGGGAAGCAATGATGGGAAATGGGGTGGAGAAAAAGCAGCATGAGGCTTTAAAGGTAAAATGTTGTGCTTTTCAAGTTTACTGAAGTGTTGACATCTCTACTGACGTGAATTTTACATCTGCTGCTGGCTCCAAGTTGTTTGTCGGGCAGAAGTGATTTCCTGTGCCCTGCTGCTGCTCTGCACAACTCCATTCAGCACAATCCCCTTTGCACACCTCTGTGTGTCCTGTCCCCTCCTGGTCAATCTTCATCACATGATAAAAATCCTGGATCCTAGAATAAATGTTGTCTAATGGTTAGTTGTAGCAGAGCTAGGCTTAGAGCCTAGCTCTGCCACACAATCACTGTGAGACCTTGGGCAAGTCACTTAACCACTCTGTGCTTCAGTGTCCGCATCAGTAAAATGCAGGTGATGGTACTTCATTGCCTCAGGGGGAGGAGGGAGCATGTGAGACTGAGATTAATGTTTGTAAAGTGTTTTAAGACCCTTTTGCTACAGTGGCCTAGATCCTGAGCTGCTGTAAATCAGTTCAGCTTCACTGTAGTCTATGGAGCCACTGAGTGAAACCAGCTGAAGAGTTGGTTTCAAAGTGTAAAATGTTACGTGCTCACGACATGATTAGAACAGGAACGAATGATTGGTGGTTAGTGCTTCATTCATGTTCAGAAGCACTGCAGTGAACCAGCCGTGGGTTGTACCTTCTTTCTTCTTCAATACACTAGTAAAGTAGCCAGGAGGTTTTATTTAAAATAAACTACCATAGCCACCAGAAGAGCTCAACTAGGATTTGAATCTGGGATCTTTCATCTCCTAAGCACAAATTTTACCCTGCCACTAGCAAAACTCTCGGTAGCTTGTGCTTTGCCTCTCTGTAACTTAGGTCGGCAGGATTCTCTCCAGAACTCCCACAATTGTAGCAAGGGTTAATCTGGCTCCTCTCACACCCAAGCGCCCCATGGCACTCAGTGCTCATCTTATGTGGTCTTTTTTCAAAGGCAAGTGTAAATCAGATCTCTGGTATTAACTCAATATTGCAAAAATGCCCTTATTTTCAAAACCACTGCAAGGGCTTGTCTGCTATCTGAACCCACAGCAACATACCGCTGTCAGGGAAAAGGACCAATTTAATGTTTTTTTCTCCTGTGAAATGGTGGCTATGAATTAAATATCAGGCAACATGAGGAATACTATTATCTACTGTGGAATGTACAGTACATCCACGACCCTGCCTCTTACTCCAAGCCTTCTAAAGAAAAGACACCATCCACGCTGCTCAGTACACTACATTGGGATGGTTAAATGGCAGTGTGACTCCAGAAGTAATACCTTAGGATAGGACTTCATGCATCTTGAATTACAGTGTTACTCTAAACCTACATAATTATGTGAATCCATAATGTACTGTATTACAGTATGGCATTAGCTGACTTTGTATGTACTCGAGAATATGGCACAATGTGACCATAAGCAAGGCGAGACTCGAGAGCTAATATTCCATCAGGAGGAAAGCTGTATTGCTCAGAGCGGCCAGTTGTTTTTAGTGGATAGTGCTTAATCTGAATGTCCCCATATTGTTCATCACACGGGTGTATTTTTAGGGGATTAGATGTGCCAGGTGTCTCTCACTGACGGAGCATCTTACTGAGTGCCTCTCCGACAGTTGGACGAGGATAATGGATAGCTAGTTGGGGCTCAGCTTAATGCAAATAGAGAAGATGCCTATAGGATGGGAAAGCAATGACAGATTATGGGTCAGAGCCTCAACTCGTGTAAACTGACCGAGCTCAAGCACAAGACCGGACAGGGACCAGAATTGCCGTTCCACCAGAAACTTCAAAATTTCCCATGAAATGAAAATTCTAAAAATCTTTCAATTTTGGAACCACCAAAATGTGTTGTTCCGCTAATGGTGAAACTCTGTCCTGTTTTGATTATTTTTGTTTAGACTTCAATGACCTTAAAATATTAAATAGAATATTATACAATATTAATTAATGGAAATATTTAATGTATCTCTTATAGAAGAGTCAAAACAATCTTTATCCAAAAGAAACACTGCACCTTTTCCCAAGAAAAATGTGGTTGAAATTGACACGTTTCTGTAGCAGTTTTCAATTAAGCTTCATTTTTGGAGGGAAAGCTGTTCCCTCAAAAAGTTTTCAACCAGCTCTAGTTGACAGCAGCTGATGACCTGCCCCTATACATCACATGCCTGATTTAAGGGTTTATTATGTCCCCATTTGTTATGCTGGTTCTCAACTAGGGATCTTGTTGGATCCTCACATGCTGCTGGAGCACTTTTCTTCATCTTCTCTTGGCAAGAAGGTCTTGGCTATTTCCTATGGATACAAGGGGCTCAGCACGCTCACCCATGCCTTTGTTACTCGGGGTGCATTACGTTGGGTACACTTTAAGACCACTTGTAAAGTGCAGCCAGCACAGAACGCCTGTCTACAAAGAATGTTTCATATAGGGTATATAGCTGTTACAGTCTTGTTTTCTATGTACTGCACCTTTAAATTTCTTACTATTGGTGCAGCTTGTTCCAAATGAGAGACACATACTGTGCACTTTCATGAAGACTTGACCTTGATTCTGTCTTGCTTTAGATCCCATCTTCATTGCTGGAATTCTTGTTAGGATTTTCCCTGCACAAAGAGTAACTTTACTCTTTTGGTCTGGGTAGAGACACAGCCCTAGTAATACGGAGAAGCTTGTGGCACCCAAAGCTCAGCACTGCAACCAGATTTTAAAAGGCACAGCATGTTTGGATAAAGGCTCCTAAACCCAGGGCCAGTGCTTCCATTTAGGCGACCTAGGTGGTCGCCTAGGGCACCAGGATTTGGGGGGGGCGGCATTTTGCTGCTCTCGGTGGCAATTTGGCGGCGGGGGGTCCTTCCACGCTCCGGGTCTTCGGCGGCAGTTCGGCGGTGGGTCCTTCGCTCACTCCGGGACCCGCCGCCAAAGTGCCCCGAAGCCCCGGAGTGTGGAAGAACCCCCCGCTGCCGACCGGGAGCACGGAAGGACCCCTGCCTAGGGCGCCAAAAACCCTGGCGCCACTCCTGCCTACACCCTGTTTTATATTGCAGAAACAAGAGAATAGAGTAGTGAGCAGTTTGCCAGGCAGTGGCCTGGGGCAGGAAACACAGGAAGAAATGTGCAGGTCCTACAAATTCAGGAACTTTCACTTCCACAGAGCTCTGTGGAAAACTTTCATCTTCCATCTCTCTTCTCTGCAGTGACAAGTCTTCACAGGGTAAGCCACACACTCCTGGCCTGATCTGCAAAAAGCTGTCTACTCCAGCAGCAGCACGGGTGTCAACTCCTACAGCTTTTGCCTCATTCACCTTAATGAAGTGTTAACATCTGGGACTCCTTGGTGACTATTTGGTGCAACACTGCAATGGGCAGTTTTAAAATAACACTGGGCCAACTCTGGATCTCCTGACATATGTGTAAGTGGGGGAATGGTGCCGCTATTGTGGGGAACTTTCCTGGCTTCTGCACTACCCCGGTGAAGTGGGCTAGCGAAAGGATCTGAGTCCTCGCTCCCACTTCCTTTATCCAGAGGCCTCCCTGCCCCCGAGGACGCCCCTTCCACTCTCCTGTCTGGTGGAGTCCTCATAACCCCAACAACACTGGGCCCAGGATTCCTGGGGGGCTCAACCCCCAGCTTTGCTGTGGTCACCTAGGACAGGGGCTAGGGTGTCCCCACTGCATGGTATGCTCTCGGCACTGGACACCTCCCTGACCCACTGATCATTTCATACAATTTAAAGCAAATACAAATTGTTTAACAATTAATTAAAAAAACAAATAAGGAAAAATAGGAAAGGTTAAAGGAAAACACGTCACCCCGTTCTGTGGCAGGGAACATTACAAGCAGTGTCTCTGGACATCAGGGCACTTTACAGTCTGTTTCTTGTAGGTCCCAGGTCTCCTTCTCAGGCCCTGACAGTGCTGCAGGGATGCTGTGGGTTGGACACTTGCTCTGGTGGTGGCCACACACCTCTGGGCTTTGGGTCTGTAGTACCCTTCTTCCCAGTGTCAGCCCCCTGTCGGGTTAAGATTCCCCTCCTGGTCTGGCCTGCAAGGACCCTTGGCTGGGGGTGTCTTTCTGCGCTGGGCCCTTTGCCCAAGGTCCCCCCCTTGGCTGGCCCCAGTTGCTCACCACACCTGGCTCTGTGGCTGCAGCTCTGCTCCCAGCACAGGATCTGCTTCCTGAGCTGCTTTTCTGGCCCCTCTGGCCGGCACAACTCTGCTCCCCAGCTCAGCTTGGGCCCCTGCTTTCCTCTTAGCTCGGCCCCGCTCTGTCTGACCCAGGCAATTCCAGCTCACCCGGACGACGGGACTCTCCTGACTCCCTGATTAGCCTGCCCGCCCCGTCAATCAGGCTCAGAGGCTGAGGCTGACCTGGAGCATTGGCCTCTCCCCAATCTTTTAGTGCTGGGAGCTAGCCAACCAAAACATCCCCACTGAATGTTAGTAAGGGGGCAACAGTCCCCTTACATATGCAAGTAGTTCCATTGATTTCCTGGTGAAGGAAAGCAGAATTTAGCCCCCTGGTTTTCCAGAAGAAGAATGTCTGCAGAGGAACTTTCCCACCACATTGACCTTGGTGGAAAAAGAGACAGATTCTCAGACCACTCCTTGGAATTTCTCCTTCCTCCAGCAATTGACTCTTCTGGTGGATGACCTGGTGCACACTGAAGTCAATGGAGTGTCTTGGAAGGTATGTCGAAACTAGGGTTTCTTTTAAATGTCAGATTAACTAATTGCTAATTAACTTGGGGTAGTTAACACATTTGTAAGGCGAGTGTGCACACTCCCCAAACGCTTGATCCAGGTGACAAAAGTTTGTGCTTTAGGTAGAGAACATTTGTCACCTGGAACAAATTTCACTATAGCCTTGTCATCACGAGAGAAAAAGGTATGTTAACTTGTGCTAGCTAATATGGGGTAACTAATATGAGGTAAAACCCCAGTGAAGGCAAGGCAGAGTGCAGTTCTAACATGAATTAGCAGATCAATGTAAACTCTAAGGCCTGAAGTTCGGTCAATCCAGGTACATTGCTCCCTGAGCAATGTAGCCAAACCCATCTAACCCCCGTGTAGACAGCGCTAGGTCAATGGAAGAGGAGGTGAATTGCCTATGCTGATGATTGAGTATGTAACAAAGAAATCTTTCCTCCCAACTGTTTGTTAGACCTCTGAATTCAATAGGTATTACCACAGACACCAAAGATTTTTTTTTTTTAAACAGTCTGTCTAAGGCCTTGCCTACACAAACATTTTCCCAGTATAAGCTAAGGTATGAATGTAAACTGATAGTTATACTGCTATAACTCTCCATGTAAATGATCTGGTATAAACTGGCTTTTCTTCTGTTTAGTATATGTCACTTGGGAAGGGGTTTAAGATAAATGGAAGAAAAGCCAGTCTTATATTAGAGTTAAGGTTGCCACCCATCTGGATTTTACCCAGACAGTCCAGGCCTTGGCTTCTGTGTCCAGGTGCCATTTAGGGTTGCCAGGTGCCCGGTTTTTGACCAGCAAGTCCAGTCAAAAGGGGGATCTGGCAGTACACCTGACCTGACACCAACAGTCGGGTTACTGCGGGGACAGGGAAGGCATTGAGTCATTAACCCACGCCAGCCCCTGCTCAGCTGGGGCTGCCTCCTACCTGCAGGCAGGCTCCTTGTCAGGATGCAGCAGCTCCCATCCCAGCCCCGGAATGGAGGGAGTCCAGCTAGGGAGGGGAAAGGAGGTGGAGACGATCCAGTGAGTGATGGGGATGGGATGGGGAAGTGAGTAACAGGGGTGGGACCTGGGGAAGAGATGGAGAAGGGGTGGGACCTCAAGGGAAGAGGTGGAGCAGGGATGGGCCTGGGGGAAGGGACTGGGCAGGGTTGGGGCCTCAGGGGTCCAATTACCATAAATTAGAAAGGTGCCAACCCTAACCAGAGTGTCTAAAGGGGAGTTTCAGGGGTGGCAGGTATGTATAATTTTTGGTGGTGCCGAGAACGGGTCCAAGTCCTGCCCCTACCCCACCTGACTTGTAAGCCGATATATATTTTTTAAAATACTGTAAAAATGGATGGAAACAGTAAGCCTTTAAGTGTTTCCCTATATTGCACAATGTGGGGGGATGAGGGCTCTGGCTGGGGGTGCAGGCTCTGGGGTGGGGCTGGGGATGAGGGGTTTGGGGTGTCAGAGGGGCTTTGGGCTAGGGCAGAGGGTTGGGATGTGTGTGTGGGGGTGTTACCAGATTTGCCTGTTACTTTGGGGTATGCTCATTTATTCGGGTTACTCTTCTGGGGGGGCAGCACTTTCAAGCTGCCACCCTCATATGCCCCTGGACTCAGTAGTCTGGGTTGAGCAGCACTTCCAAGCTGCCACCCTCATTTGTCACAGGTTCAGCATGTCCCTATCCCCACTTTCACATCACAGTTATACTGGTAGTAACCCACTTGATGAGCAAACCCCACAGGATTTTGGGGCACTACAGGGATCTTTAGCTTAAGTAAAAGAAGCATTGCTGCAGAGTAAATGAGGAAGCTTAAAAACATAAGAGTAAAGTTCAGAGATAGAGAGAGCGGCAACCAGCTTAACCATAAAAGTTATTTATTGAATAATGGTGATAACTACACAAGGAGAGTCTAAACCATAACAGTTACATTATTAAAGGTTAATACCTGAGGTAGAGAAGAAGAGAGAGAGAAAGGGATCTCACCTACTCCATAGAGCTTGAACTGGTCGGGGTTCCCAGGTGATGGTAGTTCAGGGTCCTGAGTGCTGGAGACAGGTAGAGCCCCTGGCACAATCAGTCAGGAGAATATGGAGTCCCAGTGGAACTGACGCATGGTTTGGATCCAAGCATCAGAACACTTATTTGGGCATAGGTAGGGGTTTTTGTAGAGAAAATACAATGGTTCAAGGGAGAACCCTAGATTTGTTTATGGGTAAACTGATGACTCAAGGGTTTTCTTTAGGCTAGACAATAGGAGCTGATCACTCTTGGCTATGGATGATGTTCCTTCTAGGGAGCTCACACTGCAATTAGGCTGCTTCAATATTTTGGATATCAATCAAGGATTCATTACTAGAATTGGTCTGATAACTGCTGAGCTGGGTGTGTGCAGGCGTAGGTTCATGAACATCTGGAGCAGAGATCTTCCATGATGCAGTGCTTCCCTGCTCTTCTGGTCCCAGAGTTCAGTGCGGTTCTTGTATTGGAATTTCTGTTTTCCATTCTGTATGCTAATGGTGATGTCTCCCTGTCCCATCTTTCATGCAGATGAGGCTAGGGGAGTTGCCTCTTTTCTCCATTCTGTATGCTAATGGAGATGCCTTAATCTTGTCACCCATGTCAGGAGGGGTTTAGGTGTGTCTTCCAACGCCCTTCACTGCTCTCTGCAAATCTTTCCTCTGATCAGATTAGGTTCAAGCAGAGGCTAGTCAAGGGCGGGATGTTTTTCATGAGTCAGACAGACTGGATACTGTGCCTGGTTCCCCAAGAACACAGAGCTGACTGCTATCACGTGAGGGCTGTGGAGTAGATCTGGGGATGAGGGGTTCATGGTAACGGAGGGGGCTCAGGGTGGGGCAGAGTTGGGGTGCAGGGGCATGAGAACTCCGGCTGGGGTGTGGGCTCTGGGGTGGGGTGGGGCGGGGCTGGGAATGAGGAGTTTGGGGTCCAAGCAACACACTCACCCAGCACCGCACGTATGCTCCTAGGGGCTAGGCCCCTCTCAGGTCCAGGAAGCCCCCTCGACTCCCCTCTGGTGGATGTTGGGGGGGGGAGTGGGCTGCCATAACCTGTGACTTCCACCCTTTCTGCTGCCCCTCACTGTAGCCTCACAGGGGATGGGGCTGCCCCTTGCCCAGCATGGGGCAGGAGTGGTGGCTGTGGGTGAGGGGTGGTGCGCAGATCATATGCTTGGACACTCACCCAAGCCCCAGCAGCTGCTCAGGTGAGGTCCAGACTCCAGGGCAGGGGAAGGCTGGGGGAGGGGAGGCTGCCAATCATGTGTGCGCCTCCTCAGGTGCAGCAGCCGCCTCAGCCTGCCGCCGGCGCCACGCCATTCTTGTACTGTAGGCAGCAGTGGCCGGCGGCAGCAAGGGAGAGCAGAGCAGAGCGGCAGGGCAGCCGCCCACTTGAGGCAGGGATGCTCTGGGGCCAGGGGGAGGTGCACGGGGGTGGCAGACAGGGCCAAGGGAGAGACCCGGCTCTGAACATTGGTGGAGCGGGGGTCCTGAGTATTCCTGGAGCCTGGGCACCACAGGCCAATACAACTCACCGCCCCTGGGGAGTTTTACCAGTATAATTATACCTGTCTAACTACTTCAGTATAATTTACAAAACTCTATGTTGATGAAGCCTAAAAACAATCCCTTCCTATTCGTTGTCCATAGAGTTTCCCAGAGTAGCAGGGTAGATTAGATCTGCATTTCTATTTGAAGAAAGAATCAGGAAAAAAAATTGTTTCAGGCTTTCTTTCTGCATAATAATAAAGCAAACAGAGACACACTCTTTGGATTTCTTTTGCTGGTCACCTTTTATAGAGGGTAGCAGGACTACAGGTGTAGTGAAAGTCATAGGCGCCAACTCTGGGGGTGTTCCAAATAGTGGATGCTCAGCACCTACCAGACACCTGTCCATCAGCTGTTTGGCAGTCCCCCCCCCCCCCCCATCAGCTATTCGTCGGGCCAAATCAGCTGCTCGGTGGCAGGCGTGAGGCACTGGTGGGAGAGGGTGGACTGAGGCAGGAAGAGGTGGCGTGAGGGTGGGGCCTTGGGGGAAGGGGCGGGGTGGAGTCTTGGGGCAGACTTGGAGCACCTACCTGGAAAAAAGAAAGTCGGCCCCTGTGCTGAAGGTGACCTCTGGCAGTTTTTAATCAAAGGTGATCATGTTATTTAGCGGGGAGGGAAAGGGGGAAATACCACCACAGCCAAAAGATAAGCTCTCCATATGGAAGCTTCTCCGTGGATCCAGCAACACTCACCCCTGCCCAGCTGCAGGTTTGTGTAGATATATCCTCATTCCAAATAATGGGCCTGATTATCTGTTGCCCAGCATCTTTGTGCAGGGTTACCTGTACTTTGCACTGGGGTAATGGCACTACCAACAGAGCGGGGCATAATTTCTTAGCTGAAATTTTAATGAAAAATGCAGATTCAGGTCAACTGAAACATTTCACGAATTTATGTCGATTTCACCAAACTGTTTTGATTAAAAAAAACCCTACACTTAAAAATTCCAACAAAATTAAAACATTTTGTATTGATGTTTTTTGAAACATTTCACTTTTTTTCAATTCAGAAAATTGCCTTGCATTTCAAAACTTCCTTCAGTTTTACTAAAATAAAACGTTTTTAAACAGTTGGGACAAGCTAAACCTTTGTTCGACTTGAAGTGAAGCTTGGTTTTCATTTTTTACTTTTTGGTTTGCTGATTTTTTGTTTTTGTTTGAATTTTCAAATCCTCAGCCAACTCCCGGATCGGTTAATTATTCACACAGCTCCAACCACCCAACCAGGATGGCGATACTTGGACGTACTGTGCCCTTGCTTTGCACAGCTGTAAATGACCACTCAAGGGGGCCTGATCTAACCCCCAAACACTGGAGAAGCTCAGAGTACCTCCGGTGTGTGCAGATGTGCCTGGCTCTACCTACCTACTTCGACTCTCACGGCGCTAACCCTGCATGGTGGCCTCTCTTTGTCCCTCGTCAGGGGATCAAGCACACGCTCCCAGGTTTCAGTTAGGAACGGACTCTGCTCTTTCCTCCCTGCCCTTCTAAAGGTTTTCGCAGCGGCTTCCCCACATTTCTGCTCTCGTTGCTGGTGCCATTCACTTCTGGAACGCCCTGCCCGGTCTCTGTGACATCCTCACCTGTGTTCCAAGCTCCACCTGGTGCAGGGCATTGTGCCTGATATGATCCAGCCAGCTGCAGTGCTCCCATCTCCCCCTTTCTCGGATGTGGGGACGGGCGATACCTCCTCTTGCCCACTGGGATGTTGCTGACGCATCTCGTTAGCCCACTACCATCTGTTGGGTCTCTGGGCCAGTGAGTCTAGCTGGCCCACAGTACACATTTAGCCAGGCTTAGCGGTGCCTCCTTGGGGGTTCCTACCCATCTCCTGTGGGAGAGGCTGCATCTTCACAGCCCTGGGCAACAGCCTAGCAACAAAGCTAACAATGTATTCGACCCACTGTCCATCTATTGTGGTATCTCTCGTCTGGTCCTGTGTGGCACCTTCCCTCTGCCCCAGTTCCCCTTGGTGCTGGTAAGTCGTGGCTGGCATGGAGCCCATGTTGCAGGAGCCCCACCTGGCACTGATTAAACAGGGAGGGTGTTTTCCCCCAGACTCCTCGCTGCTCCAGAGCCAGGGGGACCCATTCCTTCCCAGTGCCCTTCAGGACTTTGCTCCGGCTCCTCCAGCTGCATCCCAGGCATTTCTGGTTTCCACTGGCTGAGCCAGTGAGGTTCTTGGGCCCCCTCTGGTGCCCAGACCCTGAATGTGCACTGGTACAACAATCAGAGAGCAAGGCTCAGCTGTGCTGTGTGCCCCGCAGAGCAAGCCAGCCTGCTTTGGGGATATTCACCTCTCCCCCTGAGACACAGCATGGGAGACAGAAGGCACTGCCCGTCACTATGCAGCTGTTCTCCTAGTTACCTGAGCTCTCCTCAGAGCAGGGAATCCCCTTGTCTCTGCTACAAGGCCGAGAAACTTGGGGCCTGATTCTCCTCTTGCTTCTACCAGGGTGAAATGGGCTCCCTGTGTTGCCATCAATTGAGTTCTGTGGAGTGGGGTTGGGGGAAGGGGTGAGGCAGGCCCTGCAGTGATGGCACCAGCAAACTAAACAGATGGCAAAGCTTTGGGGGCGGGGATTCAAATGAAATGGTACTGCAGAGGCTGGCACCATCCCGTGCTGCTATCTCTGGTGATATTGGGTGTTTTCTCTTAAAGCCCCAGCTCCTGGAGTCATAGAAATAAGTGAGAATCTCAGCGTTGATTGGAGGGCAATGGGGAACTTCTAGCCCTGGAGATTGCAGAGGAAAGCTGGATAAGATGACGCCTACAGGCTAAGACACCGAAGGGGTGTCAAACAGAACACAAATTCATCATAATATTTTTTTTCCAAATCTTGTGATTTTTAAGCCTCTCCTGATTTTGGGGGCCTGATTCCTGAGTCTGGGGGGCCTGGGTTTTGTGAGGCAGAGGAGAAGGGGCACCTGGAATGGGGTAATGATCACCATGAGAAACTACCGTCTGCCCTGACTGCAAGAGGGCTGGGTGTGTCTCTCTGTGTCATTTTGTTCCTCTCCTCTCTGTGGCTTGCTCTTTTTCCTCTCTATCCTCCAGTCTCAGCGCTGGAGGGTGGCTTAGTCCAGGCCTCTGCAGGACATAAGGTGGAGTAAGACATAGGTTTGGACATGCTGGGGAAGATTGCTCTGGGTTCCTCTTTCTGCGGGGAGCCCCAGTGTGCTAGCCAGCAGAGGTCAGCCTGCGCAGGGAAGGTGCAGATTTGCTGCTGGAGTCGGCTAGCATCAAATTGCTGCCCCCTCTCATCTGTGAGCGAGTCAGAGAGCAGGGGAGGAACAGTGCTGTCCTAAGACCCATTCCCTCCCTCTGCTGATCCTTGCTCTGGGCTGGCGCCTGCTTCAGTCAGACAACACAGAATGCAGGCTTCCATCATGCTGGCTCTCTGGAGCTCACAACACGGTGGAGAATAGAGATAGGCAGGAAAGGAGCAAAGTTTCTGAGGAATTCAGGTGCTGAGGGAGAAGGAAGAAGGGGTTTGAGGAGGCGCAAGCAAACCCGTCCAGCACATCACTTCTCATCGCCAAATGGCAGCGGGAGAGCACAAGGCGGATGAGAGTTTGACAAAACCCCTCCCCACTCAAAATGAGGTCTAGGGCCCTGGAACCCCAATGCTCCAGCCCCCCACCCAGCCAAGGGCTACAGCTGCTTAGCCTCTCCCCACCCAAGAGGAGCCCATGACATACCCCGCTCTGCAGCGCCTCCAAAAGAAGGCCGGTGCCTTGATACAATTTCATCTTCTCCACTCCCCCCCTCACATTGGGGCTCTGAGGGCTAAGGGGGACTATGCAAAGGATTACTGTAAGGCCTGGGCTCCCCTGAAGTCCCACTTAGTTTTATTTGGGGGGTTTCACTAGGCCCAGTGCTGATTCTCTGCACAGGATGAATTTCCACCTACGAGACCAGGAGCGGAGCCCGCTTCCTTAGCCATCTTTCCACAATGTGATCTTACTAAGTTCCCATCTCCTCAGCACCCAAGACAGAAGGGGAGACCCCAGTGAAACCCCAGCTCCTCATCTGGATGACCCCACCAGCAAATCACTGCTATGGGGTTGAGCGTGCATGCAAGTCCCCTGGCCCAGCCTCCCTCTGCCTTGCCTGCTCCATCAATATGGGCACTGAAATGTACAAGCATCAGTGTCTCCCCACCCCCCACAGGGGTCTGATGGAGGCAAGGGAAGGACAAGCGTCTTGTCAATTTTAGTACACGGGCAGCTGGCATGGAAGAGAGGCAGCAGGCAAGCATGCAGGGATGGCAGAGTGGGAATGATCCTGGGAGCTGGTATGTATAGGCATCCCAGGGAAGCCTGGGTAGTGTCAGCAGGCAGGCAGGGACTAGCTCATGTCATATTTCATTGGCGCGAGCCGGGGAGAATGGAACCGGACAATAGTGCCACACGATCCTCCCAGCAACGAGGTACTTAGCATTCTGCACCCTGCCTGTGCCTCCTTCCTGAGACTGGGAAGAGGGGCAGTGTTGGTCCAGCACATGTAGACAGCAGGCAGGGACGTGATTTCCTCTCACTCTCCAGGCAGCGGTTACCCTGTGTCCCCGCGCGCAGCGTGATCGCTGATAGACGAGACATATTCTCAGCATCTACCTTCTGGGCAGGAGCCGTTGCTAGGAGACAGAACCCCGGGGAGTCTGTAGTGCCAGCGTGCTGATCCCATGGCGTCAGCGAGAATGGATGAAACCACTTGATGGCCCCGGGGGAAAGATGCCAACTCCTGAAAGGGCCAGCATGGAAAATGGCCCAGGAGGCTGCGAGACACTGGGTGGAGAACCACTCCTCGGTGCAGAGATCTTGTTTTCTGGGCACCGAGAGTGAGGGGGACGGGGGGAGGGAATGCTGGGAGACAGAGAGAAATTAGGTGAATCTAGAGAGAAGATTTCTTGAAAGGTTAGGCTCAACTGGGAGGGAGAGAGGGGGGTACTCTGAAAGAGGATTGTCCCACTATTCTTTCCCTAAGGCCTGGGGAAAGGTATCTTCCCCACCTTGTCACTGAGGGGACTAAAGGTAACATTGATGTTGCTTGGCAGCTGCTTTCAGGGGAGGCAGGGCTGGCTGTTTGAGGGCCATGTCGACTGGGGAGCAAAGCACAGGGACTGAGAGGCCCAATGCCTTGCTGCCACACCCTATGCAGCAGGTCAGTGACATCACAGCTCTTTGTCTTAGTTTCCCCATCTGTAAAATAGAGCTAATGTCCCCAGCCTCCCGGGTTTAATTCATTTCTCTTTGCCAAGCACTTTGATATACTTGGGTTACAGGGGCTATAGAAAGCCAGCATGGTACCAGTTTTCTTTCATGCTGATTATTTCTACTGGGAACTCAGCAAAAGCAGAACCATCCCTTGAATTTCCAGACTGCTGGGGCCAGTTTGGGTTTTTCTGGGACACAAAGGAAAATGATCCAGTAAGAAAGAGAGTACCAGAGTCCCTCTCTTCCTTGGCTTTCTGGAGCTTCAGCTTCTGGGGGACATCTGGGGAAACCTAATCTGAAATACAACAACTCCAGGGGAGAGTTCTAGTGGCTGGGAGGGTGGAAGGCAAATTAGAGATGAACCTTCACTGTGAAATAGGAATGCAAGGAATAGGGTCTGGTCCTATAGCACAGCCATGCCCGCTCATGCTTTACATGCAGAGGTTCCTATAGATAACACATTTAGGGTGTTGTTATACATACCAAGGCATCACGTTGAGTGAGGTGATGTAACAGCCCATTGCCTGGGGCATCAGCAAGGTTTTGACCCTTCAGCACCACAGCTCAGACCCCTCAAGCTAAAGAAGTAATTCCCTTATCTAGCAGCAGTGTTATCCTCTTGTAGTCACCCATTAGAGCAGGGGTCTCAAACTCCCAGACCGTGGGCCAACTGCGGCCTGCGAGCCTCCCCAGTGTGGCCTGCGGGGCTCCAGCAGTTTTGGGGCCAGGTCTCTCCCTTGGCCCCACCTGCTGCCCCCGGGCACTCCCCCCACAGGGGCCCCGGCAGCGCAGTGGAGCTGAGTGGCATCTGCCTGCTCGCTCTAGTGGCTGCCAGCCCCTCCCTGTGGCTCAGGGGTGGGACGGGGCTGTGCCTCCATGCGCTGCCCCCACCCCAAGCGCTCCTGCAGCCAATGGGACGCTGCGGGGGTGGTGCCTGGGGGGCAGAAGCACGTGGCAGCCCCCCAGTCCACCCCGCCTTGGAGCCCCAGGTTAGTGCCGCACCATCGACAGCCTCCCAGAGCCTGCACCCCAACCCCCTCCCCACAAACCCCCTCCTGCCCCCAAACTCCCTCCCAGAGCCTGTGCCCCATCCCCACACACCCCCAGCCCCCAAACTCCCTCCGAGGGCCTGCATCCCCTTTCCACACACCCCCTCCCCCAAATTTCCTCCCAGAGCCTTCACCCCATCCCCACATACTCCCAGCCCCCAAACTCCCTCCAAGAGCCTGCACCTCCTCCCGACACACACACCAGCCTCCAAACTCCATCCCAGAGCCTGCATCCCAGACTCTCTCCCCCACCCAAACTCCCTCCCAAAGCCCAACCTCTCACCCCTTCTGCACCCAAACTCCCTCCCAGAGCCTGCACCCCAATCCCCTACCCCAGACCTCCTCCCCCACCCAAACTCCATCCCAGAGCCTTAGGCAGGTGGGGGGTGGAGTTTTTGGGGGGCAGGTTCTGGGTGGCATGAGTGACATTGGCCCACTGGGAGGATTTGAGGACTGGCACTGGCCCTAAGGTAAATTGAGTTTCAGACCTCTGCATTAGAGGGAGATGTGATGCAGATTCCACCAGTATGTTCCAGTCAAACTAGAGTTCTGGGACACCTCATTTGCAAAAAGATGTCAACAAATTAGGGGGAAGATACAGAGCAGGAGGACCAAAGGGAACAAGCGACTGACTCATAAACAGGGCAGGGGGGAATAATGAATTTTTCCGGTCAGTGACCAAACTGAAAAATCAAAAATCATTATCCTTTCAGCTTGGACTGAAATGACAAGTTTTGGTTTTTCTTACCAAAATGAAAAAAATAATTTGAGGTCAATTAAACAGCTTGTTGGACCCAAAACGTTTTGTTTTGGATTTGGGTGACTTTTACCCCTTTTTTCTTAGTAGTTAAATTAAATTTCATAACAAAACAACATTTAAAAAAAAAAGTCTAAGCCAAACATTTAGATGTTTGGGGAATCTGCCCTATCCCCCGCCACCCCATTTTTATTCAGCCTAAACTTTTTTTCGAATTTGCAACTGGTTCCCGGTGACATGAAACTGCATTTTTTGGTGAATAGACTACAGTAAAACCTGCCAAGAATGACTGTATGGGGAAGGGGTCAGCATCTCTAAAGTCACCGTCCTCCCATTGAGGTGTGTCCTATTGAGGTGTCTAAATATGTGCTTCAGAGCCTAACTTTAAGTCTCCTGTGAAGGTGACTCACTGCCAAAGCACTCCCTTGTGGCCAGGTGTGGTGTGGTGGCTCTCTCCCCATCAGGTGCTCTACACCAATGGTCATTCTGGTGTTGGAGTGGGCTCTCCTCCTGTAACTCGGCCCTCTGGCCTGGTCATGATTTAGTCCACCCCCTTCTGAGGTAACAGATGGTCCAACCACAAACAGTCCAGATGTCTTCACACAAGATCTTCGGCCTCCACTCTTGGCCCTCTGTTCCTCACGCTCTTCTCTGGGGACTTTCCACTCTCTTTATCAGGGGCCAGGACTCTCAGGACTTTCCCCGGGATCCATTAACAAAACCCCAAACTTACAGTATATGAACTCCAAACAACTTCTGCCCTCCTGGGGCTTGACTGCTTCTCCTTCTCTACTGCTCTGTTCCTCCTCTGAGCACCTCCCACATCTCTCTCCCTGGTAGTCCAAAGTCTGCCCTTTTAACGGGAGGACCACAGGAGCCAGTCTACTTCCAGTGGCTCCTTTATTCCTCCCCTGGCCTCTTGCCAGACTTCCCTAGTCAGGAAAGGAGCCAATTCTCTCCCTGGGCTTTCTCCTCCACAATGCAAGCTGTCTCACAATAGGAGACACCAACTTAAGAAAACCAACCCAGCCCTAAGCCTGCCTCTTGTCACCAGGGAAGGACAAGAGAGAGAATTGTGGTTGTTCTGGCTTGTCGTGGCATTGTAGTTCCTTCCTGTGTTGCCCCCCTGCTGACAGTTGCTCCAGTCACCCAGTGGTCCAGCTCTTCTCACAATGCAACTCTCCAGCCAGGTCACACCGTTGTCCCCACCCCTTCTGGGGTAACAGAAAGTCCAACGGGAGGAAAGGCCAATCCCTCTGTCTGGTGGCACCCTCAGTTCTGGGCAGAGATCTGTACAACTTTTCTCAGAGGTTCCAATCTCCTTATTCCTGTCTCAGGGGCTACATGCCAGCTTTCTAGTGGCTGGCAGGGGAACCTCCACCCCCCACACACTGGGGTCCTGTTACACCCATTATGTCATAGGGTGGCTGTGGTCCCCAGTCAGGCCCTCCCAGTGAAAACTGTGGCCATGTTCTGCTGACTATAGAGTGCAGACCTCAGAGCTCATTCCTGCTCTGATGTTGCTGGATTGGCAGCAGGGGTGGATTTCCCTGTATGTGTCTTTCAGATACCGGATTCCCTACCCAGAGAGGGGCAGGCCCCAGGGAAGGAACCACAGGGGCACACCAATTTCATTCTGCCCCTACCCAGTAGTGGCCATTAAAACCAAAAAGACCACTCTCATGCTTACATGCTTTGCCAGATCGGGTCCTATGTCATGATCTCAGGGGAGTCATGGGATTAATAGCTGAATGCCTGCTTGTAATATTTCAAAGGGATTTGAGAAGGTCCTGCAGACTCTACATATTACATGGCAGATGCTGAGAAGAGGGAGCGATTGATTCTCCCCTTCTCCATGCTACCACTAGCTCTGGTGGTCATGTCTGTCTGTCTGTAGGGACATCTGTCCCATATAGATAGGGGGACCAGATAGCAAGTGTGAAAAATCTGGACAGGTGGCGAGGGTTAATAGGCACCTATATACAACAAAGCCCTGAATATCGGGATGGTCCCTATAAAATCAGGACATCTGGTCACCCTACATATAGAGCTAGTCTGTCCCTGTTATTCACTGCCAGCACTCATCTCTCTCTGTTTCCATTATGACATGGCCTTTGTTTGAACTTACACATAAATTCCCCATGTCCCATTTCCTTACATAGATGTACATGAACATACAGGATCCTTAGAAGCACAGTCGGTCTTCCCAGAAATACACCCCAATCTATTGACTTACATCGAGAGAGAGAGAATCTAATGCCATGTAATATATTAATGTTTATTATTTAGATTTCAATAGCACCCACAATGAGCACTTTCCAAACACAGAGGAAGACACAGTCTCTGCCCTAGAGGCCATACTGTCTAAAGAACAAAGACAGGCAATTGGAGGGGGGAGTCACAAAGCGACTGGGGGGAAGGAAAGGGGTATGGCTTGTTAATCCCATGGACAGTCTCCAGTCCCCATCGCCATCCTCAATCTCCAGTTCAACCCCATCCTCCTCTCCCCTTGCCAGTTTGCAGATTAAACTCCACTGCCCTTGTACCCCCCCCTCCCCCGGCCCTGCACCGAGTGCCCTCCCTTCATATAGATGAGCGGCTCAGGCAGAAGATAAATAAATGGAATAGATAAGATGGGGACTTAGCTTGAGTCTTGCAGGCGCCATGGAGGAGGCTGATCTTCATGAGGGATTTAAACAAGGATTTGCATTTAAATATCTCCCTCTCATTACAGTATGTCAGATCTGAACTAATTTCCTTTCCCGGTACAGCCTCTCTGGCTCTGTGATGCCCCCTGCCCTCGACTCCGTGCACCTGATTGTGGCATGGCTGGCTGTGGCTGTGTCTTCAGGGACAGCAGTGTACAGCAATGGAGGGAAGATGTGTCAGCACCGTTAGGACGGAGGCCCTGCTGTCACAGTGCTTCCAATGCGCCATGTGTGAAGGAAGCTAACTCCTCTCCAGCCTTATTAAAAAGTCACTACTGAACAATCTGGGGCTTTTGAGTTCTCTTTCCTGCTCTCATGCTGGACTGGCCATGAATGCAGGGACCATCCACATTGGGTCTTTCCCCTGGTTTCCCAACCAACATCCCAAAGTGGGCACATGTTTTTAATCAAGGCTATGCCATTCTTGGCTGGAGCTGTTAAGTGGAGACTCTTTATGTGTCTCCAGGAGCAGGGCAGTCGGCTTAGTACTCCTAAGGAGCAGTAGGTATGCTCTGTGGAGCAAAGGCCATTCCAAGGAGGAACCACACCCCATGGAGGTGCATATGACCTCCCATTGAGTTATGGCATAGGGAGCACTGCACCAAGTAGAGCTCCCTGGCTTTGTGTTAGGATACTCAACTGGGCCTATTGTCTTTGGCTGGGATTTTCAAAGACATCTGTGGGACTTGGGTACCCACCTCCATGGGATGTGAGTGCTCAGCTCCCCCGGGCTCCTTTGGAAATCCAACCCTTAGGCGCAGGCATTCAGTATTCATTATTATGATCCAGATAATTTGCATCCAAGAGCTTTAAAAGAGCTGCCCATGGTGCTCATTGGACCATTCATGTTGATTTTCAATACGTCTTGGGGCTCTGGAGAAGCTCCAGAAGACTAGAAGAAAGCTAATGTTGTGCCAATTTTTAAAAAGGGTAATTATAGACCTGTCATTCTGACATTGATCCTGGGAAAAATAATGGATCAGCTGATACGGGACTAGATTAATAAAGTATTAAAGCAGGCTAATGTAATTAATGCAAATCAACATGGGTTTATGAAAATAGATCTTGTCGAACTAACTTGTCTTTTTTTATGAGATTACAAGTTTTGATTGGTAAAGGCAATAGTGTAGTTGTAATAGACTTCTATAAGGCATTTGACTTGATACTGCACCACACTTTGATTAAAACACTAGAATGATATAAAATTAACAGGGCACACATTAAATGGATTAAAAGCTGGCTAACGGATAGATCTCAAAATGGAACTGTAAACAGTGAATCATCATTGAGTGGATGTGTTTCTAGTGTGATCCCACAGGGATCAGTTCTTGGCCTTAAGCTATTTAACATTTTTATTAATGACCTGGAAAAAATATAAATTCATCACTGATAAAGTTTGCAGGTGACACAAAAATGGGGGAGTGGAAAATAATGAATAGGCCAGGCCACTGGTTCAGAGCAATCTGGATCGCTTTGTAAACTGGTCACAAGCAAAGAATATGTATTTTAATACAGCTAAATGTCAGTGTATACATCTAGGGACAACAAATGTAGGTCATACTTACAGAACGAGGGACTCTATCCTGGGAAGGAGTGATTCTGAAAAAATGTAGGTGTGGGGATGGATAATCAGCTGAATGTGTGCTCCCAGTGTGACACTGTGGCCACTGTGCAGGGGACTAGACTAGAAGACCTCTTGAGGTACCTTCCAGTCCCACAATTCTATGATTCTATGAAAAGGGCTAATGTGATCCTTGGATCCATAAACAGAGGAATCTTACGTCTCAGTAGAGAAGTTATTGTACCTCTGTATTTGGAACTGCTGTGACCACTGCTGGAATCCTGTGTCCAGTTCTGGTGCCCACAGTTCTAGTAGGATGTTGATAAATTGGAGAGGGTTCAGAGAAGAGCCATGAGAATGATTAGTGGATTAGAAAACCTGCCTTACGATGTCAGACTTGAGGAACTTAATCTATTTAGCTTAACAAAGAAAAGGTTAAGGGGTGACTTGTACTTATGTAAGTGCTTATGTGGGGAACAAATATTTAATAATGGGCTCGTCAATCAAGCAGAGAAAGGTCTAACATGATCCAATGGCTGGAAGTTGAAGCTAGACAGATTCAGGCTGGAAATAGGCATACATTGTTAACTGGAAGGGTAATTAACCATTGGACAATTTACCAACAGTCAAGGTGGATTCTCCATCACTGGCAGTTTTTAAATCAAGATTGGGTGTTTTTGTAGAAGCAATTCTCTAGAGATTATTTGGGGGTAGTTCCCTGGCCTGTGCTATGCAGGGGGTCAGACTAGCTGGTCACAATGGTCCTTTCTGGCCTTGGAATCTATGAATCATTGAGAGGGGAAAAGAGGAGCAGATAGCTGAGTTCCTCCCTCCCTGTGCAAGCAACAGTAAATCACAGAAGAGTGAATTAGGTTACTCAGGGGGGCCAGTTGGAGGAGGGGACATCCAAAGTCCATCCCCCTCATTGCTTAAGGGAGAACAACAGAACACGGTGGTTGGGTACTCTACTGATGTCACTTTGTTCTGTGACAGGCCCTCAAAGGGACCAGCACTGTGTTGTGCTTTCTCAGGCTGATCGCAATAGCAGGTTGGCAGTGGGTGAGGAGGGCTGGTGTGTGCGTCCTGAGAACAGGCTTATTAATAGTACATGGGAGAATTAACTAGCAAATCTGTAGCAATCTCTCAAACACTCGGATAGCTATTTACCTGTCCTGGAAGTGTGTTCCCACCTGATGCTTATTATTTATTTATTGTGTGTATTCACATCAGGGAAGATGGAATTTGGATAGGCGTCCTCAAGGATCTCAAAATGTAATTGTCAAAAGAGGTAGAATGGGACTCCTCAGCTGGGGGGGAGAGAAGGGTGTTTGTAGTGGGGTCCTGCTGTGATCGCCCAACGCTAGTCAACATTTTTTACCAGTGATCTAGAAGAAAATATTAAGTCTTTGCTGCTCAAGTTTGCAGGTGACAAAGGCTGGTGGAATGATAAATAATGCTGAGGAGAAGCCATTGACACAGAGTGATCTGCCCCACTCAATAAGTTGGGTGCAATGAAATGTGATTTATAATGTAGTGTAGCTCCAGGCATGGCATTATATGCAAATTACAGTACTGCCAAACCCAAGTGTTCAGAAATCTGGAGCTAGCCTCCCAAATTTCATGAGTGATTTAAAAATCACTACATTTTACAAAATAACGGTGTGTGGGATCTTTCTATTTGCCTTCTGGTTTTTGAGCCTTTAGGGGTCACGTATTCAGGCTTTTCTCCAGAAATATGAGTGCCAGAAACTTGCTTTGTTTTTTTAAATGCAAACTGAGAATGTCACATAATCTCTGGACTCCAGGAGCTGAGGCTTTAAGAAAAACAACAACCAGCATGAAAGTCAGCAACACTGAAATTATGTAATTGCAGAGAGCGCAACTATTTAATAGGGGGGGGGGTTAATAACCGTTGAAACAAATTACCAAGGGAAGGGGTTTTCTCTCCATCACTCATCAGTATGCTCTAGTTTGGTCAGAGTGATTGCGTTAAATGCAGCAGGGATCATTGGGTAAAGCTGTATGCACCAGGTCAGTGGTTATTAACCTGCGGCCCAATCAGCACACAGCTGCGGCACATGTGACATCCTCAGGACCATACAGGTAGTATATATATTGTGTGGCTGCAGTCCACGTAACACATAGGGAGCTGTATATATGGTCCACAATGGTAAATAGTCTAGTCCAGTTGTTCTCAACCTATCATCAAGATTCCTTCTAGCCTTAAAATCCATGAATCTGGAACAGCCTCCAAAGAGAGCAGTGGGGGCAAAAAACCTGACTGGTTTCAAGACTGAGCTTGATAAGTTTATGGAGGGGGGACATGATGAGACTGACTATAATGGCATATGGCCCATTCATGAATGCTATTAGCAAATATCTCCAGTGGCTGGAGATAAGACAGGAGAAGGGGAGGGCTCTGAGCTCCTACAGAAAATTATTTCTCAAGTGTCTGGCTGGCGGGTCTTGTCCACATCTGATTGCCATATATGGGATCAGGAAGGAATTTTCCCCCAGGTCAGATTGGCAGATACCCTGTGGGAGGGGGTTCGGCTTCCTCTGTGGTGTAGGGTACGGGTCACTTCCTAGTTTGAACTAAAGTAAATAGTGGATTCTCCGTAACTTGAAATCTATAAATCAATATTTGAGGACTTCAGTAACTCAGCTATAGGGTTATGGGCTTATTACAGGAGAGAGTGAGTGAGGTTTTGTGACCAGTGGTTCTCAACCTGCGGTCCAGTCACTGCAGCCCATGTGACATCCTCAGGGTTTGCGGCCCACAATGGTAAATAGGTTGAGAACCACTGGACTAGATGATCATGATGGTCCCATCTGGCCTTAAGGTCTGAGTCTACAATCCATATTTTCTGGAATTTTTGATGTCACCAGCAGCTCATCTTGAAAAGCTGGAGCAAGGAATGCATGTGAGAGACTTGATTTTCCTGTCTCCACTGCACAGTTGCATGTCAAAGTCTGACACCCTGTGGAATAGAGCAGTACTGTAATGACTACAAGTGGAAAATCCTCAGCTCTTCGGCACTGCCTTTGTTTCTGAACTGAGCTCTGTGTTCTAATGTAGTTGTTCATTGTTTCCTTTGCAGAGACATTCACAATGAACAGTCATTTGCTCATCACCTGGTTTTGGGGTAATGTCCTTCTCTGGCATTTTACTGAATTTTGCAGAAATCGGTTTTTTCAGGCTTTCTTCCCCTTGCCTCCCATGCGGATAAATTGGAAATAATCCCCAAATCAGAGCAAACTGTAGCAGGACGTGTGCTGGTTTGAACTGGGCTTTGGGAACACTGTTCTGTATGAATAACTTGACTAGCTTAATCTTAATAGCCTATCTTTTGTGCATATAAAATTTTGGCCAGGGAACGTCACTTACTGGATAATTTGCCTCAGTATAAATCTAGAATCTCCATTGAAGTCAATGAAGCTGCTCCGGATTTATGTGTGTGTAAATGAAAGCACCACCTGCCTTGTGGTCTCCTGTTCTGAATATATTGCTTGTAAGAATAATATCTAGCTCCCTTTTCATCAGATCTCAAAGCACTTAACTCTATCTAGAGTGTGAATTTCCAACCACTGAGTCACTGACAAGGCCAGCTTCTTGGATGCAGTCAGGTTCTTGGATGCAGTCAGGTTCTTGGATGCAGCACCTTTATGGCCAACCATGGGCTCAGTTCTTGGTTGTGTTAAGAAAGCAATGGGGAAAGAGATTCCACTTCCCTGATCCTGGGGCCACCAAGCGCTGGAGCAGCTCCCAGCACAAGCTTAAGGACTTCTCCAAGGTACACCATCTACAGTGGTCCTATATGACAAGTTTCAGAGTAACAGCCGTGTTAGTCTGTATCCGCAAAAAGAAGAACAGGAGTACTTGTGGCACCTTAGAGACTAACAAATAGCTGAAGACTATAGCCGGAGAGGAGATTAAAGATAATCTAGGCATGGCGCAATATCTCAATGAATATTTTGCATCGGTGCTTAATGAGGCCAATGAAGGTATTAGGGATACTAGCACCGTTACAGAGGGGCATACGGGATGGGGGATTACCGCATCCGAGGTAGAAACAAAACTAGAACGCCTTAATGGGACTAAGTCGGGTGGACCGGACGATCTTCATCCGAGAATATTGAAGGAATTGGCGCGGGAAATAGCAGGCCCATTAGCGACTATATTTAATGAATCTGTAAACTCGGGGGTAGTCCCGTTAGACTGGAGAATAGCCAATGTGGTTCCTATTTTCAAGAAAGGGAAAAAAAGTGACCCGGGTAACTATAGGCCTGTTAGTTTAACATCAGTAGTGTGCAAGGTGCTGGAGAAGATTCTGAAAGAGAAACTAGTTGAGGACCTTGAAGTTAATGGCAAATGCGATAAATTACAGCATGGTTTTACGAAGGGCAGATCGTGCCAAACGAATCTGATCTCCTTCTTTGAGAAAGTAACGGACTTATTAGATAAGGGAAATGCGGTGGACCTAATTTACCTGGATTTCAGTAAAGCGTTTGATACAGTACCCCATGAGGAACTATTGGTTAAAATGAAAAACATGGGGATCGATATGAAAATCCAGAGGTGGATAGGGAATTGGTTAATGGGGAGAATGCAGCGGGTCGTATTAAAGGGTGAATTGTCGGGTTGGAGGGAGGTTACTAGTGGAGTGCCTCAAGGTTCGGTTTTGGGACCCATCTTATTTAATCTATTTATAACTGACCTCGGGACAGATTGCAAGAGTGGGCTGATAAAGTTTGCGGATGATACGAAGGTGGGAGGAGTTGCAAACTCGGAGGAGGATAGGGATACTCTGCAGGGAGACTTGAATGAGCTTGTGAATTGGAGTATTAGAAATAGGATGAAATTTAATAGTAAAAAGTGTAAGGTTATGCACTTGGGGACGAATAATAACAATTTTAGTTACATGATGGGGACGCATTGGTTAGAAGTAACGGAAGAGGAGAAGGACCTAGGGGTCCTTGTGGACCGCAGGATGACTATGAGTCGGCAATGTGACGTGGCGGTGAAAAAAGCCAATGCGGTCTTGGGATGTATTAGGCGAGGTATATCTAGTAGAGATAGGGAGGTCCTGCTTCCGTTGTATAAGGCGCTGGTGAGACCTCATTTGGAGTACTGTGTGCAGTTCTGGTCTCCAATGTTTAAAAAAGATGAACTCAAACTGGAACGGGTGCAGAGAAGGGCGACTAAGATGATCAGAGGAATGGAAAACCTGTCGTATGAAAAGAGATTAGAGGAGCTTGGGTTGTTTAGTCTGACAAAGCGAAGGCTGAGGGGGGATATGATTGCTATCTTTAAATATATCAGAGGGGTTAATACAAGGGAGGGAGAGGAATTATTCCAGTTTAGTACTAGTGTGGACACGAGAACGAATGGATACAAACTGGCCGGGGGGAAGTTTAGGCTAGAAATTAGACGAAGGTTTCTGACCGTCAGAGGGGTGAAATATTGGAACGGCCTTCCGAGGGAAACGGTGGGGGCGACGGACCTGTCTGGTTTTAAGATTAAGTTGGATAAGTTTATGGAGGGAATGGTTTAATGATAAAACATAGTAGCCAAGGAAAACCAAGCAATGGTACATGAACAACATAATGGCCAACAAGGGTCAGGCTAGAGACTCTTGCCTATATGCTCGGGGTATTACTGATCGCCATATTTGGGGTCGGGAAGGAATTTTCCTCCAGGGTAGATTGGCTGAGCCTCTGGAGGTTTTTCGCCTTCCTCCGCAGCATGGGGCAGGGATCACTAGCAGGAGGGTCTCAGCCGATTGAAGTCACTAAAACACAGGACTGGGGACTTCAACGGTAGAGTACAGGGAAGGGTCTTGCGGCCTGCAGCATGCAGGGGGTCAGACCAGATGATCATAATGGTCCCTTCTGACCTTAATGTCTATGAGTCTATGAGTCTATAAATTTATTAGAGCATAAGCTTTCGTGGACTACAGCCCACTTCTTCGGATGCATATAGAATGGAACATATAATGAGGAGATATATATACACACATACAGAGAGCATAAACAGGTGGGAGTTGTCTTACCAACTCTGAGAGGCCAATTAATTAAGAGAAAAAAAACTTTTGAAGTGATAATCAAGCTAGCCGAGTACAGACAGTGTGATAAGAAGTGTGAGAGTACTTACAAGGGGAGATAGAGTCAACGTTTGTAATGGCTCAGCCATTCCCAGTCCTTATTCAAACCGGAGTTGATTGTGTCTAGTTTGCATATCAATTCTAGCTCTGCAGTCTCTCTTTGGAGTCTGTTTTTGAAGTTTTTCTGTTGTAATATAGCCACCCGCAGGTCTGTCACTGAATGACCAGACAGGTTAAAGTGTTCTCCCACTGGTTTTTGAGTATTTTGATTCCTGATGTCAGATTTGTGTCCATTAATTCTTTTGCGTAGAGACTGTCCGGTTTGGCCAATGTACATGGCAGAGGGGCATTGCTGGCACATGATGGCATATATCACATTGGTAGATGTGCAGGTGAACGAGCCCCTGATGGTATGGCTGATGTGATTAGGTCCTATGATGATGTCACTTGAATAGATATGTGGACAGAGTTGGCATCGGGGTTTGTTACAAGGATAGGTTCCTGGGTTAGTGGTTTTGTTCAGTGATGTGTGGTTGCTGGTGAGTATTTGCTTTAGGTTGGGGGGTTGTCTGTAAGCGAGGACAGGTCTGTCTCCCAAGATCTGTGAGAGTAAAGGATCATCTTTCAGGATAGGTTGTAGATCTCTGATGATGCGCTGGAGAGGTTTTAGTTGGGGGCTGAAGGTGACAGCTAGTGGTGTTCTGTTATTTTCTTTGTTGGGCCTGTCTTGTAGGAGGTGACTTCTGGGTACTCGTCTGGCTCTGTCAATCTGTTTTTTCACTTCAGCAGGTGGGTATTGTAGTTTTAAGAATGCTTGATAGAGATCTTGTAGGTGCTTGTCTCTATCTGAGGGATTGGAGCAAATGCGGTTATATCTTAGAGCTTGGCTGTAGACAATGGATCGTGTGGTGTGTCCTGGATGGAAGCTGGAGGCATGTAGGTAAGTGTAGCGGTGGTCCTATAGGCATTGACCTCAGTTCTCTCTGAGTGCCCCCTATACACAGCTGACCTTGATAGACTCTGCCACCCAAAGATTCCTCTGCACTGGGGGGAGCCCTCGTCTGCCCCTTTAGGGTAGCTTTCTTACTGCTGAGACAATATGAAGCAGGCAGAGCAGGGATCAAGGGTCTGACCCCGTAGGTGGAGCTTGGCTGTGGAGCTGGTGTATCCTGCCTGGCTGTGCAGCTGGTTTGAAAAATGCTGAATTTTGAATTAAAAAAAATATGTATTATATACATTTCCCCATTTTTCACCCCGCTGTAGCCAGGAGGCTTCCCTGTGTGGAGGGCGACAGAGCTGGGGTAAGGGCATTCTTCCATGCCCTCACTTCCTGCCGTGGCACGGCTGGAGCAAAGGAGATCTAGCCAGAGCTGCTAGATCTGTGTGGATGTTGCTCAGCCAGGCTTGTTGTGACCTGCTTAGATGAGTCCCAAACTGGCTGCCAAACCGTGGATTCACTTGCAGTGTGGACAGGGCCTAACATGCAATGGTGACATTACTGGCTATAAACCACGGTTACAAGTTGTGCCCAATTCTCCCTTGCCATGCACCTCCTCGAAACACTATCCCATGAAGCATGAAGAGCGCCACCTACAGGCTGGGAGTCTTAAAATTCTACCTGCCCAGAAGGGTGGATCCCACTGAATAAGACTGAGTTCCTGTGAGAAGGATGCTTCATTCCAGTAGGACAAGGTGCAATGTTGCAACGGCAGAGCTGCAGTGATCCTTGACCCCATTTCCGGCAGCCTGTGATGCTGCTTTAGAATTCTTTTCATCCAAATACTGCCCAAACCTCCACTGCTTAGCTTGTGCTGCCTGACAAGATCCTAGCCCCAGGTGCTATACCTGCAGGACGTACACATTCAAATTGCAAACAGTGCTTCTGTGGGCATCATAAAAGCCATACATCTCTGACAGAGCATTTGAAGTGGGGCTTAATAAGTCTGTCTCTAAAGTTACCTTCCTTCCAGGAAGCATGCAGTCAACAGCACTTTGATGGTTTTTGGCAAGTGGCAGAGAGAAACTGTGCTATTCTTGTAATCTCTTCTCCTCCGCCTTGACATGCTTTAAATGTAAATGGGACCATTTACCCATTTTTGTGTCCAGACAGTCAGTCTGTCAGCACTTTAGTGTATGAATTTATCTTCCAAATTAAATGAGTAAATGGTGCAAACGTACTGGTATGCAGTTGTATGCTCTCAGGGCTGGATTCTCAGCTCACCGCAGGAATCAATGGAACTACATCAGTCTCTGCAGAGAATCAAGCCTATATTAGGCAGGGTAGGTGGTCCCCATGGAAAGCCTGAGTAACCACCATCCTGTGGCTCTTTATACAGACCTGATGGAGTAAAGAACCTGTGAGGCTGGCAGATATGACCACCCCAGGGAATTCCCCTCACTCCAAAGTGTGTAGGGGGCTCTCTGGATGATGTAAACCTGGCATGATGGCTCCATGCTGTCTTTCCTTGTAGCCCCCAGCATGAAGAGATTAGAGATAGGGGCATGGCCATGGAGAACAGGGTGTGGCCACAGGTAGCCAAATGTAAGTTAGAGCTGCCCTGAGGTTGCCCTAACTTATGCTTGGTGAAGTGGGGGTTGTGAAGCCACCTTTGCTGCCCTGCACCTCCTGTGCCAAGCATAGTATGGTCGGCGCTGCAGCCAACCCCGGTGAGTAGCTGGTGCAGACGACATGCAAGGCTGCTCTGTGCTGTTGCATCGCCCAAGTCCCAAGGGAGTAAGAACCCTCCTTGCCCCATACTGGGGCTCCCTGGGCCTTGGGCTCCTCCCCCACTTCTTCCAGGTGGGCAGGCAATGGACAAGCAGTGTCTGCACTGCCCCATTGCGCAGGGCAGTGCTAATGTCCCCATCACTGGAGTCCTTACAATTAATTGTTCGAGAGTAACTAACACAGACCCATACCTGCCACTCTCTGCCAGCTAGTCTGGTTTGAGCCATCACCCACTGTGCCAAGACACCAAATGGCTGGTCTGTGGGGGCTGAGGCTGTAATCAGGTGGTTCTAAGGGCAGGCAGTTTGTTTCTCGGCTTTAGGTAAGAACTGGTTCTGATTTTCCTGGAAGCACTTAGCTCTTGAAGGACAAGTGTTCTCGGAAGGCATTGCCTGGCTGCTTCACACTCCCCCCCCACACACACCCTCCTGGCAGTCCCTGCGGCAGCCAGCCACTCACCCAGAGGAGCCTCTTCTCCCGGCCACCAGTGTCAGAGGCTGAGACTATGGGGGGTGGGAAGGTGCATTCCAGAGCCACAGTTCTTGGCTGGAGAGGGTGAGGGTGGCGGAGGCCATGGTATGAAATAGGACAGACATTTTATAATGGTGGGGAGGAGCGGGTGGGGTTACCATACATCTGGGTTTTCCAGGATGTGACCTCTTTTCTGATCCTCCATCGGGTGGATTTTTCAAATAAGCGGAAATGTCCAGGATTTCTGTGGAGCAGACGTTGCTGCAGCTCAGAAAGAGCCATGTCCACGCCCTGATGGGTCCCTCTGCTGCAGCCACAGCTTCGGGATCCTGTCTACCGCGGCCCGGCCTGCCAGGTAAGCGAAGCCGCCAAGCGACTCTTGGCCAGGCCACTTGCCCCACTGCAGGGCCTCAGAGTCCAGCCAGGATGGGTGACAGGTCTACAAGGTCCTTAGGGGGTGGGCGGGCCTGGATCCCCCCGACTTGCCACTGGAGGAGTGACTGGACAATTGGACTGCAGTACTAAACCCTGGAAAGGGGGAGCATAGATGGTGACACGGCTGAGGGCTGTGTCGTGAAGAGGGCGCCGCGGTCCCAGGAGTGATGCGGGTCAGAGAGCAGACATGATGGCAGGTGAGGCACCATCAAGAAGGATGTATTGACCTGCGGAACTAATCCCCAAGATGGCCATCCGGAGGTGCCAAAGTGGTGAGTGGAGCCCAATCACACCCTCACTCTGTGTAACCATGAATATGCATAGTCTGAGAGAGAAGGGGGAAAAAACCCTGTTAAAAGGGACGAAGGTTCGAAATGATGACTATCCAGAAAAAGGGCCGGCATCAAAGCAGGCGCTGTCCATAGAACACTGGATCCCCTCTAGGACAGACAGCATGCTGGGAAACTGTTCAAAGGTAATAAGTAACTCGTATTAGAAAAGGGAATTTAGCTACTACAGACGTGTAGAGCCTGAGATTGTGTCTTCACATTTAGTTCCTGTGGAACTTGTCTGCGTTGTTTTCCTCACTATTTCTTCTCCAAATCTGTGATTTTTCTATTACATGAACTTTGTTTATTTTTACCCCAAGCAGGTCTCTGTTGTGTGGAGTGTGAGGCGCAAAAGGAATGGATAACTGGGGGTGGGTTTTGCCCCTCTGGGGGAGACAAGCCAGAGGGGAAAATCCAACTGTCTGGTAATTAAGAACTTGGGGGGATGAATTTGGGAGCAGAAGGGCCATTGGGGTCACCTTGCAGGAGTTATTCAGCTGGTGGAAACCAGGGTGAGATCTTTACACTCATAGGCTGGAAACTGGTGTCAGAGCGCTGAGCCATGGCAGTCTAGCATTAAGGCCACCAAAGTTACAAGGCAGGGAATGAAAGAACCCCTTATGGATCTCGATGATCCCCAAAGCGACACAGAAGCCTCGTCTCATGCAATTCCCAGCCTTCTGTCTAGAGCTTGGGGGCCCCCACAAACTTGGGTGAGCCTCAGGTAAACATCTGAACCAAACTTGTGGACCTTCATCCATCGCTAATGGCAATATCCCGTTCCAGTATGGACCATGCTTTCGGCAACTCCCCTCCCATTTGCTATCATGCAGCATCCCTGTGATGCCTGTGTCAGCTGTGCATCTGGAAAGTCTAACACAGGTATTTGTTGCTGTCTTTAAAGCCTTTCAGACAAGTTAATCACACTCACTCCTTCCACTTTCCATCTCCCCCTCCATGACTTCGCTCCCCTGTACGTGCTGCCCAGCCAGGTGGTTCTATTCCTCATGACACCCCTCACCCGCAGCCATTCCTCTCCTGCTGGCAGCTGAAGTCCCCTGGGTGACAGTTTCCTGAGGGCTGCTCCTGTTTTCCCTCCTCTTCTGGAGCAGTGGCCCCTGGGAGAGGCAGCTGGGGCCCCAGAGATTCATGGCTTCATAGAATTGAGCTAGATTTGGGAACTTCACTACCTGCCACCTTCATCCGTGGTCACACTACTGGCACAACAGTTCTTTGTGGTCTGTGCTTGTGTCATAGGCCAGCGGTTCTCAAACTGTGGGTCGAGACCCCAAAGTGGGTCATGACCTCATTTTAATGGGGTCGCCAGGGCTGGCATGAGACTTGTTGGGGCCCAGGGCCGAAGCCTGAGCCTCACCGCCGGAGCCCAGGGCCGAAGCCTGAGCCCTACTGCCTGGGGCTGAGGGCTTCAGCCCTGGGTGGCACAGCTCAGGTTACAGGCCCTCCACCTGGGGCTGAAGCCTTTGGGCTTTGGCTTTGGCCTCTCAGCCCGGGGCAATGGGGCTTGGGCTTCTGTCCCCTCTTCTGGGGTTATGTGGTAATTTTTGTTTTCAGAAGGGGGTTGCGGTGCAATGAAGTTTGAGAACCCCTATATAGGCTGTATGCTGCTTTAGCTCACATCTGGGCTCAGGGTTATGGGATCTATCCCTGCGGCTGTGAAGTTCTGGGTGGGCATGGTAGGCAGCAGAGTGACAGCCCTGTAGTTCTTATTGGTGGGCATGGAGTTGTTGTGGTAGCTAATGCATCCATGCTCATTGTTCAGTGCAGGAAAGGGATAGGGGCTTGGGATCTCCCAGACATACCGACAGTTGCCCTATAGTAGATATCAGTGTGGAAGGGGGGTTTCAATCCTACCCATCCCAGAGCCCTTTCTCTTGGGGTTCCAGTGGGGAGAAGTGGGGGGACAGTGGAGAGAGGTTGTTTGAGGATAACTGGGTTTGGCCTTAGTGAGTGGCCTTGGCTGCTCACCATGTGACCGCCAGGTCTGGGAAGTCAAACCCCCAGCTGTCAGCCTGCTGGCAGCAATTAAATGAAATATCGATTGAGGAATTGTTGTCTGCAGGTTTTAAAGATAAGATCGATGGGGACCAGAAGCTTTCGGCTCCGTTTACTAATTATCCCAGAACTTGGGGAAGGAATAATTCTTGAGTCATAAATAGGTGGCGAGAGTTCCGGGGTCGCTGGCTGCTTCTTGTGTCCTCCCCACTATAATTATCCTCTTGCAGCCCCGTCAGCCCATCTGCCTTACTGCGCTGCGGGTGGGCCCTGGCATCCCCATGCCAGGCACGTTCCAGCCCTTTAAATCACCAGGGCTAATGATTGCTGAGCGGCGCTGGCTGAGGCGGCTGTTTGGTGCCAGGCTGTCTGGAGGCTGGGGCTCAGAAATATACTCTGCTGCTCCCACTCCAGAAGGGGATGCAAGTGTCTCTGGGAAGTAGAGGCGGGGGGAGAGAAGATTTTTGTTTTTTATCAGCAAATTATCTCCCAATTGGGTCCCTTTTCCAGGCCCTTGCATTAGTTACAACTTCCCGTAAGCTGGGCATGTTTCTTGTCTCCAACTGAATCCAGCCCAGTGATCTCAAATAGCCTAATGTGACAAAGCTCCATTATTCTATTAGCTTAAATTTCCTTTGATGTCTTTCTATTGGGCTGAATCAGGGAAGGAAGGTGACAAGGTTGTCAGTCCTGTGCAAGACTTTTCTGCTTGCCGTCACTGAGACTCATGGTAAATGTGTTCCAAATGAACACACGTGCCTGTGTGCATCACCAGTGGGGCAGGACACAATTCTCCTCTCGCCTCTGCAAAATCCTCCACGGGGGGACATCAGTGTTTTTCGTGGAGTGATGCCGAGGAGCTGGCTCTGTGTCTCTCATCCCATGGGATAGGTAGAAATTCTACCTTTAAGAACTAGTGCAAAGTGTGCATCGGGGATCCGTGGAGCAGCTGAGAGCGGGGAGTGCAGGTGGGGGGAGAGATTCCTGCCTTTGGTCTGTAGAGTCTCTGTCCACAAGGGACCAAATCACGAGTGGAGGTTTTTCCAACAGATCCACTCGAGTAATAACATCGAGGGGTGCTCTCTGGCCTGTGTTTATACAGAATGTCAGACTATATCACCATAATGGTTCCTTCTGGCCTTGGGATCGCTGAATCTATGACCAAACACTTTGCACACAGGCAGACTGTCACTATGTGGATTAAAAGGCAAGCAGCACCATGCCAGTGCTAATGACACAGACTGAAACCTGCCCTGATCATCTCCGTCACCTAATGCAATGGTTGGAAGTGTCTCTGCCTCGGCATGAGTTGCTCTCTCCCCTGTGCTAAACCACACGGAATTATGGGGCCATCTGCGTAATGCTTTAATGGCTGCAATGTGACCCATCCAGCTATAAAACTCATTGAGATCAACCTGCTAATGCAGACAAAAATGAGAAGCACTTCAGCTGGCCAGAAACACCAGCCGCCAGGAGGCAGAGCCACCCTGCTGTGGGATGGAAAAGGATGAGACAGAGGGAAAAGAGATCAAAGGCCTCCGAACGCTGGAGGGCTGTTTTCTAAGCTCCTCGCACCTTTCCACCAGTGTGACTCCACTGACATCAGCGGGGTTACTCCTGAGTCACACCAGCGTCAAAGGAGATCAGAATCAGTCCCAGTGCATTTGACATTTATGGCCCAGATCTCTGAGACTTTTTTCATACTCCAGCCACGTATCATTCATCGCTCTGATCACCTCGCCTGTGTGTCATACCCCTTCCCACCCAGCGTCTGTTGTTGTCTGGACCATAAGCTCTCCAGGGCAGGACTATGTCTCCATAAATATCTGGACTGAGCTCAGCTGGAAGCTACTGTAATATAATTTGTAGTATTGTGTTATACAGACACTTTGGTGGTGTCCATCAGCATATCGCTGGACATCCTTTATTTGGGGGAGAGGTGGGCCTATTCCAGTAAAGGTTGCAGGTTCAGGACACAAAATGGCATATCTCTTTCTGATGTAAGTTTCCGGTTGTTGGTATAGTGCCCTAACCCTGGGTTTGCATATAGCAAGATTTGATACAATGAACCCATCAGTATCAAATGCTGGTTATCCATACGAAGGGCATTGATATGCTTGTTTGCATAGAAGTACCCAGAATGCTTTTCCTGGCCATAGGCGTTGCATTCCACAGAGATGCTGATCACAGAGCTAGGGAGACAAGCTTAGAGAGGTTCATAGCTGCACCGAGTCAGTTTGGATGGAGAGAAGTTGGAATGACCATGGTGAAAGGACCCCCGGTCCATACTCCCTCAGAACACGCAGACCCACTTGTAATCACCCTATCCATTTGTAAGCGGGCGCAGTACTCCCATCATAACACAGGGCTGGAGCATTAACCAGCAGCAGGGTGCAGAGGGTACCCAGTTTCCAATGCAGGGGAAAGAAGAGGCACCCACTGCCAGAAGGATGGCGCAGTGGGGTTTGTAGAGCTCCCTCAGGGAGATCAGAGAGCTGTGGATGTGGAGGACTTACAAGGATAGTATATCTTTCCAAGCCCTGTGGCTGCGGGGGAGAAATATGCTGGCCCTGCTCCATGCTGGAGGCTGAGTTGGCTGGGGAAAGCTGTAGTGCTGGTGGACCTACAGGGAGCCTGGGAGCAAATGCAGGCATTTCCATGTCTAATGTGGCAGGCTCAGGATCCTCAGGGGTGGCTGGGGGCAGACTCCTGCCCAATCTGGAGGCAACCCCTGGCACAACGGCTGAGGTAGAACCCAAGGAGCGGTCCACCTTTCAGGCCTGATCCCTGTGGGGTATTGCCTCAGGTGGGGGTGACGGGATCACGCACTATCCAGGGAGACCTCAATAAAAGCACTCTCCTGGTATGGATTTAACCCATGGTCTCCTGTGGCTAGTCACTCCCCTTCCCGGTCAGCAGGCTCTGTTTTCATGGTGATGGGGTTATGTACCTGCAGAGCTCTTCACGAATGGGAGCGGCATTTGTAAAGTAAATGCCAAGCCCCTGAGAGGAGTGACTGTATTGGGTATTCCTAGAGGCCTTGGTTAAAAATATAACAGGAAGGTGTAGATATTAAATTGGCCACCAGAGGGTGCTCATGTTGCCTTACAAATGAGATAAAAGCAGATTGCAAGGGGTAAGGGAAAAATCATTTGCAATGTGATATAAAGGCTAGAGATCAAAGTGGATTCCCTGGAGTCCACCAGAGTCTCTATGCACACGGAATCACACACAGTCTGGGTTTGGGGGCTGATTGTCCTATTGATAAGTATAACGAGCTGTTAATATAGCAGCACTGTCAGGGTTAAAGGGCCTGAAATATCACCTGTTCCATTATTTTTCTTTTAACTTGACCTCAAGCTTTGCTGAAATTGGCCATCCCCCAGACTAAAGGCTGCACCATGGTTACAAACCCAGCTTCTCTACTGCCTTACCTATAAACAACCAAGACAAACATGGGGAACAAATATTTTAATAATGTGCTTTTTGATCTAGCAGAGAAAGGTCTAACACGATCCAATGGCTGGAAGTGAAGCTAGACAAATTCAGACTGGAAATAAAGTGTACATTTTTAACAGTGAGAGTAATTAACCATTGAAAAAAATTACCGAGGGTCATGGTAGATGCTGACCGTTTTTATATCAAGATTGGATGTTTTTCTAGAAGATCCACTCTGGGAATTATTGTGGGGCTAGTCTCTGGACTGTGTCATACAGGGGGTCAGACTAGCTGATCATAATGGTCCCTTCCGGCCTTGGAATCTATGAATCTCTACAAGCACCATCACCAATGTTTAGTCCCCTTACCCAGCAAACGACAGAGCCTTAATGAAAAGGGAAGAATCTTGCCCAGGTGCTCAGTTAGCCAGCTGCAGGACCTCACTCAGCCCCAGGAACAAATCCAAGAAGCAAAGATCACTCCATCCCATTACAGTCTATCCATTAGCAAACTTGACAGGGAAGCCAGAGTATTTTCCAGACTATACCAAGCATGAATGTTATTGCCCAGACCTGATCACTCTAACATCCTGTACAGCAAAGCTTTATTTTGAGTGGTTCCCTGGTTATGGAGGAATGTATATGAAACCCACTGGTCAGTGTGTGCCGTTTTCATCTGTGCCTGATCCACGGAGGATGTCACTCTGCTACAGCCCCCTTACTTACAAAGTCTGGCTCTTTAGCTTGTGCTTTTAGTTCTGGACATCCCTGGTTCAAGTCCCAGTGACTTATCCAATGTGGCAGCTGTCACAAACACAAAATTATCTTCTTCCTTTCCAGCTAACTTGTGTGAAGGCAGCAACCCAATGACTGAAGTGTGAGCTTCATGACAGTGCCCCAGCACAAGGAGATGAGCTGTTTGAACGCGTGGGCCTCGCACACAATATTTTACAGGGAATTTTTCTCTGCAAATTTCACTTTCTGTTGCACCCATGAAACCATGTTGGCACCATCTGGTGGCTAGATGAACACCTGCAAATTGCCGTAGGTCTAGAATAACTAGGTTGGAGCCATGGGTGGTCTAGTGGGAAGAGCACAACACTGGGAGTCAGGAATTGTGGGTCCTGTTGCTGGCTAACTGTGTGATTTGGAGCAATTCAGTTCACCTCTCTGTGTTCCAATTCCTGTCAGTTAATGGGGATGTGAATATATGCACGGATTTCTCTTTGCTTTTCTCATTCTGCCACAGACCCACTCCCAAATGTATGATAACGTGTCCAAAGAATTCTGCTTGTGTATAAGTCACATCCCTCAGCTTGTCACCAGAAACCTTCTCCACGGACAGATATTTGCATTGTACCCCTGGTAGGTCAGTCTCTTTTTTAAAAAGATGGGCCTGAACTAGAAATTAGCTCCGTTTCACATGTGTGGGTCCCCGCCTCTCCCTGGGGGTGTGCACATGTGTGAGTCCCAGCTGATCCCGGCCCCCCTCATTGAAGCAGGTGTCCAGGGTTTCTGCCCTGGGAACTGCAGGGCACCAGTGGACATGCGGCTGACTGGAGACAGGGCAGGCGCTGACTGGAGGTAGGGTCTGGCTTCAGGCAGGGCAAGGGGTGCGGGGCTGTCTGGAGACAGGGGTGTGTGGGGTGGGCTGGCTGGCTTCAGGCAGGGCCGCAGGAGGATGCGGCATGGGTTGGCAGGGCTGGAGACAGAGGAGTGCAGCAGGGGTTGGCTGGAGACAGGGCAGGGGGTGCGGGGCTGGCTGCAGGCAGGGTGTGCGGGTACGGGGGTACAGCCCACCCTGTATGGTAAGTGCCCCCTCCTCCTCCCTCACCCACCGGGGTAGCAGCAGCAGCCCGGGGCTCGGGGGCTATTTACAGGGCCTGGGGCTCCCCCGCTTCTACCTCCCCGGCCCTTTAAATAGCCGCCGGAGCCCTGGGGAAAAGTGGCGGGGCTCCGGTGGCTATTTAAAGGGCCGGGGCAGTAGAAGCAGGGGAGCCCCGGGCCCTTTAAATAGCCCCCAGAGCCCTGGGGTAGCGGGGTGCTCTGGGGGCTATTTAAAGGGCCGAGGCTCCAGCTGCCTCTGCCGCCCTGGTCCTTTAAATAGCCGGTGCGCCATACCGGGGTGGCCCGGCTTCCCCAGGGGGAAATTTAAAGGGCCTGGGGCTCCCAACAGGGTCTGGAGCCCCAGGCCCTTTAAATTGCCACCAGAGCCCCACTGCTGGAGCCCTGGGATATGGCTGCAGGGCTCTGGGGGCTATTTAAAGGGCCGGGGCAGTAGAAGCAATGGGAGCCCCGAACTTTTTAAATAGCTCCCAGAGCCCCGCAGCCATACCCCAGGCTCTTGCTGGTACACCGTATGGGGGCTTGGGCGCGGGGCCCTCTTAGGGGCGGGGCCCGATTCAGGAGAATCGGTTGAATCCGCCTAAAGCCGGCCCTGCTGCAGATGGTAGCAGCCGCGTGGGACATTTAACCCCAGCCTTGAGGAGGAGAGGGCTGCAGGGGATCCTGCCAGGGGAGGCACAGTCCCTTCCTGTGCTCCTATGCTGCCCCTCCCCTTGGGGCGGCTCCCTGTGCTTCCCAGCTCTGTGGGCTGCTGCAGAGGGTGTGTCATGCAGATTAGTCCGCCTGCACTTTGACCTCTTTCCGGGCCATCAGCACTCTCATGGGCAAGTGGAGAGCTCAGCTGCAATGATCTCTGGCCCCGTGCATGTCACCTAAGAAGGTGGAAGGCTCCCCCAGCTAGGCTCTTGTCTTGTGCAATGGCCTGCACCAATCTAGCCCATACAGCATATGCAGAACAGCCCTCTTCGGCCATCCAATCTAACCCCTTCATTGCTCTCTACAAGACACCTTCTGCCCTCCGATACATCTGTGTAACCCCATCGGCTTCACCGAGCTCACGAGGGCCTGGCTGTCAGCAGCTATTGGCTACGTCCTGCCCTCTGCCATCATCTCGCAGGGTGCTCAGCTATGCTCCTCAGGAAGCCAGTGGACCTCACTGTTCGGAACGTCCCCCATTGCCTAAACTTCCCCTTCCCCTTGTCCTGCTAGGGTGATCAGACAGCAAGTGTGAAAAATCGGGACAGGAGGTCGGGGGTAATAGGCGCCTATAAAGAAAAAGTCCCAAATATTGGGACTGTCCCTATAAAAGAAGGACATCTGGTCACCCTATGTCCTGCCATCTTGTGAGACCGCAAATAATTCACTCCATTTATGTTATTACCTGGGAGGTATTTCTAGCTCGTGATTATGTCCCCCTGTATATTCTCTCTTCTGGACTATATACATTGTGCTCTCAGTCCCTCCCCGTAGGCTGCATTTGCTGACTGGTGTGTCATTTCTGCTGGCCTTTCGCCTTTTGTTTAGTGTGTCTGCATTCTTCTTAAACAGCAGGGACAGGAACTCTGCTCCGTATCCCAGCTGTGCTTCCACCAGGGCTATCGGTAGGGGTAGAATCCTGTTCCCCACCTTTTACATAGAGCTCTGTCCGGGAAAGCCTGAATTATGTGAGAGTGCTCACTGCTCCCATGTACATCGACGAGACTGCTTGGGTGAGTGCCCAGAGCTCCTGTGAGGAAGAGTGTGTAGGCACAGTGTCACAGTTTGCAAGGTGTTTTAGCCACATTCAGGTTCGAAGGTGCATCATTATGACTCTGCTCCCAGACAGAAATCTGTCTCGAGGAGAGAATTGTATTTCCCCTAAAAACACAACATCCGTAGAATGGTAGAATAAAACAATAATAAATGCTCAAAAGGCAGGACATTGTTGACATTACACCACCACCTGTAACCCTCCCCACAGCTTCACAGAGTTTCAGCTCAGAAAGCACCATTAGGATCTTCTCTTTTGACTTCCTGCATAATACAGGCCAGAGAACTTCTCCCAGGCCTGGTCTACACTAGGCGTTTATGTCGAAGTTAGCGCCATTACATCGAATTAACCCTGCACCCGTCCACACTGCGATGCTATTTAGTTCGACATAGAGGTCTCTTTAATTCGACTTCTGTACTCCTCCCCGACGAGGGGAGTAGCGCTAAATTCGACATGGCCATGTCGAATTAGGCTAGGTGTGGATGGAAATCGACGCTAATAGCTCCGGGAGCTATCCCACAGTGCACCACTCTGTTGACGCTCTGGACAGCAGTACGAGCTCGGATGCTCTGACCAGCCACACAGGAAAAGCCCCGGGAAAATTTGAATTTGAATTCCTTTTCCTGTCTGGCCAGTTGAATCTCATTTCCTGTCTGGACATCGTGGCGATCACAGCAGCACTGGCAACGATGCAGAGCTCTCCAGCAGTGATGGCCGTGTAGTCTGTGAATAGAAAGAGGGCCCCAGCATGGACTGATCGGGAAGTCTTGGATCTCATCGCTGTGTGGGGCGATGAGTCCGTGCTTTCTGAGCTGCGCTCCAAGAAATGGAATGCAAAGATCTATGAGAAGATCTCAAAAGACATGTCAGAGAGAGGATACAGCCGGGATGCAACGCAGTGCCGCATGAAAATCAAGGAGCTGAGACAAGGCTACCAGAAGACCAAAGAGGCAAACGGACGCTCCGGATCCCATCCCCAGACATCCCGTTTCTACGAGGCACTGCATTCCATCCTAGGTGCGGCCGCCACCACTACCCCACCACTGACCGTGGACTCTGAGGATGGGATATTGTCCACGGCCGGTTCCTCAGACATGTTAGCGGACGGGGAAGATGAGGAAGGAGATGAGGAGGGCGAGGCAGTCGGCAGCGCTCACAACACTGATTTCCCCGACAGCCAGGATCTCTTCATCACCCTTACAGAGATCCCCTACGAAGCGTCCCCAGCCGTTACCCCGGACACAGAATCTGGGGAAGGATCAGCCAGTAAGTGTTGTAAACATCTAAACATTTATTTTTAACAGAACAGGAATATTAACAATTAAAAGAATGGGTTGTTCATGATTACTTTGCCCTAGGCACTTAACGGTTCAGTCATGGGCAGTGCAAGTTTTGAAAAAAAATCTAGCAATGTCCGGTTTTCCGTGATTGTCCTGCCCAAGCCGCTCTACTGTTTAGTCCCTGCTACTGCAGCTAGAGTAAAATGCGGTCTATATGTGCAGGGATAGAGCAGTAATCCTCCCGGGACATCTCGATGAAGCTCTCCTGGAGGTAATTGGAAAGCCGTTGCATGAGGTTCCTGGGGAGAGCGGCCTTATTGGGTCCTCCGAAGTACGACACGTTGCCGCGCCACGAGACTATCAAGTACTCGGGAATCATTGCTCTGCACAGCAGGGCGGCATACGGCCCTGGTCTTTGGAGGCTTTCCCGGAGCATTCTCTCTCTCTCGCTGTCAGAGATCCTCATCAGGGTGATGTCGCCCATGGTGACCTGCTTTGAATTAGGTAGGGGAATGTTAGTGTTGGGACTGCTTGCTCGTTCCTTTACAGAACTGTAACCACTGGTTTGCAGCCACGCGGTGGAGGCGGGAGAGGGGCTGCCGAAAGGGATCGTTCCTGGGGACAGCCGCGAGGGGGTGGGACAGGGGCAGAGTTCCCGCTTGCCGGATTGCTGGCAGCAAGGACTGACATTGCTTTAAATGTGAAATGAGGCCAGTGGTAATATAAAAGTTTTAAACTGCCACAAGTCTACGGCTTACCATGTCTGCCTGCAACAGAAATTCCGTTGTGCTGCCCCGCTTCTCAAATGTGCTGTGGAAGACCCCAGGCACTGAATGCGAAGGCCGAGAATTCGACCTTGTGCTGAGTGCGCATGTGATAGGTGCTGTGCATGGTCTTGTTCACAGAGAAAGACTATGTTCTTTGTTCACAACTACATTTATCTTTCTGAGGAATTCACTCCCTTTTTCCCATTCCCACAGCCACATCTGCGACTGTCTCACAACCTAGCCTGGCATCACACTCCCAGAGGCTAGCGAAGATTAGGCATAGGAAGAAGAGGACACGGGAGGACATGTTCTCTGAACTTATGGCCTGTTCCCAAGCCCAGGCAGCACAGCAGACCCAGTGGCAGGAGAAATTGACCCAAATGCAGCAAGCAAACATGGATCGGGAGGAGAGGTGGCGGCAGGAAGACCAGCAGGCGACTCAAACGCTGCTTGGACTACTGAGGGAGCAAACAGACACGCTCCGGCGCCTTGTGGATGTTCTGCAGGAACGGAGGCAGGAGGACAGAGCCCCGCTGCAGTCCATCTCTAACCGCCCTCCCCCGCCACCAAGTCCCATACCCACCTCACCCAAAGTGCAAAGAAGGAGAGGCGGCAGAGTCCCTGCTAACTCTCACTCCACCCCTGCAGAGAGCTCTAGTAGCAGAAGGCTCTCATTCCCCAAAACTTGAAAAGTTCTTTCCTTCCCGCCTGACACAAGCCCCCGTCCAAGTTTCACCTCCCAGTTCCATGTGTAGTTGATAATAAAAAATACGTTCATGTTAAGTACTGTTTCAATGATGTTCTTTTGGAGGAGGAGGGGAAAGGGGGTTGGTAATTGGACAGGACAGTCGACTTTGGCAGGGTACATAGGCGGGGGCAGGCACAGCAGCAGGGCACATACACAGTGCAGTGATGCAGTGACTAGTTACCCTGGTTAGTCTGGGAGGTTGTTTTCATGTTATGTAGTGGGGGGTGGGTTGCTCTGTGACTTTGTGGCGGGGGAGGGCAGTTACAGATCTTAAGCGGCGGTCCTTATGCAGGATCACAGAGCCACGCAGCAGGGGATCTGTAACCGTCCTCCCCCTGCCACAAAGTCACATAGCCCCCCCATACACACAGTCCCGATCAGGAGGGGTGACAGGCTCCGTTGAAACAACCATCCCACCGCAGCGGAGCCCGTCAATCCTTGAGTTTAGAAGCTTCATTCGCGTCACTACACTACACCCGCTCCGCACCACAGTCTGCGTCCCAGTTTTAAAAAATTCCCGCGAAAACAGTATTAAAGAAAACGGTGTGCATTAACAAAGTAGAACTATTTTTATTTCGAAACGTGTGTTGGAAGGGGGTGAAGGGGGTATGTAACTGGGTAGGATAGTCAACATTAACTGGGTAAAGAAACGGGGACAGGTACAGCTTCTCTGTACACAAACTTAAAAGTCACAGGTTACCCTGCTCACTCAGGAACTTTGCTTTCAAAGCCTCCCGGATGCACAGCGCTTCCCGCTGGTCTCTTCTAATCGCCCGGCTGTCTGGCTGTGCGTAATCAGCAGCCAGGCTATTTTCCTCAACCTCCCACCCCGCCATAAAGGTCTCCCCCTTGCTCTCACAGAGATTGTGGAGCACACAGCAAGCTGCTATAACAATGGGGATATTGGTTTCGCTGAGATCACAGCGAGTCAGTAAGCTTCTCCATCTCCCCTTGAGACGGCCAAAAGCACACTCCACCACCATTCTGCACTTGCTCAGCCGGTAGTTGAAGAGTTCTTTTTCAGTGTCCAGGGTGCCAGTATAGGGCTTCATGAGCCAGGGCATTAGCGGGTAGGCTGGGTCCCCGAGGATGACTATAGGCATCTCCACATCCCCAACAGTTATTTTGTGGTCCGGGAAGTAAATACCTTGTTGCAGCCGTCTAAACAGACCAGAGTTCCTGAAAACACGAGCGTCATGAACCTTGCCCGGCCATCCCACGTAGATGTTGGTAAAACGTCCCCTGTGGTCCACCAGTGCTTGCAGCACCATGGAAAAATAGCCCTTTCGGTTAATGTACTGGGTGGCCTGGTGGTCCAGTGCCAGGATAGGGATGTGAGTTCCATCTATGGCCCCACCGCAGTTTGGGAATCCCATCGCTGCGAAGCCATCTATGATCGCCTCCACGTTTCCCAGGGTCACTACCTTTGGCAGCAGTACATCAACGATTGCCTTGGCTACTTGCATCACAACAACCCCCACGGTAGATTTGCCCACCCCAAACTGGTTCGCGACAGACCGGTAGCTGTCTGGCGTTGCAAGCTTCCAGAGGGCTATGGCCACTCGCTTCTGTACACTCAGTGCAGCTCGCAACCGGGTGTCATTGCGCTTCAGGGCAGGGGACAGCAACTCACAAAGTTCCAGGAAAGTTCCCTTCCGCATGCGAAAGTTTCGCAGCCACTGGGATTCATCCCAGACCTGCAGCACTATGCGGTCCCACCACTCAGTGCTTGTTTCCCGTGCCCAGAATCGCCGTTCCACGGCATCAACATGACCCATTGCCATCGTGATGTCCTCGGCGCTGGGTCCCCTGCTTTCTGAGAGGTCTGTGCTACTCTCAGACTTCAGGACATCACCGCGGTGCCGTAGCCTCCTCGTCTGACTTTTCTGCATCTGCCTCAGGGAAAGCTGTATGATAAGCTGCGAGGCGTTGAGAGCGGCCACAACTGCAGTGATGGTCGCAGCGTGCTCCATGCTCGCAGTGCTGTGGCATCCGCGCTGTCAATGACTGCAAAAGTGCGCGAACTGATTTCCCGCCGGCGCTTTCAGGGAGGGAGGGCGGGAGTGATGGACGGATGACGACAGTTACCCAAAAGCACCCTCGACACATTTTGTTACCCAGAAGGCATTGCCGGCTACACCCAGAATTCCAATGGGCAGAGGGGACTGCGGGAACTGTGGGATAGCTGACCACAGTGCACCGCTTCGAATGTCGACGCTTTCACCGTTAGTGTGGACTCACAAAGTCGAATTACTGTCCTTAGTGTGGACACAGACGTTCGACTTTGCAATATCGATTCCAAAAATTCGATGCAAGTAAATTCGAACTACTCTCGTAGTGTAGACAAGGCCCCAGTGATTCCTACATGGAGCCCATACCTTGTGGCTGGATTAGAGCGTGTGCTCTAGAGAGAGATCCAGGCTCAACCCTTCCAGTGTGGACCACCCATCTCTGCTACCCTGGAGGAAAATCTACAAAACTGTTGGATAACTGCAATCCCACCCCCCACCACAGGCCATTGTTTAGTAGTAACATGCAAGAGGCTCTCATGGAAGTTACAAGCTCTGCGCCCCTAATTCATACAGGAAAGCATGAACTTCCAGCACTCCTCTGTCTCCTAGGAAGCCCCAGCGAAGTTACAGGCTCTGTAGTGCTAGCTGGACCTCCAGATTTACCCCAAGTGTGAACTCAGCTGTATAAAGTGAGTGAAAGCTCACAAGAGGTGTCAGTACCTTATAACAACAAACGTTGATGGGGAAAGGTACAGAAGTGAGACAGACTGAACAGGTCCAAACAAAAAGGCCTCCTGATGTAACTCAAGGACCATGGTAACAGCAGTGTGGGACCTGAAATCAGTGAACCAAAACTAGGCCTAACTGGTGGACAAAATAATGAGGGGAGGGGCTATTCCACCCAGCGCTCCTTTTGGGGACCTTAAAGAAAGAGACTTTGGAGAGAAAAATTAGCTACTGGAGCAAGCTTCACAATCAGCAGCTCCTGGGAACCCAGCCCTTCATCATCCTGATCCTGGAATGTCCTGACCAGACTGGGCCAGAGAGAAGGACCCAGATGACACTGTCACCTCTACAAGCTCCAGCTGAATCCCAACCACCACCTGGGATGAAATGGGATCAGACTGTAACAACAACCACAGCTCCAGTCAGTCACAACTAACTTCTTCTCCTTTCTCCATAAAGACAGTAGTTACCAGCTTCAATACCATCTACAAGACTCTCAGGCAAGTGGGGCGGGGGAGGGCTTCCTTTTAAAAACTGTCTCCAGACATAGGTGCTGGAGCTAGAGGTGTGGGGGGTGCTGCAGCACCCCCTGACTTGAAGTGGTTTCCATTATATACAGTGTGACATTTCACTCCGTATTATTTTGAAAATATGCTTATGATATGAATATGACATAACTGAGATGTACTTTATGCAAGATGGGTCTTGTAAGATATAATTGGAAAGGTTATAATTTACTGAATGTGACTATCCAATTTGTATGCCTGTATCATGTCTGTATCTGAAGTTAGGAATATTGACTATGTATCTGTATTTCAACTGTGCTACTTTGGGGGACACCCACTGCTAACACTTGAGGTACAACAATGGAAAAGCCAGACAGGGCGGATGGCCCATCAGCAAGGACAATGGACTATGAAAAGACTTGACCTTCCTGTCTTCCTATACCACCACTGACTCATGGACACTGTGATACTACAGAGTCAGGTGGTCTTGTCACCTGATACTAAACAATTACCTGGGATTTCTTGTAACTTTCCACTGAAAGGGAAGGGGGGTGGGCAGTCAAGTTTGGGAAACAAAGGATTCCCACCTTATGGAAATCCTATTTAAGGGTGGGGAGGAAGGCAAACGGGACTCCTCCCCAAGGCCTGTTTGCCCAAGAAGAGAGACTGCTAAAGCCACCTGAAGGGAAGGCAAGGGGGGAGTCCAGACTGAGACAGGGTCCAGTCTAAAAAGGAATATAACTGGAACTCTGAGCCACAGAAAATTTGCAACCTGCCTAAAATAACATGTCGGGTGAGAATTTACATTTTGTAACCTGTTTCTTAAGTATACTGAGCTTAGCTTGCATATTTTGCTTTATTTGGTCAGTAATCTGTTTTGTTCTGTCTATCTCTTATATTCACTTAAAATTCACCTTTTGTAGTTAATAAACTTATTGCTTGTTTATAATATAACCCAGTTTATGTCATTTCTAACAGGGATGGGGGGGGCAAGAAGTTGTGCGTATCTCTCTCCACATTGAGGGAGGGGGCAAATTTCATAAAACCTTTGGATTTGTATCCTTAAAGGGAGTGGGCACCAGGGTGTTGGGGCAATCCCCTAAGGCTGAATCTATCCAGAGCGGATCTCTGTCTCTCTGTGCAGCTGGGTGTGGCCCTGCCTGTGTGCTTGGCTGGAAGAGGCTTGTGAGCCTAACCCAGCAAAGCCAGGTAAAGGGGACCCAGGCTGGCAGAATAGGCTGACTCAGTGGCACCCCAGCACATCAGGTGACACCCCAAAGGACCCAAACCCGTCACATAGAGGGTTTACTGTTTGGTTCAATGGCTCTCAGCACCCCCACTATAAAAACTGTTCCAGACCCCCATCTCCAGCTAAAGGGAAAGGGAACCAGGGATGTTGTTAAAAGGAAAGCCTTTAATTAATACTTTATTTTGCAAATGTTTGAGCTGTTTTTCCTTCTTTTTATCTTTACTAAAGGTTAAAAGGATTTCAGTGGTGTGTTTGCCATGGTGCTAAGCAAGCTGAGGGCTCTGCAAACCAACCTCCAAATCTTATGCTGGACGATAACTTTAGCCCATATAGTCCTCTTAAATCAGTGGTCCCCAAATTGTGGGGCACGCGCCCCTAGAGGGGTGGAGGAACATTCAGGAGGGTGCAACGGGGCACAGGCCAGCCCCCACGGGGGATGGGGAGGGAGCACCACCCAGCCCTACTCTTCCCCCAGTTCCACTATGGCCTTGCCCCAGCTCTGTTCCTGGCCACATTTGCAGCTCTGGCCCCAGCTCCACTCCGGGCCCCGACTCCTGGCTGTGGCTCCGCTCCTGGCCCCAGTCACAGCTCTGCTCTCATTCGCTCTCCACCAGCAGACCTGCTCTGCCTCTAGCCCCAACTGTTCTCCCATCCCCAGTTCTGCCCCCAGCTCCACCTTCAGCCCAAGCTTGGTGGCTGAGCCAACTGTGCAGAAATGGAGAGGGACACGGTCAGATTCCATTACTGGGTGGCGGGCATGACAGGAAAAGTTTATGCACCACTGTCCTAAATTGATACAGCTCCCCTGACTATGAAACGTGTCATTCTGGTTATGTCTTTCTACTCTGACACTGTCCAACAGCTGGCTTGCCAAAGCCAATACAGCTTGAATGAATACTATGTACTGCACTACCTGGTATCTGATAGTGGAGAGTGCAGATTATTCACAGGAAGGTATAAAATCCCCCATGATGGAGAATATACAGTCGTATGCTTATATGGCTAGTTCGTTCCTAACACCAGGCATTTAGTGGTTTACTTATGCCCTGAAGCATGTGGTTTTGTATCCTTTAAAAATGTTTGGTAAGAATAATTTAATTGTGGGCATTCTTGTTATCTATGTAAGTGTCTAACCCTTTTTGTGGCTCATAAGTTTTTGCCATCAGTGATCTCTTGTGGGGGTGAGTTCCACAGGTAAATTGGATACTGAGTAAACAAAACTATTTCCTTTGTTCAGTTTTAAATATGTTGCCTTTCAGGGTGAGGTGCCTCTTAGTTCTCACATTCATCCTTTCCCTATCTTCCCCATTCTATTCTTCTCTGATCTTTCCTCCCTGCCTTTCTCGGAGACAGCCATCAAAAATGGATCAACCCTTGTTTTTTAATAATATTTAAAATTCAAAGGAATTTTAACCAATAGGGTTGCAGGAAGCAAATAAATTTGGGAGGGAAAAATGAGGATGATGGAGAAGTGGGGAGGATACAGGAAGGGGGAGTGGGGAAGAGGAAGTTGTTGCTGAAAAGATGACTCAGCACTAATGTCACAATTCCATCAGTGAGGAGCAGACGGGGGAAGGAGGATGTGTCATGGACTCACAGAGCTTGCCCACTCTTGGCCCCGTGCAGTCCATGGGGGGGGTGCCCCTTTCAGTGCGACAGCCCTTCTCGGGGGTCCACTCTCTCTCGGGGTTAAGCCCCTCCACCTCCTGGAGCCGCACCTCTCTGAGCCTTAGCACACCTGTTTCTCACCGTGGGCCCCCTCAGGGAGTCCACTCGCTCTGTACCCCCTGGGCCTCCACCACCCTGTTCTCTAGACCGGAGTGACTCCCAGCCAGAGTAAAACAGGAGGGTTTATTGAGAATTGAACACAGCACAGGAAACTCTCAGGGCCTCAGGCCTGGCCTCCCTCAGCCCAGCACATCCCAGTAACACCTAGGGAAACTGAGTCCCACCCCCTCCGCATGCAAACCATTGAAACCCCACCGCAAACAAGAAAAAAACAAGAAAATCCCCCATTTCATCACATCTCTCCCCGCTTCGAGGTTGAACGGAGCAGGGTCACTGAGCCAGTGACCTGGGGAAGTTCAGGGGCCCCGCCCCGTGGTATAGCATTGGCTATAACATTGGAACTCCCCTTCCCCCTGGCACAGCCCTCTCTGCACCTCCCTAGATCAGCGGTGCCCCCTTTTGGGGGCTTCCACCCAGTTGACACCCCGCGGGTTCTGCTTGGCCACCATTTCCTTCATCTTTAGGCACTGTGACACCTTGTGTCCCTTTTGGCCACAGTAATTATATTTCAGGTCCCTCAAGTCCCACTTTGGAGAGGTCTCGGGGTGACTCCCCTTCTGAGTCCCCGATGTGGGTCTCCCTCCTGCCCCCAATCTGCTGTCCGCAAACTCATCTACCAGTGCCCCTGCACTGCAAAGATCCTTGGGCTTCCGGTCCACATCTTAAGGTCTGGAGGGCAGATGTCATACAGCTGCTCCAACCTCACCAGGTTATACATGTCCTCTGTGGTAGTGGCCCCTGCGCCTTTCCCCCGCTTGCGGAGATATTCCCCCAGCAAGTTGGTGACTTCCTTGTAAGTGACACCTGAGGCCTAGCGTACACCCCAAAATCGTTTCCTGTACGCCTCGGGGGTCAGTTCAAACTTCCGCAGCAAAGCCTGTTTGAACAGGTCGTGGTGCCCCGTCTCAACACCATCCATTTGGCTGAATGCCTCTATGGCCTTGGGCCCCAGCAGGGGAGTCAGACAGCAGAGCCTGTCTGCAGGGTCAATCTGGTTCAGTTCACAAGCCTTCTCAAAGGCTGTGAGGTAGGCATCGATATCCCCCCCTCCTCTTGCCCCAAGTGGACGGGGCAAGAGGAGGCACGGGGAATAGCATCACTGGTGGTAGGGGCAGAACCTCATTAACACAGGCAGAAGCCTGAGAAGTGCCAGTCTGCCTGGGGCCAACATTGTAAGGAGTGAGTCAGAATGGGGAGGAGAATATAAAGTTGGGATAGTGGGAGTGCTGGGACCTGAGCTACAGCCCAGGAGCAGGTCTCTGTGGGACTGGTGAGGGGGTGCTGGGCAAGCCCTTCCTCTCTGGGATACCTGAGATTGCAAGTCACCAGCCGGGAGCTGTCATCCATTGTCATCAGGGCCGGCTCTAACTTTTTTGCCGCCCCAAGAAAAAAAAAAGAGTGCCGCCCTCCATAGCGCCGCCATAACACACCCCCTCAGCACCGTGCTGCCAACCCCCCCGTGCGGAGCGCCGCACCGCTGAACCCCCCCCAGCACCACGCCGCCAACGCCCCCCAGCTTCCCACGGAGCGCCGCGCCGCCGAACATGCCAGCCTCCCGTGGAGCACCTCTGAACCCTCCCGGACGAACCCCCCAGTCCCCTACAGAGCGACGCCGAACCCCCCCCCAACCCCCTGCGGAGTGCAGCAGCGCCAACCACCCCCACCCCCCCACGGAGCGCTGCGCCGCCGAACACCCCAGCCCCCTGTGGAGTGCCGCTGAACCCCCCTGCTGAACCCCCGAGCCCCCTGCGGAGTGCCACCGAACATTCCCTCTCCCGCAGAGCGCCGCGCCGCCGAACCCTCCCGCCGCCACATACACCTCACGCCGAGCACTGCTAAACACCCCCACAGCCGAGCCGCACTGCCGAACACCCCCCCTGCAGAGCACCCCGCCCCGCCGCGCTGCCAGCCCCTCCCCCCCGGAGCACCGCTGCCGAATCGCCCCCCCAACCGCCAAAACAAAAACAACCCACCCCACCCCCAGCGCCGCCTGACCAACCCCCCCCCAAAACCCTGAGCGCCCCCTGCCACCCCAAGATTGGCCGCCCCTTACCAGGTGCTGCCCCAAGCACGTGCTTGGTCGGCTGGTGCCTGGAGCCGGCCCTGATTGTCATCCCCCGGCGGTGGAAGTCCAGGCTGGTGCCTTATCTCTCCTCTTACGGGGGAGGGAGCTGCGTTGAACTGAGAGGAGTTTTCCTGCTCACGTTTTAAGTCGTGCGAGCCTCCACGTGAAAGGCGGCGAGCTCGGGGTGCCCTTAGACACAACTTCAATGCCAGAGCGTCCCAACATGGAGAATAGGCTTTGAACTAGTGGAAAGGTAGGAAAGAAAAAGCTTTTTGGAGATATTTGCTTTGACCCCGAATATGACAAGACAAAATAGTTGCTGCTGTTCTCTGAAGGTTTGAGCTGGACTGAACTTAACCCCCACATCCAAATGTGAGGACCCAAACTTTGGGCTTTGGCCCCCAACTCTAGCTGTGATACATATTCCTTGGGTTGTAGCTTCTGCCCAGCTTGTGGGAGCTCTGGGCCTGAGGCTAGAATCATAGAATCATAGAATATCAGGGTTGGAAGGGACCTCAGAAGGTCATATAGTCCAATCCCCTGCTCAAAGCAGGACCAATTCCCAACTAAATCATCCCAGCCAGAGCTTTGTCAAGCCGGGCCTTAAAAAACCTCCAAGGAAGGAGATTCCACCACCTCCCTAGGTAACGCATTCCAAAGCTTCACCACCCTCCTAGTGACATAGTGTTTCCTAATATCCAACCTAGACCTCCCCCACTGCAACTTGAGACCATTGCTCCTTGTTCTGTCATCTGCCACCACTGAGAACAGCCGAACTCCATCCTCTTTGGAACCCCCCTTCAGGTAGTTGAAAGCAGCTATCAAATCCCCCCTCATTCTTCTCTTCTGCAGAATCCCAGTTCCCTCAGCCTCTCCTCATAAGTCATGTGCTCCAGACCCCTAATCATTTTTGTTGCCCTCCGCTGGACTCTTTCCAATTTTTCCACATCCTTCTTGTAGTGTGGGGCCCAAAACTGGACACAGTACTCCAGATGAGGCCTCACCAATGTCGAATAAAGGGGAACGATCACGTTCCTCCATCTGCTGGCAATGCCCTTACTTATACAGCCCAAAATGCCATTAGCCTTCTTGGCAACAAGAGCACACTATTGACGCATATCCAGCTTCTCGTCCACTGTGACCCCTAGGTCCTTTTCTGCAAAACTGCTACCTAGCCATTCGGTCCCTAGTCTGTAGCAGTGCATAGGATTCTTCCGTCCTAAGTGCAGGACTCTGCACTTGTCCTTGTTGAACATCATCAGGTTTTTTTTGGCCAATCCTCTAATTTGTCTGGGTCCCTCTGTATCCGATCCCTACCCTCCAGTGTATCTGCCACGCCTCCCAGTTTAGTGTCATCTGCAAACTTGCTGAGTGCAGTCCACACCATCCTCCAGATCATTAATAAAGATATTAAACAAAACCAGCCCCAGGATCGACCCTTGGGGCACTCCGCTTGATACCGGCTGCCAACTAGACATGGAGCCATTGATCACTACCCGTTGAGCCCGACGATCTAGCCAGCTTTCTATCCACCTTACAGTCCATTCATCCAGCCCATACTTCTTTAACTTGGCGGCAAGAATACTGTGGGAGACCGTATCAAAAGCTTTGCTAAAGTCAAGGAATAACACATCCACTGCTTTCAGCTCATCCTCAGAGCCAGTTATCTCATCATAGAAGACAATTAGGTTAGTCAGGCATGACTTCCCCTTGGTGACTCCCGGAGCCAGGCGCTAGTCAGCATAAGGGAGGGGATCCAGATTAGGCCCTTAGTATGTGGCCACGCGATTTATGCCCTCTAAGGAAAAACTCATCTGGGACCCTGAACTCAGGGATGTTCTCATTTTGATTTCATAAGTGGCTTTCTGAAAAAGTCCCTCCTTCATCTGTGATAAACCCCTGTGATAAACCCTAGGTGCCTGTGCTCCAAGCCGGTGGGGAGGTGACCGAGGAGTCTGTTCATTAATTCTCCGATTTCACCCAATACCCTGTCTGCTATGTGTAGGGCCCTACCAAATGCACGGCTGTGAAAAGTGTGTCACGGACCGTGAAATCTGGTCTCCCCGGAGAAATCTGTACTTTTGTGTACTTTTACACTATACTCAAGCTGGGGTCAAGCCCAAAAGGGGGTTGCAAGGCTATTGTAGTGGGGCCACAGTATTGCCACCTTTATTTCTGCACGTCCTTCAGAGCCGGGCGGCTGGAGAGTGGCAGCTGCTGGCAAGGTGCCCAGTTCTGAAGGCAGTGCCACCGCCAGCAGCAGCACAGAAGTAAATGTGGCATGGTATGATATTGCCACCCTTACTTCTGCGCTACCGCTGGTAGTGACAATGCCTTCCGAGATGTGTGCCCAGCCAGCAGCCACTGCTCTCCAGCTGTCCAGCTCTGAAGGCAGTGCAGAAATAAGAGTGGCAATACCACCTACAATAGCCTGTCAGCCTAATAGGGCTGTCAATTAATCGCAGCTAACTCACACGATTAACTCAAAAAATTAATCAAGATTAAAAAAAATAATTGCAATTAATCACAGTTTTAATTACACTGTTAAACAATAGAATACCAATTGAAATGTATTAAATATTTTTGGATGTTTTTCTACATTTTCAAATACATTGATTTCAATTACAACACAGTATAAAAGTAGACAATGCTCACTTTATATCGTTATTTTTTATTACAAATATTTGCACTGTAAAAATGGCAAAGAAATAGTATTTTTCAATTCACCTCAATTGTAGTGCAATCTCTTTATTATGAAAGTGCAACTTACAAATGTAGATTTTTTTTGTTACATAACTGCACTCAAAAACAATACAATTTAAAACTTTAGAGCCTACAAGTCCACTCAGTCCTACTTCTTGTTCAGCCAATCGCTCAGACAAACAAGTTTGTAGAAATTTATGGGAGATAATGTTGCCCACTTCTTGTTTACAATGTCACCTGAAAGTGAGAACAGGTGTTCGCATGGCACTTTTGTAGTTGTCATTGCAAGGTCTTTACGTGCCAGATATGCTAAACATTCGTATGCCCTTCCATGCTTCAGCCACCATTCCAGAGGACATGCTTCCATGCTGATAATGCTCATTAAAAAAACAATGTCTCCTACTCTGTTTTACCTGCATTCTGCCATATATTTCATGTTATAGCAGTCTTGGATGATGACCCAGCACATGTTGTTCGTTTTAAGAACACTTTCACTGCAGATTTGACAAAACGCAAAGAAGGTATCAATGTGAGATTTCTAAAGATAGCTACATCACTCGAGCCAAGGTGTTGAGAATCTGAAGTGCCTTCCAAAATCTGAGAGGGATGAGGTGTAGAGTATGCTTTCAGAAGTCTTAAAAGAGCAACACTCTGATGAGGAAACTACAGAACCCGAACCACCAAAAAAGGTGGCATCTGACTGACTTAGATGGTGAAAATGAACATGCGTCGGTCCACACTGCTTTGGACGGTTATGAAGCAGAACCCGTTATCAGCATGGCCTCTCAAATGGTGGTTTGAAGCATGAAGATATATATTAATCTTTAGTGCATCTGGCACATAAATATCTTGTGATGCTGGCTACAACAGTGCCATGCGGATGCCTGTTCTCACTTTCAGGTGACATTGTAAACAAGAAGCGGGCAGCATTATCTCCTGCAAATTGTAACCAAACTTGTGTGTCTGAGCAATTGGCTGAACAAGAAGTAGGACTGAGTGGACTTGTAGTCTCTAAAGTTTTACATTGTTTTATGTTTGAATGCAGTTATTTTTTTGTACATAATTCGACATTTGTAAGTTCAACTTTCATGATAAAGGGATTGCATTACTGTACTTGTATTAGGTGAACTGAAAAATACTATTTCTTTTGTTTTTTACAGTGCAAATATATATAATAAAATAAATATAAAGTGAGCACTGTACACTTTGTATTCTATGTTATAAGTGAAATCAGTATATTTGAAAATGTAGATAATATCAAAAAATATTTAAATAAATGGTATTCTATTATTGTTTAACAGTGTGATTAATCGCGATTAATTTTTTTAATAGTTTGACAGCCCTAGTTTTTAAATACACATTCATGCCTTGTTACAACACTATGAAATTTAAGATTTAAATATCTTAAAACTATGAAATTCAATATTTTAAAAATACTATGACCATGAACTTTACCAAAATGGATAGTGAATTTGGTAGGGCCCTAACTATGTGTAACCAAGGATAACCAGATAAATGTCTATCAGGGATGGTCTAGACAGTATTTGGTCCTGCCATGCGGGCAGGGGACTGGATTCGATGACCTCTCGAGGTCCCTTCCAGTCCTAGAATCTATGAATCTATGAATCTATGAAAGGAGGGAGGCAGCCCCACTGCGCAGACAAACATTGGGCTAGACTGGGGCTCCAGACATGGCCTGCAGCCAGGAGAGGGGCAGAGGATATACTATTCTGGGAGCCCCGACAGTATGTCTACGCTGCAGCTGGGAGCGAGCCGCCCAACTCCGGTCGACAGACTCACACTAGCAGTGTGGATGTACAGATGTAGTGCCTCCGCCACTCCAGAGCCATGGGGGTGGGGGCAGTAATCTGCTAAAGCTATAAAGGACTGCACTGCCCCGCCCCACACTCACAGACTCAGCTGTGCTGACCTAAAAGTAAGGGGGTGCAGAGTGGCTCTGTCCCTTGCCTATCCATTCCACTCGCCTACCCTGGGGGCGGAGTATGTGGGTGGGCAGCAGCTCCTTAGCACCTGGACCCACGAGCCGGGCAGCCCATCCAGGGGGATCTCGCTGTCCCTGGTGCGGGTGTGGAGGCCATATCACAGCCATACCCTTGGATTCACAGCTAAGAGGCAGTTTGCTTCCATTTTTGGCACGCTGTTTCTGAAAACCAAATGGAGCCTATTGACCATAGGACAGCATCCAACTGTCGTAGATTGCAAGGGATGGGCAGGATGGAGGCGTCGGAGCATAGACCCGATGGAGCCACTCCCTCACCGACGGGGCTTCTCTGGAAGTCCTGGTGCAAGAAAGGTGAAAGGACTCAGCAGAAAGATGCAGCGTTGGCAGCAAGGTTCTTCCCTCATGGGAGCGTGCGTGTAACGAAATAGGCCGAGCCCAACGCTATAACGCCTGGGTCCCAACAGTGTTCTTCCTTCTCTGCAGTCCTGGGCAAGGGCTGAGGGTCACGGTGGGCGAGGTTAACGCTGTGATCACCAGAGAGCAGAGATTAGCCCATTGCCCTGTCCCATTCTAGTGACATGGGGAGGGGCAGGGGATGTTGGTGGCTTATAGCCAATTCCACCGCACAATTTGTTCAGTATCCAAAGTGGGGCTGGCTTCACCAGAGGCAGGGAAGTTACCCTTGCTCTTCATTCAAAGCTGTGGTAGAATTTCAACAAAAGGAGGCTGGGAGGCTCTAAGATCTCCCCTGACATGACACCGCTTAACCTGCTGTCACATGGAACAGACTCCTCATCCCGCCAGACCTGGCGGCCAGGGAGAGGGGTTCATCCCAGTGTCCTGAGGGGGAGGGCTCTGATTCCCATTCCCAGCCCCTGAGACACGGTGGCTTCTTATAGAAAGGCCATTTCATGCAGCGCCAAATCAGACACAGTCGTTCCAACTTCCTTGCAGGCCCATGTCCCAGCTGCATTACATGATGCACTCTGTGCTGTGAAGAATGATTTAACGGTGTGGAAAAGGGGCTTTAGTATTTCCCCATTGGCAGTACAGACTTCAGTGTTTCCCCATTTCATATTGTCCTTTGTATTTTCCATTCAGGAAGGGCTGTGTATACAAATAATTAAATGGAAGAAGCGGCGTGATTAGGGCAGATGATTATTGTCAAATTATGATTTATCTTGTCGTGAAATTAGTATTCCCCTCCCCCCCAAGGGCTCAGCCTACCGCGGAGAATGGCCACCGTTTGTTTGATTAATAGCTGTCTTTAGAAGGTCACCTACATCTATTGCAGATTAACTCAGTGGGAAAAGTTCTTCCAGTAATTCAAGCTGTTGTTCTCACAAGCTGTCAGCTGGTAGTGAATAGGATCGTTCCATCCGTTACAGGCCTGCTATTTTTTTCCCCCCCGGACACACATGGATGATATATGATGTGCAGAGACATGGATGACTGAGAAAATGCTCCATGGAAAGAAAACAAAAACAATTAAAAAAAAGAAAAAAGACAGAAAGAAAGCTCTGGATTGTGGCTTTAAGCCAGTGTGCGCATTGGGGGGCAGTGCCGAGTCCTGGCTGCGCTGGGTGAGAGCTGGGTTCAGTGACTCCCACAGCTCAGGGAAGGCCCAAACTAGAGCAGCTCCTGTGATCCCCTTTCAATGGCATTTGCTTCCCCCCCTGTAGTGAAGTCAGCAATCCATTCCATAATGACTTGATCTGGGCCAGATTTTAGACAAACTCTTTACAGTGAGGCAGGGTAGGCTGGGAGTCTCTGGCTCAGCCAGCAAAGATCCCTTTGCATTGGTTGCCATCATGTCTTGTCTCTTCTCTGCCCCGTGGGATGCTGCCCTTGCTCTGCTGACTGCTGAGGAGCAGTGTCCAAGTCAGGATCTGAACCCTTCTCCCCAATCCTTCAGCTCTAAGATCACAAGGACTGGGATAGTGACTAATGTTAAGAGATGTGCAAACCATGTGCACAGCAATAACAACAACTTTATTAGTCCTACAAATTTAGAAACAATGTTATATGCTTACACACCAGCAGGTGGCACTCTTTATATTAAGTATCTACATGTGCTCACCTCTATCCAGCTCTTTATATTTCTATATAACTGCACCCTAACAAAGGTTCTAAAACACAATCAACCTCCACCCACACACTCACTCAGGCAATATGTTTCCAAATGGAATTTCTATACAAAGAAATGTTTTTGCACCTTTGGATTCTGGCCAGGGACTGCCCAGATGGGTAAAGAGTAAAGATTTGAAAACCCCACCCTAACATTACAGTGCTGGATGAATTGTAAACCAAGTTTTTAATTCTGTTCAAGATGAAACAGAGATAGGTACTTGGGAATCAGAGACTTCTGCATGTTAAACTGGATAACAAAAGGGTAAGGATAATTCTATATCGTGATAAGATAATTGATACATATGATGGTTTAGCTTCACCTTCCTTTTTTACAAATTAATATTATTTTAACACGGTAATTTAAAAAATCTTTCCCTCACATCCATCATAAATCTAAACAATGTTTTGGACAACAGGTTGATTTGACTGTAACTCAGGTATCTCAAAATGCTAATCAATTTTTTGTCATTTAGTAAAGTCCAGAGATATTACGTGTGCTACATAGCTTATTACATACAGTCCTGTTATTCATAGAAGCTTTCTTCAGCATTGTTGATCTATAGCGGTGGTGTCAGTCAATTGTGTAAGGACCAGCAGGCCTCAAACCTCGGTCCATGGAGGAAGGAGTCAGGGGAGTCATCACACTCTAATCTTCCACCTGGCAGCTCACAGACAGCAGCTGGAACCAGTATCCATGAAGCCCAGTTGGGGCATAAGCCCTGCCTCTATGCTCTAATTGGAAGGGCTCCAAGGCTTCTGATTGGGCCTATTTAAGCCAGAGAAGGAAACTGGAAGATGTCTGTACAACTAAGCTTTGCCCTGCCATGACTGTTGGTCTGGTGTTTACGTCTTCCTGCCTTCTAGTTCTGGCCTCCTGACTCTCAATCCCTGCCCTCCTGTTTGTCTTGATTCTGATCTCCTGATGTTCCAGCCCAGCCTAGTTCCTGATAATTGGCTCCAGGACCCACAGCCTGTGCCTGATGTTAACCCCTGGGACATGCTGCCCATGCCCTGGGCCTGACATTAAGGTAGGTTCAGACTTCTTGTTGCTAAATCCATAACAAGGTCTTTGTTGGTACAGTCAGTGGATTTAGCATAGTTTTGATTCATAGATTATAGGGCCAGAAGGAAGCATTAGATCATCTTGTCTGACCTCCTATACATAGGCCAGTTACTCCCATATCGAGCCGAGTAACTTGTGTTTGATTAAAGCATATCTTCCAGAGAGGCAGCCAGTCTTCTTGTGAAAAAATTGGGAGTTGGAGAATGCTTCCCTTGGCAATTTGTCCTCATTGTCAAAAATGTATGCCTTTTTTGAGGGCAAGCTTCTTCTGTGAACTTCTGGGGAGAAATCCTGGCCCCAATGAAGTCCATGGGAGTTTTACCATTGACGTCAATGGTATTCTGTTTGATCACTTCTGGTATCTGGAAACTTTCATCAAAGATGTACATTAAGGGGTGAACCTTTAAAGGCATCCATCATTGGCCCAACTTAGCTCCCCACAGTGCTGCCAGTTCTTGGGATTTCAGCACAATTATCACAATATGTGGTATTTTTCTTCAAGCCTCAGCAACTGGAGTCCTGTGATTATGTGAGAATCTCAGCTTTCATTTGAAAGAAAAAACAAGCTGCTAGTCCTTGTGGTTGCAGCCAGAGCTTGAAAATGTGAATAGTAATGGCTCAAAGAACCCAACACTTTAAACTTTTAAAACCTCGTGATTTTTTGGGGCTTGACTTACAATTTTTTTTAACTGTGGGTGAGTCAGCTCTCAGGATGTGAAGATACTAAGTGGGAGGGAAAGGAAGGGTGAGAGTCCAGCAAAAATAATGTGAGTGATTTAGCAAATCAATGTTAAGGCTCTATCTTGTCCCCCTACCTTGGATTTCTACATCACGCCTCTCAGCGTTGTATCTAAATTCTCATGTGTATAAGGAGAGCCAGAGGCTGGAAGAGGGGGATCAATAGTGTGCGGGTGGAAAGCGAGATGACAAACATGGCTCCTGGAAAGGGATTGACAGGAGAGCTAACATCCCTGGTGCATTGGAAGGGGCTGGCTCCCTGAGCACAGGTGAAAAAGGCACTATCAGTGGGAAGAAAAGGGAGTGTGCTTTGGGATCAGGCTGAGAATCTAGCTCTGCTGTTGTTTAAGCCTCTTTATTATTGCATGGTTGGTGGGGTCTGGGTACTGTAGTGTCTAGCTCTCCTGCTAAAGCATCTGCTGATGTGTGCGACATCATAGTAATCACTGATGTGATTGACTGGCTGTCTAATGCATTATTACAGCAGTATGGAGTCAGTCTTGCTATATACAGGTTACCTGGGATAAACTGGGGAGCTGAAACTACATTGCCCAAGCAGGCCGTGTCCTGGGAGAAGTGAAGGCTCCCTGTGGCAGGGGCAGCCCTAACCAGCTCCTGCCACTCCAGCCCCAATCAAGGGAAAGGGGTTGGGGCTGAGTCACTAGCTAGGACTGGCCTGGAAACTGTCCACACCTGCCAGCCTCGTTAACAGGGGCTAAATGCTTGGGGGGAAGTGAGTCCAGGTGGGGAGGTGGAATAAACCAGGAGGGGAGGGGAGGGGAGGGGAGGCTCGACTCGACTCGACTCGACTCAGCAGGAGCCAGGAGCCTGCTACCCTGTTGCCACTGAGGCCTGTGCTAAACCTGTAAATACTCTGTACATAGTTGGAGCTTGGTGGTGGGGACCAGACGCAGGAATAAAGAGCATGGGTGTGGCACCAGCTTGGAGTGGTCCTGACTCACTGGGGAGCGGGGCCTGGAGGCTGAACCCAGCAGGGCGCAGTGAGACCCCATTACATTCCCCCAAAGGATCCTGAAAGAGAGACCACAAACATATCCAGAAAAATCGCTGGGGCTGTCAATGATCCAGAGATCACGTTTCTTGCATTGTTTTTAACCCAAATTCCCTATTAAAGTTACACTCTCTCAAATCTTTTAATTAAAAAAATTGTAATCCAAGCACCAAACAATGGCAAAGCCTCATTCCACACCCTGCATGTGTGACAGAACCCAGTGACGAGAGGGAGTTCCCTTCACATGAAAACCAAACCAGAACAATCACGTCTGGGCCACAGCTGGTGAAAATCAGCATAGCACTAGGGAAGGTAATGGAGCGAAGTGTGTGTGTGTGGCGGGGTGTGTGTGTACACTGTATAATTTACTCAGTACTGCCAATCCCAAGAGTTTAAAAACCGTGAGTCTGAAGCCAAAAAAAAATTGAGATTGACCTAAAATCTTGAGATTTTAAAAAGAGAATAAATCACGTTTTATGGTCTGTCGTCATCTTGTGTAGCTCCCGCCTTCCCACCCACCCTCGCCAGTATCATGATCAGAGATTAAAAACCCAAACTGAAATACATACAAAATCTGCACCCGTGTAAACACAGCTCCTGGATCCCACTGTCCCTACCTCCAGCTCCCCTCCCTCCTACTGCCCAGAGACTCCCCTACTGCCTGGTCCCCCAGCAGGTCCCTGCATGCCCCCACTAGGAGCATTGACAGCCTCCCACTTCCCCTGCCCTCATGAATAGGCTCCTACATCCCCAGCAGGTGCTGCAGGCCCCCCCCTTCCTAGCACCCCACCTCCCCTTGCAGGTTCTAGCAGCTGCCCCTTTTCTCTAGCCTGCAGGAGAGGAGGCCGCCCTGGGTTCCCACCTCCATCAACTCACCTTGCACCTGAGCCCGCCTAAAGCCAGTGGGACATCACAATATGGCCAGCCCTCACCATTCAGAACTCAGGAGCTGGACCCCCCAGAGCCATGGGATTGGCCCCAAATCCTGGGTTGATTTTTAAAGAGTAGCTCATGTTATTTGGTCTGACTCCTGGTGTTTGAGCCCCGCCGTGTGCGTGCGCTGGGGGCAATTGGTGTTACTAGGTTCGCAGAGCGCAGTGATTCTGCCCACGCTGCAGGGGCTCTCGTGGCTGCCCAATGCTGCAGAACTTCCTGCTGCTCCCCACCATTCTAATTCACTATTTCTGCCCCCCCCCCACCTCCCCACCTCTGCAGCTCCTGGGGTTTTTCACCCCCTCCTCCTTTCCAGGTGTGCAGAAGGGTTGGGGGAGAAGGACGGAGCAGACTGATCCATTGCTCACATGAGGAGAGCTGCTCTTTCTGCTCCCTCTCCTCCCCCTGTACCCAACGCCCCCGCCTCTGCTCCTGGCAGGGGGAATGCTGTCTGCCTCCTGCAATACTTTGGATTGGCTGCTCTTCCCCAGGAAGTGGGGCAGGGGGGAAGGCAGTCACTGTGTGTGAGCAGGGTGGAGTTCCCCCCTGGACAGAGCTGAAATTCTCAAGGGCTGGCACTTCTGGCCTTATGAGGAAACTCGCTCCAGCAGGGGCTGAAATCCAGTCACTGGGGGGTATGCCTGCAATAACATTGCTAGTGTCAGCAACATGGCGCACTGCAAACCAGGGGCAAACTAACAGCAAAATGCATTGAAAAACTATAGTCACGGGCCAGGCAATAGCCTCCAGAATGAATCTGCAGGGGCAAACATGGGTTCCTTCTGCACCGACCAAGGAGAAGAGGATGGCTCAGATCCACCATCACAGCTCTGCACAACAGACACTGGCTGCATTTTTCACATGTGGGGGTTTAAGCATTGTAGGCCAGAGTCTCTATTACTATTATTCATTTCTTATTTCTTTAACAACAGCCATGTGCAGGGCTCTTCAGTCTAGCAGACATCAGTCTGACAAGATCTAATGGCTGGAAGTTGAAGCTAGGCAAATTCTGACTGGAAACAAGGTGCAATTTTTTAACTGTGAGAGTAATTAATCATTGGAGCAACTTATCATGGCTGTGGTGAATTCTTCATCACTGCAACTTTTAAAATCGAGATAAGATGTTTTTCTAAAAGATCTTCTCTAGTTCAAATAGGAATTAATTTGGGGAAGACCTATAGTTGGTCAGATTCTGCAGGTCAGACTAGATAGATTATCACAGCGGTCCCATCTTGCTTTATAATCTATGGATTCCTGCCTGAGAGGCATGCAGCATGATGAGTGAAAGTGGATTCAAAGTCTGACTTGGAGAACCCCAAACTCTGCCTTCATGTTTCTCTATAGCCTGTTTCCTGCCCTATACCTGCAGCATCCACGAGGGAGCACCATGTCCCACAGGGGAAAGGGCCATTTTGTGGAATATTCATATACTCATGAAGCTGCCGGCCCATTACAAGGCTGGGTGGCATTTGAGTTCTATTTTTTTATACTTCTGACAGATAATATCAATGGCTAGTTTTAAGCATTGTTATCCATTGTTATCGATTTTAAATTGCCTTGGTTGCAGGGAATCATGGGGAAGGGGTCAGACAATAATTATCTAATGACAGATGTTCAGCTTCGAAAAGCAAAAGCTTTATAATCGTTAACACACACCTTGTCAGCATCACGTCAGAACATACAACGTAACTATCCTTAAATCAACTCCTGATAGGTTCTTAAGCAGCATTTTCCTTACTTTAGCTGTACATTTTTATTCTTATCAATGGAACTATTTTTTCATTGCTTTGTGTGTACAGTGAAATCGATGTTGACTGAACAAAATCGAATCTTTCCAAGCCGACTCATTACCCAGCACTGTATTAATGCCCAGTGCGACATCCAGCCAGCAGTGGGCTCCCTGCAGCCCAGGAAAGGGAAGTACTGCCAGAAGATCAGGCTCATGGGGGAACCAGGAACTGTATGTGAGCAGGGGCAGCTGGCCAGCGGAAGGAGCCTGGGAATTGGCTGCAGAGGGCAGGCGGGGAGAGTTTGGGAACTAGAGAGCTGGGACGAGGCCCTGTTGCTGGTAGGGAGCCTGCTATAGCTGCAGAGGAAAGATACAGGGCTATTGTCTACAGGCAAGAGGACAGTGCAGAGGTATGGGAAGACATTCTCTTTATTAGGGTTACCATTCGTCCGGATTTACCCGGACATGTCCTCCTTTTGTGTGCTAAAAATAGCGTCGGGGGGAATTTGTAAAGCACTCACAATGTCCGGGATTTCCCCCCTCCCCCGGCAGAGCAGAGCGAGCGGCTGGGAGGGCTGCAGGGAAGTCCCGGGCTGGACTCAGGAGCAGCTGTAGAGGAGCCGGATCCGCCCTGCATTCTGAGCCGGCAGCTCCCTTGCAGCCCAGTCCAGCAGCACTGTGCAGGGCCAGACCGGGTTTTGTTGTGCAGGGCCAGACCGGGTTTTGTTGTGCTGGGGAGCTCAGCCACGTGTCCGGCTCCGCTGCACAGAGCCCAACACTCTGTTCTGAGCAGCAGGGTAAGGGGGACCGGGGGCAGGAAGGTTCTGGAGGGGGCAGTCAAGAAACGGGGGGGGCTTTTTGGGGGGAGTGGAGAAAGTTTTGGGCAGTCAGGGTACAGGTAGGGGGTAGGGTCCTGGGGGGCAGTTGGGGGGGGTCTTAGGAGGGGGCAGTTAGGGGACAAGGAACAGGGAGTCTTAGGTAGGGGGTGGGGTTCTGGAGGGCAGTTAGGAGCAGGGGTCCCAGGAGGGGGCAGTCAGGGGACAAGGAGCAGGGGGGGTGTTTGGGAGTTCTGGGGGGGGCTGTCAGGTGGCAGGGGTGGGGAGATGGATCGGAGCAGTCAGGGGACAGGGAGCAGAGGGGTTTAGATGGGTTGGGAGTTCTGGGGAGGGGGTGGGGAGTGGTTGGATGGGGCGTGGGAGTCCCAGGGGTCTGTCTGGGGGTGGGGGTGTGGATAAGGGTTGGGGCAGTCAGGGGACAAGAGGCAGGGAGGCTTAGATAGGGAGTGGAGTCCTGGGGGGCAGTTAGGGGCAGGGGTCCCAGGAGGGGGCAGTCAGGGGACAAGGAACGGGGGGAGGGTTGGGGGTTCTGGGGGGGCGGGAAGTGGGAGGGGCAGGGGCGGGGCTAGGGCGGGGCTCCTCCCGTCCTCTTTTTTTCTTGCTGAAATATGGTAACCCTATCTTTATTCATGAAGCGCCGGCAATATTTCAGTGCCGGGTGTGATGCAGTCAGACCTGAGAGTTCTAAAGGGGGGCTGAAGCCAGGTCTGTCGGTCTCAGCGTGGTTAAGCCCTTGCTCCCATGATCTAAAAGGGGTTACCGCAGTTTAATTATGGATGTTTGACTCCAAGGGCAGCCTGGGACCTTTAAAACCCTCTTCCAGAGAGAGACGGGAGAGGAGGGCTGAGAAGCAGGTTGCAGGAGGCTGGATGCAGCAAGGGGAAAAGGCTTTCCCTAGGTAAGGAGCTGTTGTTCTCAGAGAAATAAACACAAGATTACCATCTGGGGAGAGGGGCCTTGGTTCCCAGCATAGCTGGGCCAGAGAGTGTGGCTGATGATTGGTACCCAGCATAAGACGAGGCAGTACTCCAGTGCAAGTTAGGGAAGGTATTTTTGTTTTGTTTAATTAAGCCTCTCAGGCCAACCCTGGGCCAACATTCGCATTAAACCTCCTGCTCTGGACTGATTTACCACAGACCTACTCAACACCTGAGGGTGAAGTGCTGAGTTTTGATACAATGGAAGAGGCGCTTTGCTGGGCAGGCAAGAGCCGTACTTTGGGCTAGCTCTTCTGTCCTCGAGAAGAGAAGCGAGACCAAGGGGAAGGAGGCATTTTACGTATATTTTAACTTTCTTTTCTTAATGTCATAATTTTTCATGAAGGAGATAAATTGTTCTGGTTGGTGTAAGGGGGGAGACCCTGTCATGGAGAAAGGGAAAATTGAGTAGAGAAAACATCCTGCAATGGATTGCCACTTGGCTGTGGAGGAATCACCCGAGAGAAGTAATGGAAGCCCTGTTGCTTGGGACATAGCAGCAAAATTGGACAGGGTCACTTGAACTAAACTGGACAAAGAGATCCGTCAGTGTACCATAGGGAATAATCCTACATTGGCAGCAGATGGGATAAGTAATCTAAGAAGGCTTTCCCACTGCTGGGCTATTATATGGGCCAAACTCTCTGTTGGTGTAACTCCCCATTCCTCCAGCAATGAGGCTGTGGATTAGCGTAAGAGTCATTTTTAGACCTTTGCACACAGAATGGCTGTGTTTGGTTTGCAACGTGTTTGCAAAAGTTTGCAAACCGAAAATGTCATGCAGTGAACCAGGGAGAGAGCGAGTGACGGGAGAAAGGAGGACAATTAATATGCAGCTGGTGCACGGGCTTGAGTGAAAGGAGTCGAAGACGGCCACCCGGAGCTGGCGCTTAGAAACGCACGATAAAAGCTGAATGCAAAGCTGGCAAATCAAAACAAATGCAATAAGCTGAGGACAGCAAAACAGGCAGCCAGCTCACAAACAAAGACAAGGGAGCCCACAATTGGGGGGGGGCAGGGAGCGGGTATGGGATTGGCACAGAGAAAGGAGGAAGCCGAAGCTAAGTGCTGATGAGCGCTGTCAAGGGAAACAAAGGCATGGTCTTTTGGAAATGGGGGATCAGGAATAACAGCAAGTGTGTTACTGCCACACATGGGCACCAGCAAAAAGGGCTGCTGGCTCCTCTCGCACCCCCTGGAGTAACTGCTGCTCCTCCGGGAGCCCACCTGGACTCAGGCTCTGATACATGCAGACTAAATTCTTTCAGGTTCAGTGCATGATTCCTTCCCCCTCTCCCACCTTCATGTTCTTCCATTTGGCCCCATGCCAGGCACGTCTCCCCGATCCCAGAGCACCACACCCTCCTCCTCGTCTTGTTCCAGTCCCCCTATCAGCCCAACCCATAGCAGGCTGGGGCTGGCAGTGCTGGGGTGTGCCAGTGCCGATGGGGCTGGTAGGATGCTGAGTACTCCACGCACTTGGTAGCAAGCTCCGTGGGTGTGCCAGGCACTCAGTGCATTTCTGAGAACACCAATGCACTTTGGTTAGAGGGAGGATTTCTTTACATTCTTAATTCTGTTAATCTTTCTTTCCTCCACCCCTCTGCTCATTTCTGTTGCTGTTCTCTGAATTTCTTCTCTTTAGTCCTCATTTAAAAGAAAATAAATTGTTCTGTACTGATTGGAGCAGTGGTCTGGGGGTCCCAGCTTATAGGTTTGATCCCCTGTCTGCCACTGACCTGCTGTATGGCAATAGGTGAATTGTATCAACTCCTAGCACCTCAGTTTATCCATCTGTAATATTCTGGCCATCCTCACAAGGTTGCTTGCAAAATGCCCTAGGACTCTTGGAGGAAAGGTGCCATAGAAGTCATTCTCATTATAATTAAGAACAAAGGCTGGCTCTGAATACATTCTCAGTTTAGTGGCATAAGTTGTTTGCCCCCACACACTAGTTAGCATTTGCATGGCCAAATAGTATTTGAGCATGCGAGGCAGGGCATCATAACCCACGGGTCTCAAACCTGGATCCACTGGGTATCATCGTGCTGCAACCTTCCACCCAATAGCTTACTGGTAGGTGCTAGAATTGGGATTCCTCGAAACCCAGTTCAAAAAGAAAGCTCCATCATTGGGCCCCGATTGGTGGGGCCTGCTCCCCCTACATAAGTCAGAAGGCAGAACAGGAAGTTGTTTGTACAACTGGGCTCTGCCCTGCTTTGGACTGCTTATCCAGATTTACCTGGTCTCCCGATTCCTGGTATCTGACTCTGTGTTCCTGACCTCGGCTCCTGATTTCCTGGTTCTGAACTCCAGCTGGTGTGAAGACCTGCTCCTCATCCCCGCCATATGCTAACCAGTAGGCCCGGCCGCCTACATCCCAGCCCTGACAGGTAGATGGATGTTTAATTACTAGATTTGTATGCCCAGTTGCCATACGCATGTGCAAACACAGGTTGATGTAGGTACAGAATTAGAGGACATCTGTGAAAAATCGCCCCTTGCTGTCCATGTTAGTGGCATGAGGAGAGGACTCCCTTGTGGGATATTGTAAACTCTCTTCCCATGTGGATACTGATTTATGCGCCTGGGTATTCAGCAGTTCTGAAACCAATAAACAAGGCTGCAACATGCACAGACACTCTGCAAGGGAAGCAATTTGGATTTAAATCTCCGTGTGCCTTTGTGCATCTGTGACATGGGGATAATGATGCTCCCATAGATTGCAGTGGGGTTAACTCATTCAGGTTTGTGCAGCTTTTGGAGAGATGGAAATCTCTGCAGAAGTGCCACATTCCTGTAAGGTGACAACTCACTTATAGTGCAGGTTACCTGCAGAGCGCAATGGCTGGCACTGAACTGATTGACTGCACCGCATCACCTTTCCTGAAGATATCAGCTGTATAAAACTAGGGATGGAGCATATTTAGAGGGCAGAGAGCAGCTTGGCCCCCAAACGCGAATGCCCTATTGAAACCACATGCCTTGTGACTGTAGAAAACAGCTGTGGAAAAGTCAGATGGATGACAGGCAAAGATCAAGTGCAACACACAGTTGGGGGATTTCATTTGTCAGTCTTCTTCAAATTCAGGGGAGGTGTGGGAGAGACTGGAGTTATAGGCCACTAATGGCTCCTAAGTGTTTGTAAGGTTACATCTTCACTAGGAACACTGCACTGCTGTAGCACTTCAGCGTAGGTTCTCAGTACAGTGATGGGGGGGGGTTCTCATATCGCTGTGGTGAATGCATCTAACCTGAGAGGTGGTAGTTGAGTCAATGGAAGAATTCTTCCATCAACCTACCGCTGTCTACACCCAGGGGTAGGTCAGTTTAACTATGTCACTCACGGGTGTGGATCTTTCACATCCCTGAGCGACCTAGCTGGGTCGACCTGACTTTTTAGTGTCAACCTGGCCTGAATTTGTGTGCACACAGTGCAGTGAAATGCCATTGCAGTGAAATTGAAGTCATTAAGAGTTTTGCCATTGCCTTCAATGGGGCCAGGATTTCACCCTGAGAGATCAGAAGAAGGTGTAAGTGATGACAACACGGACTACGCTGGACTCGGCTCCTCCTGACTTGTGGCCTGTATGTTTGGGATTTACACTTCCTTGTTGGTTAGAGTCTTGTGTGCTTGTCATCCAGGCCCAGAATATTAAACGTAGAGCCTATGGACCCAATCCTGACTTCAGTGGGAGCTGTCCTGTTTGCCACGATGTGATGAGTGTTGGTTTTGCTTGTGTGGGTATATCCTTTAAGAAAGGAGATAAATCAGAGTGTGGAAATTATCGAGGTGTTACCTTGCTATCTACAGCAGGGAAAATTCTTGCTCATATCCTCTTAAACCGATTACTTCCCCTTGCTGAGGAAATATTACCGGAATCTCAGTGTGGTTTTAGACCATCCCGTGGGACAACCAGCATGATCTTTGTTGCCTGTCAAATCCAGGAACAGTCACGAGAGCAAAATCAGGACCTGTACATGGCCTTCATCTATTTGACAAAAGCCTTTGACTCTATCAATTGTGAAGCCCTGTGGAAGGTGCTGGCTAGATTTGGCTGCCCTCCAAAATTTATTAATGCATTCTAAGGCATCTCCAGGATCAGATGACTGCCACTGTTCTCGGTAATGGCCTGGAGACAGACCTTGACAGACAGAATGGCCTTTCGTCATCAAAACTGGGGTTAAGCAAGGATGTGTTATTGCCCCAACCCTGTTCTCCTTCTATTTAGCAGTCAGTTTGGTCCTCATTAAAGAGCACCTCCACAATGGAGTTGACATTCAACACAGAATGGATGGGCGGCTTTTTAATCTTTGACGCCTCCACTCGAAGTCTAACGTCCTCAGGGCATCCATTACTGATCTTCAGTATGCTGATGATTATGTCATACACACTGAGAATGACCTTCAGTCCACACTGGATTTTTTTTGCACAAGCTTACAGAAACCTAGAACTCTCACTCAATATTGAGAAGACTAAAGTGCTCCATCAGCCTGCTTCAGATCTTGTACATGACCCATCACAAATCACCATCGAGGGGCAGACTTTGGAGACAGTCAAGCACTTCTGCTACCTCAATAGCCAACTTTCTTAAAACGCAAAAATCGACAGAGATCCAGCACAGGATCGAGTGCACAAGTGCTTCCTTTGGGAAATTGCTCCGACGCATTTTCACAGACCATGACCTACAGCAGGACACCAAGATTCAGGTCTATAAGACAATTGTTATTCCTACATTCCTCTATGGATGTGAAACCTGGGTGACCTATCGACAGCACTTCAAAAGTTTGGAGAGGTACCACCAATTATGCCTCCAGAAGATCCTTTGCATCAAGTGGGAAGATCGCCGCAATAACGCCAGCATCCTCACTGAAACCAATGTCACCAGCATTGAAGCAATGATCCTCATGCACCAACTCCACTGGGCTGGCCATTGTGTTCAGATGCCAGACTCTCACCTCCCAAAACAAGTCTTCTACTTTTCGGTTACCCACAGTCAGAGATCCCGTGGCGGTCAGAGGAAATGCTACAAAGACACACTGAAAGCATATCTCAAAAAAAAAAACAAAAAACAAAAAACCCTGATTTGGACATCACAAGCCACCAACTTAACCCAATGGCACCATATCCTCCATCAGGCAGTGGCCCGCTTTGAGGAGAAGTGCTTTGCCCTCGAAGCTGAAAAGAGAAAGAGAGAAGGAAGGAAGTAAAAAGAAAGAACTTTCTCCCAGCAGGCAGCTGACCTGCCAGGAAATGCTTGTGCCTACTGTGGGCATATCTGTGGTTCCAGGATCGGACTCCTGAGTCATCTCAGGAACCATATGTAAATCTGTGGTAGAGATCATCCTTGAATCAAGGGATCGCCAATGATGATATCCTTCAGGCTACAGCTCTGCACCTAAGAAATGGACCCAGTTACAGAGACTCAAGCAGTTAAACTAACTTTACTTGTGTATGTTAAGCTTTCAAAAGGAACTACACCATTAGTAAACAACACAGTATTTCTCCAGGATCTAACTGCCTGTATATCTATTTAGCAAAGCACATAAGATCATGTTTAAAGTTAAGCCTACATTTAAGTTCTTTGCTCTGCTGGGGCCTTAAATAGAACTTGTTCTAGTGCCATCTGGTGACAATATTACTCCCCTTCTTAGAGAAGAACAAGAAAACTCACCAAGTTTACTATAAACAGGCTTGAAATTTACAAAATACGCAATATATAGTTCAACTCCCCCACCACCAATATAAATCACTATTTAGTGCCAATCAAATATTCCAGAACATTGCTATTGAACTTCAAACTATAGAACATAGTCATCTTGCAGCAACACACTCAATCTCTCAGGTGACATTAGCTCTCAGCATGGGTAATTTAATGATTGCCCATTTCTTTCAGCTTCTCTTTGTGTTCTGTCAACAAGGCTTTAGGTGTGATGACAGGTGCCCTTCGGGTGAATCAAACTGTCTTGTGGTCTGAGAAAAGACTTCTTTGAGTCATAATCAAAACCATCTAGATTGATTTCTTGGCATTTAAGGAAGTACCTTCAATTGCACTTTCCTGATTCTCTATTGTGCATTTGCTCTGTGTGTGTGTGTGTTGCGGGGGGAGGGGGTGTTAAGTGTGACAGTACCAGGCTGCCATTGATATGAACATTCTGGAGAAGTAGTAAAACTTGACGTTTCGGTTGTAAGCTCTGGACTGATGGATCTGTTTATCCTTAAGCTTTTCCTGATCTGTAGCAAGACTGATGACTTTTGGCCATTGCTGGAGAGTTGTAGCATCCAAAATCAAATGGAAACAAAGACTGATTAGTAGTTGAGCTGGAGATCCCATGTCAACAGTGGAGAATTTCTGTAATCCAGCATAGCCAGGTATGGCTCTCCTTTACTCGGCTTGGTTTTTATTAGCAGGGGATTTCCACTCTATGATATGTTTTCTGTTTGCTCACTTGACTGGATAGCAGGGCACTAGCACTGGTAGATGTGCCATGAGGAAAACCATAGCTAGTAAAGCCACTCTCACTATTTTGCATGAAAGTATTTTCATCCAAAAATACCCTTGCTTTTCAAAAATGAAAATTTTAATGAAAAATTGTTGCCCTTATCAACACTTTCCACTTTTTCTGAAGAATTTTCAGCAGTAGTTTTTTTGACAAAAATGATATCAAAATCCTGGTGAAAACAGGGGGTTGGTAACTGAAATTTTTCAAAAATGATTTTGGCAAAGAATATTGTGGAAACTTTGGCAAAACATGGAAAATCTTTTTCTGAACTTGGTGAATAGAAACAACATAGAAATTTTGATTTTTTTTCTTTGTGGAATTGTTTTCCCATTTCTGTCCAGCTAGAACAAGCTATAGACAAACTGCTGGAATTCTTGTGAATCCTACTAGACCTTGTCTGAGACCAGCACCTCAGGTATTGCATAGTGGGCCAAAATAACCTGTTTTCCACCATCACTTTGGAAATGTGTGTGTTCTTTCAGGCCCTCCAGTTCCAAATAATGACTATAAGCACCCAGCTTTCATTACCCAGTGTAAAAAGACCTGTTGCCACCTTTTGCCATGGGCGAGATGGCATGTCAGCAGAGATCACGGGCTCCTTAGACTTTGATGTGTGATGCTATAAGCAAATTGGACATTTTTCTAATCTTTCCCTCAATTTGCACATTCTGATTCAGGACCCAAACAGCAAATTCTTGCCCTGGCACACTCACTTCTCTCCCATGTGTCCCAAATGAGTGACCTTTGACATGTCCAGTCCCAGTGGTTGTGGTACCACAAGTCTTTCACTTTTCAAAATTAGATTGTCCGTAACTACTGTTTCCTCTGTGATGGGCAAGGCCAGATGGCTACAGTAAAGTAGTGAGGAACAGGTATGTTAGCTCCAGGCTAAACAAATCCCTGGTACCATGGTAACCAAATGGCAGTTGCTCCAGGTTAATCAAGACACCTGGGGCCAATTAAGATCCTTCTAGAAGGCAGTGGAGACAGCTAGATTGATTGGGACACCTGAAGCCAATCAAGGATTGGCTTGAACTAGTTAAAAGCCTCCCAGTTAGTCAGTGAGGTGTGGGTGTCAGGAGCTATAGGAGGGAGCTGTGCTGTTGGAGGAATGAAGCAGTACAAATCTATATTAGGTGCAAGGAAGGAGGCCCTGAGGTCATTGTGAAGAAGATATTGAGTGGGGGCTGCTGTGAGGAAGTGGCCCAGGGAATTGTACACGTCCTATTTCCAAAATGTCAGCTTCCATAGCTGCTAATTTTAGGGTTCCTGGGCTGGAGCCCGAAGTAGAGGGTGGGCCCAGGCTCCCACTTCCCCTCCCTGATTAATCACTGAGACTGGGAGACAACAGAGACTGTGTGAAGGAGGGCTGCTTCTCCTCACATCCCTTGTTGGCTTATGATGAAAATGGCTCAGTAGACTGTGACCCTAGAGAGACAAAGGCTACATGGAGGGTCACAGTGAGCCTCTGAGGCTAGCAAAATCCACCAGGAAACTCAGGACCCACGGTGTCAAGGACTGTACTTTGTCACACCTCCCAGAGTGGCCAGAGCTCTGTCATTTGTGGCACACTCAATCATTCATCTTTTTCCCAACCAACAATAAAAGTTTTCTGCAATGTAGATAACTGGGGATTTTGCGTCATTGCAATCCTTAGGTCTGTTAATTTCTTGTATAACACAGGCAAACTGGACATGGTTCAAATGACCTCTCCATATCATCATGCCTGGCCAGAAACAATCTGTTGACTTTATCAGTGACTGGTAGATCCTCTCCTGCTCTGGGTTTAAACAGAAAGTCTTATTTCTGCAAACGCAGCATTATTCTTTGTAGCTGCAAGGGTTCTTTCCATGATTCCCTCCCAAAGCTTGTGGTAAGACTCTACTGTAGTATCTCTCCCATACACATCCAAAGGAAGCCCATACAGATGCCTCTCTTTCAATATGTACATGTTATTTCTATAGATGGGAGAGAGATAGATGCACAAGCCACTAGCTTCCCTTCATTCAGTAATACAGCTCAGATGCACCCTACTTCTTTACTCCTATCCTCAGCCTTGTCTACCATGGGAATTAATCCACCAAGGAAGCTGCGCTGGTGAAGACCCCTACTGAAGACTGGTGCAATGGGATTTGCTTGGAAACCCATCCAGGACAGCTTGAAAATCCCAGTTTACCGAACCCTCAAAATGGGCTGCTCAGAAGAACCTCTGGCCACAAAGGGGAGAACTGTTGAAAATAGACATGTAAACACCTACCATACAGCAGAGTCACCCATTCAGGCACAAACTCAATAAAGAGAGACATTCCTTTGTGCCTTGAGAGACACGAAATCAAAGCCCTGTCAGACCAGTGGGGGAATGAATTCCAGAGGCTAAGGAGCTCCACTGGAAACAGCCTGCCTCCGGCCACCAGCCGTCAACATGTAGGGACAGCAAGTTTGTCAAAGCTGTTGTGGAAGATTTCAGGAGAGGAGAGGGGCCTGATTCTGACCTGTTCCTGGATTTACCCACTGGAGGATGCATGTAATTTGAGGATTAGCTCTCGGTTGCAGTGGAAGCGCTACACATTTATTTCTCCTAACTGGAACAGTGCTTTCCCAATTGTCTTTATATTTCACAGCAGCTTCTTGGGGGATCTCCTGTCATCTTCCTGTAACTGACAGTTCAAGGATTCACCCATCTACCTGCCGACTGTGCGTGTCTTGTTAGAGGCATTTGCTGAAGCACATAATGTCAGTGAGGAGGTCAAGGTTTCCATAGGGGATAATGGAAGCATGTGGCACTAAGAGAGAGGAGGAAATAACATTGCAGATGCTGTATTCTACCTATTGCATATCCTCCTTGTCAACAATCATTGTGCAGCATGGCACATACCTCTGGGTCTATAGCTTTTTAATAGAGATAAGCAGTGTATTCTTTGCACTACAGTTTGGTGCCACTTGAAAACATGAGTGCGTAAAACCAGCACCTTCTCACTCCCTCATATCCGCTCCCTTGTGCATCAGAGACAGAGCTGATCACAGCAGTGAGCAAAGTAAGATTTTTTCCCCCCTGTGTTTCCCAGTTGGGAGCCCTGCAGACCCAGCCTAGCTCCAGATGAGGGAGTTGGTGTCTGTTCTTTAAACGGAACTGGTTCATCCACACTAACTGCGCATATACACCTCTACCCCGATATAATGCAACCTGATATAACACGAATTCGGATATAACGCGGTAAAGCAGTGCTCCAGGGGGGCGGGGCTGCACGCTCCAGCAGATCAAATCAAGTTCAATATAATGCAGTTTCACCTATAACGCGGTACGATTTTTTGGCTCCCGAGGACAGCATTATATCGGGGTAGAGGTGTACCACTTTCAGCTGCACCCCTGAGTATAAGGAGCTGTTTTCTTTCCCTCTAGTCTCTGTGATAAGCCTGGTATCCAGCTTTATATTCCATTCCATTGGCGTGGACCTTGATTGCTGGTGCTGCATGAGAAAGAAAGACCCCAGTGTGACCCAGTGTGACTCAGATCCCAGGCTGAGTTTTCAGGGCTGGCAGGTAGAGAAAACACCATTGCTTGTAGGCTGAGCACTCTTGCTCTGGGATCAGGGGGAGATGGTAAGTAGGGGACCCCAGAATGCCATTTTACATAGACATTGTTTAGGTTAGGACTGTGCTTTAATGAATGGGGAAAGTGACAAGCGTCTTCCTGTTTTATATACACACTGCAGGCTGCCCCTCTGCACTGCATGAGCACTAATCACTCAGAAGGATAACCCTTATCTGTCTTAGAACAAGGTCCCAGTTCTCCTTTCATACTTCCGTGACTCCAGGGAAATTAATAGAGTTACACCAGATTTGGAAAGGGAATTGTAATGGCCTCTCAAAGGCAGCAGGGTGTGCTCCCACCTACTCACACTGAAGAGGGTGAGGCCAGGATTGCAGCCATGCCTCTGACAGTACCCAGGGTTCTGAGGCACCTCCAACCACCACATGCCCTTAGCCTGACAGAGTCTGCAGAACTGCTGCTTAGCCAGTCAGTCCCCAGCTTGTAGCAGTGCATGGGATTCTTCCATCCTAAGTGCAGGACTCTGCACTTGTCCTTGCTGGTTTTGTTCAATATCTTCATTAATGATCTGGAGAATGGCGTGGACTGCACCCTCAGCAAGTTTGCAGATGACACTAAATTGGGAGGAGTGGTAGATACGCTGGAGGGTAGGGACAGGATACAGAGGGACCTAGACAAATTAGAGGATTGAGCAAAAAGAAATCTGATGAGGTTCAACAAGGACAAGTGCAGAGTCCTGCACTTCGGACGGAAGAATCCCATGCACTGCTACAGGCTGGGGACTGAATGGCTAGGCAGCAGTTCTGCAGAAAAGGACCTGGGGATTACAGTGGATGAGAAGCTGGATATGAGTCAGCAGAGTGCCCTTGTTCCCAAGAAGGCTAATGGAATATTGAGCTGTATTAGTAGGAGCATTTCCAGCACATTGAGGGAAGTGATTGTTCTAGGGTTACCATATTTCAACAAGCAAAAAAGAGGACGGGAGGAGCCCCGCCCTAGTCCCGCCCCTGCCCCTCCCACTTCCCGCCCCCCCAGAACCCCCAACCCTCCCCCCGTTCCTTGTCCCCTGACTGCCCCCTCCTGGGACCCCTGCCCCTAACTGCCCCCCGGGACTCCACTCCCTATCTAAGCCTCCTTGCCTCTTGTCCCCTGACTGCCCCAACCCTTATCCACACCCCCACCCCCACCCCCAGACAGACCCCTGGGACTCCCACGCCCCATCCAACCACTCCCCACCCCCTGACAGCCCCCCCCAGAACTCCCAACCCATCTAAACCCCTCTGCTCCCTGTCCCCTGACTGCTCCGATCCCTCTCCACACTCCTGCCCCCTGACAGCCCCCCCAGAACTCCCAACCCATCTAAACCCCTCAGCTCCCTGTCCCCTGACTGCTCCGATCCCTCTCCCCACTCCTGCCCCCTGACAGCTCCCCCCCAGAACTCCTAGCCCCCTACCCCCCGCTCCTTGTCCCCTGACTGCCCCCTCCTGGGACCCCTGCTCCTAACTGCCCTCCAGAACCCCACCCCCTACCTAAGACTCCCTGTTCCTTGTCCCCTAACTGCCCGCTCCTAAGACCCCCCCCCAACTGCCCCCAGGACCCTACCCCCTACCTGTACCCTGACTGCCCAAAACTTTCTCCACTCCCCTCCAAAAGCCCCCCCCGTTTCTTGACTGCCCCCTCCAGAACCTCCCTGTCCCTTCTCCTGCCCCCCCTTACCCTGCTGCTCAGAACAGGGTGTTGGGCTCTGTGCCAGCCGGACACATGGCTGAGCTCCCCTGCACAACACAAAACCCGGTCCCTGGCCCTGCACAGGGTTGCCGGAGCGGGCTGCAGGAGGAGGAGCTGCCGGCCGGCTCAGAATGCAGGGAGGGGGGGGGTGGGAGGAGGAAGCTGCTCCGGAGTCCAGCCCGGGACTTTCCTGCAGCCCTCCCAGCCGCTCGCTCTGCCGGGGGAGGGGGAAATCCCGGACATTGTGAGTGCTTTACAAATTCCCCCCGGACGCTATTTTTAGCACACAAAAGGAGGACATGTCCGGGTAAATCCGGACGAATGGTAACCCTAGATTGTTCCCCTCTATTCAGCACTGGTGAGGCCACATCTGGAGTGTTGTGTCCAGTTTGGGCCCCCCACTACAAAAAGGATGTGGACAAATTGGAGAGAGTCCAGCAGGGAGCAACAAAAATGATTAGGGGGCTGGAGCACATGATTTACAAAAAGAGGCTGAGGGAACTGGGCTTGTTTAGTCTGCAGAAGAGAAGAGTGAGGGGGGATTTGATAGCAGCCTTAAACTACCCAAAGGGGGGTTCCAAAGAGGATGGAGCTTGGCTGATCTCAGTGGTGACAGATGACAGAACAAGGAGAAATGGTCTCAAGTTGCAGTGGAGGAGGTCTAGGTTGGATACTAGGAAACACTATTTCACTAGGAGGGTGGTGAAGCACTGGAATGGGTTACCTAGGGATGTGGTGGAATCTCCATCCTTAGAGGTTTTTAAGGCCCGGCTTGACACAGCCCTGGCTGGGATGATTTAGTTAGTGTTGGTCCTGCTTTGAGCAGGGGGTAGGACTAGATGACCTCCTGAGGTATCTTCCAATCTTAATCTTCTATGATGCTATGATTCTCAAACTTCTGAAGATCATTGTACGTGGCTGTGACGTTCCTCTGGTGGTATCTGGACTGGTGATCTGCAAGATCTCCAATCCTTGACTCTGGGAGCCAGCCTTACCCTGCTGTGTTGTAAGAACCCCCACTCTTGGGCTGTTCACGTGCAGCCTCTGGCACGTAAGCTTCTCCTTGGATTGTGCAACCGAATGATACTAGCCAATATCTCCAGTCCCAGACACAACCTTAGGAACCTCCGTCTTGCAGTGTCCAGTTATGTCTGCTGGATGCTGTTAGGTTATATGAGTTTGTCAATTTAACAAAGAAATTGATATGTGCCAGGCTTGTTATCCCAAGGGGAGTCTCTGACATGCTTCAAACCAAATGCACAGCTTCAGGTAGAATAAACAAACACATTTATTAACTACAAAGATAAATTTTAAGTGATTATAAGTCCAAGCATAACAAGTCAGATTTGGTCAAATGAAATAAAAACAAAACACATTCTAAGCTGATCTTAACACTTTCAGTGCCCTTACAAACTGAGATGCTTCTCACCACAGGCTGGCTGGTTGCTCTTCAGCCAGGCTTTCCCCTTTGATCACCAGTTGCTTGGTGTGGTGTCTGTAGATGTAGGTGGAAGAGAGAGGAAGAACATGGCAAACATCTCTCTCTTTTATCATGTTCTTTCTTCTCTCTTGGGTTTGCTCCCCCCACCCCAGAGCCACGGTTCCCCGTTCCCAGACAATGGGAGCTGCAGGGGGGCGGTGCCTGCAGGTGAGGGCAGCACGTGGAGCCCTCTGTGCCCCCCTCCTCCAGGGGCCACAGGGATGTGGTGCCGGCCGCTTCCGGGAGCGGCGCAGGGCCCACGGGGCCATCGGGGTGGCAATCCCACAGGCTGGATCCAACGCTCTGATGGGCTGGATCCAGCCTGCACACCGTAGTTTGCTCACTCCTGATATAGGCAATACAGTTATCAGATCAAGGCTACAGGTGGAATTCTCTCAGTAAATCAGTGAATTAACAATGATAGGGAAAGGAACCACCAGTTGATCAAATGATCGAATGAACAGAGCCAGTAATCAAACTGTAACACACGGGCAGTTCTTACACATACTAATCCCAGCATTTTAACCAGGCATTTCCAACTTCTCAGTCCTTTGAAACAGTATCTGGACTCCTACAAAATGACTGTTTAGTAAGTGGCTTATACAGCAGGCTCCCACTATGGCTAATATCCCTTCCCTTTGATACAGCAGTAACTGGTCAGCAACTTTAATTCCTCTTTTATGGCAGAATGGTTTATGCTCACACACTTTTACAACCCAGGTTGACAAAGTGATTTAAGGTAGGATTAGGTTAGAATTTGAGTAGGGAAATTATGAATGGCACCTACTTAATATAACTCTATATACACATGCTATTACCTACACACTCCCACACTCATTCAATGGGTTAGAGAAAAATGCTGCAGCTGGGGGCAGGCATCCCTCCCCAACCAATCACAAGCCAGGAAAAGCAGGAACAGGTCACTTACTAAAGAGAGATTTGCTCTTCAACTTGTGTGGTCTTTGGAACATCAGATTCAGGGCTGCAGTGCCAGGGACCAGGTGATGTGGTCTCTAGTCAGCACCGCATGCTGGCCGTTGGGCTTCCTCCAGGCACTCAACTGGTCAGGCTGGGACAGCCTGGGGAGCAGTTGGTCTCCTCTAGGCAAAGCAGGAGCATGAGCCTTTCTTAGTCGTGTGGTGGCCCGGCAGGAACATGATGTCTTCTATGGTTACCTTGACCTTTTAAGGTTGCAATTCTAGCTTGCTCCACCCTATGGCACATTCCCAGAGGTCCCCCAAGCAAATCAGAGGATCACAGGTTTCGGACCCTGACAACATGGTCCAATCTTGGTCAGGGGAGGGCAAGCTTGGTCTTTTGTCAATTTGGAAAGTCGTTGCCTTTCCCCCCCACCCCAACCCCCTGATAACTGGCAATTATTCTGCACTATCCTTTGTTAGACCTGTCCCAGAACCAGTGGGGCTCCCCCTGCCGGCCACCCCCCAGCTTGCTGTAAGGCAAAAGCAAGCTTCTGGATCCCCAGGTGTGTTAAACCTTTGGAGCCTGAAAAGAGTCCAGCCACTGAGCCATCTTTGGAGTCCCTTGGCACACTCTGAGGGCACAAACCCTCTGTGAAGCACCCCCTCCTGAGAGCTGATACCCGCTGTCCAGCTGCCCAGCTCTTGGGCTTGGTACTGACCCTTCAGACCCCCTGCCACTTACGCTCACCCTCTCCCAGAGTCCCACTCCAAGGTATGAGCCTTCAGGATTAGTTTAACTCTCTCAGGGAGCACATAGTAGTTGTGAAGTATAGAACATGTGCAGACACTTGGGCCAGAGTCTAACACATCATTTTCTCTTCATGTTAACGGATAAAGCACAAGAGAGCACAGGACACATAGAACACAACAAACATGCTAATCACAATGCCCCACACTAGCTCACCCTTCCCTTGGGGCCCGCCTGCTCATAGTAGGTAGCGCCCCCTGCGTAACGCAGGTCCCTGTGTGTTGGGGTGCATCTCTCTCCTCTTGAGGTTGGAGAAAAATGCCCCCCAGAAGAGTATCTCCTGCCTTCTTGAACATGATTTTTGTCCTCCTTGGTCAGGTAACATCCTGCTCCCTGCCAGCTGACTTCATTGCCTAGGTGACCTTCCCCTTGCTAAGCCAGTTCTCCTGGTTGGGAGCCAGATTATTGTGTAGAGCTATTCCACTTGGATGGGGGAGCACATAACATCAATGACCCTGTTTTGTTATTCCTTTGCCACCAGCCATTGGAATTTCAGCCCGATGTGGAGGCAGGCAGACAACAGAGAAGGCAAGAGGTTGCATCTTCACAATGGAGTTTGGAGCTTGGTAGAGGTACATACAGAAAGTTCATAATCTCACACAAAATTCCTATATTGGACGGGTACATTCCCCCAAATTCATCAGAAGCCTGCAAGCCACATGTTGCAAAAACATACCAATCATGGGATACACAGGAGATGACATCAGGAAGCATCTCAACTTCCAATGCAGATGGCTCTAAATTCCTTGGGGCTTTGACACATTCATGGGTGTGACTTATGACCCCAAGAGAACGGGCCTTATTTTCTCACTTACTCTCACTCTCCACACCTCCTCTTAAAATGCATTTGAAGACCCCTTATCAGCAAAGATTTGGGGAACCAGCCATTTGTAGCTTAACCAGGTGAAAGGTCCCCTTGCTCTCTGCAGTGAGGGTGAGCAGCAGAGCTGGTTTAGATCCTGTTAAGAACATAAGAATGGCCGTACTGGGTCAGACCAAAGGTCCATCTAGCCCAGTATCCTGTCTACCGACAGTGGCCAATGCCAGGTACCCCAGAGGGAATGAACCTAACAGGCAATGATCAAGTGATCTCTCTCCTGCCATCCATCTCCACCTTCTGACAAATGGAGTCTAGGGACACCATTCCTTACCCATCCTGGCTAATAGCCATTAATGGATTTAACCTCCATGAATGTATCCAGTTCTCTTTTAAACCCTGTTTTAGTCCTAGCCTTCACAACCTCCTCAGGTAAGGAGTTCCACAAGTTGACTGTGCACTGTGTGAAGAAAAACTTACTTTTGTTTGTTTTAAACCTGCTGCCTATTAATTTCATTTGGTGACCCCCTAGTTCTTGTATTATGGGAATAAGTAAATAACTTTTCCTTATCTACTTTCTCCACATCACTCATGATTTTATATACCTCTATCATATCCCCCCTTAGTCTCCTCTTTTCCAAGCTGAAAAGTCCTAGCCTCTTTCATCTCTCCTCATATGGGACCCGTTCCAAACCCCTAATCATTTTAGTTGCCCTTCTCTGAACCTTCTCTAGTGCCAGTATATCTTTTTTGAGATGAGGAGACCACATCTGTACGCAGTATTCAAGATGTGGGCATACCATAAATTTATATAAGGGCAATAATATAGTCTCTGTCTTATTCTCTATCCCCTTTTTAATGATTCCTAACATCCTGTTTGCCTTTTTTACTGCCTCTGCACACTGCGTGGGCGTCTTCAGAGAACTATCCACGATGACTCCAAGATCTTTTTCCTGATTTGTTGTAGCTAAATTAGCCCCCATCATATTGTATGTATAGTTGGGGTTATTTTTTCCAATGTGCATTACTTTACATTTATCCACATTAAATTTCATTTGCCATTTTGTTGCCCAATCGCTTAGTTTTGTGAGATCTTTTTGAAGTTCTTCACAGTCTGCTTTGGTCTTAACTATCTTGAGCAGTTTAGTATCATCTGCAAACTTTGCCACCTCACTCTTTACCCCTTTCTCCAGATCATTTATGAATAAGCTGAATAGGATTGGTCCTAGGACTGACCCTTGGGGAACACCACTAGTTACCCCTCTCCATTCTGAGAATTTACCATTAATTCCTACCCCTTGTTCCCTGTCTTTTAACCAGTTCTCAATCCATGAAAGGACCTTCCCTTTTATCCCATGACAACTTAATTTACGTAAGAGCCTTTGGTGAGGGACCTTGTCAAAAGCTTTCTGGAAATCTAAGTACACTATGTCCACTGGATCCCCCTTGTCCACATGTGTGTTGACCCCTTCAAAGAACTCTAATAGATTAAAAGAACAGGAGTACTTGTGGCACCTTAGAGACTAACAAATTTATTAGAGCATAAGCTTTCGTGGACTACAGCCCACTTCTTCGGATCCGAAGAAGTGGGCTGTAGTCCACGAAAGCTTATGCTCTAATAAATTTGTTAGTCTCTAAGGTGCCACAAGTACTCCTGTTCTTTTTGAGGATACAGACTAACACGGCTGCTACTCTAATAGATTAGTAAGACACAATTTTCCTTTACAGAAACCATGTTGACTTTTGCCCAACAATTTATGTTCTTCTGACAATATGTCTGACAATTTTATTCTTTACTATTGTTTCGACTAATTTGCCCGGTTAGACTTACAACGTTAGACTTACCGGTCTGTAATTGCCGGGATCACCTCTAGAGCCCTTTTTAAATATTGGCGTTACATTAGCTATCTTCCAGTCGTTGGGTACAGAAGCCGATTTAAAGGACAGGTTAGTTAATAGTGCCGCAATTTCACATTTGAGTTCTTTCAGAACTCTTGGGTGAATGCCATCTGGTCCCGGTGACTTGTTAATGTTAAGTTTATGAATTAATTCCAAAACCTCCTCTAGTGACACTTCAATCTGTGACAGTTCCTCAGATTTGTCACCTACAAAAGCCGGCTCAGGTTTGGAAATCTCCCTAACACCCTCAGCCGTGAAGACTGAAGCAAAGAATTCGTTTAGTTTCTCCACAATGACTTTATCGTTTTTAAGCGCTCTTTTTGTATCTGGATCATCAAGGGGCCGCACTGGTTGTTTAGCAGGTTTCCTGTTTCTGATGTACTTAAAAAACATTTTGTTATTACCTATTGAGTTTTTGGCTAGCCGTTCTTCAAACTCCGCTTTGGCTTTTCTTATTACATTTTTACACTTAATTTGGCAGTGTTTATTCTCCTTTCTATTTACCTCACTAGGATTTGACTTCCTCTTTTTAAAGGAAGTCTTTTTATCTCTCACTGCTTTTTTTTACATGGTTGTTAAGCCACGGTGGCTCTTTTTTAGTTCTTTTACTGTGTTTCTTAATTTGGGGTATACATTTAAGTTGGGCCTCTATTATGGTGTCTTTAAAAAGCGCCTATGCAGCTTGCAGGGATTTCACTTTAGTCACTGTACCTTTTAATTTCTATAATTAATTTTTAATTAATTTTAACCCCAATGCCATTTAAATTAAAGAAAACTAAGGTTTATACACTCCAGGCCATGCTTTCATGGACCAATATCCCACACGTGGATATCCAGCTTCCTAGTCCATGTAATTGGCTTGGACACAAGCTTCTGCAAGGGGGCAAACAATGTAAAAGGGGTTATAGCTCGAGGAAAGAAATATCAGCCCTGTAATGCACTTTCTAGCACGCGTCTCTAACCCGTTCATCCAGGGAGCTGGTGGCCCTTTACGAGCAGTCACGAGTTATCGTTATTAAGTATTTGTAGCATGGTAGTGCCCAACTGAGATCAGCGCCCCACTGTGCTAGGCATTGTACAAATATATCGTAAGTCACGGTCTCTGCCTCAAAGAGCTTATAATCGAAATAGACACGGGTGGGTGTGGAACCAGAGGCATGGAGAGAGGCAGGTCACATAGCAAATCAGTGGCAGAGATGGGAATAGAACCTAGCTCTCTTGACACTGTCTTGTGTCATTCCCACTAGGCCACGGTACAACGCAAAGGGTGTATCCATACATCAGCGAGGAGGTGTGATTCCCAGCTAGAGCAGATGTAGATTTGCTAGCTCAGGGTGGGCAAGGGCCTAGGGCCGCATCGGGTTTCCAAAATTGTATGGAGGGCCGGTTAGCGGAGGCTGTGCCTCCCCAAACACCCAGGTGTGGCCCGGCCCTGCCTCCTAGCCAACCAATCCTACTTCTCGCTCCCTGATGCCCCCATCCCAGGACTCCTGCCCCATCCAACCACCCCTTCTCCCTGACCGCCCTCAGAAGCCCCTCCCCGACTGCTCCCCGCCGCCCCATCCAACCCCCCCTCATTCCTGACTGCCCCTAAGGGGCCCCATTCAATCCCCCTGTTCCCTGCCCGGACCCCTATGCACACCCCTGCCCCCTGACCACCACCCCAAACTCCCCTGCCCACTATCCAATTCCCTCTGCCCCCTGCCCCTTACTGCGCTGCCTGGAGCACTGGTGGCTGGCGGCACTACAGCCGCGCTGCCCAGAGTGCCAGGACAGGCAGCCGCACCACCCGGCTGGAGCCAGCCACGCCACCGTGCAGCACAGAGCACTGGATCAGGCCCCAGCTCTGCAGCTGCGCTGCTCCAGGAGCTCGCAGCCCCACTGCCCAGAGCATTGCGTCGGCAGCGGGGCGAGCTGAGGTTGCGGGGGAGGGGGAACTGCAGAGGAGGGGCCGGGGGCGAGCCTCCCGGGGCAGGAGCTCAGGGACTGGGCAGGAGGATCCTGCGGGCCAGATGTGGCCCGTGGGCCATAGTTGGCCCACCTCTGTGCTAGCTCCGCTTGAGCTAGTGCCTAAAATAGAAGTGGCAGCTCAGGCTAACCTTCCAGTTGCTTGCCTAGGGTCTCAGATGGGCTTGTCCTCAGGGTGGCTAGCCACTCCCACTGCTCACGCCACTGGGGCTACACTTCTATTTCTAGGCACTAGTTCAGGTAGAACTAGCTTGTGTACATCTAGCCAGGCTGGGAGTCACACCTCCCAGCTGCTGTGTAGATGTACTCGAAGTGGTGGTGTTATAATAAAACCTCTCTCTTCTATCCACTATGAATATTTGAAACTACAGTGAGCTCTGAACACAAACAGGTCATGGCCATATCAGAATAGCTAGTAAGACAAAAAATGAACAACCCTTTCCTTCGTATAAACAACACACTCTAGTTTAAGGATGCCCTAACTTCTTTACATTCACACAGTGACCCCATCATCTCCGTCTTTACAAACAATCATTTATAATAAGGAGCAGAATCGAAACCATTGTTACGTTTCTTGGGGGTAGATGCATTCCTGAGGCTGCAAGAAACATAAAGGGTCAAAGGCTGTGGTGGTTTACACCCTATCCAAGCATGCTGCGTGTGCTGCAGTTGTACCAAGTGCATCAGAGCTAAATGTGGTCCTATGGAGTAACAAGTGTCCCCTTTGTGCTAGCTGCTGACTTATGCTGATTTTTCATTTTGAAACACTAGCTCTTCCTTAATGCTGAAGGTCGTGTGGAAAGCGCAGGTTTTCCAAGTGAAGGAATCCAGTGGAGGTAAAGATGATTCATATTGGGAGGAGCTACTCTCTAGCCTCAGAGCAGGAAAAGATAAGAGAAGGACAAAGGGAATAGAGGATGGTACAGAATGTGTGAAAGTGAGAAGGACTAAAAGAGTTGGGGGATTAGACCGATTTAATTAAACCAGTACTACTTTGTGTGAAGGCACTTGTATTTCAATTTAAGAATGGCTTATTGTGGTTTAGATTAGCCCAATAGAATCTGAATCAAGCTAAACTGAAATAAGGAACTCTTAGGCCTTGTCAACATGCACCAATTTAGTTAAACCAGTGCAAACCCCTGCGTGAATTTAACTGAACCAGTGAAAACCTGTGTGCAAAACTTGAGTGTGAGCAAGGCCTTCTGATCATAGAATCATAGAATATCAGGGTTGGAAGGGACCTCAGGAGGTCATTTAGTCAAACCCCCTGCTCAAAGCAGGACCAATCCCCAACTAAATCATCCCAGCCAGGGCTTTGTCAAGCCTGACCTTAAAAACCTCTAAGGAAGGAGATTCCACCACCTCCCTAGGTAACCCATTCCAGTGCTTCACCACCCTCCTAGTGAAAAAGTTTTTCCTAATATCCAACCTAAACCTCCCCTACTGCAACTTGAGACCATTGCTCCTTGTTCTGTCATCTGCTACCACTGAGAACAGTCTAGATCCACCCTCTTTGGAACCCCCTTTCAGGTAGTTGAAAGCAGCTATCAAATCCCCCCTCATTCTTCCTTTCTGCAGACTAAACAATTCCTGTTCCCTCAGCCTCTCCTCATAAGTCATGTGCTCCAGCCCCCTAATCATTTTTGTTGCCCTCCGCTGGACTCTTTCCAATTTTTCCACATCCTTCTGAACTAACAGGTTGTCTACACAGAAATTTCTGACTGTTCAGTTAAAGCACTTTAGTTAAACCAAAGTAAAACCCTGTGTGGATGCTCTTCTTTTTGGCTCATTTTGATTTAGCTTAAACCTGTTCCTAGTTGACTTAAGCTAATCTGCAATAAGAATGCCCATTTGGCCCGTGGCCCCAATTTAATACTGCACCTTTACTTAAATTGCTGCAACTCTCCATGGAAATGTCTACAGGCCCAAAGTCAAACCAGTGCCACTTTATGTAGAGATGAGGCGTTAGCAGAAACTTCACTTGAAAGACAAGAGTGGGAGTGACAAGGTAATACTAATATACTGAAATTATCTATCTAGGGTACTTATGTGGCTGCCTCCAGTACAACGCTATCTGAGCCCTTCGTCATCAGATGGATTTAGCCTCACAGCACCTCTGAGAGGCTGGGCGGAGCTATTATCTCTCTGTGCCTCAGTTTCCCAAGGGTGGGATTCACAGAGGTACTAAGGTGCAATACTATAGCCCCTCATCCTAAGCCTCACATGCTCAAGCCAGCTTCCCTGGGCCAGCCATGGGTGTTTCATTGCAGTGTAGATATATCCCGAATCTCCTTACCCTTCCTCCACCATGGTAACTGAAGCTCATGAGAGAGAGAAAAAAAAGATATTTTATGTAAAAGCATGAATCACCCCAACTGATTGGTTGAGTAGAATTTTGCACTATTGATTTTTTCATGCCCAGCTTCCTGTTGATTTCCCATGGATCAATGGCAGCATATGGTAAGAGGCGAGACAAAGAGAGAAACTCCAGAGAGTGATTTATCAGCCTTTGTCATTCAAATAATATTGGCCGATACCAATGCTGTAATACTGGTTTCATTCACCAGCAGCTGTAGGGCATCTGTTCCAATGGGAGAAGTAGGAATTCAAAACCTTCTTTGCAGGACATTAGGATATAAGGAGGATCACTTCAGCAGAGATGATATTCCGGTTCCAAAAGGAATAAAAGGATGGAATGGCATAGCACATGTCTTCCTGGAACAGAAGGGGTTACATACCACATTCTCCCTTAGCACAAGGGACTAAAAGCAATGGTGCCTGAATAGTAAAGAGACACAACAATAAGCCCTTTAACAATATTGCCACATTATTATTTTGATGGCACGTTACCTAGATGCTGTCATTTATCATGTGATAATGCCAGGCTGAGTGCTAGCCCAGAAGTGGAAATTAAGATATCCTCTCTTCTTTCCCACTTTTGTCCCATCTACACTAGAGAACCTATCATTTAGGAGAACGTGGTTTGAACAAAGGTGCGCTACACCCCCACTTAACACATGGTTCGGTTTTCAGTGTAGATGGGTCTGGTGCCTGTTTTAACCATTTTCCTGGAGCATGCTGTGATGCTGGCAGATCAGGTGCCTAGGCCTCACTGAATACTGACAACTACATAGCTGGAATCCAGTCTGGTTCGCCTGGGTATTCGTTTTGGTAAGTAGATATTAGAATTGCAAGAACATGTTTGGTGCTTAGACCTTATGGATAGCTTATAGGATGCTGCAGGTATTAGTCTCACTTCTCTGTACTCCATGTTACACAATGCAAACATTTGCTATTGCTTTATAACTCATCAGACAGGAAAGAAGACTTCTCCAATGCAAATGCTGGCTTCCTCCAGAAGATGTTAGGTCCTGCCCAATGAGGCACCCTTGGAAACCAAATGAGCCATTGTGAGACATCAAAAGAACAAAAACTTGAATTGCACTCACCACCTCCAAGAAGAGGCGACCTGGCTCATGAATTCATCCCATCTGCTAGGGCTCTGGGGAGAAGGGGATAAAAATCTCAGACAAGATGAAACTGGGTTCTTTCTGCTGCTTGGACTCGAAAGGGGCAAGAATCACTAAGCATAAGCAAAAGTCCCCAGCTGTTTCGCCTGGGTTAGCCCTGAAGGACATATGGAGTTTGCTTATCATAGAAGTTTCTGTTATCTTTTGGAATCTAAAACTGTAACTTATTTGTGTGTGTACATTACCTGCTTTAACCTTGTAGATAACTCTCATGTCCTTTTCCTAGTTGTTAACGCTTTAGTTAGTTTATTACAGGACTGGCTACAAGTGTTGTCTTTGGTGAAAGACCTAGGGTACAACTGACCTGAGGTGAGTGACTGGTTCTTGGGGCTGAGAATATCCTGAATATTGTTGTGATTGTTGGTGTAAGGGACCATCTATCCCAGAGACAGGCTTGCCTGGGGTGGTAAGATAGACTGGAATTCCCCAGGGGACCGTTTGTGACTCCATGGTAAGGCTGTTATAGTGCTTGTGGAGTTCACACATGTTATCTAATTATAGAACATATAACCAATGTGGGCTTTGTGCCCTGTTTCCTCACAGTCTGCCCTGAGGTTGGCACCCATAGTGTGATACATGCTACAGTCTGCATAAAAGCCCAAGTCACAATAAAGTATAGGAATATGCTTTGGTCCCATCAGGCTTGAGCTGAAGGATTTTCCCCGCCCCCAAGGTTTGTCTTTCTGTAATCACAAATCCCTCTGCTGTGAACCCATTTCTTACCCCGGTGTATTTGAGCAGTTTGTGGCGGTTGCTTAGAAGCTTATTAGTTATTCTGACATTCTCAGTCAACTGTCTTCCTCCTGACCAGGAATCAGTAGATTCAGGGCAGCTTGTCTTCTGGTTGACATCTGACCTTTGCAGATCATAAAGTCACTCTCTGTGAGCCAGACTGCGACACCCTTACTCTCACTGATGAGCAGCTACTTGTATTGAAATTAATGGCTCTGCTTGTCGGAGTAACTACTGACAGCCCATCCATGGCATTCATACACCTAAGTGCCTAAATCCGTTTTGAAAATAAGATGGAGGCGCCTCAGTCAGTTAGGCATTGCAGAACTGAGCTCAGCAGCACCTAAATACCTTTAAACATCTGGGCCTTAATCTCTCTGTGCCTCATTTCCCAGCTGCAAAGTGGGGGATAATAGCACTGCCCTACCTCACAGGGGTGTAGTGAGGACAATACATCAAAGACTGTGAGGTGTTCAACTGCTATGGGAATGGGGGGCCAGGTAAGTCCCTAAAGCAGACAGAGAGATCTTGTGATAAATAAGTAACAGAGCTCGGAAAATAATCTTTTCTGCAAATAGCCATTCAGATTTGTTAATGGCCATGTGCATATTCATAGTGGTGTTCCCTTTTCCTGGCATGAATTGTTAAGAAAAATGAATCCCCTAAATACCGGAAGTGCTTCTGTGCTGTTATCAATCAGGGAATTGAAGCAATACCGTGTGACTTATCTGACCAATCGTGGCTGTGGAACTCAGGTGGGTGTTACAATGCTCCCCAGGTGATATTTACCAAATACATTCCAATAACCCATGAATTTGAGAACATGGCAATCGGCTCTCAGATATTGTGTGACTAGAGAAGAGCAGCTGCAGTCAGCAGATGAATTCTTCTCTGTGAACTGTTTATTCAGCTCTAGTAATAATAAATCATGCTGCATGTTTGCTGTGCTATCACCTAAGAGATACATCTCTCCCACACACACAGTATCCTGGGGTTTCAAGTACCTTGAGAGTTGGTCTAGGAATCTGGGGGCTCTGTTCTCTGGCCCTTGTGAGCTATAGCAGCTGTCCATTCACATTTCATCTTTGTTTCCATTTCCAAATAATTTCACCACCACAGTCTTCATTACTGAATTGTGTAGTTCTTTTGTACTGTACATATTGGTCACATAAGAAAGTCCAGAATCAGAACTTTGTTGCACAGAGTTTAAGGCAGGGGTGAGCAAACTTTTTGGCCCGAGGGCCACATCTGGGTGGGGAAATTGCATGCAGGGCCATGAATGTAGGGCTGGGGCAAGGGGTTGGGTTGCAGGAGGGAGTGCGGGGTGTGGGATGGGGTGCGGTGTGCAGGAAGGGGCTCAGGGCAAGGGGTTGGGGCAGAGGAGGGGTGCGGAGTGTACAAGGGGGCTCAGGAAAGGGGATTGGGGTGCAAGAGGGGGTGCACAGTGCACAAGGGGACTCATGGCAGTGGTGCAGGGAGGGGTGCAGAGTGTGGGGGGGTTCAGGGCAGGGGGTTGGGGTGCAGGAGGGGTGCAGGATGTGGCCGGGGGCCCAGGGCAGGGGGTTGGGGTGGGGAGTGCAGAAGGGTTTCAGGGTGTGGGGTGTGGGCTCCGGCCCGGCGCCGCTTACCTGGAGTGGCTCTGGGGTGGCAGAGGTGCTCACCGGGGCCAGGGCAGGCTCCCTGCCTGCCTGCCCTGGCCCCGCACCGCTCTGGGAAGTGGCCGGCACCTCGTCCCTGCAGCCCCTGGGAGAGGAGGGGCAGAGGGCTCTGCGTGCTGCCCTTGCCTGTGGGTACCTCCCCCGAAGCTCCCATTGGCCGCAGTTCCCCATTCCCGGCCAATGGGAGCTTCGGAGGAGGTACCCACAGGCAAGGGCAGTGCGCAGAGTCCTCTGCCTCCCCTCCCCCAGGGGCTGCAGGGACATGGTGCCGGCCGCTTCTGGGAGCGGTGTGGGACCCACGGTACCCCGGGGGTGGCAATCCCATGGGCCAGATCCAAAGCCCTGAGGGGACAGATCCGGCCTGCAGGCTGTAGTTTGCCCACCCATGGTTTAAGGGCAGAATGGACCATTAGATCATCTCGCCATTTCTGCATTGTACAGGCCATTACATGTCCCCCCATCTCCCCTATATTGAACTCAATGACTTCAGGTAAAAGAAAGCTCGCCAGTCCCCAGGAAACTAAGCTATTGTGTACCACAGGCAGAGAACAGGAGAGACTTTGCATCCAAACCTCATCAGATTACTACTGAATGGGGTTTCAATCTGAATCCTTCCCGGTGAACTTGCTTCCATAGGGCTGGTTCAGGGTGGAATCCAAAACCAGAAGGAGGCTATTTTTCAGTTTAATTTTCAAATAGAGGAGAAATCATGTGGAAATCTCTCAAGAACAGCCCGCCTTGAGGGATATTTGCCAACATCCTGAATAGCCATCTCATGAGATCAGAAGACTTGGCAACACTTCATCCATTTGGGACTAGAATTGTATGTGAACAATGAACAAGATTTTGGTGCTGCCCAATTGGAAGCCTAGACCTGATGCAGCGTTAGATCCTAAAGCAGAACCCTAAACCTAATCGAGCTCCTTCTCAGGAGCTGAGTGCCGCCTCCCTCTCTCTAATTGGGATTTATAACGCCAGACTTGGACTAGAACGTGATCTGTTCATTTTGTGATATCAAATTCAATCTCCCTGTAACATACCTGGTGCCAGCCGATGCTCTTGGCAAAAGCCTCTCACTGAAGATTTATCACGTTTAATTGGGGTCAGATGCTTAACCTTGGTGATTCTTGCCCACATGCATTAGGCTGAAATAACTGCCAACTCTGGGCACCGGGGAGAACTATTGGCAGCGCCGGCTTGGAAGATGTCTCACTTTTTCCTGGAGTAGTGAGCAGAGACCATCTATTGGGGTCAGGTGGGCATGTCTCACGTGATTGATTTCCACTCCGTGTGGGGACAGCGGGGGCACTGCTTGTCTTCAGCACTTCTTGCCTATTACTTCTGTGTTTTTAGCAGCATGAAATATTCATTTGGGAGAGATGGCTCCTGCGCCTATGATTTTCACCTAGAACAAACAGGACACTGGGTGGTATTTTAGAAGTGCATCAACTGGCTGCCGTATCCGAGGACAAGCGGTGACTTTCATTGATGATCTGCTTGTATTTGATCACGTTCCTTTTCATCTCTGCTGCAGCCTCAAATGTGTCTTCCAGAAACCACAACAGAGGAACTTTAAGTTCAGGCAAGATCAAGGTTGAGGAAATGAAATATCAAGGACATACACTGAATCACTGAGTCCCAAACTGACGGATAAGCTATTGCTCAGTAGGCCCTTCTGAAGGCCAGAATAGAGATTTATGGATATGATCACATGGGGGCGGGGGGAGAAGCAAACCCCTGCAATGCTGCATAGTTGTGCCAGGCATGGTGCATCTGGTACGTTCACCTGGGTTAGGCTAGTTTCCCTGGTAACGTGTTGGATTTTGCTGCCATCTTACCCAGGATCATCAGAAGGGAGTTTCTTCTCCGCAAGCTGGGTGTTGTTAGCAGTTTTATACTACATGATCCCAGACACATCACTATGGGCATGCTGTGCTGTGGCCATTTGACCATTGTTAGGAAGGGGTTGTCTGGTCTGTGAATTGTGTGCATGAGAGACAGGAAGGGAGGGAGGTGGGCAAGGATCCTCCATGGGAAACATTTAAAGATCCTAACAGATTCCTTCCCATTGTTCCACCTCTAAATACTGGTAATTCACGGTCTGCCGGGGACTAGGGACGGGGTTAGCGGCTGTGGGTTTAGGTGAGCTTTGGGTAATAGGCTTAGTAATTTAGTGTAGGGTCAGATAAAGTCAGAGGCAGCATGTTTCAGTGGATAGATCCCCAGATTAGGAATCAGGAAACCTATTCCCAGCTCTGCCACTGAACTTTGCTATGAATTTGGGCATATTCATCTGTCTGTGCCTCTTTCTCCTCCCGTCCTTTGTCTGTCATGCCTGAGTAGGCTGTAAGCTCTTCAGGATGCAGCCTGTCTGATCAGACAGTGGCTAGTACAATGGGGCTCTAATCTCATTTGGGGCCTATAGGTGCTACCATAGTACAAATCATTTTTATTTAGCCCGGGCTGACATATGATGGCTGGATTTGGGATAGGTTCATTTGACTGATGGGAAATTAATTAGATCAGACTGAGGGTAAAGTTTTCCAAAGAGCTTAAGTACCATTTTCATAAGTGGCCTGGGAATTTAGACTCCTAGGGGTGTGTCTACACTGCCATGTAAGCCCAAGGTTAGTAGAACTTGAGTTTGCAGCCCCTGGGTGTGTTAATCTAGGACCTGTGCATCTATACTCATTTATAACCCCAGATTAGGAATTGTTGAACCCTAGGTCCCAACCTGGGACTCCAGCATCTGCACTGCATTAGGCAAGCCTGAGTCCAACCACCTCTATCCCAGACTTCCTACTGCCTTCCCAAAACATGGCCACTCTAGCCCTTTGTTCGTAGTGAAGTGTGGGAAAACTTGACTAGCCACCAAACTTGACAGTCCAGAGGACAAAGAAAGCCAGCTCTTGGGATTGTGGAATGCTTTTGGTGGACTTCCACAGCATGAGTCCAGTGTGGCTGCATCTACACTGCAAAGCAATAGGGCTTGAGCCCTCGGTCCTGGCTTGACTCAGGCTTGGACTCTTGACCCTCATGGGGTACTGGGAACCTGAGTCTGAACCCTGGGTTAGCGTGATTTGTGTGTAGACAGAAGGGGGTTTAGACTTAAGCCTGAGTTTGAACCCTGGGTTTATATTGCAGTGGAGACGTACCCCAAGTCTCATTGAAAGTCAATTGGACTTAGTCGTAAATCACAGAATTCCTTCAGCCCAGGAATTACCCCCAGCAGTGAACAATTTCATACCAAACCTTTCTGTACAGCTGGTTAAAATTTTTCACAGAAAAGGTTATTTTTGTCCAAAGATGGCCTTTTTTCCCCCAGAGAATTTTGAAAGTTTTTATGAAAATTTTTGACATTATCAAATTTTCCATTTTTGTGACTTTTTTTGGTGATATTTTGACCAAACTTTTTACTACATTCATTTTCCGTTTTTTGGACCAGCTCTGAATGAAGTGGTCCGGTCACATCGTAGAGATGTTCAAAGGAAGAAAACAGGATGGCATTGGGAACAGTCTGGGGGTGCACTAAATACAGTCAATGGCGCCTTCATCAAGGTGATACAAGGGTTTTACGCTCCATCTCAGACCTCTTGTGCAACCTCTACCCACACTAGGGAGTGAATGCACCTGGAGTAGGGCCAGCAGCTCGTCAGTGTGAATAGGGGTTGCACAATCAGGACCCTGTCTTAGGAATAGGTGCAAAACAACATACAAGGGGCTGGGTTAGTGGCAGCCCATTGTAATGCCACATAGGGGAAGCTCAGTTTGTGTCCTGGACTCCCTAAAGCAGCGGTTCTCAACCAGGGGGCCACGAGCAGGTTTCAGGGGGTGGTCGGCGTTAGATGCACTGGGGACAAGGGCAGAAAGCTGAAGCCCGAGTCTCACTGTGCAGGGCTGGCCCCCCTGTGGCACAGGGCCCCGGGTAATTGCCCTGCTTGCTACTCCCTAATGCCAGCCCTGGCTTTTATATGCAGAAAGCCAGTTGTTGTGGCACAGTGGGGCCGTGGAGTTTTATAGCATGTTCAGAGGGGGGTTCAAAAGAAAAAGGTTGAGAAGCCCTGCCCTAGAGCGCTCAGGACTTGGGAAAGTAGCAAAGGCAGGGAGTCACATCTCCCGCTAGTAGTACCTGGCCAGTAGTACCTGGCTGCTACCTGCATTGGTATTGCTAAGCTACAGCATTGAGGGTGTCTCCAGCCATCCGGTCTCTGACACGATGCAGTGGGTTTGGGGGCACTGGGTGTGTAAGCAAGGGCTGAATGAGCTCTTCCCCTGACAGCTAGTGATGGGGCGGGATGTGGGGAAGACTTCAGGGCCAGACTGTAGTTCCATGAACACACCTACTCTGCCTAGGTATCCAGCAGACAGAGCTTTGCTGCCCAAGTGATCTGTTCTGGCCGGTGCTGGGTCACAAATCACTTTAGTGCTGAATGCAGGGGGTAATGACATCTTTATTGTATGAGTAGAGAGCATCAGAACTGTATTCAGCCTGTCCTGAGCCTGTCCACTGAACTGCACTCGCTGAGCAGGGAGTTCAGATGCCAGATCCCAGTGGACGGGAGAGAGGCTGGGGACAGGTGTTCTGCCCTGCAGTGTGGGCTCTGCCTGAGTCATAGGCACCATGTGACTTGTCCCCTCCACTGTTTAAAGACAGAGCTGATTAGTCCAATGAGAGTCTTTTGTTAAGTGATGACTAGAGCTGAAATCCCTGATAATCAGGTCTAAGTGCTGAGGCCTTGGGTCTGCTGTGGGACAGTGTTTCTGTGGAAGAGACAGCCCAGCCTGCACTAGCAGTGAGGCTCCCTCACTGAGAGCTGAATTCACCTGCATGACCACCAATGTTATATATGCCATCATGTGCCAGCAATGGCCCTCTGCTATGTACATTGGCCAAACTGGACAGTCACTACCCAAGAGGATAAATGGACACAAGTCAGATATCAGGAATGGCAATATACAAAAACCTGTAGGAGAACACTTCAACCTCCCTGGCCATACAATAGCAGATGTAAAGGGTGCCATCTTACAGCAAAAAAAACTTCAGGACCAGACTCCAAAGAGAAACTGCTGAGCTCCAGTTCATTTGCAAATTTGACACCATCAGATCAGGATTAAAAAAAGACTGTGAATGGCTATCCAGCTACAGAAGCAGTTTCTTCTCCCTTGGTGTTCACACCTCATCTGCTAGCAGAGCACCTCACCCTCCCTGATTGAACTAACCTCGTTATCTCCATACTGATTTATACCTGCCTCTGGAAATTTCCATTACTTGCGTCTGATGAAGTGGGCATTCACCCACGAAAGCTTATGCTCCAATACTTCTGTTAGTCTTAAAGGTGCCACAGGACCCTCTGTTGCTTTTTACAGATTCAGACTAACACGGCTACCCCTCTGATACTTGAATTCCTGGGTGGAACCTCAGGAGACTGACTCACAGAGGTCACAGCAGAGAGGCCGGTGGCAGCAGAAGGTGACAGTGCAGGGCCATCGGCGATGGAGCAGATGACGTCCTGGTGGAGTGAGCGGTGGCACGACGAACGACAGCAGCGGAGTGAACACTGGTGCAGTGGCGGCAGCAGGCTGTGACGCAGGGTGAGTGGCGGCAACTCTGGGCCACTTGCAGTAGCAGCAGCGGAGGCATTGCTTGACATTTCTCCACCCATCCGGGTGGGAGGCAAACTCCTGTGAATGCACCTCTGAACTCTGGGTCTCTGCTGACCAAGGATAGCAGCTGCGAGTGGGCGGTGGGGGAGGGGAAGGGGAGCGGTTTGTTAAAGGGAAATTTGTTTGTTGGACTTTCACACCACAAGGTGAGAAATGGAGGCAAAGGACACTGCCCCATGTACTCTAAACACATGGTCAGATGTGTGTGAATCACAGTGGTGGGGTTTTCCTAAATTAATGCCAGCTTCCTTTCCCCTCTTTATTACAAGTTTTCTCTGCAATACACAGACTCAGTGCTTGCGAGAGGTACCCAGGATGGCATTTAATTTGAGCAGATTGCTGGGTTGGGGCTCAAGCCAGTTCTGTGTTGTACTGTTAAGAGGAACCCCTGGATATTTAATCCAGCCCTTGTTGTTGCCGACTCCACCCGGCAGACGGTTACATGTGGTGCCAGCTTGATGGGGGGAAAACCCAGCAAATTACATAGAATATGGCCCGAAGGGAAAGCAGCTCAGTGCAGCAGTTCCCAATATGCTGAAAACTTTAGCAAGCAAGTAAACAAAGGGCCTGCTCAGTATTAAACGTTGTGATGTTTCTACTTCCGCCTGTAACTAGAATGTCTCTCTCTAGCCACCCAGCTAGCTATCTGAGTTGTGTCCAAGCAACACCCTTTTTTTCACAATACCACCATGTGCCAACATTCTGGAAACATCTGGCACGCTATCCCATAGTGCCCCAGGTAGGGATAGAGTTCTGGGGGGACCTGTACACAGAGTGACACCAGCAACACATGGTGCAATGCATTCTGGGATGTCCCACTGTGCAAAATGCTGGGAGAAAGGAGGACCAGTTATACTGGCATAGTTGTAGTATCCCATATACAGTGCAGAATAACACTGCTAAACCCTGATTCCAGGGAGACAATCATGGGCCAATCTAGGCTGCTGGCGAAAGTAAAGCTCTGAGCTGTTGTAGGTACCGACCAAGTATTAACCCTGTTGGGTGAGGACACAAACCATGTTTGCAGCCATGTCACTATAGCATAGAGGGAGCCGAAGATAGAGAAGAACCAGAAGAATCATCTTGACTGCCAGAAGATACCATTGTGGTGGAAGCAGTATAAAATCCTAGATGGATGGATGGCTAGACAGAGGTTCTACCAGGATTTTATGATGGAAATAGAAACATGGCAACATTCAAGAGTCTTTCTAAAAAATCTGTTTTAGCTCAACCACAAGCTATTGAATCACTGGGCGAGTTCTCTGGCCTATGTCATACCGGAGGTCAGACTAGATGATCACAATGGTCCCTTCTGATTTTAAAAGCTCTGAATCTCTGGGTATGTCTACACTATGAGAGTACTTCGATGTCACTTAAATCGAATATGTGGAATCGATATTACAAAGTCGAACTTGTGTTTCCACACTAAGGACAGTAATTCGACTTTGTGAGTCCACACTAACGGGGCAAGCGTCGACATTGGAAGCGGTGCACTGTGGGCAGCTATCCCACAGTTCCCGCAGTCCCCGCTGCCCATTGGAATTCTGGGTCAAGCCCCTAATGCCTGCTGGGGGAAAAAATGTGTCGAGGGTGGTTTTGGGTAACTGTCGTCGTCCAACCGTCACTCCCGCCCTCCCTCCCTGAAAGCGCCGGCGGGCAATCAGTTCACGCACTTTTCTGCTGAGTGACAGCACGGGCGCCACAGCACTGTGAGCATGGAGCCCGCTGCGACCATCGCTGCAGTTGTGGCCGTTGTCAACACCTCGCACCTTATCAGCCACCTTTTCCAGAGGCAGATGGTGAGAAATCGGGCGAGGAGGCTACGGCAGCGCGATGAGGACATGAAGTCTGAGAGTGGCACAGACCTGTCACAAAGCACGGGACCCCGCGCCGTGGACATCATGGTGGTAATGGGTCATGTTGATGCCATGGAACGGCGATTCTGGGCACATGAAATAAGCACTGACTGGTGGGACCGCATAGTGCTGCAGGTCTGGGATGAATCCCAGTGGCTGAGAAACTTTCGCATGCGGAAGGGAACTTTCCTTGAACTTTGTGAGTTGCTGTCCCCTGCCCTGAAGCTCAAGGACACCCGGATGCGAGCAGCCCTGACTGTCCAGAAGCGAGTGGCCATAGCCCTCTGGAAACTTGCCACGCCAGACGGCTACCAGTCAGTCGCGAACCACTTTGGCGTGCGCAAATCTACCGTGGGGGTTGTTGTGATGCAAGTAGCCAAGGCAATCGTTGATGTACTGCTGCCAAAGGTAGTGACCCTGGGAAACGTGGAGGCGATCATAGATGGCTTCGCAGCGATGGGATTCCCAAACTGCGGTGGGGCCATAGATGGAACTCACATCCCTATCTTGGGACCGGACCACCAGGCCAGCCAGTACATTAATCGAAAGGGCTACTTTTCCATGGTGCTGCAAGCACTGGTAGACCACAGGGGACGTTTTACCAACATCTACGTCAGATGGCCGGGCAAGGTTCATGACGCTCGTGTTTTCAGGAACTCTGGTCTGTTTAGACGGCTGCAGGAAGGTACTTACTTCCCGGACCACAAAATAACTGTTGGGGATGTGGAGATGCCTATAGTGATCCTCGGGGACCCAGCCTACCCGCTAATGCCATGGCTCATGAAGCCCTATACAGGCACCCTGGACAGTGAAAAGGAACTCTTCAACTACTGGCTGAGCAAATGCAGAATGGTGGTGGAGTGTGCTTTTGGCCGTCTCAAGGGGAGATGGAGAAGCTTATTGACTCGCTCCGATCTCAGCGAAACCAATATCCCCATTGTTATTGCAGCTTGCTGTGTGCTCCACAATCTGTGTGAGAGCAAGGGGGAGACCTTTATGGCGGGGTGGGAGGTTGAGGCAAATTGCCTGGCTGCTGATTACACCCAGCCAGACAGCCGTGCGATTAGAAGAGCCCAGCGGGACGCGCTGTGCATCCGGGAGGCTTTGAAAGCTAGGTTCCTGAGTGAGCAGGGTAACCTGTGACAATTTTGTTGGTTTACAGAGAAGCTGAACCTGCCCCCGTTTCTTTACCCAGTGATTGTTCACAATCCTCTCCAGTTTCATTCCCCATTCACCCCCTTCCCCCCCTTCCAACACACGTTTAAAAATAAAGTCACTGAAAATTTGTTAATGAACAACGTTTTATTTATTACTGTTTTCGCGGTAAAGTGTTGAAACTGGGTCGCAGACTGTGGTGGGGAGCGGGTGTACAGTACTCATGCAAAGGACGCTTCTAAACTGGAGGAATGCCAGGCTCCTTCTTCTACAGTGGTCCGCACTGGCGGACTGATTGTTTGAACGGAGCCTGCCACCCCTCCTGTTCAGGACTCTGTGTGTGGGGGCTATGTGACTTTGTGGCAGGGGGAGGACGGTTACAGATTCCCTGCTGCGTGACTCTGTGATCCAGGATAAGGACTGCTGCATAAGATCTGTAACCGCCCTCCCCCGCCACAAAGTCTCATAGACCCCCCCCCCCAGACAATGAAAACCACCTCCCAGACTGACCAGGGTGCCTAGTGACTGCATTGTGTGTGTGACCTGCTGCTGAACCTGCCCCCGTGTCTGTACCAACCACCTTTCCCCCCCTTAAAACAGACTGTCCTCTAAAAAAACATGATGGAAACAGCAATTAACAGAAACGTATTTTTTATTAGCAAATGAACAATGAAACTGGGATGGGGGCTTGGGTGATGCGGGAAGGAAAGGACTTATCAAATTTTTGGGAATGACAGCCTTCTGCCACTTGAGCAGTCTGCAGGGGTAGAGTGACAGTTTTCACGGGCTCTGCAGCCCCTCCTTGGTACTTTCGGTGAGGGGGGGTATGGGACTTTGTGGCGGGGGACGGTGGTTACAGAGAGACTGCAGCGGGGCTCTGTCCTCCTGCCTCCGGTCCTGCAGAACATCCACAAGGCGCCGGAGCGTGTCCGTTTGCTCCCTCATTAGTCCAAGCAGTGTTTGAGTCGCCTGCTGGTCTTCCTGCCGCCACCTCTCCTCCCGTTCCATGTGTGATCGGTGCATTTGGGACAAGTTCTCCCTCCACTGACTGCAGTGTTGACTTGGCATGGGAGCAGCCCATAAGTTCAGAGAACATGTCGTCCCGTGTCCTTTTCCGTCTACACCTAATCTGCGACAGCCTCTGGAAGCCTGATGACAGGGTAGGTCGGGAGACAGCCACAGCTGTGGGATGGGAAAAAGGGAGTGAATTCCTCAGAAAGATAAATTTTTGAATGAACAATGAAAATAGTCTTTCTCTGTTAAAAAGGACCATTCACAGCACCTATCACATGTGCACTCAGGACAAGGTCGAATTTTCGGCCTTCGCATTCAGTCCCTGGGGTCCTGCAGTACAGATCACAGAATCGGAACAGCACAGCAGAATTTGGGTAGCAGGCTGACATGGTAAGCCGTAGACTTGTGGCAGCTTAAAACTTTAATAATAGCACTGCCCTACTTTCACGTTCAAAGCAATGCTCCTAGTGTTGGCCAGTTCCTGCTGCCAGCAATCCGGCAAGCATGAACTCTGCCCCTGTCCCACCCCCTCGCGGCTGTCCCCGGGAAAGATCCCTCTATGCTGCCCCCCTCCCGCCTCCACCGCATGGCTGTAAACCGGCGGTTACAGTTCTGTAAAGGAACAGGGAAGCAGTCCCAATACTAACATTGCCCTAATTCAAAGCAGGTGACCATGACCGACATCACTCTGATGCGTATTTCTGACAGCGAGAAAGAACGCATGCTTCGGGAAAGCCTCCAAAGACCAGGGCCGTATGCCGCCATGCTGTGCAAGGCAATGATCCCGGATTACTTGATGGTAGCCTGGCGCGGAAACGTTTCCTACTACGGAGGACACAACAAGGCAGCTCTCCCAAGGAACCTCATGCAAAGGCTTTCCAATTACCTCCAGGAGAGCTTCATGGAGATGTCCCATGTGGATTTCTGCTCTATCCACGGATATATTGACCGAATTTTCCTGTAGCTGCACTGGCAAGGGCTAAACAATACAGCGCCTAAGGCAAACCAATCAAGATTTACCGGACATTGTTAGATTTTTTTGCAGCAGTTGCACTGCCAAAGACTAGAACTTTAAGTGCCTAGGACAGTCTAATCATGAAAAAGCCACAGTTAATATTTATATTCTTTTATAAATAAATGTTTACATGTTTAAACCACTTACCGGCTGATCCTTCCCCTGATTCTGGGTCCGGGTTAACGGCTGGGGACGGTTGGTAGGGGATCTCTGTGAGGGTGATGAAGAGATCCTGGCTGTCTGGGAAATCAGCGTTGTAAGCGCTGTCGACTGCCTCGTCCTCCTCATCTCCTTCCTCTTCTTCCCCGTCCACTACCATCTCAGAGGAAGTGGGCGTGGACAATATCCCGTCCTCAGAGTCCACGGTCAGTGGTGGGGTAGTGGTGGCGGCCGCACCTAGGATGGAATGCAGTGCCTCGTAGAAACGGGATGTCTGGGGATGGGATCCAGAGCGTCCGTTTGCCTCTTTGGTCTTCTGGTAGCCTTGTCTCAGCTCCTTGATTTTCACGCGGCACTGTGTTGCATCCCGGCTGTATCCTCTCTCTGCCATGGCTTTAGAGATCTTCTCGTAGATCTTTGCATTCCGTCTTTTGGAGCGCAGCTCGGAAAGCACGGACTCATCGCCCCACACAGTGATCAGATCCAAGACTTCCCGATCAGTCCATGCTGGGGCCCTCTTTCTATTCAGAGATTGCACGGCCATCTCTGCTGGAGAGCTCTGCATCGTTGCCAGTGCTGCTGAGCTCGCCATGATGTCCAAACAGGAAATGAGATTCAAACTGCCCAGACAGGAAAAGGAATTCAAATTTTCCTGGGGCTTTTCCGGTGTGGCTGGTCAGAGCATCCGAGCTCGGACTGCTGTCCAGAGCGTCAACAGAGTGGTGCACTGTGGGATAGCTCCCGGAGCTATTAGCGTCAATTTCCATCCACACCTACCCTAATTCGACATGGCCATGTCGAATTTAGCGCTACTCCCCTCATTGGGGAGGAGTACAGAAGTCGAATTTAGGAGACCTCTATGTCGAACTAAACAGCTTTGTTGTGTGGACGGGTGCAGAGTTAATTTGATTTAGCGCTGCTAAATTCGACATAACCTGCTAGTGTAGACCAGGCCTCTGAAATAGTTTGTGCTGCATCTTTCATCGGTGCTGTCCCACTGGTGTGTTAAGTTCTGCTAGATTCATATTTTTGTAAAGCAACAGGACAGATACAGAGCCGGCTCCTACAGTTACACCCATACCGTATAAAGCAGGGGTTCTCAAAATGGGGGTCGTGACCCCTCAGGGGGTCGTGAGGTTATTACGTGGGGGGTTGCGAGCTGTCAGCCTCCACCCCAAAACCCGCTTTGCCTCCAGCATTTATAATGGTGTTAAATATATTTAAAAGTGTTTTTAATTTATAAGGGGGGGTTGCACTCAGAGACTTGCTGTGTGAAAGGGGTCACCAATACAAAAGTTTGAGAACCACTGGTATAAAGGGTGAGAGAAATGCAAGAGGCAGCCACACTTCCCCAATGCACCACTGTCTGAAAGGATAAGTCCGTCGCTGCACAAATACGCAGGCTAGTCACCAATCTGTCAGAGAGCAAGCAGCAACCTGCTGCAGTCATGTCAGAGACAGACAGCAATGAAGCAGGGACAGTGATGGGAGACAGGCAGTCTGGAAATACCAGCCCAGCTGAGCTTGTGGGCAGGGTGGCGCTCCAAGGAGGACCCAAAGGGGAGCAAAGTAGGGGTGTCAACTGAACTTTTTTACACCTCTGTAAAAGATCTAGAAGTTATGGATTAGTTCTGGTTGCTGGGAGTGGCGTGGGTCAGTTTCAGGACTGGCTCCAGGGTTTTTGCCGCCCCAAGCGGTGGGAATTTTTTTTTTTTTTTAAAGCCGCAATTGCAATTGGCGGCACTCCGGCGGCAGCTCCACCACACCGCTTTCTTCTTCGACGGGAATTCGGCGGCAGGTGCTTCCCTCTGAGAAGGACCCACCGCCAAATTGCCGCCAAACAGCCCGATGTGCCGCCCCTTCCCCTTGGTCGCCCCAAGCACCTGCTTGCTAGGCTGGTGCCTGGAGCCGGCCCTGGTCAGTTTTAATGGGTTCCTGCATAACATATGCAATGGCTACTGGCAAAAACTGGCTATGGGGAGTGGAAGGAGACCCTTCGTCGTGAGAGTTTGAACTGGCACAGTCCCCAAGAGCTAGAAAGTGATCAGTTCTGCAAAGTCTATCCTGCTAAGGTCACAGGTGGGGAGATATAGGGAGGAAATGTCTTGTATAGTCTGAAAACCCACAAGAGAAATAGTGCTGTCTAGTGAATAGGGCACTATTGTAGGATGCAGGAGACCTGGTATTTATTGCTGGCTCTGCTACTGACTGGCTCTGTGACTTTGGTCAGGTTGCTTCCCCTTTCAGTGCCTCTCACCTGTTGTCCGTCTTATCTATTGAGATGGGAAGATTTTGGAGGCCAAGACAATGTCTCGTCAAGTGTTTGTGCAGTGCCTAGCACGATGAAACCTGTAAGTGATACTCTAATACAAATAAACAATAGTAATAGGTCAGTGGTTGGGTCAGAAAACAATGCAGAGTGCTAGAGAACTGTGCGGGAAGTGAGATTGGGCAGGAAGGATCCCAGCAGCTGTCCCTGGCACAGAAAATGCTCTGGTATGAAAATGTGGTTCAGTGTGTCCAGTGCTGATGGCAGGGCCGGCTCCAGCATTTCTGCCGCCCCAAGCAAAAAAAAAAAAAAAAGCCGCGATCGGTGGCGGCAGTTCAGTGGCAGGTCCTTCGCTCCTAGAGGGAGTGAGGGACCTGCCGCCCCCGAATTGCCGCAGGTGCCGCCCCTCTCCCTTAGCCGCCCCAAGCACCTGCTTGTTCAGCTGGTGCCTGGAGCCGGCCCTGGCTGATGGTCAGGTTCCGGTTCAGGGCAGGAAGCATGTCTGTACAGCCTGTGGTTGGCATTATGTAAATATATCATTGTTAGCAGTGGCAGGTGGCTCAGTCTAAAGAGCCTTCTCCAGTGCAACTGCACGTGCGGGAAATATCTGAGCCCAACTACCAGGGGTCACCCAGCCCAAAAGGGAAGGCAGCATTTTGACAGATCTGCGGGAATAAGTCCGCACTGAAATACAGGTGACTGTTCATGTACTGAGTCACTCTGATGGCAAATGGAAACTGACAAACACCCCTCATTCATTCCTCTCCACAGGGCAGGCTCTGGCTTTTTTGCTGCTCCAAGCAAAAAAAAACAAAAAAAAACCCTGTGCGGGGTGGCCAGAGCCAGGGTGCAGGGGGATTCCCTGCGCTGCAGACGTGCACCAGGCAGCGGAGTGCGCGCCCCGGCTAGCAGGGGGAGAGGGAGGGAGCGAAGGGTGGGAGAGAGAAGTGGGGCGGCCAGGGCTTCCTTCAGCAGGGCGCTCGCCATGTGACCCTTCCCGCCGCACCACCTGCCGGGAGGGCTCCGCGCCGCTCCGGTCAGCAGGCAGGGAAGGACGCGAGCTGCCCTGCCAGGCTTGCTGCAGACCTGGCACTGGCTGGGGCAGATGGAGTGTGCAACCCACTCCCAGCAGGGCGCTCCCCTCCTCTGTGCCCCCGCCCCCTACAGGGCGGCCGGAGCAGCAAACCAAAAAAAAAAACAAAACAACAACAAACCTGCGAGGCGGCCAAAGGATTGGAGGGAAGCCGCCCCTTAGAATCTGCCGCCCCAAGCACGAGCTTGCTTGGCTGGTGTCTGGAGCCGGCCCTACCTCTCCAGCTGAAAAGTCGAGGAGAAGACACTAGGGTTGCCTAAAACGGTCTGTGGTTTTCGACCGTAACGCCCGGTTGAAAAGGGACCCTGGTGGCTCCAGTCAGCACCGCCGACTGATCCATTAAAAGTCCCGTCGGCGGTGCTGCAGGTCTGAGGCAGGCTAGTCCCTACTGGTCCTGGCACCGTACTGCGCCTCGGAAGTGGCCAGCAGGTCCGGCTCCTATGCAGGAGGGCCAAGGAGGCTCCGCATTCTGCCCGTGCCCTGAGCACCAGCTCCACACTCCCATTGGCTGGGAACTGTGGCCAATGGGAGCTGGGGAAGGGGTGGTGCCTGTGGGCGAGAACAGCGAGCCTCCTGCCCCCCCTTCCCCAGCCTAGGAGCCGGACCCGACAGGCAGGGAGCCTGCCTTAGCCCCGCTGCGCCGCTGACTCGGAGCTGCCCAAGGTAAGCCTGCGCCCCAACCCCGAGCCCCAGCACTGAGCCCCCCCAATCCTGGAGCCCCCTCCTGCACCCCAAGCCCCTCATTCCCAGCCCCACCTCAGAGCCCTCACCCCCGAACTCCAAATCTCTGCCCCAGCCCTGAGCCCTCTCCCATACCCTGAACCCCTCATCTCCAGCCCCACCCCAGAGCCTGCACTACCAGCCCAGAGCCCATACCGCCTCGTACACCCCATTCCCTGCCTCAACCCACATCCCCCTCCCACATTCCAAATCTCTCAGCCCCACCCACCAGTCTGGACCCCCCTCCTTCACCCCAAACCCCTCATCCCCAGCCCGACCCCAGAGCCCGCACCCCCAGCCCAGAACCCATACCCGCTCCCACACCCCAACCCCCTGTCTCAACCCGCAGCCCTTCCCACATTCCGAATCATTCAGCTCCACCCCTCAGCCTGGAGCTCTCACCCCCTCCTGCACCCCAACTCCCTGCCCCCGCCCCACTGAAGAGCCCATAACCCCAGACAGAGCCCTCACCTCCTCCAGTACCCCAACTCCCTGCCCCAGCCCGGAGCCCCCTCCTGCACCCTGAACCCCTCATTTCTGGCCCCACCCCAGACCCTGCACCCGCAGTTAGAGCCCTCACCCAAACCCCTTCCCCAGCCCAGTGAAAGTGAGTGAGGGTGGGGAAGAGCGAGCCACCAAGGGAGGGGGAATGTAGTGAGCAGGGGGCGGGGCCTTAGGGAAGGGGCGGAGCAGGGTGTTCGGTTTTGTGCAATTAGAAAATTGGCAATCCTAGAAAACTCTCAGGTGCTCCAGACAACAGTTGCTGGCAACACGGGAAGATGTGAAAGCACAAAAGCAAGGCTATTGTGTTTCAGAGCAGTGAGAAATGCAGTAAGGATGATGAAGAGTCTACAGCCATGGCCGTCACGGCATCTGTACATGTTCTGAGCAGGGTCACACTGCATGGAAGTAAGCCTGGCATTGGCCATCCATGCCTTAGCTACACTACGGCTGCCACCGGGGGAGCTGCCCAAAGCTAGTAAACATGGGAAATTGTAGGGAAAAGAGGTTACTGTAGTGACACAACCTAAAGGAAATGACTGTGGGCTCATGACACCGGGGCAATTAATAGACAGTGTCTGTGGGAACTAGGAAGCTGTTGCAGTCAGCATGGGACAGCATTGTCTTGTCACAGTGCCCAAGAGAGAGCAGTGCCCATCAGAGAGCTGGGCCTCCCTGCAGTGCCCATGAGAGAGCAGTGCCCGTTGGAGAGTCAGACCTCCCTGCCAGTGCCCATCTGAGAACAGAGTCCGTCAGAGAGTCAGGCTTCCCTGCAGTGCCTGTCAGAGCAGTGCCCATCGGCGAGCAGTGTCTCCCTGCAGTGCCCATAAGAGAGCAGTGCCTGTCGGAGGGCAGTGCCTCGCTAGTCAGTTGCAATCCTGGCTGCAGGCTCACCTATTAGAGGACAGTAGCATTGTCACTTTACATTAATTAATTGATAATTTATCATGCTTTTCTAGACAGAAAATGGTTCCTGTTCACATGGCTGTTTGTTTCCTGTCACATAGTCAATTCCCCAATCCAATACGCCGGTTGTACACTTATTTTATGAACCATACCTTAGGGTCTAATTAATGCAATTAATCAAACTTTTACTTAGGCAGGCATATCTTCATTTCTCCACTGACTGTCTGGTTGGACAGCTGGGTGTGTTGTCTGCATAGTATTCATCATCTTAAGCCATGACAATGCTCTGGAGTACACTGAGGAGTGTGGGGGGCGGGGGGGGGGAGACGGAGGCCTTCAGTGACTGAGCGACTGTGCTCAAATTTTACAACCAGATGCAGAGGGGCTGATTCTGTCCTTTCCCCCCTCCCTCCCTCCACCCCCTCCCCCCGCCCAACTCCGCATCAGGAATAACTCCGCTGCGGTCAATGGAGTGACGCTGGGGTGGGTGAGGACAGGATCAGGGCCCCCGAGCTGCCTTCTCTCAGCAATGCAGCATGGAACTGCAAGGCCATGCAGAACACACACTCAGCAGCAGTCAGCGCAGTCCTCCATCTGCAGGAGGGACCCGCTAGCCAGCAGCCGGCTTGCACACACTGCCGCAGCAGGAATGGAACCTGTCCCTGCTGGCCACGGAAATGCGGCTTTGACACCTTCTGCTGCTCAGGGGCTGGGAGAGGGGTCGAGCTGCATTCTCAGCCCTCTGGCAGCCAGAGCAGCAAGCCCGACTCTCCTCTAAGAGACCTGAGCTAGCTGCTGTTCATTGCTCCATGGCTCTAAGGGCTAACAGGGGCCACTTGATAACACAGAGACCCAGGCAGGAGGATGGTGGGGACTGTGTGGGCAGCAGCTGAGGCTGCGTGGCTGTGGCAGCGGGGTGCTGCTGGTGGAGCCAAGCTCAAGGCTAGGTGCAGGCCCAAGGCCCAGCCTAAGCATGTGGCCCTGGGTGCGGCTGCACTGGCTGGAGCCCAAAGTGCAGGAGGGCCCTGGGCAGGGCCTGAGGGGCTGATGCTTGGGGACTGGGGCAATCTGAAGCTGATGGAGGTGACTGTGCCTGGCCACAGTGATGGAGCAATTCCTAGTGAATTCCTGCCTCCCCGGAGCCAGCAAGAGGGGCCTGCGCCCACGGGCACGGGATGGGGGTGTGGAACTCACAGCTAGCAATAGGGGTTCCCTCCACACTGTGCTGCCCACTGGAGTCCCTTCTGAGGATGCCCCACCTCCCCCTGGAGTCCCCGCCGGGACTCCCTGTTGCCCTCACAGTGCCCTTCACAATCCCAATTTGAAATTGGCACTGCCCTGGGGGCTGCTCAGCGAAGCAATGCTGTGAGTTGTCTCAGCAGAGCTGGCTGTGCCATCTCCCTCAGCTTTCCTCCAGTGGCACCCCATGCCTCCAGGTGGTGGGTCCCTCACTCTCACTGCTATCTCTTACCTTCCGGCATTACATGGAAAAGTTCTAGAGATGAAATCTCCCTCTGAGAGTCACCTGTGGGACACCCAGGGGGCGCTGAACTCCCATATCCCGTTTCTGGAGCTGGCCCCTCCGGGGAGATGGAGTGGTCGTTCCCAGAAAGGTGAGATCACCAGTACCCCCAAAATCACAATGCAAGCTGACCAGAAATGTTCATTTCAAGGATGGGTTCCCTAGCACCCCAAGTCGGCAGCCATGTCCCCTCGGTAGGCCAGGCCTTGAGGCTGAGCAGTGTTGAGTGAGAGGCTGCTCTACCTTACTATCTCAGTGGTAAAGGATGCAGAGTCTACACCCCGTAGCGGGAGAGAGGAGCTACGGGAGAGGTGGAATGGTGTCATCAGCAGTGGCCAGTGGAGGGGGTGAGCATCATCTTCTTGCCCCTTTGCTCACCCTTCAGGGAGGCATGGTTATCCTGCATCCACTGCAATGAGGCCATGTGCTGTCTCTGCCTTTACCATATTAGGCTGTACATTATCAGGACCGGTGGAGAGACTGGGCCATGACTAGGGATGCCAATTGTCTAATCACACAAACCCAAACACCCTTGTCCCTCCCCCTGCCCCACTCCTTTTCCGAAGCCCCACCCTGATCCCTCCATCCCCCCTCCCTCAATTGCTCGCTCTCCTCCACCCTCACTCACTTTCACCGGGGTGGGAAGGGGTGCAAGCTCTGGGCTGGGGCCAATGGGTTTGGAGTGTGGGAGGGGGCTCTTGGCTGAGCCTGGGGCAAGGGGTTAGGGTACAGGAGAGGGTGCAGGCTCTGGGAGGGAGTTTGGGTGTAGCAGGGGGTTCAGGGCTGGGGCAGGGGGTTGGGGTGCAGGAGAGTGTGAGGGGTGTGGACCCTGGGAGGGAGTGGGTGCGGGGGGGGGCTCAGGGCTGGGGCAGGGGTTTGGGGCACAGGAGGGGGTGCGTGGTGCAGGCTCTGGGAGGAGGCTCAGGGCTGGGGCAGGAAGTTGGGGTGTGGGAGGGACTTTGGGTATGGGAGGGGGCTCAGGGCTGGGGATGCAGTGGTCGGTGGTGCATTGGGGCTACGGCAGGCTCCCTGCTTGCCCTGGACCCGCGCCACTCCTGGAAGCGGCCAACCCTCCCTGTGGCCCCTACGCGGGTGGGCCAGGTGGCTCCCTGCACAGCACCTGCCTGCAGGCACCGCCCCCACAGCTCCCATTGGCCGGGAACTATGGAGTTGTCGTTCAGGGCTGGGACAATGCGTGGAGACCCCCTGCCCTCCCCTCCTAGGGGCCACAGGGAGGGATGTGCTGGCTGCTTCCAGGAGCAGCGTAGAACCATGGCAGGCAGGGAGCCTGCCTTAGCCCCGCTGCACAGCCAGACTTTTAACAGCCGATCTCCCAGTTTGGCTTCAGGAAGATCGACCTTGATTCCGGGAGACTCCAGGCGAAACCGGAAGGGTTAGCAACCCTAGCTGTGACCCACCTGCTCTGACCCGTTTAGAAACACCATTCCCATTGGAAGTTCAGCTGCTGTTGAGGACGCAGGGGAATTATGGACTCAGGGTACTGCACCATTTTCAAAGAACTGATATAACCCCTGAAAGGCAAACACCCAAATCCGTCCTCCCGTGAACGAGCAGCTTGGCCAGTCACTTCAGACCAAAGCAGGGAGTCAGATGTTTCAGCCCAGCCCAGGTGCAGCCATCCAAGAGCCTGTCTGGAAGCAGCAGAGGATTTTACACTGAGCTACTTTCCCATCATACACTGAGACGAAGGACACATCTACACTACAAAAATTCGTTGGCATAGCTGTGTTGGTCAGGAGTGTGAAAAAACCACATACCCTACCCTGCAGTGCTATGCCAGCCAAAACCGCAGGTGCAGACACAGCTATGCGGACAGTGGAGTGCTTCTGTTGGTCTAGCTAATGTCGTTTGGGGAGGTGGTGGTGTTTCGCCAACTCAATTCCTTCTGTGGGCATAAGCCGTGCCTACTCCAAGGGACTTTGCTGATATCACTATACAGTACAGCATTTGTAGCGAATACAAGCCCAACGCTCTCTCTGCCTTTCTGTCCCTGCATTTGCTGCACTTCATCCTGTCATGGAGAGTGGAGGTGCCCTGCCACTCCCAGAGTGGGATGGTTCCACCAGCGCTTCCTCAGAGCTGGAAGGTGACGACTGGGGACAAGGTCAAATTCCAGATCTCCTCTCCTCCTTAGAAGGACTGTAGTATAAAGGGGAAAGTCAGGGGCTCAGGAATTCCCCTCTGGCCTGTCTCTTCACCCGTGAGTAGAACCCTGAGCCAGGGCATCCTGGGAAGGAATGGAAAGGAAAGCAAAGAGTAGGAGAAAGCAGGAGAGAAGGAGGTATGGAAAACATGACCTAAGGAACTAAGTAGGAAAAGAAAGTGCTGGGCTGGTGGATCCACTCAGACCCAGCTTACCTTGCCGGAGTCACAAGCCATCTATAAATATTTCCTCATTCTGGTGCAGTGAGACCACATGGCCCTAGCGTATTGATCCTCAGAGGACTGGGGTAGGGCAAAGGGTCTGTCCTCTCCTTAGGCTGGGCTATCCCTGGAGAGCGCTCGGCTACCATGAACCCTTTGGCTTCCAGCAAAAAGACTCTGGTCCTCCTTGATATGCACCACTGCCATCACCCTGATGGGGAAAGGCTCTTTGCGGGGTAGGATCAGATCCCCTCTAGAGGGCAGATGTCCAGGGAAAAGTCAAGCTGCTTCACTAAGTGAATCAGCACTAAATCAAAGCCCAGCCTGGTGATGGGGGTCAGCATACTGTGGGAGGTGTCATCTTCTGGCTGAGATGTAAACCCTTAGATCTCCAATTCCAAACACTCTGACTGGCAGGAGGGTTAGTCCTGGCCAAATACCAATTTGGATAACTCCATTCTGCCTTCACTCCCTTCAGTACCCATGTGGCTTGGAAACTGCTGTAAAATGTTGCTCTGTGCTATGAAACAGTTGCCGTCTTCCAACCCAGAGGTGGCTGCATTTCACTGGTATGCAAAGTGATTCTTGTGTGCAGGTCCCAACCCTGGGAAGGAGCTCCAGGCAGGCAGGCCCCATGTCCATGCACATCCCCACTGGCGCCGTAGGCTTCAGGAAGAGCCTGGCAGGAGCTTTGGGATCCTTTAGGCTATCAGATGCCACCTGGTGCAGGTGATAGTGAGGTATCCCCTCTTCCAGCCTCTGGAATATAAGCTTTACAGAAAATTCTTTTTGCTTTTTATTTGTTATTTTGTTGCCGATAAATGAGCTGTCACTTCAGATGCTTCTTGCAACCATCTGCCCGCCCGAATGAGTACAAGATAGCAACCCTCCGCCCTCCCCTGGGCACGCCTTACCGCAGCTGCTGGCTCCAAGGGAAGGTGGTGGAGTCCTCGGTTGGACTTTCTGATACTCTGGCAGAAATGAGTTCTTCTTTCTGCAAGCCGCCCTCAGCATCGACATGCTGTGTCACCCCTACTGCTTGCAGACGCCAGCCCCGGCTGCTTTGAGGGTTCCCCTCCAGAGATGCTGATGAGTCACTGTCTGGGCAGCCAAAGGAGCCTGTGACAACTGGGCATGTTGGAGCAAGGCTGGATCCCTCCGAGGGTCTCAGCCCCAGCCCCAGCTAGGGCCCCTGGTGCGGGCACCGCTCCTCTAATGATGACAGCCGCTGCTTTGTCAGAGCAGGCATTGGGGTGGGGAAGGCGAGGGAGGTGCTGATGCTAAGTCTGCTGCCATCACCGTTCCCCAGCCCTGCCTCTGCCTTATGGGCCCCTGCCCATCCTTCCTCTTTCCTGATGATCAGCTGAGGTATTGCGCTCGCCCCGCTCCCCGGGGGCTGCAGGGATGTGATTGTACCAAAGACTTCAGCAGAGTTACAGGCGTCGAAGCAGGGCCGGCTCCAGGCACCAGCCCACCAAGCGTGTGCTTGGGGTGGCACCTGGAGGGGGGCAGCGCAGCGAGGCCCCGGCCGGGCTCGCCGCCCTCCCCCTAGCGCTCCGTCCGGTTGGGGATTGTGGGCCCACGGCCGGGCTCTCCGCCCTTCTCCCGGCGCTCTGGCCGCCGGGGGCTCTCCGCCCTCCCCCCAGCACTCTGGCCGCCAGGGAGAGCGGAGAGCCCCGGCCGGGCTCGCTGCCCTCCCCGGGCGCTCTGGCCGGTCGGGGATTGTGGGCCCATGGCCGGGCTCGGCGCCCTCCCCTTCCACACTGGGGGGCAGGAGGGCGGCGGCAGCGGGTGGCTTTTTTGCCTAGGGCAGCAAAAAAGCCAGAGCGGGCCCTGCGTCGAAGGGCCTGGCCCAGAGTCCTTGGTGGTCTTTCCATTGACTTCAGTGGGCTTTGGATCTGGCTTTAAACTGGCAGCTTGTGAGTGACTCACAAAGCTAGCCAGGGAGGTGATGTATCTGTTCCAGAATGGGGTGGGTGAGGTTCTGTGGCCTGTGATGTGCAGGTCGGACGATCATGATGGTCACTTCTGTCTGGAGAGTCTACAAGGGCTTTAAGGGTAGGGAGGTCATCCCTTGCACCATTTTCCAAGGAGGGGTGTGCCTACGCTGCAAGCCAAGCTGTGATTGCCATGCATGTGGACACTCCTGAGCTAGCCGTGAGCTAGCTAGCTCCAACGATAGCAGTGAAGCCGAGGCAGCATGGGCAGCAGCATGGGCTGGCCACTCAGGTACGTACCCGGGGTCCCAGGTGGGCTTGTACAGCCCATGCTGCCAGGTTTCACTGCTATTGTTACTGACGTTAGCTAGGGTATGTCCCGTGGTATAGTGGGCGTTGGGGCACTGCCGAACACAAGCCCAAATATAGAGATGTTGCGCATGTGTGTGTGCATCCCTATATACGAATGGCAAACACACCAAATCTAGAGCAGCCTGCTACAGCTTTGCTGGGTTGGTGATTCATATTTAGCAGCAAGGCATTGTCCTCCACTGCCCTTGTGTGATGTCCCATGATTAAAATATGACCATGTATATCATTGTTGCTACCACTGTTATATAATTGCAACAATTCTTATACAAAGTATGTCATGTAAGTTATCAATGGAAAAGTTACAATATGTCAAATATGATTATCCTATTTGTATGCATGTATCATCTTTGTATCTAGAGTTATGAATATTGACTATGTATCAGTATTTCAAATGTGTTTGCACCTCGGGTAACACCCACAAGGTAATTTACATCCAGTCAGGCCAGTGCATTGTGAATGGACCATTCAAGTTGATGGCCCATTAAAGGAAACTTAACTTGCACAATAGACTATAGAATAAGCCTGACCCCACCCAGTGGGTCTTCCTGTGGACAATTTTAGCCAGTATATGGATAATGGCTGCTCCTATAACTAATCAAAGCATGCAAGGCATGTGACTTGCTCGTGTGACCCTGGACTCCATCTTGTGCCTGTAATTTTCCACAAACAAAGACTAAGCATTCCCTCCACATGGGTGAACGTATAAAAGGCCCTGGAAGCATCTCCATTTTGCCTCTTTCCTGCTCTGATCTCTGGACTATGGACTCCATAGGTGCTCCAGGGTTGGAGCACCCACAGAAAAAAAATAGTGTGTGCTCAGCACCCACCAGCCACCCACCGAACAGCTGTTTGGTGGCGGGTGGGAGGTGCTGGAGGGGAGGGGGTGGAGCACAGGCCGGAAGAGGTGGTGGGGAAGGGGCAGCGTGGGGGTGGGGCTGAGGTGGGGTGGAGCACCCACCCTGAAAGAAGAAAGTCGGTGCCTCTGTATGGACTTACACTAAAAGGAGCATTCCAACCAATGGACTGAGGACCTTCCAATCTTTTGGAAGTTCCCAGAGACTTTACAAGCCAGCAGTTTATTCCATCACTGCTTCAAACCTGATACAAGAACTCTGCAATGAAAATATGTATTTGATACCTTTGACCATTTTAACTCTCTTGTCCTTCTTTTCTCTTATATATAAACCTTTAGATATTAGATACTAAAAGATTGGTAACAGTGTGATTATTGGGTAATATCTGAGTTATATGTTGGCCTGGCTGTGTGGCTGATCTCTTGGGATTAGAAGAACCCTTTGTTTGATAAAATAACCACTCATCATCAAGTCTAGTGTCTGGCTGGTGAAACAAGGGCTGGGATACCTAAGGAGACTACATTTCTGACTTCTTGTTAACCAGTGTGGCAAGACAGACATTTATTTTTGTTCCTGGCTTGGTATATCTTATGGAAGAATAACCACCAGTTTGGTGTAGGTCTGCCCCATTTCTCAGCAGTTTGTCCTGAATCTGATATTCTCAGCTGTGACCCACTGAGGTACAGTGACACCTTGTGGTACATGTGCAGACTGTGCAGTCAAGGTGTGAGTGGAGGCGAAGCCACGGCAATGGTCAGGGTGGTTTTGGGCACTGGATTCACAGCCCAAGCCACCGGCTGCGGTGACTGTAGAGCAGTCCAGTATTATGCTCTAATTGCCCCATAAAGATGCTGCTGGCACGCTCTAAAAGGTCCTTTCTTTGTGCTGGTGTAGTCCCATGTCAAACAGGACTATGTTAATTCCCTCTGTGCACCTTTCAGAGAGTGCCAGCAAGGTCTACATGGGGGCAGTTAGTGCTCTGCAGTTGAAACCCTTCCAGTCCAGCACAGACTGTACGGACCAACTTTCACACGCACCAGTGCAACTAGTGCAGACTGCAGGGCCCAGGTCAGTTATCCAGGGGACCAGCCTTTTTGTTTTCTGGCTACGTCTCCCATGCCCCAAAGTTCACCAGCTGCCCCAGGTATGTCTACTCATGCTGCTGTCACACCTCTGCTTGCAGTGTAGACAGACCCTAGAGCTGGGTGAATGCTGCAAAGGCAAGTCTGTGAATCTTGGTTTGAATTTTTAAAGAACTGTGCTCATGCATCTTTTGGCTTTGCTTTCCCAAATCATGCCATGAACGAGTTCCCTGGAAATGGCCTACTTAGGTGTTGTTGGAACATGCTGATGGAAATCCAGCATTGTGCCCAGTAACGAGCCTCAGAAACCTGATTCCAAAGAATTACAGTTGTGTAGCCAAAACTCTGGCCTGGTCTACACTACGACTTTAATTCGGATTTAGCAGCCTTAATTCGAATTAACCCTGCACCCGTCCACACAAAGCCATTTAATTCGAAATAAAGGGCTCTTTAAATCGATTTCTGTACTCCACCCAGACGAGCGGAGTAGCGCCAAAATCGATTTTAGCATTTCGAATTAGGGTTAGTGTGGCCGCAATTCGATGGTATTGGCCTCCGGGAGCTATCCCACAGTGCACCATTGTGACTGCTCTGTACAGCAATCTGAACTCGGATGCACTAGCCAGGTAGACAGGAAAAGCCCCAGGAATATTTGAATTTCATTTCTGGTTTGCCCAGCGTGGAGAGCACAGGTGACCACAGATAGCTCATCAGCACAGGTAACCATGCAGGCCGATAATCGAAAAAGAGCACCAGCATGGACCGTACGGGAGGTACTGGATCTGATCGCTATATGGGGAGAGGATTCAGTTCTAGCAGAACTTCGTTCTAAAAGACGAAATGCCAAAACTTTTGAAAAAATCTCCAAGGGCATAATGGAGAGAGGTCACCATAGGGACTCAGATCAGTGCCGCATGAAAGTCAAGGAGCTCAGACAAGCCTATCAAAAAACAAAGGAGGCAAACGGTCGCTCCGGGTCAGAGCCGCGGACATGCTGCTTCTACGCCGAGCTGCATGCAATTCTAGGGGGGGCTGCCACCACTACCCCACCTGTGACCATGGATTCCGGGTCAGGGATAGTCTCATCAGCTACACCTGAGGATTCTGCGGATGGGGAAGAGGAGGAGGAGGAGGACGAGCTTGCAGAGAGCACCCAGCACTCCGTTCTCCCCAACAGCCAGGATCTTTTTCTCAGCCTGACTGAAGTACCCTCCCAAGCCTCCCAAGCCAGTATCCAAGACCATGACCCCATGGAAGGGACCTCAGGTGAGTTTACCTTTTAAAATATAAAACTTGTTTTAAAAGCAAGCGTTTTTTATGATTACTTTGCCCTGAGGACTTGGGATGCATTCGCGGCCAGTTCAGCTACTGGAAAAGTCTGTTAACGTGTCTGAGGATGGAGCGGAAATCCTCCAGGGACATCTCCATGAAGCTCTCCTGGAGGTACCCCAAAAGCCTTGCCACAAGGTTTCTGGGCAGTGTAGCCTTATTCCGTCCTCCATGGTAGGACACTTGACCATGCCATGCTTGCAGCAAGTAATCTGGTATCATTGCCTGACAAAGCCTGGCAGCGTATGGTCCCGGTGTTTGCTGGCATTCAAGCAACATCCGTTCTTTATCTTGCTGTGTAATCCTCAGGAGAGTGATATCGCTCATGGTAACCTGGTTGAAATATGGGAACTTAATTAAGGGGACAGAGGTGGCCGTTCCTACTGGGCTGTTTGCCTGTGGCTGAAAAGAAATCCTTCCCTGCAGTTAGCCAAGCGCAGGGGAGGAAATTGGCCCTGAGCTTTTCGTGTTTGGCTAGCAGGGATCTTCCCTGTTACCAGCCACGCGGTGGGGGAAGGGGTACAGCGATCATCCCAGAGAATTCATGGTGGGGGGGGGGGGTTAGTTTGGTTCCTGCAGGGATCTTCCCTGATACCAGCCACGCGGTGGGGGGAGGGGTACAGCGATCATCCCAGAGAATTCATGGCGGGAGGGTGGGGGCGGGGGGGTTAGTTTGGTTCCTGCAGGGATCTTCCCTGATACCAGCCACGCGGTGGGGGGAGGGATAAAGCGATCATCCAGAGAATTGGATGGGGCGGAGGTGGTTAGTTTGTTTTCTGCTGCTGCTGAATGTTAACAGAAAAACCACAGCACTCAACGGACTTTGCTTGGTATGTGGGAAAGGAGGGCGCAGAAGCCGAAAGACAATGGCTTACCATGGCCGCATGCAAGCCAAATTCTGTTGCCTGGACCTGTGATCTCTTGCAGCAAAGCCTCAGGCACTCAGTATTAAGAGGCAAAATGCGACCTTGCACAGAAATCACATGTGCTATGTAATGTGAATAGTGTTGGTCACCGTGAAAGAGTATAAGCATTGTTCTGCAAAATGTATCTTTTTAAAAAATTCTCTCTTTTTTCCCCTCCCTACAGCAGCTGCAAATTCTTCAAGCCTCCCCCCTCCGTCCCGAAGGCTATCACAGATAAGGCATCGGAGAAAGAAGACGTGAGACGAGATGTTCGCAGAAATCATGGAATCCACTCGCAGTGACAGAGTCATCTGAATGAGTGGAAGGACACGGTTTCAAAGTATAGGAAAGAAGCCAGTGAACGTGAGGACAGGAGGGACCAACGTGAGGACAGGAGAGACGCTCGAGATGAGAGGTGGTGGCAGGAAGATCAGAGGAGGCAGGATGCAATGCTGGGGCTGCTGCATGAGCAAATAGACATGCTCCGGCGTGTGGTGGAGCTTCAGGAATGGCAGCAGGATAACAGAGTGCCACTACAGCCCCTGTATAACCCCCCTCACCATGTTCCATAGCCTCCTCACCCAGACGTGTAAGAAAGCGGGGGGGAGGCTGGGTCCCCAAGAATAACTATTGGCATTTCAACATCCCCAACGGTTATTTTCTGGTCCGGAAAGTAAGTCCCTTGCTGCAGCCCTTTAAACAGAGTAGTGTTCCTGAAGATGCGAGCGTCATGAACCCTTCCCGGCCAGCCCACGTTGATGTTGGTGAAACGTCCCTTGTGATCCACAAGTGCTTGCAGCACCATTGAAAAGTACCCCTTGCAGTTTATATACTGGGTACCCTGGTGCTCTGGTGCCAAGATAGGGATATGGGTTCCATCTATCGCCCTACCACAGTTAGGGAATCCCATTGCAGCAAAGCCATCCACTATGGCCTGCACATTTCCCAGAGTCACTACCTTTCGTAGCAGCACCTGAGTGATTGCTTTGGCTACTTGCATCACAGCAGCCCCCACAGTAGATTTGCCCACTCCAAATTGATTCCCGACTGACCGGTAGCTGTCTGGCGTTGCAAGCTTCCACAGGGCTATCGCCACGCGCTTCTCAACTGTGAGGGCTGCTCTCATCTTGGTATTCTGGCGTTTCAGGGCAGGGGACAGCAAGTCACAAAGTTCCATGAAAGTGCCCTTACGCATGCGAAAGTTCCGCAGCCACTGGGAATCATCCCACACCTGCAACACTATGCGGTCCCACCAGTCTGTGCTTGTTTCCCTTGCCCAGAATCGGCGTTCCATGGATAGAACCTGCCCCATTAACAACATGATCTCCAAAGCACCGGGGCCTGCGGTTTGACAGAATTCTGTGTCCGTGTCCGTGTCCATGTCCTCATCACGCTTGTCGCTGCGCTGCCGCCGCCGCTGCCTCCTCACCTCGTTTTTCTGGTCCTGGCTCAGCATAAACTCCACGAGAATGCGCGAGGTGTTTACAATGTTCATGACTGCTGTCTTGAGCTGAGTGGGCTCCATGCTTGCCGTGGTATGGAGTCTGCAGTGTTCACCCAGGAAAAAAGGCGCGAAATGGTTGTCTGCCGTCCGTTGCTTTCATGCAGGGAGGGAGGGAGGGGTGAGGCTGTACCCAGAATCACCTGCGACAATGTTTTTTGTCCCATCAGGCACTGGGATCTCAACCCAGAATTCCAATGGGCGCGGGAGACTGCGGGAACTATGGGATAGCTACCCACAGTGCAACGCTCCAGAAATCGACGCTAGCCCCGGTACTTGGATGCACACCGCCGAATTAATGTGCTTATTGTGGCCGCATACATTCGACTTTATACAATCTGTTTCCCAAATTCGAATTATATAAATTTGGATTAATCCCGTAGTGTAGACATACCCTCTGATATAAAATGATTCTTGTGTAATTAATATTGTCGCCCTCCTGCCGAATGGGAGTAAAGGTCAGGACCTTGCAGGTCAGCTTCCCATTGGAGGAGCTGGTCATGAACACAGGCAAACCCCTCTTTCTGAGCTCACCAGGCATCCCACTGATGCTGATTCCATGGTAGCTGGGACACACGTTGTTCAGCTGGGAAAGGAAAGTCTTTTGCATTGTCACAGTTTCAAGGTAACTGCACTAGTATCCCCTTTCCATGGCCCACTCCAGGAGCCATCATCTGTCTCTGGTAGAGACCCTCGTCTAACTCTCTTCCGCTCAGGGAGTTTGAAAGGTTGCACAGCTCCCTGCCTTACACTGTGCTAGCCCCAGCAAGCCAGTCTGCCTGCATGCCAACGCCTGTGTGTTGCTTTCCCTCTGAGAGCTATGAATGACCAGTGTGTTGCCAGCAGTTACAAGTTACCATCCCACTCTTCCCGAGCAAGCACATCTATTCGTATGGTAAAAGCATAACAGAGAAAACATACTAAGAACAAGAAACAGATTTAAACCCCACTAACCCTCCCAGGAGTCAGCCAGCAGGCTTATGGTGTCCTTGCAGGCCAAAGTCTTTCCAACCCTTAGCCAGAAGGTCCTGTCTCTTTGCTGGATCAGAAAGAAGGCCCCAAGTCAGTTTAAACCCTGCCTTTTTATGCCAAAGCCCTTTCTTTGTCTGTGAGTCTCTGGAAAATCCAATTTGAACCAGTTTTTGTGAGCCTCCCCAGGGATGTCTCATTGTAATCACCTCCCACACACACACTGCTTTTGGTTGCTGGAGGAGCTGTGATAACCCTGAGCTGGGTACAATCCGTGCCCCACAGTGATACATAAATGTAATGTAATATAGTCCCCAAAGCTATTGCATGCAGATGCAGGATGTGTCCCATGCATTTCTCCAGCACCCTTTGTCTGAGGCTCTAGCAGTGCTTTGCAGCACCCTGAGGGGCATCATTGTACTCACTGGCCAGAAGGGGAAATTGAGGCACACAGGATCCGCTCCTGCCTCCACTCACCTAAGCAACAATGCTCCTGTTGATCTCAGTGGGAGTTGCGCATACTCAACCCACGTAGGACGCAGTCCTGCCAGATGCTGAGAGCTTTCAGTCCCCCAAGGCTGGGGGGCTCAACACTTTGCAGACCTGAACCTGTTTGAGGAGCCTGACCCTAAGGAACCATGCTAGAAATCCTCTGAGTGACTGACTACAGGGCACTGCGCTCAGCAAATCAGGGGCCGAGCCAGGAAAAGCGGCTGGGAATCCTGACTCCCAGTCATGAACCCCTTTATGTTAAACCAATCTGAGGAGATCTTTCAGTTTCCAGGCTAATGCCATCATGGCTGGGCTGCTCTCAAGCCATTCCCTTCCATCATTTCTCAAAGATCGCACACTGGCCTTGTTGGCTGTATTCCTTCCTGTGGACCTTTAAATAAAAAGCCCTTTCTCTGGAACTTCACTGCCATTCAGTCACTGTTCGAATGGTCCTGTTCTGTGCTCCCATTTGCCTCCTTATAGCTGTAAAACCACAAGCACTGGCCTTTGCCCCTCTAGTATTGCAAATGAAGAAGATATTTCTTTAGGAACCCAAGACTTAAATGGGTTAAACCCAAAGCTTGAAGGGGGACAGATCCTACCAGTCCATCCAGCCCAGTATCCTGCTCCCAGTGCTAGAAGGTGAATATCCAACCCAGCAGGGCCTGACTCAAAGCCCATTGATTTCATTAGGTTTTGGATGATTCCAATTATTTATATTAGAGGAGCACCGAAATCAGGGCCTGCTTCTACCAGCCCCACACAAAGACATCATAAGAGGCAGTGCTTATGGGCTACATAGACAAGAGAGACAAAGGGAGGGAGGGGAACCAGAAGCCAAGTGACTGGCTCAGGGCCGCACAACAAGTCAGTAGCAGAGCTGGGAATAAAAACCAAACTTCTGATTTCCAACTTAGTGGGCTGCCCACTAGATCACACTGCCTGCCTTAACGCCGGATGGGCAAACCCTAGTACTGTTCTTTGCATTGTGGTAGGGCCTAGGCGGGCCAGCCATGCACCACAAGCCAATTGTGCGAAGTGCTGTACAAATGGATGGTCCTTGCCCCAAAGAGCTCCCAGTCTAATACTAATCAGCTGCCTGTGGCTGTGGAAGCCCAAACGGGCAGCGGAACCCAGAATGGTTTGGCAATACAAAGAGGTGTTGTGGGGGTGGGGGGTTGTGGACAGCACATGGTGAAAGCCTACTAGAGCCATGCTCAGGGTGGGCTCTTCATGCCCCAGCTTTGGGCAGGAAGGGGAAGATGCATGGTCAATGGAGCCTTGGTTCAGCAGAGGAACGTAGCTGCTGCTCAGTGGCTCTGTTGCCTGCTGCAGGGGTACCACTCCGCCCCACCCCTGATCCCAGAGGCACAGCCCAGTGGGCAGCCAGTGAACTCCGGCTGGGCTCGCCTTCCAGGATCTGGGCCTTGCTGTGTTTAGCAGGGCAACTTGGGAAACTCCCGAGGACGCGCAGAGAGTATCAATTAAAAACCAGAGGGTGCGGGGAGCAGGAAGGATGTGACATATTGACAAGGAAAGTCTGGAGACAGCAGCTGCGTGAGGCAAATGGAGAAGCACAAGAAGGAGCCGAGATGTCCCTGGCATGCATGCACATGTGGCTGAGCAATAAACCAAACCTGGTAGGAGACAGAGCTCTCCCCTCAGATTCCCAGGGTTGTAACAGGTCTGGTTCATCGTGTGAGCGTGGCACCAAGCCGTGCCAGACCCAAGAATGGAAGGGATGAGCAAGAATTGTCACTTTTCCTTCTCTGTGTCAGTTAGAAAGGGTGATTGAAAATGGATTCCAGGAGCGAAAATCACAGCTCCCTGCAGCCTCCGCAGCTTACAGCCGCCTGTGTGTGGCAGGGAGTTGAGATCAGCGGCAGCCGAGTCCTCAGCATTAGATTAAAGTAGCATATATTGGCATGTTCAAAACAATAACTTGCATTTCTGTTGTAGTAAACTGATAGCCACCTAGAAACACACAGTGGTTGCAGCAACTACACAGAACTTCACTGCAGCAACCAGGCCGGCTCCAGGCACCAGCTCAGCAAGTAGGTGCTTGGGGAAGTCAATGGAGAGGCACGGCACGTCCGGCTCTTCGGTGGCAATTCGGCGGCGGGTCCCTCGCTTCCTCTCAGAGTGAAGGACCAGCCGCCAAAGAATGAAGCGGTGGTGGTAGAGCTGCCGCCAAAGTGCCGCAGATCGCAATCACGGCTTTTTTTTTTTTTTTCCTGCTTGGGGCATCTAATCCTTCCAAGCCTCCATCCAGTCAATCTGACACATCAGGGAGAGCTGAGTTTGGCTCCAGGTATGAAGACACTATTTTGTCAGTGAAATGCAGCCAGCTCTGCGGTGGAATGCAGCAGCTATTTAAGAGTGCACAGCAATGTTTTACAACCAATTAGGAGAGAAAAGGGAGGAGCTATTTGCTAAGGCAGGAGGATGTTAGACAGACAGAAACTAATGCTCTGCAATGGAGTTTGGCCAGGATATTGGGGTTCACCCCCTTTTGCTTAGAACAGGGGTCGGCAACCTTTCAGAAGTGCTGTGCCAAGTCTTCATTTATTCACTCTGATTTAAGGTTTCACATGCCAGTAATACATTTTAACCTTTTTAGAAGGTTTCTTTCTATAAGTCTATAATATATAACTAAACTGTTGTTGTATGTAAAGTCAATAAGGTTTTTAAAATGTTTAAGAAGCTTAATTTAAAATTAAATTAAAATGCAGAGCCCCCTGAACCAGTGGCCAGGACCTGGGAAGTGTGAGTGCCACTGAAAATCAACTCGCGTGCCGCCTTTGGCACGCGTGCCATAGGTTGCCTACCCCTGGCTTAGAAGATGAGCTGCAGGATTGTCCACGGAGGTAAGCGGTTAAGACCTCGGTTTTCTGTTGTACATGAAAGTGGTGCAGCAAAAGGGAGTGACATTTCCAAAGTGACTAGTGATTTGGGAGGGCTCAGGTTTGGGTGGCCAGCTTAAGAGACCTGATTTCCAGAGGCTGGGTGGCCAGCAATTCCTGAAACAGTAGGCGTTTGAAGGTGTCTCAAGCCGGCCCCCCCTAAATCCCTTTTGAAAAGGTAGGTCGTCTGCATATAGAGGGTCAAATCATGCTCCCATTCGATGAATGGCAACATTTACACTGATTTCAGTGGAACAAAACCTGTGTCCATATAGAGTCAGAAAAGGCTGGGGATGGGAGAAGGAGTTTTGAATGAGGTAGATAGGTGTCATAGGAATGATGCGATCCATACCCAGATCCTGGGGAGTATATTTATACAGCTGATAGTCTCAACATGTTAGAGCTGAGTTAAAATGAATGACGCTGTGCTCAGGACCATGCCAGCCTTCTGCAGTTGATTTGCAGTGGTCAGCAGAGGCAATAAACACAGCTGTGCAGTCTGTGTAGCGCTTCTGCGGCCAAACCCTGCTGCACTGCCCTAGCACAAGAAGCAAGCTGTTGAGCCTGGAATTGACTGATCTCACCTCTGCGGCATGAGCGTCACAGCTGAGTGACAGCCACTATCCAGGACATGGGAATGTAATAACACATCCAAGATGCGGCACTGCAGCAGCTGAAAAAGTAAAGGGACAGTGAAGTGCAAAGGCTGCTGTGCTTCTTAAAGGTGAACAGTCACACTCTCAGCTCCTCCTTTGTTGTTGATGGTTTTTACAGCCATTGCATCATCAGTATCAGATTCCACCTTCCAGTTGGAGGCTAGTGTGTAGAACTTTGGCCGAAGACCTGAGTTCGATTCCTGGCTTTGGTACTAGTCTGCCGGGTGACTAGTCACTGCCTCTTTCTGGCCTCAGTTTCCCCATGGGGATAATGATACTCACCTGCTTTCTAAAGCACTTTGAAAGCCATTGATGAGAAGTGCTGTATAAAAGCTAGGTAGTATTATCCCTAAGGTCTGTCTACTCAGGAAGGGGAGGCAAGGCCTCCTATCCCTGTAATGTCTAAAGTGAGAAATAACAATCTCCTTTCCCCCCCAAAAAGCAACAACTGTGATGCCATTGAAAATGTGTAGGGCTGCTTTTAAACCTCCTCTGAGAGCAGTGAAGGGTGCCTCACCCCACCCCTTTACATGTGTTCTTTAGGTTTAGCACATTTGCTGCTTGTGACAAATACTGTACCAGCCTGACAGACTCGGAGAGCAATGTCTTCTGGTTGTTCCTAGCAACCAGGTACTGCATGGCAACGGTCCACCCACCCTTCTACTCACTGCTTCCCGCTTCTGTGCCTCACCCCAGTGCTGGGGGGGGGGAAGTGATGCGGAGGGGTAGATTGGAGTTTGGTCTCCATGGCCTTCTTCAATTCTGGGCCTCTCTGCTGAGGTTGGCAGCCGGGGGTGGGGAGTGGTGGCCATGTCCATTCTAGGAAAAAAGTGTATTTTGGGTTCCTTCTTGAACAGGCTCCAAAGTCTCCTGTTGTTCTTGGACTCCCTCTTTCTCTCCGCCTCCCAACTCAGAACAGGTGGTGGTGGTGTGGGGGGCGGGGAGGTGAAATGCTCCCACCAGCAGACAGAGCAGGGCTGCTCACATGCTGCCATCTGCCAGGACTTCTGACTTCCAGCTAGCCAACCGACGATATTTCACAAAGAAAGACCACCAGAACCGCTGTGGTTTCTAACAGTGTTCCACCTCCATGGTGAAGCTGAGCCATTGGCAAGCAGTTCTGTGTAGCTGGCTTGAGTTGTAGTTAAATAGGCAAGAAATAAACTCTCTAGTGCAGGCATTTGTCTCTGTGTGTTTGTAAGGCCAACACAATGGGTCCCCATTCTGACAGGGCATCACTGTGATAGACATGATTAATAATCATACAGGTAGCTCCGAGGTCATGTTTTTAGTAGGGCTGTCGATTAATCGCAGTTAACTCATGCAATTAATTAAAAAAAAATAATCTCAATTAATTGCAGTTTTAATTGCACTGTTAAACAGTAGATTGCCAATTGAAATTTATTAAATAATTTGGATGTTTTTCTCCATTTTCATATATATTGTATTCTGTGTTGTAACTGAAATCAAAGTGTATATTATTTGCACTGTAAAAATGGTGAACAAAAGGAATAGTATTTTTCAATTCACCTCATACAAGTACTGTAGTGAAATCTTTGTCATGAAAGTGCAACTTACAAATATAGATTTTTTTTTGTTACATAACTGTACTCAAAACGAAAACAATGTAAAACTTCAAAGCCTACAAGTCCACTCATTCCTATTTCTTGTTCAGTCAATCGCTAAGACAAACAAGTTTGTTTACATTTACAGGAGATAATACTCCCATCTTCTTATTTACAATGTCAACAGAAAGAGAGAACAGGCATTTGCATGGCAGTTTTGTAGCTGGCATTTCAAGGTATTTACATGCCAGATATGCTAAACATTCATATGCCCCTTCATGCTTTGGCCATCATTCCAGAGGACATGCTTCCATGCTGACAACGCCCAGTAAACAAATAATGCATTAATTAAATTTGTGACTGAACTCTTCGGGGGAGAATTGCATGTCCCCTGCTCTGTTCTACCTGCATTATGCTATAGATTTCATGGTATAGCAGTCTTGGATGATGACCCAGCATATGTTATTCATTTTAAGAACACTTTCACTGCAGATTTGACAAAACGCAAAGAAGGTACCAATGTGAGATTTCTAAACATAGCTACAGCACTCGACCCAAGGTTCAAGAATCTGAAGTGCCTTCCAAAATCTGAGAGGGACGAGGTGCGGAGCATGCTTTCAGAAGTCTTAAAAGAGCAACACTCCGATCTGGAAACGACAGAACCCGAACCACCAAAAAAAAAAAAAATCTGCTGATGGCATCTGACTCAGATAATGAAAATGAACATGCGTTGGCCCACACTGCTTTGGATTGTTATTGAGTAGAACCCATTATCAGTATGGACGCATGTCCTCTGGAATGGTGGTCGAAGGTGGAGACATGAATCTTTAGTGCATCTGGCACGTAAATATCTTGCAACGCCAGCTACAACAGTGCCATGAGAATGCCTGTTCTCACTTTCAGGTGACATTGTAAACAAGAAGCAGGCAGCATTATTTCCTGAAAATGTAAACAAACTTGTTTGTCTGAGTGATCGGCTGAACAAGAAGTAGGACTGAGTGGACTTGCAGGCTCTAAAAATTTACATTGTTTTATTTTTGAATGCAGTTTTTTTGTACATAAGTCTACATTTGTAAGTTCAACTTTCATGATAAAGAGATTTCATTACAGTACTTGTATTAGGTGAATTGAAAAATACTATTTCTTTTGTTTTTTTACAGTGCAAGTAGTCAAAAATAAATATAAAGTGAGCACTGTACACTTTGTATTATGAGTTGTAATTGAAATCAATATATTTGAAAATGTAGAACAAATCCAAAAATATTTAAATAAATGCTATTCTATTATTGTTTAACAGTGCAATTAATCGCACGATTAAACACTATTAATTTTTTTATCACACGATTAATCATGATTAATTTTTTTAATCGCTTGATAGCCCTAGTTTTTAGCAGTTCTGCACCAACCAAGTGGCTTTGTCTGTCTTTTTAAAGTTCATTCATAAGAGGACAAAGTGGGTACTGTGATCAATTTTTTTTTTAAATGAGGCCCTAAAGTTAAGCCCCTGCCTGAGTCCATCTTTAAGTGCCTTGGTATGCACCCTGCTTTGAAATGCACCCGGCACTAAAGCTGGAGGATATTTCTCAGAACAACTAGTTTGTTCACTGAAAAACACAATTTCAAGTCTGCAACAGGGTGACTCGGCCATGAGCTGGAGAGCCTGAGTCTATGCCAGCCCTGATTACAAGAGGAGACCACCTGGCAGGAATCGGGGGCTTCCAACATAAAAGGTAGCAGGAAGCCACAGGGAGAGAAGTAGCTGAGGCTGCTAGGGGAGCCCAGGAGCTGGGTGAGAGGAAAGATTTTGTGTTGGTTTGGGGACTTTTGAGTTACTGTTTTTTTAACAAATCCTGCTGCCAGCCTGGTGAAGGGTGAATTGAAGGCTTGGGGCTGAGAAGACAACTGGAAACAGAGTGAGTTTTTAAAGGGGCCCTGATGAAAGGGAAGTGGAGGTGGGTGGTGGTCAGCATGCTATAGGGTCAATCCTTAAACTAGTTGTGAATTTGCCCAAGAATTTCAGACAAAAACAAAACTGGATGTGGAGGAGGACAGGGTTGGGTTCACCAGGGGACTTCAACAACATTCCCAAGGCACCTTCACCACCTCCTGAGCTGGCTCTGAGCACACCTACTGGGTTGGCCCCTGCAGGTGAGATGGGGAGTGCCTGGCTTATGAATCTGCATGCTCACCAGCAGAAACTTGGATCGAATGTGAATATAAGAGTCTTAAAGGGTAGCTAGGCATCTAAATTTCCCTGGTGGATCTAGCACTAAGTGCAGAATTTCCCTATTGTATGTACTCTGGGAGTTTTAACAGTGACTTCACTGGGAGCAGAGCAAAGCCAGTGCTGAGTGCTTTTGAGAAGTCCATCCTAGGCAATTGGCCAGAGGCCTGCAGTGCTCTGAAATAGACAGCCCTCCTGAACACCAGTCCCATGCCTTGACCATGCAACCACCCTTCTGCCTGCCCAGTTAGGGCTGGGACAGGTACATGTCCCTCAAAGGCCATGAAACTCAGAATCAGCTCCAATTCTTGGTGTCCCCAATGCCATGAGCTAACAGGATTTCCATGTGGTTAATATCTTTATGCTGAGAGGGGTTAATGGCTACAATGGAGCATGTCTTTGATCTGTGGATCACTCACAGATCTGGTTAAGTCAATGGGTGTGCTAAGCACCCTTCCTTCAAGCTAGATGGAAGGAGCAATTACATGCTCCTCTATAGTGACAGCTGGAAACAGTGGGAGGCTACTGCCGAAGGCTCTGGGCAGCATGGCAAAACCTGAGCAGAGCTAGGACATGTGGTTGGAGGCAGGGCCGGTGTAACCACTAGGCAAACTAGGCAGCCGCCTAGGGCGCCAAGATTTGGGGGCACCAAAAAGCAGTGCCCAAAAATTGTTTTTTACACTATTGCTCCCAGCGAGGGGACGGGCCTCTCGCAGCCGCATTAGCACCTACCTCTGTGGGCGTCCTCTGCAACTATGGGCCCCGCCACCTACCTTCACCACGCCCCACATCACTGCCCACCCATGCCCCCCCTGCCAGCCCGGAGCTGCTTCCTCCCCGAGACCCCGGGCTGCCGCATCACTCCCTAGCCTGCTCCCTCCGGCTCTGGCAGTCTTGGACCCGCTGCCGCAGCAGCGGCTGCTGCCCAAGGGCTGTCGGCTGCAGATCGGAGTGGGTGACATCAGCCCGCCTGCAGCTGGCCCTATTGACAGCAGTGCAGTGGCGGGAGGGGGGGACGGGCTGGGGGAAAGGAAGAGGAGACCATGGCCACTGCCGGTCCACCTGCGGGGGTGGATCATGGCCCTGCCAGAGGATACAGGGTTAAAGAGCTGCAAAAGTGTAACCATTCTCAGCATGTGCCACCTTCCAAGGCTTCATCCCCATCCATCCCTGCAGCCCTGTGGAGCAGGTAAATAGAGCCCCATTTTTGGGGAAACTGAGGCAGAAAACAGGGACGTGACTTGCCCAAGGTCACCCGGGGAGCCATTGTCGGAGTCCTGCTTTGAACACAGGAGATTGAAGCTCCTAGTTCTGCGCTGGCTTAGACCATTAAACCAGAGGCCTTCAAGCCGTCCGCTCTACACCTGCCCACACAAGGTATTAATCTAGGATTCAGGGACAACACACTTCAAGTTTTCAGTGAAGAAACATGGCTGTCTCAAGCCCTTATGGCTACAAGGAAAATCTTCCAAAGGCATCTAGCCGACACAGTTCTGTCTGCCTGAGACTGCAGCCAGCCTGGGACAACAGCTCTAGGAAATGCGGCAGTAACTGTTAAATCTAATTACGACACTGTCAGAGCCAGATTTTCATGTAACGTGGGTGACCAGTTGTGTGGTGCACAGCCACTGCAAATGTGCGAGCAACTCAGGTTAAGTGCAGTTGAACCCTGGGCAGGCTGCAGCACCCAAGAGATTTTTGTTCTCCCACTGAATGACAGCAGATGCACCAGTAACTTTACTAGGTAGAAGTTTAGTGACCACATTAGGGCCATATCCTCCCCACTCCCAGCATTGGGCCAACTGCCCCTCATCATTCTCCTGATTGCTTGTATTGTTATTGATGGGAGATCTGCTGTGGATAGAGGGGCGTATATGGACCTGGCCCAGCATTCAAAATAAATTGCTCTGAGTTTCAGAAGTACTGAGAACCCTGGAGTTCCCACAGACATCGTGGGAACTGCAGGTGCTCAGCATCTCTGAAAATCAGACCCAGATTGACACTGATGCCCCTGGGCCAGAGCTCGCTGAGTAAGGGGCTTCAGCAGCGATTGGCATGGGGCAGAGTAAAGCAACCAGGACGGTCATGAAGGAGGCTGGAACGCTGTCCTCGCCTCATACCTGTGGGGAAGACAGGCCTTCAGACACCCCCTCCCGCCTGCATTGCGCTTTCCAGCCCAGGAACAAGTAACCATTTCACACCTTAGTGCTGGGGGGAGCTGAAACCCAGAATGGGGAAGTAATTTGCCTGAAGTCATTCATTGAGTTGGTCCCAGGGTGGAGAATAGAAGCCAGATCCCAATTCCCAGCTCTGTGCTCTGATCCCCAAAATAGCCCTTTCCAGATCCATGGGGGACGGTGGGCAGGAGGGACTCTAGCCACGAGCAGGGGACCCAAGGCCATTTATTTTCATTAAATATGTAGACTAAATAATGAAATTAATACATTTTCAAGCTGAACGTGTTGTGACAGACCCAGACCAGTGGGGTACAGGAGTCTGGTCCTATTGGGATCCAGGATGTGGGCGGGCAAAGCCCGCCCACTGCTAAAGGATCCCCCTCCAGCCTAAGGGGGGGTCCACAGGGCCTGGAGACCAAAAAATTACGGGGGACAACTAATAAAAGAACAGGGACAAGAGTGAGGTCAAAGGGTCAAAAGAAGGGAACCAGACGGGGACACCGAGCAGAGAACCCCGGACAGCGCCCACTGCTCCTCGAAGGTGTCAAGGGAGCCAGTGGACGCTGCCCAGAGGAACTCTGCCCGGATACGTGAACGAATGGAGGACCGGAAATAGGCCCCACAGTCACAGGAGACTTCATCGGCCAACCTCCTCTCCCTGGTTTTATAGATGGCCAGTTTTGCTAGGGCCAGGAGGAGGTTGACCAGGAGGTCCCGCGACTTTGTGGGGCGACGGATAGGGAGTGCATAAATAAAAAGGTGAGGGGAAAAGTGCAACCAAAATCGTAACAAAATATCCTTGAGGAGCCGGAATAGGGGCTGCAGCCTGGCGCACCCTAGGTAAATATGCGCCAGGGTCTCCCTCACGCCGCAGAAGGGGCAGGTGTCTGGGATAGGGGTAAACCGCGCCAAGTACACGCCCGTGCTCACGGCTCCGTGAAGGAGCCGCCAACTGATGTCCCCGGTGGGCTTCGGGATCAGAGTAGAATAAAGGCTGGCCCACCGGGGCTCCTCACCCTCCAGAGGTGGCAGGAGGTCCCGCCACTTCGTATCGGGGCGGGACGCGAGGGTGAGGACATGAAGAACATGGAGCACGAGCGTGTATAGATGTTTCCTTGGCGCGGTCCGAAACAGAACTGGCTGCAGATCGTGCAGCCGGCTCATGGCGAAGGGACGGGGGGGGGCGATTGGGTCTACGGGGTAGGGGCCCCGATGGAAAGGTCTGGAGGGCTCGGAGTGGAGGGTGGGCGGGGCATGCCCTCTCACAGGACCCGGTCGAGATAGTCCCGAGCAGCGGGCGGCAAAGCGGCCCTCACCTCCTGAAGCACGCGCCGGGGAGTACGAGGTCTGGAGAGCCCCATGCGCTGAGCGAGCGTCAGGGGATCCAGCCAGTCTCCCTGGTCGTAGTACAGGAGGTCTTCGACTTTGGTGACTTCTGCCAGGACCAACCTCTGTCGCACCATGGGGGACTCCGTCACCTGCACACGGAGCTGGGGGTTGTGTAGCAGGGGCTCCGCAAGGAGATCTGCCCCCACGGTGGCCGCCACGGACCTGGTCACTGAGAACAGTTTCCAGGTCCGGAGGAGGTCCTGGTAGAAGACCTGCTGCCCAGAGAGGTCTCGCGGAAGACCTCTTGGATGGAGACAAAAGAGCTGCCGGTCATATCGGAGCCCTCGGAAGCGGCGTAGGAAGGCGTGCGCCAGTACACTCCACGCCAGACTACCTGCACCATAAAGGAGCCTCTGCAGGGCCTGGAGGCGGAAGATGTGGACCTGAGCGTGCAAACACTTAAGGCCCTGCCCTCCCTCCTCCAGGGGTAAATGGAGAACCCCCGCAGAGACCCAGTGCAGTCCTGGCCAAAAGAACTCCAAAATCGATGTCCGGAGGTTGGCCAGGAAACCCGGGGCCGGAACCAGGGTGTTGAGCCGGTACCAGAGCATGGACAGGACCAGTTGATTGAGCACCAGTGCTCTCCCTCGAAGGGAGAGACACCGGAGCAGTCCTGTCCATTTCCGGAGCCGCTCTGACACCCTGCCCTCTAAACCTAGCCAGTTCTCCGGCGGAGATGAATGCGTGGCAGAAAGGTAAACGCCGAGATAGAGCAGCGGACCCGCGCTCCACCGGACGGCCTGAAGCGCGGGTGGGAGGGAGCTCGCCTGCCACTCGTCCCCTACCACCCCCAGAGCTCTTGACCCAGTTGACCCGGGTGGAGGAGGCTGCCAAATAGATGGTCTGGCAAGCCTCCACCCGCACCAAGTCGTCCGGGTCCTGGACCATGAGGAGCACGTCGTCGGCATACGCCAACAGGACCAGCCGCAGCTCCGGCTCCCGCAGCACCAACCCCGTCAACCTCCTACGGAGGAGAGGGAGGAAGGGCTCGATCGCCAGAGCATACAGCTGGCCTGAGGGGGAGCACCCTTGACGTACTCCTCACCCGAAGCTGACCGGTTTGGTCAGGGTCCAGTTGAGCCTGACCAAACACTCTGCGGAGGCGTACAGCACCTGGAGAAAACCCACAAACTGGGGCCTGAAGCCAAACGCTCGCAGCTTGCCCAGGAGATCAACAGGGTGGACCATGGGTAACGCCTTCTCCTGATCCAGGGACAGGAGAGCGAACGACAGACCATCCCTACACCCGAGTTCCAAGAGGTCCCGGACCAGATACAAATTGTCGAAGATGGTGCAGCCCGGGACGGTGTAGGTCTGGTCTGGGTGGATCACGTCTGCCAGCACGGACCCTAGCCGCAGCGAGATGGCCTTCACTACGACTTTATAGTCCGTGCTGAGGAGCGAGATGGGACACCAATTCCGTAAATCGCGGAGGTCCCCCTTCTTCGGCAATAAGGCGAGCACGGCTCACCTGCACGAAAGAGGGAGGACCCCGCCCTGCCAGGACTCGGCCCAGACGGTGACAAGGTCCGGGCCGAGGACGTCCCAAAACACACGGTAGAACTCCACGGTCAGCCCGTCCATGCCCAGAGATTTATTGGTGGGCATGTGGCGGAGGGCTTCCGAGAACTCGGCCAGAGTGAGAGGCAGCTCCAGCCAGTCTCGGTCGCCCGCGCTGACCGTCGGGAGTTCATCCCAGAGCATTCTGCAAGCGTTAGGATCGGTCGGATCCGGGGAGAAAAGGTGTGCGTAGAAGGCCCTGGCCCTCCCGCACATCTCCGCCGGATCCGTGACGGGGGGTACCATCCTCTGCTAGAAGACAGGTGACATGATTCTTGGCCCCGTCTTTTTCTCCAGGGCGTAGAAGAAGCGGGAGCCGCGATCCATCTCCTGAAGGAGGCGGATGCGGGATCGAACAAAGGCACCTTGGGCCCGATGGTCCTCGAGGGTCCGGAGCTCCTCCCACTTCTCCCAGCACGCTCCGCAGAGGGATGGATCACCGGGACTGGCAGCCAGACGCCTCTCCAGCTCTAAGACCTCCCGTTCCAACTGCCCTATCGCCGCATCCCTCCGTCGGCTGGCTCCCCGGGTGTAGGTCACGGCAGAAGAGCCGGACGTGCACCTTCCCCAGGTCCCACCACCGCCGCGCCGAGGGAAAGGCATGTCGCTGCCCTTGCCAGGCCAGCCAGAACTCCCGGAAGGATGCCACGAAGCCCACATCCTCCAACAAGCTATTATTAAAGTGCCAATAGGCCGGCCCCAGCCTCTCCGTGCAGAGAGAGGCTGTCACGGAGGCCAAATGATGATCTGAAAAAGGGGCCGGCCGGATGCTGGAGGAGTGGGCCCAGGAAAGATGGAAACATGACAAATAGATGCGGTCCAACCGGGAGTGGTACGACCGATGGACCTCCACCCAGACAAAAGTGAATGTCGAAACGTCATCCGGGTGGTGGTCGCGCCAGACGTCCACCAGGGAGTGATGTTCGACGATCTCCCGGAGGACATCCGCGGCGGCCAGGTGCAGCTCAGTCCCTGAACGGTCCCGTTCCTCAAGGGTGGCGTTAAAGTCCCCGCCCAGGACCAGGCACTCGCGAGGATCCAAGGTGCCGAGGAAGGCGGACGCCTGCTGATAAAAACACAACCTCTCCGGGCCCAATGTCGGGGCGTAAACGTTGATGAGATTAACCACAAGCCCCTCCATGCAGACCCGGAGGTGCAGCAGGCAGCCTGGCACAACCTCGGGCCGTAGGTCGGGGGAGACCCCTAGCACCTCGGGCCATAGGTCGGGGGAGAACAGGGTCGCCACTCCAGCCGTACAAACTGTGAGGTGGCTAAAATAGACCCTGTCCCCCCACTCCAGCTGCCAGCTAGCTTCAGCGGCCGGATCCGTATGGGTCTCCTGCAGGAAAATCACAGAGTACCCCCCCTCCCGAAGGAAGGAGAGCATTTGGCTCCTGCGGAGATCCATCCTACAGCCCCGGGTGTTTAATGTTGCGAAGATGATCGGTGCCATGAGGAGGGCTGGGGGGGATCCTCGCTAGCAGAGACACCCACGGCCTCCGTTGGGCCGTGCAACAATCCGTGACCTACCCCATAGGCGATTAAGGAGTCATGGAAGAGGCGGACCCGTTGGTAGGCCGCGGCGGCCTGCCTCCCGATCCTCTTACCCTCCCCCATGAGGGCCCTCGTGGCCCGGAGGATCTGATGGAAATCCCCCCATCGCTGGAGTGCAAGCTGTACCTTGTTGCGGGAGCCACGGATGTCCTCAAGGAATTTCCTTAGCTCCTCTCTCAGCGTATGGGGGGGGGGTGGGGTTATCGATCTATGGCTATCCCCCAGCGGGGCCCCTGTCACAGCCCCGTGGCCCACCGAGACGGGCAAGCAGGGGGCAGACCCTCGATGTGGCGTCCAATGGGCTGGCGCCACGTGGTCCGCCTCAGACCCTGGCTCAATGGGGGGCGGCGGAGGGAAAATAGCAGCCCCTGGTGGGTCGGGACAGGGAAAAACAAAGGCCGCTCCTTGCGGGTCATCCTCTGTGATATGGAAGGAGACAACCCCAGGGGCGGCAATAGCATCATGGGAAGTGGAGGGGACAGGGACTGGGTCGGTGACAGGGGCAGGGTCGGAGTCAGGAATAGGGACAGGGGAAGGGGCGATAGTGGGATCGGGGGCCCCAGCAGCCAGGCCACTGGGTGGGGGGGGGTGGCACCCCACAAAGGGGCTCAGGGATTTGCAGGGAGGGAGGTGGGCCCTCGGCGATGCCGGACTCGTGCTCCAAGGCAGATGGTAAGGCCACGGCATCTGTAGGTGGAGAATCAATGATGGGGCCCTTACCTGGGAAGAAGGTCAGCTGCCCCTCAGCCATGAGGGAGTCCCCTGGCGACTCGGGTGCCAGTTGCATGGCACTGGCCGTCGCCTCAAGAGGCTCGGTGGCTGCTAGCGGGGTGCCATCTGCGGCCGGGCTGGTGGAAGAGTCCAGGGGCTCCTCGGAGGCGGGAGCGGAAGCAGTAGGTAGGGGGACGGAACATGGGGAAAGGGGGGCCGAGGTGAGGTCGCTCAGATCGAGGCCCGCTGGCAGAGGGTCGTCCTCCCCCTGCATAACTGAGGTCAGACCCAGGGCATCGATCTCCTCATAAATGGAAGGGAGATCACCTGCCACCACCCCAGTGCTCTGCCCGCCTGCACCCGAAGTGACGCTCGCCATGGTGCGTGCAGGGGCTTCAGATTGTAAGGGGGCAAGAGGGGCTCCATCAAGGGCTTCCATAGGAAAGGACTCTGGAGGAGGGGTAGTGCTATCCTCCGATGCTGCCACGTCTTCCCTAGCCGGTAATGGTGGACAAAACCCACCCAGGGGCAAAGCGGAAGGCTCAGCATCAGTGCCCCCCTTCCTGGTCTTCCGGGGGGCTACCGCATCAGATGGAAGGAGCGGAGCTTGAGCCTTCCGCTTGCCCCGCTTCCCCTGTACTAAGGACCAGCCCTCCATGGCATCATCCGGGGGCTGGCTAACAGGAGTCGGGTCAGGGAGCAAGAGCGAAGACTTAGGGACTCGGGGAGGCAATGATGGGGCAGCATGTAGGAGGGAGGATTCTCCCTGGGGCATGCCCTTGTCTATGCCCAGCGATATCCCTACCTCAGCCTCCTCCACAGGCCCCGCCAGATCGCAGGCGGCAGAGGCGGGGCCCTCCCGCTCGTCTAGGCGCACTGGGGGAAGATACCCCTTTGGCCCGAGCGGGAGCATTGGTGGGCTGGAAAGGAGGAGGGGTGGCTTCGGGCGCCGGCGATGATGGGGCCGGCACCCTGCTGGGGCTCGGGGGTCCCGGATGTCCCTCCGTGCCGGGCCAAGGGGCAGTCCCTCTGGACGTGTCCTATCGCCTGGCAGAGGTAGCACCGGGACTCCCCCATTGAATAATGCACCCAGTAGCAGGCCCCCTGGTAGGGGACCAAGAAGGACCCCTCGAGCGCCTCACCGTCACGTGCCGCTGGCGGCAGTTGTAACTGTACCTGCTGGCGGAACGAGGGGACATGACGGAGGGCCGGGTCTTTGCAGCCCAATGGGAGAGGGCTGACCACAGAGATCGGCCTCCCCAGGGTAGAGAGGGCGGATAACAGAGCGGCATTTGGAAGGAAGGGAGGGAGGGACAGACCAGTCGGGTGCCCAGGTCTTCTAGCGGCTCCAGGGGGACGTACACGCCCCCCACCGCCAGGCCCTTCTCCACTGCCTCCTAGACGGCGGCCTCCGATGCTAGGAAGAAGATGACCTTTCCGTACATCTTGGAGACCGCCACAATGGCCGTGGGTCCCACTACCCTCGCCAACGCCCACACGTAGGTCTCCATGTGGGGCGAGGCGGGTACCAGGAGGCAATGGACGCCGTGCTTCCTGGTCAAGGTGGGGAAGGGGCCCCGGCCGCTATAGATGGTAGCAGAGGTGGTGGATGGGGGAGATGACGTAGCGGCAGGCGGGGGGACCGCTGCCACCTGGGCGTATGCCCTGGAAGCTGGGGGTGGGACACCGACAGAGCTGGTGGAGGAAACAGCAGGGAGGGACGCCGCGGCCGATTGCGGGGCCGCGGCAGTGGGGGCACCCCCTGCCATGGAGGGCCTGGCTTTTTTAGCGGGGCCTTTACCCTTCTTTGTGTCCTGGCCCTTCCTGCCGGCTGGGGGACTCCCCCAGAGTCAGAGGGGGTGAGGGACGTGGCAGCAGCGGAGGTCACCTCGTTACCCACCGCTGCCGGCGCTCCAGCGGTGGCTCGGCAGCGGCGGTTGAGGTAGAGGCTAGGGGGGACGATGGTGGGGCGGGTGGAGGAGGGGCAGCAGGGTCTGCCCGAGGGGTCTCACTCTCCTAGTCCCCTGCCATAATGAGGACGGGGGAGAGCAAACACTGGAGGGGGGGTAGGGAAGGAGGAAGCAGGTCGACCACTCCTCTCCGCTAGGCTGTAGGCAGGGGAGGAGGGTGCCAAAAAAGGGGGGAGGGATGGGGGGGCTATCAAGGGCTAGGGGTCAGTCACCGACTCAGGGAAGGTTTCCGGCTTCTCTAGATGCACCAAGGAAGGGAGGATATAACAGCATTGGGGGGTGCAGTGAGACAGAATCAAACTAAAACGGGGAGGGGCACAAGCGCATAGGAGGGGACATGGGCGCACAAGGGGAGGGGCCAATCAGGGCAAGGGGACCGCAGGGGGAAGGGAGCAACCAGGCGGGAAATGGGGCAGAGGAACCACGGGGCTAGCTTCAGAGGTTGGGGTGGGTCAAACAAACAAAGGCTGCAAAGGAAAAGGGCGGGGCAGGCAAACAAATTGGAGTTAGCGATGGCCTGGGGCAAGGGAGAGGGGCAAGAGGTTGTAAGGGGCAAAAGGGTAGATAACAGGGGCAAAGTTGGAGGCTTGCTGCGGGGGGGGAAGGGTCAGTCCAAAAGGGGGGGCACGTGCACCCACGTGCACTTGCAACAAAAAAGAAAGTCCTTGTAAGCTGGCTGCTGCATCAGGCCCAATAGTGTCAACAGGGCATGGCAAGCCTAGGGGAGCAGCTGAGTCCCAGAGGCAGGAGTCCAAGGCAGATAGTGAGTAGCCAGTGGGGGTGGTGGAGAGGGCAACAATGATGGTGGTAGTGGGGGTGGGGGGGGGGACACAGATGGACCAGGGGGTAGGCTCCATGCCACACCCCCTGTGTCCCACAAACACAGTCTAGACCCCCACCACAAGAGCACAGTTCAAAAGTTACTCAGTCTGTGAGAACCCCCTCCACGGTGGTCTGTTCCTACGCGCTCCCCTACTGGCAGATGGTCCTCTTCTTTTCCTCCTCCTCAGGGCTCCAGCAGCAAACACAGCAGCTTTAGGTGGCAGTCGGGTGGCCAGCAGGAAGGACCCCTCAAGTGTGGATGATGGTGGTGTCCTCAGCAGCAGGAGCAATGGCTGGCTCCCCTGGGGAGTGGGCCAGCAGGCCCCCCCCCCCCAAGGGGCTGTAGCTGGAACAGCAGCAACCAAGGGTGGGGTGGGTGGGTCTAGCAGCCAACCAGCAAGCAGGTAGCAGAGATGTCAGGGGGAGGGGGATTAGCCCAGCCAGGGGAGTAGCTGGAGCAGCAGCAACAGACAGCAGTTGTAGGGAGACCCCAGGGCCTAGTAGCAGGAGGAGCAGCTCTTTACCTATCTCCCTCCAGGCCAGTGGGGTACAGGAGTCTGGTAGAGGGCAAATGTACTGGTCACTGGATGAGTAGTTTTCTGTTCCCTGAGTGACCAGAGAAGGGGCTGCACTAGAGTAATCCGGAACCTGCTAGAACCAGTTAAAGCAGGCAGGCTAATTAGAACACCTGGAGCCAATTAAAAAGAAGCTGCTAGAATCAATTAAGGCAGGATAATCAGGGCACCTGGGTTTTAAAAGGAGCTCACTTCACTTTGTGGTGGGAGTGTGAGGAGCTGTGAGCAAGAGGGGCAAGGAGCTGAGAGTGAGAGGGTGTGCTGCTGGAGGACTGAGGCGCACAAGCGTTATCAGACACCAGGAGGAAGGTCCTGTGGTGAGAATAAGGAAGGTGTTTGGAGGAGGCCATGGGGAAGTACCCCAGGGAGTTATAGCTGTCATGCAGCTGTTACAGGAGGCACTATAGACAGCTGCAGTCCACAGGGCCCTGGGCTGGAACCCGGAGTAGAGGGTGGGCCTGGGTTCCCCCCAAACCTCCCAATTGACCTGGACTGTGGGTTCTTCCAGAGGGGAAGGTCTCTGGGTTGTTCCTCAACCCACATGGTGGATCTCTGAGGCAAGAAAATCCGCCAATAAGTGCAGGACCCACCAAGATAGAGGAGGAACTTTGTCACAGTGTATTAATTCTAATGAACAATGCCGTATTATGCAGTATTCATTTTTGAAAGTTTATAATAAGCGACGCTCTGGGGCAAGGGGAGGAGGAACGCAAGGTGGAAGTTTCACCTAGGGTGCAAAATATCCTTGTACTGGCCCTGGTTGGAGGGGTTCCCTGATTGCAAATGCAGAGACTGGGATATTGGTTGCAGCTGTGTGTGCCTGTTCAGCAAACAGTAAGAGAAGCAGTCGTGAGCGTGGCCCTGGAATGGAGCAGAGAGACAGACATGCTTGGGCACAGAACTGACTGGAGGGACAGACTTGGGAATTGTGGGCCAGGAAACTGCCTGCCGTTTGTTCCTGCTTTGTTCAGGGAAATAGGACTTTGCACATTCTTGGCAAACAAACAGGATAGCACCAAAGTACCTGACTCAGATCATCCATTTCTTTTTCCTAACAAAAAGAACGATGCAAGGCCCAAATGTTTGGTTAACTGCTCAGGCCAAAGAGGCAACAATATAACGTTTTGGTAGACTTGCCCTAACTCCAGTAAATTACAAATGCAAACTCCCTCAGTAGAACTTGTTGCTCTCTAAAATTGAATTTCTTTTCACTATGTTCCCAGATGTTCCTCACCCACGGAACAGTCTGTCCGTTGTATACCACCAGCAGTACGCAGTGCATTGTACTAGGGAATTCACGTCGACTCTGAGGGGACTGTCACCTGTTATCAAATTAATGTTAACCACAGCCCTAAATACACAGAGCTGGGCTGTGATTTCAGGTCAGTATGAATCTGGGTGAGCTCCACTGGACTTCAGATGAGTCGCTCTGAGTTTACTCTGGTGTAACTGAGATCAAGATCTGGCCCACAGAATATTTTGTTTGATGGATCCCATCCCAGGATATATAATGTACTGGAAGATATAGAACGGGGGGCATCGTAACCCTCCCAAAGAAATTACATCAAAAATTAACATTAAGGTCACTTTGTGGCTCTGATTTCAGTTCCCAAAAGCAAGGGAATTGGAAGAGGAGTTTGAGCTTATTGCCAGCTGAAACCAAGGGCCGGTTTTGAGCCTAGGTTGAATTAAGAGTCTCTGACTGGAGTGTGATGTTATAAATCATACGTGACTCAATGAGAACAGTGCGAGCGGTTCTGCTCACCAAGCAGAAACAGCCGTGCCTGGCTTCCAGCCAGCTTTGCAAAGGAGCTGCCCATTGCACTAGTGCAAGTTCATAGTCTTCTCACTTGTTCTGCTGTGAACAGGGGGGGGGGAGAAGGAAGCTCTGTTCTCATTGAGTTCTAATTCTTTGTACTGCTCACATACAAAAGGGGTTTAAAGCTCTTTCTTTTGGATGGGAAGAGGGGACAGGGGGTTGTTTTTAATTATTTGGGGAGTGGGGGGGGAATCCCCCACATGGAAACGAGCATCAGAGGGGTTCATTATGGGGATAACCTATTTACATAGGGCTCAGGGATTGAGAGATCATTATAGGGGAGGGGAGTATGCAGCAGAAAGTGGCTGGTGGCCAGTGATGAAGTTAGGCACATGTGACATGATTGGCCTAGTCAAAAGCTTGTATGTGACAGTCAAATTAAAACTCTGGCAGCAAACCTGGGCCAGATGTGGATGGGCTAATAGTGTTGTATGAAGACATGCTCACTGGAAGGGGTGTCCCCTGGTGACCATGGACAATATGGTTACAGGAGGACAGAGAACCTCTTGTACATACCACCCAGCATGTTGCACAAGCCTTGAAAAAGGGACTAGCGGCAGAGCTGCAGAACATGACAGCAGATGGCCTCACTGACAGCACAGAGAAGCCAACAGGCTTGGTCGCGCCATAGTAATTGCAGGGAGAAAAGGGGGTGTATTCAGACAGTGCAGTGACCCCAAGGAGCAGAATTATAACCTTAAGAGGGAACGCTTCCACTTGCCCACAAGGAAGATGGCTGGAGCCAAATTCTTCAGCAAATTAGATGCATCATCAGGGTTTTGGCAGATTTCCCCTGGACACAGACAGCTCCAAGATCTGCCTTTTCAATCTCCCGTTTGGCAGATTGCCTTTCAGATGTGAGCAGCACTGGCTGCGTCCCACTGCACCATGTCCCAGATGCTAGAAGGGCTCGCAAGGAGTGAGAGGGTCCAAAGAGGGTCTCAGGCTAAGACCACTGACCATCATGCTGCCCACTCAGTATTGTCTCATAGTTTCCTTGTGCTCCCTGTCAGTCTGCCTGTAGCCACCTGTTGGCTTGTGTCTTATTCTGAGATTGAACATTTTTTTGGGGGGGAAGGGCCTGTCCTTTTGTTCTGTGTTTGTAAATTGCCTAGCACAGTTGGGTCCTGGCCCTTCTGGGGACTATGGTAATATAATAGAATCCGAGCAACATGGCTCGCAAACATCAGGTCTGATCAGAGTGACTGGAAATTTGTGCAAAACCTGAAACCAAATAAGGCTGATTGTCAATCTGGGACTGAAATGGCCTACTCTGGAGGGAAATTGACCCCACGGGGAATAATAAATACCCCTCGGATCTAAGATTCAAGAGAAACTCAACATGCAGAGACTCCAAAGTGTAATGGAATTCAGACACCGCAAGGCGTGTTGGATTATGTCAGCGAGTTCACCCCCAGATATGGAGCTACAAGTCACCTAAGAAAACTCCTTCAGAATGGTATGGCAGGGGCACGGATGCCACAGCATGCAAGAGTGCAAGGCTCTAAAGTATTTACGGACATCAGTGACCCACAGGAAGACACCGTTCGCCACAGATGCTTCAAAAGGAGGTCGGGGAGCTGTGTTGCTACAGAGACAAGAGCCTGAGTGGCTGCCCATAGCACAGGCTGTGAGAGTGAGGACAGTGGCAGTGGACCCACAAGACACAGATGCGCAAGACTTTACAAACAGCTGTACAGAATGTCGTGATTTTTCTCTCTGGTCATAGCTTCGAAGCTGAATCTGCCCATACCTCCTGAAAGGACTTTGGAGAAGCATCACCAAGGATGCAGCAATTACTCTCTAAAGAGGAAGGATGGTCCAGTGGTCAAACCACCAGCCTTTTTAGCCACCCAAGCCCTCTCCTCTGGACCAAGCCTGCCCTGACTTTGCCTTGCAGCTTAATAGTAGCTGTACCCCAGTCCCTCTGAAGTGTTCCCCTGTCATATCCAGGCCATGACACTGGCTACGCACAGAAATACCATGTCTGCTGCCCCCAAAGGAACAGCACACCCCAGTTTGTAAGATTTGGCTCCAGGCCAGCACGTTAAATATATCTCAGTGCTGTGGTGGTAAGTACAGTGAGATGAGATTTATTCTTGTTTTCAAAGAATCAAGCGATAGTGAGTAAGAACAATGGAAACAAATGGTTGCATGTAAACCGAAGTCATAACATGCTTTCTAGAAACTAATGATTAGGTTAACCACTGAAGCTTCTCATCCAAGTCTCTTGCAGCATCTTCTACCAAGGTTGGCCGAGATCCTGTTTTCATGAATGTAAATACTATGTAAACAGGCAGTGCATCTGTCCATATACGTCACAACAATATTAATAATCAGTCTGACTTAAGCTTTCACTTAAGACCTCACAGGACAGTCTTTGGCTTGTATTGCTCAGCCATCCTTAGTGACCTGTATTCTCTGCCTGTTGCTTCTGTTTTGATGCTGCCCCGTAATTACTCTCACCACTGAGAAGATGAGAGGAATTGGAATCCCAATGCCAGCGCAATTTACTTGCAGCAAAAGAAAACATTACAGCCCAAGTGCCAGGATATTCCAGCAGGTAGGCCCTTAGCAACCAGCCCTTCTCACGCCCACTACAGGAGATGGTCCTCCTCCAAGGGGAGCTAGAAGGTACCTTGTTGCCGGGTGGATCATGGCTGGGGAGTTAGGGTTACAGGACTGGTTAAAGGGCTGTCGCGGGGGTTGGAAAACCTTCTGAGATCAAAGCGGGCTCCACCTCTGAGCTCAGGGGTGGAACTTTCTCACTGACCTTATTTTGGATTTGGGGAGGACCCTACTTTGAGACCTTGCTTGAAGTGCCAGTGTGGGGCTGTGGAGAGCACATCCCTTTGATGGAACTGGGATGTTCTCTCTTGGAGACAGCTATAAAAACATCTCCCAGTGGGGGAGCCTTTGCTGATTTTAACTGGGGCACCTTGTTGTTTTTGGCGGGGGGAGTGAAATTGCCCTGGGGAATTGTGAATTCTCACCCAACCCAAACTGGCTCTGCTTCTGGAGCCCTGATGGGGGTAGGGTGGAGATAAGTAAACAGGAACTGAGCAGAGAGTGGGCAGGAAATTCTGTGGCAAGGCCATGGGGACGGGGAGTGCTGAGTGGCTACCGCGCTGTTGGGATACAGCAGGATGAGCCAGCTGTGGTCTGGGGAATAGGTCCAGAGAGCAGCCTGACCATGTGGTTCTGATGAGCACATGGGGCCAGGCCCCTGGTCAGTGACTACGAGGGGCATCTGTGTGGTGCTGTCTGTGTCCTGTGGGAGTGGGCAGCACAGGTGTGGCTGCTACAGTCAGCGAGCAGGGGACGGGACTGGCAAAACCCATGGTCGAGGGTGTGATTTGTGGATCAGATGCAGGGGCAGCTGAGACCCAGCAGAGGTGCCTGGGCTGGCACCAGCAGCACAGACAGACACCAAGCTCCACAGAGAACCGGACTAGGCATGCCACAGTGCAGAGCCTGAGGCTGGGGGGGCTTGGGGTCACAGTATGCTACTGACCAAGGGCTGGTACAGATCCAAGGAGCATGACCTGATGATGGCATTGGTGATGCCTGGTGAATTCCACACCCTCTCCAGGCAGGGAGAGGGGTCTGCACCCCATGGTGAGGGGGAGCCTGGAACCCAGGACTAGTCCACGGAGCCCCCACCTGGCTGCAGTGTCGCCTGCTCTTGTGGCATTGTTGTGAGTGACAATGATGCAAGAAGCTCCAGCCCTCCAGCGAATGAGGCTTCTGCTTGGCCATCTGCCCCGCTTGCCGGCCTCCTGGGGCAGAATAACTTCCACTCCACAGCGTGCTCTTTCCCGGCCCCTTCCTAGCAACCGGAAGCTGTTCTTGGGGGTGGGGGAGGGAGATTAAAGAGCCCAGCACTCAGGGTGGCTCTGCCCCCTCCTCCCCCATCCTGTGAGCAATGGGGACAGGATGGTGTTTCTGAAACCTCCTTGCTCAGGCAGCTGCATGGAGGGGGTAGGGAGGTGAAGAACTTCTGGAGATTCCCCCCTGCCGGGAAGGGGGAGGGGATGCTGCTGCAGCCCCCCCAGGCCTGGCAGAGCTGGAGGGCTGAACTAAGTGGCGGTGGGTGCTGAAGGAGGCTGAATTGGAGGCATTAGCTATGGGAGACTGAGCTGATGGGGGTGGGGTGCTGAACTCCCTCACCCTGGGGGCCCCTGGGGGTTCTGCAGCTGGGGCTTGGGCATCCCACCAGCTGCAATCAGCTGGGATTGCACTTGTGCAACTAGTGAGATGATTGAGCCCTCCAGTCCATTGTAATGCCGAAGCCAACCCTTTTAGTTGTATGTCTGCACAGCACCTAGCACAATGAGATCCATGACTAGGGTCCATTGCTACTGCAATACAAATAATCTATATTGTCACCTGTCTCTGTGTTGCTCTGAAGTCTACACTGTCTGAGTCGGGGTGAAATGATGGCCACAGCTATAAGCATGGCTGAGAGCAATTTGTTTGGAATATCCCCAGGTTCAATTGCCCCTGCGAATCATGGTCTGGTACCAATCCAAATGTGTGGTGTACACTTACAGCAAGGCATGTACCTATGCCATGTCAAGACTCCTTGACCCTTGTGATATCAGAGGTAACTCAACCAATCACCGTCTTACTTCTCAGCTAACTTGCATGTGACCATTTCATTGGTTGTATAAGGCAGACTGCACAGCGGGTGGATTACTTGGCTCAGCTGCCACACCTGTGTGACATCACAGGTTTACAGCTACTAGTAAATAATACACTGAGAGGGATTTCTCGAACACCCCTCCCCCACCCCCATTTTGTTGTCACTGAGGTTTAGAGGAGTCTGGGGTCTACTCTGATCACCATGCTGATATCACTCCAGCATATCTATCCATTTTAGGATTTTATCCCCTCACGGTATCTGAGCACCTTGCATGTAAAATCCGTAGCAGCAGCCAAGTCCCTAGGGGACTTCAGAGAGTCTGACTTTTCTTTTTGTTTGGGGTAAAAGGGCATGCACCACATGGCTTCATGTTTCCTACTAGCTAGCCTGGCCTGCTGTTGTTGGTCTAGGATTCAGATTGGCGCCCCCACTTGTAAACACATTGGTCCATCCTTTGTATTTGCAAATACCCTTTCATTGGTGGCTCTGTGAATGCTTTTAAAATACTCACTAAGCTCTGGTCTACATGACAGACCTATAGCGGTTTCAGTTGGGTGTGTGAAAAATCCAAGCCTCTGAATGACTTGGTGCTCTACTGACCTAATCCCCCTGTGTAGACCATGCTATGTTGGTGGAAGAGCTGCTCCTGCCCCCATAGCTACCGCCTCTCAGGGAGGTGGATTAAGTACATCGAGGGGACAGTGCTCTCCTGTAGGTGCAGAGAGTCTGCATTAAAACACTACAGCAGCACAGCTGCATCTCTGCAGCTCCACCAATGCAGTGTTTGAATGTAGACGTGCCCTAAGCCTGTGAGCCATGTCAGTAAAATTCTCCTCCTTTCAAAGGTGGAGAAACCGAGGCTCAGAAAAGTTGAGACTACCTGGAAGTCTCAGAGGGAGCAAGTAGCAGCCCCCAAGTAAGGGGTGACTAGAATGCTGGGCACTGTTGTCGTTGGAATAGACCCACTTTCTGCTCAGTATAAACAACCTCCTGAGGATACCCAACCTCTGCAAGCCGTTCCCTGATTCGCTGAATCCCTTTCTATCCCCAGTCAGGGGCCATCATGGACACAAGCTCCTTTCCAAATCGCTTTCAGTTGGCTCTCTGGAAAAATCAGATGCTTCCCCCCGCCACACACACACACTTTAAGGAGATAATAATTCTTGAGATCATTGTCTGCTGAAGCATCCGCACAATCAGCAAGGCTCAGCCACTGAACTGCTGGCGGGGCGCAGAATGTGAATCTGGATCAGCTACACAGCCAGCCCACAGCCCCTGTCCCTCCCTGAGCAGATTCAGCAGTGGGCGGCTGTATTTTTGTTGTTGATTGCTCACAAAAGAACCGGCAAGGATGCTGTTCTAAGCTGAGTATCCATGACACCCTCACTAACATCTCTGCATAGGAGCCCTTTAAAAACACTGGTCCCATTTCGCAGCTTTCAGTCACAGAAAAAACATTCTGTGCTTTCTTGACCAATTGCTTAAAATCCAAGGCTGAGGGTGCAGAGCAGGGGAGGGCTCCCCACCAGTCATCTGTTTGGGGTTTTTTGGGAGGAGAACAGTGATGCTGTCATACTGGAAAAAATCCACACATTCCCTCCAAGGACCACTATTGGGAATAAATGCTGGAAGCGGTTCCACTTGAGCAGATGGCTGAAAAACTTTGGCTGAGAAATAAATTGACTATGACGGTCTGAGGGCCAATCACAGATGGATGAAATTCTAGTGATGTCCCCAATGTCCTGAACAGAGAAGGTTCTCTTCATTTCCCCATTGTGCTAAAAAGCCACGGCAGGATTTTTAATATGAGCTGAGGAGATGTTTTATGGAGAGAGGTGCAGAGGCGGTTCTCCTGTCCCCACCTCCCATGCGGGGGCTTAGCATTTCCTGGGTGATCGCATGACCATGGGTACCTCCCCAGGGGAGCTGCGATTCTCAGCTTGCATGGTCGTCCCCCTGCTAGCTCTTGGGGAGCTAGCATCTAAAAATCACAGTTACTGACTACATTTCCAAAGGGCAGGTGCAATTGTTCTCAGGGCAGCTAACTCAAGGGACCGTCCGTGCTGCCACGGACACACAGCTCTCTTTAGCCGCTAGCTCAAGGAGAGCTAGCGCAGATACCTCTAATTGAGCTGGGACTCCCAGCTCAAATGTAGCCATCCTCTTAGAGGAGCTGTGTGACTCAGCTGCCTCCAGCACAAATGTGGGTGAAAGGCATGATCTGAAATGGGGTGAAGGGAATGTCTCTCCACAAAAGTGAAAGATAGAAATGGCAGCCCTGTTCCCCAGGCTGCTTACCCCTCCTTACTTCTGACCTATCTACAATTGCTGTGTATACAGCTACTCCTGCTATGGAAAAGTCATATCGACTCTAATAGAAATGGATTCTATTGGATTTTTCTAAGCCCTCCCCTGCTTTCAGCCCTCAGCTTCAGCTCCCCAGTTTATAGCCAGCAGGTAATTTCCCCCTGCTGCTTTCTCCTGCCTTCCGTCTTCTCTGGCCCTGGCTTTCTTGCTGCTCTTTGCATTCAGCCTCCCTCCCCCAGGAAATGCTTTCTGGTTATGGCAGCCCTCCTCTCCTGCCAGTCTCCTGGTCCCAGGCAGCCCTGGCTCACTGGGTCTGAGATTCTCCCTGATCTTCTGTAGCCCTAGGTCCTGCCCAGCCCTCTTAATTGACCAAACTGGGAACACTTGTTCTGGCCCAGGGGTGCTGGTCCTGCTTCACTTTCTGGGGCCAGCTGCCCTGTGACAGCCTTTGCAAGGATTGAGATGCTTTTTGCAAAAGATCGTTAGGACTCATAAAACCCCTATGAGGTACAGCAGCAGTTAAAAGAACAGCTGGAAACATTGGATGAGAGAGCAATTGAAGGGATTTAGGTGTAACCCTGCCGCCATGTGAAGCCAGCAGCAACAAGGGCCGGATTCAATATCTAGGGGTTCCTTTTCACCAATACAACACAAAACCAGCTCGAGCCCTCACCCAGTGACCTGGGACAATTGCACACCACACTCTGGGCGCCTCTAAGAGGCAATACTTCCCCTCTCGCAAGCACGGAGTCTGAGTGTAGCAAAAACTTTTAATAAAAGGAGGGAAGTAACTCAACATTAATTTGGGAAAACACCACAACTAGGGTTCATAAACATAACCCACCCTCAAATAAGTTGGGCAGTGTCCTTTTCCCCTCAGGTTCTTAAGTCCAGCAACACAAAAATCCCTTTAATGTGCCCATCCCTTCTCTGTACCCCACTCACAGTTGCTAACCTTGGCCAGTGCAGCCCCAGAGTTCAGAGGTTCATCCACAGAGTTCACCTCACACCCTGTGTGTGTGTGGCGGGGGTGGGGGGTGGGTAAGGAGGCACCTTAAACTTTCCACTGCTCTGGCACATGTTCATCGCCCCAATGGCTGATTGCCGTGCCTCTCTGCTCTGGCCCTCTCCACCAGCATCCCTGTTAGCCGCTTGCCACGCCTCTCCACCAGCCACCTGGCTGGCCACTCGCCAAGATGTCTTCAGGGCCCCACACTCAACACAGTTAGTAGGGGAGCCTCACTGCTGGTGCACACTGGGCAGTTTCTTGCAATAAAGACACTGTCACAAAGTAAGTCTAATACTTAGACCTAGGTATCAGTGATTTCAGCGCTGCAGCATGTAATGAGACTCTCAATTGAATCAAAACTAGCTCTTTTATTATACCGTGGCGAGAGACAGGGTCAGATGGTGTCCAGGACCCTTAAACAGGGCCCACACCACCAAGTGCAAGTGTCATTTGCACCGCAGTGGCTACAGTTCTATTTTTAGTTCACTAGTGTGACTTTATTGACATGAACTGTGACTGTATAGATCATTTGTTGCAACCAAGGTCCTATAGTTGCACAAATCTTTTATAAAGGAGGTCAAGTAAGGTATCTATGGAAAGGTTGTAATTTGTTGGTTACAATTGTGCTGTCTGTATGTGTGTATCATTTTTGTATTTGAAGTTATGAATATTGGCTATGTACTTGTATCTCAGTGTGTTTGATTCTAAGTAGCCTCAGTGAAGCATTTGGTCAGCTTCTTGAGAAAGGACTATTCTCAGTAAGTGCCCAATCAAGAAACACTTAACTGACAATGGACTTTGGGAGATGCCAATCTAACATATAAACAATGGCGTCGGCCTGCAAACAGCTGAATCATTCCTGGACATGTGACTTGCCCAAATGGCTACAAACTCCATCTTGTTGGTGTGATTTTGCACAGAAGAACAATGGGGTTTCTGCCCACAAGAAAGAGAATATAAAAGGCCCTGGAAGCCCCTCCATTTTGTCTTCAGCTGACACAAGAGATGGCTTCTCCACCCCAAAGAGATGCCTGAAAGAAACTGGGACAAAGGACTGTATCTACGGGGGGGGGGGGGGGGTGAGTGATTGCTTGACCCAGGCCAAAAACCACAACGTTGGTCTGAAAAGGATTGGGCCCAGTCTGTGAAAGAAGCTTATTGGGATATCTCTGAGTGTGAGATTTACCTGTATTCAGTTTCATACTGTATTAGGCTTAGACTTGTGTGTTTTGTTTTATTTTGCTTGGTAACTAACTTTGTTCTGTCTGTTATTCCTTGGAACCACTTAAATTCTACTTTTTGTACTTAATAAAATCACTTTTACTTATTAATTAACCAGAGTAAGTAAGTAATGCCTGGGGGAGCAAACAGCTGTACATATCTCTCTATCAGTGTTCTAGAGGGCAGACAATTTATGAGTTTACTCTGTATACGCTTTATACAGAGTAAAACGGATTTATTTGGGATTTTGATCCCAGTGGGAGCTGGGTGTCCGGGTGCTAGAGATAGGAGCACTTGCTAAGCCGTTTTCAGTTAAGTCTGCAGCTTTGGGGGCATGGGTCAGACCCTGGGTCTGTGTTGCAGCAGATTAGCATATCCGGCTCAACAAGACAGGCTTCTGGAGGCCCAAACTGGCAGAGAAAACGGGCTCAGAGGTAGTCTCAGCACATCAGGTGACAGTCCCAAGGGGGTCTCTGTGATCAGACCCATCACAACTAGCTCAGTCAGAGCTAGTATAGGTATATCTCGCTTGAAGAATAGACATACCGTCTCCACCCATTTTTCCATTATACTTAATGGAAGATGTGTTGGAATCCCTGAGGCTGCTTTGAAAGTGTCAACCCCTGCTTTCTAGAGATGAGTTCTATGGGTGACTTTGAAACTAGCTGATATTTACAACTAAACCAAAGCTGCAAAAACACCTCCCCTAGTAATCAGCTGGCTTTTTTGTGCTTTTTTTACCCCCTCAAAAATTACCTTTCTCTGGGTTCTCACCCATTTTATGTTTTCCATGAATACTAGAGTGAAAAAGGTCATTGTCAGGAATAGGTTCCCCCTGCCATAAAAACAAACAAACAAAAAACCCAGCAAATCTTAAGCAAAATATTTGCAGAAAGAACACTTCAAGATTTGTAATTGCAAGTATTCCCACTGAAAACCCAATTCTAAGAACTCCACGCATGCATGCCAGGAACAGACACTGGACAAGGTCACACGCCTATCACTCAGCTTTACTTTTGCATACTGAATTCGTGCTGTAGTGGTGATGCACCTGGCAGTGCATACCTCATGAAAGAAGGATCACAGCCAGCCTGGCTGGAGAGTGCTGCAGGAGTTTGGGGGAGCACTAGTCTTATACAGGAGAGTATTTTGTTAATTAAGTCTAGGCTGTAGAATGTGTTACAATTTTATTTTATATGTAACTCTTTGTTTCCAATTCTTCTATTTGAATCTCTGGGCTTTGTTACATAGACTTGATTTCACTATAAATGTATCTTAAGAGCTGTGTGAAAGCAGAGCGGTGATCTGAGGTGCAACTGGTGAGCTGGGATGTGCTGCTGCTTTGGAAGCAGCAAATTGGTAAATACTGTGAGTGTCCAGTGGACTGGGGGCGACACTCCTGGGAGATGCTCAGGGGTTGGAATGTGCCTATCCCTAACCTGCGCAGTGACAGTGGGTCTGCCAGGTCTAGAGGGGAGTGCTTGTGTTGCCCATGCCCAGGGGAGTCAGGGAGTAGGTGGTAGCAAGGTACCTTTTAGCCCTCAGTACCCTGGCAGGTGTCACAACTCCCATTGAATGCCATGGAAGTTAGGAGCCTAAATACATTTTGGAGGAGCTGGGCTTCATTCTCTTCCCTATCAGCATCTGTCCTTACCACTGCCTGATTATTAATCATGTTTATTATGGTAGAGCCCAGGGACCCACAAAGATCTGGGCTCACCATGCAAGGTGCTGTACAAACACAGGCTAGCACATAGATTTGTAAACTCATTGGAGCAGGGACTAACTGGACAAGACTGACAAAGAGGAGAGAGTATGGAGATAACTGATAAACAGAATCACCATTTGATATTAACCTTTCCTGGCATGTTTATCTGATTGCTAGCCCTGTTGATTATTTTTATTCCCCCTGACAATCAGGGAGCCCTAGCAGGCCCCTTAAGAGCGATGGGAATGGGGGGGAACTGAGAGCATGCGGGAGCAGCTCCCAAGGGCCTCAGGAAATGAAAGCTCTGGTTGGAGGGGAGGGGAGGCGTAACAGGCTCTGGAATGTGAATGTCTCTGACATTTGAATCCACGAGAGTCCCAGTTCTGTCTGAAGCTCCAGTTGTAACATGTAAGCACTGCCCCCATCTTATTCTCCAGAGATTTACACCTACTGTTTAACTACACGTCTTTGAGTGACACATCCCTCCAAGTATTCCTCTGCTAGAGCGACTGCGGAGAAGAGCACACATTCTTTGGATAGGAAGCACAGCACTTGTCACATCCTGCCCCTTCCTGGGCACACACCTTGTTCAACCCTTGTGTCTCTGGGGCATTAGTGTACCCCTTTTACCCCACAGCTTCCTTGCTGGATGCCGGCTTCTGAATGTTGGGCCATCCTAGCTGCTTTTCCTAGCTGTTTTGGGTGCCCTGCCAATCTCCTCTTTGAACCTCACTGATTGATTATACCTCCAACTTCTGGGTTTGAAAAACCACTACACTTTAATTTCACCAGAGTAAACATAACTGTGTTCAGCAACCTTCTACTTCTCGCTCCCCGGATGGAAGGCCTAATGCTACGACTGCCCAGCAGAGCTTCCATTCCTGCTCACAGCTGAGCTCCTCTACCCTCCCCCCTGTGATCTTCCCCAAGGCTCCAACCTGCCATCTTTCAAACCCTCCACAGTGCCAAATGGGCAGCCTGGGTGAAGCTTCCATCCAGCCACCCCATTCTCCGTGCACCCAGCCTGGGGGTTCTTTTTGGTCTATGTCCCACAATGTACCCCCTCATGCAACTTCCCTTACCACTTATCCTAGAGCCATTTTCTATCATACAGCTGTGAGTTAACATCGGCCCTTCTCAGATACACTTGTGGGTGTATGGGGTGTTTGTGTCCTAAAACCAACAAGCCTCAGCAGAGAATAGCTCAAGCCCCAGCAAACTAAAGGTGGATACAGCCAGTATGCAATGGATTTCAGCATATTCCACATGACCTACAGCATTTGGGACATGGTTCTTGGCTCTAGTGCTGCTGTTTTGAGATCTGTCACATTGTAGGAAACAACCATCATGGCGGGGGGTACGGGACATAAGCAAAAATAAAGAAATTTCAATTAGGGCATCATAAATGTTTCCAAGTTCATAGCAAAGAGGCTTCAGAGCATCAATGTGACTCTCCCATCTTGTCTGACTAAGTGGTTTCACAGTCAGAGAATTCACATGGTGAGTTAGAATCCCCCAACAGCGTGTTGAGCCTGAGAAAAACACATAAACACCTTGCACCAGGTCAAAGAAACTGCTTGCCTCCAAACAGCATCTAGCAGCATCACTGATGACCAAATTCAGAGAATGCGCACTGCAAGGAACGAAAAAGGCCCTAGGATTGATTTCCATCATTCTCCTTTGCACACCATTGTCTTTACCCTTCATATTACTCCCATTATCATAGCCTTGGCCATGTAAGTTTTCAACAGATAATGACATTGTTTCAAGCTCTTGTACAATAGTTTCAGTCATAAATGCTCCAGTCGGCTCCTTCAGTTGTACAAAACCCAAAAAATGTTCCTTTATGAGCACTTCAACATTGTCTTCGTCTGCAAACTTTTGCATAGCCACAAAACGAATGATCATCATCATTTGTTCAATATGACTCACATCTGGTGTACTGTCCAGTATTATTGAAAAGTATTTTGCAAAATGGGCAGCTTCTACAATTTTATTTTTAATGGCATTTTTTAGGATTTGAATCAGTTCATTCTGCATATTTTTTTCCTAAGTAATGAACCTGTGTTTCTTGATTAGTTATTTTACGTAGATGCTCCTTCATGACTGGATCAGACAAAGCTAGGTATTCAACAAATTTTAAAAAGTTTCCGTTACTTGGAGTGTATAATTGTTCATTTCTACCACGGCCGGGAATGCCAAATTTTGCCCACTGAGAACTCTCACTAAAGCAATCAGACGCTCTAATATTTGTTGCCAATATTCTTCTTTTTCCTTGATCACACGTAAATTTTCCTTTTTTCAATCGTAATTCAAGTTCTTTCCAATTTTGAAAACATTCCAAATGTTCTGTACTTCTTTCATGTGAAGAGAGAATTGAAGATATGTTTTTCCAGTCCTTCGAACCATTTTCAGTAAGTGATGTACCAACTGCTTGATTTCTAAACAACTTGCAGCAAAAGCAAAACACAGAGTCCTTCGACACTGAATATCGTAACCAGTTTTGATGAATTTCTTCCCCATTAATGAGTTTCCTCTTGTAATGCTGAGCAGAGAATTTTCTTTTATTTCCATTCTTAGGGAAGGGAAATTCATGAACTTGTTCAGGTCCATGTTCCACTAGAATTTGCCGTATACCGTCATCACATCTGGGCCATGAAGCTGGGTCTCCATACTGTAACTTGTTTGTAACTTCCTCATCCTTTCTTCCTTCTACTTCATTTACTTCAATTTCTGCATGTGTCTCTGAAGGTGAATAAATTTTCTCCACTTCCATATCAGTCTGATGCTGTGAGCTGCCTTCATCTAGAAGTAAGTTTCCATCATCTTGAGTTTCCAAACTGCTTTTTTGTGATGTGAGCTACCCTCATCTCCAAGTAATATACCTTCATCTTGATGTTCCAAACTGCTTCCATGAAGATGTGAGCTAACCTCCTCTCCAAGTAAAATTCCTTCATCTGGATGCTGTGAACTGCTTCCATCTTTATTTGAATTAAAGAGAAGATATTTCAGGGAGGATCTCTGCTGTTTTGCTTGGTCCTTTTCCTTCTCAGCCTTTCATTTATGATACTCAGCTCCTGAGGGTTTTTTTCCCTCTTTCTGCCATGGGGAATTTGAATATTGTTATGTACTGTGCTCCTGACTGCAAACATTATAGCGTTAAGGATGGCTGACACACCCACCACATGGTTGGTGATTTAAACCACATTGCAGCCATCCCAACATGTCTTTTCACTGCTTAAAGGTTCAATGATTAGTAACATACACTCACTTACCTATTAAAACAGTTAGTTACAGTGTTTACATGGAAACAAAATGACCTTTTTCGACATTATAACCCAACACCGGTTGTTTGGAAAGTAATCCCCTTCCTCATGGTTACCCACTTGGAGTTTTCAGAGTAGCAGCCGTGTTAGTCTATATCCGCAAAAAGAACAGGAGTACTTGTGGCACCTTAGAGACTAACAAATTTATTAGAGCATAAGCTTTCGAGGACTACAGCCCACTTCTTCGGATGCATATAGAGTGGAATAAATATTGAGGAGATATATATACACACATACAGAGAGCATAAACAGGTGGGAGTTGTCTTACCAACTCTGAGAGGCCAATTAAGTAAGAGAAAAAAACTTCTGAAGTGACAATCAAGATAGCCCAGTACAGACAGTTTGATAAGAAGTGTGAGAATACTTACAAGGGGAGATAGATTCAATGTTTGTAATGGCTCAGCCATTCCCAGTCCTTATTCAATCCTGAGTTGATTGTATCTAGTTAGCATATCAATTCCAGCTCAGCAGTCTCTCGTTGGAGTCTGTTTTTGAAGTTTTTCTGTTGTAATATAGCCACCCGCAGGTCTGTCATTGAATGACCAGACAGGTTAAAGTGTTCTCCCACTGGTTTTTGAGTATTATGATTCCTGATGTCAGATTTGTGTCCATTAATTCTTTTGCGTAGAGACTGTCCGGTTTGGCCAATGTACATGGCAGAGGGGCATTGCTGGCACATGATGGCATATATCACATTGGTAGATGTGCAGGTGAACGAGCCCCTGATGGTATGCTGATGTGATTAGGTCCTATGATGATGTCACTTGAATAGATATGTGGACAGAGTTGGCATCGGGCTTTGTTACAAGGATAAGTTGGTTTTGGTCAGTGGGTCATAAGGTCAGTGGTTTTGTTCAGTGATGTGTGGTTGCTCGTGAGTATTTGCTTTAGGTTGGGGGGTTGTCTGCAAGCGAGGACAGGTCTGTCTCCCAAGATCTGTGAGAGTAAAGGATCATCTTTCAGGATAGATTGTAGATCTCTGATGATGAGCTGGAGAGGTTTTAGTTGGGGGCTGAAGGTGACAGCTAGTGGTGTTCTGTTATTTTCTTTGTTGGGCCTATCTTGTAGGAGGTGACTTCTGGGTACTCGTCTGGCTCTGTCAATATGTTTTTTCACTTCAGCAGGTGGGTATTGTAGTTTTAAGAATGCTTGATAGAGATCTTGTAGGTGCTCGTCTCTATCTGAGGGATTGGAGCAAATGCGGTTATATCTTAGAGCTTGGCTGTAGACAATGGATCGTATGGTGTGTCCTGGATGGAAGCTGGAGGCATGTAGGTAAGTGTAGCAGTCAGTAGGTTTCCGGTATAGGATGGTATTTATGTGACCATCGCTTATTAGCACAGTAGTGTCCAGGAAATGGACCGCTTGTGTGGATTGATCTAGGCTGAGGTTGGTGGTGGGATGGAAATTATTGAAATCATGGTGAAATTCCTCAAGGGCTTCTTTTCCATGGGTCCAGATGATGAAGATGTCATCAATGTAGCGCAAGTAGAGTAGGGGCGTTAGGGGACGAGAGCTAAGGAAGCGTTGTTCTAAGTCAGCCATAAAAATGTTGGCATATTGTGGGGCCATGCGGGTACCCATAGCAGTGCCGCTGACTTGAAGGTATATATTGTCCCCAAATGTGAAATAGTTGTGGGTGAGGACAAAGTCACAAAGTTCAGCCACCAGGTTAGCTGTGACATTATCGGGGATACTGTTCCTGATAGCTTGTAGTCCATCTTTGTGTGGAATATTGGTGTAGAGAGCTTCTACATCCATAGTGGCCAGGATGGTGTTTTCTGGAAGATCACCGATGGATTGTAGTTTCCTCAGGAAGTCAGTGGTGTCTCGAAGATAGCTGGGAGTGCTGGTAGCGTAGGGTCTGAGGAGAGAGTCCATATAACCAGACAAGCCTGATGTTAGGGTGCCAATGCCTGAGATGATGGGGCATCCAGGATTTCCAGGTTTATGGATCTTGGGTAGCAAATAGAATACCCCTGGTCGGGATTCTAGGCATGTGTCTGTACAGATTTGTTCCTGTGCTTTGTCGGGGAGTTTTTTTAGCTGATGGTGTAGTTTCTTTAGGTAATCCTCAGTGGGATCAGAGGATAATGGCCTGTAGAATGTGGTGTTAGAGAGCTGTCTAGCAGCCTCTTGGTCATATTCCAATTTATTCATGATGACGACAGCACCTCCTTTGTCAGCCTTTTTGATTATGATGTCAGGGTTGTTTCTGAGGCTGTAGATGGCGTTGTGTTCAGCATGGCTGAGGTTATGGGGCACGTGATGTTGCTTTTCCACAATTTCAGCCTTTGCACGTTGACAGAAGCAATCTATGTAGAAATCCAGTCTGTTGTTTTGACCGTCTGGAGGAGTCCACGCAGAATCCTTTTTTTTGTAGTGCTGGTAGGGGGGATTCTGTGGGTTAGTATGCTGTTCAGAGGTATGTTGGAAATATTCTTTGAGTCAGAGACGTCAAAAGTAGGATTCTAGGTCACCGCAGAACTGTATCATATTCATGGGTCTGGAGGGACAAAAGGAGAGGCCCCGAGATAGGACAGACTCTTCTGCTGGGCTAAGAGTATAGCTGGAAAGATATTGCTGGGTGGGTTAAGGGAACTACTGTTGTGGCTGCTTGGAGTGTGATGTCATCACTTTCATAGTCTATTAAGCATTAACACTGTTACTTTTCTTTTATGGACCTTATTTATTACATGTGAACCAGTTATAACAAAGAAAAGTTCATAATTATATAGCCCGATAATAACGCTAAGGTTTAATAACGCATAAAGATAGTCACATTTTGGATTTATAATGCTGAAAGATGTTATTCTTTATTTTTTGGCACCAAGAAACACAATTTTCCACAGTATTCGCTTGATTCTTAACTATCTACCTGTGACGTGTTTTAAAATGACTGTTTGACATGTATCAACTCGCGATATCTCCGCTCTACATGAATTTCCGGCTATGTGACCTTGATGTATATTCGAGTGAGGAGTCACTAGCATGGCAGCTCTTGCTGCTGGCGGATGTGTTTCATTGTGGCTGAGTTATTGCGTATCAAAGTTGCGGAGTGGGTCATCTTGACCCTATGTCACAAATTGAAAAAAAAAATTGCTAAAATATTATTTATTTTTGCAGTAAATAAAAGATTTGACATATTAATAAATTCTCAGAAATGTAGAGAAATGAATTATAATTCATATTCCCTCCATACACGCACAGGAATTGAAATACTGACATCTTCGTTATTTGATTTGGTTTTTTTTTAATCTTTTCTGTTGTTTTTTTTTCAAATTTGATTTTTTTCCTCAAATTTGGCACCCCATTTAACTCGGCACCCTAGGTGACTGCCTAGTTCACCTATATGGACCGCCCCTGAGTATGATAGACAGGATGTCTGCAAAGGAGGGAAAGCTTCACTTACCATCTCCTTATAGATGCTGCCCCCAGTGCCCTCTAACTGGCTGAGGGGGTCTGATTGCTTTGACAATGGATGGAAAGTGCTATAGAAGAGCTACTTATTCTTTTATTATTACTTGGTTTTAAAGCGTGGCTCTTCTTTTAAAAAGTGACTTAAAATGGCCTCCTCCCTGTCTTACTCAGCAGCTCTGCAACTGCTTAGAATATTCACTTTCAAATCTTCTTACTTCAGTTACTAAAGTCAAGTTTCACTGCCCTTTACTCCTGCTAACCCTGCTGAGCTGATGCAGCTGCTGAAGAATGAGCTGGGTTCTGTTCTGGCTTAGGCATCGTCAGCAGAAGGGTTAATTTTAAATCCAAGTTGTACAACCTGGGGCTGCGTAAACCAGAAATCCCCCAGCTCGACTCTAAGATCCCAGACTTGTTTTCAGTGCTGGAAAAAACCTCTCTTGACAAGTAAACTAAACAGAGTTGCTCTTGGGGTCACTGAGAAGCAGCCAATGGCAGTTTTACAGACCCCTTTTGCTGCAGATCTGCCCTTTAGACTCGTGGAGGAAAGTGAGGTTGCAGCACAATGAGGGCAGAAAGAGATTTCTAAATACAATAAAACATCCACCCTGGGCTATTGTATTGAGAGGGAAACTATTGTCACGTAAGCCAAATGTTTAACCTGCATGACAATGCCCTGAACGTACAGCTTGAGGTATTGTCCTGTATCTCCCTGTCCCCTTCTCCACCTGCAGGGCAATCAATATCTCTCTACTATAAGCCTCCGCTGAGGTCAATGTTTAGATGGGATTTTATCTATACTTGTGGGTTTAGTAACCATCCATTATATTGGGGTTTTCAATGACCAGCATTTCTGTGGACGAGGGGGTCAAAAGTGTCCAGTGTTGGGCTAACTCTGCTCCTGGTGAAGTCACTGTCCAAGTCCATTGACCTCAGTGGAAGCTGAGGCTTCTGGAATCTTGCCCTGAACTTACCTATTGCAAAGTATGGACTAGGTTGGGTCTAGTGGAGATCCATTCGGCTGAGTGAGGGGGTGAAGGTAGCTTCATGCCCCTTTCTAGCCAGCCATGCCCTTCATGCCATCAGGTAAAACTGGAGCCATGGAAGGGACTGCAGTGGTCTGCAGCATCTGTCCCTGTTCTTGAATACGAATGCAGCAAGCACAGCAACCCCAAAAACCTACCGGAAAGGTGTGTGTGACATCATAAGTTATGAGAGTTATGTGGCTCAAAGTTTTCATTGTTGCTTATGCGGGAAGATGACATTGCTCACCCCGTGGGTCTGCCGCAAGTGACAGTCAGCTCCGACTTGTGGCTATAAAAACGTTGTGCCCCATAGCAGCAAGCCACATCATCAGAGTGGATAGCTAACCAGAGAGGGGGACATGGGAGATGGATGAACCTGTGCTGAGTACCACCTCCAACAAGCAACCCCCTGACTCAATGTAACAATGCCTAGCTCTCGGAGAGCACTTTTCATCAGAAAAGCTCAAAGCATTTCACAATTTTGAACTTATTTATCCTCGCACCCCCACCCCTACCCCCCTGGAAGGCAAGGCAGTGCTGTTATCCCCTTTGGACAGGTGGGGAACTAATGTACAGAGAAGTTAGTTGACTTGTCCAAGGTCACACAAAATCTGGCAGAGCAGAGTTTCAAAGCTAGGTCTGCCACTAGGCCAATGGCTTAACAAGTGGCCTACTCTTTCTCTCTTCATCCTTATCCTTCATCTTCCTCGGCAACCACTTTAAAGCATCACCAAGGTTCCCAGTATAATTTTGTTCAGCCATTACTTAAAATCATTTGCATGAGGCAGCTAATTTTTGTTGAGCCCATGGGTTGCTGTTTAAGCCATATTTCACTGCATGCAGAAATATGCATTCACCTGTTAGGCCAGTGTGGCTTTGCAGCCAGCTTTGTAAATAGTCGTTATAACTAATAAATAAATACCATGCTAATGAAATGAGCCCTTTTTAAGATGCTTTAGGAGAAACCTGCAGTTGAATACAAAAGAGGCTGCAATCACTACCACAAATTGTGAATAGGTCTAAACAACTGCAGTGTCTTAAAACAAGGGTCCAATACTAAGTTGCCACCTTGACAGTCCAGTGACAGAGGAAGAGATTCTCAATGGCACAAATAGAATGTACCCAAATAATTGGGTGCCCAACTTCTGTTGACTTTCAAGGTGAGCTGAGTACCTGACTGTCCGCTGTGCTTTAGAAAATATCCCCCAGAGTATGGCTGGGATGATTCATCTCCCATTTACAGGCTGATCTAAAGCCCATTGGATCCAGTGGAAAGACTCCCCCTGACTTCAACAGACTTTGCATCAGGTCCTGAATGAATGACAAGAGAGACTTTGCGAGAGACAAGGTGTGTGAGGTAACATCTCTCATTGGACCAACTTCTGTTGGTGGAAGGGACAAGCATTCAAGCTATGCAGAGCTCTTACTCAGGTCTGGGGAAGGTAACCAGAGTATCTGAGCTCAATACCAGGCTGGAAAGATTGTTAAGCGCAAGCACACTTAAAAGGAAGTGAGCAGTTATGGCAGCAATTCCCAAACTGGCTTGTGACCCCAAATGTGCTCTAAAACCCATCAGCAGGTGGGGTCGCAGTGAGACCTAGTTTGCAGAGGACGCCATTTTGCTCTGCACTGTATGACCCTGCACGCACCATAATATGCAGTCACACTGTGAGGAGGATGCCATTTTGTAGAGCAACATATCATCCTCCATGTGGCATGACCTTGCAGGTATAGTGTGTGTGTGTGAGGTCAATCGGTATGGAGGATGTCATTTTGCTATTCAAAATGGCATCCTCCCTGCTGTCTGGGGTCCTGGCAGGAAACACTGCATTAAAATGGGGTTATGCTGGCAAAAAGTTTGGGAATCCCTGAGTTAAGTGTTAACAGGCAAGTAGGGTATGGTACAAATTATTGTAATGACCCATAAAACCAACATCTCTGTTAAATTTGTGGTTTTCAGTGTCCAGCGAAGTTATGAATTTAAGTTCCCAGGTTCATCTTTGGAAGGTGTTGTGCGGGTTTCCTTTAAGGACGAAGGCTGAGAGGTCAGATATGGAGCGATCACTTTGTGAAAAGTGCTCACCCGTGGGTGACAGGGTGTTTTTGTCTTTTATCAGTTTTCTGTGTGAGTTCATTCAAGAGCATAATGACTCTCTGGTTTCACCCACATAGTTGTGGAGTGTGTAGGACCCACAGATCTCGAAAGGTGTGTTGTGCGGGGTATTGATCATCATTGCACTGGAGATATGTCTGCAGGTTTTGCGTCTGTTGTTCTGGCAGAGGCTGGTGCTGTTTTGAGTTGGTGGGTCCCAGTCTGAGACTTTCAAAGTCATTGTCATTATTAATTGCATTCTGGTAGCGTTATAAGCCCCCAAACAGATCAGGGTGCTATTGTGCCACAATCCAATCATAAGAAACAGTTCCTGCCCCAAGGAGCTAACAATCTGCGCTAAAGCCCAGAGGCAGCAAGCAGGGATGACAAAGAACCAGAAGGCATGTAAGGAGTAAGTCAGAAGGAGTAAGTTAGATCAGTCCTATTGCTTTGTAATGATCTGTTGGGTTCATTTACCAGTTAAATCCCTGTTAAATTAAACTCTGTGTAACACAGCTTACGTTTTGAAAGTCTCTTTTTTGCATTTTCTGAGTCCTTCTCTATATCATCACACTGAGACCCTTGTTGGAAAGTCACATTAAAATAGCAACTTCTCTTGAGAAACCATTCACCAGGATATATGATGGGAGGGGAACAATGGCAGGTGTTAAAGAGCTTCGAAAATTCACGTTACTAATTTCATATCTCTCATGCTTCTTTAATAGAGGGGAGGTTTCAAATCTGCCAGAAGGATTTCAGAGCACTGGTCCTAGTGAAACTCAACAGGGCTTGTGCGCCAATCAGCCTTCAGCGCTTTTTTTGAAAACCTCCCTCTCCAATGCTAATTGACTGTGTACGGTATTCATAACTGATCGCTGTGGTGTTCTTTGAGGCTATTTTCACGGCTGTCTGGGGGGGCTTGGATGTACAGTTGTCATTGGAATTAAAGGGAGTTGTACCTCTAAATCCCTTTGGTGGCTACAAAAATCTCCTCCTTAACTTCTTAGCCAGCCATTGTTCTTGGTACCTCTCAAAGGTATCATTATTTTTCTTACTAGCCATGCATATCCCCTTATACAAATACAGCAGGGTATTCATTTTTCATACCATGGAATACTTACATTACATTATATATGGTGCCATATTTATACTGGATCATATTTGTTAAGCACTGTGAGCCAATGTTCCCTCTATTTTTTCTCTTGCATGTGCAGAATGAATGTTGTTATGTGCACAATATGGAAGTGGTGTGTGGTGGGGGTGGGGATGAGGGGTTCGGAGTATGGGAGGGGACTCAGGGCTGTGGCAGAGGGTTGGGATGCAGGGAGGGTGAGGGCTCCGTCTTGGGGTGCAGGCTCTGGGATGAGGCTGGGGATGAGGTGTTTGGGGTGCAGGCTGCCCCAGGGCCACGGCAGGAAAAGAGGACTCCCCCCCCACCCCAGCCCTCTCCCCGCCACAGTGACTCCAGGGCTGGGTCCGGGGGAGAGTCGCCTCTCCCTGGCCGCAGCCCTGAGCACCTGCACAACCCTTGATAGGCTGCTGCATGGCTTGCAGCTTAGAGGGAACTTAGACTGTGACTGTGTTTGGTGCCACATAAGACACAAAATACAGACAGGCCTGGATCCTCAAAGGTATTTAGTCACCTAACTCCTTTGTGGCTCTGGGCCACAGCCCCTGCCCTGAGGAGCATACAGTCTAGTGCGGATACCAGAACTATGCAACTTGTTCATGAAGCTGTTTAACAGATAGAGCAACTCAGGTCTATTTAATAACCAACTGCCCAAATGTGCATGAACGCAACAGAGCAAAACAGCCTGTGCGACTGAAACAGCTCCAGGTTACATTTTATTCCCACATTTACATTTTTACAATGCAAGGGAATTGAGTGTTACCAACTCCCGCTGTGTTGTAGTAACACTGAACCTTCAATGCTGACCTTGTTCTGTGCTCATGACTCGGCTTGACGAGAAAGGAAGACCGGACGTGGAAGCTGGGTGCTGTCCCTACAGTAGCCCCCCTTCAGACTCTAATGATACTTATGCTGCTCTATAAACACAATGGGTCTGATCTAGCCCTTGCCCTGCTATCACTTTAAACGCCACTGGCCTAAATCCAGAGGAGTGCAGCAGAGAATGATGCTCCAGCTGTTTAAGCCTCACATCACGCCTGCAAGGTGGAAAGCACCTATCCCCTGTTTCTTATAGATGGGGAATTAGAGAGGCTGTTGGCTGATCTTAAGAGCTGCTGCATATCCATCACTCCTACTGAAGTCAGTGGGAACTGGGCTTGTGCAGGCTCCCAGGCCAAACTTGGGATGTGCCCAGGCTCGCACCACAAGCCAGGGCAGAGTGGGGCTGTGGCTAGAAAAGTGAAAGAGCTGCTCAGATTACCAGCATGTCTGCTAGCCCCAGTCATGCTGGGGGCAATGTGTCCTAGTGGATAAGGCACTAGACCAGGACTCAGGAGACTTTAATTCTATCTCTTGCTCTAGCACTGACCTGATATGTGACTATGGATCGTTTCACCTTCCTGTGCCACTGTTTCTCTTCCCACTTATTGTATGTTTAAACTATATTTCCTTTGGGACAGAACCTGTCTCTTGTTACATGTATGGCACTAGCACAATGGGACTCTCATCTTGGGTGGGGTCCTTGGATGTTCCTATCATTGGGACCCTACCAAATTCACGGCCATGAAAAATACATCATGGACCATGAAATCTGGTCTCCCCCCGTGAAATCTGGTCTTTTGTATGCACCCTATACTATACCGATTTCATGGGGAAGACCAGCATTTCTCAAATTGGGGAGATTTGCGGGGGGGTTACAAGGTTATTTTAGGGGGAATCGTAGTATTGCCACCCTTACTTCTGCTCTGCCTTCAGAGCTGGGCAGCCAGAGAGCAGCAACTGTTGGCTGGACACCCAGCTTTGAAGGCAACACCCTCCAGGAGCAGCGCAGAACTAAGGGTGGCAATGCCAGACCATGCCACCCTTACTTCTGCACTGCTGCCTTCAGAGCTGGGCGGCCGGAGGGTGGCTGCTGCTGACTGATGGCCCAACTTGGCAGGTATCAGTGCAGAAGTAAGGGTTGCAATACTATATTAGGCCATCCTTACTTCTGTGCTGCTGCTGGCAGCAGCTCTGCCTTCAGAGCTGGGCTCCCGGCCAGCAGCTACCGCACTCCAGCTGCCCAGTTCTGAAGGCAGCGCTGCTGCCAGCAGCAGTGCAGAAGTAAGTTTAGCAGTACCGCAACCCCCCCTACAATAACCTTACAACCCCCCACAACTCCTTTTTGGGTCAGGACCTACAATTATAACACTGTGAAATTTCAGATTTAAATAGCTAAAATCATGAAATTTACTATTTAAAAATCCTATGACCATGAAATTAATCAAAACGGACCGTAAATTTGGTAGGGCTCTACCTATAATACTACAAATAGAAATACAGTTTGTTCTTTAGTTTCATCAGTGTGACTACTGTCCTTAAAAATGTTTTTTTGGCCTTTGCAACCAAACACTACTACTGCAGTGGCCCTTAAAACAACAACAACAACAACAAAAAGGGGGGGGCGGGCTTTTGGGAGCAGGTATGAGACTATGCTTCCATTTTGTTGCAAAGACAGAACTGTTGCCTTTTCAAGAGTGGTCAGTGCGTTGTTAAATGAAAGCCAATCTCATTGTTCTAGTGCAAGCTGAGATGACTCTTAAATGTATTAAAACAACATTGGTGGGGATTTCTTTTTAGTTTAGTGGAATTGTTTTATTTAATTAAATTCAAAATAATGCATGCATATCCAGTGCTGTAGGCGCTGGACACAAATCCAGGGCCAAATCCAGTGGTCCTTATTGTTTTTTTTTCTCAGTCAAACTCCCATTGATTTCAAGAACTCAGGTAACAATCTCAGGATTTTGACACCCTACAATATCTACAGACTTGATTAGGTTGACCTGAATAAGCTGATCCAACTAAAGTCCTCCCTCTGGACACTACTCAGTCTTCTGCAAACATCTCCACTTACTGCAAAACTATGCCTCTTCCCTGATCCCATGCCACCAGCTCAGGAAATGCTTGGGAACTCAACCTGCCAGGCACACTGAACAAATCCAGGAGCTGTTAGAGCAAGGGCAGAATAAGTTCTGGAGTTGAGCAACCCATGCTGAAATCACCCTGCTGCCAACCTTTTCCCATTTACTCTGGGGGCAACTAGTGCCTCTGCTGACTGCAGCCATCATGGCATCCACTTGAGAGGTATCTAGCATGCACAGCAGTTAGGGCTTTAGAGACCCAATTTAACCCCATAAGCATCACTCAGAAATCAGCAGGAAGGCATCGCAGGCTGCAGAGCACAGTGCCGTGTGACACAACGCTTTGTGAGGAGGCCACTGCGCCAGACAAAGATTCAGAGTGGTCTGGCAATGGGTAAATGTGGCGAGGTCCCGCATCATTCGGAAAAAGCCAGAACTTATTGCCAAGCACAGATGAGAAAAGCATGGCAGGCCAGTGCTGCTCCCAAGACATCCAAAAGCAGACCCTCCAGGCTACCTACCCGCAAAGCAAATGCTGGGCATCCTCCATCAATGGACGGAACTGATATAACGTAGTTCTTGTCCCCCACCCACAAGCATTACCTTTAGCTCAGCTGAGCTGAGTGTCAGCCCGCTAGCCCTGTATCTAGCCAGGCCCCAGAATGCTTCTGGTTCATCAGCTCCACCCTCAGAGTCCAGTGAAATAGGGACATTATAGAGGTGGGTGTCATCCATGCACTGGAGGCATTTCTGCCCACCCTATCTGTGTCCAAGCTAGGGGGTGCAGATGGGACTTAATACTGCAAATTGCTGCAAGCAATACACTTATGCATGTACTTCGTTTTAATTAAGTGTTTTAATTTAATAGTGCCAATTGACTTCAATAGGACTGCTTGTGCTTAAAGTTAGGCATGTGCTTAAAGTGTTTTACTAGTTTGAGTGCTGGGCATCTTGTAGGATTGGGCCAATACACACTAATAGGAGAGGGGACAGAACAGAATCATGCAGAGCTCTGCATAAGTGGGAGGAGGGATAGCTCAGTGGTTTGAGCATTGGCCTGCTAAACCCAGGATTGTGAGCTCAATCCTTGAGGGGGCCACTTAGGGATCTGGGGCAAAAATCAGTACTTGGTCCTGCTAGTGAAGGCAGGGGGCTGGACTCAATGATCTTTCAGGGTCCCTTCTAGTTCTATGAGATTGGTATATCTCCATATATTATAAGAGAGCCCTCAGTCAGTTACCTGGCATTCCTCTCTGGACCCTTGCTGAAGAATGTTACAAAGTTAACAAGCAGAGTTTACAACAGTAATGTTAATTAACAAAAGTCTGAGAATATTATTTGAATAAATGAGGTGAGAGCCCAGGCTCTCAAATCAGGTCACTTTCTCCTAGCACCTAGCTGAATTTTAGTACAACTAAAGAAAGAAAAACCTCACCCAAAACTTCCATCCGTTTACATAGTGTTGTTGTAACCATGTCAGCCCCAGGATATTAGAGAGACAAGGTGGGAGAGGGAATAGATTTTATTGTACCAACATCTGTTTGCTGAGAGAGACACGCTCTTGAGCCTGCACACTTGTCTCTCTCCCCAACGGAAGTTGGTCCAATAAAAGAGATTCCCTCTCCCACCTTGTCTGACCCAACTATAGCACTGGGGATTAATGCTTTGTCTTTTAACATGTGGGGCTCTTCGCTGTTTTGGAATAGCATGAAACAGTGGGCTTTAGCTCCAGCAGTTTTCAAAACAGTGGCCACTACAAACAGGTGGCTTGGACTTGCAGGGCTCTTTTTAGAACTGGTCCCTGGATTAAGGTAACAAGCCAGCTGGCTGTAATTTGCCATGCCGGAGGGCTCAGTTTGGTTCTCCTTTACTTAACAACAGCTCCCCTGTACCTGAAGAGTTTCACTCCTGAGAAATAAGCTCTCAGACATGTAGGGACATGCCCAAGGTCTCACAGCTAGCCAAGTGGCAGAGCTGGGATTAGAACTTGAGTTCCTGGAGCCCTGTCCCATGCTGAGTTCACTAGAGAACTGAGCCTGTAAATCACTTTTCCCCCAAATGCATTCCCCGTGCATGGCTGCTAATTTAAACAGAGCGCCCCTGCCTGATGAGAGAGCGGCTCCCACGCCCCACACTGTACGTGCACATTCCAGCAGGGCTACTCAAAGCACAAGCAGCCTCAGGGCTTCATTGAGCAGCCTGGCAGTGACACGTGAGCCATAGAGGCACTTTCAGAAGCGCCCTTAGTGAGTGAGCACATGAGCTAAGAAGCGTTACAATGACTCACCTAAAAGGCTGACCTGGAGCCCCCACTTGTGGATATGGATCAAGGGCAAAACGTACAGAGCCCTCCAAGGGTGATGTAGAGGACAGAAGCTGAGATATAGCTCAGTCTCCAAGTTTAATTCATATCATGGGGGGGGAGGGTGTCTTTTGCTCCCCCTCTGTCCTCCGAGCAGCATGGTGAGACTAGCCATCTCCTTGGCAGCTCCTGACTCTTCTAGCTCATGTCACATTTTTGATTTAAAAAAAAAAATCACGTTACATTCTGATTTGATTTCTGCGCTGCCCCACCACCTCGGCATTCCCGGTGCCACACCTGGGAGAGTTTTCATAGACGCTCACTGCATCCAATTCTTTGAATGTTCAAAGAAAAAACAGTTACAATATTAGCACTGCCGTGACCTTCAGAGAAGGAGCCTAATTATTCCAGAGCAGGCAGCTTAGTGCTGGGCAGCTGCTAATGAACACTGATGGGAAAATACACCCAAATGCAAATTGGAGAGCTGGCTTGGTGGGTGTACAACAAAGCCCATCCTGTGCCAATGCAATTTCATGTTGTGGCTACTACTGAACCTTTTCAGGATTTATATGTCTGAAATGCCCCCTGTATTTCCTTCCTTCCGCCTTCTCATGAACGGTAATGAATATAGCTACTCCAGTAGACAGTTACATAATAGAAGGCTGGCCCCAGCCCTTAGAGGCCAGGTGTGGGTCACTGAGGGAGACAGGAACCATATAGAGATTGACTCACCGTCTGCAGTGAGACCATCCGCCTCTGTGCAAAACAATCTGCAGCGTGTCTGCAGAAAGGGAGCGAGAAAGCAGCCCTCGCAGCTAACTGGCACACCATCTCATTAGATCAGGGCACTGCTGCTTCGGGTCCCCTGAGGTCTCTGGCAAGGGGCAGCAGTGCGGCAGAACTGCAAACGAGGATACATTGCTTGGTAAAGGTAGCTCTGTAAAAAGAGGAGGGGGCTGGGAACAGTGGAAATCAGAGCGGTTCAGGGTAAAAAGCAGCCCCCAATCCTCACCCATTCACCCACATCCCAGAAACCAGCATACTCTTCCCATGGAAGGCTGTGCCTGGAACAACAGCAAGGCCCTCTCAACTCTTAGGGACGGTGATAGCATCCTCCATTTCCAGAGCATCTGAAGGACCCCAGAACATTCTGTCTGTTCTTTATGTATGTATCTGTATGAATATATCTATCCTATTACAGAGCAAAAAGCCATGTGAAAAGAACATTATTAGGGTTGCAAAGTCAAGCACTCAAAAATTAGGAAATGCCTGAATTGAGGTTGACTGTGCAACCAAAATCCAGACCTCTATGTGCATATGTATTATAACAGTCTTTAATTACATGAGCATAGTATTTTTTCCACCAGATCCCTACCTAATTCCGAGCACAGGATGGATGGTGCTCATTGAAGGAGCAGCTATTCAATATTTAGTTTTCTCCTCATTGTTCAGTGTCTGGCCCCAGGCCCTATTTACTGCATGCTCAAATCCTGCTCTCAATACAGAATTATACATTTCTTAATGAGCCTTTCTATGGCACTCATCACTCTATTATCTGAGTCCTTCACAAACCTCAATTAATTGATCTTCAAAACACGCCCGAAAGGTAAGGGGTGTGTGTGTGTGTGTGGGGGGGGGAATTATCCCCATTTTACAGATGGGGAACTGAGTCACGGGGATTAAGGTCAAAAGTAGAGCTGGGCAGATCCTGGAATTCTTGTTTCATGGGAAATACCAACATTTCAATTAAAAAAAAGTTCTAAATCAGAATGAAAACAATCAAAAATGGCAAATTTTCCCACAGAACAACATGCTGAAATTTAATGTCAGAAACATCTGATGTCGCCTTTCAATCAGGTGGATACATTTCATTTTGACTTTTTCAACTTTATCAATTACATTAACATAAGTGAAATGTCAGCTATTATGTCATTGTATGTCACAATATGTATTATAAAATAAATGACATGATTTTGTAATATTACATTAAAATGACCATATAATTTATAATGTACAATGCAAAATGATAAAGTCAAAATGAAAGTTATAGATTTTTTTCTATTTTTGTTTCTATACAGTTAAAATGAAATTAGTTGCTTCCACACCAGAGAGTTCTTGGGAGCACAGGACGGACAGACATCCTGTTCTCTATTCCACTGCCCTGCCGGCCCGGCCCAGAGCAGTTGGGAGCCAACATTACAGGGAAAGTCCAGTTTTGCCACTGTAAGTCAGGGCTGAAGGGCACATGCTCAGTCGTCATTCTGTGTTGGGATGGAGTATGTGCAGTCTGGTCAATACTAGGAGTTGTGAGGGGATGGAGCATGCTCAGTGAGGATGGAATCTTTGGGAATTTTAGGGGCTCTCTACTGACTGAGCATGTGCAAACAGCAGGGTTTTTTCCCCAAAAAACCTATACCTTGGCTAAATTTGGGTTGATTTTTACAGGAACAGCAAAAGATCTATCCCTGACACAAAGGCCACCTCCCTGCCAAATTTCAAGTCCCTGCTCTAAAGCATAGAGGTGTTAGAGCTTTTCAGAGTAACAGTCTCAATTTTTTTCAAAGGAACAAAATGACATATTTTGCCCTAGTCTCATTCTAAGGGTATGTCTACACTACGGGATTAATCCGAATTTAGATAATTCGGATTTGAGAAACAGGTTGTATAAAGTCGAAATGAGTGCGGCCACACTAGCACAGTAATTCGGTGGTGTGCGTCCAAGTACCGGGGCTAGCGTCGATTTCTGCACCGTTGCACTGTGGGTAGCAATTCCATAGCTATCCCATAGTTCCCGCAGTCTCCCGCGCCCATTGGGATTGTGGGTTAAGATCCCAGTGCCTCATGGGACAAAAAACATCGTCGCAGGTGGTTCTGGGTACAGCCTCACTTCCTCCCTCCCTCCCTCCCTGCATGAAAGCAACGGACGGCAGACAACCATTTTCGCGCCTTTTTTCCTGGGTGGGTGAACACTGCAGACTCCATACCACGGCAAGCATGGAGCCCGCTGAGGTCAAGACAGCACTCATGAATATTGCAAACACCTCGCGCGTTCTCGTGGAGTTTATGCTCAGCCAGGACCAGAAAAACGAGGCGAGGAGGCAGCGGCGGCGGCAGCGCAGCGACAAGCATGATGAGGACATGGACACGGACACGGACACAGAATTCAGTGAAACCACAGGCCCCGGTGCTTTGGAGATCATGTTGTTAATGGGGCAGATTCTATCCATGGAACGCCGATTCTGGGCAAGGGAAACAAGCACAGACTGGTGGGACCGCATAGTGTTGCAGGTCTGGGACGATTCCCAGTGGCTGCGGAACTTTCGCATGCGTAAGGGCACTTTCATGGAACTTTGTGACTTGCTGTCTCCTGCCCTGAAACGCCAGAATACCAAGATGAGAGCAGCCCTCACAGTTGAGAAGCGCGTGGCGATAGCCCTGTGGAAGCTTGCAACGCCAGACAGCTACCGGTCAGTCGGGAATCAATTTGGAGTGGGCAAATCTACTGTGGGGGCTGCTGTGATGCAAGTAGCCAAAGCAATCACTCAGGTGCTGCTACGAAAGTTAGTGACTCTGGGAAATGTGCAGGCTATAGTGGATGGTTTTGCTGCAATGGGATTCCCTAACTGTGGTGGGGCAATAGACGGAACCCATATCCCTATCTTGGCACCGGAGCACCAAGCCACCGAGTACATAAACCGCAAGGGGTACTTTTCAATGGTGCTGCAAGCACTTGTGGATCACAAGGGACGTTTCACCAACATCAACGCGGGCTGGGCGGGAAGGGTTCATGACGCTCGCGTCTTCAGGAACACTACTCTGTTTAAAGGGCTGCAGCAAGGGACTTACTTTCCGGACCAGAAAATAACCATTGGGGATGTTGAAATGCCCATAGTTATTCTTGGGGACCCAGCCTACCCCTTAATGCCATGGCTTATGAAGCCATACACAGGCAGCCTGGACAGGAGTCAGGAGCTGTTTAACTACAGGCTAAGCAAGTGCAGAATGGTGGTAGAATGTGCATTTGGCCGTTTAAAAGGTCGCTGGCGTTCATTATTGACTCGCTCTGACCTCAGCCAAAGAAATCTCCCCATTGTTATTTCTGCTTGCTGTGTGCTCCACAATCTCTGTGAAAGTAAGGGGGAGACCTTTATGGCGGGGTGGGAGGCTGAGGCAAATCGCCTGGCTGCTGATTACGCGCAGCCAGACACCAGGGCGATTAGAAGATCACACCATGAAGCGCTGTGCATCAGAGAAGCTTTGAAAACCAGTTTCATGGCTGGCCAGGCTACCGTGTGAAATATCTGTTTGTTTCTCCTTCATGAAAACCCTCCCCCTTTACTGACTGATTTTCTGTAAGGAACCCACCCTGCCCCTTCCCCCATCTTTCTTTCAAACCAAATAAAGTCACTATCATTTAAAAATCATTTATTCTTTATTAATAGATTAGAAAAAGAGGGAGGGAACCCGGGTGGTATTTGGGAGGAGGATTGCTGGGAAGGAAAAAGCCACAAAAAAAAGGTTAAAAAAATGACAGCCTTTTGCTTGGGCTGTCTACTGGGGTGGAATGGGAAGGTGTACGGAGCCTCCCCCCCCCCGCGTTCTTACACGTCTGGGTGAGGAGGATACGGAACATGGGGAGGGGGGAGGGTGGAACAGGGGCTGAAGCGGCAGTCTGTTTTCCAGCAGCCGTTCCTGAACCTCCACCAGACGCCGGAGCAGCCCCAGCGTTGCATCCTTCATCCTCTGGTCTTCCTGCCGCCATCTCTCATCTCGATCGTCTCTCCTCTCCTCACGTTGGTCCCGCCTCTCCTCACGTTGGTCCCTCCTCTCCTCACGTTCACTGACTTCTTTCCTATACTTTGAAACTGTTTCCTTCCACTCATTCAGATGAGCTCTGTCACTCCTGCTGGATTGCATAATTTCAGAAAACATGTCCTCCCGCGTCTTCTTCTTACGACGCCTTATCTGTGATAACCTTCGGGATGGAGGAGGGAGGCTTGAGGAATTTGCAGCTGCTGTAGGGAGGGGAAAAAAGAGAGAATTGTTTTAAAAGCTACATTTTGCGGAACAATGCTTATACTCTTTCACGGTGACCAACACTGTTCACATTACATAGCACATGTGATTTCTGTGCAAGGTCGCATTTTGCCTCTTAATGCTGAGTGCTTGTGGCTTTGCTGCTAGAGATCACAGGTCTGGGCAACAGAATTCGGCTTGCATGCGGCCATGGTAAGCCATTGTTTTACAGCTTCTGCACCCTCCTTTCCCACATACCAAGCATAGCCTGTAGAGTGCTGCAGAAGCCTGGCCAATCTCAGCCAGTTGGGGGGGGGCAGTGTGGGGGGGCTTGTCTGGGCCCCTTCAGGCAAGTAGAGTGCTGCGGTTTTTCTGTTAACATTCAGCAGCACCAGAAAACAAACTAACCCCCCCCCCCGCCATGAATTCTCTGGGATGATCACGGTACCCCTCCCCCCACCGCGTGGCTGGTATCAGGGAAGATCCCTGCAGGCACCAAACTACCCCCCCCCCACCGCTGACCCCCCCCCCTCGCCATGAATTCTCTGGGATGATCACGGTACCCTCCCCCCACCGCGTGGCTGGTAACAGGGAAGATCCCTGCTAGCCAAACGCGGAAAACTTCAGGGCCAATTTCCCATCTGCGCTTGGCTAACTGCAGGGAAGGATTTATTTTCAGCCACAGGCAAACAGCCCAGTAGGAACGGCCACCTCTGTCCCCTTAATTAAGTTCCCGTATTTCAACCAGGTTACCAGGAGTGATATCACTCTCCTGAGGATTACACAACAAGATAAAGAACGGATGTTGCTTGAATGCCAGCAAACACCGGGACCATACGCTGCCAGGCTTTGTCAGGCAATGATACCAGATTACTTGCTGCAAGCATGGCGTGGTCAAGTGTCCTACCATGGAGGAGGGAATAAGGATGCACTGCCCAGAAACCTTCTGGCAAGGCTTTCGGAGTACCTCCAGGAGAGCTTCATGGAGATGTCCCTGGAGGATTTCCGCTCCATCCCCATACACGTTAACAGACTTTTCCAGTAGCTACAGACTTTTCCAGTAGCTGAACTGACCGCGAATGCAAAGTCAGGCAAAGTAATCATTAAAAACCGTTTGCTTTTAAAACAAGCTTTATATTTTAAAAGGTAAACTCACCTGAGGTCCCTTCCATGGGGTCAGAGTCTTGGGTACTGGCTTGGGAGGGTACTTCAGTCAGGGTGATAAAAAGATCCTGGCTGTTGGGGAGAATGGAGTGCTGTGTGCTCTCTGCAAGCTCATCCTCCTCCTCCTCCTCCTCCTCTACCCCATCGGCAGAATCCTCAGGCGTCGAGACTATCCCCGACCCAGAATCCACGAACAAAGGTGGGGTAGTGGTGGCAGCCCCCCCTAGAATTGCATGCAGCTCGGCGTAGTAGCGGCATGTCCGCGGCTCTGACCCGGAGCGACCGTTTGCCTCCTTTGTTTTTTGATAGGCTTGTCTGAGCTCCTTGACCTTCACGCGGCACTGCTCAGAGTCCCTATTGTGGCCTCTCTCCATCATGCCCTTGGAAATTTTTTCAAAAGTTTTTGCATTTCGTCTTTTAGAACGAAGTTCTGCAAGCACTGAATCCTCTCCCCATACAGCGATCAGATCCAGTACCTCCCTCACGGTCCATGCTGGTGCTCTTTTTCGATTATCAGCCTGCATGGTTACCTGTGCTGATGAGGTATCTGTGGTCACCTGTGCTCTCCACGCTGGGCAAACAGGAAATGAAGTTCAAATGTTCGCGGGGCTTTTCCTGTCTACCTGGCCAGTGCATCCGAGTTCGGATTGCTGTCCAGAGCGGTCACAATGATGCACTGTGGGATAGCTCCCGGAGGCCAATACCATCGAATTGCGGCCACACTAACCCTAATTCGAATTGCTAAAATCGATTTTGGCGCTACTCCGCTCGTTGGGGTGGAGTACAGAAATCGATTTAAAGGGCCCTTTACATCGAATTAAATGGCGTCGTTGTGTGGACGGTTACAGGGTTAATTCGAATTAAAGCTGATAAATCCGAATTAAAGTCGTAGTGTAGACCAGGCCTAAGAAACAGCTGAACAGATTTGGCTAAAATGTGGAGAGGGAAAATCAGCCTGATGCATATGTGTTGTCGCATGGAAAAGTTTGGCAAAACTTTAAGCAATTGAAACCAGGGTCTTATAATGGGACTTGACAGGCAATCTTAATAATAGGTGGTGCTACCAACCCCATCTAGAATAGGTGTTAGATTGTTTCTGCATTTATCTAATCTGTCTGAGAGTCGCTTCTAGGATAAAGTGAAGAACATGTAGACAAATCATTGGGGTTATACCCTGAATGAAGAAGTGACAGTCGCTCTTGTGAAACTTCATAATACCTTATGTGCATGCAGAATTCCATGTGGCCGCCATGACACCCACCTACCTCCAACCCTCCAACTGCATGGGAGGAACTACCAGGGTCTCAAGGCTTGTTGGTCAAGTAGGCCTTGGACCAAAAGGACATCACAAATTGATTAAAGCTCTTTTCTGGGGACTTTGGTGTCTTCCCATGGTGGGGTCCATCCATGCCTCTTCAGCCCAGACCTTATGTCTCCAGCTGTATATCCCTGACTCCTCAATAGGCTAGTCATATGACCTGTAGCTTCCTTCTATTAAGTGTTTTTTCCCAAGAATGTCCAGCATCAAGATGCTGTAAAGTATAATGTGTTACTTCTCTAATCAGCCACTGATGCTGGAGACTTAGATTCTGCTTGGGTGTAAAAACTAAGGCACTCATGTTTGAGATTACAGCCTGAGTGCCTCACAGTAGAATTGCATTGCACTACCCAGTGCAGGCCACCGTCAAGTTGTCGCTCATCAAAATTCTTGGCACAGCCTTGATTTTTCAGGGTACTGAAGAAGCCCAGCTGTATTTTAGCCTTTACATGGTTGCAGTATGGCACTGCATGATGGCACTAGGTGATGATCTATGAGTGCTGAGTATGGTGCAGGGAGAGGACACGGCTTCACACGGTGGTACAGTGTTATGATAGGAAGATTGAAACATCGTGCCTAGAGGCTGGTTCAGAAAGAAGCACAGACCCAACCTCATCCTAGAATCAGTACCACACTTGAGTCGTGCTAGATGGTCAGGAAAGAGGTGATGACTTCTCTCCCACAGTTCTTGTTTTTGTATGTTGCAATGCCACCTGGTTTTGACCATGCTGAAATATGAAGGAAAAAACAAGTCTTTTCAGAAGGGCCAAATGCACCAATGTGTAATACTAATGGTTCTAATGGAGTTACAGCACAAAATCTACAGTTGTGAACATGGCAAGTTTCATAGATTTTGAGGCCAGGTGGGACCATTAATTATCTAGTCTGATCCCTTGCGAAACACAATTGTAGAATTTTAGCCAGTCATCCATGCCTCAAGTCCAGTAACGCTGTCTGTATTACAGCAGATCTTACAGAAAGGCATGCAGTCTTGATGTAAAGACTTTAAGCAGTGAAGAATCCACCATATCCCTTGGGAAATTCTTCCAATGGTTAACTATCATTGTTCCTTTAATTCCAGTTTGAATTTTTCTAGCTTCAATTTCCAGCCAGATCTTTTTCTATCTTTGTCTGCTAGATTAGAAAACCCTTGTCTATAATATATATTTTCCCTGTGAAGGTATTTATGGACTGTGACCTCTTGTTTCAATTCACCTGGATTCAGGATCACCTGAACGACTTTCATGTGAGAAGAGATTAATAAGATTAGGACTTTTCAGATTGGAAAAGAGATGACTAAGGGGGGATATGACTGAGGTCTATAAAATCATGACTGGTGTGGAGAAAGTAAATAAGGAACTGTTATTTACTCCTTCACATAACACAAGAATTAGGGGTCACCAAATGAAATTAATTGGCAGCAGATTTAAAACAAAAAAAGGAAGTATTTCTTCACACAATGCACAGTCAACCAGTTGAACTCTTTGCCAGAGGATGTTGTGAAGGCCAAGACTATAACAGGGTTCAAAAAAGAACTAGATAAATTCATGGAGGAAAGGTCCATCAATGGCTATTAGCCAGGATGGGCAGGGAGGGTGTCCCTAGCCTCTGTTTGCCAGAAGCTGGGAATGGGCGACAGGGAATGGATCACTTGATGATTACCTGTTCTGTTCATTCTCCCTGGGACACCTGGCATTGGCCATTGTCAGAACAGAGGACACTGGGCTAGATGGACCTTTGGTCTGACCCAGTATGGCCGTTCTTATGGTCTTATGTTCTTATGATTTTGGCAAACTTTTCCTCAGTTGCATCCAATGGTTTAACATCTCCTGAATTGTATTTTATTACTTAATGCTCTGAGTTTCACCGAGTTTCTATTAGTAACTATTAACCGTTCCTCACAATCCACCACTAATGAGGAAGTTTTTGTCCACTGTCGGCTCATATTCAACTCAGAAGATCTGTGGCATGCCCAGCAAGCCTTGGCCAACTTCTGTTATGAAAGTTTGACCCAGATTTAGACAAAATTTTTCTAAGACATGTACAGGAATTCAGCAGCCAGTTCCCATTGAAGTGGAGCATCCAACTCCCTTAGGTTTCTTTGACAATCATAGCCTTAATAATGACTTGTGCATGTTGAATGGACAATTATTGGGGATAACATCATAATGAAAAGACAGAGATGCCAATGTTTTAGAATAGAACACCATTTGATAAATACAGCAATCTGCCACTTGAGATCTATCTAAACTAATCAATCTAGGTTTTGTTGGAGCTGGTTGGAAAATTGTAGGTATTGCATGAAAAAATTGGTATATAAAAAAATGTGAAATTTTACATGGGGGAAAAAGGGAAAAATTTTCCTTCCCATCCCATGAAATGTTCTGGTTTTTGTTTCAAAAACCACACCAAAAATGATTTTTCACAAAGCAACCTCAATATTCAGCTTAAAAAAGTATTAAAAAGGTAAAATTTCAGAAGAAACAAAACATTTCCTGTCCATGCAATCCCATTGCCATGTTATCTGAGTGCCTATCATTCATCCCTATCGCTGTCTGTCTGGATAGATCTATTGGCCGTGAAAATGAAATTAAGATTAGGCTGCTTTTCTGTTTGCTTAATGCTAAATTGCAGCTCTGTGCTGGGCCACAAGGTGGCATGTGACTGTGGGTGGCAGGCGAGTTCAGTTGTGGGCGATCTAGCCAGAGCAGATGCAGCAGGGAAGGCTGGAGTGACTATATTGTGATGCAGAAGTGTTAGAGCTAATCTGTTGCCATCTGTCTTTATTTTGCTAACCCATTCAGTCGGACTCCACGTAGCTGCATTCACAGCGGATGAGCAGAGCAGGGGAGAGCAGTGGCATGGCAGCTCTTGGATTACTGGCATGAAAAGAATCCTTTTGTTCAGAAGCCAGGAAGATTAGCTGACTGCCCTGCTGTGTTTGGTTTGTAGAACTAGAAAGAGAAGATGCAACACTCTTGCTTACATGGTCTCTACTTTTTAACATCCCATTTCTCTCTTTTTCTCTCTTCATCATTCCTTCTTCCTTCCTTTGCTTTTCTCTGTCTCTCTTTCCCTCTGACGCTCAGCATCTCCTTTCTGAGTGCGCATTCCCATCTCCTCTCTTCCTAAGTTCAGCCTGGCAGTTGGGAAGTTCAGACCAGTGCAGCTCTCCTCCATTGGGCCCTTTACCTGTGGCTCCTGCTGGGAGTGAAATTGACTAGGATCACCTGATCCTACTCAATTTCACTCGCAGCAGGTGCTGGGGATAAAGCGCTTCAGTGCAAGGCTGCTGCGCTACTCTTAATACTCCTGATGCTGGCGCTAGTTGGGTAGACGCTGCTCATCAAGGTGTGTCCTGGGGGGCAGGCAACTGATTTGTTCGTGCCCAGTGGCTATGCATCATTGAAGCCCACAGAGTCTCCTGACCCATTTACCAGTCCCCTAGCCACCTGCTACCGTGTCATGACCCACAGTTTGAGAACTACTTCTTCAACAGAAAAGTCGCTGAGTTGTTTAAACTGAAGAGCTCCGTGCTGGCAGGCGATGCCTCTCTAGTACTCTCTGCATTGTACCTGCAGACTCTCTGCAGTGTCATGTACTATGGAGCAGGGAGGAAACCACTTTTCTATCCTGTATAAAAGGAGGGACCCCAGCCAAACTGTTCCAGTGCAGACTTACTGCATTGTAAGTCTGCCTGCTCTGTCCCATTGCTCTCTACGTATGATGCAGAGCCTATGGGCCCAATGATTTTTATGATGCCTTCTTGCAGTGTGCACAGGCACCTACTGGCCACCAGAGATCAAGGCCCTGTTGTGCTAGACACTCTATATGCACACAGAGCTTACAATCTATATAGACCAGACTGAGGGGGGAGAGATTGACTATATCAAGTATATCATTCATGACATAGGGTAAGAGTTTGTAAGTATGTCTTGTGGGTCAAGAGAGGAACCTCAATCATGTGAATCTCCCATGGTCCACCACAGCAGAGCTCCTCACCTGCAGAGGGTGAGAGATCCTCAGCAGCTGGGCTTTGCAGGAGTGACTGAAAACAGGGGATTGGAATGGCAACTGTCATGCTCCTTTAACTATCAAGGCTTGTTGCCATTCCCTCCCTTCTTAACTCATCTCTAGAACCTCCCCTGGGGGCTCTCCCAGCTCTTTATGCACACTCATGAAATAAGCCTCACTCGACCTCCATGATCTAGGGAAGTAGATGAGTAGAAGGAAGCTGATTTTCCACCCTGGACATTGACTAAGTCCTCGGAGAGGCCTTGATCTCCAATTCCAAGTTTCCAGAGTACAGAGGCCTGTTAAGCTTTCATCTCAAGGGCCAGTTTTGGATAAATGGGGTGCTTCAGAAGCAAATAAAAATTCAGTGATGAATAATAGATGAGCAACCAGAATCCAGGTTCCATTTAAGCTATGCAAAACTCCTATTGACCTTAGTAGGGCTAGGATTTCCCCCCAGGATTTTCAGAAGTGACTAGCAATTTTGGATGCCTCATGTTTTTGGTGCCCAGCTTAAGGGTAAGTTTTTCAGAGGATGGGTGCTCAGCACTTTCTGAAAACCAGGCCCCTGTAAGATGTCTTGGGTTGGGCACCCAAAATCACTAGTCATGTTTCAAAATGTAGGCCAGAGGTAGGTTAGTGTGACAAAATGGGCCTTTTCCACTCCTTAGTCAATGGAACTACCGTTGGGCTGATCTTGGCTCATTGCCTATAACTTCCATACCTTGCTTTAAAAGAATTCCAAAGGTCAACTGCCTCCAGGGGAGAGCTGAACACATGTTCCACTGAAGTATCTGTTCTGACTTCTCTTAGGCCAGGCCAGGCCAGCCTGCAGCCTTCCACTTCAAAGCATCCTCGCTTGCTGGAGCTCTGGAGACAGCTGTTCCCATCCCAGTGCCAATCCGTTCCCTACAGCCCCCACTCTCAGGAGACATGTATGTGCCCTCTCCATCACTAGCCCCATACATTTACATGCAGCTGGATCTGAGATTTGGGGCCCGATCCTGCACACCCAGGCAATGGGAAGCTTGTGTTGGCTTGGGCCCAATGAGCTCACTGTAAACAGCCCTTCTGTCAGACTGGTTATGAAGGCCGGCACACCACACAGTGACTCAGCAATAATGCTTTGGGTAGTTAACATTTCATTATCATTTTTAAAGGCTAAGTGGCTTTTACCACCTGAGAAGCAAATTAATGGCCCCACTAAAGCCCTCCCCCGAGTGCCTTAACGCTGCTGTAATATTGATTTTTTCCCCTCCTTTCCTTCTTTCTTTCTTCTTCAGAACATTTTTCTTTCTCCCTGCATGTATTCCCCCATTATGAAAAATACACACTCATTTGTACAGCACAGAGAGGAGGGAATAATGCTGCTCTCTAACTAATACACTGCTGATTCTTCCCTTCTCGGCTTGTATTATTCCCCGCAGCAGACAGACAAGAGGCAGATGGTGATAAATTCCTTCCCGACCCCAGCAGATGATCAGCTTATGTCCTGAGGCACAAGGGTTTGTTTTTTTTAATCCCTTGGGAACACTTTGGTCCTAACCGCCTAGCTGAGTGTCGCTGTTTGTGCTCTGCTTGCGGCTGTCTGGGTCTTGTCCCCCTGGCTGTCCCATTGGACTGCCTGTCTCGGCCTTGGGCAAGGAGTTCCGCGGATGGGCTGGATATGCGGTACAAAGAAAATAACTTCCAGTCAAATTCAAACTTTTACAAAAGCAATGGGAGCTGAGTGCCTGGCCCTGATGCCAGTTTGCCAACCCAGGCTGCCTCAACAGGAACAAAGCAGGGGCAGATCCATCCCTGGGCCAGCGCAGAGCCTAGCACTGGGATGCAGGGGAAGTGGCTTGAGTACACTTTATTCAGGGGCTGCCCTAATTTGTGCCCTTGTTGCAGTCTGGGCTCCATCTCACACTGTGATGCTGATATCAAGCTACAAACCTCTGATAGGCAGCCTATCATAGGCTCTGCACTTACACAGCCATCCACAGGCAAGGACCCACCCAACTGAGTTACATGAACGGTCTCCCAGCCACTCATGAGCCAACAATGGAGAGGCTCCAGCCAATCCCCCCAGTTCCAGCCCTATACCCCAGAACTGGACCACCTTGCACAGGTCAGAAGCCTGGCCAGTCTAAGTTCATTGCTTTGTCTACACAGCGCACCTTACAAAGGCACGGCTGTGCTGCTGCAGCCACGCTGTTGTAAGGTGCACTGTGTGGCCGCTCTTTATTGCCAGGAGAGAGCTCTCCTGGCAACTAAATAAAACCACCCCCAGTGAGGGGTGGTAGCTTTGTCGACAGGAGTGTTTTTTCACACCTCTGAGTGACAAAAGTTTTAATGATGAAAGTGCCAATGTAGACATAGCCAAAATAATGAACGTACAATGTAGACAAACGCATGGGTAAGGATAAAGCAAATAAATATGTTTAACTGCAGAAAGCTGAATTATAAGTGATTATAAATAGTAGGTGTTCAGGGGGCACGTTGGGATGCAAGGTGAATCCAGAGTGAGACTGCAAAACCTACAGAGCACTGACACCCCTCCCCCACACACAGAGACCTTCTTCCCCAAACCCCGACGCTGACCCCTGACACAGGGTGGCCTGTCTCTTTCAGCCCAAATTAGCCCCTCTCCACCACCACACCTGTGCAGGGCCTGGGCCTTCAAAGGAGGAAGAGCCAGCAATGAAGGGTGGGCTGAGGGGAGAGCAGATGGCTGCGGAGAGCCAGAAGGACAAGGCCTGTGAGCAACTCCAAGTAGAAAGGCCTGGGATGGAGCAGGGGAGCCGTTGAAGGGCTGGAGAGAGACGACAGCCCCCTGGGCAAGGACGGATTGGGCCCAGCTGCAGTGTGGGGTGAAGATTTGGTGGCTGATTCAGCACATTGATACTTGGGGTGCCACCGCTGTATTGCACAAACACGGGACAGACCTTAGGTGGCCCCAGTCTTGTCTTAAGCCTCTGGGAACTAAACCCTTCACCTCCCCTCTCCTCCCTGGGTGAGGTCTCCCAGCTATGAGCACTGCAGAGAACCCCAATCCCTGCCTCTCTTCTGCCCCCTGACTACTCTGTCATTCCACCCCAACCCCACCCTGCCCCTACCCCTGTCATCCCAACCGCCCCCCACTCTGCCCCCTCTGTCATCCTGACCACCCCTACTCTGTCCCCACCCCTCTAACATCCTGACCACCCCGCCCCACCCCGTCATCCCTTCTTCCCCCACCCCCTCACCCTTCCTGACCCCCACCCTGTCCCCCCATCTGCCCCTTTATGTGCTATTTGAGTCACCCATGCTCCTGCCCCCATAGACAGGATCCTGCCCACACACCCGCGCTCTGGAGGTTCCGGCCAAGTCCAGAGGGCACCACTGGCAGCAGCACCCCCACACCATACCTCTAAAGCAAGTGTTTCAACTGTTAAATCCCTAATCTGCTGCTTCCCCCTTTGCTGATCTGAATCCCCCCCAACCCCATCCACAAACATGCCCTCCAGGGATGGATTGGCAGGAGCCCTTTAACTAATACAAAGGAGAACCATTTAGATCTTCCACCATTTCTTCTTCACTAACTGACAACTCCTTCCAACTGACTTCTCTCTCTCTAGTCGCTTCACCCCCCTGACCCCATCTAAACAACACCGGATCTATGTCCCCCTCTTGTTGCCTCTAACACATACGGAAATAAAAACAGATCTTTCTGTCACATTAATAAAACCCATAGCCCTTTTATCACCCAATGCCTGCATATTTCACCTCCATCTGTGGCCTGTTAACACCCCCAGATATCTGTAGCTCCTGATCTAATTTCTTTTCTTTTCTCCCGCAGGATCGCAGGGCACGCCTTGCCAATCCACAGGATGGAAAATACACCCTACTAAGAGACTTTTTTCCTTGATCTTCAATCCAAGCTGACCCGTTTTTTAGACAAATCATCTCTCCCCACCTCTTGAAATCTATTGCTCTTACATCCTGACCCCCACCACCTTTTCATCCATCCCTATCATTATAAAACCCGTTAAAACCTTTCAGATCTCTACCCTAATCACATCCATCAGTCTCCAGGCTTCTCCTGCTCCACCTTAGCAGGGCCCCATGCCTTATTAAATGAACTCCTAGCATTAGTAGACAGGAGATCACAACATATGTCCTTCCCTGCTTTTATAAACATTAGGTCCACCTGTACTACTCCACTGGCTCCAGTTCAAAACTCCTGTCCTGGCTCTCCAGGGAAGCTCCCCAAGCCAGTCCAAAACAAGATTGTTTATAAAAGTCCAAAACCACATGCTCATGTAACGTTAAGGCTCCCCGATTCTCGAGCTCTTTGGGCATGCTCTAAGTACGTCATCAAATCCTCAACAGGATTAAAAGCCATTTTAGCAACAGAATAGAAAGTGGGGGAGCTGCAAATGGGGGCATAGTCAGACCTCAGGGTTTGGGTTGGCTCCTTTACATGGACTAGGAAGCCATGAGGCCTGTGTTTTCTGTGGGATGAACAGGGCCGGCTCTAGGTTTTTTGCCCCCCCCCAAGCAAAAAAATTTTTGGCTGCCCCTCACCCCAGCCCTGGGCTCTCTCTTCCCCCCCCCCCGTACCCCTGCCACCTCAGCCCTGGGCTCCCCCCACCAGTGCTGACTCCGCCCGCTCCCCCTTCGCCTCCAGCTGGTCCGGTGTTGGCAGGGTCGGGGTAAGCAGCGGGGCTCCTGGGCCGCGCCTCAGCCTAGGGTCCCTCCAGCCAGGGCTTCCACCTCCAGGACCAGCTGGGACCCAAGAGGCCAGAGCTAGGGGACCGCCCCAACAGGGGGCTGAGGAGCCAGGGCAGGGTGGCCCCAGACAGAGCGGAGCCCTGGAGAGCGGGATGCGAGCCCGCACAGCAGCGCACCGCCCTCTATGGCCACGCTGCTGCTGCTGCTTCTGGCCTCCCTGCCACAGTCCCTGGGCGGCTCAGGCCACTTCGCTAAGCCCCGGCTGTGGCGCTGGGGGGCGACCGCCCTGTGGCACCTGCAGGTGGCTCTGTGCGCCCGGCGGGGCGACCCCCAGCCCGAGTGGTCCCTCGCTCGGAGCCTGCCTGGCCCAGCCACAAGGTGCGGGTGCTGCTCCCCTGCAGCGCGAACTGCAGTGGCCCCAGGGCGCCCCCTGCCCACGACACACTGCTGCTGCCAGGGCCGGCTCTAGGCTTTTGCCACCCAAAGCAAAAAAAAAAAAGGTGGCCGAAATGCCGCCCCTGAAAATGTGCCGCCCCAAGCACGTGCTTGGTTTGCTGGTGCCTAGAGCTAAGCTGCAGAGATGTATGCAGGATTCACCATTCCAGGCTGTCCTCTAACAAGTGCATTGCCGTCTATTCCAATGATGCTGTAAAATGTAGACAGTAAAATATAAAGGCTGAGTTATCCTTACTATACAGAGCGGATCACATTTTGCTCTCACTTATGCCAGTGTAAATCTGGAGTAATTCCACTGGAGTCTCTGGGGTTACTCCAAAATTACCCTAGTGTGAATGAGAGCAGAGTTGGGCCCATTAACCTTCTCCGTTCTTGGGTATGGAGGGTTTTAAGCATATGCTCTCTCTGCCTTTGTATGTTAATGGAATGTGCTGCTTTGGGTTTTCAAAGCACATGAGTCAGGACTTTCAAAGCGATGCTTCTTGCAGCCACGTTGTATTTAGGCATTAAAATTAGCACCCTGTAGAGCAATACAAACAGCTACGCCATGTGCAGCAGAGCCCAGTTACTGCTCCTCCAGCAACTGCAGCGCTGAGCTTCCTGACTTTGGGGCCTTCGAATTCTCAGCCTTAATGCAACATTAATGGATTTTTTGGCACTGAATATTTATAAGCAAGGGGCCTGTTCACAGCTCCCCGATTCCCCACTGAGCAACCCAGGGTCCCCCCCCCCACCCCATTCCTTCTGAGAGATCAGATATTCAACTTCCCACTCACCATCAAGGGCCTGCTCCAGGCTCCCCTCTGGCACCATCTGCTCCTGGGGGGCCAGACACCCAGAGACTCACCAGGGTCAGACACCTGGAACACTGAGCTCCCCAATGCAGTGGGCTTCCCAGCAGCCCCTAGTAGCTCTGCTTTGCCTCCTCTGCTTCAGAAAATATAATTCTCCCCCTGCCCCACCCTGTTTGCCCTGCACAGCCAGCAGCCACTTCTCCTCACCCCTTACTCTTTGCTGTCTCCTTCCCCCCTTCCCCTGCTGTGTTGTGCAGCACCCCGTTTCTCCCTTGCTTCCCATGTCCCACTGGCTCCCTCCTTGCTCCTCTGCTTCCTTTCTCTGGCTGTGTCTACATTGTAGCTGGGAGTTGTAGGTGGATACATGCTAGTTTGGCTTGAGTTAGTGTCTAAAAATAGCAGTGTGGCCGCAGGGGCTCGAGTTAGTCACCCAGATACGTTCCCTGGGGGTTGGGCAGGACTGTACTTGCACAGCTGCCCACCATGTTGTGATGTCTAGCTCATGAGCTGGGGCAGAGCTAGCACCTGTCTGTTTATCTGAACTGCTCTGTAGACATATCCTCTGCCTTTCCTTTGTACTCATCCCTCTTCCTCTCTACCCTTGTGCTCTCCCTGCCTGTCTCCTTCATCTGCTCATGGTTCTTGATCTCCCTTCGCTTGGCCTAGAGTGTCACGGTGCCTCATGGGATTTGTAGTTCATGCCCCCATTCATGCCTGGGGACAGGGCTGCTGAGCCAGATTACTTCTCCCTTATGTTCTCATCTCTGACCAATTCATTTGGTGTATCATGGGAAACATAGGACTGCACTGACTCATGGGAATTGTAGTTCAGACAGGGAGCCCAGCCCCCAAGAGAAAATGAGATGGATGCACCTGAACTACAACTTCCATGAGGCATTGAAGCACTGTATGCAGATGCAGCTTAATATCAGACTGACTCAAAATATTTCTGTTTTCAGCCATGCAACATTTATCGTAGGCTATGTTGGTTCCCTGATATGAGAGAGACATGGTGGGTGAGGTATTATCTTTGATTGGACCAACTTCTGTTGGTGAAAGAGACAAGTTTTCGAGCTATACAGAGCTCTTCTCCAGAACTGGAAAAGGACTAAGGCCAGATCTACACTATGCTACACTACACTACACTACGCTACACACTTACCTCTGTATAACTATGTCACTCAGGGGTGTGAAAATCCACACCCCTGAGTGACATAGTTATACCAACCTTAACCCCCCATGTAGACAGCATTATGTCAGTGGGGGAGCTTCACCTGCTGACATAGCTACCCTCTCTCGTGAAGGTGGAGTTATTAAGCCGAGAGAAGAGCTCTCTCCCTTTGGCTTAGAGCAGCGGTTCTCAAACTGTGGGTTGGGATCCCAAAGAGGGGTCATCAGGCTGGCTTAGACTTGCTAGGGTCTGGAGTTGAAGCCGAAGCCCGAGGATTTCAGCCCTGGGAAGTGGGGCTCAGGTTACAGGCCACCTGCCTGGGGTTGACGCCCTCGGGCATCAGCTTTAGTCCCCTCACTCAGGGTGGTGGGGCTCAGGCTTTGGCTTTGGTCCCCCTCCACCTGGGGCAGCAGGGCTTGGGTGGGCTCAGGCCTCCTGGGGTCATGTAGTAATTTTTGTTATCAGAAAGGGGTCTTGGTGCAATGAAGTTTGAGAACCCCTGGTTTAGAGGTCTTCACCAGAAACGCTGCAGCAGTGCAGATACATCGATGCAAGTTTGTAGTGTAAACCTGCCCTAAGGGTATGTCTACACTTACCGGAGGGTCCGGCGGCAGGCAATCGATGTTCTGGGATCGATTTATTGCGTCTGGTTTAGACGCGATAAATCGATCCCAGATTGATCCCGGAAGTGCTCGCCGTCGACGCCGGTACTCCAGCTCGGCGAGAGGAGTACGCGGCATCGACGGGGGAGCCTCCCTGCCGCGTCTGGACCCACGGTAAGTTCGGACTAAGGTACTTCGAAGTGGGGGGTTAGTGGGGACTAGGCCTAAGAGTGTCACAGAAAAACACAAAGTGGGACAGATTGTTAAGCGTAAGGGTTAAACCCTTGAAGGAGACCATTTATAATGACTTGGGCAATTAACACCTCTGCAGTCACAGGACAAAGGAGGGTTAGTAGTAGTGTCCATTATTTTTAGTGTCTAGCAGAGTTTTACATTTTAGTTCCCAGGCTCATCTTCAGAAGGTGTTGTGCAGGTTTCCTTTAAGGACTAAGACTGAGAGGTCAGATATGGAGCAATCCCTTTGTGAAAAGTGCTGACCCACAGGTGAAAGGGTGTTTTTATCTTTTATCATTTTTCTGTGTGAGTTCATCTGAGCGAGTAGTTACTGTCTGATTTCACCCACCTAGCTGTTGTTGGGACATTTGGGGCTATGGGTGAGGTACACCCCATGCTGTGATGGGCATTTGTAGGACCCACAGATCTTGAAAGGTGGGTTGTGCTGATCATCATAGCAGTCGAGATATGTCTGCAGGTTTTGCATGCAGGGTCTGGTGCTGTTTTGAGTTGGTGGGGAGTTGCTTCTGATAATGGGGTAGGAAATGCCTGGTTAGGAGAGGCTTTTCCCTCCCTTTCTCCTTCCTGCAGGGAAATCAGAAGTGTGCTAAAGAAGAATAATGTCCAAGCAATCTTCTCTGAGATCCTTCCTGTCCCACAAGCAAAGGAAGACAGCAGCTTCTGGAAGTTTTTATTATATGGAGATATACCTATCTCATAGAACTGGAAGGGACCTTGAAAGGTCATCAAGTCCAGTCCCCTGCCTTCACAGTGGGACCAAGTACCATCCCTGACAGATTTTTGCCCCAGATCCCTAAATGGTCCCCTCAAGGATTAAACTCACATCCCTAGGTTTAGCAGGCCAGTGCTCAAACCACTGAGCTAGGTAAGAGGTGGAGGGTTTTGGTTTTGTGCAACATTAGTCCACCTTTTATGGGGAGAGAGGGCTGTATAGTTTGAATGGCCTCCACCTCAGTAAAAAGAGAACCCAATCCTCCTAGGGGACAGGCTGGCTAGAGTAGTCAGGAGGGGGTTAAATTAGTACAAAAGGGGAGGGGGGAAAGAGGAAGGGTCTGAGCACAAAATCAAGATATTTAGAACAAAATTAATCAAGGAATCAAAGGACATGAGGAGAAAAAACAATTTAATTGCCTATACACCAATGCTAGGAGCCTGGGTAGCAAACAAGAGGAATTGCAATTGCTCATTTATGAGCATAAATTCAATCTAGTTGGTATTACTGAAACCTGGTGGGATGATTTGCATAACTGGAATGTTAAAATCAATGGTTATAACTTATTTAGGAAAGATTGAATGGGCAAAAGGGGAGGGGGAGTGGCACACTATGGCAAAAATGGCATTACGTGTTTCCAAGTCGCTGATCATTCAGAAAAGAGTGATCCTGAATGCTTATGGGTCAATGTCCTAACAGATAAAGCACAAGATGGGGTATTAGTTGGTGTCTGCTACAAGACCATCAAATCACACTAAGGAAAGGATGACCAGTTCCTTATGCACCTATCTATAAAGTGCAGGGGAAAAAGCTATGTGATCCAGAGGGACTTTAGTTTGAGTGACACATGCCAGAAATCTCATGCTGCCAGTATGAAAACATCCTTGGAACTTCTAAATATTATAGATGACAATTTCCTAACTCAAAGAGTTATGCATCCACCACAGGGGAATTCTACATTAGACCTCATCTTGACAGATAAAGAGGAACTGATCACAGAACTAAAAATTAATGGTAGCTTAGGTACAAGTGATCATGACTTGATCACATTTATAATGTGCAAGCAGGTTAAAGTCCAGACCAGTACTATATACCTTGTGCTTTAAAAGGCCAATTTTACAAAGCTGAAAACAAGTATGACCTAAATTAACTGGGAAGAAGAATTTAATCAGAAAAACTTGAATAACTTGAATGATAATTGGGAATTGTTTAAGAACACTTAAGCCACAATCAAGGTAGAAGTATTGGTTAAAAAATTCACCTGGTTTAAAAGGGAAGTGAAGGCAGTGATAAAAAAAAACTATATTTATATAACAAATGGAAGAAAGGAGAAGTTGACAGTAGTGAATATAAATCAAAAGCTAGGAATTGTAGAAAATTGATAAGGGAAGCAAATGAACACAAGATGAACTCTATGGCCAGCACAGTTAAGGACAATAAGAAGGAGTTTTTAAACTATATTAGGAACAAAAAGAATCCTAACAATGGTATTGGTCCATTATTAGATGGAAATGGTAGAATTATTAATAATAATGCAAAAAAGTCAGAAGTGTTCAATAAATATCCCTGTTCTGTATTTGGGGGAGGAAACAGATGACATAACTATATCATATGAACATTCTTTCCATTCCACTGTTATCTCAGGAGGATATTAAACAGAAACTACTAAAGTTAGACATTTTAAAATCAGCAGATCCAGATAACTTGCATCCAAGAGTTTTAAAAGAGCTGGCTGAGAAGCTTGCTGGACCACTATTGTTGATTTTCAACAAGTCTCGGAAATTTAGGGAAGCTCCAGAAGACTGGAAGAAAGCTAATATTGTGCCAATATTTAAAAAGGGTAAATGGGATGACCCAGGTAACTACAGGCCTGTCAGTCTTACATTGAGCCCAGTCAACATAATGGAGAGGCTGATACGGGACTTGGTTAACAAAGAATTAAAGGCCAATCAACATGGGTTTATGGAAAACTAGAGGCTATGAGCATCAGAGCATCCTTGGGACAGGTAGACCTGGTGCAGGATCTTTTGCTCCCATGGTTTGGTTCCCCTTTTGGAGATCTGCAGAAGAGTCAGTCTGGGATGAGATTGTGAGAAAGGCCTAACTGTGGGCCGCAGGAAGAAGCAGCCCAGGGATACAGCAGAGGGTCTGAGCAAACAGACCTTACGTGCTTCATACAGGGTCCCTGGGCTGAAACCCAGAGTACAGGGCGAGTCTGGGGAGTCCTACTGGCCCACACAGGAGAAGAGCTCAAAGGCCCACAAAGCTTGAAGTTAGGCCAAAGCTCTGGCAAGACACTGCGAGACTACTGGTGTATTGGACGTCGTTTACCCAGGAAAGGATAGGATTAAAAGTGGCCTGGCGGAGGGCCAGATCACAAGAAGAGGCAGACCACTGCAGGGCTGAAGCAGCTGTCAGCAGGGGGCACCAAAGGAGGAGGAGAGCCACTACACCATACCCAGCCACAAGGGGGCGCCAGCGGTGAGTAGATGAGAGTGAGAAAGAAGGAGGAGAGCCACCAAGCCACTCCCAGCCATAAGGGGGCACCAGTGGTGAGTAGACGGGGACACCAAAGGAAGAAGAGACCCGCCACACTACTCCCAGCCATGAGGGACACCAGTGGTGAGTAGACGGAGGCACCAAAGGAAGAAGAGAGCTGCCACACCACTCCCAGCCATGAGGGGGTGCCAGCGATGAGTAGCCTGTTTGACCGGGAACGGTATTGGGAGGGGCATCACTGATGGGAGGGGCATCATGTGTCACAAGAGAAACGTGCCACAAGGAAGCGGGAAGGGGGGATAAGCGCACTGGGGAGCAGTTGCCCACAGGAATGAGCAGCCTCTATGGAAGAGAAGAGCCCAGTGGGGGCCCCCCACCAGGCTGCGAGGGGCGGGAGCGGCCAACCTCCCCACACAGAGCAGTGCCTGGTGGCCCATGCCACCTCCTGTGTATCTTGTTTGAACAGTCAGTGGCAGTGATAAAAGCTTTTTCCCAATCGCACGTTAAAGAAGCTGGACCTAAAATGAATTTTGCCCGGCTCTCTGCTACTGACAATACAGAGGGGATATTATGTGTGGGGAGAGAAAGCCCTTTTTGTCTGGGAGCGGAGACAGCGGCGTTCTGTTCTTGTGCACATCTAAAAACAAGGCTGGGGAGCGCGGCTCTTTAAGTTCAGCTGAAGCAAAAACACACAGGCCCGTCTCACAATTAAACACAGTATCAAACCGAGAAAGGATCAATTGAGCCTAGACCAGAAAGCTCACCATGTGACAGATTCCAGAAAGTACGTGATACACCATGCCCAGGGCTAGTGCATGCCTGCTGCGCTTCCCAGTACATGATTAATTTGACTCAGGGCAGGAGGCTGCAGGCGAGGAATCTGCAGCACACGCTGGAAAGTTTTAACACTTTGAACACTGGTTGTGTAGCCAAGCAAGAGAGCGACAAAAGCAAAGAGATCACGACTGGGAGTGCGGGGGCTTTTTTTTTTTTAATCTTGAGTAAATGGTGCATTTCCAAATCAAGGCCAGAATCAGATACAACCTTAATCCCCATGACAGTGGCTTTCCTGCACTGTTTTCTCCCCCCTCTCCCACAACTATATTGTTTTCAAAAAAGGGACTAAAGGGGAGGTTTGGTGAGGTTGCTTGATTTATTTCTGATGGCCACTGCAAATCCCCCTCAGTTAAGAACACTCATACCTACTGAGAGCAGGCAGGGAAGACGGCCCTTAGGTTTGTTCTGTAATCAGCAAAGGTATGGCCATTCCCCTTGCCCACTCTTACAGGCGGCCTTGCAGATACCCAGAGATTAGAAACAATTAATGCATTAGCCCCTTAATTGCTGAAGAGAGGAGAAAGCAAACATGCAGTTTCTCTGGGAGACAGAATGATGGCGCTGCAACACCAACAGAACTCAGAGTTCCGGCAGCAGAGCCGAGTGCCTTTATAACACCCTCTTATAAACTATTTTATCATATAGGCTCCCCATTTCCTGCTCCTTGGTGCACTGTGGAACTAGAAGCCTTTGAATAAACAAAGCAATTTAAATGGCTGAAAATCCTGGCAATTCTGGTTGATGGGTTGCCTGGGGTACCCTAATGGGCAGGTTATCTGCGCTGGTGCCGCTAGCGATCTGTGATTGGAATTGGAGCTCCCAAGATTACATTAAGCCATTAGCGTATGATCCAACCAGCACCGACCCGCTGCGGTAGGAGAAAACAGCGCGGAAGGTGGGAAAGAAGAGAACTCAGGCAGGCAAAATCCCAGACTACTATGGATAGGTTTATGCAAATGAACTCTAGAAACAAATGGAGTATATACAGGATCTGACCGTGCAGCATCAGCAGGACCTGGAAAAGGTGGCCTCTGATTTACCAGTAGCCACAGCATTGGTTCTGTTTCCTGGAATCCAGTCTCTTGAAGGCCAAGGGAAGAGATAATCTCCCCCAGCTTTGCCTCTGCACACTGCAGCCGTGGTCTATAACACATAACCACTGAACTTTTCATCCATAGACTCCATAGCGCTTTACAAAGGAGGTCCGTATCATTATCTCCATGGATGGTGGCTGTGAAGTAGCTAGAGGAGAATTTGCCTGGAGCAGGAGCAATATAGGGCCATGAAATTGGAACTATGCTGCCCTCCTTGCATGCCTTGACATAGGGGCCATGCTGGAGCAGGAGGGGCCTGCCGGTAGTGCATGGCTTGAGACACAGCCCATAGGCAGCCTGGCTAAAACTGTCAGACATTAAAGCAGCCTACAGACTGCTCTGATCTATGCCAGGGACCACACTGGCTCCAACCAACCCAGAATCAGGACCACTTCTGCCCCATCCTGGGCTGCCCCAGATTCAGACCCCCTGGCACCGAACTGAGCATTGCTGGAATAGAGGTGGAAGTGCCTCTAGTGATTAGAGCAGGGCACTGAGAGTCAAAACTCCTGGGTTCTTTTGGCAGTACAGCTGCAGAGTTGCTTGTCGGTTAACCTCTCTGAGCTCCTGTGATGGGGCGTGTGCCCCACACAGGCCCTGATGGGGTTAATATGGGCCTGAGAGGCCAATTATAGAATCTGATTGCATGTGGGGGAAGAGCCAGGCTTAGCTGCTTATGAAGCCCAGCTGGGCAGGAGCAGACTGGTTAGTTCAAAGCCAGGAAGTTAAGAGCAGAAGAGGGGTGCAGGGCGGGAATCTGCAGTCACTGTCTGGTAGCAGAGGGGTGAGGAGGAGGACACCTAGCAAGGCGAATAAGCCCTGGGATTCTCGCCCTGAAAGATGGGTACACCCAGAGAAGTTACAGGGGAGAAAGCCTGAGAAGTCAGGGTAGTAAGCCCAGGGAAACAGCAGCAATGAGTGGGACTGAGCAGACCTTGGCAGCTGATTATGGGGTCCCAGTGAAGAGGGATAGCCTGGGTTCCCCTACCAGCCACTCAGAGAGTGGCACAGGACCTGGAGATGTGGCAAGGAGACCATCTGAGACAGTGCCCCAACAACCGGTCCGGTCGGACTTTGTCACCTCAGAAGAGGGGCTACAGAGTGGCCTGGTCAGAGGGCCAAGTTGTGAAGAGGGAGCACCCTGAATCATGAAGAGAGAGACGGGGGTCACAACATGAGAAACTGATGGCAGGGACACCAGATGGGACAAGAGGTAATTCCCAGGCCCAGCCACAAGGAGGCACACTGGTGGTGAGTGGAACCCCGTCACACCTGTTTCTCAATCATAAAATGTGGCTGATAATACCTGCCTCTGAGGGTCTCTGGGATTTAATTCCCTATTTGCAAAGGGCTGGGAGATGCTCAGCTAAAGCAGTATCATGCAGTGTCAGGCCCGATTGTGGGGGTCCAAACAAAGCCAGAGGGTCCCCCCAAGGGGAATGCAGAAGGAGGCAACGCCAGTCACCTGGAGGCTCTTCCTGTTGGGACCTTGGCCAGTGAGCAATTTCCGTTCATCCACCAGGAAAGATTCAAGACTGAGTACACATGCAGATCATGGGCATTCATTTTATTATTAAACCAGAAGGTGCTGTGGCTTCTGCCGCTGGGTGAAGATGATCATGGTGCTAATAGGACAGGCTTTGAATTTCATTTTTCAGGTGGGCTGACTCAGCCACCAGAACCAACCAGAGTTGCAGTCAGCAGGGGCTGTCTTCAAAGAGCATGGGTAACCAGGAAACACAAACAGGAAAAAGAGGAGGCAAGAAATGCCCCAGCTTGGGGTTCATTGCAGTCCTCTGACCCCTGGTCATAAAGCCCGCCTGTGGCCAAGACATTATGCCTGACTCTCTCTTGCCTTGCCCCTTGTCCCATCGCTTAGGGAATGTCTGCACTGGAGCTGGCAGGTGTACTGTCCAGCCCCAGAAGATGTACCCGTGCTAGCTCTGAGTGATCTAGTACACTCAAAATAGCAGCATAGCTGCAGTGGCACAAGTGTTAGGACAGGCTAGCTGTCCTGAGGGCAATCCTATTCAAGACACTGTACTCACGATGACGGGCTCATTATCCTGCCGTAACTACACTTCTAGTTTTAGTGTGTTACCTGCCCTAGGTCTGCTTAAGCTATTTCCTGGAGCTGGAAATTATACCTCATGTTCTAATCTAGATAAAGCCTAGATTAGGTCTACACCTAAGAATAGCTATGTTGGTTAGGAGTGTGGAAACAAATCTCCCACAACTGACTTTGCTAAGCTGGTGAAAGCCCTAGGATAGCTGCAGTTCCACTGTGTGTGATGGGGTGTCCACCCCTGACTAGCATGTAAGAGGTTAATAGGGCCCTAGTGATGCTGCACAGGAAGCAGCCAATAGGAGAGGGGCTGTGAGGAACAGTCAGTTAAGACTCAGCAGGCCCATATAAGAAGAGCCACAGGGAAGAAGAGCTGAGTCAGTTACTCACTGGAGCTCAAGGAGGAAGACCTGGGTCCCTGGCAGACAGAAGGAAGCCAGCATCATGGACAGAGCAGTGCTGCTAGCAGGGACCAGGGGAGCTAGGGAAGAGCTGCTGGCTGGCTGCTGGGATTTGCAGGCTGAGGCTCTGAGGCAAGGGAGAGGATGCTATGGCCACTGTGGAAGTGTCCAGACAATTGGCTGCATTTGCCACTGGGGAAGTGGCGGGACAGTTGGACTTCAACACTTGCTCTCAAAACGGGGGAGCACAGATCAAGACACAGCCAGAAGACTGTGTCATGAAGAGAACACCGTGTTCCCTGGAGTGATGTGGGTCTGGGAGCAGAAGTGATGGCGGGCGAGGCACCACTAGGAGTGGGCATACCGACCTGCAGAGCTAATACCCATGATGACCAGCAGGAGGCACCAGTGTGGAGAATGTAGCCCCATTACATGCTGGCAAAAAGCATTTTTTTGTCAGTATCAGCTGCGCCTCCACTAGCATGATTTGCTGGTATAGATCTACAGGTAAATCAACACCAGCAAACCTTGTCAGATGTAGACCAGGCCTCACACTTGTGGCAAGCGGGTGCAGGGAGACAGCATCCAGTTCAAATAGTAATGATTTCACACTCACGTTCCCTTGGGATCAGTGATGTCTAGAACTGGGCAAATAATTGATATTTTGGTTCATTGGTAAAACTAGGGTTACCATACGTCCGGATTTTCCCGGACATGTCCGGCTTTTGGGGGCTCAAATCCCCGTCCGGGGGGAAATCCCCAAAAGCCGGGCATGTCCGGGAAAATCGGGAGGCTCGGCCGGGGCCTCTTTGTGCGGGGCCGGGGGCATGGTGCCGGGCCGGGCCCGCGGGGCTGGGAGCCGGGAGCCAGCCCGCGGGGCTGGGAGCCGGGCCGGGGTCGGGGAGCCGGGAGCCGGCCCGCGGCGCTGGAAGCCGGGAGCCGGCCCGCGGTCGGGGAGCCGGGCCGGGGAGCTGGGAGCCGGGCCGGGGTCGGGGAGCCGGGAGCCGGCCCGCGGGGCTGGGAGCCGGGCCGGGCCCCCGGGGCGGGGAGCCGGGAGCCGCCGGCCCGCGGGGCGGGGAGCCGGGCCGGGGTCGGGGAGCCGGGAGCCGGCCCGCGGCGCTGGAAGCCGGGAGCCGGCCCGCGGTTGGGGAGCCGGCCCGCGGGGCTGGGAGCCGGGTCGGGGAGCCGGGAGCCGGGCCGGGGTCGGGGAGCCGGGAGCCGGCCCGCGGGGCTGGGAGCCGGGCCGGGGTCGGGGAGCTGGGAGCCGGCCCGCGGCGCTGGGAGCCGGGCCGGGGTCGGGGGGCTGGGAGCCAGGAGCCGGCCCGGGAGGCTGGGAGCCGGGGGTGGTCGGCCAGGGCCCGAGCCGACCCAGGCTGGCGCCGCCGGGGGCCAGCCTGGGCCGCGCCTCCTCCCCCCCACACTCCCCCTTACCTGCTTCAGGCTTCAAGCAGGGGAGGGGGCGGAGACTTTGGGAGGGGGCGGAGTTGGGGCGGGGGCGTGGGCGGGGTTGGGGGCGGGGCCGGGGCCCCCGGGAGTGTCCTCCATTAGGAGGCACAAAATATGGTAACCCTAGTAAAACCAAACAATTTGGGGGCGGGGGGGGGGGAATGTCACTTTGGATTTACCCAAAATGAATATGTTTTGGTTTTCTTGGAAAGACAAAATAAAACCAACCAACCAACCCTCAGAAAAATAGTTTCATTTTCAGGCAATTTTAACTGCTGTTTTTAGTAAAACCGAAGGAAATTTGGGAATGCCATTCACCAACCCACCTGTGGAGGAAACACTGCTCCCTAGAGCTCTCTCGGTAGAGCACTCAGCTGGGCTGTAGAAGGGCCAGGTTCAAATCCCCACCCTCCCTGAGGTGGAGCTGGCATTTGAACTTGGGTCCCTCACATTACAGTTGAAGGCCCTAGGCCTGGGATAGCTTAATCTCTCCTGTTAAAGCAATTGCACTTTGTGTAGCTACTTAGTCATTGGGCCAGAAAATAAGAGAGAGAGGATGACTCATAGCCTGGTGGTGAGGGGGCTTCTCCCCCTGCACTGGGGGGTGGGGCGGGGTTCCACCTGGGTTCTAGCCCTCTTCTAATGAGTATTTAATTATTTATACAAACTGGAATAGCTCCAACAGGAGAGATTGAGATTGAGAGCAGTTCCCCCTCCCTCCATAGTCCAGTGGTTCCGGCATTCACTTGTGCTGTGGGACTCCCAGGTTTAAATTCTTGCTCTGAATCCAGTGGAGTGAAGCTGTGAACCTGGGGTAGGGGTGCTGGAATAGGAGGGCTCGGGAGTCATAGCTCTCCCACTTTTTACCGTCCGTAAGGGCGAGCGACAGAGACAGAGGAGGGGAGAGGAGCGAGTGTGGGGCAGGGCCTCAGGGGGAAGGGGCAGTGTGGGAGTGGGCCTCAGGGGAAGGGGCAGCATGGGGGCGGAGCCATGGTTTGGGTGCCAATGGCCTCCCCACTTTTAGAGACCTTCCATCGCCCCTGTGGTCTAATCATGTTCCCTTAGGGCAGAGGGGGGCACTGCCTTCTCCAATGGCCTTGGTGCGGCCCCTGGTGAACGTTTTTTGCTGGCCGAGACTATTCAGCAACTTCACTGCAAATTCATGCCTCGGTTCCGTTGCCCTGAAAGTGCATTTTTCAGTAAATAAACTAGGTGTCCGAAAACTTCCGCCCAGCTCGAATGGCAATATGCAGTGCAAGTCCAGGGGGTCAGCCGCTCTGAGAGCCTTCCTCTGCACCAGGGAAGGGGACAGCTGGGTTGGAGTTAACCCCCGGATGACCAGGGAGTGCCTCTGCCACCTGGCCCGGCGGTCCCTGCCCAGCAGGCGCGTGCATGGAGGTGCCGATGGAACAATCGCCATGTGGCCTTTGGAGATAGTTTGTGTTCAGACATAATGGAATTTTCCTTAGCACGAGATGCAGCTCTGGACAGTGCCCACTGGGAACCATGGGAGTCGGGGAGCAGAGCCCCTCCACAGGCTGCTCACCAGATCTCGTCCTCCTGCCTTCCTCACCTCCCTTTGTACCCCTCACATGGAGTAGAAAAGATACCAATCTCTCAGAAGCATGGCCTGTTCTGCTGTGCCAGAAATCCCTGGTGATCCTGTAGTCTCCTCCCAAGACTAGCACTGCCTTCCCGGCAGGAGCCTGCCCTCGCAAAAAAACCAGCTAAAAATCTGTCTTCTCTAATTAACTAGGCGAGCTGGGCTGGAGTACGTGTTTGGGATCGCAAGCCTCGAGCCAGGGGAGACTGGGCAGCCAGCACAGATGACACACTGGGGCTGGGAGGCAGGGGAGCAGCTACGGGAGAGAGAGGCCTTGCTCTTTACACTCCCCTATTATCTGATTCACAGAGTGTTACTGGCATCAGTTTCAAAGGTGTCCCTTGCTAATCTTCCAAGCGGTTCCAGGATGGTGGTTTTGACCAAAAGGAAAGGCAGGGGGGTGAGGAGCAGTAAAAAGCAGACTGCACCTTTTCACAGGCTTAAAAAAAAAAAGTGTGGGGAGGAGAGGTGGGGCATCTAGCTTGCCTGGGTTGGAATATGCAAGATCCACTCTGCGGCTGTTCACCCTGCTCTCAGAAATGCTTCATGTGAAGCACTGAGAGGAAATAGAGAGGCAGCTTCCAAATATAGTCTCCCTCCGTCCATCTGCCCTCCTGAGCAACGCTGGTTCCCAACCTTGCGGCAATAAATGCACTGCTCGCTCACAGGCTGTTCTTAATATAGCTCACGACAGAAACGGCCCTGATCTAACCGGCCTTGGCCAGCAGTAAAGGTGACTTGACCCTGATTTGGGATCTGAACCACATGGCAGGGGGAAGGGTAGCAGGGAAGGTCCCTCTGCATTCTCAGCAGAGAAACTTCTGGTCTGATGTCAATTTGCATTGGACTCCAACGAAGTGTCAGTACAAAAAAAAATCCCACAAAAATCCCCGGGAGGCTGGCGCGCTGGCAGCCTTTCCAGCATGAAGGCAGGCTGGAGGCGGAGCGTGAGAAAGGGAGTCTCAGGGCATTTGTCTCTCGGAAAGGACAGTGCCAGTACCATACTCTGGGGAAGGAGCAGAAAGAAAGGAGGGAAGGAGGTGGCGAGACAGCAGATCCTCTCACTATTGGCATACAAATGACAACATGGGCTTTTGGGTCCGCTTGCGAGTAGAGTTGACCCTTTCCTACAATTGGAAAGGCCGAGTTTTCAAAACCCGGCTCCTGTATTGGGCACCCCCAGAATCTGTGCAAATGGGCATGCCAGACGATGATGTGAAGCGAGGATTTGCACAAGTGCTTGCATTCACGTCTGGGCACCCAGTTGGCGTGCAAAGGTGTATTCACAGACTTCGCCGTTAGTGCAGCTGAGTATTTGGGATGTAGGCACCGGTGCTGGAAATGTGACCCAGCTCCATGGACGGCTGTTGGAAGTTATTTAGCACTATCCATTAGGCCCTGAAAGCATGCTCACACCATAGAAGACACCCAGTGACAGCCTCTGCCCCAAAGCGTCTAAAAGTTAACTCTAAAGTCGCTGGCCCCAATTGTGAGCAGTGGCAAAGGCAATCCTAGCACACCTCCTGGAACATGGGTCTAGTGCAGGGATTGGCAACCTTTGGCAGCACATCCCTGCCACTTCCCACCGCCCCCATTGGCCTGGAGCAGCGAACCACGGCCAGTGGGAGCCGCGACTGGCCAAACCTGCGGATGCGGCAGGTAAACAAACTGGCCTGGCCCACCAGGGTGCTTACCCTGGCAGGACGCTGCCAAAGGTTGCTGATCCTTGGTCTAGTGGTTTGGGCACTAGCCTAGCATGTAGGAGACCTTGGTTTAATTCCTGCCTCTTCTACTGACCCACTGTGTGATCTTGGGCAAGTCACTCAACCTCTCTGTGCCTTAGGTCCCCATGTGTCTAATGGTGACCCAAGCACTGCCCTGACCCCCAGGGGTGGTGTGAGGAGAAATCTGTTAGAGTGTGGGATCTATTGATGAAAAGGGCTAGGTAATATTATTATTATCATTGCTTTTGCAGGGCCCGGATCTGGGGCCTGGCTGGACCAACTGTGTCCCTAACCTGAGTCACAGCAGCCTTCACACTGCTCTGACTTATCCCTGGCCACCAACAGGGGCCATTCTGGCAGCCAGGAATAGCTGGCACACTTGGCACTATAGCACCTTCCCCCTGGCCATACCCCATATGCCAAGGGCTGGGCGGGGTCACAGCAGAGAGCAGCCATATCAGATTTATGCCACCCTTATAGAAGGGCGATTCCCATTGTGTCCCTTCCGTGCAGGGAAAGCAGCACCAAGGGACCCAAGACTCAAACCCATTGGGGCTGGGAGCGTTGGTGGGGAATGTGGCAGCATCTAGTCTCCAGCTGCAATGGTAGCGTAACAGGATCCTGGGTGTTATACAGGCTGTGGGGGAGGGGCTGACTGGGGACTGGGCACTTCTCCTAAGGCCACATGAAACCTCGGTCTGAGCTCCGGCAGCCTTCTCTATTGCTCAGGCAAGCAGATGCCAACTCCCAGGCGTCTCTGTTCCGCCCCGCAGCTTTCAGGGCTGGGCTGTGGTATGAGCAGAGCCATGAACAGAGTGGTAAAGAGCCACCTGTCCCCAGAGGGAGCTCCAGGAAGCCTCCAGGAGCCCTCCCAGAGCCCAGCTGGCAGCCTCCTTTGGGACAATGCAGCGGCCGCTTTGCCCTCGGAGCCTGGCTAGCTGCAGCACTTGGCACTGGGGCTGGAGTGCCTTTCCCTCCCCGTTGGAGGTGCCAGGGGATGCACAACGAGAGCAGGGCCGAGGAGCACAGTGACTGTGGCTGGCCTGTGGGCGGGGTGCTAACGGGCTCTCATCCACCCCTCCTAAGGCAGGGACCATCTGGAATGTCAGCGACTCACCCAAACACCAGGCTGGCCCCCCGCCTCTCTCCAAGAATGCCCGGGTAAACAGATAGGCCCCCTGGCCTGCCTTGCAGGTCAGCAGGCTCTGGCTCTGTCGCAGTGAGGGAGGGGAGCAAATTCCAGAGTGCAGGGCTCTCTGTGGAGGCTGCCAGGCCCCATTTCCCCTCTGTGGGTCTCCAGGAGACGGCGTCCCAGGCCAGAGACGTGTTTTGCTGCCTGTGCTGGTCAGAGCGTTGTGGGGGGACTGAGAGCTGGTACCTCCCCGTTTCCTGCTGCAAAGTCTCGCCTGACCTCTGCGTGTCTTTTCCTGCAGGAGTGCGGAGCCAGACTGGACAATCAAGCTCTCGCTCCCTGAGAATAAGGCATCACGTTTTCCAGGCGGCAGCATGAGTTCTCCCTGCACTCCGCGATGGCTGCTCTAGTTGTGCTGCCTGGCTTGTGTGTCGCTGCCGCACCACTAGCTTGGTCCCCGTCCATTTGCACAACGTCACTTAGGATGGTCTGGCTCTCCATGCACAGGTGGAAGGAGCAGAGGATCCAGTTTGCGCCCTAGCTCTATTCTTGTGGCGAGGAAGCAGACAGAATTCGACAGTCCCCAGGTCTCCCCATTGTCTCCCAAGAAGGAATCGGGGGGGGGGGGGAGAGTGGGGTGTCACCATACAGACTTCCCACTGGGGACATGTCTGGCATGGCCATGACCCTTCCCCCATTCCACACATGCCAACTGCCTGGGCATGGCACTGGGGGAAGCCCACTCTGCACCTGTGCAATGGGAGTAGCTATTGCTGCATGCCTAAAACAAGCTCTGTGGTCGCTGCCACTGGCGTGGTGCCCTCTGCACTCTCTCCCGCTCACCAGTGGCTTTCCAGCCCCAGTGTAGCCTGTCGGTCTCATCCTGATGGAGCCATTTGCTCTGGACACACGGCCAGGTCAGACTTTTCCCTAGCCAGGACAATTCTAAGTCCTGCAATGTTTTTAGCTCCTGGCTCATTTTGCACAGTTCCTGTCCTCTGTCAGATAAGGTGCTGTGCCTCAGCGGATTGGCTGTCTCTGCACCCTGGTTTCCTACTTGCCAACGCACTTCTCTCTATAATCCATCCGGCCATGTGAGTGACTGGTTTTATTATGATTTTGTTAAGGAGCCACCAGATGGCGCTGTGACACATAGTCTTTTTCTCAGCGTGTAAGCAGCGCACAGATTTTGAAGTAAGGCTGGATTGCTACAGTTTCTTTGTGCAGAGCTGTTGCAAACAGCAAAAGAGGTTGCTCTCTACCTTAATCTCTTCAACTAGAGACCATTCATGGGGTAGAGCTGGTTCCTGGGAATGAGGGATTGGTGGTGCACCTGAGAATATCTGAAAGAAAGGATTGTCTGTGTGCTGTTTGTGACCACCTCTGTACAAGGGCTGGCCTATATCACGTAAACAAATAAATTACGCTAAAAGTATGTTCAGACTCCACATCACTGATTTCTCTCCTACTGGAAATCAACCTGCAAAGTCCTGAAATCTGCTACCTCTGAGCGGAGGGGCAACAACATTATTCTGAATTATATTTATTATTTGCCGAGCACCATTGATTTGGAGGATTTGGGCAGAACCAGGGGCAAAATGAAAAACTAGTTTTATGAAAAAGAAAACATTGAAGTTGGTTTCCTTTGGAAGTGTTTCAAAATGGGCCCATTTTAATGTTTTTAACATTTTGCTTTTTGATTTTTTTTTATCAAAAACACCCTCAGTGTGGCTAGGGACTTTTTTTTTCAGTCAATGAAAAACATTGATAAAGTTTTCAGTAACTTTTTTTTAAAAGGTTTGAAATTGTTTACACCCCCCGCCCCAAATTTCAGCAATGCAAATTTTTTTGCAAATGCCATTTTGAGTGAGGTGGGGGGAGAAATTTTTGTGTGTGAATAATTCCCCACCTGCTCTAATAACAATGACATTGTGGGACTCCATGTTTATTGCTGCCATGGAATCCAAATCAAACACGCTCCATTTACTCGTAACATTAGGTGGGTTTGTTCCTTGCAAACTCAGCCTTTGCACTGACAGCCAAGCTGGGCTCTTTCCTTCTCACATCTTATCACCAGTAGTAAAGATTGTGCTGGCCAAATTAGACCCTCAGAGCATGACTGCAATCCCATTGTCTTCAGATTATACCCTCAAGCAACCTGGGCAGTCCTGGGTCCCGCTGGCCATCCATTGCACAGCTGTAACTGATTAGAACTTAGTAAACAATTCGGTTGATGCAGAAGCAGGAATGGAATCTGCTCCCTCTCCTGTAGCTGGACTGGCTCTGCAGCGCTTGCGGGAGTTCAAAGGAGAAAACCATGGGTCTATCCCTAATGTCCGGAGCTCGGACTCTGATACGTACAGGGAGCAGATCTACCATTGTTACACACTCCTTTTTCTGTATCAATCCTCACTTAAAGGTGGGGAGGAAATTGGTAAGGGTCGCCCTTTCCAAAGAGCTCAGTGTGTTGGGTATATGTTGGGCTCTGAGCTCTTTGGCAATTCTGTCGGAGAGGATACATCTGCACTGAAGCTGGGAGTGGATGTACATATGGTAGCTTTGATCAAGCTAGAGTGCTAGAAATAGCAGTGTAGCCTTTGCGGTGCAGGTGGCGGGATGGGCTAGCTGCCCCAAGTAATCCCGCCCAGGACCCTGGGAATGCTAGCCCATTCTGCTGCTTGGCTACCCTTCTCTTTTCAGCACTCTAGCTCAATCAAAGCTAGCACGCGTACAGCTAATTGAGGTGGAAATGACACTTCCAGCTGGAACGTAGATGGACCCTGAGCGGCACAGTGGGAGCTGCTGGGGGCTTGAAAATCTGGCTCTTACGCGGCTGCAATCTGAGCTCTGTGCAAACCTGGTCTCCATTGTGGGTGTGAAGCATCTAAAAACTTGGCCCCATCTAGAGGAGAAAGGGGCCGCTGCCTGGGGCTAAGGAGGTGCCTGGCGCTACAGCCATGGCTGTCGAATGGCGACCGTGCAGTGACAGCGCTGGCCAAATGACACTGGAGGACCAGTTATGAACATCCGACTCCTAGTGAATCCAAATCCCCCATGCAACTGAATCCCAGTCCCAAAACATTCCTCATTTTTCTTGCTCTCCTCTGAACTCCTTCCATTTTGTCAGTCTTTCCCAACAGCCAGAGCCCAAACCGGTATATTGTCTCCCCATCCAGTTTGAATCACTGGGCCAGATTCTCAGCAGGTAGCTGAGTAGCTCCTGTATTGAAGCCAATGGAGCCTGCTGACCCCAGGTGAGGGCCTAGCCAGTTGGTTGGCTTGCTTTATGTGTAATGCTCCGATTAACAAAACCCAAAGGCAGGCTTTTCTCTTATTATGACAGCATTGCATTATTGGCTAAATCCAGTCCATCGACCCCTCTAAGCTCCACATCCCTCTCTGTGTATTACTGATTATCCAGATTTCCCCCATCTTCTGATTGTCCAACTGTTTTACCTTCCCACATGGACAGGTTATGCTTTCTAGGGGGCAATAGAGCAGAACTCCTACTTGAGTCAATGACATTTTGCTTCAGTAAAGCCTGATGAATTTAGCCCTTGGATTTTAAGCTTCTTGGAGCGGGAGGACAGTAGGCCCAGTTCTCCAGGCTGGCTGAGGACAGCACGAAATAAATCCCAAGGAGGTTGGGTAAAGTAGGGTTAAACTATCTTTATGCATCCCCAAGTTTTGGGCTGTCCCAAGATTAGAGCATCTGGAAGGCTCTGTAATCTATGGGCTGTTCTGATCTACACTGGTGCCCATGGCCCCCAGGGATCACACAGGCATAAGGGAGCCCAGCTATAAACCTTTTTCCCGACTACTCCCCCTTCTCCTGGCCACGCCCTTTTCCTTTACCTATGCCCCTTAGGTCATTAGCTGGGGGTGGGGATGGCTCTATGTCACCCAGTTAGACAGGGCTAAAGGCTGTTTTGTGCAAAGCAGCCCTCTGTACTGGTGAATTGAGTCCAGCCTTTTCCGCTGGGCCTTGTCACATGCCAGGCACAGCACTGGCACTTCGCACGTGACATTTTCCATTTGTCTGTCATGAGGCTCAGTGTATTGTTTTCAGGTGGTTTCTCCACTTTATCGAGATCATTGTGCGTTTTTAATGTTGCTGCCCTCCTGCACTTGGGTGGGCCTGATTTATGTCCCTTGGGCATTTGCTTTCTCCACTCACAGAGCTGTTAATCTCCCCGTGCCTCAGTTTCCCCATCTGAAATGGGAGTCATCTTGCAAGCTCTTTGAGATGTATGGGTGAAAAGTACTAGACAGGTGTTGTTATGGATGTCTGTGCCAGTTACACCTGGGAAACACAGTGCTGAGTATGCAATGGACATCTCCCTTGCGGATCAGAGAGAGGAATTTTGCCCTGTTAGTTTGGCCTGATTTGTTTCTGACAAAACCATGTTGCCTGCTGTTTATCACCTTTTTTTTCCCTCTAGGAGCTGAGGAGAGCAAAGGAGATCAGTGAGAATAAAACATGACCTTTATTATCTGTGCAGGGGGCTGGGACTTTCCGTCGACTGGCTGCACATACCAATAGGGCGTAAGCTAAGTGGATGCCAGCTAATGTGTTTGGTGCTGGAATAGAATCAGCACACGCAGCTGTGAGCCCAGGTACCCTGCGGTCTCCTCAGCTTGCCAGGAGGGCAACCACCCAAAGAGATCTCATAGTAAAAAGAAGGGAGGTAGCAAACCCCTACCCCAGAATATACCCTTTCCCAAGGGACTCCTTGGTGAGGCCTGGGGCAGGAAGGCTGAGTTTCTGTGTAGGGACAAAACATACAAAATACCATGTTCTGATTCATCTTGAAGACATAGGAGCTTAAAAACTGTCACGGCCTGGATCAGAGCAAAGGCCCCGCTAGTGCAGTATCCTGTCTTCAACAATGGTTAGTCTTCACTGCCTCAGAGGCAAGACCTGGCGTTTTCTCTTTGCTGGGGATTCTGCAAACTCTTTTTTTTTTTTTTTTTTTTTTTTTTTTCTGGCCTCAGGTTTATTTGGTGGAGAGGGGCTGGAATTTCCATGTGAGTCCTGAGCAAAAATGAACCCCAAAATCTCAAGGCAAAACTCAGCCAGAAGCACTATATTTCTCCCAGTTGGAGCCAGCTAGAGTTACATGCTTTCCACATGAGATCATAAACTGGAGTGTCTCTAATCAGGTGCCCATAACTGTACTCAGTACTCCTGGTGTGATCTCCTCGTCAGCACCCTGTACTGGGCCAGATGTTACCCATCTCTTTGGGTTTGTGTTGTGCTCTTCTGTTTCTGTGCTCTGACCCTAGGGCTCAGTGTGCTTTCTCCACTGCTGCCAGACTTGGCATAAAAAAATACCCCAATTTCCACTTCTGGCTTTTCCTGCAATCAAATCCTTCACTCTGGTATGTTTCTTTGACCTGCAAAGGTTTGGGTCAGGTGTTCAGAGCTGCAATCAAATACCTGCAAAACTCCCATTGAAACAGCTGGCAGAAAAGTTGGTTAATTTCATTAATGAGGGAGAGAGATTTTTGTCAGACAATCAAGTCTGTCTTTCAACCATACAGTACATACCTGTTGGGGCTGAGTGTCTTTTTGAGTCCCTTCCTTACCCCATATTGAGTCCTACTGAGGGTCAGTGCTTTCTTTCCCCTGTGAAATCTCTTGGAGAGCTTCTACTATGGCCAGTTTCTGAAGTCTCCTCATTATTGTGATCCCCAGTTCTATATCACCATCTCTGCTGACCATGGCTGTTCCCTCCCTTCTCTGTCCCATTGCTCAGGTGCTCAGACCCTGCAGGGATGGAGCTGATGTAAGAACCTAGATAATGGACTGGCTGTCGGCATTTGCAGGAAGGATATGAGACAGTTGGCTGAGATGCATCCTCGGTGAAAGGGGAGAGTTGTTAATAGGGTGAAAGGACTTGAGGGATATCTTGTGGGCTCTGATTGCCTTCCAGACAGTACCGGGGTTACAACGGTGGTAGTGTTGTCATGGCACCGGGCCCCCCACTCAGAAGGGGCCCCGGCCCACTCTGCGTGCCCCAGTGCATCTTCGGCTCTGGGCAGTCTCTGCTGCCCGCCACCTGTGGGGCCCCACTTGGGACTGACCAGTGCAGAAGCTGGGCCAGTCTCAACCAGGGGCGGGGTGGTGGGAGGGGGGGACAGTGTGTGGGGCTTGGCTGGGCCCCTCCAGGCAAGTCGGTCCTGAGGGAGCCCAGCTGGGACAGGCCCTAGCCTGGCTGATCACACCACTCTCAAGGGCCCAGAGCGATTCCCTGCCCTGGGACCAGCCCCGGCTGCGCTGCCGGCTCAGCCCAGCAGACACAGTCACCTCCCAGCAGGGCCGGTGAGTGTGGCTGGGGGGCAGGGCGTGTGGGAGTGGGTCTGTGTGTGGGGGGGGTGCTGGGCTGTGAGGGGGTGGGGGGTACTGGACAGTGGGGGAGGTTTGTGTGTGTTGGGGTGCTCGGGAGTGGGGGTTCTGTGTGGGGTGCTGGGCAGTTATGGTAGGGCTGTGCGGGGATGCTGGGCAGGGGTGTTGATGTGCAGGGCATTATGCATTTGTCTGTGGGTCTGTGGGGGGGCACTGGGCATAGTGGGTCCGGGGGGTGCTGGGCATAGGGGTCTGTATGAGGTCTCTGGGCAGGGGGCACTGGGCATAGGGAGTGGGGGGGCGATATGCGGGGGGGGGGCAAGGCTATGTGGCATGGCATGGGCCCACCCCTGAGGGGAAGGGCACACTGGCAGCACAGGGCCGGGCAGGCCAGTGTGCACCTGGTGACTGCTGGTTTGTAAACAGTGTCCTCGCACCGGGCTGGGTGGAGCAGGGCTGCCCCCGCCATGCCATGCCCCATTACCCCGGCCGACTCCTCGCTCCGGGGACTGTCCTTGCTGCGCCTTGCTCCATTGCCTCCATGGCGGTCCACAAATACATTATGTTTGTCGACCGGCCCACAAAAGATTAATCCGGCTCTGCTTCCAGACCTGGGGATGGGTTTGACACCCAGGAAAGCAGGCAGGGGTTGCAGTTTGGGAGTCCTGTTTGATCGGAGCTGACCACGGAAGCCAATATTTTGGTGCTGCTCAGAGCAGCTTTTTCCATCTCTAGCATATTTGGAAATCGCAGCGTTTCCTTCCCGACGCAGCCTGCCAGGGCAATCCATGTCTTTGGGACCTTCAGCCAAGCTGCCTGCAGTCGGCTCTTCCAGGGGCTGCCCTTGAGAATCTCAAGTGAGAAACATGGTGGCACAGCTGCTCGCACCTCTGTGCCCTCGGGACTCAGTCACACCTGAGTCTGCCTCGGCTGCCTATCGTCCAGCAGGTGAGCTGCAATGTCTTTCTTATGGTATCCAAAGCTTTAGATAATATAGCACCAGCATCCCTCAGGGACTGTCTGCTGCCCTTTCTGGCACTTGGCAGAAGTGGGAGTGGCCTGTAGACCATCACAAGAAATAATCGGGAGAAGAAGGAGATGGAACCATCGCCATTCAGGTCCTGTGACTTTGGAATGCTCTCCCCCACAAAGCTGTTTCCTTTGTTTGTGTGTCTGTGTGTGGGGGTGGAGTGTCGCTATTTTTGCTGGGCTGGTGGGCTGATGCTGGCTGGGATTCTTGGACATTAATTTGATCACATTACTCAGCTATTTTGCTTTCAGAGAGCTCATGAGACACTGTGGTGCCTTTGGGTTTTGAGCTCCATAAAGGAACACTTCACTCATTTCTCGCCTAAAGTCCTAGGGTGAAATCCTGGTTCCACTGACGTCAATAGCAAAATTCCAGTTGGCTTCAATGGGACCAGGATTTCATCCCGGGAGCCCCTACTCAGGTCTGGTTCACAGACCAAATTGCTCCCATTTAACTAAAGGTGTGGTTTTAAATGGATGTAGTTAAAGCGGGGCCACTTTGTGTGGATGCTCTTAGGCCAGGTTTACACTGCAGACCTAGGTTGGTATAACTACGTCGCTCGGGGGCGTGTGTGTGGGGGGGAAATCCACACCCGGAGCGACGTAGTTATACCAGCATACGAGCATCTTTGCTTAAGCGCTACAGTGGTGCAGCTGCACTGATGCAGTGGTTTAAGTGTAGACCTGCCCTTAGATGGGTTTAAAAGCTGGTTTGTAATTGACTTAAGCAAAACCAATTTAGGACACTCCTACCATTTGGAGAGTACCTACCCTAGGAGGGGTTCTACCAATGTAACTAAATCAGCCTCTAAACTGATTCAGGGCTAGTCTACATTGGCAACGCTAAAGCACTGCCACAGCAGCACTTTAATGTGGTTTGTGTGGTCGCAGCAGAGCTTTCCCGGCACTCTAAAAAACCCATCTCTGCGAGGGGAGTAGCTACCAGGGCTGGGAGTGTGGGTCCCAGCGCTGCTGCACTGTCTACACTGGCACTTTACAGCGCTGAAACTTGCTGCGCTCAGAGGGATGTTTTTTCACACCCCTGAGCGAGAAAGTTGCAGCGCTGTAAAGTGCCAGTGTAGACAAGGGCTCAGTGAAACTGGTGCACAAACTGTGTGTAGACACAGTCTCCGCTCTTACTGGACAAAGCCAGTAGGATGATGCTCAGCAACCCACTGGCTCAGGTGCCTAAGTATGGATTTACGTGCCTAATTCTGTAAAAAGCAACAGAGGGTCCTGTAGCACCTTTAAGACTAACAGAAGTATTGGGAGCATAAGCTTTCGTGGGTAAGAACCTCACTTCTTCAGATGCAAGTAATGGAAATTTCCAGAGACCGGTATAAATCAGTATGGAGATAACGAGGTTAGTTCAGTCAGGGAGGGTGAGGTGCTCTGCTAGCAGTTGAGGTGTGAACACCAAGGGAGGAGAAACTGCTTCTGTAGCTGGATAAGTTTCAGAGTAGCAGCCGTGTTAGTCTGTATCCGCAAAAAGAAGAACAGGAGTACTTGTGGCACCTTAGAGACTAACAAATTTATTAGAGCATAAGCTTTCGTGGACTACAGCCCTGTAGTCCACGAAAGCTTATGCTCTAATAAATTTGTTAGTCTCTAAGGTGCCACAAGTACTCCTGTTCTTCTTTTTGTAGCTGGATAGCCATTCACAGTCTTTGTTTAATCCTGATCTGATGGTGTCAAATTTGCAAATGAACTGGAGCTCAGCAGTTTCTCTTTGGAGTCTGGTCCTGAAGTTTTTTTTGCTGTAAGCTGGCACCCTTTACATCTGCTATTGTGTGGCCAGGGAGGTTGAAGTGTTCTCCTACAGGTTTTTGTATATTGCCATTCCTGATATCTGACTTGTGTCCATTTATCCTCTTGCGTAGTGACTGTCCAGTTTGGCCAATGCACATAGCAGAGGGGCATTGCTGGCATCTGATGGCATATATAACATTGGTGGACGTGCAGGTGAATGAGCCGGTGATGTTGTAGCTGATCTGGTTAGGTCCAGTGATGGTGTTGCTGGTGTAGATATGTGGGCAGAGTTGGCATCGAGGTTTGTTACATGGATTGGTTCCTGAGTTAGAGTTGTTATGGTGCGGTGCGTGGTTGCACTTCCTAGACACCACAGTACAAATAAGCGATGGCCACGTTAACACCACCCTATACCGAAAACCCACCGACCGCTACACCTACCTTCATGCCTCCAGCTTCCACCCCAGACACACCACACGATCCATCGTCTACAGCCAAACGCTGAGGTACAACCGCATCTGCTCCCAGGGCCGGCTTTAGGCCAATTCCACCAATTCCCCCGAATCGGGCCCCGCACTTAAGAGGGCCCCGCGCCCAGTGGCAGGGTCGCCCAGAGTGGGGCAAGTGGCAGAGAATCCCTTCCCTGGCTAGAGGCACCTTTTTAATTTTTACTCACCCGGCGGCGCTCCAGGTCTTTGGCAGCGGGTCCTTCACTCGCTCCGGGTCTTTGGCGGCACTTTGGCGGCGGGTCCTTCAGTGCCGCCGAAGACCCAGAGCGAGTGAAGGACCCGCCGCCAAAGACTAGGAGCGCGGCCCGGTGAGTACAAGCCCCATGTGTTTTTTTTAACGTGGTTTTTTTTTTTTTTAGTCATCCCTGTCGGGGCCCCATCGAAACTGTTCGAATTGGGCCCCGCACTTCCTAAAGCCGGTCCTGTCTGCTCCAACCCCTCAGACAGAGACCAACACCTACAAGATCTTCACCAAGCATTCTCAGAACTACGATACCCACACAAGGAAATAGAGAAACAAATCAACAGAGCCAGATGTGTACTCAGAAGCCTCCTGCTACAAGACAGGCCCAAAAAAGAAACCAACAGAACTCCACTGGCCATCACCTACAGTCCTCAGTTTAAACCGCTCTAACGCATCATCAGTGATTTACAACCCATCCTGGACAATGATCTCTCACTTTCACAGATCTTGGGATGCAGGCCAGTTCTCGCCCACAGACAACCCACCAACCTTAAGCATATTCTCACCAGCAACCACGCACCGCACCATAACAACTCTAACTCAGGAACCAACCCATGCAACCCTCTGCTATGTACATTGGCCAAACTGGACAGTCACTACGCAAGAGGATAAATGGACACAAGTCAGATATCAGGAATGGCAATATACAAAAACCTGTAGGAGAACACTTCAACCTCCCTGGCCACACAATAGCAGAGGTAAAGGGTGCCATCTTACAGCAAAAAAAACTTCAGGACCAGACGCCAAAGAGAAACTGCTGAGCTCCAGTTCATTTGCAAATTTGACACCATCAGATCAGGATTAAACAAAGACTGTGAATGGCTATCCAACTACAGAAGCAGTTTCTCCTCCCTTGGTGTTCACACCTCAACTGCTAGCAGAGCACCTCACCCTCCCTGATTGAACTAACCTCATTATCTCCATACTGATTTATACCTGCCTCTGGAGATTTCCATTACTTGCATCTGAAGAAGTGAGGTTCTTACCCACGAAAGCTTATGCTCCCAATACTTCTGTTAGTCTTAAAGGTGCCACAGGACCCTCTGTTGCTTTTTACAGATTCAGACTAACACGGCTACCCCTCTGATACGTGCCTAATTCTGAGCACCCACGTTTGAGAATTTAGGCCTAGCAGCACCGGGAGCATCCTTCTAGCCAACGCAGTGTGGAAGAAAGGAGGCTAGCAATGAGGCCATGTGGTTTGTTACTGTACCTCGTCTGAGCCACTCAGTATTCACTCAGACATTGGGTGGAATGCGTTACGACCAGAACTGGATGAGTACAACACCGACTGCTTAGTGATGTACTGTGACTGTGTTTGCTTTCCACAGACATATGGCATTGCCTTGATTTCACCTCGGCTGCAACCTTCATCTCCGCTCTCCTGCATTGCTTCATTTCCCTTCCCAGGTCTCCAGACTCCGGCATGTGGAGGATGCTGCTGCCTGAATTCTCTCCCATATGGAGAAACATGGCCACCTTACCTGCCTCCTCGGACACAGTTGCTAGCTCTCGTTTTCTCCAGGAACCAGCTGGAAATGGCTAATGCGTGCTGACCCTCCATGGCCTTAGTCCAGCTGACCTTGTCTCCCTCTGCTCCCCTCCCTGCAACAGCCATTCACCTGCCACCAGCCTCCACACCAGAATCTACTTCTCTCCAGCTACCTGGACCAGCCTTCCCATATCTCTCTGCCACAGCTCCTCCTATTTCAAATAGCAGCTGAAACCACCTCTGTTCCCCTGGACTGGCCCTCTCTGCTCCCCTCTGCTAGCATTCAGGATTTAGTTTTGGCCCTGCATTTTTTAGATGAAGTGTCAAATCCACCCTGGGGTCCAGTCTGGCTTCTACCTGGCTCTCAAATTGGAAAATCTGCCAACAAGGAGTTTTGCAGCAGGCCAAAGCAGCTACAGAGTCCCTTGCATAGGGTTGCCAACTGTCTAATCGCACAAACCCACAAACACCCTTGCCCTGCCCCGCCCTTCCTCAAGGCCACATCCCTGTCCCACCCCTTCTCTGAGGCCCTGCCCCCATTCACTCCAGCCCCCCCTCCCTCCACTGCTCACTCTCCCCCACCCTCAATCACTTTCACCACGCTGGGACAAGGAGTCTGGGTGCGGGAGTGGGTGCAGGTTCTGGGCTGGGGGGTGGGGCCGATGTGTTCAGAGTGTGGAAGGGGGCTCAGGGCTGGGTCAGGGGGTTGGAGTGTGGGAGGGGGTGAGGTGTACGGGTTCCAGGAGGAAGCTTGGGTGCAGGAGGAGGCTCAGGGCTGGGATGGGAGATTAGGGTGCAGGAGGAGGTTCAGGTGCGGGCTCTGGGAGGGAGTTTAAGTGCAGGAGGGGGCTCAGAGCTGAGGCAGGGGGTTGAGGTGAAGGAGGGGGTGTGGTGTGCGGGCTCTGGAACAGATTTTGGGTGCAGGAAGGGGCTGGGACAGGGGGTTGGTGTGTAGGAGGGAATTTGGGGTGCAGGCTCTGGCCGGGCGGCGCTCACCTCAGGTGGCTCCAGGAAGAGGTGGCATGTCCCTGTCAGTGGCTCAGGGGCAGCCAGGCAGCTCTGCGTGGTGCACACTGCCCCTCCCTGCAGGCACCACCCCCGCAGCTCCCACTGGCCGCGGTTCCCTGTTTCCGGCCAATGGGAGCTGCGGAGTAGCACTCAGGGCAGGGGCAGCGAGTGGAGATCCCCTGGCTGTACCTCCGCCTAGGAGCCATCGCCGGACATGCTGGCTGCTTCCGGGAGCTGCATGGAGCCAGGGCAGGCAGGGAGCCTGCTTTAGTCCTACTGCACTGCTGGACTTTTAGCGGCCTAAAATCTCTCAGATTGGCTTCAGTAGCCTCCGGGAGATTGAGCCCAATTCTGGGAGACTCCCGGCCAAACCAGGAGAGTTGGCAAACCTCTCCTTGTAGCAGGGTGGAGATGGGGGCAGGGATTTACCAGCGTAGCCCAAACACTGTGCTGCTCTCGCTGGGAAGCAGGCATGAAATCTGCGTCAAGACTTCCATTGACATCAATAGATCAGGCCCCCAGGGCCCCCCTATAGTGGTTCCTGCCCGCTGCAACCTGCTGCTGCGCCCTAGTGTGAATTAAAGCTCTTCTCTTGTCCAAAGGAATGTGAGGAGGGGGTGATGGAGGCACAGCCACCGCCAACCCAGGCCCTTGTGGTCCAGGGACAACAAGGCCTTGTGGGGTCATAAGAACGGCCATACTGGGTCAGACCAAAGATCCATCTAGCCCAGTATCCTGTCTTCCGACAGTGGCCAATGCGAGGTGCCCCAGAGGGAGTGAACCTAACAGGTAATGATCAAGTGATCTCTCTCCTGCCATCCCTCTCCACCCTCTGACAAACAGAGGCTAGGGACACCATTCCTTACCCATCCTGGCTAATAGCCATTAATGGACTTAACCTCCATGAATTTATCTAGTTCTCTTTTAAACCCTGTTATAGTCCTAGCCTTCACAACCTCCTCAGGCAAGGAGTTCCACAAGTTGACTGTGCACTGTGTGGGTCAGAGGAGTAATTTACACTTCTCATACAACCTGGACATAAGGACAGGCTGTGTGAAAAGGCTTTTCAAAATGAACTGATTGGAGCCTTCTTGCCCATCCTGAGGCCTTTGGTAAGTCCTACCTTTGATGTGGTGCACTCATTGGAGGTTGATCATCCCCATGCATAGACTACAGCCATGCTTTCAGCTTACCTGCCTTCCAAGGGCTCACAGAATGTACAGAAGACTGTATCATCATATTGCACTAGCATAACCCCAAGTTTCCCCTGCCCTGGGCTTGGGTAACTGCTGCTACTAAACGTCAGACTTGGAAAGTTGACCTTGTGCCATCCTTCATTCTGCTCCCTTTTTCCAAGGGCCCATCCCCCGGAGCAGGGTCTCGCTGATAACTATGGTAGGTGCCCTTCGAAAGCCACTGCAGGAAAAGCCAATCACCACAACTCCACTCCAGAACTGAAGAATGAACTCTTACCTTCTTTGTCACAAGTAAACCCATGAATGAGTCCCCTCCTGGCACCTTCAACCAGCTCCTGGAAAAGCCCATTTCCAGCTGGCAAGCCTCATGTCTCCCTTCCACCAGTCCTCGCCTGATGGCTGGAAACCCAAGGACCATTCCATGGTGGCTCCTACCAACCCAAATGGGCCATTACAGAGTCCTGTTGTTACGTCACTGTCTCATGTCCAACCACAGGTTAGATGTCCCACAGCCCCATACAGAAATAACAGTAACTCATCACCTTACCTAAGGTTCTCCGCAACCGCCATGCAACTGACTCTTGGTGACACAATTAATGCCATGCAGGTGCTTTGCATGCGACGAGCTGATCCTAACACCTGGGAAAGTTTGGTAAGTGTCATTATCCCCATGTCCTCAACAGCGAAACAGAGATCCAGAGAAACTAGCGCCCGTGTTTGCAAAAGTGATCACTGATTTGAGGTTCCTCAGTTTTAAGGTGCTCAGCTCAAGCCACTGAGGGGCCTGGTTTCCAGTTGAAAGCACTGGGAGCTACAGTCGCTAAGCAGCTCTGAAAACAGACCAGAGATCCCAAAAGTGGAAGACCCACCAGGTCCGAATTCAACGGTTCCTGGTGCCCCTGCTTGGGGCCACTGGACCATGCAGCCTTTCCATTGATTAGGTACCCAATGCTGGACATCTGAAATCCCATCTTCATTTCATTCCTGAGGAGCAGCTTGATTGCTGTAGCCTGGCTCGTTTATCACTGGACAGCTGAGACAACTGGATGTTAAAGGCTGTATTTCCACAGGGGAAAGCGCCATCTTTCATGGAGCACAGTATGCACGTTTTGCTGTGTAACATGACATACAATGTTGGGACCAACACAGCTGCACCCACACACGCATTCATATGGGCGGTATCCATCAAAAAATGCTTTAGAAAGTGCTAGTAAAGCTTCAGGAGAGCCCCGAAGAAAGAACCAGTTAATTTCTCATAGCTTGCTTGGAGCTTTACTTTGAAGACGTCAAGGCTCAAAGGATATCTTGGGTAGAACATGTTCAAAAAGGCAACCCCATCTCAATAAAACAAGCAAACTAATGCTAGAGATGAGGCAAAGATAAACTAGGGCTTTATCTTTTTCATGGCATGGGGTGAAGTCTGTGAGTACCACAGCCTTATCTGCTGTATACATCTGCAGTGGTGTAGCTAGGTCGGTCCCAGGACATTAGTGAGACCAAGTGGGTGAGGTAATATCTTTTATTGGACCAACTTCTGTTGGTAAAAGAGACTTCCGAGTTTACACAGAGCTCTAGGTAATCTCAAAAGCTTGTCTCTTTCCCCAAGAGAAGTTGGTCCAATAAATATATATTACCTCACCCACCTTGTATATAATATTGATATTTATAACTTGCTTTATATAGCATATACAGGCCCCACCTGAGATCAGGGCCCCTTTGTGCGAGGTACTGAATAGACACACACCCTGCCCTGAAGAACTTACCATCTAAACAGACAAAGGATGGGATGAGAAACAGAGACATAGGGGTGAAGTGACTGGCCTAAGGGCACTCAGCAGGTCAGTGACAGAACATGAATAAAAGCCAGATCTCCTGAGTCCCAATCCAGTGCTTTGGCACCAGACCACACTGCCTCCATTCACGTTATATTATCAGTTGTGTGTTGTATATCTCTCAAATATCATATATGAATTCATTCTAGAACACACAAAAAATTATCATGGCATGTGAAATACATTGCTGGTAGATGCCAAAATGGCAACAAATGTGGCCACTGCTTCACCTCCGAACACACGGAGAGTCTGTGAATCGCTGTCGTGATCAACAGCCACTATCCAGAGCGGTGATGAACATTATAAATATTTATACACAGCTGGTGGACACCCCATTCACATCTCCTTGTTGAGCCGGTCTTTAGGAGATTCCCTCATGGTCAGTCCTAAGATTTTGATCTCTGAAAAGTCAGACAGGGTAGCTAATATACACCCATGGATAAGTGTGTCCCTGTGGTATATACCCTATGAGCACTGGAAGAGTCTTCCTTCTACTAATCCTACCTCCTGAATGCATTTTAGCAGCTAATGGGGGTTATTCACGTATTTCTGCGTGTACCTGAGCCACAAGAAATGTTCCATAAATCCCATTGATTTCCATCTAGTGGAGTTATTATTGTTAATTATGATTTCTTACTTAGACTATGGTAGCTCCCAGTTTGCCAGGCACTTCCACATTGATAGGTGACATCACAGTCCTTGCCCAGAGAAGCATAATATCTAGCAAAGGAGTTAGAGACACAGTTAATCTATTTGATTATCTAATATGTTACAAAGATTTTATTTGCCTTCCCTTGAAACCACGTTGCTCCTCCCATGTCCAAAGGGATAACATGTTCCAGAAGGAAGGACGCTTGGTGGGTGTATCAGTAGCCGTCAGCTTCTAGAGTAAACCTTGAAAAAGCAGCTGCATTTGCCTGTCCCTGAAAAAAATGTATGTATTGAATATCATATGGGTATGCTGACAATACCGCAGTTCATCACTGCAGTCTGGCAGCTGCTAGAGAAAGCAACCTAGGGCTTGTTTACAGGGGGAAACTGACCAACAGAACTACAGCGCTGTAGTTCTGTCACTCACTTTCCCTATGTAGAGAAGTCCCCAGTCTTGGGCCCATGATCTTAATAAGGGTTTATGGTTGGTTTTATGGTAAGTTTTGTTCCTTGCTCACTCGCTCTTTGTGGAATTTCACAGCTCCAAATACTGCACCATCTATCTCACTCAATCTGTGCATGGTTTCTTTCTGTTTTCGCCAGGGTGCATGACTCATCTGTGTCAGGCTTCTCGCTGCCATCTGGTGAGCTGCGTGAGTTCCCAGCTCCCACTCCAGCAGGGGACACTCGTCAAGCCAAAACTGCAGGTGAGCCTGGGTCGAATCTCGCGGATACTTGCACAGGCACCACCTCGGGGTTAGCTATCTCAGACTATTTTGGGCATTACCCTGGCTATTCCCATTGTTACCTCTTTTGAAATGATTCAAGGAGGGATTCTAGCAAAGGAGACCAGCACTCTGCACAGGAATTTATCACTGCCAGAGACACGTGGCATTCAGGAACAGGGGGAGTACCAGGGCCGGCTCTAACTTTTTTGCCGCCCCAGGCAAAAAAGAAGAGCACCGCCCTGCCGTAACACGCCCTCCCCCGAGCGCCGCCCCGCCGTAACACACCCACCCCCCGAGCGCCGCACCGCCAACCCCCACCCAATGCCGCGCCAGGCTGCCCAAACCCCGCCCCCCCCAGCACTGCGCCGCCCAACCCCCCGCCCCGAGCGCCATGCCGCTCAAACCCCCGAGCGCCGCACTGGGCCGCCTCCTCCCCCCCGCCCCCAGCGCCTTGCCGGGCTGCCCAAACCCCCAGAGCGCCTCGCCGGGCCGTCCAAACCTCTGCCCCCACCCAAGCGCCTCGCCGAGCCGCCCAAACCCCCAGAGCGCCTCGACGGGCCGGCCAAACCCCCGCCACCTCCCCCCAGTGCCGGGCTGCCCAAACCCGAGCCCTGCGCCGCACCGCCCAAACCCCCGCCCCCCCCGGAGCGCCACGCTGCCCAACCTCCCCCCCCCCCGAAGCACTGGGCCGGGCCGGGCCGCCCAAACCCCCAGAGCGGAGCGCCGCGCCACCGAAGCAAAAAAATAAAACCCTCAAACGCCGCCCAGCCGAACAAAAAGAAATAAAATAAAACACCAGAAGCGCCCCCTGCCACCCCAACATTGGCCGCCCCTTATAAGGTGCCGCCCCACGCACGTGCTTGGTCGGCTGGTGCCTGGAGCCGGCCCTGGGGAGTACTGATGCTAGCTCTAGGGTGTTTGCTGCTTCTGTAACTGGGTGAACTCCTTCACTAGTCCCCATTGTTCTTTGTTCATTATGGCTGGGACTTCAAAGGGGCCTACGTAGAGCGCCGGACCCATTGTCGCATTAGCTCTTATTAGCATTTCTGGGGCATGACACTTGAGATTAATGCCTGGGTAATGACGAGAGCTGGTTGAAATTCAGAATTTCCATCCCATGGGAAATTGTCAGATTTTGAGATCTGGTTTTGTCCCAAATTGGGACAAAAAGTCAAAATCTTGAAATGTTTCAATTTCAACACAACAGCACTTTGCAATGGAAAACTGATCCGTCAGAAAGTGGCACACCAGCTCTGCAATGACTCTGCTTCCTCTTCTTCTGAGAAGGAATAGCCCATGTTGTTACCTCCGACCTCAACCTGCCCCCACTGTGAACATGCCCCAAACCGGAATTGTTTAACCCTACTTCTCTGCTGTGCTCATCTAATCTATAACAACAGACAAACCAAAGCTGGGAAACAAAGCAATGGGCAAACAAACCCAAGTCAACTTCTCCACTGGGTGCGTTAACAGCCTGTGCTAATACTTTGTGTTTGTAGCACTGATGTGCCCATGCGGCCACAGTAGAGAGCTGAGATTGGTTAAGTTATTTTCAAACTGTGTCCAGTGCTTTCAAAACTATTCACAATGCCCAGGGTTCCTGCCCAAGGCAGATTTTCTCTCAGTGCTGTACTCAGTAACTTGCTATGTAGCTCCCTGCTCCATGCACTCAGCTGTTCTTCTGATGCAGTGCCAGCCTCGTACATAGAAACCAGACATTTGAAACCTGCTGTAAACTCAGATCACTAGATACAATGGTGTTGCCTACAATCTTGGAAACTACAGGCCCAATCCTGTATGTCTTCTGTAAAATTTCCATTGACATCAATGGGAGTTTTACATGACTAAGGACTAAGACCCAGATTCTCAAAGGTATTTAAGTGCCTAACGTGCATTGCCACAAGGTCATTCAGCAAAGCCAGTCTCCTTGGTCCAATCACCAATAGAAACTCAACTGTTTTCTGGCATCTCTCATTATCATTGGCAAGTAGAATACTGCTACTGCTGCTTCATGTATGTTAAAACTCTTTATAGCTTCCTCAAAGCACAGCCACTTCTAGCTGCTCAACAGGGCCACTTTCTTTCCTCGTTTTTGTTTCCCTTGTGTGGTGCTCCCCATTTTTCAGCCAGCTCTAACAGAAATATATTTTTTTGCCCAAAAATGTTCAAAATTTTTCATGAAACCATTTTTTCTTGTTTTCACTTTTCAATTTTTTTTGTCCAGCCTCTAATTTCGGCATTCTCCCTTCCAAAATCTCCACGCATCACGCCTCTTTTGAAAGATCTTCGACCCCCAACCCTTTGCCAAACTGCTGTGTTTGCAGGCAGAGGTGATTTAGGAAAACAACTGCTAGTTTTTTTGAAGAAGAAGATTAAGTTAATTCAACTACATGAGCAGGACAGAGATCTGATTCCAGTTCAGACCAGTTCAATGAAACTCTCCAAGAATTTCAAGCCAGTATCATTGCAGCATGAGAATGTGTTGTCATTAGCTCGTCGATGATCAGGGGTTTAGGACATCCATCCAGCACATTAGAGCAGCTGGTCAGTCAGGAGTAAGGCCTAGTCCTGTGAAATGCCAAGCACCCTCAACTCCCAGTGAAACTGATGAAAATCAGGGGCTCTCTGCAACTTCCAACAGGTACTCAGCACCCCAGAGGACTGGGCCCTACTTGAGAGAACCCTCTCCCTCTTTATGCTATAGAATGACCACTCAAAGAAGCAGCTAGTGACAAGGAATTGTCTCAACATGAAACATACCCCCCTTATGTTTGAAGAACTGACATCCCATCATGGATGCTGTAGATCAGTGGTGCCCAAACTTTTCCTGTCACCCCTTCCCCTTACCAGTAATGGAATCTGTCCACGCCTCCCATCCATTACTGCACAACCAAGGCTTCCTCAGCAGTGGAACTTGGGCTGAAGGCGGAGCTTAGGGCCGAACTGGGAATGGGGAGGAGCTGGGGCTAGAGGGAGAGGGAATGAGGGCAGAGATGGGCTGGAGGCAGAGCAGCATGGAATGGAGCTGCGGTGGGGATGGAGCTGGGCTCAGGGTGGAGCAGGGTACAGAGTGGAGCTGCGGCTGGGGATGGAGCTGGGCTGGGGGCAGAGCTGGGCTGGGTGGTGCTTCTTCCCTGCCCGCCATGGAGCCTGGCCCAAGTCCCACTGCGCACCCCTCCGAACGTTCCTCTGCACGCCTTAGGGAGGCACTCCTCACAGTTTGGGGACAACTGCTGTAGATGTTGGTGCTTCGCTGCACTCATTGCCCATTGCTGTTCTGCCACAGTACTGACACCGCCCTGCCACACCATCTGTTTGTGTGGTTCTGGCCCGAGCTCGGTGTCCTTGCACATTCTGTATCCTCTCCAGATAGAAATTCTTGCAATATGGACAATTGTGGGCCTGAATGCCTTGCCACTAACTCTGCAGGATGAACCCAGGGTGAACTCCACTGATGTCCATGTAAGTGGGATGAGGAGCACACACTTCAGGCCAGAGCGGGTACATCTACACTGCAGCTGGGAGCCTCATGCTAGCTTGGCTTGAGCGAGGGTGCTGAAAAGAGCAATGTGGACACTGCGGCTCTGGGGGGTCTGGCTGGCTTGGACTCAAGCAGCCAGCCCAAGCCTCTGCCAGTGCCACAAGGTCCACCTTGTTTTTTTCAGCTGAGCTAGGGTGAGTCTGCTGACTCGGGCTGGGAAGCTCCCTCCCAGCTGCAGTGTAGACAGACCCATCCAGGCCCCACACCGCCATCTGCTTTGGGCTGCTCTGATGGCACAGAGCAGCCATAAAATCAGCTGATCAGGCCGCATGAGGATTCCCCATTTACCGAAATCCCTGAACTGCAGCTTCAGCAACTCTCCCCCCACCCCTCTCAGAGGGGTCATTCCCACAGGCAGGGCGGTGTCCCTCTGACCTGCTGAGCCCCAGTTGCAAGAAGGGTGCCTTGGGACCCTTCTAACACCACGACTGGACCACCACTGGCTAGCTCTAAGCCTGGTGACTCATAAAGGTGGGTTAAAGCCACCCTTCTCCTCCTCCTCCCTCCAGCCTTACAATGAGCAGAGTTTGGCTGGGCTGAGGTAATACACAGTACTACCATGACGGCTGCCCTCTTGGCTGATAGGGGGGACCTGAAGTTGAACCGGGGTCCTCCACAGCTAAAACCCTCAGTCTGTACAGCTCGAGCTAAAGAATCAGGCCCTATAGCATAGCTGGGGCCAGTGTCTTCTGTGGCCCGGGCACAGAGAGAGATCCCTACTGCACACTAGCCAGTGGGTTACGCTATCCCACAACCTCACCTCGCTGATCCTGCAGCCCTTCCTCGCATGATTAGCTCCATTACAGTCATAAGGGTTACTCCTGTGAGCAATGGCTGTAGGAGATGGGTGTCCCATGGATTATTCTCGTTCCAGACAGGCTGTTAGTGGCATGTTCTCCTCCCAGTGCGAGGTGCCCATCTTCCCCTGTTCAGCTTGTGCACTTCTAGCTTTGTGTAGGTTTTCTTTCTAACAGGGAGCCAATGTTTACCCCCTCTTTCTGCTGCCATTCAATGACCAGCTTGCTTGTCCCTCTGCTGCCCGTCCCCTGGTCCTTCTGCAGCTCTTCTGCTCTCCCCTTTTCCTGGATACCTGCTGGAGCTCTGTACTTCTGCTGCCCCTAGCAGATTTCCGCAGCTGACCTTGAGTGTTCCTCCTCACCTGCTGCCTTTCTCCCAGCTCCAAGGTAAATCTTCTCCCTAAACCTGCTTTGTTTTCAGACCCACCCCTTCATCCATTTCGTGTGCAGTAACTATCAATCGGCCTGGCACTGAATGCCCAGATTAGCACCATAACTTACCCAGGTGACTAGAATTCCACTCATTGCCAGGGTTTCATTGCCAAGATATGACTTTGCTGACTCCTTTTACAGAAAAGCAGGGGTGTGGCCAGATGTAGGAAACTATAGTCCCCTCAGTCTCTTGCTGTCGAGAGAGAGCTGGATCCTTTCAACCCTCGTGATGGGTCTTTACCTTTTCAAGGCTGGCTAGCAGCTGGCTTTTTATAACGAGAGATGAAATTCTCCTTTGCGTTTCCAGGTCTCCAGACTCCAGGGTCCCCAGCAGGGGACTCCCTGGAGACTTCAAAGAGTCCCTTCTCTTCCACAGAGAAATGCCAATTTGTGTGGATTCCTACCAGCGTGCAGGCAAAGCCTGAGACAAAGAGCTTTGTACGAAACAATAATCAAGCATAACCTTTCCCCAGTGCTCATACCGGGCCCCAACCTGTGGTGATCGGCCTCTATCTATCCTGGTGCAAGCTGGATTCAAACAGCAGCTAAAGGGGAAATGCTCCTTGTGTTCACACTGGTGCTGAGCACATGATCAAAAGCCAGAGTATTAGTTTGTATTTTTGCTGAACAAAGCAGCAGTGGCAAGTGAAAGCGCCTTGGGCTGCCAGTGGCACCCACCTGCAGCCCGGGCTTCACCTCTGGTTCATAGATTCACAGATTCCAAAGCCAGATGGGACCATTGTGATCACCTAGTCTGACCTCCTGTGTAACACAGGCCAGAGAACTGCCCCCAAATAATTCCTAGTGCAGATCTTTTAGGAAATCTTCCAATCTAGATTTTAAAATGGTCTCTGATGGAGTGTTGCCAACTCATGTGATTTTGTCATAAGTCTCATGATTATTATTGTTTTCCTTAAAGCCCCAGCTCCTGGAGTCAAGTGGAGATGTGATGATTTCAGCCTTCATTCTTAAAGAAAAAGTAAGTGTCTAGCCCTTTGTGGCTGTGGAGAAAGCTCCAAAATGTGACCCCAGTGCACCCTAAAGGCTCAGAAGGCAGAAGAATACCAAATCTATTATTTGTTATCAAATCTCATGATTTTAAAGCCAATCTCATGATTTTTGGGGAGCCTAACTCCTGATTTTTGAACATTTGGGGTTGGCAATACTGCCGTTGGTAAATTGTTCCAATGGTTAATTATTCTCACTGTTAAAAATTTACACCTTATTCCCAGTCTGAAATTGTCTAGCTTCAGCTTCCAGCCAGTGGATCGTGTTAGACCTTTCTCTGTTCAATTGAAGAGTCCCTTATTAAATATGAGTTCCCCATTTAGATACTGTGGCATTTTAAGGATCACTCAGACCAGTAAAGGGTTTCTGCCTTGTAACCTTGGGTACCTTAATGCCGTGCTACTATGGCTTAGAGCTCTGACACAAGCATAAGAGTCTCACTTGGCTTCCACCAGCCTAGTTTCACCTTGCAGAATGACCCCAACAACCCCTTCCAGTGCCGAGTCATCCCAAATCCATCTACCCCAAATTCTTACCTACCAGACACTGGGGCTATTCCCCCCTGTTCGTCACCGCCAACGGAGTGACACCAGCCTCCAAGTACCAGTTTGCTTTGCCAAATACACTCCACACCATTTACACACCAGAGACCTGCTTAGGGTAACAATAAACACTAATTAGTTAGTGTTAGTTAATCTTGAAGGTGCCACCAGACTCCTTGTTGTTTTAATAAACACTAAGTGTATTTAATAGAAGGATCCTAGATTCAGAGATGAGTAGGGCCCTACTAAATTCACAGCCATGAAAAACGTGTCATGGACGTGAAATCTGGTCTCCCCCCGTGAAATCTTTTCTGTGCTTTTACCCTATACTATACACACTTCATGGGGGAGACCAGCGTTTCTCAAATTGGGGGTCCTGACCCAAAAGGGAGTTGCAGGGGAGTCACAAGGTTATTTTAGGGGGATTGCGGTATTGCCACCCTTACTTCTGCGCTGCCTTTAGAGCTGGTCAGCTGGAGAGCAGTGGCTTTTGGACGGGTGCCCAGCTCTGAAGGCAGCACCCCGCCAGCAGCAGCACAGAAGTAACGGTGGCAATAACATACCATGCCACCCTTACTTCTGCACTCCTGCCTTCAGAGCTGGGCAGCCAGACAGTGGCGGCTGCTGACTGAGGGCCCAGCTCTGCAAGCAGCAGCAGAGAAGTAAGGGTGGCCATACCATACCATGCCACCCTTACTTCTGCACCATCCTTACTTCTATGCTGGTGCTGGCGGTAGCTCTGCCTTCAGAGCTGGGGTCCCAGCCAGCAGCCACAGTTCTCCAGCTGCCCAGCTCTGAAGGAAGCACCGCCAGCAGCAGCAGCAGCGCAGAAGTAAGGATAGCAGTACTGCAACCCCCCTACAGTAACCTCACAACCCCCTATAACAGTGCCTTAGTGGGTCACAACTGAGGATGCCAAATTCAGGATGAACTGTTGAGAAATAGAGCAAACACAACCCTAAACTGGTGGTTATTCTTTTATAAGATATATCAAACCAGCCACAAAAGTAAACTCCTGTTTCACCACACTAGCTAACAAGAAAACATAAAGGCAGTTTCCTCAGGCATTCCAGTTCTTATATCACCACCAAAAACACTGGATTCAGAGATGAGTGGTTCTTTACAACCAGTCTCATCAAATAATAAGTTCTTCTGATCCCAAAGGACCAGCCACACACCTAGGTCAATATATAACAGATTTTACCCAAAAATCACGCTGATGCCAATCCTTTAGTATCTAAAACCTAAAGGTTTATTTATAAAAAGAAAGAAAGGTGAGAGTTAAAATTGGTTAAAGGAATCAATTACATACATTAATGGCAAAGTTCTTGGTTCAGGCTTGTAGCAGTGATGGAATAAACTACTGGCTTAAGTCAAGGCTCTGGAATACATCTACAGCTTGGATGGGTCATTCAGTCCTTTGTTCAGAGCTTCAGTTTGTAGCAAAGTTCCTCCAGAGGTAAGAAGCAGGATTGGAGAGAAAATGGAGGTGTTTCCAAGGCCTTTTATAGCTTTTGCCATGTGGAGGGCATCCCATTGTTCTTACTGTGGAAAATTACAGCAACAAGATGGAGTTTGGAGTCACATGGGCAAGTCACATGTTCATGCCCAATTTCCCTCAGTCATTGCAGAAAGCCATTACCTACACTCCAGACAGCATGTTTACATGACAGTCCACTCAGTGTAGATGGGCATCTTTCATAGTCCATTGTCAACGAAGTGTTTCTTGATGAACCACTTAATTTGAACAGGTTTCAGAGTAGCAGCTGTGTTAGTTTGTATCCGCAAAAAGAACAGGAGTACTTGTGGCACCTTAGAGACTAACAAATTTATTAGAGCATAAGCTTTCGTGGACTACAGCCCACTTCTTCGGATGCATATAGAGTGAAACATATATTGAGGAGATATATATACACACATACAGAGAGCATGAACAGGTGGGAGTTGTCTTACCAACTCTGAGAGGCCAATTAAGTAAGAGAAACTTCTTTTTCTCTTATATGTTTCTCAATATATGTTTCACTCTATATGCATCCGAAGAAGTGGGCTGTAGTCCACGAAAGCTTATGCTCTAATAAATTTGTTAGTCTCTAAGGTGCCACAAGTACTCCTGTTCTTTTTAATTTGAACAGTCCCTCCAAGATGTGCTGGCTAGCTAACATGTGGGTGTTACCCCAGGAGCAAACATTTGAAATCCAAGTATAGAGCCAATACTTATAACTTCACATACAAAAATGATACATGCATAAAGATAGCATAATCATAACCAGCAAATCATAATCTTTTCATAGACACCTCACTCGACAACCTTTGTACAATATTTGCTGCAAATATATAACAGTGGTTGCAACAATGATCTATATGGTCATATTTTAATCAGATAACATCACACACACCCCCAACTCCTTTTTGAGTCAGGACCCCTACAATTACAATACCGTGAAATTTCAGATTTAAATACCTAAAATCATGAAATTTACAATTTTTAAAATCCTATCACTGTGAAATTGACTGAAATGGACTGTGAATTTAGTAAGTCCCTAGAAATGAGATAGTGAGGAAAAGCAACACAGACAAGGTCCACAGAAACTAAACATAAAGATGCAGCTTCAGGCTTCACACTTCAATATTAGACAAATTCCCTTTTCTCATGTCAGTTACCTATTTCCTCTGAACAGTTTCCCAGCGTGGCCTCTCTCCCAGAGGGGATCCAGCCTTTCATGGCCAGCACCCTGCTTAAATGATGGTCCTCACTTTCTCGATCTCCTTCCCTTCAAACCCCTTTTCTTTTGAGGGTTTGCAGGTTGTTTTTTCTCTCTCAGACTTTGGTGAGTCCTGGTGGAGAAAGGGGCATTTAGTTTTCTAGGAAAGAATTTCATTTTTTCAAGATTGCGGTTTTCTTTTCAGTTTCAAGTTGTTTCAATGTTTTCCCATTCCCACTAATGGTCCACCATTGTCTCTTCCTGGCTGGGCAATGGACTGGTTCTTGAAATTAGGTTTGTATAAACAATTGGCTTTGGGGGGCCCCTCCCTGTTGTGAGGTGTGCTTGATGTAGTACCAGCCATGAGTACACTATTCTAGATACATAATGTGACACTGCACCCCAGATTCATCATAGTGGTATGATTATAATGTAATTATGACCTAATTATGATGTACCTTGTACAGAATGTGTCATGTGAGGTGTCATTGGAAAAGTTAAGATTTGCTGAATATGATTATCCTATTTCTATGCATGTATCATTTTTGTATCTGGAGTTATGAATATTGACTATGTATCTGTATTTCAAGTGTGGTTATACCAGGGTGACACCCACTAGGCAAGATTCTTCCTGTCTAGACAGCTAACTGTGAAGGGCCTATTCAAAGTAATGGGCCATTACCCACCTGGTGAGCCTTCAGACAGCCTATGGACAATGGCTGCTATGACTCATCGGGAACATGCAAGGGCATGTGACCAGATCACATATTGCTAGACTCCATTTTGGTACCTGTATTTTTCCAGCAACTGGGCTGGGAACTTAGCTTAAAACAAAGGGGTTCCCACCAGATGGAAAGGCTATAAAAGAGGGGAGTGACATCATTTCTTGGCCTCAGTCCCCACACAAGAGAACATCTGGAAATAAATCCCTTTAATTCCCAGCCGGAACCCTACCACCGCTGTCCCGGGGCTCTGGCAGCAGGGCTTGGGCGGTGCTTTAAAAGGCCTGGGGCTCCACACAGTGGTGGAGCCCCGGGCCCTTTAAATTGCCAGCGGGGCCCCGCTGCCAGAGTCCTGGGATAGCAGTGGCAGGGCTCCCATGGTGATTTAAAGGGCCCGGAGCTCCACTGTGGTAGCGGCACATTTAAAGGCCCCTGAGTCCCAGGGCTCCCAGCCGCATCTGCAGCTGGGAGCTCCGGGGGTGATTTAAAGTCCCCGAGGCTCCCAGCCACAGTCCGAGCCCCGTAGCCTTTAAATCTTGATTTAAAGGGCCTGGGGAATTTAAAGGCCCCGCCTCTTCCGGTTGAGGTCACGCCTCTTCCGGTTGTGGCCACGCCCCCCGCTCAGGACTCCGGAGTACCGGTAAGTCCTTTAAGTTACTTTCACCCCTGGTGAGTGCACAGGAGAAGCTGGCCTCTCCACCTATCCAAAGCCTTAGGTTGGCTAAAGAGCTGGCAGGAAAGCCCACTTCTCCCTCCAGTAGCTAGCTTTCCTGTGACTGGAGGACGGGGCTGCAGGAGACGGCATGTGTTGTGCTTAGGTGACCACCTTTCCAGAATGCAAAAACGGGACACATGCCTGAGCTCCGCCCACTCCATGGCCCTGCCCTGCTCCTCCTCTTCCCCCTGAGGCCCCACCTCCTGGCCAGGCTAGGAGCCAGGCAGTGGTAAGAGCCATCCAGGGAGCCTGGGCTGCTGTGGGGATCCCCGGACATTCCACCTGCCCTGGGTGAGGGTGTGGAGGGCCCAAGAGCAGCTCTGGCCCATGTCCCCATCCCCTCAGGGTGCACCGCCCAGGGCAGGTGGAGGCCATAGCAGCCTGGACTCTAGACTTCATCTTTAAAAAAGGGAAGAAGGAGGGTCCGGGGAACTACAGGCCAGTCACCCTCACCTCAGTCCTTGGAAAAATCATGGAGCAGGTCCTCAAGGAATCAATTCTGATGCACTTAGAGGAGAGGAAAGTGATCAGGAACAGTCAGCATGGATTCACCAAGGGCAAGTCATGCCTGACTAACCTAATTGTCTTCTATGATGAGATAACTGGCTCTGTGGATGAGGGGAAAGCAGTGAACGTGTTATTCCTTGACTTTAGCAAAGCTTTTGATACAGTCTCCCACAGTATTCTTGCCAGCAAGTTAAAGAAGTATGGGCTGGATGAATGGACTATAAGGTAGATAGAAAGCTGGCTAGCTTGTCAGGCTCAATGGGTATTGATCAATGGCTCCATGTCTAGTTGGCAGCCGGTATCTAGCGGAGTGCCCCAAGGGTCGATCCTGGGGCCAGTTTTGTTCAATATCTTCATTAATGATCTGGAGGATGGCGTGGACTGCAGCCTCAGCAAGTTTGCAGATGACACTAAAGTGGGAGGAGTGATAGATAGGCTAGAGGGTAGGGATATGATACAGAGAGACCTAGACAAATTAGAGGATTGGGCCAAAAGAAATCTGATGAGGTTCAACAAGGACAACTGCAGAGTCCCGCACTTAGGACAGAAGATTCCCATGCACTGCTACAGACTAGGGACCGAGTGGCTAGGCAGCAGTTCTGCAGAAAAGGACCTAGGGGTTACAGTGGATGAGAAGCTGGATATGAGTCAACGGTGTGCCCTTGTTGCCAAGAAGGCTAACGGCATTTTGGGCTGTATAAGTAGGGGCATTGCCAGCAGATTCCGTGACGTGATCATCCCCCTCTATTTGGCATTGGTGAGGCCTCATCTGAAGTACTGTGTCCAGTTTTGGGCCCCACACTACAAGAAGAATGTGGAAAAATTGGAACAAGTCCAGCGGAGGGCAACAAAATGATTTTTTGGCTGGAACACATGACTTACGAGGAAAGGCTGAGGAAACTGGGATTGTTTAGTCTGCAGAAGAGTAGAAGGGGGGGGGTGATAGGTGCTTTCAGCTACCTGAAAGGGGGTTCCAAAGAGGATGGATCTAGACTGTTCTCAGTGGTAGCAGATGACAGAACAAGGAGTAATGGTCTCAAGTTGCAGTGGGGGAGGTTTAGGTTGGACATTAGGAAAAACTTTTTCACTAGGAGGGTGGTGAAGCACTGGAATGGGTTACCTAGGGAGGTGGTGGAATCTCCTTCCTTAGAGGTTTTTAAGATCAGGTTTGATGAAGCCCTGACTGGGATGATTTAGTTGAGGATTGATCCTTCTTTGAGCAGGGGATTGGACTAGATGTCCTGAGGTCCCTTCCAACCTTGATATTCTATGATTCTATGTGTGATTCTTACTACTGCGTAGCTCCAGCTTCTGGCCTGGCAAGAGGCGGGGCCTCGGGAGGAAGAGGAGGAGCAGGAGGCGGGGCCTCGGGGCAAGTGGGGAGCTAAGGCCCATGTAAGCCCCCCACTGGGAAGAGGCTGGTGCCAGCCCTGAACAGCCCTGAACATCTGGCAGGCGCAGAGCAGCGCCGCAAGGAATCCTAAACCAGTGCTGTCCCAGAGTCATTCATCCCGGGACCAGGACTTGAACTCTGCATTTTGGAACTGTCCCTCCCAATTAGGGACAGGTGGTCACCCTCGTTGTGCTGCAGGGACATGGCGTGCTGAGAGTCTGAGCTCGGGCGTGGGAGACAGGCCCAGAGAGCAACCTGAGCATATGGCCCTGTGAGCCTGCACTGTCGGAAATAATCAGCCACAGCCCGATTTTATCGGGACTGTCCCAATATTTACTTGTTTGTCCCGTGTCCTGACCGATGTTCGGTCGGGACACGAATTGTCCCAATATTTTGCCCTCCAGCGCATAGGCAGAGAGGGCTTGCATGCCCCCCGCCCCAACTCTGCCCCGGCCCTGCCCCGATTTTGTCCCCTCCCTCCCCCATTGGATCCCTCCCCAAATTCCCGCCCCCAGCCCCGCCCCCTCACTGCCCCATTGGATCCCTCCCCAAATCCCCGCTCTGGCCCCGCCTCTTCCCCAAGCACGCCGCATTCCTCCTCCTCCCTCTCAGGCTTGCGCTAATCAGCTGTATGGCAGCGCAAGTGCTGGAGCGAGGGGGGAGAAGCAGGACACGGGAGCCCACTCAGGGGAGGCAGAGGTGAGCTGCTGCGGGCATGGCCAGCTCTGGCTTTTTTGCCGCCCCAAGCAAAAAAACGGGGCGGCCAGAACAGCAAAGCAAAAAAAAAAAACCTGCGGCGCGGCTGGAGCGTGGGTGCAGGGGGACCAGGTGGTGGGGGAGGTGGAGGGAGCAGATAGGAGAGAAAGAGAAGGGGGCGGCCAGGGCTACAGCAAGGGCGCTGCCACGCGGCCCCTCCTGCTGCGCCGCCTCCTGCCGCCTGCCGCAAATGGCTCCGCTCTGGTCGGCGGAGAGGGAAGGAAGACGACTGCCCTGCAGGGCGCTCTGGTTCTCCGTGCCGCCGCCCCCTACAGGGCGGCTGGAGCGGAACAAGAACAAAAAAAACCAACCAACCAAACAAACAAACAAAAAAAAAAGCGGCCGTGCCGCCCTAGGATTGGGCAGAATGCCACCTCGAACAATCTGCCGCCCCAAGCACCAGCTTGCTCAGCTGGTGCCTGGAGCCGGCCCTGGGTGCAGGGGGGCGGGGCGTGGAGCTGCCGGTGGGTGCTTTCCTCTGCCGCACCCCCTCCCCTCCGCCGCGTCCCGATATTTTGTGTCTCTCATCTGGTCATCCTAGCCCAAAGGGAAGGAGGGGTCTAATCTGGGGCTGAGGAGCCATGGCTGGCAGGGTTGTGGAAACCATTTGTAACTGGTGGAGGCAAGCATTCTCTGATGGGCGCTATACTCCACGCTGGCACTGAAAGGGTTAACTGGAGACCGAGTGCATCTGGTTGGGAGAAGCTGGATGATGAGCTGTGATGGGTGCACCAACCCCGCAGGGGCCTGGAGGTGTTAAGCAGAACCTGTGGGCTCACTCATCCTCACCCTGCTACATCTGCAGGAGGTGTTGAGCCTGGAGGGAGGACATAAAAGAGGGAAAGCCCAGCTCAGCTGTGACTGACCGGGAGGAGAAGCAGAGGCCAGGCTGGGGTCAGAACCTACTTAGAGACTCTGAAGTATCAGAGCTCCCTTGAGGCAGATGTGCCTGGTGCAGAAACTTTCTGTTTCTCAATGAATTTGGATCCCCTCTGTTTTGGGCTCTGCAGAAGCATCAGCTGTGGGAAAGGCCTGGCTGCAGGCCATGGTAGAGACACAGCAGAGGGTCTGAACAAACAGACCTCATCTGCTACATGCATGGTCCCTGGGCTGGAACCCAGTGTACAGCATGGGTTTGGGTTCCCCTGCTGAGCCGCCTCGGGTGGGGACATGAAAATCCTGGATCCGAGGGCTGCCAGGCCCAAAAGTTTGAAATTGGGCTGATCTTGCAGCATGATGCTGCCAGACCAGTGGTGTACTGGACTCGGGTTTCCCTGGCAGGGGTAGGGTTAAAAGTGATCCGGCAACGCCAGGAGCCCAAGTCACAGGAAGAGGCAGACCACCAGAGGGCCGGAGGATGGGAGACACTACACCATGTCCAGCCAGCAAGGGGTGTGCCTGCCTGTGAGGTACATGCTTACATGAACGGGCAAAGGCCCAGGTGAGCAGGGGAAGAGCCCTGCAATGCCTCTCCGGTGGCTAGAGTGGGAGAATAGACCCAGGGAGAGGCAGGTATATATGCACAGGGAGGGGCTCTGGGAGAGGGCCAGAAGGAAGGCCAACCTAGGAAGAAACCCAGGGAGACAGCAGATCTTAGCTGCTTGCTGCAGGGTCTTGGCCTGGAGCCTAGCGAGGGAGAGTCTGGGTTCTCCTGGGAAAGGGGGTATGGACACCCCCTGAGACAAGGTGGAGAAGGACTATTGAGTTTGGAGCCAGGGAGAAAGTCCTGAAGGTGCTGCTCCACACAAGGGCAGGAGGCCGATCCTGCAGAGCCCGGGAAGTGGTGAAGGGTCTGCAGAGGAGTGAGCGTGGGTACGGGGTGAAGAGTTATGTTTTTTTCTGAGTTTAGTTTATTGGACTTCTTGCTCTCCTGGAAGGGGAGAGACTTTAAAGTGATCTGCCAGGAGAGTCATGTCACGAGAAGAGAGACCACAGCAGGTCTGGAGCAGCTGTCAGCAGGGGGCGCTAGGCGGGGAAGGAGCTGCTACACCATGCCCCGCCATGTCAGGCGTGCCATCAGTGAGTCCACTCTTCTACAGGATCCTTTAGGCATCTGGGATTTTGGCTGTACTCCCATTGCCTGTTCTTGGCAATGACACCAGGATTCTGTCCATGCTAATAATAGTGTTGGGGTAGATCTGTGTGCGGGAGCCATTCCTGGGTGAATTCCTGCTTCCCCAAAGCTTGTAGGTGTTTGGAACAGCCTACCAGAGAAAGGAGCACCCACCACGCTGCCCACCGGGGTGGGCAGTCTGCTGCCCTGCTATGTCTAACCAGGATTAAGGTGGCTTTTTGAAGCTGCTTACATGTTTGGATGTTAGAAGAAGCCCCAGAGGAGTGGGGAGATGAAAGGTACAAGCATGATAAATGCCATTTATCATATGTTTGTGGAACTTACTGCGTGGATTTAAATTAATCTCTTTGCAAAATTCAAGGCACAAACAGAATTCCTGATGGTGTGGGAGAGAGGTTTGAGTTGTACTCATTGAAGAACATAAGAACAGCCATACAGGGTCAGACCAATGGTCCATCTAGCCCAATATTCTTTCTTCCAATAGTGGCCAATGGCAGGTGCTTCAGAGGGAATGAAAGAACAGGACAATTATTGAGTGATCCATCCCCCGTCATCCAGTTCCAGGATCTGGCAGTCAGAGGTTTAGGGACAGCCAGAGCATGGGGTTGCTTCCCTGACTATCTTGGCTAATAGCAGTTGATGGACATGTCCTCCATGAACTTATCTAGTTCTATTTTTGAACCCAGTTATAGTTTTGGTGTTCACAATGTCCCCTGGCAACGAGCTCCACAGGTTGTCTATGTGTTGTGGGAAGAAGTACTTCCTTATGATTGTTTTAAACCTGCTGCCTGTTAATTTAATTGGGTGACCCTTGGTTCATGTGTTATGAGAAGGAGTAAATAACACTTCCTTATTTACTTTCTCCACACCAGTCATGATTTTATAGACCTCTATCATATCTCCCCTTAGTCAGGGCCGGCTCCAGCCGAGCAAGCTGGTGCTTGGGGCGGCAGCTTGTAGGAGGTGGCATTCCGCCCAATCCTAGGGCGGCACGGCCGCTTTTTTGTTGTTGTTGTTGTTCCTCTCTGGCTGCCCTGTAGGGGGCGGCAGCATGGAGGAAGGGAGCGCCCTGCAGCAAGCCCGGCAGGGCAGCCCGCCTCCTTCCCTCCCAGCCGACCGGAGCGGTGCGGAGCCCTCCTGGCAGGGGGCACAGCAGGAGGGGCCGCATGGCAGCGCCCGCTGAAGCCCTGGCTGCCCCCGTTCTCTCTCTCCCCCCACTCCCTCCCCCTCCCCCCGCTAGCCGGGGCAATTCTGCAGGGCAGGGAGTTCCCCTGCACCCTGGCTCCGGCCACGCTGCAGGGTTTTTTTTTTTTTTTTTTTTGCTTGGGGCGGCCAGAAAGCCAGAGCCGGCCCTGCCCTTAGTCATCTCTTTTCCAAGCTGAACAGTCCCAGTCTTTTTAATCTCTCCTCATAGGGAAGCTGTTCCATACCCCAAATCATTTTTGTTGCACTTCTCTGTACCTTTTCCAGTTCTAATATATCTTTTTTGAGATGGGATGACCAGCACTGCACACAGTATTCAATGTGTGGGCATAACATGGATTTATGTACTGGGCTTATGATATTTACAGTTTAGACCATGTCTACCCTAGCGAGCTCACAGCTGTACCGATGCAGCTTGCCGCTGTAAGATCGCTTGTGTAGCCACTCTACGTCGACAGGCAAGAGCTCTTCCATTGACATAATAATAAGCAGCGGTACCTATGTTGGTGGGAGAAGCTCTCCCGCGGACATAGTGCTGTGCACGGTACCGCTTATGCCGGCGAAACTTATGCCACTTGGGATGTGTTTTCTTCACACCCTTGAGCAACATACATTTTGCCAACATAAGTGGTAATGTAGACGTGGCCTTATTATCTCTCCCTTTCCTAATGGCTCCTGACACTGTTCGCCTTTTTGACTGCCGCTGCACATTGAGCAGATGTTTACAGAGAATTGTCCACAATGACTCCAAGATCTCTTTCTTGTTTGGTCACTGCTAATGTAGACCCCATCACTGTGTATGTCTTTTTGCGATTATGTTTTCCAGGGTGCATTACTTTGCATCTGGGACAAATATCATAGGCTGCTCATCACCTTACTACTCCTGCATGTATAGCTATACCTCCCTGAGCAAAAAACCCATCAGGGATCATGGCACCTGTGACAGATCCAGTCCAGTGGGGTACAGGAATCTGGTAGAGGGCAAATATACTGGTCACTGGATGAGTAGTTTTCTGTTCCCTGAGTGACCAGAGCAGGGGCTGCACTAGAGTAATCAGGAACCTGCTAGAACCAGTTAAGGCAGGCAGGCTAATTAGGACACCTGGAGCCAATTAAGAAGAAGCTGCTAGAATCAATTAAGGCAGGCTAATCAGGGGACCTGGGCTTTAAAAAGGAGCTCACTTCAGTTTGTGGTGTGAGTGTGAGGAGCTGGGAGCAAGAGGTGCAGGGAGCTGAGAGGGTGTGCTGCTGGAGGACTGAGGAGCACAAGCGTTATCAGACACCAGGAGGAAGGTCCTGTGGTGAGACTAAGGAAGGTGTTTGGAGGAGGCCATGGGGAAGTAGCCCAGGGAGTTGTAGCTGTCATGCAGCTGTTACAGGAGGCACTATAGACAGCTGCAGTCCACAGGGCCCTGGTCTGGAACCTGGAGTAGAGGGCGGGCCCGGGTTCCCCCCAAACCTCCCAATTGACCTGGACTGTGGGTTCTTCCAGAGGGGAAGGTCTCTGGGCTGTTCCCCAACCCACATGGTGAATCTCTGAGGCAAGAAAATCTGCTAATAAGTGCAGGACCCATCAAGATAGAGGAGGAACTTTGTCACACACCATAATAGTTGTCTACCAAATATCAGGACTATTAAGAAACCAGAATAAAGATGTTGCTGCCATTTTACAACTCATCTGAGACCATGGAAAATGTGTATTGTCTCTTTAGGAGCTTTCCCCTAAAGACAGCTCAGGGGGTTTGGAATGGGAAATGGAGTCTTTGGTGTCTACACCACTGCTTTGCCTCCATTTCCATTGGGCCATTCCCATTTGCTGATTATCCAATGGTCTGTATGAAAGGGGTTGGTGGGCGTAAGCTTTTTGGGCAGGGAATATCTTTTTGTTCTGTGTTTGTACAGTGCCTAGCACATTGGGACCCTGCTCCATGACCAGCGCTCCTAGGCACTATGGTAGTGCAAATATTAATAAGAATATGCCCTCACAGTAGCTGCTAAGGCCTACCTTTTCCAAAGAGGTCACTGATTGAGCCCCTAGACTGACATACATTGTGGCCATTTTTGAACACTGAGCTGTAAATTGATTCCTTAGCAGGTGTTTCCAGCAGACGAGCAACTGGACTGGTGCAGAGTCTGCAATGTGCCTCCCCATGACCCAGGGTTGACCCAGGTCTGTGAACACGGCAATGACTTTGGTCTCCAAGTCTGCCCACTTGGCCCCTCTCTCCAGTGCTGACATGTGCATAGGATGCAGGGTGGATTTGATTTAAATCACTAGTCAGGAAGACTCTATTTAATCATGGATTTCTATATAAAAGTGCATTCTTGTTGGTTGTTATAACCTTAATACATAGTCTTCACAACTCAGAGATAGATGCAGGTTTCATTTTTAGAAGGTACACACTATATATATTATTTAAGTGATTTATTTTGAAAACTTTTCAGATTAGTTTTACAGCTATATCAGAAAATGAATCATTGCTTGATTATTTCATTTACCAAAGGTAATTGAAGCAGATATTTATGAAGTCATTGGGAGGTGAACTATCTCCAATTCAACAGGTTAATCATTAATATTTGGAGGATTTTCTTGCCATGCTGTATTAGGAGGAGAACATCACCAGGCAGACATTTAAATTGTTTTATTTAACTAAAGCAACAATGTTATGTATTCTGGATTTTTTTCTTCAACAGCAAATGTATAATATTTTAACAAAACAAGCATATGAATTTTGGAATTTAGTTAAACATTCAAGTTTTTTAAAATCAGGTTTTTGTTAATTGTTTTTAACTAAAATAGTTAAATGAAATAATTTAATAAAAAATTAAATCAACTGTCAGCCAGATCAACACGAGAAACTTAAAATATTGGCTTCTGTAGCTAATTCAGTCATCTTCACCTTCATTTTCCTGTCTGTTCATCTTCTAGAAAAGAAACAAGCTTTCCTGCTTTTTCAGGTCCCAAACGGTTTCTCAATTTGGAATGAACTAGTCCAAAAGAAGAAAATATTCTTTCTACACTGGCAGAAGAAGCTACTGCTATTAAAAGTGAGATTATCACTTCAACAGTCTCTGAAACTAAGTGCTTAAGTGACTTCTACCAGTTCACTGGCATGACTTTCTTTAAAACATCATCAGCAAACATGTATTTCTAGAATGGTTCTTATTCCCAAACTGGGTCTCTTTTATGGCCTGCTGCCATTATAGGTTTTCCCTTCTAGATGTGGTGAGAGAATGGTGTGGTAGATCTCAAATCAATGAAGGCTACACTCAGAAAGACCTCAAGACTTCTGGAATATGCTGCTCAAACAGTTTCACTTTTGTCTCTACTGCCTGTCCCTCCCTTCTCACATTTATCTCCAGACTTCGTCTCCCTGTCCAGATCTATTCTGTCCCCAACAATCTTCTATTCATTGAAGTTTTTAAAACTTTGCACTTTTAGAGAGAGGAAAGGGATTGATTCTGTGTCCACAAATTTGCAGAGGGACAATAGGGTTGAGGTCTGTTATTTCTCACCTCTTTATATTATTTATTTATTTAAAAACATTTTTGCTGTTAACATGCTTGTTATATCTGGAGACCCAAATCCACAGTTTGAGAACTGCAAAACTAAGCATCTCTGATGGTATTTTCTAGACTGAGCACAGAGTCCCATTGGGTAGATAGAAAGATTAACCTAAATAATCTATACAGAAGCCCCAGGAACCCCATAAGATTGGGTCCCTAATCCATGAACTATTGGAACTCCTTTATAAAACTTTTCTTAAACATTATATGAATATATTGTCTCATACTATAGAATTAGAATTTATAATCCCTATTCCATGATGAGATATCTTTGAGCTATAATGTATCTTAATTAAAACTATCTTTAGATAGTTTTTTCCTCAAAGCATTTTATCAAAATAATCTGATTTAAATTAAAAAATCTGATTTTTTTTTTAAATCATTGATTTTTATCTACCCTGATAGGATGTAAGAAAAGGCTCTCAAGGGGCAGAGCATATCCCATATGAAATATGTGGGTGGCAGGTTGCAAAGAATTATACCTCTCAACAAGTAATTTTGAATGGCAGAGCACCGCAAACTCTGCCTCGCCCACATCTCCGATCGCTGCTGGCTGCAGCAAATGGCACAGGGGCCCGTGCTTGCTAACTAAAATAGTATGCAGTGTGAGGGCATTCCGTGCAGAATAGCAGCCTTCTGCACTTTGCCAAGACATCACTGCAGACCAGGCAGAGACGTTCGGATCCAGGGATGTGTGGTTTTCGAGCAGTGAGCCAACTCTGCTCCCGTTGAAGTCAACCGTAAAACTCCCATTGGTTTCAAGGCCAGCAGAGTGAGACCAACTCCAGGCTCTTTTGCATATCCTACCAAAAATTCTTAAGTTATGTTTGTGTTTCATATGCTCTCTACAATAGCTTTAGGGAGGAAGGATGGTCCAATGGTTAGGGTGCAAGCCTAGGTCTTGGGAGACCTGAGTTTAAGTCCTTGCTCTGCTACAGACTCTCTGTGTGACTTGGTCAAATTACTTAGGCTTGCTATGCCTCGGTTCTCCATCTGTACAATGGGGATCACTGCACAGCCCTGTCTGCACAGGAGCACTGCGAGGATGAATGCACTAAGGATTATGAGGTGCTCACATACTAGGGGAATGTGTTGCCTTAAAAGTTCCAGCCACAGATGTTTCTTTAAGGCTGGGAATTCTAAGGACTGTCAAGTGTCCAAATCCTGTTACATTTCAATGGAAACCTGGCTCCTTGGAACTTCCACCCCTAGCCATTCAGCTCAGCTAGGCCCAGCTGTAACTTGGATATATTAACTTGAGAGAGACTGACTTACTGTATATCACAGTGCAACATGGATGTTCTTGAAGCATTAATAAGAAGCTTTAGTACGGTAAAAATAAAAGGATTAGGTCCTCTTATGTCCGAGATCATGGAGTGCTGTTCAATGTTATGGACTGGCTTTGAGTATTGTTAATCATTATTATTTATGTTGCTCCCAGAGCATGTGAGGTGCTTGCTTTACTTTCATGCACGATGACAGTGGTCTGCCCTCAAAAGCTTATGGTCTAAGGCAGTGATTCTCCATCAGGGGTACATGTACCCATAGGTGCCGATTCCATGGGTGCTCCTGGGCTCAAGCACCCATAGAAAAAAAATAGGGGGTGCTCAGCACCCACCAGCCACAGCTGTTCCACAGGGCTGCCCATCAGCTGTTTGGTAGTGCTTGGGGGAGGGTGGAGAGCAGCGGGCAGCGGAGGTCTCGGGGGAGGGGGTGGAGCAGGGGTGGGAAGAGGTGGAGCAAAGGCAGGGCCTCCGGGGAAGGGGTGGAGCACCCACCGGGAAAAATAAAAGCGCCTGTGCATGTACCCCTGGGGGGATGCAGGGGTCTTCCAGGAGATACATCAACTCATCTAGATATTTGCCTACTTTTACAACAGGCTACAGAAAAAGCACTAGCGAAGTCAGTACAAACTAAAATTTCTTACAATGACTTGTTTATACTGCTCTATATACTCTCCACCAAAATGTACGGACAATATTTATCTTCCAAACTATTTATTTTAGAATTATATGGTAAAAATGAGAAAGTCAGCGATTTTTCAGTACTAGTGTGCTGTGACACTTTTGTATGAGCAAGTAGTTTTTAAGTGAGGTGAAAGTTGGGGGTACACAAGACAAATCAGACTCCTGAAAGGGGTCCAGTAGTCTGGAAAGGTTGAGAGCCACTGGTCTAAAGGCCTGATCCCACAAAGCTGCAGGAAGTTTTACTCATGTGAGCAAGCCCTTTAGTATCAAGGAGACTACTTAAGCCAGTTAAGTGACTTGTGTGTGTAAGCCCTTTGTGGGATCAGGCCCCACATGGGCCACAAGTGGGCAAAAGGGGAAAAGGAACAACACGAGAGTAATTTAATTTGATTTTCTTTGCTAAACAGTTTGTGTAATGAACAGCTCCAAAATACTGCCCTTGTTTACACCTCATGCAATGCTACTGGCTTCAGTGCAGGTGCACACAAGGTGTCAGGGGAGAACTTGCCAGCAAAGATGTAAAATACACCGCACAAATAACGGGGGGAAATGTGGTTTGGGTTTTATCTTTACATAGTGGGTGGGATTTCTTGGGAGCTGAACCCTTCAGCCTGTTCTGTGCTTAAAAGTGAAGTCAATGTCGCTCCAGTGCTCCGAGGTGTGAAATTCACACTCCTGGGAGCCATAGCTGTGCCCCCTCAGCCCCTCATGGTAGGCTCAGCTAGGTCAATGGAAGAATGCTTCTGTTGCCCTAGCTATCCTCTCTTGGGGAGATGGATTCCGAAGACACCATCACTTCGGCACCATAGCTGGGCGGCTGTAGCACCTGTCGTGTAGACATGGCCCTAGTGACTTTCAATGGGACTTGTGCTCCTAAGTCATTTAGGCCCAGATCCTCAAAGGTATTTAGGTGCCTAACTCCCATTGAAGTCTATGGAGGTTAGGTGCCTAAATACCTTTGAAGATCTGGGCCTGAGCTGCTTTTGAAAATCCCCCCCTATGAGTCATGGTGTAAATTTCCAACCCACCGTGTCAGAATGACATAGACACTGTCGCTCCGGACTCAGCTCCTATCTCTGGCCCACGTGTTTGAAATGTATAACCTCCCTCTCTCTGGCTGACCAGTGGATGTTTCAAATTAAAACTCCCCTCCCTGTCACCCAGAGACAATCCCATCCAATGGCCTTTGAGTGGCTCTGAATCAATCCACTCCAATTTGGCCAGGGGAAAGGTGCTCCCCCAAGGCACATTTGGGTTCCAAAGTTTCCCAGGTCCCCGATACGATGTAGCAATTAGAGGGTTAAGTTTCTTCCCGGCCTTGCTGCATTAACTGGAAAGGAATGAAGTGTCAAGCATGTTCTCACCACAGCAGGCTGTTGGAAAGCAACTCCCTTTCTCCACGCACACACACCTCCCACTGCTCAGACCAAATTATTTTCTATCCTCCAGAGACCCAGTATGCCAGACAAAATCTGCAGCATGACTCTGATTCATTGCAAAAGGATGCAGATGTAATATTCCCTTTTTCACTGGGTTTCCTGCACGCTAATTCACACTACAGCTCCTGCATTTTGACGAGTTTTTACTGCTCTTCTTCTTTTAAGGCTCTGACCCCGCCCTGCACGGGGTGACATCCCCCCTCCCTCCCCAAATAAAGAGGTTAACCTCACATCTCAAAACGTGCAAATAAGCAGCTATCTCCAATGTGCTAATTAGCTGACAGTTTGGAAGTAAATAGGTATGATTGGTAGTAATTTCCTGGCTGAAGGGATAATTATTTGTTTCAAACAGTCTGCAAAATAATCCCCGTAAGGTGAAATAGGAAACTAAATTCAAAAGAGGTTTCCTATTCCCACCAAGCAGGACTGAAAACTGGTTTGAAATTCCTTTTTTTATTTATAGTGCACGGTATCCATGGAAACCTACAGAGGAGGTCATGGTAGCTAGGCCTCCGTTTCACCCTGCTCAAGGGATTACCGTTTCACAGTGCTACACAGGCGTGTAAGAAAGTAGATTCACAATTCCTTGCAAATAGCACCCTCCTTACCCCAAGCCTGAACCTTCCTGGAGGGTTGTGAGATGAGATTTATTTTGACTTGTAAATCTGCTTTGAGATCTTAAAGTGATTGGAATACCATTCCCGGCACCCATTAGTAAAAGTACCACTGAAAATGCACGGGCTTCCAAGTTTATCCTACTAGTGATTCACTCTGCAGTTGGGTTTATTTCTTTTTTCACTTTGATAGTTGAGTTCGCTTTGATCAACAGATTTGGATGAGTTCATGTTAGTACAAGATGGTATGTCCCATCTTGCCCATTTTCAAATCAGCAAGTGAGACCAGCTCTTTAAAGCCGAGGAAATCGGCTCCCAAAATGTTTCAGGTGAACTTTCAACTTAATTCACTGAAGTGAGGAAAGCCCAAGTGTGATTTATGCTGCAAATGAATTCTTTCACTGTTGACACCCAGTGGCTTGCATACAGGTTTTATTCTTCTTCTTTACAGATCCCAGCTATTCATACAGAAACCAGCTCTTTATCAATACGATCAAAGGCATGATGCATGGGAACAGGTACTTCTTGGTGGAACAATCAACATTTTTATACTCTGTTAGCTTTGGGTCTGGGCCTGTAAGGTTCTGGGTGCCTCCACCTCCCATTGATTTCAGTGAAGAATTGAAGGTGCTCAGCACCCTTCATGAACCGCTCAGCACCATGTAGGGCTGAACCCTTGGCAATTATGAACACAAGAATCTCCATATTATAACTCAAGTGTGTGCTATTTAGCAGGACAGAATGATCACTACTTTTTATACTGTGAATAAAAACCAGTTACAGTCTGTATAGTGATGGATACACTTTATAAGTGGTCACAACCATGCACTGAATAGTAAATATAAAAGAATGCTAGTTTCCTACATGACTGCCCTGCTAAATAATGAGTAGGGAGTGTTGTCTAGTGGTTAGATAGTGGTAGCTTTTAAAAAGAGGTCGGAGCCATATTTTCAGGGTCTCAGTACTCACATTTAGGGTGAGGTTTTCAAAAGAGTTCAGCACCCACATGGACCCAATCTGCTCAGCTCTTGAAAATCTGGCTCCAGGAGCCAAATACTTTTTTCGCACAACATGTAACTAGACTGTGTAACTCATTGCCACAAGAAGTTGTTGAGGCCAAGGACTTAGGAAATTTCAAAAAGGAACTGGTCGTTTATATGGATGTCAAGAACATCTAGTCATTTGTTATTAACTATGATGATTTGGGAAGGGATAGTAAATTTTCTACTTATGGCTTAAGCCAGCCTCTATCAGAGATCAGAATAAAGACCTAACGTTGAGGCTAATCTGCCTGCTGTGGGGTTCTTGTACCTTCCTCGGATCTATAAGGTGCTGGCCACTGTTTGCAGACAGGATACTGGGCTAGATGGACTGTGAGTTTGATGCAGTGTTGCAATTCCTAGGCTCACATAAAATAGAGACAATAACATGTACTAATGGTAGGCGTGGTTGCTTATTTCAAGTCTTTCAGATCTCCTGATGAAAAGACGTGTGTGTGTGTATATATATATATATATATATATATATATATATATATATAAAATCTAGGTATTACTATTATTTATTAATGAATGTTTGTGAGGAGCTTTGAGATCCTTGGATGGAAATGTGTTAGATTTGTCATATGGATTTGTGTTATGCATTTGGTCTATGCTCTGAGTATTAAACACAGATAAGAGATATCTCTGGCCTCTTTACTTGGTACATTGGAGGAAACCATTTGTTCTCCTCTTGGGATTCAACATATCTTTCCTAAAGCCAATTGAGCAATGTGTTGTGAATAATTTAGCCATTCAATTTAGGCCCCCTACTCCCTCTTTTTTCCCTATCCATGATTTTTCCACGGACAGGTTGTGCTTTTTATGAACTTCCTAGAATTATAGAATCATAGAAGTGTAGGGTTGCAAGGGACCTCAAGAGGCATCTAGTGCAGCCCCCTGTGCTGAGGCTAGACATCTAGACCATTCCTGACAGGTGTTTGTCCAACCTGCTCTTAAAAACCTCCAATGATGGGGTTTCCATAACCTCGCTTGAAAGCATGTTCCAGAGCTTAACTATTCTTATAGTTAGAAAGTTTTCCCTAAGATCTAACTTAAGTCTCCCTTGGGTGCAGATCAAGCCCATTACTTCTTGTTCTGCCTTCAGTGGACATGGAGAACAATTGATCAGTGTCCTTTTTATAACCGCCCTTAATGTATTTGAAAGTTGTTTTCGGGTCTCCCCTTCAGTCAACTTTTCTCGACTAAACCTGTCCAGTTTTTTTAAAATCTTTCCCCATAGGTCAGGTTTTCTAAACCTTTCATCATTTTTATTGTTCTCCTCTGGGCTCTCTCCAGTTTGTCCATCTCTTTCCTAAAATGTGGTACCAGAACTGGACACACTACTCCAGCTGAGGCCTCACCAATGGCAAGTAGAGTGGGTCAGTCATCTCCAGTGTCTTTATGACTATCCTGTTAATGTACCCTGGAATGATGTTGACTGGTGGACCAAACTCGTATTAGGACTAAGACCTATGAGGTGAACCAAACTCCCAAGATGCTTTGAGAATGCTGTTAAACTATTGTAAGATCTGGAAAATGCCAGTTTGCAAATGATATAAAATTATGTTTAATATACAGCCCTGTTATTTAATTTAGCAAACAATTTTTCAAAGAATGTACTAATCACAAGACTAATGGATGTTTAGCTGACAAATTTAAAGTATTTATTGGAAATGTATATCTGTATATAAATGGCACAAAGAATGAAGTTCCACATGCTGATCTTGAAGTTGGAAGTGTATGAAATGTGATGGGAAGTTTGGAAATGTGCTAAAAATAGGGATAAGTTTGTATATGAAAAAAGGAACCAACCTAAAGTGAAACTGCAAAGAAGGTACTTACAATAAGGTCCAATTGTAAGCAATGAGTCGAACCAGACAGCACAGTGATCAGTCTGTCATAACTGTCGTTGGCTGCAAGCTTTTGTTTCCACAGACTTGGTAACATATATGCTTTTCTGTTATGTTATGTACTAATCATTAATAAATACCAATCAAGTTTGGGGATGTGAGGTCTCTTTAATGACTAAATGAGATTGGACCCGAAGTGGCAACAATATTAGCCTTTTCCACAACTACATCACCTTGTAGGCTCATATTCAATTTGTGATCCACTACAACCCCCAGTTCCTTTTCAGCTTTACTACCACCTTGACAGTTATTCCCCATTTCGTAGTCATGCATTTGATTTTTCCTTCCTAAGTGTAGTACTTTGCACTTGTCTTTCTTGAATTTCATCTCTTAATTTCAGACTAATTCTCCAATTGGTCAAGATCATTTTTAATTCTAATCCTGTCCTCCAAAGTGCTTACAACCCCTCCCAGTTTGGTGGAAATTTGATAAGTATGCTCTCCACTCCATTACCCAAATCACTAATGAAAATATTGAATAGTACTAGATCAGGTCAGACCCCTGTGGGACGCCACTAAAAATGTCTTCCCAGTTTGACAGTGAACCATTGATGAATACTCAGTCATTCAACCATTTATGCACTCACTTTATATTAATTTAATCTAGACCACATTTCTCTAATTTTCTGATGAAAATGTCACGTGGCACTGTGTCAAAAACCTTACTAAAATCAAGATAAATCAAGTCTGCAGTTCCTCTCCCCTAGCCCCATCCGTTAGGCTAGTAACCCTGTCAAAGAAGGAAATTAGGTGATTTGGGAATAATTTGTTCTTGATAAATCCATGTTGGCTATTCCTTATAACCCTATTTGCTTCTAGGTGCTTACAAATTGATTGCTTAATCATAGATTCATAGAATATCAGGGTTGGAAGGGACCTCAGGAGGTCATCTAGTCCAACCTCCTGCTCAAATCAGGATCAATTCCCAACTAAATCATCGCAGCCAGGGCTTTGTCACGCCTGACCTTAAAAACCTCTAAGGAAAGAGATTCCACCACCTTCCTAGGTAACCCATTCCAGTGCTTCACCACCCTCCTAGTGAAAAAGTTTTTCCTAATATCCAACCTAAAACTCCTCCACTGCAACTTGAGACCATTACTCCTTGTTCTGTCATCTGGTACCACTGAGAACAGTCTAGATCCATCCTCTTTGGAACCCCCTTTCAGGTAACACTGCTCTACAGCCAAAATGCTTCTGAAATAAATGTAGTCAAACTTTACTAATTCTGGGTCACTGAAAACGAAAGTGATGCTTAAAATTGTTGTTTGGCTCTAGTTTTCAAGATATGCTATTGGGTCCGTATATACGACCTTTGACTTGGGAATGGTGGAGGATAAGTGAGTTATAAAGGGAAGGGATCTCAATTTAAACCAGAAATGACTAAAATACGTCTTTGACTGGATCTATGAATAAATCTATGACTGGGTTTGGACAGTACTTGCTTTTTAGGCAAAACAATGAATGATGCAATCTGAAGCTGGTATTGTGTCATACATGATATGAATTGCATCATGTTATTAGAAGTCATGGATGATGCAATCAACAAAGCTTACATCACTCTGCTGAACAAATTGCCCTATATCAGCTCTAGAAATCATACAGTGTCGTGCTCTCTTATTTGTCAGTGTTTGATTTTTGCAAAGGGACACATTTCTGTTTAGCCAGTGAGCAGAGATGCCTCGTACTTATGTGAACAGTGCAGATAACTTCTGCTATGTTTGTGATGAAGTGACTTTTGCATCACAAAAGCGCAGTATAACATGTTGCAACATGTCATTAAAGATACATTTTTTGCACTCTCATCTAGATTTTTTTTTCCACCGAACTGCAGAGCAGTGAGCGACGAGCACGGCGAGTGATTTCACCGGGACATTGCAATAATGGAGAAATGCTATCAGGGCAAATGGAGCCCATCAATGCTTGCAGACTATTGCTGGACAGTGACAAGAGATGCTCCATTTAATGAATACAAGAGACAAGCCAAGAAGCGCTGAGTAGACACTGAATAGAACTAAACTATGTACATAATAGTTTTTTGCCTTTTGTTTCATAATAAATTTTATTTATATAACCCTTTTGCTGATTTTTCAAGTGTTACATAAACAGGACAGGTGAAATATTATCATGTAAAGCAACCATAAACACATGAAAAGACCTAGGTTTACAATTTATGATTAAAACTCTACTATGTACACAATATACATAAACATAAAATGTAAAAACTTAAATATCTTAGAAACAGTAGCCAATCAGTTGTTTTAATTGTCATATTTGAATTCAGCACATCAAAATACATAATAAATAGCACATTTTATCTCTGAAGCAAACGACGTCTCAAAAATTGTAGACCAGTGTAATTGAAAGCAGCTATCAAATCCCCCCTCATTCTTCCCTTCTGCAGACTAAACAATCCCAGTTCCCTCAGCCTCTCCTCATAAGTCATGTGCTCCAGCCCCCTAATCATTTTTGTGTAATAAAAAAAAATTAATGGAGATATCCTATCTCCTAGAACTGAAAGGTCATTAAATCTAGACTCCTGCCTTCACTAGCAGGACCAAGTACTGATTTTGCCCCAGATCCCTTAGTGGCCCCTTGAAGGATTGAACTCAGCACCCTGGGTTTAGCAGGCCAAAGCTCAAACCACTGAGCTATCCCTCCCCAATAATTTGTTCTGATATCTTTCCCAGTATCAAAGTTAGTGTGGCTGGTTTATAATTCCCTGGGTCCTCTTTGTTCCCCTTAGGTACTATGTTTGCCTTTCTCCAGTCTTCTAGGACCTCACCCATCCTCCATGAGTTCTTGAAGAGAATCATTAATGGTTCAGGAATAGCTTCAGCTAGTTCCTTAAGTACCCTAGGATGAATTTCATCAAGCTCTGCTGACTTATCTAAATATTCCTTAAACTGTTCTTTTCTTATTTTAGCTGGCATTCTTTCCCCTTGTTAATATTAATTATATTAAGCATCTTGTCCCCATTAAACCTTTTAGTGAAGACTGAAGTAAAATAGGCATTAAACACCTCCATTTTCTTGATATCATCTGTTATTAACTCTCCTTCCCTGCTAAGAAGACCTACACTGTCCTTCATCTTTCTCTGGCTCCTAATGTATTTAAATAACCTTGTCCTATTGCCTTTTATGTCCTTTATTGGGGTAACTCATTTTGTGCCTGAGCCTTTCTAATTTTGTCCCTATATGCTTGTGCTATTCTTTTGTATTCCTCCTTAGCACTTTGTCCATGCTTCCACTTTTTGTAGGATTCTTTTTTGATTTTTAGGTCATCAGAGTGCCTGGTGGAACCATATTGCTCTCTTATTATTCTTTCTATCTTCGCATCAGGATAGTCTGCTGTTGTACCTTTAATACTGTGTCTTTGAGAAACTGCCAGCTCTCCTGAACTCCTTTATCCCTTAGATTTTCTTCCCATGGGACCTTACCTACCAATTCTCTGTTTCTTAGAATCTGCTTTTTTGAATTTCAATGTCCTTATTCTGCTGTTCTCACTCCTTCCTTTCCTTTGAATCGTGAAATCATCATTTCATGATCACTTTCACCCAAATTACCTTCAATCTTCAGATTCGCTGCCAATTCCTTCCTGTTAGTCAGAATCAAGTCTAAAATGGCTGCCCCCCTGGTTGCTTCTTCCACCTTTTGAAAAAATAAGTTGTCCCCAATGCATTCCAAGAACTTACACGACACTTCTGTTTTGCTATATTACTTTTCCAACAGAGTCTGGGTAGTTAAAATCCCCCATTACTACCAGGTCCTATGTCTTGGATATTTGTTAATTGCCTTAGAAATGCCTCATCCACCTCTTCCTCCTGATTTAGTGGTCTATATAATACCAAAACCAAACTCAAGATTTATCAGAGCTGTGTACTTTCAACACTACTTTATAGTGCAGAATGCTGGGGAATGACAAAGTATGACATGTCCAAACTGTCTTCATTCCATACAACCTGCCTCAGAAAAATCCTCTGTATCTTTTGGCCCCGAACAATCTCAAACCAAGACCTATTCACACAGTGCAGCCAAGAAGATATGAGCACCATCATTACCAGGAGGCGTTGGAGATGGATTGGCCCTGTGCTTCAGATGGAAACTTATTCCATCACCAGAATAGCAATATAAGTGAAAATGAGGCCACCCAAAAACAACATGGCAAAGAGCTGAGCTGAAAAATCTTGGGCACAGATGGGGAATCATTGAAACACTTGCCAGAAACAGACAGGAGTGGAGGAGGTTCAGTGCTGCCCTAGACACCAGAGGCATAATGGGTATGTACTAACTAGCTAGTAGACCCTACCATGACATTGCCCCTGCTTTTCCTCCATTATTTTCATCCAGAGACTTCTGACTGGTCTGCCAAGTATATATATTCTAGATGTATAATGCAATGCTCCTCCCTTTTTTCCATCTGTCCTTTCTGAACAAGCTCTACCCCTCTATACCAATATTCCAGTCATGAGATTTATCCCACTAAGTGTCTGTGATGCCAGTTAAGACATAATTCAGCTTATGTACTAAAACTTCCAGTTCTTCCTATGTATTCCCAATACTCTTTTGCATTTGTGTATAGACATCTAAGATGCTGAGCAGATTCCCCCACCGTTATCTCTTGTTGCTCCTATGACCCTTTTGTAACTTTCCATTTTCCCCTGCACATCTAGCCCTCTGTTAAGGTCACCTTTTTTTATATACCTGTGGGCTTTTGTCACCTGCTCCCCATGAACCTAGTTTAAAGCCCTTTTCACTAGCTTGACTAGTCGGTATGCAGCGATGTTCTTCCCCTTCTTGGTCAGGTGGACCCCATCTCATTCCAACTTGGTCGTTACCTGCAGCTGTTCAAAGACTTGTGGGGCAAACTTTAACCTAGGACTTGGTCATGAAGTGGTCACGGTGAGAGTTCACTCCTCCCACTTTGTGGCTGGTCACCTAAGTCACATGGTATCCATTCCATTCCCTGGTTGGTTGACCTAAGTTGAGAAACAGGAAGAAGGCCTGGACAAACTATCGGGACTTTGAATGTCTGGGGGGGAGGGGGAGGAAAAAGAGGGGAGTTGACTGGAATGGCAGAAAAAGAAATAGCAGGAAATGTAGGCTGGGGGATTTAAGGCATTTAAAAGCTTTTCCACTTTTGCCCAAGAAAGACCATTATATTTGGGTGAGTACCATTGTTCATTCTTATACCTGTCAAGTGCACAGACTGAATCCATTGGTTCCCATTTTACAGGGTCATATCCCCAGCCATTCACCACTGTCGTTCTGTGTGCACCTGATCCCCACCTCAGCGGATGTGCTAACACACCCCCATGTCTGTCCCGTTAGGTTCAGTGCATTAGTGCCACACCTCTCCCCTGGAAGCTTTGGGGAGGCACTGATGTAAGTCTCTCACTTGTCTCTCGTATGCGACACTGCTGAGTGCACTTACAGAATTGAAATGCTGGTCTCCCCAGTCTGTCACCATTTGCCATGTCCCTGTGTTATCACCAACCTGTTGGCACTGGTGTGTCCAGGCTGGGACTTAGCTGTTAAGGGTGAGGTAGGGCTCAGATCTTCAGATCTGCCGAAGAGTTCTGGCTCTCCAGCTCCCATTAAAACTAATGAGAAACAGGCTGCCAACCCCCCTACTTGCCTTTAGAACCCCCACCTCAAATCTCTGGAGTCAGAGGCCAGAAATAGTACAAAGGTCAGAGCCAGAGTCAGGAACGAGTGATCGCAGCTGCAGCCAGCAACCTCCTGCTGCTGCTGGGCTTAAGAGCACGCCTGCTGGTTCCCCTCGGCCAATCATGTGCACTGGTCTGCCTGTAGACTGAGCTAGCTAGTCTCAGGCTCAGCGGCAGGCTGTTGTTCCTGACAAGCAATATTGAAAGGGGGCCATGCCACCATATGCACCCTAACATCCCATTCCTGAAAGCTGCCTGTGCAAAGCTGCTGCTGCTTCCTTGGTGGAAAATACCTGGTGTGGGCACAAAGATCCACATCCCAGACTTGACAGTGCTTGTCTTTGAGGACACTCCTGGAGTAAGCTGTCAACAAAGCTGGCAAATCATAAGAATCAATAGTAAGGTCGAGAAGCCTCGCCTCCCGGGTCAACAAACACACGAGGGAAGGTGGGTGATCAACCAGAACCTCCAAGACTATGACCTCACCAACCAGGTCACTCTAGTCTTTGACCAGTCTCTCCTGTACCTGAAGGAGGCCTGCTAGTGATTGGTGCTGTGCCAGCAGAGCATCACTGCCTGGCTCCTGGACCGCACTCCCAACTCATACTCTGAAAGTCCAGACAACTGCAAGAGCTGAAGAGTTTGCAAACCCCTGTTGTCTTCAGTATCTGATTCTCCCCCCCCCTCCCCCGCTTTTTACTTTTATTAGCTGGGAAATGGCCCCGCCTTTTTATGTTCTTTAATTTTAGGATATAAGAGCGAAGTGTGGCTGTGAATATGCATGTGTGTGTGCGAGCACCCATCAGGGCTACACGGGGAAGGCGGCTGAAAATTTTCCCCTGTCTAAACAGCCCTAAATGTTGTCTCATAAAATTACCCACTAAAGTATGAGTCTCAAAATCCTGAGACTGGAAATGCTCACCTGTTGCTACGTAAAAGTTGCAAAACTTCTGCTTATCAATTCCAGCTCAGCAGTCTCTCGTTGGAGTTTGTTTTTGAAGTTTTTCTGTTGTAATATAGCCACACGCAGGTCTGTCATTGAATGACCAGACAGGTTAAAGTGTTCTCCCATTGGTTTTTGACTATTATGATTCCTGATGTCAAATTTGTGTCCATTAATTCTTTTGCGGAAAGACTGTCCGGTTTGGTCAATGTACATGGCAGAGGGGCATTGCTGGCACATGATGGCATATATCATATTGGTAGATGTGCAGGTGAACGAGCCCCTGATGGTATGGCTGATGTGATTAGGTCCTATGATGATGTCACTTGAATAGATATGTGGACAGAGTTGGCATCGGGCTTTGTTGCAAGGATAGGTTCCTGGGTCAGTGGTTTTGCTCAGTGATGTGTGGTTGCTGGTGAGTATTTGCTTTAGGTTGGGGGTTGTCTGTAAGCGAGGACAGGTCTGTCTCCCAAGATCTGTGAGAGTAAAGGATCATCTTTCAGGATAGGTTGTAGATCTCTGATGATGAGCTGGAGAAGTTTTAGTTGGGGGCTGAAGGTGACAGCTAGTGGTGTTCTGTTATTTTCTTTGTTGGGCCTGTCTTGTAGGAGGTGACTTCTGGGTACTCGTCTGGCTCTGTCAATCTGTTTTTTCACTTCAGCAGGTGGGTATTGTAGTTTTAAGAATGCTTGATAGAGATCTTGTAGATGCTTGTCTCTATCTGAGGGATTGGAGCAAATGCAGTTATATCTTAGAGCTTGGCTGTAGACAATGGATTGTGTGGTGTGTCCTGGATGGAAGCTGGAGGCATGTAGGTAAGTGTAGCGGTCAGTAGGTTTCTGGTATAGGGTGGTATTTATGTGACCATCAAGCTAGCCCAGTACAGTCCTTATTCAATGCAAACTAGACACAATCAACTCAGGATCGAATAAGGACTGGGAATGGCTGAGCCATTACAAACATTGAATCTATCTCCCCTTGTAAGTATTCTCACACTTCTTATCAAACTGTCTGTACTGGGCTAGCTTGATTATCACTTCAAAAAAAAATTTTCTCTTACTAAATTGGCCTCTCAGAGTTGGTAAGACATCTCCCACCTGTTTATGCTCTCTGTATGTGTGTATATCTATATCTTCTCAATATTTATTCCACTCTGTATGCATCCGAAGAAGTGGGCTGTAGTCCACGAAAGCTTATGCTTTGATAAATTTGTTAGTCTCTAAGGTGCCACAAGTACTCCTGTTCTTTTTACGGATACAGACTAACACGGCTGCTACTCTGAAATCTGCTTATCAAAAGCGTTCTGTATTAGAATATCTCCGCTGGGGGGGGAAGGAAGGAATAAGTCTGAGAAGGAAGCTTTAGAATTGGCTCTGAGATTGTGTTTACACATTAGATGATAATTTGGTTTCAGTATTAAGATATTTACCAGCTCCAAGTATAGATTTTTTGGACTTGGGTAAAATTCTTTGTCTAGTTATAAATACATTGACAGCCACCTTCCTAGACCCTGCCTTACAATTTATAAGAATTCGTTATTTTTCTATTAGTTTTATGATTTCAACTAATTTGGTGATCTAATTTCAGTATGGAAACTAGCTTGTTGATATGCCCTTGATTTGATGATTATATTGCTTTGTTCTTCCTGCCCGGGAGGGGGGGAGGCTGCTGCTCCATGCCAGCAGGTGACAGGCCTTGCTTTTCTCCCCAGACCAGTATGCCAGGGCTTTGCTGACCAGTGAAGAGTGGTGAGGCTGGTGAAGTCTACGTGGCCATGGAGCAGGGGTCAGACTGTGGATGACATGCCCATTTGTACACACTAGCCATGCCACAACAGTAGCTTGGATTGGAGGTGCTAGCAGTGTGTTGGATGGAGCTCAAACTGTCGCAGAAGAGTAGCAACTCTGCCCCACGTGCCTGGCCACAGGCAATGGGCATGAGGCCAGTGGAGCAGGGTGAGACAGCCATGTCCCCTGCTTCATGCCCTGCCTTAGCCTAGTAGTGTGACTCCTCCCAGGGTGATGCCAAAGTGGCCTGGCCCTGAAGGTTTCCCTCCAGTCTGGTGGCATGTCCCATATAGTGTCCTCCCAGAGCTTCCATTCAAATGGCAACGTCTCTGCCAGTACGTGAAGGAGAAAGTGGGGCCTGGGTGGAATTCCACCCATCGTGTGTTGGCTTGGCTCTGTGAACAGCCAACCACAGCTTCTCCCTGCACTGTTCCTCTTAGCTTAGGAAGCCAGCAGCCTGTACTTCCCAGCAGCAGCCAGGCCACTCCTCCAGCAGCACCTGCTGACCGACCCAATGGTGCTCACAGGCTCCCTTTCCTGGCAATCTGGCTTTTGCTCCCAGCTGATGCCAACATCAAAGGCAGCCTGCAGGTCCCCCTCCTCCCTCTCTGTTGCTTGCTGCTGTAGTCTCCCCTCCTCTTCTGGCAGCGGTGGTGATGCTGCTGCTTGCTCCTGCTCCAAGCAATGCCATTGGCTGGGGGCTAGAGCAGCCCTCCCTATCATAAGTTGCAACATGGCTTTGCTCTGTCTGATAGGTGGTTGGTTCCAGAAGGCCTTGGACCCACGGTGGCTGAGTGAGCCCGTTTCTGCACTCCATGCTGTAACGATGCTGGTTCTGGCAGGACCCAACTGAGAGTGCCAATTCAGGACAAATTGCTTAAACAGGGCAGTTACAGCCCAAGGCTGGGGTTTTTCCACCTCTAAGGCAAAGACAGCCTCTTTTGTCAGCCAGACAAAGAGGACTTTGGTCTTACTCCACTGGCTAAGTCACACAAGCAATTTCTTTAGACACTCCAGTTTCCCAGTATCACCACCAGTGCCACTCGTTATGGGGACGAATGGTTATGAAAACCAATACCCCAGTAAAAGAAAAAAGGTTTTCCCGATTCCAAAGGACCAAGCCCCAGACCCAGGTCAATATACAAATCAGATCTTACCAACAAATCACGCTGTTGCCAATCCTTTAGAATCTAAAATCTAAAGGTTTATTCCTAAAAGGAAAAAGATATAGATGAGAGCTAGAATTGGTTAAACGGAATCAATTACATACAGTAACGGCAAAGTTCTTGGTTCAGGCTTGTAGCAGTGACGAAATAAACTGCAGGTTCAAAATCAAGTTTCTGGAGTACATCCCCAGCTGGGGTGGGTCCTCAGTCCTTTGTTCAGAGCTTCAGTTTGTAGCAAAGTCCCTCCAGAGGTAAGAAGCAGGATTGAAGACCAGATGGAGATGAGGCATGAGCCTTTTATAGTCTTTTCCAGGTGTAAGAACACCTCTTTGTTCTTGTGGAAAATTACAGCAAAATGGAGTCTGGAGTCACATGGGCAAGTTCCTGCATACTTTGCTGAGTTACAAGGCGTATCTGCCTTCTCTCAATGGGTCAATTGTATAGCTGATGGTCCTTAATGGGCCATCAAGCAGGCTAGGCAGAGCTAACACCAACTTGTCTGGGATGTCATCCAGAAGCATAGCATAAGTTTGAAATACAGACAGTATAAAGCCAATATTCATAACTTCAACTACAAAATTGATACACACATATAGACAGAATAATCATAACCACTAAATCATAACCTTGTCTTAGACACCTCATTTGACCCCCCTTTATACAAGATTTGGTACCACTACAGGACTTTGGTTGCAACCATGTTCTATATGGTCCCAGATTATATCAATAACGTCGCACATGCACATAGCTTGATGCTCCCAGATGTGAACCCCCTTGTCCTCTTTTACTGGGTGGGGTAAGTGGGGGAGAGAGGACTGTCATGTACCCCATTCTCCCCTCACCCATGCTGCTTCTTCTACATAGGCTCTCCCTCAGTCGGTTCTGGATCCTCCGCCTCTTCTGCAAACTTCTCCCTCCTTCCCCCCTGTGGCCTTAGGAATGCAGCTGGGGCTAACGGTAGGGACCATCTGTTCACACTCAGAGTTACGACACTTGTGTTTTCCCATATGAACTTTCTTGTTAATAAACCTCCCTTGCTGTTAGGGAGATTTTCCTGTGTTTGCTGGACTCTGCTCCGAGTTATATAACATGCTTTGCTCCCAGTACCCCTGGGGCTTGCTCCTCTGGTCAGGACATCTCCCTTTCAAAGTCCAATTTGGACCCTCCCTGCCATAAAAAAAAAAAAAAACAGGACAGCTGGGAAAGTGAGCATGCATCCATTGTGTGAGCAAAATCCCCTGGGGTGCGTGCAAACAGGAACCGGGCTGTTATTGTTTGCATCTCAGTAGCACCTATAGGCAGCCACTAAGATCAGGACCCAGCTATGTTGGGCCCTGGACACAGTAACAGACAGTTCCTGCCCAAAGAGCTCACACTCTAAATAGGCAAGACCAACACAAGTAACTTGCATTAGCAAGTCAGAGCTAGAAATAGAACCCAGCCACCTAGCCCTCGGACCTTGCTGCCTCTCCCCTAGGTAGTTAGTTGTGGATATAAGCAAGTTGCACTGTTCACACAGCCACATGCTGTAAACGTCCACTTGTGCATGCTGCTCCAGGGCCTGGAATGTGCCAGTATGTTGTTCAGCCTGCCCAGTGGGGGGCAATTTGGCCCTTTAGTAGGGTCGAGCTAGCATTGCTGTGCATGATGGGAGTTGGGGCAGTGCAGCTAAAGTTGTGGACAAAGGTCAGAGCTCGGCAGGAACGCTGGGTGAAGGAAAATCTCCAGGTGGCTAAGGAGAAATGCATGTGCCATTTCACACTTGAGTTGACCTTGCAATGAAAGCTTGGTGCTCATTCAATCTGAAACTTGTAGAGACAGGCAAACACCCAACCCTGCCCATGTCCAACTTTTTAGCAGACATGGGTAGGGAATGACCATGGCTGCTAATAACTCCCTTGGCTACTGTGGTACCTCCAGAAATAATCCTGTGCTCCAAGAGCAAAGCCCTGCTGGTTGTAAACTCAGGCCCAGTGGTTGAGGTAATAATGCAGGCCTGAGGCACCAGGGTTCAAGTCCCCATTCTACCACAGGCTTCATGGGTGACTGTGGGCTGGTCACTTAGGTGCCTGTCTCCCATGAGGTTCAAGGCCTCTCTGATACAGGGCTTAAATCCCATTTGTAATAAACAAGATGTGGGGTTGTCAAGAGTGCTCAGCACTGTGAGCTAGCTAAATCCCCATTGGCTTCAAGGGCAGCAGAGCTAGGCCAAGGTTGAGTACTTTCCGAGAGCCCACACTAAGCGATGGGCATGTGTTTTCAGAGGCTCTCTCCAGCACTGTTACCAGGGAGGGAGGGTGGTTAGGCCCTCACCTGGGCTTGATAGACCTGGGGCCAGTTCTCTGCTCAGAATCCCCGTGTGACCATGGGCAAATCGCCTAAATGATGGAGTTGGACACAAGGAGTTAGCATTGCGCTCAGGAGCTGCCTACTAGTTGGGGCCCTGCCCATGATGCAGGCGGCTGAATGCCTGTCTGCCCCTAGTACTGGACTCCCACTGGCTCTCAGGTGGGAGATGGGCACCTGGGTCATTAGAGGGAGGCAGCAGTGCATGTGCCCAGAGGTTGAAACATGAAAACTCCAGCGTGGAGTGAGATTAGACACCTGCAGGGTGTGGCGGGAGTTTTGGTGCCTCACAGTGAAGCCAAAACTGGACTTAGCCACCTAACTCCATTTGTGCATCCAGGCCTGGCTCTCTGCTCTTCAGTTTTCCATCCATACAAAGGGCATCATGTTCCAGCCCTTCCTCACAGGGGGATAAAAACAGTAAAGGTTGTGAGGTGCTCAGGTACTCTGGTGATGGAGACCAGATAACTACCTTAAAGGGCACAGTGCCTTTCCTCCAGAGCTGGCAAAGTGCTTCACACAGCTAAGTATCACTATTCCCATTGTACAGATGAGTGATGGACACACAGAGCACACGAGACTTGCAGGTCACAGAGTTCAGTGACCAAGCTGTAAGGAGAATACTGATGGCCTGCTCTAACTACTAGATACTACTGCCTGCCCGAGTAGTTTAAGAAAGATTTCTGTGGCGTGTGCATGTTGGGATGTCCCCTTAGAGGCACTTCTGAGAAGGCAGAGTGAGTGAGGGAAGAGGAGGGCGTTAACAGGGATCTGCCCGGGAAGGGGTATTATTTGTGGTTAATTTCTAGGGCAGCTAATTTCTAGCTGCCCCCTGTTGCCGTATCAGTGTGAGTGTCCTCATGGTTCTGCCATACTGAGCTCCTGGAAGCAGGCTGCCAGACCTTTGTTTTGCTGCAGTGAAAAGCATCATTACACGGCTGTGGAGAACCAGGTGGCTTAATAAATATGTAAATAAGCATAAGTGACAGAACTCCGGGATTGCCAGCATAGAGTCCCTGTTCCATGTTTATACACCCCTCCTAAATATATACTCTGTGCTGAGCTACTCCAGTGACTGGTGCCGTGGTACATACACCTAACGCCGCTAGCTAGATCATAACACCCATCTTCGCTGTAGCTGTCATCCCTGGCGAGATAGGAGAGGAGTCTCCCTTGTGCCTGGTATGGGGTAACACAATGCAGTCACAGCCCAGTCAGGAGGAGGAGGGATACCAGCACCGAGAAGAGTTTGATGAGAGGGGAGAGTTCTCCAAAGGCTAGTCAGAAAGCAGATCAGGAGGATGGGGTTGGAATCATGGTGTCTACAGCACTGGAAGGTGCTCATCGCACCTGAGAGGCTGGGTGATCAGGACACTGGCATGGTAGCAGGCCAGTCCCAGGGCAGACACTCTTCCAGGTCAGTGACAGGGCTGGCTCTAGCAGTGCACGGTGTATGCATGCCCACTGGCCATTCTGTTGCTCCTTGCCCTCAGCAAAACCCAAGCCCCAGCCAGAAGTGCCACTGCACATGGTCATGACCAAGCATCTAGGTGCAGTCGCCTAGTGCTTTGAGCACTGCCCTGCTATTCAGGAGAGCTGGGTTCTAGTCCTGGTGCTGCCCTGACCTTGGACAAGTCACAGCCCTACTGTGTGCTTCAGTTTCCCCCATCTGTAAAATGGGAATAATGATACTGACCTCCGTTGGCAAGTGCACGTAGCCCTGAGCTGCCTGCACCAATGCCAGTAATCCTCCAAATTCCTCCCTGAACTCCTAGGTTCACCATGCACCCTGGTAGCAGCCACCAAACTCTAGCTGAGATGACAGGGTTGTACGTATAGAACTTATGCCCATTACTATTTAAGGGGACAGGCAAGTCTCTGATGAGCACCATAAGATACTCCCTTTTGCCCAGCACTGGGCATCTGCCTTCTTATCATTTGAAGTCCCTGCGAGCCAGGGAACAAGGCTCAAACTCGGGTCACAGATGTGCCAGCATTAAGACCAAGGACTGGTGGGGGGTGACTTTTATCTGTGTTATCTAGTGTTACCTGTATTAGAGGCACAGTTCATTCCTCCGGCACAGCTGTCTCCCAAGGAAACCTCCCAGAAATGATGATTCATTATGATTTGCCCTGGGACTGGCCTGCCTCTCTGCTCATGATATACAGCCACATCTGCAGTGAGCAGAAATCCCTCTCGATAGACTGGAGAGGCTGCTGCAGGGGGCTTTCGGGGAGGGCTCCAGAATGCCCTTCTGCCCGTGGTCCGGAACAGCCCTGATTTGCTGACTTTTAGGGCATGCTACTGGGCCCATTTGTTTCTCCCAGCCTTTGTGCAGAGATCAGAGAGAAGGAAGCAATAGCTGACGTTCTGGGATGGTCTCGTTTGCATTAAGAGCTGCCACTTGATAGAAGGAAGAAACTAGCGGTAGGGAGAATGGTATAGCGGGGACCACATATGGGCGGCGCGTGCACTCCCCGTTCGGGGACGCTAACATCCTGCTCTGCTTCTTCTGTCCAAGGACCCAACCCCATTCAGCCCCTTTCCCCCCTCCGCCCCCCGCCGCTCTCACCAGCCGGACGGTGCCCAGAGGAGCCCCAAGTCCCACCTGGCCAACTAGGCTTGAGCCCAGGCTGCCCAGAGGAGCTCTGAGCCCTGCCGTGGCCCAGCCCTGGGGCTGCGTCAGGGAGCATTAGTGGAGGTTTGGGGAGGCTTAGCCTCCTCCAGCCTCCATTACCCGCCACCTATAGGACCACACTAGAATGACCCTCCAACCTGAGTGGATCTTGGAAGGAGAAGCACAGGTTGCAGGGGAAGACTTTGGAAGAAGCACCAGGAAGTCAGTCTGTGTGCACATGGCTGGAACACCAGCTGCAGCACATCTGTTAATAGTACTCTTAATAAATAGCCACCATGGACTGTGGGTAGGGGAGGCTGGGGGATGCCATGCCCACACTCTGCCCCCAGGGCCCCGCTTCAGCAGAGCCACTGGCTCCAGGGGCTGGGTCCACGCTACCCGCCTTCCTGGGGCTGCAGCGGTGCCACGCACTCTCCCTCCTGGCACTCCGGGGTTGCAGGGGCTGTGGCAGTGCTGCATGCTCTCCCTCCCGGCGCTCCAGAGCTGGTGGAGCTGCAGGCACTAGCCAGCCTGGGGTAGGGGCTGGCAGCTGGGGTGGGGGGCCCTGGCTTCCGGGGGTGTGGAAGGGGCAGGGCCTCAGGTGGAAGGGACAGGGCTGGGGACTAGCCTCCCCCAGCCAGCGGTTCACATGCAGTCCATGATAGCCACATTAGTGCTAGAAACATAGAGTTCTCCCATGTTATTACAAGGCACACAGAACAGACTCAAGAAACCTGTCCTCTATTTCCAGCTCTTCCCTAGACTTCCTGTGTGACCATTTCGTCTACCCTGTGCCTCTATTAAATGGGCATTGTACTTCTCTGCCTCCCAGTGTGCTAAATCCATTAGTGGTCAGGAGGCATTCGGATACTGGGGTCATGGGCTTAATAGCAATGAGGTGCCAGTTTGTGACAGGAAGTGGAGAATACCATATGAAGCCGAAATTGTAGGAGGAACATAGGTCATCACTGGTTACCAGTGCAATTATCTACCTTGGGACTGGCCAGGCCAGCAAGGCTACAACACCCCTAAGCTCATGAAAAATGCAATGAGATACTCAGTAGAGACAAGCGCTCAGTTTCATTGCGTGCCCAAAGGAAAGCCCCTCCAGTGACTGGGTTCAATACTGACTCACACCGGAGTCTCACTACTGAATCACTAACTCCACTTCCTGGAGTGTTTCTAGGGGTTCTCCTAGCTAAGTATTGACAATGCTTGACCCAGCCTGGCTCGCGAGAGCTGTAGAAATCGTAGCCTGAGGGGGCATGACTGCAGGCTAATAATATTCTGTGTCTCGTTATGGCATGTATTAAACGGAAATTTGCATGTGCGTATTCATTGCAAGGCATTCAGAGCACACTGTCCTGTCTCCAGCCCAGCAGCTCTGTGCAAACACCAAAAAGAAACCCTGCTAAGTATCCTACCACATGGTATCCTGGAATCTTTACAGACCATTTCACCTTCACAGATAGCCTTGGAAATGTTCTCTGCATTTCCGGCCCCTGCGGTAGCCAGATAGTGCAGCCGTCGCATTCTGCAGCGCCCCAGCCCCTCTTTAGCTTTTCCCATCATGCCACACAAACGCAAGACTCCAGGATTTACACCAGGGATACGCAGACCAGTTGGTGTCAGATAAGTTCTTTGCCCTGGGCTCAGGGGAAATGTGAACTGTTATCTTATAGAGGTTCAGAAAAGCTACAGCTGAATTGCTTTTTTAAAATGATTTTTCACATCCCTGCCCTTTGCCCTTCTGGGATCTAGGCAGGGAATGTGCTAAAATATCTTGGGAATACTTGCTCCCTGGATATCCCTGGAAACAATGGAAATCTTACAATAAAACCAGCTTTTAGGGAGTGTCGCAGAGGTGGGGCAAAGCATCTGAATTTTAGGGCTGGAAAAGCAAAGCCCTTTGGTTTCCAAGTGTGGAAGGAGAGCAGACAGGCCAGGGAAGGGTTAACTAGACACTCGCCTTGCTGTTTTTTCCAGGCCCTGCTGCACCAGATTTTTCCGTTTCTCTTGGCAGACACTGGACTCTTGGGCTCAGAGAATCAGCTGACCATGTGACCCTGGAGAGTCCCTGGAATCTGATGGCCAGCGCCAGACAGAGGAAGTCACTCTGCGGCTTATTAGCAAAGCAGCAATCTCTGTCTAGGGGAAGCCGGAGCCAAGTGAGTGGCAGCAGCAGCAGCCGCAAAACAAACAGTATCGTTCAGGAGATGCAGAAACAAGACTAGCTGTATTAGCAGCCCTTTGTCCCTTTACCAGCATTCTCTGAAATAGATGAAAAGGTAAAAATGCCTAGTTATCAGCTTAGTACTGGTTAAGAGTTTGTCCCACCCTATGCTTCACCGATATCGGATAGTTTCTCCTCCCGTTATTCTCTTCCCAATACTGTAGGATCCCAATTATCCAAGGAGAAACACCATATTTATTTGGTGAATTCACATAATCAGCTGCCAGTGTGAAGAGGGAGCCAAGAGACAGGGACACAAGCTGGCTGACTATTGGACAGGGAGGTCGGGGTGATCAGTAGAGCTGGATGAACAGGAAAAAACTGGACTCCAAATATTTTGGTGAATTAATGTGCTGGTTTCTGTTTACTGTGATGTGTATCACTTCTGAATCACAGTTATTCAGCCAGCTGCTGGGGCGGGGTGTGTTGTAGGTAATTGTGAAACGGTTCAGACATCCACAAAGTTTTCACGAGTTGGATTCTTCAGTATTTGCACCAGGAGAGTTTGATTTGCTAGTCATTATTCCATATTCCACTTGAATCTGGCCCTGATTCAGCAAGCTGCTTAAGAACATGCCTGATTTTAAGCACATGTTTACTCCCTTTGCCTGCAACCACATTTTGCATGTTCTTAAAGTTAGGTTTGCTGAATCAGGGCCTTAGTCACCCAATCAGAGTTGGAACAATTGTAGGTTGCCAACCACACTTGGAATAATAAACAGGGACTAGTCAAGGCAAACAGCTTGCAACAACTCCTAAGCTGAACACGACTTGTCCAAAGCATTCAGCAAACACTTATGAAATATGGGCCAAGTTCATCTCTGTGGTAACCCCATTGCAACCAGGGGTTCATCTGGCTCAGCTAATGCAGTCAAAGAAAATCAGGACAGTGTGCTAATCAAAAAGGGGCTCCCTTTGTAACAGATCACTTTATGCCTTGAGGTGACCACTTGCTCCCCTAAAACAGATTCCCGGAGCTAGGTCCCGGTGGGCGGTACAGCCCGTTGATAGCAATGGCTGTTCTCAGTGGCCTTTGTACCACATCTCTGTCTAGAGAGATGCCAAGTCTGTTGGGTTTGCATCTATCAGCGATTGAACAGCAGCCCTGAGATTTCATCAGACCCCAAAGGCAAATCCAGATAAAACACAACAACCTTTTGTGGGGAGGGAAGAGCTTAATTTATTCCAGCAGTGCTTTAAAATTCAAAATCAATAGAAACTAAAACTACACCACACAGCTGGCTTTATCTTACTGTATATCATACACTGCACCTGCATTATCTGTATTACCTCAGCACCCAGAGAGCTCATGGCCCCATTGTGCTAGGTGCTGTACAAACATAGAGCAAGAGATAGTTCCTGTCCCAAAGAGTTTACAGCCAAAATAGACAAGATAGGCAAAGGCTGGAAAAGGAGAAACAAAGGGACAAAGAGGTGATGAAATTTGCTCAAGAGCATACAACAGGTCAGCAGTAGTGCAGGTGGGAATAGGACCAGGTCCCCTGACACCCAGTCCCATATCCTAGCCACGAGACCACACTCTCTCCTGATGGGTTTTAATTCAGGCCTCTACAGATGTGCTGAATCTGGTGGTGTGGGTTCTCTCAGCTATTGAATACCAGCCCTGATATTCCCTTGGACATCAAATCCAAATGCAGGTAAAAAAACCTGGGACGGGGGGTGGGGAGATAATGTAATTTATTCTCACTGAAGTCTCAAGGCTGGTATTCAAAAAGCCAAAAATCAAGTACAAAACCCAAGTATACACTATATAGCAGGGCTTTTTTAGTTGAGTCCAGTTCATAACATACTTATTGCACCACAGTCTTAGAGATAAGAGATTAAATTCTGCTGTTATTTGCACATGTGCAACTCTGCTGACATCCAGCTGGTTTGCCCCAATGGCAAGACTTGACCCATCAATTGCAAAATTTACTAGACAATTAAACCATTTGTGAAACTGGTAGTAATAATCTATTGCTATGAAGCATGGGATTATCTAGCTGGCTTGATAATACTTGCTTGTGATACGATTGTCCATACAAAAAAGCCCCCAGCTCTTTTCTTTAAAATTACTTTTATTTTAGACCAAGGAAAAACAACAACAGGAAAATGGAAAGTAAATGAAAAGCCTCCATGAAGAGAGCACAGTGTGTGGGTCTCCTCTCTGCCACACTGCAGCAACTTGGAGAACAAAATGGCTGCCCCCTCTGCAGGCAGGTGGAGTTAACAAACAAAGGCACCAGGTTTCATAGGCACATGCGCCACAGTGACACAGTAACTCCTTGGATTAGGCTAGCAGGAGAGTAGTTGTGCAAGTGGCAGGAAATGCATTTGACTGCCTGTCTGCGTGGGGTGGAGGGTAGGAATAAGTGAGGAAGGTTTGGGGTGTTTTAATGCTAGCTAGCAGGGTTTGGTTTTGTTTGTTTTTTTACTTTTGCTTATTTGATGTATGGTGCAGGACCGGCTCTACCATTTTTGCCGCCTCAAGAATGGACGGAATGCCGCCCCTTAGCATGTGCCGCCCCAGGCACGCGCTTCCTTCGCTAGTGCCTTGAGCCGGGCCTGATGTTGTGGAATAATTCTAAGACCTGCCAAGTTTACCCTGTGGCTGGGATTATCTTGGCAAAAGGGATGTTTAAAGGCAATGCACCTTTCAAAGGACTTGTGAGTTGAGCTGCTGCGGTTTGGTTTCTCTAGTGAAGAATACACACATAAGACACTGATTATATAGTGATTCCGTTAGATTTTTTTAAGTGCACCAGTTGATGTACAATCTCCAGGATTACTTATTCAAATTGGGTGGAATTTCTCTCTCTACAGAGCACCAGCAAAGTGCATGTGCCCTTCTTAAGTCCCAGTTAAGCCTTGAGGGCTTGTATGGGGCCTCTCACCCCATAGGACAGGCACAGGGGGCAACGCAAGCTTCACATGCCCAAGATTGCCCCATTCCACCCTCTGCACTGTAGGGCTGCCTGGTAGCAAGGAGGAAGCTTAGTTCCATGCCCATCCAGTCTCTGGTCCCACGGCTGCCTTTGGTTTATTAACATATAATATGGTCATTTTCACCTCAGGGGCCAGCTACATGGATAGCTCCTTTGACTTCCAGAGAGCCACGATCTGGGGTCTTGAACAAGATCAGAAGTGGGGTGGCTGGTCCCTCCCTCTGCTCACGCCACTGTAGCTACCCTGCTATTTTCAATGCGCTAGGTCGATCGGCGCTTGCGTGGGTAAGTCCAGCCGAGCTGGAACTGATACCTCCTGCACCAGTGGAGTCATGTCATGGTTGACTCTACAACTGGTGCAGATTGCTTCTGCCAATGCACTGCCTAGCGTGCTGCCAGGAGAGTGGGGGCATGGAGACACAGCTCTGCCCACATCCCACCCTGCCTGCCCATGCACCCACCACAGCAGCCTGAAGGAGGAACTCGTCCCCATGTGCTGTCACTTACAATACATCCCCATGTTCCCCAGTGCAGGCCTGTAGGGCGAGTTTCAATCTTGCTTTCAGCCGTGACTCAGGCAAAGTCCCATGGATTTCAATGGGAGCTGTGGATGGAAGAGCACCAACTGTGGATGGAAGGGCTGTGCAAGAGTAGGGTGACAGACACCTCCGCTATCGCACTATTCGGTGTGCGTCCTCAAGGAACAAACAACAGAAACAACTTCAATTTGTGTGACACCTGGCTTTGGATCAAGCTCAATTGAGTAACAGATTTGCACAAATCAGGGGGCGGAAATCATTTAAATGGGAAAAAAAACAGTATTTTGGGGAACTATGTCATCATCTGACAAAACTAAAGGAAAAACCATTCCGAAGAGCTAGATCCGAGTGACTGATAGGCAGCCCTAAACTGAAATGACATTGCTTATGAATGCATCATTCAGAGCCGAAAGGTTCGTACACAGAGATAAACAGGAATCTGAGTAAACCTGGCAGCCCTTTAAAAGATATTAATAATGTGCTGTACACGTCGATCAAGGCCTTCTGCAATCTCCCTGCAGGTAACAAACACTGACAGCCAGGACTGTAAATAACACCACACAGTGACACCACGAGAGCCTTTGCCTGGCGTTATAGGCTCAGAGATCTATGGCCAAATTCTGCCCTCATATACCTCACCCAGCTGTTGACTTTAGTGAAGGTTGCCTGGAGGCCAATGAAGGCAGAATTAGACCCATGCAGTAGATACCATGGTGACGAGTGTAATATAGATACCGTCTCTCTGCCCTTTCAAGTTATTATAGGGTGGAGGGGTTAGCAGGCCACGAGGCCTTTGCTAGCCAAAGAGACACTAGGAGATTGGGGAAATGGGGCCTTCATGGAGGGGTTGTGTCTAGAGCAGGATGGGTTGTTATGGGGCGTGATTGGGAATGAGGCCACGTGGGGATGGAGTGTGCATGGTTCTTAGCAATGACTCCCATAGGTTTGGCTCCATATTTGAACTGCGGGGTATTTTCCCTAGATTCAATGCTTTTGCAGGCTCCCCACCACCTTTGTTTTGTAATATGAATGCTGGTGGTTTGAGTGTCTTCGGTTTTGTTTCCGTGGGAATCCTGAAAGCAGGGCAGGCATTGTTATTTCAGGTTAAGAGTCACAAGTAAGCAGGTTTCAGAGTAGCAGCCGTGTTAGTCTGTATCCGCAAAAAGAACAGGAGTACTTGTGGCACCTTAGAGACTAACAAATTTATTAGAGCATAAGCTTTCGTGGGCTACAGCCCACTTCTGCGGATGCATATAGAATGGAACATATATTGACACACATACAGAGAGCATGAACAGGTGGGAGTTATCACTTCAAAAGTTTTTTTTCCACTTACTTAATTGGCCTCTCAGAGTTGGTAAGACAACACCCACCTGTTCATGCTCTCTGTATGTGTGTATATATATCTCCTCAATATATGTTCCATTCTATATGCATCCGAAGAAGTGGGCTGTAGCCCACGAAAGCTTATGCTCTAATAAATTTGTTAGTCTCTAAGGTGCCACAAGTACTCCTGTTCTTTTTACAAGTAAGCAGGGGAAACTTGGGAAGTAAAAGCTCTCCCTATTCCTATGAGCTGTGAACCTCAGGCAAAGCTCTACCCCCCGGTTTTGCCATTTCTAGAAATGAGTCTCTCCTGCAGATTTATTCCTGATGCCAGCTCTCAGGGTCCAGGGCTGGGCGAGATGCATGGGGGAATGCAGAAGAAAGAATCTCTCCCCTTCCCCCACAGGCAAAGATCCAAACCTCTTGGGTCTGCAAAAGTGGGTTGGAAATCTCGCAAGAGTAGGCTCCCTCGGGACATTTTCTGCATCTTCCTGGTTCTTGTCAGGCAGGAAATACCAAGTCAACAGCTTCTTGCATTACTTCAAAACTTCCACTTCTGGGACCGGCTGGAATCCGCAAAGCAGAGGCCCAGATGGGAGCAAACCCAATGGAGAGAGGTAACCAGCCCTTGGGAAGCTCTCAGAAGTTTCTATTCATGAGCAGAGGGCAGGGTTTATGTGAACTGCTTCACCCATCCCTATGGACAGTGAATATTCTGCTCACTCTGCGCCTGATGTGTAACCCCTGTGAGAGTGACGTCTGGTTGCCCTTAGCACAGACATTTTCATAGGAATGAAGCCACAACTGCATTGAAATTCCATGTCATGCACGTTGCTGGGAAAACATCCATTTCCAAGCTCAAGCCATGCTAAAGCAATGTAACCCTTCTGGTAGGCATTAGCAGCAGCCACCGGCTTCAGATATCTAGAGGAGCCAACTAATAAAAACCATCGGCTCACATATCCACTCAAAAACCTGGGAAAAACAAAACACTTCCCATGGGTGCCCTTAATAGACAAGACTTCCCCTCTCCCAAGCACAGAGTCTGTGTTTGAAACAAGGAAAACTTTACTGGGGGAAGAAGGGGACATAGACTCACCTCAGGAAAACCAGCAATAAGTCAATACTACGTCTCGCTGTATGGATCCCAAGTAAGACTTCCTTCCCCAGGGCTGTCTTTGGCAATAGTCTTTAAACTCAGTTCTCTGCCTGCAGTCTGTGTGCCTTCAATGGGAGGGTTTGATTTGCACAAGGGCTGAGCACCCACAGCTGTAATGGAAGTCAACAGGAGCTGTGCTGAAGTATATGAAGTGCACGCTAAGTCCTCTGAAAAATCTGCCCCTAGTCATCTTAGATTGAGCACCCAAAATCAGTGGCCAGGTCTTAATCTCTCGGTGCCTCAGCATCCCACCTGTAACACTGAGATGATCCCCACACAGACACCTCACCGCGGTGTTGGGATAAGAAATCAACGGCTGTGAAGCACTCAGATACCACATCGGTGAGCGTCAGAGGAAATCCCACGAGGAAATTCTTAATTCTGTCTTCGGAGCGGGGTTGAATTGTGTGCAGTAAATAAGGATGGGGTCACACACCGAATAATGAGGAGAAAACAAAATATTGACCAGCTGCTCATTCAGTGAGCTCTGTCCCTCCTGTGTGCCGAATGAGGCAGGGATCCTCTGGGATCAATAGTATACGAAGCTGTAATTAAAGCCTGTATCATAATGCGTACGCACAAGAGGGGCGAATTGAGGTTGCATTGGTAACCTGAATTCTGCCATTTCCTAAGTCTTGAGGGCTTGACTCTGCAACCTCAATAATGCTCGTTAGAAGTGGTGTTTTTGTGTGTAAATATTATTTATATTCCAGTAGTACCCAGAGGTCTCCATTATCTACCTGTGGCACATAAGAAGCTGGTCTCCTGTGGCTGTATTGCTTGTGCTCTAATTTCGGTTGTTGGGTTTAGTGTGTGGTTGGTGCTGGTGGCCTGTGAAATCCAGGAGATCACACTAGCTGATCTGGTGGTCCCTTCTGGCCTTAGTCTCTATGACTTTATGGCAATGAAGACCAGGGCCATATTGTGCTAGGCACTGTACAAACTCACAGGGAGAGACAGCCTCTGCTCTGGAGTGCTTCTGCTCTGAATAGACAAGACAAACAAAGGGTGGGAGAAGAACTAGAAGCACAGAGGGGTGAAGTGAGTTGCCCGAACTCACATGTCAGGTCAGTGGCAGAGCTGGGAGTAGCATGTGGGTCTGCTGTGTTCTGCTCCATCCACTGGGCCACACTGCCTCTCAGCCTAAGGGGCTTTTCCCACCTCACTGTATTGGGCATTGAATTGGGACCTATGTGAAAGGTGAAGTCTGGTGAGAACACAGTTCCATGCTGGAATTCCAGATCCACATTTCTATGGGCCCATAATCCCAGTTACTCCACAGTACTCAACTGAATGGCTCCAGATTGACACCAGTGCAGAATCTGGCCGTACGTGCCTGACCTCCACCCAAAAGCATCCCGGCATTACACCTGAGAGCTCAGCCGTGCTGTGCTTGGCCTACGTGGCTCCTTCCTGTCTGCCACTTTCGTTAGTGCTTAACCCAATACATTGCATGGTATGTTATGATCTGAGCAAGAGATACCATGCAAAATGTATTTAACGTTAAACCCCTATTATCCAAACCCAACCATGACCCCCCCGAGCTGATCTCTCCAGCCAGAGCTGGAAGAAAGATTTTCAAAAAGAAAGTTCAAAAACTGATTAGAGATAATAAGGTAGGTGCCACCGTGGAGCTGCGAGCATTTCCAATCGGTCTATTGATCTGCACTGCAATTCATTAGTGCGCACCAGGTAGAGTCTGTGCTGCCTTTAGAAAGTGCTCCAAGTGGGAACAAAAAAATCAGGGGAAATCCTGTAACGCTGCAGTGCAGGGCTGTGCCAGGAAGGGGAGACTGGGCAAATCTGCTTTGGGGAGCACAAGAGGGAAATGCTTGTAATGTTGTAACGCATGCCTGAGCCAGGGAGCAGAGATCCAGGGGAGACGAGGGAGCTCAGATAATGTTGCAGCACTGATCCAGGCTGCAGCGAGTGGATGGGACAATAGGAGACAGTCCTGCCATCCAGGGACCATCAGCCACTTGGATCAATGTTTCTTTGTCTCGCCACCCTGTCTCTTTCATGTTGTATTTCCTCCCACCTTCCTGTTCCCCCTCCCGCTATCTTTGCACCATTTTCTTCTGGTTTCAGGGAAAAAGCAGGAAGCCTTTTGGCTGTGGGACACACTTCCTGCTTGGGAGAAGGTGCAGTTGGCCCCCTGCTCTCAGCAACTCCTGCCCAGCCCCAGCTGGGAGGTGGTGAAAAATAACAGATCCATTAGTTAGTAGGGATGGGCCTGAGCTGCAGAGTCAGTGCCAAAGTTGAACGTTCCTGAAATCCCAGGGATGGCTGGATGCCGGAACCAGACCCAGCTCAGGGAAACCCAGCTCCAACCTCTTGAGAACCTCCAAGGTTAGCAGGAGGCACTGGAGTTGGAAGCACTGGGCATATGGAGAGCCAATGCAGTGAGCTGGGTGCTACCATGAGGTGCTCACCCCAGAGGCAGGCTGGACGATTTGCAATAGTCCAAGCTGGAGGTGACAGACACACATCACTGTGGCCAGGCCCTTGTGTGAGGGGAAAGGGCAGCCAGAGATGACAGAAAGTCTTTCTAGCTACTGCTAGCTCTGTGTGCAAGTGCATTGATGTGACCAGCAGGATCCAGAGGCCTTGCCAATGAGAGGGGGATCGCCGGTGAGTGGTCAGCAGCTCACATGACTCCCCTAAGTGCTTCCTCCTTCCAGTGAGCGACACTGCTCAGTATGTGGGCTCAGTTTGAGACAGCTGCTCTTGGTCCATGTCCTTGTCTCTCCCAGGTGTTGAGCCGTTTGTGCGCCTGCTACAGTCACGCCTGCTGGGAAGAAGACGTAAGCTGGGCACTGTCAGTTTGTTGGTGTCAACCTGGCTCATAGGAGCTCCTGGCTACAAGAGGTTTCATGATCACACATAAAAGAGAGGCACTAGGCTGGATCCCCCAGCACCCTATGTGGAAGGGCTTCGGAGCAGGTGCCTTCACATTTCTCTGGGAGCTGCTCAAGGAAAATGACTGAGCCAGGTGGTGTGAGCAGGACAACAGCAGCTGTTGGCTGGCAGTGTGGAAGGCAGCTGATAGGCCCAGCAGGGTAAACACAAAGGTTTGCCCCTTGCCCATGGCCATGTGAAGCTCACCCCTCAGTCTCACCACGGCAGGCTCTATGCCCTTGTCCTGGTCTGACACTCAACAGTGAGGCAGTCCAGGATGTCTGCGGAGGTCAGGTGTTGGTACAGCTTGGTCACCACTTTCTTCTCACCTTCACAATGGCGTAGCCCAGGTGAGAGTGGGTGTCTACCCCACAGAGGTGGTGAAAAGGTTAATGTGGGCCTAGGAGGGTCAATTAACCCACCTGGCTGCACCTGGAGAGTGGGCCAGGCCTGATTAAAGATGAGTCCCAGGTGCGGAGGAGCTGGGCGGGGCTATAAACAGAGGAAGACTGGAGCAGAGGGGGCTGCAGGGAGAGAGGGAACACTCTGCAGTCTCTCCCTTGGTGACAGAGGGTGGAGAGACCGGAGGGGACAGGAAGGCTCCTGAAGGACGAGGAGGAAGATGCAAGCTCCTGTGGCTGAATCTGGGAGATGCTGATTGTTACAAAGAGCCCAGGAAGGGATGGGGGAAATGCCTGAAGAAAGGCTAATGGCAGGAAGGAATCCAGGGAGGTGGTGGCAAGGTGTCTGATGGAACAGACCTTGGCTGCTCGGCCTAGGGTCCCTGGAGTGGAACCCCGGGTAGAAGCTGGGCCTGGGTTCCCCTCCCAGCCACTGAGAAGGTAGCATGACGCCCCTAACATATGGGGCAAAGGACAATTTAAAGCCCTGGAAGAAAGGTGTAAGGACCATGGGTCTGAGAGCGGGGGCTGAGGAGCAGATATAAAGACGTTAGATTCTTCCTGGACTTTCTGCGGCTCTGGAAAGAGTGGACCTAAAATGTGCCTTGGCCTGAGAGTTGAGAAGAAGCAGACTACCACAGGAGGATGTGACCATTGAGAGGGGGATGCTAGAGAGGAAAGAGCTGCTACATCAGCCCCAGCCATGAGGGAGTGCACCAACGATGAGTCCACACCAGGAACGGGAGGTTGGAGGAAGTATCAGGGGAGTCTGGTGGCTATGAATGATGGCTCCCTGTTGAGAATCAGCCTGGTTGTTGACCATTTCAAGATGGCTGGCAGGTAGATTGTCTTCTTGGGAGGGTGAAGAGGCGTGGATTCATTTCACACATGGTGGCCTCATGATGCCCAGGGCGTCTGTTTGCACAATTGGAGCACATTCCATTACAGTGGGTGTGCACAGCCCTCCAGCTTGGTTTCTTCACACCTGGCAAGATCGCCTCTGACCTAGGTAAACTTAATCTACAATGCGCTGTTAGCTGGGTTGAATGTGCATATTCTGCACTTACAGAATGAAAAGTACAGCAGCAAGCATTCTCTCCCTGGAAACGGGGCCCTTTGTCAGGACTGGTGTATGTGCAAGGACCTTTCTTTTCGGCTTTCATTTTGTTTAAACTTTCCCAGGAATTTATCAGTGTTTATTATAAAAATTTAAAAAATGGGGGGAAAATGGTGCAAAAAATTAACTTCAGTCTTCTGGGTCAATATTGGGGGTTAATATTGGAGCACAGGAGGCCCAGGTTTCTGAGCTACCCTCTTTCCTTCCAGAGCAGGGAGCTGGGGCTGGGGAGTTCCAGTACTTTGGGTGGAGATCTGTAAAAACGAAATAATAGCTTTTGTAAAGCGGGGAATTGTCAGTAAAAATTGGTTAAAAAAAAAACAGTTAAAGTTGTTCAGTTTAACTCCCCCTCAACACAGACAGACACCCACAGACACATGTATAATGGACTAGATTCTGATCTTACACCAGTTTTACACTGGTGTAACTCCATTCGCTTCAGAGGCATTCCTCTGAATTTAAGTGAGAGGGAGCGGAATCAGGCCCTTTTGTTTGCCATTTTGAAAGGGGGCACTGCTCACACACCCCTGCTGGTCACCCAGGAGCCATTCACGCTTCTGCAAAGTGAGTGTAACATGCTACACTGATGCATTTTGCATCCACCTTACCGAGGGGAGCAGGGCAGGCGGAAACAGGCCCAGGGTGATGTGAGTGGCTTGATTTGATCCCCCTTCGCCTTTGCAGGAGGCACATCCCTCTTGGGGAACTGCCAGGGAAGGAGCAATTTCTGAAATAGCAGAGCACTATTTTTACCCAGCAGTCCGTGGCAGAGCTGTGTAACGTTGCACCAGTCGTGTAAATCACAGGCAGCTCTGAGCTGCGGGAGTGGCATGTAGCAGTGTGTGGAATGAAGGCCACAGTAAGATGATACACTCTGTGGTCCAATCCCTGAGCCTAGCCAGGCTTTGATGGGGGCAGGCCCTGGGCGGGCGATGGAGGGTGAGAGTGATTAAGGTGGCAATGTGCCAACGTTGTGTTACCTGCCTTGATCACTGGGGTTGCCAGGATACAAACCAGAGCAATTTCAGGGGTTCTTTACTATACACTGGCATGCAGCAATGCTCCAACTACCACCTGCCCCAGGCAACGCACACACACATACACACAACTGGTCTGTTTGGGCTGAACCAAGTTCGGCCAATGAAGGCACAGACAAAACAGGCTGTACCTACTGTGGGAAGAACTTGCCTGTCTCAGACTGGGCTGGAAATTGTGGGACATAATGAAAGAAGATAGAGACCTCCTGCCATTGCTAAAAGGGATGAGCCCATCCTGGGGTGACAGGCTGCCCCCAAACCCTCTGCTAGGCTCCACTCTTGGCGGACACGTGCTGTGGACATCCCAATTCCTGGGAGCTGGTGAAATCCGGGCACTGGAGTATGTCCACTAAGCCTTTATTGATACATTTGCACAGCAGGGGCCCCCCACGGGTCACTGGCTAAGCGCCCAGTGTCCTGTCCAGGATACACTGGGCTGGCAGTAAAACATACAATGGATTCCATGGGGGCCGATTCCCTTTGGTTGGACCAAAGTTCTGGTCAAGAACCTGGAAGGGAGAGCCCCAGCGACACTGCAGAGGCTTCTGCTGGTGCTGGCCATCAGTCATCATCCCCACCGCCTCTCTGGCCTGCTCTTGCTGGTTTCCAGTGTCATTAAGAGCAGGGTTTGGCCTCCTGGATCCATGCTATGCAATCCATTTAAAAGGATAATATAGAGGGCCACACTGAGGGTCTGGGCCAGTCAATGAAATCTATGTAGAGGGGCTAGACTAGCTCTCCAATGGTCCCATTGACTCGACCAGGAATTGGCCTGGGCCCTGGGGAGGATCTAAGCCAAGATCTGCCTTCCTCCTTAGTGCTTGTGGCCAGCAGTGGCTGGGGGTGCGCTCAGCCCCTGGAGCAGCAGCAGCTCCCTGGACTGAGTCAGGAGCATCCCAAGGGCTCCGCAGAGAGCAGGGTACAGCCACAGGCAGGGTTCATCACCCTTATGAGGGTCCCTGGGGTGCGATCTGTGGGGAGGATGAGCCAGGAGGGTGGGGAAAGCGATCAGGGCTCAGGGGGCACATTAATACATGCGGTAAATATCTATCTCATAGACTATTACTCCCATCGCTGCGTTCCCCATGCACTGCCCCAGGTGAACGGACCCTGTAGCACATGGCAAAGGACAGTGCCCTGGATCTAGTGCCAGTGGTAGGAACAGGACTGTGGCTCTTCTCCCCTCTTGCCACCTGCAGGTACTAGTCTGGGGAAGCCCTGTACTCCAGGGAAAGCCAGGGCTGCCAGTGGGACTAGCCTGTGGGCAGAAGGAGGGGATCCCTGCCTTCACCCCCTTAGCTGCTGTACATCCTCCATGCAGCAGAGACTGTCTAGCCTTTGACATCAAGGGTAACATTGCGCGGATCTCTCGGGCCTACGGTACAGTCAGTTTAGCTGTATCTTTGGTGCCTTCCCGGAATGCCCTGTCATTTATCATTGCAGAATGGGCAGGTTTGGTGGGGGAAGGAGATGCCCTGAAATGGCCCTTCGCCCACATCCCAGTGTATAATTGGGAACAGTAAGATGAAGGGTTGTGAATCAGGTGACGCCAGCCCGATGCCGGAACTTGGTTAAAAATCTACAAAAAGAGACAAGTTGGCTACAAATGTCCATGCCTAGAAAATGATTTCAAATAAACCCACGTACGTGATATCTGGCCCTGCCAGGCTGCCTGGACCAGGAGCGCATTGAGACAAGGACTGTGCATGTATCATGTGCGCTTGGCATAATGGGCCCTGATCCCTGCTTAGAGCTTTTGTAATATTGTAATTGGAAAAATCATCATCATGAATAGCAGCCCCAGGTACAACGCACTGGCAAGCCGAGGGGCAGCCATGCTCTCCACTGACTTCAATGCACAATCATGTCTCTCTTCCTCCATCCCAACTTCTGGCTGGCAATTTCTCAGCTCTTCCACCCCCTGGTTCTCTCCCGGCCACTCTCTGGTTTTGTCCAGTCTCCCTCCATATATGTATGTTCTATTCCCAATTCCATTAGCTGGCGAGGCTGGCAAGTGATGGGGCAACAGCTGACCTGGGTCTTTACTGACCAACACATCACAATTCCGCTGCTCTGGCAGTATCCACGTTTGCGCCCCCCGAGGGCAGACCTATGGGGAAATTAAACTTAAGAGGGAAAAAGTTAGATCCAAACTTCTGCATTGCTTAGCAAAGTTTTGGGTCTAGAAAGAGGCTTAGGTTGAGGGGGTTCTGATGAGGGATGAGCTCAAACTGTATAATTGTGACCCAGATCCAGATTTCAAACACCCCAGAGTGTCTGTATTTTGATTGGGGTCCATCCCTCGTTCTCGTTTTATCCAAGCTGCTTTGCCTTCCTAAACATCCAAGTCCTTCGGCAGCACAGCCCTCTCACTGTTGTGAATCGCCTTCCTGTGCCCTGCGCTTTGAGGTCTCCAAGGAGTCGGCTGCCGTTGAGTGAGACCGAGCTGCTGCAGCATGTTACACACTGCACTCTCTCCTGGTGATTACACTGGGCGATATTCTGTACAGCCATGAAGGGAGGAGGCTCTGGTGGCTTTACACCCTGGGGAATCTGGGCTGCTCTGGGTGCTGACACAGGCGCCTGGGGGCTGCTGTATGATGCAGTGTTGCCAATGAGAAGTGCTGCCTGTAGTGCAAACCCATGCTGCCCTGTCCTGGCACACCCCCTGCACTGGGCTTGGGAAGGACCCCGCATAGGACACCGGCTGGCTCAGGGGCTGTTATGGCCAATTCACAGCACAGCAGCAGCACGTGGGGCTGTGATGGGGGCAAGATTTTACCCACTGACTTTACTGTTTCTCTCATTTGCTGTTTGCCCTGACTCTAACCTGGAGAGACCGCAGCTGGGGTGGGGGTCCCAGGTGGCATTCTCTGCACAGCCCACACTGCCTGCCTGCGTAAGCTCCCAGTTGCAGTATCTCCCCGCACCCCACCCACTGCCCAGATCCCTCATGCTGCGGCTGCTCAGTACTCAGCCATCACCAGACACTGGTCAGTCAGCAGCTAGATCTGTCGTTCTGTTCCAAGGAGATTTGATTTCTGAGTGCACTGCGCCCGGTGTCTGTGCTGTGACCCGTGGCTGAGCTCTTCCTGCCTCCATCCACCCCTGCGAGGGGGTCACCGCTCTGCAGAACAAAATCCCATATTGTTCCTTCTCACGGCAGGCCGGCTGCCTCCATTTGGCAATTAACCACTTCCCTGCTGCCTCCAGGGGTGGGGAAGGCACCCCTGGGCCTGATGCCAGGGCAGTGCCATGAATGTCACCAGTTCCAGTGCTGAACGTGGGAGCGTGCTACTACCACTGACTTACAGTGTGGCCTTGGGCAAATCCCTTTGCCACCACGTGCCTCAGTTTACCCATGTGTAAAATGAGATCCACCCTCCTTTGCAATACCCTTTGGGAAGTCCTGTGTCAGAGCCGCTGCTGAGGGTTAGCAGATGAGCTGCGGCAGCACTCCCTTCCTTCACCTCATCTCACATGTGCTGGCTGGGGGGCGGGGTCCTTTCTGCAGGAGCTGTGGCTGGAAGAGGATTCCCTTTCTTCTCTAGTAGCAGGGGAGGGATAGCTCAGTGGTTTGCGCATTGGCCTGCTAAACCCAGAGTTATGAGCTCAATCCTTGAGGGGGCCATTTAGGGATCTGGGGCAAAAATCTGTCTGGGGATTTGTCCTACTTTGAGCAGGGGGTTGGACCAGACTCTGATGGTGCAGGGTTATTCAAACAGAACCTCTATTTCCAGTTCAGCCGGTAAAAAAATGTAACAGCCAGCCCAGGGGCTCATTATTCAAGGGCTCAGCAGCTCAGAAATACTGTTTTAGGGCTGAGAACAACATATGAGGGTCCAAAGTTCCCACAGAGCTCAGTTCCCAGTGTGCACTGCTCTTTGGAAAACTGGGCCCCTTATTTTGGTGCCTAAATAAATGGGAGCCGAACTCACCTGCAAATCTGCTCCCTGCGAAGGGAGCAGGCGGGGGCGAAGTTTCATAAGCACCTGGGTGACTATGAGTCCTTGTCTGTGTTCAAAAGCTGCACTGCTTTAACTGCACTAGTAAAACCAATACAAGTCCTCTAGTGTGGAGGCAGCAATACTGGGAGGAAGCTGGTTCTCCTAATATAGCTATGGGAAGAGGAATGAGCTGTAAGGTGTAAGGCACCTTTATACTGCTGTCTCTAGGTCCAATCTAGAGGTGGTACTGGTATAACTATATCAGTAAGAACTCCACCCTGTCAGCCGACAGTTATGCTGGGACAAAAGCCAGGCTAAGGAGTACAGGAGATCACTGGGATTGGTGCTCCTAAATCCCTTAGATGCTTTTGTAAATCTCCCCCTCTGTGACTTGCGCCAGACCCCGGAGGGAGTCTGTGTAGGCCAGTATTTAGAGATCCTGAGTCCCAGTCTCATGCTGAGGCCACGTCAGACACTTCCCACTCACCCCACTGTGATGGCTGCTGCCTCCCTTTCAGTCCCCTCCAGCCTGTAGCCTTTGTATTATTGAGGGGTTGGTATGACCAATGGTATCTTAAACCGGAGTAACCTGGCTCAAAGGTTCGTGCTCGCTAAGGGCAATGTTAGAATGAGCAGAGAGAGACCTACCCTTAGCAATGTCATTAGGGCTGGGGACCTAGGAGCACACGGGGACCGAAAGCAGTGCCCACAACAGCATTCACAAGTTATCAAGCATCCCTTTATTAAAACCCTGACTACCCAAACAATCACCACCATAGTACAGAGATATAAACAAAGATGGACCAGTACCATAAGATGCCCATCATCAATGTTCTCATGCTCACATCTCTAAGGGTACCTTCAAGGTGGGAAGCTGTCTCAATACGTGGCTGCCTCCTGATGGATTCTTCCTCCCTGGGCATGCTGGGGAACCCCTTATATGCCATGTTACACTCATCCCCTTAGGCATAGGCATGAGGATTCCAACCCCTTTTCCCTTATCAGGACTTCCACACCCCATAACATTTGGGGAGCCCCGCTTTTCATAGGCTTCCTCTTAGTTCCCCTTACGTTTGTTAGCCTTTACGCCAACAAGTGTCCGTGGGACCCTGACTTCGCTGCAGAATTTTCCCTGCTGTTACAACCGGGCATCTTGCGGGACTGATGCACACATTGTGGCCTGTTTCCCTGAACATCACCTGTTAGCACATGCTTTACAGTGAGCCTATAACTGTCCTGGGACAGGGTTACTCCGGGGTCACCTCCTCATGTCAACCCTTCGTTAGGCCTAAGTTAAGATTTTACAGGACTCAGCGTGTAGGCCTGGCATTATAGCCTTACTTTGCTTATATAGCTAATACACATGCATCACTCAGAAATGCTTGTCAGCCTTATCCCGCTCTAATACTATCCTACTTCTTCCTATACCTGTCCCTGCAAGTTAAATCTATTGATCATACATGAATTAACCACAGCAATAGGGAGCACAATTAAATGATGATATCAGGTGATGAGCTGCAAGCCGCAGGGCTTGTTACCCTGGCTGGCGGCTGTTAGGAGCAGGGTTGGTGCTAGCCCCCCTCTCTCCAGGGTGCCCCCGGCCAACCCCGAAGCAGGGTTTGCCCACCCATCACAGCCCCATATGAATGGGAGCTGTTATTGTGCACTTTGGAATTATCGCCAGCTTGCTGCAATGCCCTGTGACCCTCACCCCAGCCAACTCCCCCCAATCTCTTCCCAGGGCTGCGGCAGAGATATTTGTTCCAGGAGGGTTACTCTGACCTTGACCTGGAGCAACTCTGCAGCGGCGGCGGCTGCAGGAAGGGATGTGAGCTCAGCAGCCTGCCTCATGGAAAAAAAGAAATCTCCTGGCTCTCCCCCCCCCCCCCCCACACACACATCCATTTGGCGGGCACTGTGGCCTCGGTGAAGCTTTATCTTGGTTCTCTAAAAGGCTCCCCGGCTGACATACACACCGTATGGGAGCACTCAGCCGAAGACAGCTGTAAATCTCCCAGGGCCTCATCTTGTGGGGCACATTAGCTGTTTTAAGCTTGTCAGCTTTCAGCGATGGAAATTGACTGTTTAAAGCCATGCCTCCTCCAGCATCGTGCTCCAGTGAACGTCTCCAAGGCAGAATTGCATCCTGATTTTATTGGGCATTACACTCCCCCAGTCCTAGGAGAGTATGTTTTCCTAAGCTCAGTTTCCTCAGGTCCCACGGGTGGTATATCTGTCACAGAGCAGTCTCCTCCCATTCTATCTTATGCTGCGCTGCCCTCACCGCCCTGAGCGGCTGGATATACATAACATTGCAAAGTGCCCTGGTCCGATCCAACTGTCTCCTCCAGGGGCAGCGCATTCTGATGGCATCAGATCCCACCGAAGCGAAGTCTGTGAGGTTTATGAAAATCAGACCAGACTTCAACGGGATCCAGTGGGATTAGAATGCAGCGATGTGTGTGCGCTTCTCAGCATTCAGTATGGCCTCTGATCAGAGAGACGGTGGCTGCTCTCACGCTGCATCAGCAGCCCATACCGAGCCACTTTCTAGGAGTTTGCCTAGCGAGAACGCTGCACGGTGACCCGAGAATTCCATGTGGCTCCTGTTCAGTTGCTTGGAGCCGATATGCGGTGGGCTGAATCATTAATATATCTCTTCCTACCCGGGGCTGAATTTATATTAAAAAAAGATACGTCTGAGTGATAGCCCCTCCCATCTGGGGCACAGCTGCACCCGCGCTTTTCCAACACCTGACCCAGAAGAGCATGGCCAAGAGTGCAAGGAAACTGCCTAGCCACAAGCCTCTGGCTGGAATTTCCCAGAGCGAATCAGCTGCCAATCTCCATGGATGGAAAATCTCATCCCAAGTGCCCACGAGCGTGTGCCTGTACAGTGCCTGCCCAGGGCAGCTACAGACAGCAGCACAAGATGAGCAGTGAGATCAGTGAGAAGCAGGACGCAGATGGCCATGAATGAAGGAAAGCACTGTGGTGTGGGTGCCAGGCCAGGGCGGGGCTGAAGGGAGTACATAGCTCAGGGCCCCATGACATGCTAAGGGCCATGCTACGTCCATGTCTCCAGCGCACTCACTGTTCTCCAACCACGCCCAGCCTCTCTCCTGCCGTGCAGGAGCACAAGGATACAAGCCAGGGGATGAGACCTGGCAGGAAATCTTCCTCCCACAGAGAGCATCCTGGTGCTCTGGAATGCCACAGCCCTATATGGCGTGAGAGCTGCAGGGTCAGGCCTAAGCACTAAAAGCTGAACAGCATGCAGCCATGTAGCCCAGGCCTTCCACATCCAGCCGGAACAGGAACCATTCCTCACCTCTGAGCAGCTCATACAAACATCCATCCTCAGGCAAAGCAGCCCCTGACGTCAGCAGTCCAAGACAGTTCGGTGACCAATTCAGTGAGAGTCAGGTGTCAACCTCCCTTAGCCTTTTTCTGGTAGGGCCCAGTTCTGTACCACTGGCATCATTGGGCACTTTGCCCCTTCAAGAGAGCCCCAAATTCTATTCCTCGGTCCAAGTAAATAGCAGCTGGCTGCCAAGTCCACAAGATGACAGTACAGCACAAATGCCAACATTACAGTGCACAGATCCAAGCAGCCTCAGTAGGCTTTCAACAGAGATTGACCTAAATCAAAGCCCTGTCTCGGTGCACGTCTGTTCCCCCTGAACTTTGGATCCAGGTGGGAGCTGTGTTGCCTGGGGCCAGCTCTACATTGCATTTTATGCATTAAAACAGTAAGAGGGGAGGCAGCAAAGCAGGACACTCAGTCAAGAGCCTTTGACTCTTGAAGGAGCCAGGATTTCAACCAGACCAGTGTGATCAGCAGTAATTAGCATCTGTGAGAACGAAAAGGGCTTTGGAGAAGAATCCTCGTTCGTAGGGCTAGGTGATTAGCATTGTGATCGTCGCCTCAGAAACCAAAGCTTTCACATGCTGCTAATTTTCTCCTTGGTTACAGCGGAGGGGGAAAGGAACTCTTCGAGGCTGCTAGCGCAGCAAGAGGCAGAGCACCGGCAGGAGGGGGCATGTGTGCTGATGAGCGACGGGGCATTGATCAGCATGCAGCGTGATCAATTGCAAGCACAAAATAGTTGCCCCAAATTAGCTGAGCATCTGATGACTTGCTGCATGCACAGTGGGGGTCTGTTATAACAGCTCAGGGAGCTTTCCTCCCAGCTGTAAGCGGCATTCAGCTGTGTTTCAGAGACCAGTCGTGCCACACGTCAGTAGAGTTACGCAGTGTGGTGTGTCTGGGAGGAGGAGAAGGGCCTTTCAAGTGTGGAGTCTGGGTTATGCCCACCCACAAAACCAAAATGAAGGCAAAGGGATGCCACGCAATGGGGAGCGACAGCCAGGGCCGCCGAGAGCAGGTTTGGGCCCCGGTGAAAAAAAAATGTTGGGCCTCCCAGCAAGGGCGGACCGGCTAAACAGGGCCGACGAGAGGCGGGGGAAGCCAGGCCCCAGGCCCCCTTCCAGACCGCCGGGCCCCGGTAATTTGTACGGGCTTCCCCCCCTTCTTGTCGGCCCTGCTGACAGCTGAGCTGCAGACAACGAAGAGACAAAGCACAGACATGGCCTAAAATCAATGCCAAGCATGCTTTGTAGCCGGATGCAGGCACTGTGATCTCACCTGCACAGGGCTCACCCTGGATTTCAGGCTCTCTCCCGATTCCCACCCTGTGACAGGGAGCAGACCCAGTCCTTGGGCAGCTCCCAATCTGCACTGGCTCCCAGGAAACACCATTTTGTTGCAATTCTCTGAAGACTCCGGCCATTGCTGGTGCCCAGACACAGGCTGGAAGCAGACAGAGCTGCAGCCCCTCCAGGGTAGGTGAGAATGGGCCAGCTGAGGCCTTCACAGCCCCTGCGCCCCTCTGATAACGCTGACTTTTGTTCCTGGAAATCTGAGACAAGGTGTGCGAGAGAGCAGAAAGGCCAAGCCAGTGCCCCTCCCGCTACCAATATAGGCCAGCTCTGCCCGAGGAACACTGCCAGACCTCCCTGTGTGCAGGAACCGGCAAGGAATATGGGAGTAGCCTTGGGAGCCACTGATATCAGGGTAGTGTGGAGGGGGCTGATTGTCAAAGGTAGGCAGGGTGTGGGGTTTGCAGGGTGGCCATTTGGAGTGAGGCCACAGAGTGGCTGGATAAGGATCCAGTGGCTGGAAGTTGAAACTAGACAAATTCAGACTGAAAATAAGGTGAAAATCTTTAACAGTGAGAGTAATTAACCATTGGGACCATTTACCCAGCTTCCCAGTGGATTCTCCATCACTGGCAATTTTTCAGTCACGATGGGTTCCTAAATGATCTGCTCTAGGGCTTATTTGGGGCAGTTCTCTGCCCTGGGCTGTACGGGCGTCAGACCGTATGATCACGATCCCTTCTGGCCTTGGACTCTGTGAATGGGGTTGGGAGGAAGGTTGGATAGCAAGGGAATGGGGGATGGTGAGGAAGGACAGGAAGTGGCTGGGTAAGGGACACTTTGCCCTAGATGGGGTTTTAATAAGAGGAAGGAGGGGGAGTTTGGATCCTATCAGGGAACATGTTTTGCAACAAGACAACTATGTAGCCGTGTGACTTTGGCTTGTACCCTTCCCCCACCCAGTCTCTTACCACCTGACCTACTGCTATTGAGCTCTCACTTGTTGCACTGTGTCTACCATTAGGGCCGGCTTCCCAGAAGCGCTCAGCATGCACCCAGTGGGCTGAGCTCTGCTGACGTTCTGGCCACTTGGACCCAGATCCTCACAGTTGTTAAGGCCCCTAGCTTCCATTGAAGTCAATGGTGCCTAGATACCTTTGAGGATCTGGGCCTCGGTGCCAAAATGGGAGCTGAGCTCTTTGGACAACCTGTCCCCAGCTGTGAGCGCTGAAACCTTTTGACCTGGCCATGGCGTGTCAAACCCTTGGGTCGGACTATGTCTTCCTCTCTGTCTGTTCAGTGCTAATACGCATTGGGGGCCACCAGCACATAAACAGTAATAGCAGCAGACCAGAATGCATGATTCCTGGTGCCACTTGGAGAGGGAGTAGCTGTACAGAAAGGGAATCTCTCCTTCTGGATCTGTACCGGGGTGCATCTGCATCCCACCTGCAGCCACCATACCCCATCGCAATTTCTCATCTCAGTCAGCACCCACAAGTCTTCTGGCATTTTCCAGTAATCGCCCTCCTCCAGGATATCTTCCATTCCAATTGTTTGCCTCCAGGGGCTCAGCTCGCATGTTTGCAGACTGAATCACTATTTATTTCCTCTCCATATTGCTGACCTCTCTGGGGCACCAGGCCTCCTGCTTTAGTGTCTTCTGCAAATTGAAGTCGCATGTTGCTAGCGTCCCTTTCCAGCTGGCTCGATAAGGCTTGTAGCACCCATGGAAGACCTTTCCCCTCAGCATGATGCCCTGCTCTGTAGCTAGTTCTCAGTCCGTGGGACAGGACTTGTCCCCAAGCCAATCTGAATTCAGGAGTCCCTGTAGCAAGCGCTGGCCCAGCGCTGCAGGAGAGGGCGCTGCCTCCCAGTGCTTCAATAGATTGAAGTGCGGGAGGGGGAGCTGGAGGGGAGCACTATGTCCCCAAGCCAAGGAGGGAGGGGCTGTACGCCTTCCCCCATGACCCCTTACCTTAACCCCTGCTGCCTCACCCTTCCTGCAGCTCCCTCTGCACGAATACGCAACGTGCTGCACAACCTGGGATTGGCTGCCGCCTGGCTGCCGCAAGGGGCTGAAAGTGCCATCCAGGATCAGTGTGGTATAGGGCCATCCCCTCCCACCCCCTTCTGTTCCCTGCCTGTAACCCCCTTTCCCTGCTAAGCTGGCCGAGGAGAGGGCGTGTGGCATAAGAACCCCTACGTCAGCTCTGTGAGACGCTGGGGAGATCCTGCCAGCTGAGTTAATGACTGGGTTACATCAGGGTCATCTGGCCCATCAACGTTAACATAGGTGACTCCATTGGGGTAACATAGAACAGGACCAGATCCTGCCCTGCCAAGTGCACACAACTCCCATTCCAGGCAATGACCCTCATCCTCAGCTGGTGTAAATCCAGCTAACTCCACTGAAGTCAACAGAGCTATGCTGATTTACATCTTTGGGAACCAGCTCCCATTCCCTAGAGTGACCTAGCCGGGGATGTTCACCGATTGCCACCCATATCATTAGTACCATATGCACGGAGTGCACTTGAGTCTTTTCTGGTTCACGCCCATGTGTGAGGAGCCCCTGTTCAGGAGCCTGACTGTCCGATCTGCTGATTGGGTGACTCCATGCTGCTGTGGACACAGGGCTCCAGTCACAACCAATGACGAACTCAACATTTCAGCTACTGTGGGAGCAGCATGAGTATGTTGAAAATTGCCTGAACCAGCCATGTGTTGTGAATGCATCTGCAGATAATGGCTCCAGAGTCCTTCCACTGCTGGGCAACTGGCAATCCTGTTCGATGGCTCCAGCTTCAGGCCTTTTTCCATTGTGAGACATCCACTTTCTCAGATATGCTGGAGTCTAAACTGTTCTGCCTGCTTTGTGCATTAGCATACAACACCACTGTGGTGTCTAACCCAGTTCCCTGGAAGCAGATGGTCCTTGAAGTCACAGTTGCCTTGTCTCACCTCCTAGCAAGATTTTCTCCATATTATTCTTTTTATCTATATATTATTTGCCTTATGGTTGTGCCTGGAGGCCCCACTCAAGAACGGGGTCCTATTGTGCTAGGCATTGCCTGTGTAACCCTCTGGTATTACAGGTCCCCCATTTTCATGCGCTGATCCACAAAGGATATGTGTTGTTAGGGCTTTAGCTAGGAAGCTTTAGCTCAAGCTGTAGCCGCTAGTGTGTTTAGCTTTGGATGTCCCTAGTTCAATCCCCCTGTGTTGGGCTAAGAGGGTGTCTGTCACATATGCACAAATAGTATGAGACAGTCCCTGCACCAGGGGTTGGGGAGGAGTGTTTTTCCCCTTCCAATCCCCAGCTCAGGTTGGGGACTTACTTTCTGTGAAGGGAAATCTATTGTCTCAAACAATAGAGGTTGATCCATGACTTTCGGGGGGGGATGAAGACTGGGTTGACATACAACAGGGCCAAGCCACGGTACTGGGCCAACCCTTAGTTTTGACTTTGGAATTTGAGCTTCCTAGGAGATTCTCTGCTAGATGGAAAATTGGGTTTAGACCAGAGTTGAAACCAAGCCACAACGTTTGGATTCCAAGCTAGGTTTGACTCCAGATGCCCCTGCATCCTTTGTGGGTTTCAACCGGACCCATTAGCAAGAGAGTGAGCCAGATACAACATCCAGAGCTGGATTTCACCTGCCCCAAAGTGTTGGGGTTTGAGTTGGACCCATCCCTAATTTAGATGCTTATATGAGGTTGTTAGATGCTTATGTGAGTTCTGATTCCTTCCTGACACCGGAGACATGAAAGTGTTTTAGCTGTGGAAATGAATAATTTCCAGAGCATCTTATTGAGATGCTGAAAATCTTGGTAGTAAGTGAATGGATTTGTCTAGCCACACCCCTCTCACCATCCCGGCTCCGTGGTGTCCAAAAACCAATGGTACTTACTAACATTGAAAGCAATTTCCATCCACCATACTGCACGCTGAAGTGCAAAGGGAAAATACACAAAAGCAGCACAAACCACAGCCTGTGAGAGCTGCGAATTATCTGGAGTTCACAGTCCCTGCACCAGCGCTTTCACCAAAAGAGACTCCAAAAAGAGAAGAGAAAAAACACTTAAAAGTACATAAAATTAGAGCTGTGAAACCCCAGCTGGGGAACCTGGAAAGTTCCCCAGGCTCTCAAGCCTCAGGCGAGCTTCATAAAAGGCAGTGGAGGGGAAGGGAAGGCAGCTCAGGGACTTGCACAACTAGAACGAGTCACAATGGGAATGAGGATATTTTTTGTAGTGGCTGGTTTGCTTAATCACTTCATCCAAACTCCCCCGCTGCCACACACATACAAAACCCCACTGTCACCAGACATAGATGCATGCACACCGGCTTCCAGTGGTGAGCCGGAGCCGGTTCGCACCGTTCACGCGAACCGGTTGTTAAATTTAGAAGCCAGTTTAGAAACGGTTGTTAAGGGGTGGGCAAACTCCGGCCCGTGGGACCGTCCTGTCCGGCCTGCCTGAGCTCCCGGCTGGGGAGGCTCCACGACCCCTCCCCCGCCTTCTCCCCTCTCACAGAGCCTGGCGCCAGTGCTCTGGACCGCTCCTGGGCAGCTCTGCAGCTCCTGCCGCTTTGAGCGACATGGTAAGGGGGTGGGGCTGCGAGCACCAACGGGCCATGTAGCATCGATACACACTGCCCTGAACAGCATGGTATGGGGGCCAGGCCGGGGCTGGAAGGAGGGGTTGGATAAGGGGCAGGGAGCAGTTGGAGGGGGCGGAGGTACTGGGGTGCGGTCAGGGGATGGGAAATGGGGGGGGTACGTGGGGAGTTCCAGGTGTCTGTTGGGGTGGTGGTGGATGGGGTCGGGGCATTTAGGGGACAGGGAGCGGGGCGAGTTGGGTAGGGGGTGGGGTCCTGAGGGGCAGTTAGGGTGGGGGGTCTCGGGCTTGTACTCACTGGGCGGCGCTTAATAACCAGTTCCCTACCGGGTTGTTGTCGGCACTTCGGCGGCAGGTCATTCACTCGCTCCGGATCTTCGGCGGCACTGAAGGACCCACCGCCGAAAACCCAGAATGAGTGAAAGACGTGCCGCCGAAGTGCTGCCGAAGACCCGGTAGGGAACCGGTTATTAACATTTTGGCAGCTCATCACTGCCCGCTTCCACTCCCTACATTCACACACACAGACTCCCACTTCCTACACACAATCCCATTCCCTACATGCAATTCCCACACAGTCACACATGTCTCATCCCCAAATCCCCTTGTCTATAATCCACGTGCGAGGGGGGCACCAGTGTCAACAGTTCTCACTATGGTATCGTGAGTCTTGTGATAGTTGAAGTTCTTAAACCCCAGCTCCCAGAGTCAGGGGATCAGGTGAGACTCTCAGCTTTCACTTAAAAAAATAAAAAGTTTCTAGCCCTCATGGTAGCGGAGAAAAACTTGAAAATGTGACCCCCAGCAGCTCAGAAACAAGAAGGCAAAGACACAAACCCAGCCCGATTGTTTTAGTCAATTTCATGATGATCTTGGGGCCCCCCTGAGAGCCATCAGCACTGCAACGCACTCTCGGGTTGGGGTGAGGGCAGAGGCTCTGGACCCTACAGCTCGGCTCCCCCCAGCCCTCTGGTGCACCCTTCTCCAATCACACAAGGTCGTTCTGTGGCAGGTAGTGGCTGCCCTGCCTTGGGGACGGTGCAGAGCATGGACAGGCGTTGTACCTCCAGCAGGCACAACCCCTCCGGAGCTCTGCAGTGCAGTCACTGTGCTACCCCACAGCACACTCCCTCTGCGGTGTGGCCATGGCCCCTCCTCTCTCTGCCCCTTTGCAGGAGGACCCTAGCAGGGACTGAAATGGTGGCAGGTCCCTGGGGCGAGTGGGGGGAGCACAAGCAGGGAAAGGCCCTCTCCCACCCCATATGCACCCATGTGAGGGCCAGCTGCAATCTGTCTGTCTCTTGGGGGTAGGGGCATGGCCATGCCTGGCGCAGCACAGATCATGTGGTGAGTGCAGATCAAGCTGGCTCACATATAGAAACAACAAATGCTGGGCCCAAGAGAGGACTGTGGGCTTGAGGGACATGCCTGATGTCCAGTCATTAAAGGGACCAGCCTCCTGTGTGGGAGTTAGACCCAGGACTACAGCATAGCCCCTGGGGACACTTCATACAGACAGCAGGGTGCAGGGATGGCATGGAGGCGGCAGGACAAGGAGGCCCAGCTGTGCCAGGACCCTCACAGAGACCTGTGCTTTCACATCAGCCTGCAAAGTGGGGTGTCGGGCCAGGGACCTAGCTAAGGGCCGTGTCTTGGCTTCAGCCCAAGGCATTAAGCGAGAGACCTCACAGAAGCCTGTCTCTTGACACTAGCCAGCCAGACGTGGTTCCTGAGCCAGGAACACTCAGAGGCCTGCACCTTGCCGTCAGTCAGGCCTGCTAAAGCTGCTGAGCTAGTGACCTCACAGAGACCTGCCCCTTGACGTGAGCCCAGCAAGCTACAGCTGCAGAGTCACTGACCTTGACTTCAGCCAAGACATCAGAAGCCCATAATGTCCTATCAGCCCTGCGAGCTGATGCCTCTCAGAAACCTGTGCCTTGAAATCAGCCTGGCAAGCTAGTGGGACTCATCGATTCCAAGAATTTAAGGCCAGCAGGGGTCATGGTGATCATCTAGTCTGATCTCCTGCATCACACAGGCCGGCAAATGCCACCTAGTAATTCCTGTGTCAGGTCCACAACTTGAGCTAGAGCGTCTCTTTCAGAAAGACAGCCAATCCTGGTTTCCAGACTTCAATCCACCCCAACCCTATGTAAGTTGTTCCAATGGTTAATTACAGTTGCTGTGAAAAAATTGACCTTTGGTTCTAGTGTGACTTTATCTACCCTCAGCCACTGGATCTTGTTCTGCCTTTGTCTGCTAGATCAAGGAGCCCTCTACTCCTGCTACAGCCACAATACACATCTGCCATCAGAAATCTTCTCCCATGTAGGCCCATTTTACACCTTTTAACCCTCTCTTCAATTAACTATCTAGATTGAGCTTCGTAAGTTACTCACTATAGGGCAGGTTTTTCATCTAATGTTTTTTGTAGCTGTTTTCTGAACCCTTTCCAATTTTCAACATCCTTTTAGAAGTGTGGACACCAGAACTGGACACAGGATCCAGCAATGGTCACACCACTGCTGCATACAGAGGTACGTATACCTCACTACTCCTACTCACTATTCCCAGCTTATATAGCCCAGCATCACATTAGCCCGCTTAGCCTCAGCATTGCACTGGGAGCTCATGTGCGCTTGATATCTGCCAAGTCCTATTCAGAATCAGTGCTTTCCAGGATGCAGTCCTCCCACCTGTAAGTGGGTCCTACATTCATTGTTCTTAGGGTACTTGGATGAATTAAAATACATATTGCTGAAAAGAGCCCAGCAGACCAAGTGATCCAGATCGCTCTGTGGCACTGGCCTGTCGTTATCCTTATTTACCACTTCACCAAAGTTTTGTGTCATCTGCAAACTTTAGCAGCAGTGATCTGATATTTTCTTCCAGATCACTGACAAGGAAGACATTGAATAGCTCAGCCAATTGCACTGCAGCCTGAGCTGGGTCTCTATGATTCCTGCATCTAGGCCAGTGCAAGGGGTGACATGAATCTATATTTGTAGTTGTGAATCACTTGATCAGATTATGCAACCACCAACACCTCTGAGAAATCAGCTGCACAGCCGACATTCACAGACTGCCCTGAAGTTTGGCTTCCCGGCTTCTGTTTATCACGGTCCAGGCAGCTGAGGTTTCGAGCTAGTTTTCACTCAGCTCAAAAGATGCCGTAAGATGGCTGAGTCCAGGGCAGCTCTAGATCATTGCCTCCACAACTGCAAAGTCTAAAGGCTTAGCTGTGCCCTGCTGGTGATGCTTGGTGGAAAGACTTGCTAAACTCACTGGTCTCTGCTCCTCTTTGGTGGTCAGGCTCTAGATCAGACCAGGCCTTTCTGCTGGCCATAGCATTGCCCCCTCATTCCCCCCACCCAGCCCACCCCACCCCACCCCCCTCGGTTGTCTAGTTTGAAGTAAATCAATTCCTTGCTTGACAGATGTTCAGAGCTGGACACCAGGATGCATATGAAATTCCCCAGTAGGCAAACCACCATACAGTCCGGTGCGGTGAAAGATACTAGAACAAGGAGGCAAAGACTCCAGAAGAAGCAATAGTGAACTGGTGAGAAATATGTGCCAGTCGGAGGACCTGGAAATCTCTGTGATGCCGACTCAGGGTTAGCAGCACTGCTGGACAGTTGTTTGGTGTGGAAGTGGAGGATAGCTTTGGAAGAACAGAGTGAATTCAGAATGTAATTACCCAGGATGGAATTTGGCCAGGGCCCTACTTTCAGTGAGGATGCCGTGGGATTTTAATAGTCACATAAGGTCAGGCGCTCTAGTTTTATGTCTCATCTGAAAGATGGCACCTGCCCCCTTGCACTGAGTTGGCTCTTGCATAGTTTGGTCATTAAACAGGAAACTGGCAACACCCTTTCCGCCAGCCCCATGGGCTCTCCTAGGAGATCTCCTGTCCCAGATCCTGACCTCGCCCAGCCCAGCTCAGCTTGTGAGGAGATCTGACAAGATTGTCATCAAAGCAGGCACAGCAGCAGAGTGATTTGTGTTGTGCCATATGACTATGTACAGGATTAGGAGCTGGGAGCTTCAATCTAAGGGCTTCATTAATATCTCCAGGAGTTACTCCTCAGTCTCTTTCATTCTTAACTACAAAGGCCTGGCCTGGCCAAACCCTGATGGTTCACACTGTAACACTAACTCAGCCTGGCTACATCTGCTTTGCCCTTCCAGTTTCCGCAAGATAAGAACGTATTGCCAGACCTGAGTCTGCCCATCGGCCCAGTCTCACAGTCTTTCTGCTGGCAGTGGCCAATGCCTGGTGCTTCAGAGGGGGTCAGTGAAGGAAACCCCAATGCAACCATCTAACACTCTATCACTGGGCAGAGAATGGCTTCCTGGAGCATAAGATTTGCTTAGATGTGTGACATAACATACCATAGCTATGATATGAGGCCCAGGACACGTGTGTGTGTGTCTGTGTCTGTGTCTGTGTGTGTGTGCATGTTTGTGTGTGTATGTGTGTGAGTATTTGTATACAATCACAGTTCCTGAGATCCCCAAGCACAGGAGCTGCTCCTTCCAAGCCACCCACAGGGGTGGGAATGCATGGGGAGGAGACGGGGACACAGCCCAGCTCCAGTGGCTGGATGCAGTGAGGAGAACATGCTGCATCACTGAAGGGAGACTGTCACTTGCACAGTCTCCCTGCGCTCCCTAGGGGCTATTCCACAAATGCCCCGGAGCTGCCCATGGACAGTGAGACCCCCCACACACACCCTATTGCCCTCCGATGCGACTCTCCCAGCGGTGAGCACTGTCCGGCATGCATGCCATCGCAAACCACACGCTTGCTCCAGCCCCCCTTCTCCCCTGTTGTTTTCTTTCCAAGTGTGGCTCTGACACGCTGCGCCCTGCTCTCCCAGTGCCTGTATGTGTTAGTGGGCACATTTATCCTGCAGCTGCCGTGCTGCAGCTCCCAGTACAGCCAGCCAAGGTCAGCCGCGTCGGTAGCTAGGCAATTCACCTGACAGCCCTCAGCTTCCCCGAGCGCAGGAGGGGGAGGAGGTGTTTGTCTCGCAGCCAGCGCTGTCCCTGTGTGCTCAGGAGGGCAAGAGTTTGCAAGGAAAAATACCAGAGTGAGGCCTGCGCCGGCAACACTTACCTGGCTGAACCCACTGGCCATGCTGCTCTCAGCACAGCGCCCTAGAGTTTAGGCTCCCTGTACATCACAGGCCACTAAACAGCACCCAACCCACCCACAGCTGCAATGAGACCAAAGTATCACAGCCCTAAGGAGACTAGAGTATGATGTGCCACAGGCAGAGGATAGGAGGGACTGACGCGCACCAGTGGCAGGGAACTGATTACAGGAGATGCACCCAGGTGAGCATGGCCAATGATCCCCGCAGGCGGCAGAGGAAGAAATAAAAAACCCCAAGGTCTCTGCCAGTCTGATCTAGGGGAAAATTCCTTCCCAATCAGGGGAGGCAATCAGTTGGACCCTGAGCCTGGGAGCAAGAACCACCAGCCACGCCGCTGAGAGAGAGAATGCTTGGTGCCATTGCCAAGCCAAGGCCCTCCCCACCCAGTGTCCCGTCTCCAGCCGCGGCCATCCCAGATGCTTCAGAAGAAGGAGACCCCTGTCAGGAGTCAGGCCCTGCAGCTGCACCTGCTCAGCCTCCTGACATCCCCATGAGCACAGCTGGGCTGGCTGAGGAAGGCAGCTGGCTTGCTCTTAAGCCCGGTAGCAGCAGTGGTTTGCTGGCTGCTCACGGCATGTGCCCATGGCTGTGATAGTGCCTGTGCCAGCCCATTCCCAGCCTTGCTCCAGACCCATTCCTGCCTCAGACCCAGCCCTGCTTCTGCCGAGCCTCACTCCAGGTATCCCAGCTCTGACCCTTGGCTCCGATTCCTGACTTTGGCTCTGGCATCCGACCTCTGACTCTGGGCTCTGACCCCAGCTATTGCGCCTGCTCCAACCACTAGGCATGACCACCCACGTCCCAGTCCCTGACACCTCTGAAGCATGTGATTTTAGCAATATCAGACATGAACCAGAAGGGACCCTCAGGGCTGCCAAGCCCTGATCCCCATCACCACAAGCAGCCCTGTCATGCAAACCCCCTCACAAATTTATCCACCTCTCCCGTAAAACTAATGAAGTAGTTAACCTTGTTAAACCAGCCCTATCATAGACCCCTTCAGCGCCCCGATGTCATCACACTTCAGAGGGGCGCAGGCTCTCTCCCGGGATTCCATGTGTGCACCATAAAAGGATAACCCCAAGGAGGCTGAGAGAGATTGCCAGTGGCTTGGTGCCAATGCTCTCCTGGGACTGATTCTCTCTTGAGCTATATTCCCTGGGCATAACTCCCTCAGCACTGCAGGCCCCTGCACATCTGACAATCTATCAGCGTTCTCTCCACTTCCTGACTAGCACCAAAATAAGGATTCCACTATCGGCTGAGTCTGTCAACGATGCATGAGGCAGAATCAAATCCAGCTTCTCCTGGCCTGGTTGCATTCGCTCTGCGGGGTTAATGGGCACAAAGCTCTGTACAGCAGGCAGGTAAAACTGACTCAAAGACAACAGTGAGCTCAGGAACCTAAGGGACTGGCTACTGAGCAGGAGTATGTCTTCTAGATGGAATCAGCACTGTTTCACTGTGGGTCCTGGACCCATACTGCTCATGGCGATTCTCCTTTAGCTCAAGTGCTTTTGGAGCTGGAGGATCTGAGTTCGATCCTGTTCCTGCCCCCAAGGTCTGAGTAGCTATGGGGTGCAGCACAGTGACAAGCATGGGGTCCTCAGGTACTATATAGTGTGGCTCTTTGCTGCCAGCCCCACACGTGATGAGAAATCGCCTGCCTGAGAGATGGGATCAGCAGCTGCTGCTTGCAGCGTCTGGCACTTAGGGCTGCCAGAATTTCAAGGCTATTTTGCTGTGTTCCGTGGAGTAGACCAGAGCAGCCTTCTGCTTGCTCCAACCCTGAGCGTCCGGAGCTCAGATCTGCCTGGTTCAATGGCTGGAATGGCCAAAAGAGGTGGCAGGTTCAAGCCCCTCTGTTTGAAATGAACAATAACTCCTGTAGGCCCGCAGCTTACCCTTTGCATTTGTAATGCATAATGGTTTGAGAGAGAAGGCTGACTCTTTCTTTGAGATCTTTCAACAGCTGTCTGATAGGGAAGACCTTTCTTTCCCCTCGTCTGGGCTCCTTTCCAATGCGGTTCTCTAGAGGTAGGGAAGAGAATAAAAATCACAATAATCCCATCCCAGAGCCCCGCCTAATCCACCTCATGTGGAAAATTACACGCGCCCCAGCAACCTGGCTTCCTGGGGATTCTTTCCTCCAAATTTCCCACATATTCCTCTCAGCTAATGTTGGTAATGCTTGTTTCATCCAGCTGAGAGAACAGGAGCTTTGTACAAACCTGAGAAAACAACCTCTCAGTGCAATCAAGCCTTTTGTGTCTCTTCCTTTTGTCTTTGGGCAAGGTAGGTTTGCTAGAGAGAAAAGTACAGTTCACAATAAAAAGCCATCGCTAGCAGCCTAGGAATTCGCTGTGTAGTGGATCAGGTTAACTGTCATAGCAGGAGGCACTCTTGGAATTCCAGCGGCAGGAATCCAGAGGCAGTGGGTACCATTGAGAATACTTATTGCGCTGTATATTTGTGCTCCTTTCTGCACGCCACTCAGTTTTCAATGGCACCCACTCTTTTGTGACTAGCATTATTGAATTGCGATAGCACCAGCAGCTCCCATCAGAGTTCAGGGCCTCATTGTGCTAGGTGCTGTACAGACACAGAGAGAGAGAGAGTCTCTGGCCCGGAGACCTTACAGTTTAAGGACATGCTATGATGCCTATTTCATAGCTTGGGAGCTGAGGCACAAAGGCCACACAGGGAGTCTGTGGCAGAGCTTGGAACTAAATGCAGCTCTCCGGAGCCCCAGAACAGTGCATCAACCACAGCCCCATGCTTTTTGCAAAAAACTATAGTAGTACATTCAACTTCAGAACTCAAACACTCCGAACCCGGAGATTGAGTATTAAGACTCCCCCGTAACTCTTCCCTCGTGTGTGCATTATAGGGTGACCAGATGTACCAATTTTATATGGACAGTCCCGATTTTTGGGTCTTTTTCTTATATAGGCTCCTATTACCCCCCACCCCCGTCCCAATTTTTCACATTTGCTGTCTGGTCACCCTAGTGCATTACAATGGGGCCTGTCATTGCATGATCAGAGGCCAATGGGACATATGGGTCAGTAAAAATGGGGGGTTAATTATGTGGAGGGGTAGCATTACCAATGGCTGGAAGTTGAAGCTAGACCAAATTCAGACTGGAAATAAGGCATACATTAGAGTAATTAACCAATGAAACAATTTATCAAGAGTCAATCATGGGGGATTCTCCATCACTGGCCATTTTTAAATCACGATTGGATGTTTTCTAAAAGCTCTGCTCCAGGGATTATTTCAGGGCAGGTCTCTGACCTATGCTGTACAGGTGATCAGACTAGATTATCACAGTGGTCCCTTCTGGCCTTGGAATCGATGAATCTACAAAGTATTTCATTCTCTGGTAGTGCTAATATCTAGCACCGAAATAGAGATTTGCATGATCAAAGTAATACACAAAAATTAACTAATCAAAACTCACCACAGCACTGTTAGGTAGGTAAGTATTAGCTTTTGTACAAGTAGGGAAACTGAAGCCCGTAGGGGTTAAATATCTCCTGCAAGGCCATGCAGTAAGTAGGTGGCAGAAGTGGGATAAGATTTTTTCCCTCTGAGCTAAGATCAGCTAATCAGAGCAAAAAAGTTATTCAGATAAATTTATTTTGTGTTTTTTTGCAAATTATCTAACAGATTTGGATTCTTATTCAGGTTTTGTTTCATATCATTTCATGACTTGTTTATACAGGCATACATCAGCCTATGGATAATTTGTGAACTACTTTTGCTTCAAATACTCACTAGTCAGTGTTTGCTATTTATTGCTGTGTGATTGGTCATCTAATTCACATGGGATTGTTTTTGTTCCCTGATTGGATGTCTTGCAAAGCCACAGGGAGCTTCCAAGATGGCTGCCAAGCACTTCTAGCATGAATTCATGTATGAAAACACACCTGTAATTCCTCTGGAGCACATTGCCTCTGAATTAAGCTATTGCACGCACAACTAAATTGCCCTACGAGGTCGCTCCAGAGCGCTGGGACACTGTACATAGCACAGGCATCTATGTTTGTGACTATATGTCAAAATTAAACTTGCATGCTTCAGCTATTTGGCTGGCATTAACGATTTTATTTGCACTGCTTGTGAGTAACAGCTGCCCAGTAGTTTAAAATGTGCTCATATCCTAATCCAGTCGTTACAGCAGAACAAAGGAAAATACACACCATTGTAAATGCTGATGAAAAATAGATATATAAAATCATTTCCTTCCTGCTGTTAATAGCAGTAGCAAACATCTATATTATGGTAGCACTCAAAAACTCCTGTCAGGACTGAGGTTCTGCTGTGCAGCGTGTTGGACAAATCAAGACAATCTCTGTCCCACTCCTGATGGGGATGAGAAAGGTCGCTCTGACTTCTCTGTCATTTTTGGTCCATAGGTGTGAAAGCTCTTCACAGAGGATGAGCACCAGCCCTCCCTTCTTCTCTCCCCCCATTTTACAGTGAGGCACAGAGAGATGAGGAAGTTTGCCCATGGTTTCTCAGCTTGCTTGTGGCAGAGCCCGTGTTGTTCTGTCCCTGTTGATCTATCGCAGTACTTATCTAGCCATCATCACTGGAGTATCCGAGCCCCTCACAATTGTTAATGGATTTTATCCTTGCAGCACCCCCCAGAGCTAGGGAATTGTCATCCCCCTTAGAGGGGGAATTGAAGCAGAGGGTAGATTAAGTGAGTTAACCAAAGTAACACAGGAAGCTCGTAGCTCAGCTGGGAATAGAACCAAAGTCTCCTGCATCACAGGCCAGTTCCTACCTGCTAGAGCATCCTTCTGCCTCTGTTGTTGCCAGGGCCTGATGAAATTCACCCTAGGGTACTTAAGGAACTATCTGAAGCAATCTCTGAACCATTAGCAATTATCTTTGAGAACTCCTGGAGACAGGGGAGGTCCCAGAGGATTGGAGAAAGACAAACATAATACCTATTTTTAAAAAGGGGAACAAAAGGGACCTGGGGAATCATAGACCGACCAGCTTAACTTCAATACCAGGCAAGATATGGGAACAAATTATTAAAGTATCAGTTTGCAAACACCGAAAGGATAACTGAGTGATAAGGAATAGCCAATATGGATTTGTCAAGAACAAATCACGCCAAACCAACCTAATTTCCTTTTTTGACAGGGTCACTGGCCTAGTGGACGGGGGGGAAGCTGTAGCCATGATCTGTTTTGATTTTAGCGAGGCTTTTGACACAGTTCCACTTGACAGTCTAATAAACAAACTAAGGAAATGTGGTCTAGATGCAGTTACTATAACGGTGGGTGCATAACTGAAGGACCGTACTCAAAGAGTAGCTATTGATGGTTCACTGTCAAACAGGGAGGACATATCTAGTGGGTTCCTGCAGAAGTCTATCCTGGGTCCACTCAATATTTTAATTAGTGACTTGGATATATCTTGTGATAACTAATGAGCTAGTAGCCCTCCAACACTGCTGTTTTAGGAAACTGTCACCTAGGCACATGTACACAAGTCAGCGAAAAAACCATTAATTTAGGATGAAAAACATATTTTCTGTATCAAAGTTCATCTACAAATATACCCCAACGGTGTTGCGCTGTTATCCTGTATTTTAGTAGTTCTATGTACATGTTTGCTTCTAGTCAGAGTATCTTGTATTGTAATAGTAGTAACTGTGCCTCCCTCACTAAGCAAGCTGGTTTTGTACATAAATGTAATTAGCATATGATAACTGATAATGTCTTTGTACGGTGGTGTTGAACCCCATGAGCATATATGTTGCAATAACTCATGAACTAGTGGCTCTCCAATTATACTGTTTTAGGACATTACATATGCTAATTGATAACACATTGGAGTGACGGTGTTTACTGTATACAGTCATCCTAAGGTAGAAGTCCAGGGAGGTTGGTCCCTTCAAATCCAGGCTTGTTAGGTATCCTCAACACACAGTGAACCAATGCTGGTCTCTTTGCCTAACACTCTTGATGGGGTTTTCTGTGTTGCACAATGTAAGATAGCAAACAAACAAGCACAATATTCTGCTTTTAACCTTATAAAATTATTTGCAACTCTGAAAGCAAGCTGTCATGTGATTACATGTTTCCATTGATTGTTCATCAGATTCATCTTCGCTGAGGAGCTCATGTTATCATCACCGCAGCTATGTGGGGTGACTGTATTGTGGAAGAGGAAGAACATGCATAGACAGGAAGTGCAGTACTGAAATAGTGAGTGAACCAGACCAACCCACCATTGTCGACAACATGGACTGTAATTCCATGAGAGGCACAAATGGTAGAAGGTGGTGGTGTTCTCTGCAGGCAGTTCATCACAGATCAGGCCAGGATGTTAACCCTGAACAGTCAGGAGCAAGATGTGATACTCAAAAAGATACATTGGAGGAAACATTTGAGCTTTTCGACAAAGAAGACATTCTCCACATTGTGACAAGAGAGACAACTAGAGAGGCAGATCACATATGCAGAGAATGGAATGACAGCAATCCAGACAAAAGCAAGGAATATAAACCGCTCGACCCAACTGAGTTGAAAGCATACACTGGCCTCCTAATTCTGGCTGGCGGGTATTATGGAAATCACGAAGGCCTGGTGGAATTATGGAATCCATGCTCAAGATGCCCTTTCTTCCTGGAAATAATGAGCCTCAGCGATTCAGGGCAACCTCTCAGCACTGGGATTCAACGACAAAAGCACATGAGAAAAACAGAGGGTATCAGACATACTGGCTGCATTGTACAACTTACAGACAACGTTTGTACAGCGGTTGTGAAAGTTTTATTCTCCTGGGGCAGGCTTAACTGTCATTGAGCAGCTGATGCCTTTAGAGGCCGATGTCCTTTTAGACAGTATTTCCCAAGTAAACCACCAAAATGTGGTATCAAGATCTGGCAGTGTTGTGGTGCTGTGACATCATATCCTCTGAATGGAGAGGTTTATCTTGGCAAACACCCTACATTACAAAGAGAAATGAACCAAGGTGCCTGCATTATGATGGAAATGGCTCAGCCCTGGCACAAGACTGCAAGAAACATGGGGATCACAGGCACCGACTCATTTTTCTGGGTTTGTGCTCCACACACACACCGCCCCAAGGCCCCACCCTCGCTCCACCTCTTCCTGCCCCCACTCCATCTCCTCCCTCTAGCGTCTCCCGCCCACTGCTGAACAGCTGATCAGCGGGAGCTGCCGAATAGCTGATCGGTGGGTGGCTGGTGGTAGCTGTGCACATGCTATTTTTTTTCCATAAGTGCTCCAACCCCGGAGCACCCACGGAGTCAGCACCTATGTTGGGGGTAATTTCTTTGCCACTATTCAGCTTGCTGAAGGTCTACTCAATGAAAATTTGACCTCTGTTGGAACAATCTGATGAAACTAGTGAACTATACCCAGTGAGATGCATCCACTTCACAGTAGAGAGAAATTGTCATTGCTGTTCAGCTTTGCTGGGCCACTCACCCTGTGTTCCAAAGAAGGGCAAGTTGGTAATAACGCTATCGATGATGCACTGTGACAAGGGTGTCAAAGGAGACAAAAAGAAACCCCACATGATTCTCCACTACAATAGCACTAAAAGTGGTATTGATCACATGGACCATCTTGCACGGATGTACTCCTGCATGCACAAGGTAAACAGCTGGCCAATGGTTCTTTTCTTCAACATGCATAATGTTGCTGTCATTACAAGTGTCCTCGTTTGGATCAACAACAATCCTGCTTGGCACGACATTCAACCAAGACAAATAAGACACTTGTTCCTTGTCAATCTAGGAGAACATCTCGTAGATGCACATATCAAGAGAAGAATCCTTGATACCTATCATCTCACCATGCCCATCAAAGCAGCACTCTTGTGGGGATTTCATGAGGGACTTTTGTAGCCCAAATGCATTCAGAAACTTTAATGTTTTAGGTGAAAAATCTTCCTTTCATTAGCAAATTGAAAGAACTAGCAGGAGTCTCATTCAGTGTGAGCCTATAGGCAATTTTCATACATCAGCATACATGTGGAGGGTCCAGCACATACAAATTCATTGCATTCTCCACATGGCTTGAGATTCTTCCAGTCAGCAGATCTTGGGCAAATGTGGCAGTATCCATTGCCAAGCTTACTAGGTGCTCCCGTGATGGCTGGCATTCGATGGGAGCCGAGGGATGAGTGCTCCAGGGGTACAACGTTACCCCACAAATGTGGATGAGAGCTAATGCTCCAGATTTTGCTTCTCTTAAATAGCAGCTCAGCGCTAGAAGATGTCCAGATGCGAATCTGCCCAGGTGGGATGCTGCTGCCTTATGCTAATGTTTCACTGCAAACATAGCCCATTGGGACAAGCACGCTGAGGGTGACCCCAGGGTGTGAGTGAAGTGGTCTAGCGAGGGTGTCAGGCCTGTATTTCTAGCCAGCAGACCTAACTAGCTGATTAGAATGCAGCACTGGGCAACCCAGGGTCCAAACCCACCACCTCGTCTTTAAATAATAGCTTAATGAGCTCATTTACATTTCATTCTTTTCAGGGAGGCACTGCATGTTATTAACATTTGATTTCCTACTGCCTCTTGCTGGTTTAGGAATACATTCTGGCAATTAATACACACAGCTCTCCTCCTGCACCTCACCAACATCCCCACTGCAGGCTCCTCCACCCTCCAGACTGTCTCAGGGAGCCTGCTCTTTTCCCCTGCTCCTCTGGGAAATCTCCATCACTGCTCCAGACACCACTTTCCAGATTGTCTACTTCCCTATCTCAAACCCCATCCCTCCAGACTTCCCCTCCCTATTCCAGACCCTCCCGCTGGCCCTCATCTATTTCTATGCTAGGCTCTGCCTCCAAACCACCCACTTTCCTGCTCCAGACCCTCCCCCTGAATCTATCCCACTCCTCTCAGCGTTAGCCCATCTGTGGCTTTCCACTTTCCACCCTGGGTGCACTGCTTTTCATGTTTTTTCCCCCTTTTTTAAAAAAAAAAATCTCCATTGAAAGCATTAATACTCCATCCAGGCACTTGTAATTCACTGAAAGGATCACATATTCTTCAGCCACAGTGATATAAAACACTATCAAGTGTCTCCTTCATAGGTACAAGCATTTTTCTCCCCAAATAAATTTCATAAGGATATTAATAAAATCTTAAATACAAAAGCACACCCTTGTTGCAGCACAAGGTGATGGGGAAAGGTTACACAGAGACTTCCATTAGACCCTGTTTTCATTACGCCTCATGAACAGGAGTGGGACATTCAGCAGTGCCTAAGGGGTTTAGGTGCATGAGTCCAATGGAAGGTCATTGGCATGTGTGCTCCTCAGTCACTTGGGGAAACCTGTTACAGAAAACTCTTGGCATTCGTTTTCCCTCATACGGCCTCGGGCCAATGATGAACTTTGGTAGTAAGGTGACGCGCAATCTGCCCCACACTTGTGAGGAAGGCGATTAGTGCAAATCCCCCTCTTGCCTGCGGCACTGTGATGTGCATGAGTGCCAGGTTGCTGCCCGCCCTGTGCTGTGGCCGGGCCTGGAGCTCACAGCCCAACTAGATCATTGTCTCAGTACCAGGCCAATGGCAAAAGCTTTGACTGGCTCTAGCAGGGATTGGATGGGGAGTCTGCACAGAGAGGGGCAAACTGCAGGGCGGAGAAGGAAGGAGAAGGAGGTGGAGTCAGGAGTCGGGTGACAGCTGGAGTCAAGGGTCAGAAGAGTTATAATCTCCTTTCCCCAGCATGGCCAAAGGGGGAGCCGAGGGACCCGAAGGCTCCTCGCGGTGACTATTTGGCCTCTCCAGACAAAGGAAGCTTCTCCTCGAACAACCTATTTCTTTGGATCGTTCAGGACAAGCTGCTTCCTCCTCCTGCTTGGCTTGATGCAGCCCTGGAGGACGCTCTTCTCCTCAGGTTGAGTATGACTTGCTGAGACTTTCCTCCCATTTAAGCCGAATTACAGGCCCTGTAGGTGAATTGCAATCTCCTCCCTGAGTGGCAGGCATTTCGCGAGAGCTCTATTGATTTTTTGGTGCAGCTTCCAAACCCTGTCCCTGCTGCTAATTTAGCTGGGACAGCAGCAGGTCCCTTCTCTCGGCACTGCTGACTGCTAACCCTTTGATTTGCTCGCGACCATTCTCTTCAAACAATTCCTCGTTGCCAGAAGAGTCGGTGCTTCAGCAGAGAGGGGCTTTTTTTGGAACATATGTTTTTAATGGGCATTTCGTACACAGCGAGGACACAGGGGAGGAATTCTGCTGTGCCCTGCTATTTACATATTTTCCAGCACACACAGCCCAGGCATTGGACGAGTGAGGAAAGCTCAGCAGAGCGAGGACTACAAGATGGAAGCCCGACTATTAGTGTTCTTTATAGCATGGGCCAAACTATAGAGTGAGAGGCAATTGAACTGGGTGAATATCTGAATATCACCACCCCAACCATTCAAATACCACGAGTCAGGCCCCCCCAAAAAATCCTGAGAGCAGTTTAAGACCCCAGAGATCTTAAAATACAAATACATATTCCATTTTTTCTGGGTTCTGAGCCTTTAGGATCCAAATGGATCACTTTTCCAGGCTTTGCTCTGCAAGCATAATGGACCAAAGACCTCCTCTTTTTAAAATGGGTGCTGAGATTCTCATGAATTCACATGACTCCAGGGGCTAGGGCTTGCAGGAAACCCCCGAGTATTGAGACTTGTGAGAGCTGGCAACCTTCCATCTATAGTGTGTGACAGACCCAGACCAATGGGGTACAGGAGTCTGGTAGAGGGCAAATATACTGGTCACTGGATGAGTAGTTTTCTGTTCCCTGAGTGACCAGAGAAGGGGCTGCACTAGAGTAATCAGAAACCTGCTAGAACCAGTTAAGGCAGGCAGGCTAATTAGGACACCTGGAGCCAATTAAGAAGAAGCTTCTAGAATCAATTAAGACAGGCTAATCAGGACACCTGGGTTTTAAAAAGGAGCTCACCCCAGTTGTGGTGGGATTGTGAGGAGTTGGGAGCAAGAGGCGCAAGGAGCTGAGAGGGTGTGCTGCTGGAGGACTGAGGCGCACAAGTGTTATCAGACACCAGGAGGAAGGTCCTGTGGTGAGAATAAGGAAAGTGTTTGGAGGAGGCCATGGGGAAGTAGTCCAGGGAGTTGTAGCTGTCATGCAGCTGTTACAGGAGGCACTAGGCTGCAGTCCACAGGGCCCTGGGCTGGAACCCGGAGTAGAGGGTGGGCCCGGGTTCCCCCCAAACCTCCCAATTGACCTGGACTGTGGGTTCTCCCAGATGGGAAGGTCTCTGGGCTGTTCCCCAACCCACATGGTGAATCTCTGCGGCAAGAAAATCCACCAATAAGTGCAGGACCCACCAAGATAGAGGAGAAACTTTGTCACAAGTGCCTGAGCTGTACCGAGGGTAGCATTGTGATTGTACATGATATAATGCCTATAGGTGTGTGGAGAGACTAGTGTTACACCTTTAAATAGGTATTGCTTGTGCTTTGCCATGCACAGCCCTCCCCCTAGTGCACAGGGGGAATCGCACCATGGCTATCCCTGGGGCCCCTCTGTGGGGCTGTAAGTTCTGGCAGCAGTGCTAGCTGGCAGGCCCATTGTGCCATCTCCAGTGCTTACAGCCAAATTCTGGCTTCTAAGCTGCAGCCCTGCATGGATGAGGGAAGGAAGAGCTCCCTACCCCCTATGGGGCACCAACCATGACTTAGCCCTGTGCGGAGAGCCAGTGCAAAGCCTAACATGTGCAATAACTCTCCCACTGTAAAAAGAAGAACAGGAGTACTTGTGGCACCTTAGAGACTAACAAATTTATTATCTCCCACTGTAGGTATTTTCTGGTAAAAAACAACATAAATAGGAATATATCGAAACTTACACCAAGCAAGAAAAACAGGGTGTGGCATGGCTATAGAGTCCCTTGTCCTTCACAGTCACTAGACAGCACCAGGCTGTTTGCAGGGGGAGCTTAATAAAGACAGCGGCTTTCCAAGAGGGCAGTTTCTTTAGTTACTGCTTGAGGCCTGGCTCTGTGTTTGTCGTCCTGCTACACAGGGCTAAAAAACCCTGTGCCTGTGCAACACAGCCAACCCACTGCTTCTGGCATAACAACATAACACCAACAGTGTAACAATGCCTGAATCCCCTGGCTGTCTGCTCCCAGCGTTTCCTAGTCCAAAGGCACCATTAGTGATCCTGTTTTCTTTTCAGTTGTGTCACTGTCTTTTTAAGAAAAAAAAAAAGATAAGAGGGGAAAACCGGAGGAAAAGAAGAAGAAATAAAGAAATCCTGCAGGTGCCCACGGAGCTCTTCTCTCTGGAGTGCCTGGGGTTGGCAGGGCCAGGTGAAGGCTACACTCAGTGAAGTTGTAGTGACATCTGGGATGGCTGCTGTGGCAGTACCCGCCTGCAGGGCAGGATGTCTTCTCTGGTCTGGGTGGCATGTGCAGTGCTGCAGAAGAAGCTGGGGATTAACATGGCTGGCATGGAGCTTTGGGATGCTGCTGCGAGAGGGAAGTCTTCATGGACTTCTCCGACGTGGGGATCGGCATGTCTGGAGGGGTCGCATCTGATTGTCCTGCCCAGCGTCTCTCCACAGCTCTGCAAGCTGATGAACAAGGACCTGGCCAAACAACCCAGGTGGAACATGATCCTCCCCATCCTGGAGAAGATGCAGGAGAAGTAGCGTGGAGCCTCCCCACAGGCCTCATGCTCCAGCTGCCAACCCTGTGCCTGCTGTACCTACCTGTGCTGGGGTCTCTCAGACCTCCTCTTCCCCTGCTGGAGATGTCAGCTTCCTGACACCCCCTGACTTAAGAAAAGCTGCTCAAGCAGGGCTACCAGTGAGACTTAGTCCTCCAGAGACCTAGAAGGGCCAGGAGGAGATACTAACCAATAGGGAGCCAGCAGGCCAGTTAAGAAGGCTTGCCTGCGCCCTCTGAAGGGCAATGCTGAGTGGGGCTGGGACAGGAGAGGAGCAGAGCTCCAGGACCAGGTCAGGACTGAACCATCCCCTTTGTGTTTGCTAGCTAGCTTGGCAGACAGTCAACTCTTGAGATTGTTTGTTATTAACCATTTAAGGCTGACGCCGCATTCATGGCACCAGCTGTTCTGCCCCAGGCAGGTTGCCATGCAGCAGGTACAGCCACAACAGCCACCTCACACCCATTGTCTGCTCTGCTGAGACGAAGCATGGAGGCATTTGGGAAAGCTGTGAGCGAGTGAAAACAGGTGTCTCTAATGGAAACCTCCAGTCAGCATTATGGAGCAATGGCCGTCATTCCATTGTTAAGGTTGCAACTCAGTCTGCATTATAAACAGGATGTTGATCTCCTTTCAGATCCACAAGAAAAGTCATATCAGCCTGAAAATTGGTAAATTGGATCTGGGCTGAGGTGGAGTTTTCCTACAAACGTTGAACTCCACTAGTAATCTCCCTCTGGCCTGATAGTTCACTGTTCAGTATGCCCCACTGTAGTCTCCCCTTCAACCAGTTCCTTATCCACCTTTCAGTTATCATATTAATCCACATCTTCTCCAACAGAACTAATAATTTCCCATGTGGAACTGTATCAAATGCTTTACTGAAATCCAGGTAGATTAGATCTACTGCATTTCCTTTGTCTAAAAAATCAGTTATCTTCTCAAAGAAAGAAATCAGGTTGGTCTGGCACGATCTACCTTTTTAAAACCATGCTGTATTTATCCCAACTACCGTTTACCTCTATGTCCTTAGCTACTTTATCTTTCAGAACTTGTTCCAAGACCTCGCATGCAATTATGGGCAAACTAACAGCCTTGTAGTTTCCTGGATCACCTTTTTTCCCTTCCTTAAAAATAGGTATTCTATTAGCAATTCTCCAGTCATGCAGTATGACCTCCGAGTTTACAGATTCATTAAAAATCCTTGCTATTGAGCCTGCAATTTTATGTGCCAGTTCCTTTAGTATTCTTGGATGGAGATTATCCACCTCCTCCTCCATTTTGCTCCCATTAAACTGTTTGAGTTTGACTTCCACCTTGGTGATGGTAATTTCTACTTCTATATCCTCATTTCCATTAGCTGCCCTGCCACTTCCCATAAGCTCCTCATTACTCTTATTAAAAACTAAGGCAAAGTATTTGTTTAGGTGTTGGACCATGCCCAGATTATCTTTAATCTCCACCCCATCCTCACTGCTTAGTGGTCCACTTCTTCTTTCCTTGTTTTCTTTTTCTTTATGTGGTAAAGAACCTTTTACTGTTGGTTTTAATTCCCTTTGCAAGGTCCAACTCTGCTTGGCTTTGGGCAGTTCTCACCTTTTCTCTATACTTTCTGACCTCCAGGAGGTAGATTTCCTTGTAGGCTTTCTGTTTTCTCTTAATAACCTGCTTAAGATGCTTGTTCATCCAGGTTCGTCTGCAACCCTTCCCTACCAATTTTTCCCCTTGCTTGGGATGCAGGCTTCAGATAGCTTCTGCAACTTTGACTTAAACTCCAAGCCGCCTCCACATTCAGATCCTTGAGTTTTTCAGTCCAGTCCACTTCTCTAACTACTTCCCCTAATATTTTTAAAGTTTGCCCATTTGAAATCAAGGGCCCTAGTTGCAGACCAATTTTTATTAGTATTTACATTTATTTTTAACGGAGTTAACTCATGAGCACTGGAACCAAGGTTGTCTTCTGCAACTAGTTCGTCTATGTAGTCTATACAAACTACTAGAGGGGGACAAGGAGCCATCGTATGTTAACCTGGGTTACTTATTCAATGAGTCTTTGCACTAGAAAAGTTCTAACCATTGTTGATAGGGACATAGGACTGAAAGGGACCTCCTGTGTCATCAAGTCCTTGCTATCACAGGCAACCCTGTCATCATCCTGGTCATAAATTTGTCTAGCTCCATTTTCAAATTAGTTAGACTGTTTGCCCCCCACTCCTCCCATTGAAGGTTGTTCCAGAACCTCTCTCCTGACTGTCAGAAACCTTCTTCTAATTTCCAGCCTATGTTTACTCATGGCCAGTTTATACCCATTTGTTCTTGTGCCGACATTGTCCTTTAGCTTCTATAGCTCTTCTCCCTCCCTGGTGTTTACCTCTCTGGTATATTTAGACAGCCATCAGATCCCCTCCACCTTCATTTTGCTAGACTAAACAAGCAGTCTCCTCGCATAAGACAGGCCATACAGTCCCCTGATCATCCTAGCAGCTCTTCTCTGGACCTGATTCAGTTTGAATTCACCTTGCCTGAAGATGGGTGACCAGAATTGAACACCGTATTCCAGGTGAAGTCTCACCAGGGCCTTGTCCAATGGAAGGAACACTTCTCTGTCTGTACTGGAAATACCTCGCCTGATACATCCTGAGCTCTCATTTGCTTTTTTCATGGCTTCCTCACATTGGTGGCTCTGTCATTCTGAATCCCAAACTGCCATTGAACAATTGCCAAGGTTAGCATAGGTCATCCAGTCAGGAGCAACACCATGTCACTTAGGTCGCCAATCAATGAGTAGTTAATACCCATTGCAACTAGAGGCTGAAATTTGTTCACACCAACTATTCATTGAATAATTGCAAACACTGGACACATTCAAAAAAGTCACAACTGCCTCTCCATTAGGAGAGGAAGGGTCCAGAGGTTAGACTCCAACCCTGGAACATGGGAGGCCTGGGTTAAATTCCCTGCTCCCTATCAGCAAGCTCCACAAAGGGGACTGACAGAATGGATCTGTCACATGTGGGGGAGGACAAAACTGCTGACTCCAATTAACCATTCTGCTCACAGGCTGGGGGGTGGGGGGGGCTGGGCTTATATAAAGCAGACCCAGCTCAGTCCAGGAAGGAGAAGAGGAAAGGTAGCACCTAAGGAGGCTGAGGGAGTGCTAAGGGAAAAACAGCTCCAAATAGTAGCAGAAGGAGGGGAAGGCCTATGTTGGGTAAAAGGTACTGAGTCTGGGGACTGAGGAGCACTAGCTGGGGTCTGCCTCCTTGGGAAACTTTGGATTTGCCTGAGAGATAAGAGAACTACAGAGAAATGGGACTAAAGGCTCTGGTGGCAGATCATGATGAGCTAAATATGGCTACACCTTTTTGTAAGTACACCTACATTCTCTCTGGCTCCCTTCCCCCCCCCTTTTTTTTTTTCCTGTGGTGCCCTGGTCACCCTGGCCTCCCAGGCAATAGCTTGTGGACAGGGAGTTGGGCTCAGCATTGCAGTGCCCAGTTTTAGGTGCCCTGCTGCCTAATGGAGTCCACATGCCTGAGCTAGGTGCCCAAGTTCCCTGTACAACGGGTGGGGAGAGCTAGGTGCTGAAGAGTGGGATCCCCGAAAGCAAGCAAGCTGTGTGAGAAGTTGCCTAAGCCAGCCAATAGGAAATGCTGAAGAGAGGGGCATGGCCTAAGCCTCACCGCTCAGAAAGATGTCGGTGTCTGTCTCTGCTGGGGATTTCCAGCTGTGACTCCATCCTGGAGTGAAGCCCCTAAAGCCTTTGCTGCAAAAAACTGGCTTGTAGAGATGCATAGCTCCCGAATCGCCAGTCCACAGGCGCGGCAAACTGCTCCCATGGCTACGAGGCAGGAGTGACCTTCAATCCAGCGTTTGTGTTTGGGAAACTTATTTGGCTGATTTGATTGTACCCTCGCAGCTGGTGTTCACGCGCTCAAGAGATGGGTTCGTTATCTTATGTGCATGTATACTGCCTGGCTCTTCTATGCGCAAGAATGTAACCACTAAGAAGAGTTGTAAACAAAGTAAGGAGAGAAATAAAAACCCCAGGAAAAGTTTTCCTGAGAGGCTTTTTGCAAGAGGCTTGTAAAGCTCTCTAGCTACCACAGACCTGGCGTTCTGTTTCCTTTCCTGCGTCGTCACCACAGCTGGTGACCCCGACGTGATACCCCTCTACTCACCGGCTGGATACGCCGAGCGCGCCCGCGGCTGTTTGCCGCCCCTTATTCGTGAGTATGGGGGGGAAACTTTCCAGTGCCCAGAAGGAGCACGCAAGAGAGTTACAAGAGATTATACGACAGCGATCATGTGTCGCTGTCCCGGTCGCTCATATTGAGGACCTCCTAAGGGAAATAGATCGCCAGTGCCCCTGGTATCCAGACTGCGGGTCATTGCAGCTTTTTGATTGGATACAGATTGGGATCACCTTGTATAGTAAACCCCGTGCCCCAGTTCAGTGCCTGCTGCTCTGGCAGCGTTGTAAGGAGGCACTGGAGGGGATCGGCCCCAACAGCCCCAAGCCGGTCCCCCTTTTGCCCCCAGGTGATGGGCCACCCCCCTCCTGCCCACAGCTGACCCTCCCTGCGCCGCCGCCCGTGGCGGCGCCCCCCTGCCTACCGGTCGGGCAGGGGGGCGCTGTCGCCGCGGCGGTGCGGCAAGCGCGTGAGGCCGGTCTCTTGACCGATGAGGAATCCAAGTGTGGGTTTGAGGCGTTTCCCGTCTCTTGGCGGGATAATGGAAATGGGGGGCAGATAGTGGACTGGGAGGCTCTCCCCTACTCAGTTCTGCGCGAGCTCCGCAAGGCAGTTCGTGAGACCGGGGTGCGGTCCACTTTCACCCTGGGGATCTTGGAAGGTGTGTCAAACGGTTACTTCTTGCTCCCCCAAGATTGGAAAGACATGTGTCGCATGGTGCTGTCTCCCGCGCAATACGTTGTGTGGGATAGCGAGTACCAGCGAGAGGCGCTTGCAGCAGCAGCGCAAGGTGGGGGGGCTTATCTTGCTGAGCAGTTATATGGCACAGGGCAGTTTTCGAGCATCCCCGAGCAGGCGGCGGGCACGCCCCGGGTAGCTTTTCCCATCATTGGCCAGTGTGTCCGTCGCGCGTTCCGCAGGGTCCCCGCTGCAGGCGAGTCCTCTAAGTCCTTTGCGGTTACTCGGCAGGGTGCCACCGAACCATTCCACCAGTTTATTGACCGCCTCCAAGAGGCAGTCCAGAGGCAGATTGATAACCCGCAAGCCCAGACTGAACTAATGATAAAATTGGCTTACGAAAATGCCAATGCAGACTGCCGCCGTGCCATGCAGGCAGTGGTCGGGCGCCCCGGGTATACCCTGGCAGAATTGCTGCAGGCGTGTGCTGACGTAGGCACTCAGACCCATCAGATGGCCCTGCTGGCAGCTGCCCTGCACAAGGGGCAGAAGCCTCAGGGGAACTGCTTTAACTGCCAGAAGCCCGGACATTTTTGGCGGGAGTGTCGGGCCCCTGCGGGGGGCATGTGTAAAAACAAACCCAAGCCCCGGACAGACCAGAGGCCCCGCACGCTGTGTCCGAAATGCAAAAAGGGCTACCATTGGGCTGCGCAGTGTCGCTTGGCCGGGGGTGACAGCCGGGTCTTGGCTGCTAACCGAGACAACCCCCCGGGAAACTAGTAGGCGGGCCTGCGACCAGCCCGAGACCCAAGGCCGCGCCCCTCTCCGTGCACGACGCCCCCGCCGCCACAAGGGGCAGTGCGGGGATTGACCTTGTTAATCAGGAAAATATGGATATCACTCTCCCCGGGGAGGTCCTCCTCATGCCGTCCCAGATTCAGGGCCCGCTGCCGGAGGGCATGGTGGGCCTTGTCCTACCCCGCTCGTCCGCCAGCAAGCAGGGCCTGTTTGTGGTGCCTGGGGTGGTGGATTCGGACTATGGTGGAATTATCCATGTTCAACTGTGGAGTCATCTCCCGAAACGGCTGTTTCAGGGAGATGCCTGGGCGCAACTCATACTTGTGCCCTACTCCCTTCCGGCAGGGGGAAGAAACGTTCCCCGAACCGGAGGCTTCGGGTCCACCGACCAGCGCACTATTCACCCACAAGTGGCAGCAGTTGTTAAAGACATTGGAGCACCCCAACCCAAACGCATTTACTGCCTCAACGATCAGCCGTTCGAGGGTGTTATCGACTCTGGGGCAGACATTACCGTCATTGCCGCTGCGCAGTGGCCCGCCCATTGGCCCACAGAGCAGGCTCCGGCAGTTTGGGGTGTGGGCGGGGCACAGGACTCACAACGAAGTGCCCGATGGTTGGAGGTTAGGGCGCCCCAAGGCATCCGCCGCGCCCGTATCCGGCCTATCATTCTCCCCGTCCACCTCAACCTGTGGGGCCGTGATTTATTGACACAGTTCACTGCCACCATCCATATCAATGATTAGGCATACGGCCCTCCCCCTCCGTTGGCTCACTGACGAACCCGTATGGGTTGCGCAGTGGCCGCTTCCTTTAGAAAAGCTGGAGGCCCTCCAGCACTTGGTTAATGACCAGCTGAAGGCAGGACGTTTGGAGGAGTCCACTAGCCCCTTTAATACCCCCGTGTTTGTGATTAAAAAGAAATCTGGCAAGTGGCGCCTCCTGCAGGACCTTCGCGCCATTAACAAAATTATACAGCCTATGGGTCCCCTGCAGTGTGGTACCCCTAATCCCAACCTTATTCCCTGTGATTACCGGTTATTTGTAATAGATTTAAAGGATTGTTTTTTTACCATCCCCTTGCACCCTGAGGACCGGGTGCACTTTGCCTTCACTGTTCCGGTTTTGAATCACTCCCAGCCCACTCCACGCTATCAGTGGAATGTGCTCCCTCAAGGCATGTTGAATAGCCCCACCTTGTGTCAGCATTTTGTTGCGCAGGCCCTACGGCCCTTCCGCGCAGCACACCCAGATGCCTTAATTTACCACTACATGGATGACATCCTGGTGGCTCACCCCGTCCTCCCTGATGACTGGCTGGACGAACTGCGCCACCAGCTTGCGGCGTGTGGCCTGGTTGTGGCACCGGACAAGATCCAGCGTCAGCCACCCTTTTTGTATCTTGGTCACCGCATGCTCCAGTCATATGCCCGTCCAGTTTGTCCCGAGTTGGTATTGCCCAACCCTCTTACGTTTGTACAGCTTCAACAGTTATTGGGGTCCCTTAATTGGATTCGTCCTTTTTGCCCTCTGACTACCTCCATGCTGTCCCCTCTTTTTTCTGGCCTTCGGCAGGGCCGTCTCCCCGGAGATATCATTCCCGTTTCCCAGGAACAGCGCCAAGCGGTCACCCTCATTAACCAGACCCTGGCCCAGGTGTGGGTCGACCGCCGAGAAAGGGAACAGCCCCTTTTTGCCATTTTGCTTCCCACACTCTCACAACCGACAGCTGTCCTCGCCCAGGAGGGGGCGGCAGCGCGTCTTCGTTTAATTGAATGGATTTATTTGACCCACTCCCCTCCGCATACTATTCAGACACTCCCTCAACAGGCCGCAGAGCTGATTTTTAAAGTGCGAGAACGGTCCCGTACCCTCTTGGGTTGGGACCCCGTTGCCATTATTGTCCCCATCCCGGCTAAAGACTGGGAACGCACTGTCTCTTGCAGTGCCACCCTCCAATTGTCTCTTGCTGACTATGTTGGGGAAGTTAAATATCACATTCCCCCTGACCCCCGTCTTTCATTCCTACAACAACGTTGCCTTCACCTCCGGCCGTCCTTGTCAACCGTCCCCATTAAGGATGCACTTACCCTTTTTACGGACGGCGGCCCAACACGAGGTGCGGTCAGCTGGCAGGTGCAAGGCACTTGGCAAGTCCGCTTTACCCTGCCTCAGCGCTCCCCACAGCGCGCAGAGTTGGCTGCTGTCATCCTGGCCTGCCGATGCTTCCAGGATGACCCTTTTAATTTGATTACTGACAGTCTTTATGTTACTAATGTTCTTAAGTCTCTTCCAGGTTCCTATGTGTCGCCCTCCTGTGATGACAATTTGTTGGCCCTTTTTCTTACCCTGCAACAGCTCCTTTCCTCCCGCTCTAGCCCACTGTTTGTGGCACACATTCGCAGTCACACCACACTACCGGGCCTATTAACAGAAGGCAACACGGTGGCCGACCAGGCGGTCAAATCGGTGGCCTCAATTTTTTCCTCCCCAATCGAAAGCCACGCCTTTTTTCATCAATCCGCCAAGGCCCTTGCCAAGCAGTTCACTCTCCCATTGTATCAGGCGCAGGCCATTGTTCGCCAGTGTGACCTTTGCGCTTCTCTCTCCAATAGCCCGGAGGTAGGGGTTAACCCTCATGGAACCTCGGCCAACCAGCTCTGGCAAATGGATGTTACACATTTCCCTCCCTTTGCCCCCTGGCAGTATCTTCACGTGTGTGTAGATACCTTTTCCCATTATGTGTGGGTCACCCCCCAGAAGGGTGAGGCCTCTCGTCATGTTATTAATCACATGATTCGCGCTATGGCAATCATGGGTCACCCATCCCATCTTAAGACCGACAACGGCCCCGCCTACTGTAGCTCGGCCTTTGCCTCCTTCTGTACCACGTGGGACATTGTCCACACGTTTGGTATCCCGTATAACCCCACAGGCCAGGCCATTGTGGAACGAGCCAATCGTGCGCTCAAACAAGCCCTGGTCCGCCAAAAACAGAAAGGGGGGATTCCCGTAGGCCTTCCTCCCCGCCAGGAATGGCTGGCTGCAGTGCTTTTTACCCTGAATCATTTGAATTTGACTGACAACTACTCTGCAGCAGAATGTCATTTTCGCAGCTACCAGGCCTTGCCCCGCCCCTTTGTTAAATATCGCAAGGCCCCAGACCCTCAGTGGCATGGCCCAGTGCCCCTTATAACGTGGGGACGAGGGCATGCTGCCGTTTCTCTTCCTACAGGTCCGTTGTGGGTCCTGGCGCGTAACGTCCGCCCGTGGCACGGCGATGGCCTGGCACCAGGGACTATCGAACCCCATTCCACAGTTCAACCTACATCTGCAGGATCCCGAGCGTCCTCGCCAGCGCCCCCCGCGGGGGCCCCCGCAGCGCATAACCTGGGGACAGGTTAAAGCCCTTTCATTGCAGGCCGAGCAGCTGCGAGTGCAGCAGCAGCTAGAACCTACCGCAGAAAATTACCTTGTGACATTGTTAGCTTGCCTTAATGCTAATTCACTCCTTATTTTGTGTGTATTGGGGAGTTTCCTGTTGGCCCCTAGCTGCCAAGGCGAACCCCAGATGGAGCAGCGGCTGCAGTTTAACACCTGGGTCCACCTGGCAGAAGTATTAAATCAATCTGATTTCTGCCTGGCCGTTGCCCCGGAAATGCAAGGTCTGTTAAGTACCTGCCTTGTTCCTGTCTGTAAACCACCCAGCAACATCTGGGGTGTGAGACAGTGAAAGAAATGTGCTGTTTTAAGCTTGCTGATAATAGTTTTGTATGCAATAGCAAATTGATATGCTGAAATGCTATGCTTAAGTCATCCGCCAAGACGTTTTTCTTCCTTGGTAGGATTATATTTAGTTATAGCCACCCTTAGAGTGGATGAAGACCCTTTTATAGTATGGGGTCCTAGTTTTGATGTTTGACGTTTTACTTTGCTGCTTTGTTTAATGTATACCCAATCTAGTGGCATTGTGTATGCTACCCTGCGAGAGTGTTTTGTTTAAACACCGCATTTATAAAATAAAACAGGGGGAGATGTAGAGATGCATAGCTCCCGAATCGCCAGTCCACAGGCGCGGCAAACTGCTCCCATGGCTACGAGGCAGGAGTGACCTTCAATCCAGCGTTTGTGTTTGGGAAACTTATTTGGCTGATTTGATTGTACCCTCGCAGCTGGTGTTCACGCGCTCAAGAGATGGGTTCGTTATCTTATGTGCATGTATACTGCCTGGCTCTTCTATGCGCAAGAATGTAACCACTAAGAAGTGTTGTAAACAAAGTAAGGAGAGAAATAAAAACCCCAGGAAAAGTTTTCCTGAGAGGCTTTTTGCAAGAGGCTTGTAAAGCTCTCTAGCTACCACAGACCTGGCGTTCTGTTTCCTTTCCTGCGTCGTCACCACACTGGCTGTGCTGCCAACCACCCCTAGAACCTCTAGCCCTGTGGTTCAAGCAGGATCTGGGAAACTCCGTTTCAAATCCTGACCCCCCCCACCTGAGGTAGCAAAAGGGTTTGAACCTACATCTCCCATCTCAGAAGGGCCCTAACCACTGAGCTCCAGGGCAGGTCCCTCCTTAGTGTCTCCTGTTGGAACTGTTCCACTTAGTATAAGTAATTAGTCGCTGGAACAAGGATGGGAACTTGGGTGTCCCACAACCTGGCTGGGTGCCCTAATCCATAGGGTATCGACTCCCTGTCACTGGTCCAATGGGCAGGGTGCTCTCCTGAGATACAGGAGACCTGGATTTGAAGCTGGCTCTCCCCCGTCCTGGGTGAATGTTCCAACCACTGGGCTAAAGGATGGGATGGGGTAGCACCACCTCTTCCTCCAGCTGGGTTTTGGGTGCACCTTGATCGATGAGGCAGCCTCTGACCTAGCCTACCAGGACAGGCCCCAGAGGCGAAAGATGGGCAAATGCCTACTTTGAGGACACCCCCAGAGTGTAGGTGTGAGCTCAGCACCCAGGCATCAGGACTGAGATGGCCGTGCACATGCCCAATGGCAGATCTTTATGCTCCCGAGGCCTTTATTGGTGGAAATGTACCTGCCTAGGGAGTTTTGGCACCCACAGGGTTAGGGTTAGGTTTTGAGGATGTAAATTTTGGGCTTAGGCACCTAAATGCCTTTGTGAGTCTGTCCATTAGCCGCCCTGGGCTTCAAGTCCCCGTCTGGAATCTATAGTACATCCCTGCCTCCCAGGTTGCTGTGAGGATCAACATGTGGAAGATTGTAAGGTGCTCAGATGCTGCGGTGATGGGGGCCATTTAGGTGTTTCTGTTGCAATTCATGACCAGAAAACAGCGCCCAGCATGGAGAAATTCTCTGTCGTGAGTGCAGCTAGCACTAGCTGAGTCTAAAGTAACTGATGCCCTTAGAATGCTTTGAGATCCTTCCATGCAATAGGCAATTCACAGAGCCAGATCTGGCCCACACGCCTCACACAGCTCAGCAGTCAGTGGCCATTATGAGATGGCTGAGAGTAGAATTTGTCCCACTCATGGTATGTCATACTTCACCGTGAGTGCAGCATATGTAGGTTATACCCAAATGGATTGATTGGGGGAATAATTGTACCGGAGCTTTGAGCTGAGGGCTCCCCCAAAACCTCTGACATCTGTGTAAATGAGATGAAATAGGAAGGGGCGAGGCCCCAGTGAACATAACATATTGAGGGCCCCAAATTTCTCTCAACATGCCTGCCCGAGCTAGCATTGATCTAGCTAATTCAGGTATCAAAGCAGTGAAGATGCAGCAGGGTGGGCCCTGGGTACATACGTTCCTCACCCGTGCCAGCGTCCATGCCACCACGTCTGCATGGCTGTCTTTAGCCATGCTGGCTAGAGGAAAACTGCCCATGCTGCAATCACACCTCCGAGCACAGCGTAGACACACCCTTCATGCCCACTCAGCACTAGAGACGTTCCGTTTTCCTTGCAGGCCTTCCAGCTTCAGAGTCCTGTCTGGCACTGCCCATTTTCATGTCTGTCTGTTCGACTCTCCAGCCACATGCTGTAGTATGTGGCGGGCTAAATTTCCGTATATTAGTGCGGTCTGTTTCTGAGCATTTCTGTGGCGTGTCCCTCTGCCCCGCTAGAACTGGAAAGGGAATGTGTTGTTATTTCAGTATGTCCAGACACACTCCCCCTTTACTGTGTGCTCTAGCATTATGGTGCCAGGGCCTATATAAATTCTAGCCCATTAGAGGGAATAATTTTTCTCTCTCTAGCAAAGGGCGTGCAGGGTCAGACTGGGTTCAAAATACTACCCTCCCCCAAGGGCCTTTCCCAATCCCAGAGTAGTCGGACTTACCTGTCCAAATCCCGCAGTAAGTCTGGGGGTGGCAGTATGGTCCAGCCCTGGCCTGAGAGACAGGGAATCTGCCTTCTAAGCCCAGCTCTGACCCAGATCTGCTGTTCCATCTTGGGCTGGTCACTTCACCACCCTGTGTCCATTGAAACTGTGTGCTCTTTGGGGCAGGGACTGACTTCCAGTAGGCAGTGCCCAGTACAATGATCCCGGATCTCTGTTGGGACCTCTACGTACAACTATATAATAAATGATAATTGTCATCAATAGGTTTCAGTGTTAACAGCCAGTTGAGACAAAAGGGAGCAGCTGAAGGGACCCAGACACGGTCACTGATACCTTTAAAGATACAGGGCCGGATTCTGCACTCTGCTGAGTTCCCACTCATCCTAGCTGCGGGGGGAGATGGTTACAACTCCCTCTTCCTCTGCTGAGCCCTGGTCCAATGGGGGCAGCTCTAACCCACACTGGCCATCCCAAGGCACAGCCTGCCAGCTGAGGATGGCCGGAATGCAGTGTGCTCCAGCCATGCCTCCTCCCTGCCCCAGGACGCTATCGACTGTGGGGAGAATTGTGGGGAGCTGGCCACGCTGGCTTTACAGCTGCTGAGAACTCCTCCATACTGGGAGACTCCCCAGCTGAGCTATCTAAGGCCAGATTCTGTCCCCTGTGTCTCACCAGCCATTGGGCAGAGTTGGGTGGGGAATCTGGCTCCTTATGGGGTCCCTGGTTACCGTGAGCTTTTAGTTAACACACTAAGGCCTGGTCTACACTACGGGTTTAGGTCGACTTTAGCAGCGTTAAATCGAATTAAGCCTGGACACGTCCACACAACAAAGCCCTTTCTTTCGACTTAAAGGGCCCTTTAAACCGGTTTCTTTACAACACCTTCGACGGGATTAGCGATAAAATCGGCCTTTGCGGGTCGGAATTGGGGTAGTGTGGACGGAATTCGACGTTATTGGCCTCCGGGAGCTATCCCACAGTGCTTCATTGTGACCGCTCTGGACAGCACTCTCAACTCAGATGCACTGACCAGGTAGACAGGAAAAGACCCGCGAATGTTTGAATTTCATTTCCTGTTTGCCCAGCGTGGAGAGCACAGGTGACCACGCAGAGCTCATCAGCACAGGTAACCGTGATGGAGTCCCAGGATCGCAAAAGAGCTCCAGCATGGACCGAATGGGAGGTACAGGATCTGCTCGCCATATGGGGAGATGAATCAGTGCTAGCTGAACTCCGTAGCAGTAAAAGAAATGGCAAAGTATTAGAAAAGGTCTCCAAGGCCATGAAGGACCGGGGCCATAACAGGGACACACAGCAGTGCCGCGTGAAAGTTAAGGAGCTACGGCAAGCTTACCACAAAGCCAGAGAAGCAAATGGAAGGTCTGGGACAAAGCCGCAAACTTGCCGCTTCTACGCGGAGCTGCATGCCATTCTAGGGGGTGCAGCCTCCACTACCCCAACCGTGTGCTATGACTCCGTCAATGGAGAAACACACAGGGAAGACGGTTCGGGGAACGAGGAAGATGAGGATGGAGGTACTGTAGGTAGCTCACAGCAGCAAGGAAGCGGAGAAACCAGTTTCCCCAACAGCCAGGATATGTTTGTGACCCTGGACCTGGAACCAGTAACCCCCGAACTCACCCAAGACCCTCAGGGCACACAGGAGACCTCTGGTGAGTGTACCTTTGTAAATATTTGTAAATATTACACATGGTTTAAAAGCAAGCGTGTTTAATGATTAATTTGCCCTGGCAATCGCGGCCAGTACATCTACTGGAAAAGTCTGTTAACGTGTATGGGGATGGAGCGGAAATCCTCCAGGACATCTCCAGAAAGCTCTCCTTCATGTACTCCCAAAGCCTTTGCAAAAGGTTTCTGGGGAGGGCTGCCTTATCCCATCTGCCATGGTAGGACACTTTACCACGCCAGGCCAGTAGCACGTAGTCTGGAATCATTGCATAACAAAGCATGGCAGCGTATGGTCCCGGTGTTTGCTGGCATGCAGACAATATCCATTCCTTATCTCTCTTTGTTATCCTCAGGAGAGTGATATCATTCATGATCACCTGGTTGAAATGGGGTGATTTTATTAAGGGGGACATTCAGAGGTGCCCGTTCCTGCTCTTCTGAACAGAAATGTTCCCCACTGTTAACCACGCGGTGGGGGGAGGGGTGAAGTGATCATCCCAGAGAATCGGGTGTGTGTGTGTGCGGGGTGGTTTACTTGGGTTTGTGCCGCATGTTAACCCGGAAACCGCAGCCCCTCCTTTTACATTGAAAACCCATTTTAAATGGTCAACCCAATTCATCCTTGATATGGGAAATGCGCTGCTGTTTGAAACCTTTCCCGCATGTTAAGAAGGTTAAAAAAGCCAAAAGACTGTGGCTTACCATGGCTGCCTGCAAGCCGAAATATGTTGCCTGGGGCACTGCGTGAGTGATCTCTCATACCAAACCGGCAGGCAGAGGAAAAATGCGACCTTGTAATGAAAGAGTGTACCCATTGTTCTCTAAAATGTGTCTTTTTTAACCACCTCTCCCTTCTCCTCCACCACCTGCAAATGTTTCTCCTTCGCAGAGGCTAGTGAACATTAGAAAGAGAAAACTGAGGACGCGGGACGATATGTTCACGGAGCTCCAGATGTCCTCCCACGCTGATAGAGCACAGCAGAATGCGTGGAGGCAGTCAATGCCAGACATGAGAAAAGCACAATATGAACGAGAGGAGAGGTGGCGGGATGAATGGCGGGATGAAAAGAGCAAGTGGCGGGCTGAAGATGATAGGTGGCGTCAGCTTGCAGACAGACGGCAAGAGTCAATACTCCATCTGCTAGAGCATCAAACTGATATGCTCCAGCATATGGTTGAGCTGCAGGAAAGGCAGCAGGAGCAGAGACCGCCACTACAGCCCCTGTTTAACCAACAGCCCTCCTCCCCAAGTTCTATAGCCTCCTCACCCAGACGCCCAAGAACACGGTGGGGGGGCCTCCGGCCACCCAGTCACTCCACCCCAGATGATCGCCCAAGCATCAGAAGGCTGGCCTTCAATAAGAGTTAAAGTTTTAAAACGCAGTATGTCCTTTTCCATCCCTCCTCCCCCACCCATCCCAGGCTACCTTGGCAATTATCCCCCTACTTCTGTGAGGAACTAATAAAGAATGCATGAATGTGAAACAACAATGACTTTATTGCCTCTGCAAGCGGTGCTCGAAGTGGGGAGGGGAGGGGGGGGGTTGGTTTACAGGGAAGTAGAGTGAACTGGGTCGGGGGGGGGTTTGGAGGGTACATCAAGGAGAAACAAACAGAAGTTTCACACAGTAGCCTGGCCAGTCACAAAACTCGTTTTCAAAGCTTCTCTGATGCGCACCTTGCCCTGCTGTGCTCCTCTAACCGCCTTGCTGTCTGGCTGCGCGTAATCAGCGGCCAGGCGAGTTGCCTCAACCTCCCACCCCGCCATAAATGTCTCCCCCTTACTTTCACAGATATTGTGGAGCGCACAGCAAGCAGCAATAACAATGGGGATATTCTTTTCGCTGAGGTCTGAGCGAGTCAGTAAGCTGCGCCAGCGCGCTTTTAAACGTCCAAATGCACATTCCACCACCATTCGGCACTTGCTCAGCCTATAGTTGAACAGGTCCTGACTACTGTCCAGGCTGCCTGTGTACGGCTTCATGAGCCATGGCATTAAGGGGTAGGCTGGGTCCCCAAGGATCACGATAGGCATTTCAACATCCCCAACGGTTACTTTCTGGTCCGGGAAGAAAGTCCCTTCCTCCAGCTTTCGAAACAGACCAGAGTTCCTGAAGACACGAGCATCATGTACCTTTCCCAGCCATCCCACGTTGATGTTGGTGAAACGTCCCTTGTGATCCACCAGGGCTTGCAGCAGCATTGAAAAGTACCCCTTGCGGTTTATGTAGTCGGTGGCTTGGTGCTCCGGTGCCAAGATAGGGATATGGGTTCCGTCTATGGCCCCACCACAGTTTGGGAATCCCATTTCAGCAAAACCATCCACTATTGCCTGCACGTTGCCCAGAGTCACTACCCTTGATATCACCAGGTCTTTCATTGCCCTGGCAACTTGGATCACAGCAGCCCCCACCGTAGATTTGCCCACTCCAAATTGATTCCCGACTGACCGGTAGCTGTCTGGCGTTGCAAGCTTCCACAGGGCTATCGCCACTCGCTTCTCAACTGTGAGGGCTGCTCTCATCCTGGTATCCTGGCGTTTCAGGGCAGGGGAAAGCAAGTCACAAAGTTCCATGAAAGTGCCCTTACGCATGCGAAAGTTTCGCAGCCACTGGGAATTGTCCCACACCTGCAGCACGATGCGGTCCCACCAGTCTGTGCTTGTTTCCCGGGCCCAGAATCGGCGTTCCACGCCATGAACCTGCCCCAGTGACACCATGATTTCCACATTGCTGGGGCCTGTGCCTTGTGAGAGGTCTATGTCCATGTCAATTTCCTCATCACTCTCTTCGCCGCGCTGCAATCGCCTCCTCGGCTGGTCCGGGTTTCGCCTTGGCATGTCCTGGCTCTGCATATACTCCAGGACAATGCGAATGGTGTTCATAGTGCTCATAATTGCCGCGGTGATCTGAGCGGGCTCCATGATCCCAGTGCTAGCTGTGGCGCCTGGTCTGAGAAACGGCGCGAAACTAGTATCTGACGGACCAGGAGAAGGAGGGAGGGCGGGAGGGAGGGAGGGCCGAGTGACGACATGGCGTACAGGTACAGGGAATTAAAATCAAGAAAGGTGGCTGTGCATCAGGGAGAAACACAAACAACTGTCACACAGAATGGTACCCCCAAAGATTAAACTGAAAAGCCTGGGTTTAGCAGGCCGTTGATTTCACGGAGGGAGGGGAAGCAAATGAGTACAGAACAAATCTATTTTTTACATCTTAAGCTGGCAGCCGACGGTGCAGCATGACTGATAGCCTCTGCAGTACAATGACGACGGATACCAATCGTAATATACCATCTTCTACCAAAAGGCAAGGGGCTGCTGCTGTGTAGCAGTGCAGCCCCACGTCTGCCAGCCCCACATCTGCCAGCACTCAGATCGCCCTCGGCCTCTTCTGGGTGCTTAGCAGACAATACTGGGCAATTGGCAGAAAATAGTATACTACGACTGATAGCCATCATCATCGAGACAGTAGCATGTCTGCCCAGGTGCCCATGATTGACAGCCACTGCAGTATGACGATGACGGATACCAGTCGTAATATACTATCTTCTACCAAAAGGCAAGGGGCTGGTGCAATGCAGCCCTACGGCTGCCAGCCCCACGGCTATTAGTCATGCTACACCGTCTACCGCCAAAAGGCAGTTAGCAGCTGCTGCTGTGTAGCAATGCAGTCCCACGTCTGCCGGCACCCAGAGGACATATGGTGACGGTGCGCTCAGCTGAGCTGAGCGGGCTCCATGCTTGCCATGGTATGTTGTCTGCACAGGTAACCCAGGTAAAAAGGCGCAAATCTATTGTCTGCCGTTGCTGTGACGGAGGGGGAGGGGCCTGACGACATGTACCCAGAACCTCCCGCGACACTGTTTTGCATCATCCGGGCATTGGGATCTCAACCCAGAATTCCAATGGGCGGCGGAGACTGCGGGAACTGTGGGATAGCTGTGGGATAGCTACCCATAGTGCAATGCTCCGGAAGTCGACGCTAGCCTCGGTACTGTGGACGCAGTCCGCCGACTAGAGCACTTAGAGCATTTTATGTGGGGACACACACAATCGGCTGTATACAACCGATTTCTATAAAACCGGCTTCTATAAATTCGAACTAATTTCGTAGTGTAGACATACCCTAAGACTCACTGGGCCAAATTCTGGGTTGACACCCTTGTCCCATGACGGCCAGGGCAGTGGTGTTAATCAGAGCAGACTGGGGACCAGACCTGGCCCCTTTTCATGCACTGAGCATGGCCTATGGCTTAGTTGACGTGCGTGGCACTCCCAAGCTATCCTGTCCAAATATACAAAGAAGGTGCCTTGCAAATCCTTCCATAGACTCGTCAGTTGCTCTGAAGTTGTGCTCAGGAAGGTGGAGGGGATCCATGCAGGACTGTTGAGACCGCTTGGGAATAAAACACCCCGGCAAGCCAGTCGCATCATTCCCATCAGGAGGGGGAGATCCGGAGAAAGAAGCAAACTGGGAAGGATCTGGAGACAGTGAAAGACACTTGAGTAGCATAAAATCCATGTGCAGAGAGCTGCGTCAAACTGGTCACATTGCTGCTCAATTCCCAGCCAGACATTTCACCTACGTCAACCCCTGTCTGCCGCCGACTGACACTTGGGAGAAATCTTGCACTGCGGTGAAGGTGTCGGAGGAGCCGCATGAGGTGCCCAGCACCAGCACTCTCTGCCTCTCCCTGCCTGACTCCCTTCCCTCTCCTTGGCGACAGCACACAGCAGGCTGCAGTTCAGCCCCGGCCTCCCCGCTGTTGCAATGCACTGCTCCTGAAGCGGCAGGCACGTTTCCAGTTGGCACGTGCCATGAGACAGGGCCTGCCTTTGGGGCCCACATACCCTGCGGCTGGAGTTCCCTGCAGCCTGAAGATAATAGAGATGTTGGGGCTAATCTCGGCCATTCACTGGGGGGAAGAATGTTTCTAGCACTTCTGGTAGCAAAGTGGAAGTGGAAGCTGGGTGCTAGGGCTGAGAGCCTGCCATTGTCTGCTCACGTCTGAGTCCCTGCCCCAGAGGGCCCAATCTCCTTGTTCTGTGTGTGTACAGTTCTGTACTCTGCCGGTTCTTCGTGGTCTTCCTAGGAGCTGCCCACTGCCTTTGGGGGCCCAGAAGGACCAATGCCAAAGTCCTTTGCTTTGCAGGGCTAGTGCGGGGTACGCCAGGGCTGGTTGACTGCTGCAAGGGGGGGCTGGCTCCTCCCCTGAGCAGCCAGTTACAGAACAAATGAAAACTAAGGTGATTGCTGTTGTCGCTTTGTGGTTTGCCCACTAGACCAGACTGCCTCACTGGGGTGCCCCTCGAGGAGCTGGCATCTGCGGCGGTTGGGGCCTGACTCCCATGGGCCCCTCCAGGAGACAGTGCCCCCACCCTCCTCCTGAGCAAAGGGAGCTGGGTTGGCAGCTGGGATCCCCCCATGTGCGCACACTAGCTTTTCCCCCTCAGTGCTATTTCATTGTGTGGCAGCTAGTGAGAGGGGTACGTTCCAGACTGAGGCTCAATGACACAGTCGTTCCATGCCAGCTTCTAGGCAAACCAAAATGAAGGTGGCATTTGCTGCTGCCCTGAACCCTCCAGCCTCAGGGGATGGCATGGGCTCAGCCACTGGCAGCAAGGGGCTCGGTCCTCTGGGGAAAGCCCATTTAGGTCTGCTTCTTCCCAGTGTCAATGCTCTCTGCTCCCTCTTCTGGGCACTTCGTGGGGTCTGTTACCCAACAGCCTCCCAGTGTCTCGTCTCCCTCAAAGGCTTTACTGGGCTTAGATTCCAGGGCTGCAAGTCACCTCCAGTATCCTCTGAAACACAGCTCAGCTTTCAGCCATCTCTGTCAGCCCAGACTCGTGAGCACGCACAAGGGGCTGACGTGCGGGAGAGCTCTGCTGGCAGTACTGACCCGGTAGGCAACTGCCTTGCAATGCAAAATCCGCAATTCTTGCTTAGAGCTGCTGGCACTCTGCCACAGACCTTTCCGGGCCCTGTGTCATGGTGCTGGGAGCCAGCTCTCCTGAGCTATAGATAGTCTCACGTCTGCAGCTGGACATACATGAAACCTGCAAAATAACTGTGTGAACATTCAAGTCTGAGATGAAGGGGGTCTGGGAGGTTCTCGGCACCGCAGTCCCAGAGCACAGCTGGAACTGATCTCAGCTGGGGCTGATGGAGAAGACCCTTGGATTTGTAAAGTGTATTTTGAGGAGAATGCTCAAATGGAGCCAGAGCCGGCTCCAGGCACCAGCTTACCAAGCAGGTGCTTGGGGCGGCCACTTCGGAGAGGAGCGGCATGTCCAGCTGTTCGGCGGCAATTCGGCGGACGGTCCCTCACTCCTGCTCGGAGCGAAGGACCCCCCGCTGAATTGCCGCCGCAGATTGCGATTGCGGGTTTTTTGTTTGTTTGGCTGCTTGGGGCGCCAAAACCCTGGAGCCGGCCCTGAATGGAGCAAAGGGATTGTATTGCCACTAGAATGGTGAATTGTATCATAACAGCAGCCAGGGTTTCTCAACCCGGGGGTTGGGACCCAAAATTGGATTGCCGGAATGTTTCAAAGGATCGCGTGGCAACTCCTGTCTGTCCCACAGGGCTGGCTGGCCTCCCTGCTCCAGGCACTGCAACCTCTGGGATCCCAGCACCACTCAGGTTTGGCCCAGTTGTTATGACGGGAGTCCAGGAAAGCCAAATTTGAGTGTGTGGCTCTGTACCCCATGAGCCAGGTCACAGCTCCACTCTCACAAAGGTGGGCATGGCCAAACCTGAGCAGCGCTGCAACCCCAGAGGTTGCAATACCCAGAGCAGAGAGCTAAGCTCAACCAGCACTACAGCACAGGAGCTGCAGGAGCCGCCACTGTGGGGTGAGTGCTGGGCAGGACTCAATGCCTTGGGGAGCAGGATCTGACTGAAACCACCCCAGGACCTCCATCTCCAGGGTCGCAACAGGCCATAAACATTTACTAATGGGTCCTGAGTAGTGTTGCCAACTTTCCACTTACACAACCGAATGCCCTGGCCCTGCCCCATCCCTCCTCCGAGGCCCTGCCCCTTCTCTGAGGCCCCAGCCCCGCTCCTTCCATCCCCTCTCACTCACTCGCTCATTTTCACCGGGCTGGCTCAGGGGTTTGCGGTTGAGGAGGAGGTGAGGGCTCCAGCTGGGGATGCGGGCTCTGGGGTGGAGCCAGGAATGAGGGGTTCAGGATGCGTGAGGGGGCTCTGGGCTGGGGCAGAGGTGTGGGGGGGGGTGAGGGCTCTGGCTGGAGGTGCAGACTCTGGGGCAGGGCTGGGGATGAGGGGTTGGGGTGCAGGAGGGGGCTCCTTGCTGGCATTGAGGGGTTTGGAGGGCAGGAGGGGGATCAGAGCTGAGGTAGGGGGTTGGGGTGCAGGAGAAGATGAGGGGTGCAGGCTCCGGGGAGCACTTACCTCAAGCAGCTCCTGGAAGCAGCAGCATGTCCCCCCTCCGGCTCCTATGCAGAGGTGTGGCCAGGAAGCTCTGCATGCTGCCCCATCCACAGGCGCCACCCCTGCAGCTCCCATTGGCCGCGGTTCCCCGCCAATGGGAGCTGCGGTAGCAGCGCTTGGGGAGGGGGCAGCTCACGGAACCCCCTGGCTGCCCCTACATGTAGGAGCCGGAGTGTGGACATGCCGGCTGCTTCCCGGGACCTGTGCAGAGCCACAGCAGGTAGAGAGCCTGCCACCGACCAGACTTCTAACGGCCCAGTCAGCAGTGCTGACCAGAGCCACCAGGGTCCCTTTTCGACCAGGCGTTCCGGTTGAAAACCGGACACCTGGCAACCCTAGTCCTGAGCCCAGAAATGTTGCGAACCACTGGGGTAGGCCAAGCGAGGAAGGATTCCAAAATATTCCATCTGGCAGCTCTATGGTGATGCAGCAAAATACTTGCACAAATGGAATCTCTGAACAGCCCTGGCTTCAACCCATTTAGATTTGACAAAGCACATTGAAGCAGGGTCGTCTGTGAGTCAAAACGCTCACGCTGCTGTGTGAGCCGGGAGCTCATAGAATCAGAGAAACTAGAACCCTATCACTGGGCAACAGGTCACAGCTAGTCCTTAACAACCACTGCACGACTATTCCCCATAATACATTTGGCGAATAGGGCCATTCTGTTAACAGCACCTATCGCCGTTTGTGACTACAGCAGGCATCTCTGCCCTGAATTCTTTCCAGAAATCCTTAAAAGGACAACGTGTTCCTTGTTAGAACTGTGCTGTCAATGAACAAACAGAAGAAATGCTGCTCTTGCAATCCCGTTTGTGTGCACCTGGGGGCAGCACAATTGCCATTTCAGATTTCTCCACTGAGTTGCACCCATGCCCCTAGATGAGCAGGCCCTGGCACAGGAGGTTAGTAGTCATTAAATCTTGTGCTATTCCTTATGCTGAACTCTCTGTTTTGTTTTTGGGGGATTTGTGGGTGGGACTTACACATGGGGGAGGTAGTTGTACATAGGAACCTAGGAATTGCCAGACTGGATTAGACCCAATATCCTGCTAGTCCAATATCCTGTCTCCAACAAGGGCAAGAACTGCACAGTAGGTAGTTGTGGAATAATCTGGCCCCATGAACGTATCAACCAATCTCCTAATAGTTAGAGAGAGGTTCAGCCCTGAAGCCAGAGGTTTAATCTCCTTTTCTCACACCCCCTTTTTTACCATTTGCTATTCTATCTCTGGTTATACTTGTTATCCATACAACTGTCCAATCCCACCTTGAATCTTGCTAAATTCTTGGCCTCAATGACATCCTGTGGCAATGAGTTCCACAGTCTAACTGTGCATTGTGTAATGGATTGCCTCTCTTCCAAGGACATGACCCATCCAGTTGTGACCTGGCATTCCGGATCTCTCGCAGTGAATAATTAGTGTGTTCTGCAAATGATTCTAGGAATGAGACGTCCCTCCCTGTGCCTACATCTGCATCTCAAGACTCTCCAAGAGTGGCTCTCCTTTTAGAGAAGCAGTGGAGTTTAGCATCCAAGACACTGGCCCATGAAACCCGTGTCCTGTTCCTAGCTCTGCTACTTATCTTCCAGGGGACCTTGGGCCAGTCACTTCAGCTGTCTGTGCCTCTGTTTCCACTCTGAGCCCTTGTCTATTTAGACTGTAATCTCCTCAGGGCAGGGGCTGTCTCTTGTGCACCACCCAGCACAGCGGGGCTCCCAGCGGGACTAGGACCTCTAAAAGCCACAATTAATAGTAAGTTAACTTGAACTCTGGGTGTCTAATGCCTGGATGTATTTTTCGTAGATTCCAAGGCCAGAAGGGACCCTTGTGACCATCTAGTCTGACCCCCATTATCACACAGGCCAGAGACCTGCCCCAGAATAATCCCTAGGTCAGATCTTTTGTAAAAACATCCAATCTTGATTTAAAAATTGCCAGTGACAGAGGATCCACCATGACCCTGGATAAATTGTTCCAGTGGGCAATTACGCTCCCTGTTAACAATGTATGCTTTTTATGATACTACAACATTCTTGTAAGGTTTTGAACTCCCACTATAGTGAGATGTGCTCTCAATCTGAGCACCAGCTTTGTTAACTTTTTTGTCTGGGGAAGTGCAATGATGTGGCCTCCATCTGCTCAAGCCATATCATGCCCACCTGCATTGTGTGCGTATGGCGCAGTGTTTCATCATGCAGTGGTGGTCTTTTCCCTTATGTGAGGATCTTTGGGGTGATGCGGGGAGGGTGGGAGCATCGGCAAAGGCCTCTCGAAAATGTGACGTGCAGGCTGCATTGGACGAGATGTGCATTTGGCTATGATGGCCTAGCGTTATGGGGCATTTTCACAGGAGTAGTCCGTTACTATGCCACAAATGCACGGCAACTGGAGGAATTGTGGATGCAGGATATTTTAAATACAGAAATGTCTATATTCTGTATCTAGAGGATCAGTATCAACAAAAAGCACGTCGTAATGCAGGGCTCAAGTCTTTGCCGCCCTCCCCAGTCCTTTAGGTTCTGTGCTAAAAGAAGCATAGCTCCTTTAAACCACACTTACACTCCCCTACACTTACATTCAGGGTCTAATCCTCATCAGCGCTACTCTAACCTGTGCCTGACTGCAACTGCCCCCAATGGGCAGCTGCAAATCACTAGATCATAAGGGCACTCCAGCCATGGCCTCTCTTCCCCATGGTGCTCCCAATATACCCAGGGCTGGCTCCAGGATTTTGGCCACCCCAAGCAGCCAAAAAAAAAAAAAAAAGCCGCAATCGCGATCTGCGGCGGCAATTCGGCGGGAGGTCCTTTGCTCCCAGCGGGAGTGAGGGACCGTCCGCCAGATTGCCACCGAATACCTGGATGTGCCGCCCCTCTCCAGAGCGGCCGCCCCTCTCCGGAGCGGCCGCCCCAAGCACCTGCTTGCCAGGCTGGCGCCTGGAGCCGGCCCTGAATATACTCCCCACTCTGGAGATGCAGGAGTGGGTAGCAAAGAACCAGTGGCCCTATGCTAGGCAAGGATTTTCCCCAGAACAGGGCAATCCGTGGGGTGACCAGCTATGCCAGCTTTGTGGCTTCTTTGAGAGGCATTTGTGGAGAGGGTCATGATCTGGTTCCTACTGAAACCATTGATTAGGTTTAGACCAGTAGCATAGCTGGGGGGAGCAGGGGAAGCGGCCGCTCCCCTGAGCACTCACTCGGCGCTTCCCAGCATGTCCAGGTCTTCGGGCTCTACTTTGTGCATCTTGCAGCAGCGGCTCCTGCTCTCCCTGCCCTCGCTTTGTGGCGGCCGGGTGATGCTCCTCCTTGTGCCCGCTGGGAGGCGCCTGCTACCTTGCGGCTCCAGCGCGGGTTTCCCACAGGCAGCTCCGGGTCTTCGGCAGCAATTCAGCAGCAGGTGCTTCAGTTGCTCCAGGTCTTCAGCGGCAGTTCAGCGGTGGGTAATTCAGCGCGGCGGGTTCTTCGGCAAGACTTGGGTTTTTCTTTTTTTTTCTTCTTCGCTGCTTCACAGCAGGTGGCACCTTTTTTTCTGTGTTCGCTCCCCCTGCTCTTAGAACCTGGCTACGCCACTGGTTTAGACCCCGCATGCACAGTGGGCCAGGAGTGAAATCATTCATTTTTAATGGCTTGTTGTTTCGGCCTGACCACTGCAAAGGTGACTCTGCTAAGGTCCTTGCAGCAAGGGCTGCAGGGTAACGTGCAGGCCTGCTACACAGCCCACAGGCTGGGAAATGCTGAGCTGAACTAACTATCTCAGGGCAGGTCTGAGGGAACCCCTCAGAGCCCTCCACAGTATCAAGCCCCTGGAATGCAGTGAAGGAAAGCACAGTTTGAGTCCCCCCCGGCCTGAAGGAAACGGAGCAGGAACTGATGCACTATTGGGTAGCTGAAGGAAAACTGCAGCACTTCCCAGTGTTGGGCGTTCACTCCCTGTAGAAGGATGGAGTGGCTCAGCCATTTCAGCATTCGCTCCTCCAGAGGTTCTCAGAACTCAAATGGTCCGAACCCGAGAGGCTCTTGGTGACTGAGGATGTTGGCCATTTGCCAAGGTCCCTCCAGCACCACGAGGGCGTAAAGGTGGACAAACATGGCTGCCCTCATTGTGAACAGCTGGCCACCATGATAGCATAGTTCAGCAGAATACACTGGGGGGACTAATATCTCTAGGGGGATCCCTGCAGCAAGCAGAGGGTGAATGATTACCTCCTACTGTTCATGGAAGGGAAAGCCGGGGTAGCGGGTACATCAATCAGAGCGCAGGAATCTAAAAGGTTGCACGGGAACCACTCTGCAGACGAATGAACGTTGCAATGCTGCACTGATCTGTCAGTAAATGTCCATCCAGTCTAACCAGCCTGGGCTGAGTCATTCAGTGATGTCTTCTCCCAAGTCTGTGACATCACTATTCAGCAGCACAGATTGGATGCGGAGGTCATGGCCTCAGGCAAACTCCCCACTGAAGACAATTGAAGGCTAGATTCAAATTGAGTGAGGATGTCCACAGTTAGCCCTGTGGACTCAACTGTGAGGTCACAAGCAGAGGACTGGGTCATCGCGAAGGAAGCAGGCTCAAGGAGTGAACTGGGTAAAATAGAAACGTTTGTATTTAAAACATTGTCTGAGTGTCTAGCCGGCTTTTAACGTAGAGCACAGAGGAACTAAATAAGGGTGAGATTATCCCTGCGAGTCAGAGGCACTCTGGGATCATCACTGCAGTGCAATTAAATGAGCTGGATCCTCAGCTGTGTAAATCAGCATGGCTCCATTGAGGTCAATAAAGCTACACCAATTTGCATCATCTGAGGATCTGGCAACATATCCAGGGAAGAATCTAAGCATGAGAAGTGTGCACAGAACTGAAGTCATATGACTGCTAGACACTGCCCGTTGGGAGTCTGGGAACTCCAAACCAACCCCAAAATCCTTTCAAAGGCTCCTCCCCTACAATGTACTTTGTCCAGCACCGCGAGACGTGGCGCAGGAGAAAGCACCGTGCGAATGTGATGTGAAGGCAGGTGAATGGCAGAGAGCTTGGGATGGATTCAGGGGAGGATCAAAGGTGGCTGGCAGCACCACAGAGGGCCAGAGACATCAGACAGTCAAGGGAATATTTAAGAGGGTGAGACAAGCACTAAAGAGGATTAGCAGAGCATCCAAAGGTTAGGGCCAGGGAAGCATGGGATAATAACCATCTGCCATTTAGATAGCACCTTGCATCCTGGAGCACCTCAAACTGCTCTATCAACTGCAAGCTAGATTCCTGTCTACCCAGTGGGACTACTTTATCCACTGCTGTATGCAGCCACCTCTGGAGCATCAGCTGTTTAGTGGACCTCAGTAACATCACAAACCAGTTTAGGACAGGGACTGAAGAGTGCTACATACAATAGATTCATAGATTCATAGATTCTAGGACTGGAAGGGACCTCGAGAGGTCATCGAGTCCAGTCCCCTGCCCGCATGGCAGGACCAAATACTGTCTAGACCATCCCGGATAGACATTTATCTAACCTACTCTTAAATATCTCCAGAGATGGAGATTCCACAACCTCCCTAGGCAATTTATTCCAGTGTTTAACCACCCTGACAGTTAGGAACTTTTTCCTAATGTCCAACCTAGACCTCCCTTGCTGCAGTTTAAACCCATTGCTTCTGGTTCTATCCTTAGAGGCTAAGGTAAACAAGTTTTCTCCCTCCTCTTTATGACACCCTTTTAAATACCTGAAAACTGCTATCATGTCCCCTCTCAGTCTTCTCTTTTCCAAACTAAACAAACCCAATTCTTTCAGCCTTCCTTCATATGTCATGTTCTCAAGACCTTTAATCATTCTTGTTGCTCTTCTCTGGACCTTTTCCAATTTCTCCAATGAAAACTTCAGGGGGAATGTTAGGGGGCTGAATGCAATTACCCTGCGAGACCTCAGTTTTATTTCTCATCCCAAAGTCAGTACCTTCAGAAGCATAATTTCCCCATCCCTATGCTGAGGCACTGATCTAAAGGCAAGAGTGCTCTGTTATGAATTACCAGCACTGCTTCCTACAGTACTCCTTAGAGATCTCCCATACAAGTATTGCAACAGCCCAACAGTGTTTAGCATATAATACTACATCGCACAACAATGCAAAGGCAAATCTGGCACTGAAGGTAGCTGGGGGAATATCAGGAAAATTAGGGCTCATCGATGCATGTGACATAAATGCCTGGATTGATAGTTTATGGGGTTGGGAAACTTGGAAGAGGAGCATTGGAAATGTCCGGGCAAGCTTTGGAAGGTTAGGAACTGTCAGTATGGTCAGAAAATCAGCTTCTAGGGCTGTAAAGACATGGTTGGACCAGTAGACCACTAATCAAGCCCCAAAGAACCAGAAAAGCTTGTGAGGTTGCTAGAAAGATTAGAATAGGGTCAGAGGAGCACTGTGGACCTTCTCTTCCATCTTTCTTCTCACTTTTAACTCTAGTGATCAGAGAGGAGTGCAGCTGAATGGAAAACTGCTTGTAGAGAACAGGCCCATGCCCCATAACCCTGAATTCAAACCGCCTTGAATATTTATAGGGCAGTGGTTTGGAAGTTGTACCCAGGTCCAAATGTTACAACTGGCTCTGATCTCTCTGATGGGCTGAACCAAAGTCCTGACCCCAGAACACTCCTGAACACTGGGGTGTTCAGTATACAGACCCCACTACTGCACTACAACCCCTGGCGAGTTTTGCCTGTTGGAGATACGCTGATCGGGGTGGTGGTAGGGATGGATGGAGAATATTAAGGTGAAAAGTGTGACATTCTCTCAATCACTTCACATGTTGGGTAGAAACAAATGAGCCAGAGAAACCCAGAACTTGAGCCAAACATCTGGCATTCTGAATGGTTGGATGAAGTTTTTGGTTCCCTTTTCAAGGCTCTGCGTTTCCTGACTGCAGTTGGCACCAGAAGCGGATGTGCCAGAATACCTTGCGCAAGGTTCTTCCCACTACATTTCCACCCCAACAGGTGCCAGGCGGAATTGCAATTGTCTCAAGCTGGCCTGTTTCCACAAGACTCTCAATCCTGGTTTTGGAAGTTTAGGAGGTTCCTATAAGACTTCTGTGAGCTTACCCTGAATGAAACAATGAACCTGCTGAAGTCACCCATTGTTAACGTAAACTATCAAATTTGGTTTGATGGGGCAAATATTTATGATCAAAATAATTTACTATCAGACTAGAATGACTTGCAATATCCAAGAGCACCAAGCTCCCTAAAGAATCTGATTTGACAGAGAATCCAGGATGGACCATAAATTCCATTTAACTGGTTTCCAAACTATTAAATATATTCCAGATATTTTTCAGGATCTTCCAAGAGATGAATTAGCTGTCAGGACCCTGGAGATTCAGCAGGACACTAATTATTGAAAGAATAATGTTTGTCACAGTCACGACACTTGTCAATGCTAGGGGATGTCTTAGGAGCTTAGTGTAGGGAGATGGGCCCAGCTGCTCAAAGAGGATAGGCACCTAACTGTTATCAAAATCAGTTTGAAGATCTGGGACATGGAGCCTTTCAGCACAGCGTTCCTGGTGTGACTCTAGCTGCAGCAGAAGTGACCCACAGTTGTTACCATCTGATGCCTATCTGGTGGTTTATGGGAAATGAATTGATGGGCGTCCCAGTTCCTACTGGCTGGATGTCCCTAATCTTGAAACTATCTGCCTCCCTTTTTTGTAGGCTTCGTAGAGAAGCCAATGATTCAATGGGACATGGAGAATGAGTTAAACTTTGACCCTCCAAGATGATCCTCGCAGCTTGAGACTTAGGCACATTGGCAAAGAGCTGTGAGGCAGCGTGTGCTGCTGTCCCCCATGCTGTGCCAGTTCTGTACAGAGAGGATTTCAGATCCCATGGCTGCCAGTCCGGCAGGACTCATGACCACCAAACTCATTAAAAAAAATTTTCAATAATTGTCAATACTACTGCAGCTCAAGAAACAGTTAGGAGGAGCGTCTGTGCATGAAAGCCACCATGACTCTCACTGCAAGAACAAGTACGTGGCAATTAACAATGCCATGAGGATCAAACCAGGCTTTGAAAAAAGAACCACCTGTAGCAATAAGATGCATCGTACTCCTCACATATAGGTCACCTTTCATCTACAGATCTCAAAGGTCTTTCCAAAGGTGGGAAAGCATTATCACCCCTATATTCCCGGGGGCAATTGAGGCACAGAGCAGTGACGTGTCTTACCCAAGGCCATTCAGTAGGTCAGTGGCGAAGCTGACTCTGCTATCCTGACTCCCCATCTGGTGCCTGGCCTGCTAGGCTGTACTGTCTCCAAAAGGTACAGAGGTAAAATACCTGCCCCTCGAAGGTTGTTTTTTGCTAAAGTTGCTTCTCCACAGATTAAGGGCCTGGTAACGGGCTCCCCTGTGCAGCGCAGATGCCTGCAGAAATGTCACGCTTCTGCACAGGGTAGATTTTGGCTGGTAAGTGATTACGCGCCTCCTCACTGATGCTCTCTTAGGAAATTTTATACACACGCACAAAGCAAGGAAAGCTGCGGTGGCAAGCGGGGTGATCTGTGAAGCCGAGGGTGGCAGTGATAAACCTCCTGGAACGCATGGCAATTAATCTTGTGACGCTGTGAGTCAGCCTAACCCAGAACCACAGCCCGGCGCTGGCGACGACGCACGCCACCGACTCCCGCCCCAAGGAGTTAATCTCGGCTTTGGGGACTTTCAAATGCCATCAGGCTTAGGAGACATTAATTCCGAGGACTAACACCGAAGGAGGCATGTTCAAGGGTGAGCCCTCTGCAATGAGATGTGCACACACGCTGACAGCAGCTTGCTCGCCTTTGGAACACGTGGCTGGATGGCGGGCAAGCACTTGTGTGCATATCACTGGAATGCATGGAGGGAATTTATGCAGCCTTTGCCTTTGGGAATAAGAAAATCAAGAGAGTGGCCTGATCCAAAGGATAAAGCACCAAATAAAGTGACACAAAAGGGCACGTTTCCAGTGGGCCACGCCTGGGATAAAGCACTTCAGTTAATATTAACTCTGTGCATTTAATTCCTGCTGGGAAGATCTCTCTTCCCCCCCCCAAAAATCTGCAGTGCTCCCCTAAGTTTGACAAGCTTTCTGAGGCAGAACCTCTTCCAATTTTAGCCTTAGGCATGAATGCAGTTTGCAGTTTTGACAGCAGATGTCTCTCCTATTATGATTTATCAAAATGCTTTAAATAATGCAAACATATTTACAGGAATAAATTCCAGCTTCTGAGCGCGTTTGTCACTCAGGGACTCGGATCGCGCCTGATTGGTTTTTGGCTTCCCCTCGGATACAGATGTGCAGAGCCCAGTGGGGGGGCGTGAAGTGGAGCAGCCCCCAAGTGCAGGAGAGGGAAAGGGAGATTCAGTCCAAATAGCGCTTAATCAATGTGTTGAATATTGTAAGTGATTGTGGCGAGGAACTGACCCTGCCTTCCCGCAGCTTGACAATTTCATGGGCCTGTGGGCCTATGTTTCTGGGCAAACAGTAATATGATGTTTAAGTTCTGTTCCTGTAAAGGAGACTTTGGGTGCTTTCTCTTGTGGAACTCCTTAAACAAGGAGTGCATTCTGCCAGTGAATTAGATTCCTTCCCCCCGCCCAGCTGTGTCCAATTTTTTTAAGTGTGACATGCACGCAGCGAGTACCCAGCCATAATGCAGAGGGGTGACTCAAAGGCACGACTGGAAGGGCTCGCGCTGCAGCCGGATGCAAATCCCATTAGGCAAACGCCCTGCTTCAATCTGAGGCAAGTCTGTAAATCTGTCTAATGGCTGTTGAAGGCAGGGCACCATCGCTGCAGCCTGCTATTTTAGACACACAAAAAGATCGCGGCATACCTGCCTGTGCTGCTGTGATGTGAGGAGAAGTGGCCCAATTAGAGCATAGCACCTAGCCTTGCCGTTTCCATGGCTTCACAGTACAGTACTTCCGTCTCTCGAGGCCATCAGTGCAGGAACCAGCATCTTATCAATGATCATCCTGGTTATAAGACTCTCCTAAGCCATACCTGCAGAAGCCTAATCTCACTAGCGATGCAGGAGAAGATCTTTTCCCACAGGAGCCATACGCTGATTTCCCGCTATAATTTGGGCCGTGTTCCCATCTCCGTTTCCATAAACGGCATGGAGAAGGCAAAGCAAATGCAGCACACTGCCCCAGGGCTCCTTTAAGATGCTCCCATTTTTTATGATCTTGTGAAAACTTGCTCTCCAGTGCACAGGGGCCCTTCGAAACGTAGCTGTTCCTGAAACCCGCGTGGTGTGACCCCATGTAAAAGAGTAGGGAGCAGATCCAGGGGGAAGCATAGGTTAGCACACATGGCACAAGCAGTTGAGTATTCATCCATTCATCTTTAATGGCCTAAAGAATGGAAATCCGGCCGGATTGGAAGGCTGAACTATGGACAGAGAGAGACAGTGAACAAGCAGGTCTTCCAGACGTTCTTCTCCTTGGGTCTGATTCTCCCCGGGCAGAACATGAGTAACTGCGATTGACTTCAGAATTGGGCCCCTTGCATTCTGCACAGGAAATTAGACTTGAAGGACCTAATCCTGAAAGGTGCTGAGCGTCGGCAGCCCACGCTGAAGGCCACTGAAGTTCAACTGTCCTACTAATGGTGTCCTTGCATCTCCAAGCAGCGTGGGTGGGGTAATGAGAGAGTGTGTCAGAGAGCAGCGGGAGCCAGCCGTGCACAGACGGAGAATGTCTCTGTTTGCAGACGTGTGGCTGAATGCGAGTGGAGGGAGCTTTTTATGTTTGACGTCTGCCTGGTCCCATCCAGTAGTCAAATTGCACACTCTCCGTCTTTACAGAGAGGGGCCTGAACCAAAGCCTCACATCCAGACTCTGGGTATGTTACAACTCTAACCAGATCCCCAGCTGAACTTTGCAGATCTGTAAAACCCCTCTCATTCTGGGAGGGAGGTTCCAACCCTGGGTCCAGCTCTGGATGCAGGAGGTTGAGTTTTTTCCAGTCAAGCGAGGTACATTGACCCTTTCAAGTCCCATGACTCGACAGAGGAGCCTAATGCAGCAACGCCATGCCGCTGCACTGAGTATTATAGGCAGAGTGCAGCAAATCCTACAGTTAAGGTTGCCTGACACTTTCCATTGACTATGAGCTGCCAATGTGATGTGGCCATGAAAGAGGCGAATGCAATCCTAGGATGCATCAGGTGAGGTATTTCCAGTAGAGACAGGGAAGTGTCAATACCATTATTCGGGGTACTGGTGAGACCTCATCTGGAATACTGTGTGCAATTCTGGTCTCCCATGTTTAAGAAAAATGAATTCAGACTGGAACAGATGCAGAGAAGAGCTGCTAGGGTGATCCAAGGAATGGAAACCTACCTTACGAGAGGAGACTCAAGGAGCTTGGCTTGTTTATCCTAACCAAATGAAGACTGAGGGGAGATATAATTGCTCTCTACAAATACATTAGAGTGATAAATGCCAGGGAGGGAGAGGAGTTATTTAAGTGCCAATGTTGACACAAGGACAAATGGATATAAACTGGCCATCAATATGTTTAGGCTTGAAATTAGACTAAGGTTTCTAACCATCAGAGGGGTGAAGTCCTGGAACAACCTTCCAAGGGGAGCAGTGCGGGAAAAAAACCTAACTGCCTTCAAGACTGAGCTTGATACATTTATGGAGGGGATGGTATGATGGGACTGCCTACAATGGCATGTAGCTGATCTGCGACTGCTTGCAGCAAATATCTCCAATGGCCAGAGATGGGACACTAAAAGTTACTCCAAAGAATTCTTTCCCAGGTGTCTGGCTAGTGTGTGTTGTCCACATGCTCAAGGTCTAACTGATCGCCATATTTGGGGTCAGGAAGGAATTTTCGCCCAGGTCAGATTGGCGGTGGGTCACCTTTTTCAGCAGCATGGGGGATGGGTCGCTTGCTGGGTTGAACTAGTATTAATGGTGGATTCTCTGTAACTTGAAGTCATGAAACAATGATTTGAGGACTTCAGTAACTCAGCGTCTGTTACGGAGTGGGTGGGTGAGGTTCTGTGGCCTGCAATGTGCAGTAGGACAAACTAGACGGTCACAATGGTCCCTTCTGGCTTTTAAAGTCTGAGTCTATATGGCCTTTTTTTCCCCCAACACTTTCCATTATGAGGCTTTTTTTCTTCAAAGTTGATTATAACTTTGCCACACTTCAGCTGTTCACCCAGGCTAGGTATCTGACTCAGCCTGACTCTTTTATTTGGTTTTGGGTGGCCTTTTTTTTTTTTTTTTTTTAGTTTTAGCAAAAATGGTTCTGTCGGTGCTGAGAACAAAGCTGGAGAAAATACTTTGTTTTCCCCCCATTGAAAAACTCTTACATCCATTTTGTTGAGAAGCTTTAGCACCTCCATGCTTGAAATCTGGCAGTGGAAGAGGGTTTGCCCTGAGATAAGGGATGTACCTTTTTGCTGTTCCAATGAAAACCCCACCCAAATCTGGCCAAGTTATAAGCCTCTGGAAATGGTTTGCATACACTCAAGTAGAGGATTGTTGGAGTTTGGCAGCAAACTTCTCCAAAGATTCCATCTGGGCAGAGTATGCTGTATCCCTACACAGCTCCAGTGTGCTGACAGTCTGTGCATGCACCATCCCCAGCCAGCTCCTGAGCATGCTCCATCCATCTTCTCCTGCAATTCCTTCTTCCAGTGGCCAAGGGCTGCTGTGGTACCACACCCCAGGCCTGAGAGCACTGAGACTGTCTTTCCACTGCTCTCATGCTTCCCCTGCTGTCTTCTAGACCAGGAATCTCAAACTCAAATGACCACGAGGGCCACATGAGGACTAGTACATTGGCCCGAGGGCCGCATTAACTGACACCTCCCCCCTGCCGCCCTCGGCCCGACCCCCACTCCACCCCTTCCATGAGGCCCCGCCCCTGCCCTGCCTCTTCCCACCCCTTCCCTGCCCCCATTCCAACCCCTTCCCTGAAATCCCCACCCCAACTCTGCCCCCAGGGGGCACAGGAGGGGTGTGGGGTGTGGCGGGAGCACAGGGCAGGGAGTTGGGGTGTGGGGTGCAGGAGAGGTGAGGGGTACAGCAGGGGGTCAGGGCAGGGGGTTGGGATACAAGAGGAGTGCAGGATGCGGCAGGGGGCTCAGGGCAGTGGGTTGGGGTGCAAGAGGAGTGTGGGGTGCGGCAGGGGACTCAGGGCAGTGGGTTGGGATGCAGGAGGGGTGTGGAGTGAGGCAGGGGGTTCAGGGCAGGGGGTCAGGGTGCAGGGTGGCAGGGGGCTCAGGGCAGGGGTCAGGGTGCAGGAGGGGTGCAGGGTACGGCAGGGGGTCGGGGTGCAGGAGGGGTGCGGCATGGTGCTCAGGGCAGTGGGTTGGGATGCAGGAGGGGTGTGGGGTGAGGCAGGGGGTTCAGGGCAGGGGTTTGGGGTACATGGTGCGGCAGGGGGCTCAGGGCAGGGGGTTCAGCTGCAGGAGGGGTTTGGGGGGCAGGATCTGGCCTGGCGCATACCGGGGGCAGGGCAGGCTCCCTGCCTGTCTGCCCTGCCCCCGCGCTGCTCCGGGAAGAGGCTGGAACATGGGGAAGGGGAGGCGGAGAGGCTGTGTGTTTCTGTTGCTTCAGGCACCGCCCCCAGCAGCTCCCATTGGCCGCGGTTCCCCGTTCCCGGCCAATTGGAGCTGCTGGGGGCGCTGCCTGAAGCAACAGCAACACACAGCCCCTCTGCCCCCCCCTTCTCTTCCCGGAGTGGTGCCGGGCAGGGCAGGCAGGCAGGGAGCCTGCCCTGACCCCAGTGCATGTCCGGCCGGAGCCGCTCTAGGTAAACACTGGGGGAAGGGTGGGGGGCTGCGAGGGGCTCGCGGGCCGCAGAAAATAACCCCATGGGCCGCATGCGGCTCACGGGCCGCATGTTTGAGACCCCTGTTCTAGACAGAGTGGATAAGGAGGAAGCAGCCAGATTCAAAGGGGGAGAGGGGAGAAACAGGCAGGGGGCCAGGAGGGGATAGGAGCAGAGCGGGAGGGGGACAGATACTGAGGGAGACAGAAAGGGATAGGCTGATGTAAGGACATGGTAGGGAGCAGAGGCAGAAGGGGGCAGGTTAGGAGGGGAGCAGGGACAGAAAAGTCTGAAAGCCTAGAGCACACTCCCCTCCAGAGCCTGGAACAGAATCCAGGATTCTTGAGTCTCAGCCTTCCTCTGCTGCTAGCAAATATCTGTGAAAGCTGCTTGCAGTGTGTGCAGCCCCCTCTAGTGCCTGGTCCACATAAACAATAACAGCCTTCTACTGCTGCCAGTTACTCTGTTTTCTCAAGCAGCAGAGGTCTGTGTGGTGGATCTAAAGGGTCCAACCCTGCCGATGATTTATGTGGGTGCCAATATGATGCTGCATGATAGAACCTCCTTTGTCTCTTTGCTTGCTTTTTTAAAAACTTAGGGAATTGTACATGAAACACCTTACATTAAAAAAAGATTATTAAGGTTGCAAAGCCAAGCACTCCAACGTTCAGAAATGCCAAATTTAAGGTTGCCCATGCAACCTTAATGTGTCCCCCTGGGGTTTAGTCTTTATGATACAGTGTTTAGTCACGTAGTGGTTTTTTCCCACAATTCATAGTTTGGATGCTGCCCAGGGGATGAATCAGGGCTGCATTGTTAACAAGGCTGTTCTCTGTTTAGGACCCCTGCCTCATTCGTTGCAGAAGCTGGATAGTGAATGAAACAGTGGAACTGCAGGAAGAGAAGGCGGGGGGTGTCTCATAGTGAAGGCAGCTGAATGGTCCCCTGAGGAACTGGATTCTATCCCTGCCTCTGCCACAAAGCTCCTATGTGATGCTGGGCAAGTCACTTACATCAAATATTTCACAGGTGGCTACTAACTTGTGTTCCTTATTTTCTGGGTGCCTGGTCTGAGCTCTGGGGTCTGATTGGCAGAAGTGCTGAGTGCTCACAGCTGCAGATGGAGTTTATTGGAGCAGTGGTTGAAATTACAGTGCTAAGTACACTTGCAAATCAGGTCCTATCTGCTTCTCTAGTGTGCAGATATCTTTAAAAATCTGGCCCTCTGTGCCTCTATTCTCCATGTGTAAAATGGGGGTAAACCCTGCTGCTTGGCTTACAGGGGTGCTGTGAAGATAAATGTTTGTGGAGTACTCAAATGCCGCAGTGATGAGCACCACGGAAAAGCCCACAAGGAGACTAATAATTCTGTGTTCAGAGCAGGTTTGAATCCTGGGTGGTAAAGAAGGCCTGGGGCCACACACTGAATTAAATATTGAATATTGAATAGCTACCCATCCCGTGAGCACTGTCCATCCTGTGCACTGCAGGAGACCGGGGTCCTGTGCAAAGATGAGCCTGTGAACATGTAATACACAAAGAGACAAGGTGGGTGAGGTCATATCTTTTACTGGATCAACTTAATACATAGGCAGCCGGGGGCCGAATTAAGGTTGCACGGGCAACCTTCATTCTGCATCTCCTAACACTGAACACTTGGCTTTGCAAGCTTGACATTCTTTTAACATAGCTTCCTGTGTGCAACATTTACCCACTTACCTACCTGGACATTTCTCCAAGACTCACAGGCCAGGCCAGGCCAGGCCCCTCTAGAGATAGATGCCCATCAACACAATCCTAGCTCAGGAGCTATTGTTAATATTGTGCTTTGCACATCTATGTCCTTATTGCTTCTTCCATTGAGCATGCACAGCAGGAGTTTGTGTTTGTGTGTGCGACACACATCCACGCATACCCCTTGAGTCTTTCTAATTTTGTTCTCTCTCCTAGCATGTGTATGTTTATCAATCACTTGTTCAATCTGTGTATCCAATTCACTGGCTAGTAACTGACTTGCACTCTTTAGCATCCAGTTCTAGTAACTACACTGGTTAGCACATGCACAAAGTGCTGTGCAAACATTAACCAATTCATTGTCACAACACTCCAGGGAGGGAGTAAGCCTCACCCCACGTGACAGAGGGGAAAACTGAAGTAAGGTGAGACAAAGCAACTGCCTATGACGATGGAGCAAGTTTGTTGGAGAGGTGGGATCAGAACTCACAACTTCCTAATACACAAGTCTGTGTGCAGGCCACCCCACCTCACCATTGTCTTCCTTTGTTCTCGTGTGTGCATTAAACTTGTTAGCTCACTGAGACACTCCCAGGAGAGTTGCTTCTCATTTTAATTAATATCCCAGTGGTGCATACTGGCATGGTGTTTAGGGTTACCATATTCAAACATTTTAAAAAGAGGACACGCCACGGGGCCCCGGTCCCGCCCCCAGCCCCGCCCCTTCCCCACCCCGGCCCCACCCCAACCCCACCCCTTTTCCGCACCCATTCCAACCCCTTCCCCAAAGTCCCTGCTCCAACTCTGCCCCCTCCTCTGAGCACCCCGCATTCCCCCTCCTCCCTCCCGCTCTGATCTTGGTTGGGGGTTGCTAAGTGCTTCTCTGCAGCCCCTATGCCCTTGCCTGCCCTGCTCCTCTCACCCTGCAGCCTCTGCACCCCCCTGCCCCTGCAGCCTCTGTGCCCCATGCTCCCCACTCGCCCTGCAGCCTCTGCAGCCCCCCGCCCCTGCAGCCTCTGTGCCCCCTGCTCCCCACTCACCCTGCAGCCTCTGCACCCCCCCGCCCCTGCAGCCTCTGTGCCCCCTGCTCCCCACTCGTCCTGCAGCCTCTGCACCCCCCCGCCCCTGCAGCCTCTGTGCCCCCTGCTCCCCACTTGCCCTGCAGCCTCTGCGCCCCCTGTCCCTGCAGCCTCTACACACACACACACCCCCGCCGCCTGCCCTGCTCCCCCCGCTCACCCGGCAGAGGGAGAAATGCAGGCTCCACGTGGAATCAAACACAGCCGTGCTGCTCTGTGGGGGAGGAGGGGGAGGGGAAGGGACTCTGGCTGCTAGAGGCCCTAGTGGCTGCGAGCGGCTTTCAATCAGGCCAGGCGTCCAATCAGCCGCGCCACACTCCGCATGAGGGGAAAGGGGAAATCCTGGACATTTCTACTTGATTAGAAATCCCCCCCGGACGGCCATTTAACACTGAAAAAGCCGGACATGTCCGGGGAAACTCGGACGGATGGTAACCCTATTGGTGTTGGCTTTAGTGGAGAACAGCGAGCAAAGGAAGCTGTTTGCTTTCTCTGAACAATCATAAAAGATCAGTGTAGAGAGTCACTGTTCTAAACGAATACACCTTAAACCAAACTATGGGGCAGTTACCAGGAAGTTTCGGTTATCAGAGAAAGGTCTCCACCCTTCATTAACATTTGCTTAATTATCCAATCCCTTGATTATCTGAAATCATTCAGTGCCTCTCCCCATGATATTCAGGTAATTGAGGCTGTCACCCTACAGCTAGTAACTTTACATACCTGCCAAGACCTGAAATCAGGTCTCTGTCACTATTGTTGATGGACTCACTCACACTAGGTCAGTGAACACAGCATACACCTGTAGATGGTAGTGATTAGAATTGCAGGGGGAAAACAGGATCTGAACTCAGGTCTTGGCCCATCAAAGTTCACCTTTTACATGCAATAGCATTTCCTATGAGAGCCACTGTGCGTATCGAAGAAAAATGTTCCACCTGTGCTGAACAGAGCATTTCACAAAACTCCTCCCCTATCGTCTCATCTTGTCAACTGCTGTTTGTCTCAAATCTCTTTTGAGCCGATCTGTGAACACCTTTAGAAATGGTCAGGCCAGAAGAGAGAGAGCAAGTTTAGATGCAGGACTGCTCCAGGAGAAAAAGAGGGAAAAGCTGCCAAAAAATCAGAGAAGGATGTTCAAACCACAGCAGCGGCTTTCACCTACCCTGAACTCTACAGCCATGTAGTGAATGTATAGTCAGCCTCAGCAAACTGCACTGCAGTCCTGGGCTGTCATCCCCACTGCTAAAATCTCCAGCAAGTCCCCTATACCTATCTCATAGAGCTGAAAGGGACCTTGAAAGGCCATCGAGTCCAGTCCCCTGCCTTCACAGTAAGACCAAGTAGATCAAGATGTGACAGATTTTTGCCCCAGATCCTTAAATGGCCCCCTTAAGGATTGAACTCACAATCCTGGGTTTAGCAGGCCAATGCTCAAACCACTGAGCTACCCCTCCCCCTAATAATGACAGAGACTAACTCCTCCCCTAGATGACTAACCTGCCAGCTAGACCCTGACAACTGCCTGGCTCCTCCCTTCTCACAGCCTGCTTGGCCACCCTCTAACTCCCAGCATGTTCTATAATGGAGATATCCTATCCTATCTCCTAGAACTGGAAGGGACCTTGAAAGGTCATCGAGTCCAGCCCCCTGCCTTCACTAGCAGGACCAAGTACTAATTTTGCCCCAGATCCCTAAGTGGCCCCCTCAAGGATTGAACTCAAAACCCTGGGTTTAGCAGGCCAATGCTCAAACCACTGACCTATCCCTGCTAGGCTCCAGAAGTTCCCAGCCTGGACTCTGCACTGCCCAGATGTTAAACACTCTCATATCACAGATGTCATCCACTTGGGATCTAGGTTGCACGCTACAGGCTAAGACTAGTGCATCAGGGAATTGCCGTTAGATTCCCTTAGTTGCATTATTACGTATCACTGATGATCATGGGCAGCAGAAAAGGATCCGGGAGCTATGGTGAATCACAAATTGAATATGAGTCAACATGGTGATGCAGTTATGAAAAATGCTAATGTAATTCTGAGACGTATTACCAGGAGTGTCGTATGTAAAACACAGGAGGTAATTGTTCCACTCTGCTCGGCACTGGTGAGGCCTCAGCTGAGGTAGTGTATCCAGTTCTGAGCACCACACTTTGGGAAAGATGTGGGCAAACTGGAGAGAGCGCAGGAGAGAAAAAGTGACAAAACGTTTAGAAAACCTGACCTGTGAGGGAAGGTTAAATACTGGGTATGTTTAGTCTTGAAAAAAGACGACTGAGAGGGCCCTGATAGTCTTCAGATATGCTACGGGCTGTTCTAAAGAGGACGGTGATCAATTGTTCTCCATGTCCACTGAAGGTAGGACAAGCAGAAATGGGCTTAATCTGCAGCAAGGGAGATTTAGGTTAGATATTAGAAAAAACTTCCTAACTCTCAGGGTAGTGAAGCTCTGGAACAGGCTTCTGAGGGAGGTTGTGGAATGCCCATCACTGGAGGTTAATAAGAACAGGTTGGACAAACACCTGTCAGGGATGGTCTAGGCTTACTTGGTCCTGCCTCAGTACAAAGGCAGGACTTGATGCCCTCTCAAGGTCCCTTCCAGTCCTACATTGCTGTGATTCTGAGACAATATTTGAGTTGTTACCATAGGTGCTGGAACTAGGGTGCTGGGGGTGCTGCCGCATCCCCTGGCTTGAAGTGGTTTCCATCATACACAGGGTTTACAGTTTGGTTCAATGGCTCTCAGCACCCCCACTGTACAAATTGTTCCAGCATCCCTGGTTGTTACTGAGGGGAAGAAGGAGCTGGAGACTGGCTTCTCTCTGTGCGATGGTCCTGCCATTTGATTTGGGCCCATCTCTCTACGCTAAGCTCTTAAAGGAAAGTCAGGACATGAAAGCCGAATTCACCATGATGAAGAACAGAGCCAGGCCTCATAAATTAATATAAATAAGGTGAATGGGAGAGGGATTGGTTCTAAAATACAGATCCTTTTGCCACTGGGATACCAGCTCCTGGCCCACATTGGTAGTGACGGGACGTTACTGCCTTCATAAGGCTATGGGAAATTATTGGAATTGTGCAAAATTTCTCATTTCACTTGTCAGAAGGGTTCACCTATGTTGCTCTCTACCTCTTGAGCTTTGCTCTGAGTTCTGGGTTCAAATGAAGCTGGAATTCTGAGGCAAACTTCTGTAAGCAGAGTCAGGATGAGCTCTACCCTGACATCTGGTGGTGAATTATGGCGAGTGTGGAAAAGAACTCCAGGGGCTGATCTTGTTTGCATAGGCACACCCACTCACCTGGCATGAAACCACAGCAACTCAAAGTGGTTACTTTGGCTGGTGTGGGATCCCCAGTTTCTCTGTTATTGGGGCAGGAAGAATAAAGTTTTGTTACCCTGATTCTGTGAATCAAAGCCAGTGGAACTGTTGTATGACAGAAGGACTGAGTGAGTCATTCACCATTACCTAAGTAGCATTTGCTTGTCAAGGGGCATGGGTTACAAAACCCAGTGAATTGAGAGAGGATGGGGACAGGTATTTGTGCCTGATGGTATGGCCCCCTCCCTGAGGGGGTTGAAACACCAATTGCACTACCTCCTCTCTCCACTGTTGTCAAGTATCAGGGGGTAGCCGTGTTAGTCTGTATCTACAAAAACAACAAAGAGTCTGGTGGCACCTTAAAGACTAACAGATTTATTTGGGCATAAGCTTTCGTGAGTAAAAACCTCACTTCTTCGGATGCATAGAGACACTGTTGAATGTCAGAGCTAACTTTGATTCCCTTAGGAGTCTAGTTACAGACTGCTGAGCTGAGTTCACTTTGGGCCAATAGTGCACCAGCACTGGGGCTCCCCTACTACTAGCTGAAATCACTAAGAGCTGAAGCTATTTAAGAGCTGAGATCACTGAGGTTGTGTTAACTAGTGGGGGAGCCTGAAGCTATATTGCTAAGCTAACTTAGCTTAGCGGGGGGTGAGCGGAGCGGCTGGAGGAGCAGCTAGCAGAGCAGAGCCTTGTGGGAGCGGCCCAAGGGACGGCTGGAGCGGAGCGGAGCGGAGCGGCTCACAGGTCGGTGAGCGGCCTGGCTCACAGGTCGGTGAGCGGAGCGGCTGGAGGAGCAGCTAGCAGAGCAGAGCCTTGTGGGAGCGGCCCAAGGGACGGCTGGAGCAGAGCGGCTCACAGGTCGGTGAGCGGAGCGGAGCGGCGCAGCTCATAGGTCGCTGAGCGGAGCGGCGCGGCTCACAGGTCGGTGAGCGGAGCGGAGCAGCGCGGCTCACAGGTTGGTGAGCGGAGCGGCTCACAGGTTGGTGAGCGGAGCAGCTGCCAGAGCAGTTTTGTGATGAAGGCTGCGGTGGAACCCCACGGAGAAGCAGCCGGTTGGCCTCGGATCACGTAAGGTGCCCCTTAACACCCTGCTCACCCCCCCCCCTTTGAACTCTGGGGCTGCACTGATCATGGACAGAGACTTTGGGGGGTTGTTGGACTTTTGGGACTTTTGTGATTCTTGGGTTGCTGGACCCAAGAGACTTTGGGATTGGTGGACTTTTGGGACTTTGGTGATTCTTGGGTCGCTGGTTTCAAGAACCAACGGGAGAGGACACGGCCCAATTTGCTGGGGTGGGTCTTCGCTCATGGTTTGGTCTAAGAACTCTAGTTGTGGTGTTTTTCCAATTTAATGCTGATGTTGTTTACCTCATGTTATTAAACATTTTCTGTTACACTCAGACTCCGTGCTTGCGAGAGGGGAAGTATTGCCTCTTAGAGGTGCCCAGGGGGTGGTATGTAATTGTCCCAGGTCACTGGGTGGGGGCTCGAGCCGGTTTTGCATTGTGTTATTGAAACGGAACCCCTAGATACAGAACCCGGCCCTTGTTGCTGCCAACTTAGATGGGCAGAAGGGTTACATTTTAGTTAAAGTTACTGACTTTCACATTAAAGCTCTGTGAAGCTGTGAATTTCACGTCATTTCAATGGAAATCATAAATCAACATTGAGTCTCACAGGACAGGCCCCGGAGCCATTGGAATAGTCCCCCAAGTACTCACTCAGAATGGCTGCGGAGTCTGCTGGTACAGATTTATAATGGGTCAGTTGAATGGTTTGCAAACCTTTCTGCAAACATGGCTGAAGATTAGTGTTTGTGGTGGACCATGCGCCCAGGTGAGCTTGGTGTGATTGCACATTTCTTGTGGACGTTTCTCGTGGTCTAGGAATGAGACAGTGGGTCTGATTCCAGTTCCTAAGAGGCTGCCATCCACTTCCAAAAAGCTCCACTATGATTGACTGTACTCTCACTGGCAGTCTCAGCATAAAGCCTGGGGGTTAAATGGGCCATGGAAACTGACTCCCTCTCTCCTTGAGAGAGCAGGTCCCTCTAGATCTGGGCAGCGCCAGGCATTGATTGGACAGGGTGCAAGAAATGTTGCACTTCTTCTGCACCTGTTCTGGGGTTAGACAAAGGACTTTGCTCTCCGGGGCTGTCAATTCAGCAGCTTTCGCCAGCTGTGGGGGAAGAGAGGAAATTTGTTTTAAAAAGGGAAAGCTCATAGGTTTTCGTCTCTGTTGGCTCCGGCGCTATTGAGATCCTTGTTAAGAATTGGCTTCCCCGAGTTTAGCAGCCTGAGAAACGTGTTGAATAAATTACTTTTGACACTTACTCCTACATTTCCAGCCTTGCCCAGGACTTAGCCACACGGCTCCCATTTAAGTCAATGCGAGTTATTAAGGTCAGTGGGAGTTGTGTGGCTAAATCCCGTCACACGGCTTTGAAAACGTCGAGGGAAGAATTCTCCCCCTTAGCCATCAGGATTCGTCTCACACCCGCATGACCTATTCTGTGGAGCCACAGCTAGCTAGTTACAAGATGGTTAGGCATGCCTTGCTGTGGCATCTGGGCATCTGACCAATTTTCAGAGATGCTCTCAGGCTAAAAATCATACATTTAAAAAAATTCTTACGTACATTATAAAAACAAGCGCCACCTTTTATTATTAAAGGGGACAGACTTTTTAAATCTAGGGCTAGATCCTCAGCTGCTGTAAATGGGCATAGTGCCCTACCTGAACCCTACGTTTCTTGTCTGTTTCAGCTGTTTCATTGCTTTGTACACTTCACTCACCATGGACAGTGAAAATAAACTAGTCAGTATCTCTTTTGTTTCTAGTCAATTTCACTTTGCTGTCCTTTTGCCCTAGCACAGCACAGACGCTACAAGGGGATGTTTATATTAACAGCCCTTTTATTTGGGCTTTTAAAAATTCCATCAAAACACTTCTCAGCTTTGTTCTCCTCTGCTCGTTTTTCCCCAGCCTACATTTCGGGCTGTATTTGACCAGACATGTCCCTTTCAATATGACAGGCTCCAAGGAAGAAGGGATCAGTCTCTTTGACAGGAACTAAAGTCCTGTTTGAGCTGGATTACATGCTGGTGTTGCTTAACAAACACAAGCATGCGGGAATGAGGCGGCAATGCGGAGCCATCTTTGTGCAAACCTGCCCGGTTGCATTCTTCACTTTCCCTGTGTCCAGCTAAAGGGCTGAGCTTCATTTTTGTGCATACAGCTTAAAATGAATGGAGCGAAGGGTTTAAAAACACCTACCTTAGCATGACATATAAACCGCAGTTATTTGTACTACAGAAGTCCCAGCGGGGTTCAGGGCCCCACTGTGCTAGTCTCTGCACAGACACCTAGAGACAGGCCCCGGTCTGAAGAGCTCACAGCCTAGACAGACAAAAGGAAAACAAAGGTGAAGTGACTGGCACAAGGTCCCGCAGCAGGTCAGTGATAAGAATAGACTCTACGTCTCCTGAATCCCAACCCAGTGCTCTGGCCACTGTACCATGTTGCCGCTCAGAAATGAGGGGAATTTGCAACTGGGACAGACTAGTGCCTTGTCTGGGGCCCACTGAAATCCTTGGGAATTCTTCCAGTGTTGTCAGTGGACATGGGATCAGGCCCTCAGATGGTACCTTCTCTCTGACAATGACTGATGTAAAGCTGCCTCATGGCCCGATTACAGAACGGACCAGGCAGTTCTGTCAGACCTCAGCAGCTTATGGCCAGTGGCAGGATGGCTCATAGCCTTTGCCATTTTGATCTTGGCTCGCAGAGCTGGGGACACGGTTCTATTTAGACCTCTCCCAGGAGCCGATAAAATTCCAATTATGCAAGTCCATTCCTCTCAAAATAGGCAAAAGACCTGCCTCCTGTCTCTTCTGTCACCAGTGCACCATGGCTGCCTTCCCGTTGTGACTGTCTGAGGGGACAGAGCTGCTGAATTTTTCACTTTCATGTATTTTTCAAAATTTGGAACAAAAGGCCGATTTGTCGGCTGCCCTGCTAGGACTGTGGGTTTGATCTCATTCTTCTCTACTGGGACTTACATTTAGAATTCACGTATGCATCCAGAGCCTTAGATAAGACAGGGATCAATGGGGGGCTCTCTAAACCACCATCTATATGTTTATTGCCGTAAATGCTGGCTAGAGAAATGGAAGCTCAGCAGATGCCTTCCCCATGCCATACATCTTCCCATTCCCCCAGCAGCTGCAGAGCAGTGGAATGGCAGTTCGGTGTGTATGAGCATTGCGTGTGCATGTTCCTTTATTGAATAAGGTTTCACAGGTCCTGCCAACAAACCGAGATTCTCAACACCTCTGAGCATCCAAGGGTTGCTTGTTGCCCTATCCCGCTGCTCTTTGTAATCCATTCTTTGCTGGTCCTCACTGTGATTTCCATGCTGCAGGGATGAGCAAAGTGCACAGCCCGCATGGGAGCCTCATCACCCAATGTACAGCAAACCCTAGAGCAAGAATATCCAAAAAGTGCAAAGCTGTCGTCTGGTACGTGTAATTGGAAGCATCCTTTCACTGTGTCTGATCAACACATTAGCAGGGGTGGCCAACCTGAGCCTGAGAAGGAGCCAGAATTTACCAATGAACATTGCCAAAGAGCCACAGTAATACGTCAGCAGCCCGCATGTGCTACCCCTCTCCAGCCCGCAGCGCCTCCCACCCACTGGCAGCTCTGCCAATCAGCACCTCCCCTTCCCTCCCCACGCCCGCCGCAATCAGCTGTTTTGCAGTGCACAGGAGGCTCTGGTGGGGAGGGAGGAGGAGCGAGGGCATGGCAGGCCTTGGGGGAAGGGGTGGAACGGTGGCAGGACCTGGGGCAGAGCAGGGAGTTGAACAGTGAGCACCCTACAGCACATTGGAAAGTTGGCGCCTGTAGCTCCAGCCTCAGAGTCAGCGCCAATGCAAGGAGCCACATATTAACCTCTGAAAAGCCGTGTGGGAGCCACAGGTTGGCACACCCCTGCATTATAGTCACAGCAACACTTCCTCTCTCCGCTGCCGCCACCCCTCCCGGAGCAGGCTCAGGGCCCCGCGCCCCGGCGGCGGCAGCTCACACGCCCGGGAGCCACAGAGCCCGAGCGCGGCGAGGGGAGAGCTGGGGGGCGCATGGGGGCCTCTGTCCGCATGCATCTGCTGCAGCCTGCAGGAGCCCCCGGGGGTGGGGCGGGCACCAGGCTGCAGCCTGGGCAGGAGGGACGGGGGATGCGGCTGCTCCCTGCTAGCAGCGCCATTGCCTTTGCAGGGCTGCTGCCCCCCTGTGCTGCACCGGCTCCTCCATGACTGGGGTTCGCCGCCCCCGCAAGCCGACGCTCTGGATCTCCGGTGCCTCTGGAAGGCAGCTTCTCCCTGCCGAGCCAGGGCACCGCTTTTTGGCGCCCCCAGGGCCGTCCTTAGGATTTATGGGGCCCTATGCAGTACACCTCTACCCCGATATAATACGGTCCTTGGGAGCCAAAAATCCCTACCGCATTATAGGTGAAACCCTGTTATAGCGGGGTAGTGGTGGCAGGGCTCCAGCAGTGATTTAAAGGGCCTGGGGCTCCCTGCAGCAGCCGGAGCCCCGGGCCCTTTAAAACGCCGCCTGAGCCCTGCTGCCGGAGCCCCGGGGTTACCGCCCTATATTCGAACCCGTGTTATGTCGGGTCACGTTATATCGGGGTAGAGGTGTATTATTAAACTGGTGCCTCTATGCCTGACGGCAGCCTGAGCTTGCAGCCCGGTGGGGGCAGAGGGACAAGGCAGAAAGAATAACAAGATGCCCAGCCCGCCTCATGGTGGCAGAGAGTTACAGTTCCCCGCAGAGACCCCTGTACCCTCTCCTTCATGCAGAATGGACATGCAGAAGGTACCTAATTAAAAGCACTAAACTTGGGAATAAAAAAATGTCAGTCACAGGTTTTTTGATATAGCCTGAAGTTTGTCAGACATTTATTTGCAAAAACTTTGTAGTGAGGGTGAGTAAGCTGTCTTGCTGAATACAACATTAAATATTATGGAATACTTGGTGCTGCTCTTCTCTGTTTTACATTTTCTTAATCAATATTTCTAAGTTGATTTTATATTTTAAATGTACTCTTAAGCCTTCATAAAGTAATCATTCCAGATTACTACATATTTAAGTCACTGAAACAGACATGATTTTAAATTAATCAGTCACAGAGGTTTAGTGTGTTCATAACAATGTTCATTGCTTTTAGAAGAAGGGAACACTAATTTACTTTGTGTGATCTCCATAACAATACACATGTTTATGAAATTTCATCAACTTTTAAAAAGATGTTTCCAAAATTTTAGGCATAACAAAGGATTTTATATCTTACTAATGTACTGATTTTGCTGGAGGGGTCTCTTAAAATTAGTTCATCAGATAGTCAGAAGTAAAGAAAGGGAAACTCTTTGTCCAGCTATCTGGAAGCAAAGGGCTGTTGTCCCTTTAAGGGCTCTCTTCAATGGGGGGGCGGGGGGGAAGAGAGGGTGAAGGGAGAAATGGATGGACAGAAAGGACAGGAAGACTTTGGAAGTAAGTTTTTTTACTATAGTAATTAAAATGTGTATTTTAGAGAAGGATGGTCTTTTGAAGGGTTTATTTAAAAAAACATATGTCTGAAGATCCAAGCATTTAAGGCTAAAGATGAATACTCAGATTGTGCATCTAAAAATCTGTGCAAGGATTTTTTAGAGATGTTATTTTATAATCTTCACCAACTCACTAATGAAATATTTTTAAAGCAAATTTTAAACTAAGGTCCTGTAGACTGACATGTCTTGAGTAAATATTACAATAATGCACAACTGTTTTTGTCAGTACATTCAGAAACTGACAGTATATACCTGGGGGTTGGCAAATGCCTGTTAAATGGCTTCATTACCCCTTGAATGGCTCTTTAACAGTTTCAGTGTTGTGCTAATAGGTCTGGCAGGCTGGAGACTGTTTCTCTTTTAACTACTAGATCCCCTTCCCAGGAAGACTCGGAGCCTGCAGGAAGCGTCAGAACAGGGATAGGAAAACCAGAGGGGTGGACACTAAGACCCAGTGTTGCCCCAAATTTTCAGGTGCCCTACCCAGCTGCCTATGCCTAAGGCCGGCCCTGGGCGCCCCCAACCACTTGGCGCCCTAGGCAACTGCCTAGTTTGCCTAGTGGTTGCACCAGCCCTGCCTGTCCACAGATCTTCCTATCTCAATTCACAGGGCAGACAGAGGGTGGGAGAGAGGAAGGGTTACTGTGACTATAATGCAGGGGTGTGCCAACCTGTGGCTCCCACACGGCTCTTCAGAGGTTAATATGCGGCTCCTTGCATTGGCGCTGACTCTGAGGCTGGAGCTACAGGCGCCAACTTTCCAATGTGCTGTGGGGTGCTCACTGTTCAACCCCCTGCTCTGCCCCAGGTCCTGCCACCACTCCACCCCTTCCCCCAAGGCCTCTGCCCCTTCCCCTGGGCCTGCCATGCCCTTGCTCCTCCCCCATCCCCACCAGAGCCTCCTGTGCACTGCAAGGGCACACGGGGACTGCCACCCGCATGCATCCACTGCAGGAGCCCCCCGGGGGGGGCGCTGGGCCACAGCCTGGGCAGGAGGGGTGGGGGGCGCGGCTGCTCCCTGCTAGTGGTGCCACCGCCTTTGCAGGGCTGCTGCCCCCCTGCGCCACGCCGGCTCCTTCATGGCTGGGGCTCACCACCGACGCTCTGGCTCTCCGGTGCCTCCGGAAGGCAGCTCCTCCCTGCCGAGCTGCTGTAGCAGCCCAAGCCCAGCAACGCCAGAGAGTGGACTCGGGGCGGGGGCCGCCGGGGTGGGGTGGGGTGGGGAGGGCTCACGGGGGTGTGTGCACTCTCCAGGGGAGCTCAGGGGGCGGGGAGGAGGGAACCTGGTCTGGGGAGCAGCCCCTGGGCATGGCTGGCCCCTGGGGTCTATAAAGGTTTGTTGGGATTTGCCCCTCAATGAACCGATGTGCGGGCAAGAGGGAGGGGCGCAAGGTGGAAGTTTCACCTAGGGCGCAAAATATCCTTGCACCGGCCCTGTGGACAGGGACTGTGTCTCACTAGGGATTTGCAATATCACCTGGCCCAATAAGGCCTTGATCTTGGCTGGGGCCTCTGGGTGTTACTGTAATAATTACAAATAATAAAGTTTTAACAGGAGGGTCATTGGAGGTAATTGTCCTGGTCTGCTTGGCACTGATGGGCCTCAGCTGGAGCATTGTGTCCAGTTCAGGGCATCACACTTTAGGAAAGATGTGGACAAACTGGAGAGAGTCCAGGGAAGAGCAACAAAAATGATCCAAGGATTAGAAAACCTGACCTGTGAGAGCGTTTGTTTAAACAAACGGGATTGTTTAGCCTTGAGAAAAGAAGACTGAGGGGGGACCTGATAACAGATAAGGGCTGTTCTAAAGAGGACGGTGATCAATTGTTTTCCACGTCCGCTGAAGGTAGGACAAGAAGTAATGGGCTTAATCTGCAGCAGGGGAGATCTAGGTTAGATATTAGGAAAAACTTTCCAACTAGAAAGCGTAGTTAATCACTGGACCAGGCTGGACTAGACTTCAGTTGTAGAATCCCCGTCACTGGAGGTTTTTAAGAACAGGTTGAACAAACACTTGCCAGGGCTGGCCTAGGTTCACTTGTTCCTGCCTCAGTGCAGGGGATGGGCATTGAGGTCCCTTTCAGCCCTACACCTCTATGAAGCTATGATTTAATACAGTCACAATCAGAATTGCCAGTTTCATGATTTTTCTCCCTTCTCCACATTTTTATGTCCCCAGAATGCATTCTAAACTCTTCCTGTACCTTGCTGTTTATTTTCCCTAGGCTCTGTCCATTTAACCTAGTTACTGTTGCTATTACAGTAGCACCTAGAGACCCCAGTCAAGGATTCGGACTCCAGCATGTCAGGTGCTGTACAAATGCGTGGCAAGAGACAGTCTGTGCTCCAAAGAGCTCACAGTCAAGGCCTTGCTGACATCATTTTAGCCTACAGCACTTTTCAAACCGATGAAGTTAAACAGGTTCAATAATCTTTGTGGACATTCCCATTTGGGTTCATGAGAGGCTTATTGGAGTTTAACTTACACCAGTTCCTAACTAGCTTACATCCAATTGCAGTGAGCCTGGTTTAAACTGAAAGGCGAGCATCCACCCAGGGCGCTGCGCATTTAACTCAATGGGTTTGAAATCACACCTTTCAGTAAATGGTACAACTTTGCATGTAGGTCAGGCCTCAGTCCACTCCACTCTCTCTTCTCTTAGATGTGCTGCATTTTCTCCTGCCGTCCCTGCATGATCCCTTAAGTCCCTTGTTCCTTTTCCTCCCCCTCTCGCTGCCTTTTTCCATGTCAGTGGTTTTGCTCCTTCCATTTGCATTGCTTTTCCGGGTCGCCTGTTTTTATCCCTTTGCCCTCTCTTCCTTTGTCTTGTCCTCTCTCTTTGTCCCTGTCCTAGTCTCTCTCCCTTCTCCTATCCCACAGGAACTGCTCATATTCCCTCCCTCTCTTCCCTCCTTCCTCCTTCGCTTCCGCCTGCTCTTTCCTTCCTGAAAACTCCCCCCAATAGTCAATTTCCCCTCACCCATCATCTCATTTCCTCCGATAGCTCCTCCGTCTCTCCCGCCCCAGGCCATCCCCACATGCAGCTTTCCCTCGCCAATTGCTTTATCCCCAAGGCTTACCCCTGCAGCAGGGCTCGAAGTTTACAGAGCACTAAACAGGCATTCGCTAATCCTCACACCAGCCCTGGGAGGTCGGCCCCTCGGTTCCGCTCGCAGTCCCTTCTCTGCCCTAGGAAGCCTGGACGTAGCTCATCAATGGCCTGATCCTGCTACCTCTTTGCTCACCCAAATAAGGGCTTGGCAGGATCTCTCCCTAGCTCAGCTTGTCCCTCATTCTCTGCCCCTGAAGAAGGTCCCAGAGATAGAACAAATGGATCCCAGCAGCTCAGCCCAGGGCAGGTGCAGGAGAGACTCCTCTGAGGACACTGATTTGGCACCGCTCAGGTGTGGGCAGGGAGTGGCACCCAATGGCAGGGCATGCAGCCGGCCCCATGGCACGATTTTGCCTGAACACGGCGACAGTGGAGAGGTCTGGGGTCTGACTGATTGGCTGTGATGCTCTCTGAAGCTCTTCCAACCACCAAAGCTCCACCCACCCGTGAAGCTCCACCCACCCGTGAAGCTGAAACACCTGGACAGAAGAGAAACAAAATGTGACGCCACTCAGGTTCCTCTCTGGCTTCTGTGTGCCTCTCCCTGGGCTGCTTCTTCTCCTGGCTAGCCGCTAGTACTCTTGCTGGCCGTAGGAGGCGCTGTGGTGCACCGGAGAGACTGCAGATGAGCACCTGGCATTCCTCTGCAGCCATGGAGCTGCCCTCCCTAGCCACCTCCTTCACCAGTGCCTTCTCCCACTGCTGCTGGCCAAAGGCCTGCTCAAACAGAGTGGCTGTCACAGCTCAAATGGAAGGGCAACAGATTCAACTTTTTTGAACAAGGGGCATCATTTACTGAGGGCAAAGACCTTGTTTTGTCCCCTCCCAAACTTTTCATAGGTCTGTATGCCCCATTTCCCCCACCACACACACACTGCTACTTTGCAGGCTGTAATCCCATGTAATGTTCTATATGCTGACACCAGGGCCGGCTTCAGGCACTAGCCTGGCAAGGAGGTGCTTGGGGCGGCCGCTCCGGAGAGGGGCGGCACATCCAGGTATTTGGCGGCAATTCGGCGGATGGTCCCTCACTCCCGCTCGGAGCGAAGGACCTCCCGCCGAATTGCCACCGCAGATCGCGATCGCGGCTTTTTTTTTTTGGCTGCTTGGGGCGTCCAAAACCCTGGAGCCGGCCCTGGCTGACACAGCTCCTCCTCCTCCCCTCCCTGGCCAGTTTTCTGCCCTGATGCCCATTTTGAACCACGTGTGCTGCCGCAGGTCACTCGAACGCACCCCCGAAGCCCAGTGTGGCAGATGTTAAAAGGCCAGCTAGCTTAACGCATCCATGCGCAGGCCTGGCTGGCTCAATTTGTGACGCTCTTGAGTCTTTCACTTCCAGGTCACTCTTTGCCCCCATCTTTGTTACCATCTGTCTGATGTTCAGGCGTGTAAGTGAAATGAGATGGTGGGTGTCAGTAGGGCTAGTGCATGAAGCTGGGACTCAGCAGACTGGGGTGCTTATCTCATCTCTGCTACTGACTTTCCACGTGACCTTGGGCAAGTCTCCTCTCCCTCCCAGCTGTGGTCAGGCTTGTCTTTTGAGACTTCAAGCTCTTCGCGGCAGGGAGTGTCGCTCACTCTGTGTGGAGCCCTTACGTGTGACTGTAATACACTAATAATATTAAATCCAGGGCATGGTTACTCTCCTGCTACACTTCGGCGCCTTCTGAAGGAAAAGGGGACCAACTATAAAGGCCAAGGGATGTTTTCAGCAGGAAAAAGCTGTGGGGTTTAGTCAGAATGAACCTACCGACAACCCAGCCTTTGTGTCACAATCAAGCCATGCTATATGCTGTAATCTTCACATCAGTAAAGCAGCCCAGGGTCAGGCACCCGGTCTCTGCCTCGAAAGGAAGCAGACCGCACGTCCTTTGCTCATGCATTCCAGCAGCCTTTTGTGCCAGGCAATTCCGCCTGCTTTTCTTCTCTGTGGGTCCCTGGCGTGGCTTTACCAGGGCCGATCCCCCGGTCCCATGACTATGAGAGAGAGAGGCAGTGTCACAGCTCATTAATACACCTCTTGCAGTGCCCACCACTTCTGCTCAGCTCGTGCACGCCTCGGTCGCCTTGCTGTGTCGCTCTGGTAAACGGGCCCTGGTAACATCCACATATTGACCTGAATGCTTTTCTCGAGCGCTGCAAGGGGGAGGAGAGGCGGATAAAAGCAGCTATTAGAATATATGTGCACCAGTGCATGGGGGGTGGGGAGATGAAAAAGCATTCAGCCCCCATGGTCTCATGCCAGGGTGACTGCCTGGCCTGTGACCTGCTGACAAGGCACTGGGCTGTGTTGCAAGGGAGACAGTTACCTTGTCATTTTGTTTCCTTTGTATTAGCTCACCACGATTTTGCTCATCTCACTATGCGGCTGCCAGCTGCTGGGATAAAGTTAATATAATACTACTAATAGCCTCTTCTAGATGGAAAGGCTGGGCTAGTGGTTACAGCTCCAGGTTGGGACTCCAGAGAGTTGGCTTCAGTCTGCCTCTACCGCAGTCTCCGTGGGAACGTCTACACAGCAAGCGGTGGCCTGCAGCCGCAAGTCTCAGGGCCGGGGTCAACAGACTCGGGCTCACGCTACAGCGCTAAAAATAGCTGTGCAGACATTGTGGCTCAGACTGGAGCTCGGGCTTTGAGACGTAGGGAGGGGGGCTTCAGAGCCCGAGCTGCAGCCCAAGCCGCAACATCTACATGGCCATATTCAGCACAGTCGCATGAGCCCTGCAAGGCCACATCTGTCAGCTAGACACTCGCGGCAGCAGCCTGTGTAGATACAGCCCATGTGACCCTGGGCAAGTCATGTAGATTTTCCATGTCTCAGTTTCTCATCTGTAAAGTGGGCTGATGGTGCTCCCTTTGTCTGTTTAGACTGAAAGCTCTTTGGGGCATTGATTCTTACACGCGCATCATTGGGATTTGTTGTTTCTGAAGTGTCCCCATCACCTTAGGGGACATAGGGTCTAAAGATAATTTGATGGCACATGCTGAACCCCTCCTGTGAGATACTGAGCACCCGAGTGCCTTACACAGGCTGGTCCCCAATGAGGGGAGGGAAATGACTGTCTCCCATAAGCTGTTGGTCTAATCAGGAATTTGAACCAGGTGTTTTTCTCCTGTGGTCTGTGCATTTCCATAGAGGATGCAGGAGTGGGCCTGGCTCTGGACCGTTCTGTTTGAGGCCTTCTATGACTGTGGTGCCTGATAAGATAAAAGTGAATGGATAAGGGGATCTGACTTTGTGATTGTCCCAAAGCATGGGTGGGGAAAGGGAATCTCACATCTCCCGCTGTGGGGGCCCTCTCTTGCAGACCTAGGGAGAGGACCTCTTTCAGGAGATGATAGGGGAGTGGGGGAAACGTGGAGTGTAAGTATATTTGGAGGCAGCACAGTCCACGCTTGCTGGCTCCCCCAAGATCAGTACAGCCGGTCAGGAAATGGGATTTTTCCTCATGAGAAATGTGAATGAAAACAACAACAACTAGTTATTGCCATAGAAAATCACGTGAAACTTTTCAGGTTTTCACTGCAAAACTGAACCCCGGTTGCTGGGTGACAATTTTCAGTATTGCTGGCCAAAAATTGAAATGTTTTGGATGAAAACCTGGAAAAAAATAGTTGAAATGGCCATTTCCTGTGGAAATTGACATTTCGACAAAAAAGAGCCATTTTTCAATGGAAAATGTCACTGTTGGGCTTTTGGGGATTCTGGGCAAACACCTTTGTTTTTCAGGTCTCCTTAATTAGAAGCCTCTTGCGAAATTCTTTCTTCTTCTAGTAGAAAAATGTACAGCACCTAGCACAGCAGGGTCATGGTCCATGACTGGGATTCTTAGGTGCTAACAGAATACAGACAATAATAATAATACCTGAAGCCCATCCAGGAGAACCAGCTACCCTCCCCTCCAATGGAAAAAACTAGGGTTTTTGTACATTTCTAAAGCCAAAATAAAGTTGCTGGCTGCAGGCCCATAGCCGCAGAACTGGAAGAGCCGTGGCCATCATTGTCAAGGGCAAAAGAGACAAAGAGAAATGTTTGGTAGCCATCTTTGATGTGGACAACAGTCCCCCAGACATGTTATATTGGAAAGCCAACAGCTCATAGAATCTGTTTTGATAAAGATATGGGTTAAGATAGGCAACACAGTGCAGGGAATAGCTTCCATTCACTTTCATAGTGGATGAGTGGCCAAATCCCCTTCACTGCTTTGGAAACCGCCCCCAACAAAAAGAGAGATATGAAGGTTGGGGGTGTTAGGCACTAGCCTAGAACTTAGGAGACCTGGGTCAATTCCCTGCCCTGTGCCTCCATTCCCCAGCTGTAAAATGGGGGCAAATAGCAATGCCCTACCGCACAGAGGGACTGTGGGGATAAAGGCATTAAAGATTGTGAGGGGCTCAGATCCAATGGTGACGGAGCCATAGACGTACTGATGATAGATAGAGCTCCAGAGAGTGAAAAGGCGCCGTAAGCAGGAGAAAAGTCTGAAATAAAACAATATAAACGTCAAGCAGAATATAATAATAACAAAAGCCCACGTCCTTGGCTCATGGTAGCATTGACGCCAATGGAGCAATGCTTATGGGCACTGGCTGACAAAGGAAAAAACAAGCAGCCTGGCATTTGTGCTACCTACATTCCCAGCTTTTCATGTCCCCGAAGATGGAGCAGAGTAATGGTGATTGCAGAACCAAGTAATGGTGATGGCAGAAATGGACAAGCAGATTTAGAAATCTGGTGGGCCTGGAAGTCTAAAAGGACCCCTCACGCTTCTGCTCACTCCATGGGTGAGATGAATAATGCCCAGCAAAACACGGAGCCGCGGGCCTTTGGACAACCGTGGTCTGTGGCTGAGCGAGGTGAGAAGCAGGTGAGACAAGGCACTCTTTAACCCAGCTTGTGTCAACGAGTGCTCGCGGGTGAGTCTGCTGATTTGGACAATGAGACCAAGATGCAAATAGCGCTGCATTGCTCAGCAGCGCTGACCGTGTCCAGACTTTTAGAGCTCATGCCGGCTATGGGACACAGTTCCCAAGGGTGGAAAACAATACTGAACTGTGATGGAGGCTAATGGAGGCGAGCCTCTGGTCTCAGCTGACCAGGTCTCAAGGAGTAAGCTTGAGTTTTGAAGCTCTGGCATACTGCCTGGCCCAGCTGGCAGAATCTGAACCCAAGTCAGGGAAAGGGAAAGCCACCCAATGTGGGCCCAGCACAGTGTGAGAATACCGAGTTGCTTAGGCAGTGCCTAGCAAAGAAGATGATGCCAACAGCAGAAGAGGAAGCTCAACACATCTGTGTGACTAGAGCTAATGCCCTGAAAGCTGAACTGGAAGAAAAAGAGAGCGGTCTGAAGCATGGGTGATGGGTGACTCCTCCATTTGGGGAGGCTGGGCACGCCCAGACCGTGGCCCCCACCCCAAGGCCCACCCCCACTCGCCTCCTCCCCCCGAATCCCCACCCATGCTCCAACCCTGCTTAACCTCCTTCCCTGAGACCCCTCCACCCACCCCTTTCCCCGAAGTCCCCCCCCTCCAGGCTGCTTGTGCCTCTTTCACACACACCCCGGTCGCTCACTGCTTGCGTGCATCACTTTACCTCCTTCTCTGTCCCCCCCCATCCCACCTGCTGGACGGCCAGCTGCTCACTACTCACACTCGCCTCTTCAGCCACTCCCCCAGTCTCCCCAACTGCCACTCACCACTCACCTCTTGGGTCCCTCCCCCGAGGCCCCCATGTGGGCAGAGCGGGAATGGGAAGAGGTGGAACGAGGGTGGGGTCTTGGGGGGAAGAGGACTAATGGGAGCAGGGCCTCAGGGCAGAGTGCAGGTGGGGCCACATCCGGGGCATCCTTTCAGCGGCAGTGCACTCCAAAGGGGGTGGGACGGGGCTTAGCCTCCCCTGGCCTCTTACACCCACCGTCCATGCTCTGAAGGCCTACTGGGATAGGCGGGCGTGAAAGAAGCAGGCAGCACCAGGAATGATGCTGTGGAGAGGACACTGAGAGACAACGTGGTGAAGGCAGAGGACACTGGGAGAAAGCAGAATCCAGACTTCCAGCCATTATAGTCTGAACAGGACATGCTGGGGAAGGAACTCCAGGAGTTACAGGACAGAGCTGATGGCTTTTGAGACGAGAAGAATAAAGGGTGTTCCATGCAGACTTAGACCTTGTCTACACTGAGCCCTGGTGCGGATTACAGAGGTGTGAATTGCAGAGCACACCAAAGTGTTGGGCACTTTCTGATCTGTGTGGACACTGCTGCTGCAAACTATAAGGTGTTTTGTTAATGCGAATGAGGTACCATTTAGTTCACACCAACAGCGTCCACATGGGGCAGTCAGTGTGCAACAACTGGTGCGCTCTGCAATTCACGCCCCTGCAGTCCACACTGCAGCACAGTGTAGACATCGCCTGAGGGCTAGACTCTCTTCTGCAGCCGGTATCAACTTGGCTCAGCAGACAGCAGGGCTGGCTGGAGGATGGTTACCCACCCCCTAATTCTCTGCCGCAACCCCACTCCCAGAGCCGGTCAGAGCAGCTTCCAGGCTGCTCTATACCAAGCCCGCTGGCTATGGACTGCAACGCAAACCTGCTGTAGATTTTAGAGTGCTTTGCACGCCACCCGCATCCCTTTCCCCGAGCATGCTCCTCCCCCCTCAGTTTGCCCCCACCAGAGGGGTGTAGGAGCCAGCTTGACACCTGCTAGGAATTCCCCCTTGCTGGGGGAATTGCCAGGAGGGAACTCAGAGGAGGCTTCTGCAATGGTCTGGAAAATTCATCTATAGATTCCAAGGCCAAAAGGGCCCATGTGATCATCTAGGGTGACCGCCTGTGTAACAGGCCAGAGAACCCGATCACCGGAGAGCGAGTGCAGATCCAGTGACAGCATTAATAACACTGAAGGTTACAAAAATCATGAGACTGATTTAAAAAATCACGAGACTTTAAAAATAATAAACAAGGGGCTCTTTTCATTAGCCTCCTGGTTTCACACGTCCAGGCTTTTCTCTGTAACCAGAAGGGATAGAAGCATACTGCTTTTTTCATTAAAAGCTGAGAATGTCAGATAATCACCTTAAAAAAAAACCCAACTACCATGAGCATCATGAGAAACTTGCGAGAGCTGGCAACACTACAGTGGGAAACATAAGTAAAGGAAAAATAAAGCTGCTGTGGATTGAACTGTGGTTGTGCATTATATTTTACCTCTTTTATTGGCCAGTAGTTCCTGCCATTTATTCTTAGACTAGCAGCTCACCTGCGAGTATAATTTGATCTCCACAATTCAAACTTCAAGCCCTTTGGATGGGAGACATAAGTCACATGGTACCATTTATGGTTCCTGATTGGATGAGTGTAACTGTCAGAATCAGGTGTCTGGTGTGGATACTTGTGGCTGTGGATTTGAACGTTGCTTCCCCTGAATATTGTGCAGCAGTTGACAGTGTGAAGAACATGCCTGCCAGCAAATTCATTGGCTACAATATTCATGGAGACTGAATGTGAAGGAGGTGTGAACACCATTGAAACCAATTCTATTTTATTTTATTCTATTCCGTTCTCAGCATCCACGGACCTGAGCGCCTTCCAATAGTGCATTAAGTGATGTGACTAACATCTGTTACATGTGGCTTGTTCTCTCTCCTCAGGAGGAGAAAGACGTGTGCAGTGGATGATTTTGCTTCAGTAGGGTTCTGTTTGGGGGAGTTCTGATTTTTTTTTTAAATGCCCACACTGCTGTCTCTGGATGTTAGAGAAGGTCGGCTCAGAGAAGTGCTACCTGGAGCAGAAGGTAGGTCAGTTTGCAATGGACCTTAGTTCCTATGGAAACTCATTCAGCAGGCTGGGACCAGCCCTGAGAACGCTCTGTTTAGTGCCAGAGCCTTAAGGTCTTTTGGATGCCCTGGGCCCAGGCTATGCAGCGTGCAAGTAGGATAGGGTGACCAGATGTCCCGATTTTATAGGGACAGTCACGATTTTTGGGTCTTTTTCTTATATAGGTTCCTATTACCCCCCACCCCCTGTCCCGATTTTTCACATTTCCTGTCTGGTCACCCTGAGGGTTGCCAGCTGTCTGGTTTTTGACTGGAACGCCAGGTCGAAAAGGGACCCCGACAGCTCCGGTCAGCACCGCTGACCAGGCCGTTAAAAGTGCAGTCGGTGGCGCAGCGAGGCTAAGGCAGGTTCCCTACCTGCCTTGGCTCTGCGCAGTTCCCAGAAGCAGCCCGCATGTCCCTCCGGCCCCTTGGCGCAGGGGCAATCAGGGAAGGTCCGTGCGCTGTCCCCACCCACAGCGTCAGCTCCCATTGGCTGGGAATTGCAGCCAATGGGAGCTGTGGGGGCAACGCCTGCAAGCATGGGCAGCTTGCAGAGCCCTCTGGTCGCGCCTCCACCTAGTGACTGGACATGCCGGCCGCTTCCAGGAGCAGCACGAAGCCAGGGCATGCAGGGAGCCTGCCTTAGCCTCGCTGTGCCACCAACCTGGAGCCGCCTGAGGTAAGCACCACCCAGCGAGAGCCCGCACCCCATACCCCCTCCTACACCTCAATCCCCTTCCCCCGGTTGGAACCTCCTCCCACACCCTAACTCCCTCCCAGATCCCATACCCCAACCCTCTACCCCAGCCCTGAGCCGCCTCCTGCACCCAAATTCCCTGCCAGAGCCCACACCCCACACTCCCTCCTGCCCCCAACCCCCTGCCCCAGCCCTGAGTCCCTTTCCGCACTCCAAACCCCTTGTCCCCAGTCCAGAGCCCCCTTCTGTACCCCAAACCCCTCAGCTCCAGTCCCACCCTAGAGCCTGGACCCCCAGCCGGAGCCCTCATGCCCTCCTGCACCCCAACCCCTGAGCCAGCCTGGTGAAAATGAGAGAGTGAGGAGGGGGGCTGGAGTGAGTGGGGGGGCTTCAGAGAAGGGGTGGGGCAGGGGTGGGGCCTCAGGAAGGGGCATGGCAGGGGCAGGGCAAGGGTGTTCGGGTTTGTACAATTAGAAAGTTGGCAACCCTAGGCACAGGCCAAGAACTGAGGATTCATTTTCAAAAGGGAATGACTATTTGCAGGGTCTATCTTGCAGTATTCGCTCAACTGTAATGAGAACATCACTCACAAGAGCTCGCATGCAGGTGGCTCCTCACTCCTTTGGGGGCAGGTGATTCTGCAGTGGGTTGGTGCACTCACCTTTCATCTCTAGAGCTGTGTGCTCCCCTCCTGTCCCACAGGCGAATGACTGAGCTGGAGTCTCTCACCCTGGCCCTTAACTGGTCATTTCGGCACATCGCTAAATTGCCACATGCTTTGGCCCAATTGCCAGGCTCTGCTCAGGAGACTTGCAGGACTGGACTAGCAGGAGGAGGCTGCAGGGCAAGACTGGGGTGCATCAGCAAAGCTGCCTGCAGAAACTCGTGACTGGAATAACAGGGGTGGCTGCGGCTCAAGACTAAAGAGCAGAAGTATGAAGCCCAGGAGAGGGGAAGCTGCAGGCCACGGCAGGACCGTGGGGGCAGCTTGAGTGCCTCCTGCCTGCAGAATGCCTGGCTGAAGCCAGCACTGTTCTCTCTCTCTGCCATGAACACTAAATCCACTTGCAACATTTAAAGAAAAAACAAGTATGTGATTCATGCTGGCTAACGGCTCCAGTGCGTGGATGAACAGCAGTGGCAACAGGAGGCGGCCCTGGTTCCAGTATGAAGAGTAACCAGCCCCGACTGGTACCCGTTGGTGCTGCCGGCTCCCTTGTATAGCAGGCACTATATACAAGGATGGATCCAAACACAAAGTGAATGCTGAAGCTGCAGATTCCACCTCCCTCCTCTTAACACAGGACAGGGGCCTTGGCATTTTCCCCACAGCATCTAGGATTTAGTAGCTTCCTTATGCTGTCTCAGGCCGACCTATTTCTCACCAATCCTGACTGGTCTGGCCTGAAAGCATCTTGCCGCAGTGCTGAAACCAGCCTTGACGCAGCAGTGAAGCAGAAGCAATGATGCTTGCGATTCCCGCTCTAACCGGGAGCAGCCGTGGATTTGTGTAAACTTTCAGGAGAGCAAACGCTGAGCGGAAACAGCGCCCCAGCTAATAGCCTGGATACAGTTCGGGTCTGGAGAGAGAAAATGAACCCGTCCATTGCTTTGGTTAATGAACAGCGGCCAGAGCAGCAACCTTCCCAGCAGGTGGGAAGGTTCATTCAGAGCTGCATGGGAGGCGGAGTCAGGTGTGGGGCAAAGGGCTTGTCAATCTTTTGTGACCTCAGTCGCCTTGTCTTGCAAGATAGATCTCTTTGCTGTGCTTTGTCTGATGAGCCCCTCGCTTGCCGTGCAGACTGAGCAACAGCCTCGCAACACACACACGCACCCTCACACATGCACATACACACGCAGACACACACGCACATAGCTAGATCATGTTGCATCTTCCTATGCTCCGAAAGTAGCCCCTTCTCATTCTGTGAGTGACACTCAATACCCTTTGCCTTCCTGTCTAATCCACTGCACACAAGGAATGTGCGATTCCCTTCACACCCGTCAGCAATTGCTGATGTAACCTTCCTGCATCCTCTCACACCCTGGACGCTCCGCTCTGTAGCATTTCATGCCAAATCCCAGCAAAGAGCTGAGCATAGAAACTCTGGTGGAGGGGAGGCTGAGGGCATGACATGCTGGTATCTGAAGACTAGAGGGTGCAAATAGCTAGAAATACTTCCTTCCAAGCTGCCTGTGGTGTTTGTTACATATCCAAGGGTCGTCTAAAGGGCAATCTTCTCCGGCTTGGTAATTACAAGCCAGCGCTAGTGGGTAAGGCGACTCCTTGATGCTATTAAAATCATAGAGGCCGTGGGGTATTTGCACACCCAGCTGTTTGAAACACTATGGTTGACCATCTCCACAGCATCGTGTTTTGGGCTCCCCACCATAACGGAAAGTGTTGATGACTTACAGAGGGTCACCTGGAGCCATCTGGCCCGAGGAGAGGGATTACAGGGACATCAGTGATGTGCTGCCAATATTTCCACAAGGGTCTCCCACAAAAATGGTCCCCTTCACTGGTGATATGCCCCGCGGGTCCCAGGGCTTCTTGCGCTGCAGGAGGAAGGGGAAGGAACTTGTGTTCCCTTTTAAACACAGATGCTTTCTCGTAACCAGAGTGTGGCAGGATGCAGCATCACTGTGTAAACAAACCTGGACTAAGCTGCACCTTGATGGGGTCGGTTAGAGGAATTTACTGAGTCTAATGATGTAGGACTCTGCTCCACTTGTGTAGTTGGAAATGGGAGGTACGTAGGGTCAAGACTTTCTATTGGGAATCTGGGGAGATTGTCTCCTGAAAATTATTTTGCAAATACCTGCTGTGTGGTGCCATCTGGTCTGACAACAAAGGTGCTCTTCAGAGCTATTTTGAGGCACCCAGGAATAAGTCAGCATTGCATGGAACCAAACAAATGGTGGGTCCCTCCCAACCTACCTGTGATACCAAAAATGAGACGCCTCTCAGAGCAGAGCTTCACAATATGATCGTCCCTTTTCTTTCTTGAATACACAGATCAGCAGTGAAAGGGTGGCATCATTGGGGTTCACAGTTAACAATGCCTTGACATGAATAGGCACAGGGCAGACTTACCTTAGTGCTGTTGGTTCAGGCTGTCTGCAAACTCAGGCATCAGCTTACTTCTGTATTACATTGTGATGCTTTTCTTTGCAGTCATTGGATTTTTTTAAAATAAGAAAGCTCACATCTGGAGCACAAGATCTAGGCTGATCTCCTGTATAACCCTGGCCAGAGAGCCCACCCAGCTCAATATCTTCTTGTGGAACTGCACCATCATTTATAGAAAGGCGGCAAGGCCTCCATTTGGGGTTTAAAGACTTCAGGAGACAGAGTACGCTAGGTAAGCTGCCATCAGAGAAGAGCACTGACTTGCTGAACCAATCCACAATGACCTGGTTTTAGCCTTGCTCCAGACAGGTAGTGACGCCGTCAGAGGCAGAGAAATCGCCCCCATCACTCCTTTCTTTAACCTGGTTGAATTTTACCAATACATTTCTGGGAGCCCCTCCACCCCAAGAGCCTCCCTCCTTCATATCACTCCTTTACATCCACATTCTACCACCAAAGGAACAAAGACAACTACTTGCTAACTGTCTCTAGGTTCTTGCTAGATGATGTAAAAGACAGGGCTGGGATATTTAACATGGGACAAGGGGAGGTGAAAAAGCCAATAATGGGCTGGAACTAGCAAGCTAGGAATAGTTTCCTGATACTGCAGGTATGTCTACACTGCAATTCAAGGGTGGGCTCGCTGCTGGTGTAGACATACACTCCTTGGAGCAATGAAGCAGTAGCAGCATGGGCTGTACAAACCCGTCCAGGCTAGCCCACACTGAAGCCCATGTTGCCAAAGTATCACTGCTCCACTACCAGAGCTGGCTAAATTAACACTATCACTGGCATGGCTAGGTGAGCTGCAATGTCACCCCCAGATTGCAGTGTTGATGGATCCTGAGGTTGAGTAAGCAGGGGAAGATTGTCTACAATGGGGATTTTTGTATTGATGTAAACGTGCGCTGCACCAGCATGCCACATTTTATGTTGCCTCAGTGCACCTACACAAGAGATTTGCACTGGTGCAAAAGTCCCCACTGTAGACCAGCCCCAGGCACCAGCACTGGAGAAGCTCAGGAGAGCAGAGAAAGGGATCTGCTGGGTGCATTCATGCATTAGCATTAGTGCAGCTGCCCCATGAGCTCCTTTGCAGACCATAAATTCTAACACCACCTCTGGCTCTTGGTACCTCCCTGCCCAGCCAGCTGCAGAATTGAATTGGGCTGTGGCATGCACCTGTCCCACCAGAAATGTTGCTCGGTAGCATTTGAGCAGCGCACCCAATGTCAGAGATGCCATCTGTGGCAGCCCCCTCCAGCCTAAGTGCTGGTAAGTGCTGCAAACCCCCACGGGACACGGGTGATGGCAGCTACCTCATTCCTCAGCGGCGTCACTTCAGCAAGTTTGGCCAATGCACGCACAGGCTAGCGTTTGCAGCCGACATGCCATGCAGCAGATGTCAGCCATCCCACACACTCACACAGTGATTTGCCATCCGCACACTGCACTGGCTGAGCTCCCCGGGTTGTGTGTGCGCCACACACAATGCATGGGGGCCACCGCACTCATGTGTGTCACGCAAGGTGAAGCTGTTAGCCCTTACCCCCCCACACTGCTTGGTGTCCGTGCCACTGCTGCTGCACCTGCCCTGGCACTGTCCATCCATCAGCCTCACCTTTCGGGTGGCAGCAGTCTCAGTGTTCAAGCACGAGTCTCAGTACATCTTCATAGAACCATGCGACACCAAGCGTGGGAGGTTGGCCCATGGATTTGCTCCTCAGATGATGACCAGTTCTCTGTTTTTGCCCTGCCGGCTCTCAGCTTTCTTTCCTTTTCAGAGCTCTAACCTGACTGCTATTTCATCCGATCTCCTGTCCTGGGCCACAAATCTCCACAATAGGAGACTTTTAGTCTTTGCAGGTCCTTCCTCAGTCCAGGAGTACCTTTACAGGGTCCTGCAAGATGTGGGGACAGTGGTTCGATAGGTGGCATTCTTTCTTGTGAGCGCTGTGCTGAGAGATCCTACTGTATCCAGGTCATAAACCCGCTCCAGGGCTGGACCCTCACCACTGCCGTCACCGGCACGTCTCATTGAATCAGTCATGCAGGATTGGGTCCTATGGCAGGAATGTCCTTAGCTGACACTAAGCAGGAATTCAGCCCCATCACTGACTCACCCATATGTCACTTCTCTTAGCCCTGCTGCTCAGTAATACAAACCGGGTGATTAATCAGCAGAGCACCTCACTCCTAGCCGCTTGCTCATTTAATGACAACCCCCCCAGAGCTGGTGGGTCCAGAGTTCTCCCTTGGAGACCACGCAATGAGATGCTCTACCAGATGGGTAGGGAAGTCCCAGCACCAGACGGTTACTATGAACCGGAGTGAGGTGGCTGCACATGTGACTTAGCCAGCGGTTGTGGAAAAGGGGCAGGCCTTACTGCCACTCTTCAGCTTCCTCCTCCTGAAGCTGCCTAAGGGCAAGTCTACACTACACAACTAAGTCAACCTACGTTACATCAACATTCAGCCCCCACAGTAATTAAATCACTTTGACATGTCCACACTGCGCTTCTTGTGTCGGCAGTGCATGTTCTCACCAAGAGCACTGGTACCAATTGTACTGCCAGTGTGGAGCATTATGAAAGGCAGCAACAGTCGATATAAGCAATACAATGTCTACACAGACGCTGCATTGATCTAACAATATCGACCTAAGCGCTACACCTCTCGTGGAGGTGGAGTCATTAAGTTGGTGTAGTGGGCGACTTACATCGGTGGGAGATGTATTTTAGTGTAGATGCTAATAGAGTTGTGTAGATGTTCCCATTATCATCACGGTGGCCTCCTGTGGCTACAGTTACTGCCAGTCCGGAAATTTTCCACAAAATGTTTTTCCATTCGAAAACGCTGATCCGTCAAAACCGACATTGTTGGAGAAATGTATCAAGTGCGGCTATATGTTCTCCAGTCCAGGTTGGAATTTCTGGTAAAACCCACAGAGAAGAATAGCCAAGAGCCTGTGGGCTAGAGAGTAGGGTTACCATTCGTCCGGATTTACCCGGACATGTCCTCCTTTTTGTGTTAAAAATAGCGTCCGGGGGGGAATTTGTAAATCACTAAAAATGTCCGGGATTTCCCCCCATGCAGAGCAGAGCGAGCGGCTGGAAGGCTGCAGGAAAGCCAGCCGCTTTCCCCCTGCAGCTTGCCGGGCTGGAGTCCGGAGCAGCTGTAGAGCTCCTCCTCCCCGCCCCCCCCGCCTGCATTCTGAGCCGGCCGGCCTGCCGGGCCGTTTGCATCGGGCTTCGGCAGCTCCTCCGCCCCTGCAGCCCAGCGCCCCGCTCCGGCAGCACTGTGCAGGGGCAGGGACCGGGTTGTGTGTTGCGCTGGGGAGCGCAGCCACGTGTCCGGCTCCGCACAGAGCCCAACACCATGTTCTGAGCGGCAGGGTAAGGGGGCCAGGGGGCAGGAGAAGGGGCAGGGAGATTTTGGAGGGGGCAGTCAAGAGACGGGGGGGAGGCTTTTTTGGGGGGGTGGAGAAGGTTTTGGACAGTCAGGGTACAGGTAGGGGGTAGGGTCCTGGGGGGCAGTTTGGGGGGGTCTTAGGAGGGGGCAGTTAGGGGACAAGGAACAGGGAGGCTTAGGTAGGGGGTGGGGTTCTGGAGGGCAGTTAGGAGCAGGGGTCCCAGGAGGGGGCAGTCAGGGGACAAGGAGCGAGGGGGTGTTTGGGAGTTCGGGGGGGGGGGGGGCTGTCAGGGGGAAGGGGTGGGGAGAGGGATCGGAGCAGTCAGGGGACAGGGAGCAGAGGGGTTTAGATGGGTCGGGAGTTCTGGGGGGGGCTGTCAGGGGGTGGGGAGTGGTTGGATGGGGCGTGGGAGTCCCAGGGGTCTGTCTGGGGGTGGGGGGTGGATAAGGGTTGGGGCAATCAGGGTACAGGTAGGGGGTAGGGTCCTGGGGGCCAGTTAGGATGGGGGGAGGATCTCAGGAGGGGGCAGTCAGGGGACAAGAGGCAGGGAGGCTTAGGTAGGGGGTGGAGTCCTGGGGGGGCAATTAGGGGCAGGGGTCCCAGGAGGGGGCAGTCAGGGGACAAGGAACGGGGGGAGGGTTGAGGGTTCTGAGGGGGGCGGGAAGTGGGAGGGGCAGGGCCAGGGCTAGGGCTAGGGCAGGACGGAGGCGGGGCTCCTCCCGTCCTCTTTTTTGCTTGCTGAAATATGGTAACCCTACTAGAGAGTCACCTTGCATGTAGAAGGCCAGAGGCCTAGACCCAGGGCTTCCCTAACCACCAGACTCTAGGCTCAGCCTGGCCTTGTAGAGCTGCTCCACTTTGTAGATAAATAATTAAATAGTGATTGGGCCAAAGACTCTAGCTCAGTGATTTAGGCCCTCAGCTGGGATGTGGGAGACCCCAGTTCAGATCTCCGGGTCTCTGACATCCCACTGGAGTGCCCTAGTCATTGGCTATTGTGGGCCATACTCTCTCTCTCTCTCCATGCAAGATTTCGAAAGGGCTTATTTTTGTTCCAAATGTCAAAACCGCAACCCAGATTTCTCGTTTTCTGGCCAGTCCCAGCTGTAATCTCTGGTGGGTCCTTAACATCAGGTGGTGCCATCTCCGTCCCTCGTTCTGGAAGTCCTCTCCATCCTGGGCCACTGTGGGCTCGGAGGGCTGGCTCTGCGTCCCTTTAAAGCTGCTGCCCCTGAGCCAGCGTGCTGCCAACCAGTGCCGCTGGCAGAAGGAGCCTGCCATACATCAGCTGTTGCAGAACAGGCAGCCAGCTCCCTTAACTTCCCTGTTGAATATTAACAGAGCAACAGCAGCAAAACACCTGAACCATTGTTCGCCCAGCAAGGCTGGGCCTAGCCAGACAGCCTGCCCGCTGCCTGCCTTGCCATGCCCCCTAGAAAGGACACATTTGAATAAAAGACCTGAGCAAGAAGGACAAAGCACAGCCAGGCTGGAGCCTGTGAGCTGCTGGAACACCCCTGGGGCCCCATCCTGCAGCACTGAAGCCAGCAGGGGGTTCGCTATTGAGCGCAGTGGGAGCGGGAGCAGGCCCCGGCGCGCTCGGAGCGAGAGCGCCATCCGGCTCAGATGAAGCACATTTTGTTCAGAGCTTCCTGCATCCTGCCCGCGTTCCCCACGTCGCTTTGTTTCTCCCAGGGAGGGGGGCGTCGAGGTTAAAATGAGGTCAGGCTGCTAATTGCGTCAAAGCGTCAGGCTGGGAGTGGGGAGTCAGCAGCCAAGCTAATGCGGCAGCAATTTAGAGCCCAAAACAGCAGCAGGAGTGAGAGAGAAGGCGTCGGGTGAGGCCAAAGAGAGGAGAGAAGGGCAGTGAGAATGGGGAGAGCAGAGGGGACAGGAGGGAGAGAGGGAGAAAGCAGAGGAGGAGGGTAAGAAAGGAGAGAGGAGAAGAAAAAACCAGGAAGAGCCGTTAGTCACTACAGTGATGAGCACTATGGAAAACCATAGCTAGATACAGAGGTGTGTATGGGGAGGGATAGATGGATGGGTGCATATGGGGGTAAAGAAAGAAAGAAAGAAAGAAAGAGGGAAATGGATGGGGAGAGGCCTGGGGGAAGCAGAAGAGGAAGGAAGAGCTCAGCAGGGAATCAGAGCTGAGGAGAGTGAGAGGAGAGAGAAAAAGGCAGCGAGCTGCAAGACAGAGATTGTGACACTTGGCCCTGACGATCCAGAGGAACTGCATTGCCCTCTCCAGGGGGGCTCAGAAGAGATTGACCAGCCCCCCACCCCCGGTTAAGCACCCACCACCGTGGACCTCACACCAACCCTTGTAGCAACCCACTAGATAGCTAGTTAGTTTAGCTTGAGCCACTGGTGTTGTATCCTTACCTTTTCTTTCTCCATCATCCCCCTCACCTCCAGCCTTTGCTTCTTTTTTTAAACACATTTGTCTGGCAATATTTATTCTTTATATGTCCTTGCTGCTGAGGGCTCATGGGTTCTTTAGCCTCCCTCTGTGTATAGATTGCTTGCTGGTATGTTTCCCATTATTTTACTAAGGGCAAAGGATGGATGTACTGGATAGAAACTGCCAGGATCACTGGTCTTTGCCTTTTGAAGCTCAGTTGCACTTTTGCTTTCACCCTCTCCACAATTGCACTAGCTGCCCCGATTTTTCAAAAATAATCATCAAGAGTTCATTGAGTTAGGTAAATTCCCTTAATGCCCTAGAATGGAAATCAAGCCAGCTGCTTTTAGCAATCCCCAATGTCCCCTTACTTTTCCCTAATCCCAACTAGTCTCTTATTTTTTATCAATGACTCTTTTTCAGCATTCTTCATGACTTCCTCGTTGGCCAGTCCTCTTAGGAGAAATCCCATGAACTGCTAAATCTCAGGCAGGTTTGGGCCAACTCCTAATTTAATCTGAACTGAGTCCACACCCCTCTGGTTACACTGTGTGTGTGTGAATAAAATGCCGGTGAAAAGATGCCAGATTAACCACTGTTGGAGGCAGAAACCCTCTATTTATTCCCTGGACAGGCATATTGAGGGGCAGCAGTGCAAGCTCCCCTCCATCCCCCAAAGCATTGCATCTCTACCTTGCTCCAAAGGGAACCTCCAGGGCCTGAGAGGCTAGTTCAGGCTCCATGGCTCACTCAGTCCTCTCTGTTGAGCCTGCCAACAAGGAAGCCTGCTGAGTGTTTGTGTGCTGTGGATACTTGTCAACTCAGAGCCGGACGCAGGCCAGCTAATGCAGTACTGTCAGCCTGGAACAGCTTTTGCTAACTTGGCAAAGGTGAGTGCTCACCACTCCTTGTACCAGACTGAACTGCACTCTTGCCTACGTGTGTGAAGCTATGTCATCCTCTAGTGGCTGTGTCAGGGAGGAACCAGGCCCTAACCTTGCTGCAGCTCCAGGCGATTCTCCTACCCCCTCAATGCCCCAATCAACCAGCAGGAGACACAACATGGGGGGAAAAGTCCCAAATACACCTCTCAACCAATGGCTGTCACATGAGCTTGCACTCCCCAGACTCTGTGGAATGGGGTTTAAAGTGATTCATGGGACTAATACGCTGCATGTTAACAGTCTCAAGGCCAGAAGGAACCACTGTGCTCAGCTAGGCTGGCCTGCTGCATAGCTCAGGCCAGAGATTTCACCCAGCGAGTCTTGCAGCAGAGGGCTTTGCTGTCCCTTACGGTGTGAGTGGACCCTGGCCAGCCCATACATGGTAGCATGGCTGAGGTCAGGTATCTCTTAGCACTGACCGCAGCTCCTGTTCCAGTTGTGGTTCTTGCAGTGTCCTTTCTAGCTGCTGCAGCTCTACAGCTCCTGTGGCTGGGCCTGGACCCCACCCACCCAGCTCTTCTCTTGCCTGTTAGCTCCTTTCTCCAGCAGTTCTGTTCATTTCAGACGCCCTTTCTTCCCCGTTGCCTGTGACCCTTTTCTGCCCTTTGAGCCTTATCAAATTCATTGCCTTTATCAATTTATTTTCCTTCCTCCCACCCTCTCCTGGGCGCAGGCTCTCCCCCTGCCCTTCTACACCACCCCCATCCTCCCCCCCCCCACTTCTAAAGGAGAAGGGTCCAAAGACTTTCCATGGTTCACTCGCCAGTCCCTCTCACTCTTCCACTCACAGTCTCCCCAGGTCCCTCTCTGCCTTCTCCACCTGTCCCATCTCCCCAGCCTCAGATTTAGGCTTCTTTCATCCAACCACGAGCCTCAGCCCTGACTTCCTTCTCATGCCCAACCCCTGTTTAGCCCTAGCTAAACCCCATCTCTTCAGCCTGGCAGGGGATCCCCTCAGGCTGCCAGCCCATCTGCCATTGTCCCTTCATTTTCTTACACCCAAGGTTCTCCTTCCACCCTGCTTGTTTTCATGGAGACAGCAGGCAGGCCAGCCCAGAGAGCACCAGCTAGGGCAGAAGCGTTCCCCAGTTGTCCTCAGCAGAGCAAACTCTGAATGGAAAGCTCCCATTTGGGCACTGCCCCCATGATCATGCAACATAAGAATGGCCATACTGGGTCAGACCAAAGGTCTATCTAGCCCAGTATCCTGTCTTCCGACAGTGGCCAATGCCAGGTGCCCCAGAGGGAATGAACAGAACAGGGAATCATCAAGTGATCTATCCCCGGTCGCCCATTCCCAGGTTCTGGCAAACAGAGTCTAGGGACACCATCCCTGCCCATCCTGGCTAATAGCCATTGATGGACCTATCCTCCATGAATTTATCTAGTTCTTTTTTTAACCCTGTTATAATCTTGGCCTTCACAACATCTTCTATCAAAGAGTTCCACAGGTTGACTGTGCGTTGTGTGAAGAAATACTTCCTGTTATTTGTTTTAAGCTGGCTGCTTGTTAATTTCAATGGGTGACCCCCTAGTTCTTGTGTCCCCTTCCTCCCAAATCCTGGATTTCTCAAAGACAGCCAAGCTCTATGGCTAAGGGCTAAAGGGCATCCGGTCCGGCAGCTGTGTGTGACATACAGGAGGTTGAGGGTGACAAGACGGCACAGCAGGGCTGGATGTGAACTAGAGGTGAAAGACTGGGTCACCTATGGCCCATTCGTCCATCACATGCCGCAGAAGCAGTGCAGTCCAGGAGGTAGGGCACTAACCTAGCACCCAGCAGCTGTGGGTTCTGTACCTGACTCAGGTGCTGCCCTGCTGCATCTCTCTAGACTGCAAGTGTTCCAGGGCTTTTCTCCTTCCTGGCCCGCTCTTTCTTGCTCTTAACCGAGCCCGATCAGTGGGAACCTGATGTCTGCGCACACAGGAGCAGGCACGCCTCCAAACGCACGCTCCCGCATAGGAGAGGCATTTGCCTCTGTGGTACGCTCTGGAAATCGCCAGCTGGAGCCAAGCAGCTGGGATGCTATTCGAGCCACGCTGAGGGCCCCGCTGACCATCTCTCTTGCTGCGACAGGGACCGAGAGCGGTGGTGGAGCCAACAAGAACGAGAGAACATGCAGCTGGTGCTACCACCTGTGCCTGTCGAGCTGCAGCCAAGCCAATGGCTTCCCCTGAGTCTCCAATGCCGGGGGGGAGGGGGAAAGAAGCTCAAAAAGCCGGGCCAGAAAGCATGCGCCATGTCCCTGGCTCCAGCCCGGAATGCATCAGGGAAGAGAATGATCATTATAATTAATGCCAGTGGGCATGGACTACTCACTCGCTCAACTGTGGGTTGATTCCCTCCCCCTCCCCCCCCAAGCTGGCTAGCTAGCAGCTCCAAAAATCAAACACCTGTATGGTAGCCAGATCCGTACACTGCTGCTGCACCATCTGCAGGGCCCGGCCTGTGCCAGCTGCCTCGCACAGGGGCCGCGGGAGACCGGGAAAGGGAGAGAGGCCCATAATCCACTCGGCAGCACGTCCCTCCCCTGCCCCGTGGCTCTCAATCATCGTCTCCCTCTGAAGCTGCCCCGACATGGCTTCCAAGGCTGAATGTGCTGGGTGCAGCCCGAGCACACACCTGGGCTTCACTGCTGGGCACTCCTCTAGCCACGCGTGTGTTTTAGCAATGCGTGCCCCATGAATATTAGCTCTGCCAGGGTCTAAAGGGCGCACCGCAGAGTGCCCTGGGGCCTCCGCGTCCAACATCAGTCACATGCACGCAAATCCAGAGTAACACTCTTGACTGACTCTGCATTTACAGTGGTCTCATTGAGCTCAATGATTTGGCTCCATGGGCAGGCTGTGGCATGACTGACCATCCCTCTGCAGCATCTGATGTAGGCCGCTATTGTAGCTCAGCTCTCGGAGTGCCTGAGCCATTGGGCTGAGCCAGTTGGGCAGCTCCGATGTCTCTGCCGTAGTGGATTGGTGCCTTTGGCCTGATGTGGGGTTTGGGGGCAGCATGGAGGGGTCTAGGTTTGTAGTTATGACTTTTTTTGGGGTGCTCTAGTTTTCCTCCCCTGACTTTACCATTTTGTCTTGACTCTCCTTAGCCCGCAAAGTGGAGCCGTGCTCTCACCAAGTGGCTGCCTCCCCAGCTCTGGCCAAGGGCGGGCAGAGGAGTTTGATGGCCAGTCAGTAGGGAACAATCCTGCTATTGAACTAGATGGCCCCAGTGGGTTTTCTCCATCCCTGGGCATTACGCGGCATGGTGCACCCCTCAATGGCTCAGTTACAAACATCGCCACCTGCTCGGCTAGTGAGTCTGTAGCTTTGTACAGGTAGCCTAGGGCTTATTTCTGTGGCAGGACTCAGTCTACAGACATCAGCCGTGGAGTTGGGCTTGGGGTCATCCAGAAGCTACAAGGAGGGACGGTCGCCTGGAGATCACTTATACTCGGACAATCATTTAGGCCCAGCTCCCCAAATGGATTTAGGCACCCATTGAAAACCATGCAAATTAGGCACCTAAATACCTTTGAGGCTCTGGGCCATGCAGCTCAGAACTGCCCGCCATTTATAACAATTAGAATAAATGGCCCAGCGCCTGCACCGGGCTCTGCTCATGCCTTTCCCCACTTAGCTAGCGCTGGCTTGCTTTCCAGCCACTCCCAGAACCTCTCCACAAACCTCCATTGTACTTTCTGAAACAGCCTTTCTATTTCACCTCACTGCACCAAGCCAAGGCAGTGTGTGCTAGTGGTCAGATCATAGGGCTGGGTGCTTGCAGTCTTGGGGTGTAACCCTGGCTCTGTGGCTGCCTTGCTGTGTGACCCTCACCTGCAAAAAGGGGCTAGGTCCCTTAGCTACTCCCCAGGGTTGCAAGGTGCAGGCTAAACCAGTGAGTGTGTGGGGCTTTGTGCTCCTGGAAGGAAAGGGGTTACACAGGGAAGCAATGCAGTGTGGTGGTGCATACTGAGAGGGGGGGAGAAGGATTGCTGTGTGCTGAGTCTGGTTCACCCATTGACTTGCAGTTTGATCTTGGGCAAGTCACGTCCCTGCTCCTTGTCAGGGCCCACATCTGTCCAGGCTATTTAGACTGTACATTCTGCAGGGCAGGCCTGTCTCTTACCACATGTTTGTAGAGCACCTAGAACAATTGGCCTTCACTTAGTTGTCACCAGCAGGTACTACTGTATTAGCAATGTCAAACGCTTCTTAGTCCCTCCGTCTGCTGTCAGCTCAGCCCGATTTCTCTCCCACATTCTGCCTCAGCTCTCACCCCTGTAAAACAACAGCATACACAGTGCGTGGAGACACCAGTCAATCTGTGTTTATAATACCTGCCCCCCCCCTCCCCCACTGGTATTGCCAGTGGCTCTGTCTGAGCTGGAGCTTTCACCTGCACCCAATGCTGCAACTGCCCAAAGGCCGGTACGTCACTACAGCCTCACACAGCGCACGAGGGGGAAACCCGTCCATGATCATGCGGGGCGTTCATTAAGGAGGCTGTACACAGCCGAGCATGTTCATACTGACGCTGCTTTCCAGCACGCAGGCACCTCTCTAATACACCTTGGCCTTACACACCTGGTTTGCCTCTAAGGCTCAGGCAGAGAACACTCCAGTCTCTTCCACGTGCCGCTCACAGTATGGGTTATAACAGGCGGCCCTGTTCTGCCCTGTGCCTCAGCAGGCCTCAGGCACGTGCAGCCTTTGTGCTCTGGAAGGGACCTCGCCAGCCCCTTCCGTGCACCCGGTGACTGGCACAGTCCAGGGAGCAAAGGCCTAATTGGCCTGTGTGCAGCTCTGACACACGGGGGCGTGAGGAGAGGGGGGTTTATCCTGCTCTCGCTCAAACCCGTTTGGCACTGCTACGGCTCAGCTGGTGCCAGTGGCGTTACTCCTGTGGTAACTCCAGTTTCACTGAGCTCAGACTAAGGCTTAGCAGGTCTATATTTAAAGAGAAAGGCTGGCTAATTTGCTGAGCATGGCTAAGACTTGCAGCTGTACGAGCTCAGAAGATTGCTACATGAGGGCCCCGGTGCCAGGGTGTATGGAGAAGCTAAGAGATGGAAGGGATTGTGTGGGGGTAAAATGTTCCCCCCAATTCATCTGTGGTCAGGTTTATAGCATTGATTCATGGGTTTGGGGGGGAGGGGCGTGGGGAGGCGATTGCCTTCCATGTAAATATCAAATAGCAGCCGCTGCTGAGTACTGGGTACCAGCCTACATGGCCCAGGGTGCTGCTCTGCTATGGCATCTCCTGTTTGCCCTTCTGGTCAATTGCAACCTGACAAGCAATGCCCAGCTAACCCCAACCTGTTATGCCAAGTGCAGCCAGCTACTCCTGCTCCCTGTGTGGCACGCTGGTTAGCGGCGAGGTAATGACGCTCTGCTCATGGACTCCCAGCATATGCCGCTGTGTCCTCACAGGCCATGTCAAGGTGAACAGCAGCCACTGTACCTTTATCATGGCTCTGGCAAGCTCAGCTCTGGACTAATATGCTTTTGCAATGGCTTGTCTTACCCAAGTCCCTGTGATACACTTGCACAGAATACTGGAAGCCTGGTACCAGTGACTTGGTTCATGGCATGCTGAGGTCCATGTGCCTGTCTATCCCTTTTTTACAAGCTACCTTGTTAGACTGTTTTAATGGCTGCCACACATCAGGCACTGAGCTATCCAGGGTGGAAGAGACTCCCAGCTGTTTTCCCCAAAAGGATCTGGCTAGTTGAGAAGCGTAATTTCTCTCCCCATGCCGCCCACTGGGCTGGAGGCTCCTTGTGGTAGGACTGTGTCTAGCTCTGTGTTTGTACAGCACCTGGCACAATAGGGCTCGGATCTGATTGAGTTCCCAAGTGCTACTGGCATACAATTAATAAGTCATAACCCAACCAGCGACGATGCTGATATACTCTGCACAAGGGCTTGCCCTAACCCTGCTAACGTGTTGCACTTCTGTAGCAGCTCCCACCTGAGGACCTCAAGGTGGTTCACAAATCATCATGACCATAGCCTCCCAATGCCATGAGTGGCAGGGTAGTACTTATGACCACTCTGTCCCAAGAGTCTGAGGCCTTGCCCAAGGAGTCCTTGGGAAGAGACAGGAATAGAGCCCAAAGCCCCTGACTCCCAATCCCTTGGCCAGCTGCAGCACAATCCGATATATTGGTACGCCTAGGTCTTCTAATGATCAATGGTTGGCCCACAGTTCCTCTCTCTGTAACCTGTCTGAAATGGCTAGAGAAGAATGCAAGCAAATCACCTGTCACTGTTTTCAGTGGTGGAGCCGTGTTGGTCCCAGGCTACGAGAGAGACAAAGTGGGTGAGGTAGTAGCTTTGATTGGACCAACTTCTGTTACTGGAAGAGACAAGCTTTCGCGCTACACAAAGCTCTTCTCCAGGTCTGGGAAAGGCCCTTCCCCAGACCTGGAGAAGAGCTCTGTGTATCTTGAAAGCTTGTACTTTCCACCAAGAGAAGCTGGGCCAGTAAAAGGTGTTATATCACCCACCTTGTCTCCTTCACTGAGTGGACATTTAGCAATTTGTGAATGTTGGAGCCCTGGCCAAATCCACCAGGAGTCTGTAAACACTCTCAACTGCATACATGCTTAGGGCTCAGTTGTGGCTTAGACCACACACTCATGCAAGGGAGCAAGGGGGAGTAAGAGACCCCTCACACATCTGCACTTGCTAGCCAGAACTCGGGCTGGGGCATTGGAAGGTGAGCAGGCATTGCATGACCTCATAAGGGATCAGAGCATTTTGAGCTCCATTCCCCAATGCACAGAGAGGATGTTGCATGATGGCTTAGCCCCTGCTCTCTGGAGCAGGTGTCTGAGGAGGGGGTGGGGAATGCAGAGAGCCTTGGCCCCACCCCTGACAACCATACTGGCCAGCTGAGCTGGCACATGGGAAGAAGAGGGATATAATTTGCTGCTGGTATCAGCCAGTGACAAATTACAACACTGTCCCGCCCCCATCCAGCCTGGAGCACGGAGACACAGGGAGCGAATCCGGGCTCAGAGAGGTATGTTGGGCATAGTGACTCGCAGCGCTACTCATGGGGTGCAGTAGCGCAGGCCACACCCCAAGGTTGGCTGTCCTTAGCTCCTACTGCGTCCACCCTCCACGTGATCTAGCGAGTGACCCAGGCTGCAAGCTGCACACACTTGTTAATTATCCCCAAAACAGACTCACCCCTTCACAAGCGCAGAGTAAATTTGTTTTATTGAACATTCAACTATCTAAACTTACTCACTAAAAAAGAGTTCCTGTTTCTAAGCATCCATTTTATCCTTGTCTTGACAGAACCAGTCTAAATACAGTTATCTGTAGCATGATTGCATTGTTTTACAAAAACAAATGGCATGTACTATATGGTAAAACTCTAGGCAGGTCTAGCTGCTCAAATATTCCCAGTAAGGGAGATCGTTTTTAACCAAACGACTCATACGATTGAACAAGTGGTGGCATTCAGACTTGTAGCCTATTATGTTTCCTGCCATGGCTTCAGGGGCTCGGGACCCTCATCTGTTGGGCACCATTGGAAATGCCTGAGTACTTATGGGTGGGCTGGGTTGGGAACTGCTCCTGCAGCAAATAGCTGTGAATGTCTGGAGCTCGCAAACTGCAATGGCAAGGAGGAGAGACCTTGGTGCAGCTGTTTGTTAGGAAGGAAGAAAGAAAAAAAATATCGGCACAATACTGCTATGGCCAGATCTCACTCCCAGTGGAGTCAAGGACCGCCTTCCCATTGACTTCACTGGGAGCTGGATCAGGTCCCCAGCATACATTGCCAAGTCTGCAGATCTGTGATAAGGGATCCAAGAAACAGCGTTATAGTCCTGCTCCTCGTGTTGCTTTGGACCCAAGCAGGGTGGGAAAGGGCCAAAGGCAAAAACAAGAAAGCTCATGGGTTGGACACCATTTCCTCTTTCAGAAATGCACCATTCACATGTTACAATATGTCCATGAAGATGGGGCTGTCAACACACTCAGTGTTGACACATCTCTACTCCCATCGTGGCCAATGGTTACCTAGTGGGAGGCGAATTCTAGGCAAACACTGAATGCTTCTGAAAATAACACCCATCACTTCCAATCAGATTTGGCCTCAATTTACACAAGGGACTGTAGTGCCGATTCCATCGCCTGATACAAGTTGGCAATTCCCCAACAAACTCACCACTACCAACAACCCTACGTCAGTTTCCAAGGAGTCTGTAGTTTGGTTGTCCACATGCTACCTGTAATGAAAATTCTAGTGATCAAGCCTAGCACAGTTTAGTTTAGACTCCTAAGTATATTGTAACAAACCCAGATTTAACACAGTATGTATTTTGCAGAACATGTGCTATTCAGCTAACCAGTTAAAAATGTAACATATGCAACCTTAGGGAAAAAATGATTGATTGCTCCATTTGCACTGGCAAACATTTACAATTCACTCATTTATTTTTTAATCTGCTGATAAAAAACAAAAGCAAAACAAAAAAAACTAAAAAATACACCCCAAACCCTGAATGCCAAGAAAGGCAAACTTAGGAAAATGCCATGACACAAGAAGTGACATATTCAAAAGGGACATTTTTTTATGCTTTTTTTTTTTTCCACAACTGCGTGCAACAGAAATGGACAGAAAAAAACGAGATGTAAATCATGACACAAAACATGCATTCATTTTATTCACAAAACAGCCTGGATCGCTAAAACATTACAAACAGCATTTCAATTTACTGATGTAGAGAGAGCTGGAGAAACGGGGATTTGAACATAAGAGAAATATTAGCTTTCAGAACTGCTTCAGCACAGGTCCTGCAATTTTTTTTATTTTTCTTTTAACTTCAGTAAGTTTATAAAAATGATTTCTATAAGTAAACCATTGCAATTAGGATCTTGTTTTCCCTGTATGCAGTATTTCTTGTTCTATATTAATAAACTAACAATGATTTTTTTTCCAAGACTGCCCATTTTGCAGCAATTTTTCTTTCATCTTTAATACCAAGCTTCTTGCTGGTTAAACTTACATATGTGAATGGTTAGGAAAAGGGATACTACATCGTTTTAAACATATTCTCATTTATAAACATGAAGTTGAGGCATTCTAGAAACTATCCACTCTATTTTATGATGGGAAATAATCAAATAAAAAGTATAAATGAGGGTGTAATTAAACAACTGTGCTAAATTACAGTAGTGCTTATTAGTAACTAGATTTTAAAAGGTTACTGTAAATTTACATTCTCTACACAAGAACTGCATCTTCCACACATAAACAACATCAACACCAAAACACAGAAAGAAACTGATTGTCCATACTCTGTCTATTAAGTCTTGGTACTTTACAGATCCATTTTTTTATTATTATTATTTGAAAAGCAGTTAAATGTTTTACTAGGACTTGAAGATGTTAAAACAAACACAAAAAAAATATATATATAAAAACAGGAATGAAATCTGCGAGAAAATATTTTTGGTTCTAAAGAGACACAGGTGCATCCATTCATTTCAGCCAAAAAATTCCTTGCCTGAGACAACACAAGCAAGCAGTGACATTGCACTTGGATGACAGAGCTTTGGAATTCTCATTCCTACTGAAACCATCTGAATGCAGCTCCTGTAGGAAGCATCACCTTCTGGAAAGAAAGAGAAAAGAAAACAGGGACACGTTAAGAGTCAGGTGCATGTGGGAAACACAACTGCTACTAAATACGTCTGCTCTGCACATAACCCTGGGGCCGGTCACAGAAATCTTTCCTCGTGAAATCAGTCCCATTACTCCTCAAGGATGAAATCCCAGCCCAAGGTCCCGCTTAAGCCCAAATGAGGATGGGTTTGCAAAATCTGGCCCTGCGGACAGGTTGTTAGGTGGGGGGGGAGGGGGGCAGGGGTATCCCCAAGAAGCACCATGTTTATACTAGGGACCTTGTCAAAGAGGTATTAGCCGGCAGTAATGCTAATACAATCAACTGGTAAGTTGATTAAAGGCAGCAGCTAAGTAAAAGCAACATATGACAACATGCAAATTTTGTCTGGAGTGCACTGCCCTCCCTGCTGGGGCACGCTTTGCACTCACATTTCAGTGTCTTTGGGGTTCTGTTACTATACAGCTGGACTTGTCCTGCGGGGGAGACTTACGCCTTTTAGCAGTTGCAGCCTTTGGTGGGGGGAAAAAAGAGAAAGAAAAGTCCACACAAAAGAGGAAAATCTGTATTGGATGGGAGACAAAATATCTGCTTTGTAATGCGAGGAGGGAGGGAGTAGCTTAATGTAGGGGATCAACCCACTCCCCCCTTTGGAACACAAGCTTTTGGAAACACAATGCACAATTCCTCCTGTTTCAGGCTAGCCACTTCTCCCTCAACCATCCCATTGTCTGACTGCTGATTAGGGCACAAAGGGAGCCAGCAACTGCTAAGGGGCCCTGAGTGCTACACTGTACCAGGGTGCAGGGAGCTCTGCCGTCACTAACTAAGTCACTCCCACTGTCCTGGAAGGCTGGCGGCTGCCTGACGTACCCTGCAGCTCCCAGGCACGATCTGGAATGGAGCTCACCACCCCTGACAACCAGTAGGCCAAATCCTGAGCCAAAACTTTCAAACCCAGCTGCCTAATGTCAAGCTCCTAAATCCAAATGACAAGATTCCCAAAGGTGCTGAGCACCCATCAAATCCTATTGAAATCAATGGGCGCTGCAGGTGCTCAGCACCTCTGAAAAACAGGTTGTTCCTAGATAGTCTTGAATATGGCTCTAAGGAACCTAACTTTAGGCCCCCCAGCTTTGAAAATTTGGCCCCCAAGGAACAGGATCCAGCCTTGCTCGGCAAACTCCCATTCACTTCAGGGAGAAGTCTGCTTGAGTGTGCAAGAAGTGAGGGCTTCAGGATTGGGCCCACTGAGAAAGGCTCAGCACACCGCAGAATTTGGGCTTGTGTTTGCACATTAGTAACTGGTGAGCATGCTGGCCCAGAGGCCTTTGTGGAAAGTTCTCCTTAGCCTCCTCTAGCCTGGGAAACTCAGCGGGCACTGCCAGTCCTGCTCAGAGCCAGGTTCAGCCCCCGCTTCTGGAGCACAGGTCCTGTCTGTGCTCTCAGCGAAGCTGTGGTCAGCTGCTGCCGTCCTCCACCACAGGGAAATCCCCTAGTGCGGACTCAGCCTGTAGGCGCTTTAATAAAAAAATGATGCATTTCAAAGGCAGGAAAAGAAAGAGTTGGCCTAAGTCTGCTCCATCACATCCGCACACAGATTTCATAACAATCAGCTGGGCTAGTAACTGAAGCTAATACCTTGGATCATGTTCTCCAAACCCCGCATCTCTGCTGCATCTTTTAAACAGTTCCTTACAAAGTGAGATTCAGGTGACATCTACTAATTAGCGTTCTCGTTTCAAATGAACAGCATTTCACCGGGCAGTCACTCTCAACAGCTCTGCCTGGCTACCACACACATCTTCAGTGACAGAAAGGGAGGTTTGTTTTCAACCAGAGGCAGAACGGTTATTATTTGGCTTTCAGTGCAGGTCGCACCTCAACCCTCATTTCCCGCTGGGTGAAGCCACAAGGTTACGGTTGTGATATGGACAAAAGGACCGCTCGGCACCAAGCTGAGACCCAACAAACTCACCGTGCCTGAGAACTGCCTGACCTGGCGCTGCGACATCGGTTTTTAATATGAAGAAAGGAAGCGTGCCTGCCTGGGAAAAGGATATCTCCTCCACCCACGAGGGCTCATCTTAGAAGGGTTTCACTCAACAGACCGGGGGGAGGGAAGGAGCTACAGAGAATGCTTGCTCTGAAAGGGCATCTGGAAAAACAGCTCTGTGATTGTTCCAGCCGTCCACTTACAGTTCCAGACACAATGGAACAAGCTCCTACTTCCCCTGTGTCTGATGTAGATTACAATGTCCGGCTTCCACTGAGTCGGATACAGAAAAGCCAGGCCAGCCTTCCCAGTGCAGCTGGCACGGCAAGGTAACTTTCCTTTACAAAGCTACCCTAGCCTCATGCTGATTGCTGTGCCTGCCCCAAACCTCCCCTTCATTTCAGGCCATTCAAAACCAGGCTAGGCTGGAGCACTTTGGGAAATCAGCAAATTAGAAAACGAGGGACAGAGCCCAAGATGGCAGAAATGAGCAATGCAAACGGGCCTTTCTGGGCACCTGTCAAACAACACGCACATTGAATCATGGCGCATGCATCCACATTTAAATGATAATACCTAGTGTTTTCTGTTCAATGGTAACACGCTTTACCAAAGAGCTCACAAGCATTATCACCCATGTTACAGATGGAGAGATGGCGGCACAGAGAAAGCTGGGACTTGCCCAAGATAAGCAACAGAGTCAAGACTAGAACTATGTCTTCTGCCAATCGGAGACCTTACCCTCTGAACCACATGACCTTTATTAAACCCAATCACTTAAAAGGACAAACTTATCGAGAGCTCAGCTTTACACCGCAGTCCCTTGCATTTATGTAGTGTCCGGGGAATGCAGCTAGTGTATAGTACCGTTCCAGTACTTAGTACGGGGTTTGATGGGAAAGAGAGGAGGAATGTCTTCACACAGCACACAGTGAACTTGTGGAACTCCTAGCCAGGGGATGTTATGAAGACCAAAATTATAACTGGGATTAAAAAATAATTAGATAAATTCAGGAGACAGTTCCATCAATGGCTACTAGCCAAGATGGTCGGGGAGGCAACCCCACGCTCTGAGCATCCCTAGCCTCTGAGTGCCAGAAATAGGGAGTGGACGACAGGGGATGGATCATTTGATGATTGCCTGTTCCGTTCATTTCCTCTGAAGCACCTGGCTCTGGCCGCTGTCGGAAGACAGGATACTGGGCTAGAGGGACCACTGGTCTGACCCAATATGGTTGTTCTTATGTTCTTATTAATTTCAAACTGCAAAAGGCATGTCAGCTGGCAGAAATTAATTATCCGACCTAGGACACTGGAGCCAATACCCCGGTTCTTGCAGAACACACCATGGAATCTTTAAGCAGCCACAAACGGTCAAGTCCTCTGGTTTACATCACCTCTGAATGGCAGCACTAGCAATGTTCAGGGAAGAGCGCTGCACACGGGGTATCCTGAACTATCACCTGCTGATCCTTGGGTTTTGCTTCCAAGTTCAGACCTGGCTTGACCCTTCTGAGATCCCACCGTATCACAGCACATGGGGAGAACTAACAGACATCAGAAGAGACCAGTTTTGAGTTGCACCCTTTAAAGAAGAGACTGTCAGAGAGTCAGCATTAGCTAAGGGAACTGAACTATGAAAGATTTTCAAAGCTCACATTGTGCTGAGGACCCACTGGTGAATGATACACAGCAAGACAGAGGAGTGTTCACCGGGGATTACAGGTCTTCCAGCCTGGATACTGAGGGAGATCTCCTACTCAAGAGTGGCAGGAGGCTTATCCTAGGCACTGCCTGCTATAAAGGCAGCAAGACAGGAAACTTACCAATGCCAGATGAAACTTGCTAGCATGTAGGACTCCCCAGGGGCAGCGCAGGGATTCTGAGCTGGTGGAGATGTAATGCAGGAGCCAAATGTACCAGTTAAATCCCTCTCCTTCCGTTCCTGCATAGCCAAGCTGGCTGAGGCTACTGATGGGGAACGGCTGGTTCCCCCAGGACAACTATGAAGTGCTGCAGCAGCACCCAAGTGGATGAGGACAGGATGGGCTAGTGAGGAACAACCATCTTCACCCCAAACTGGTTCCACTGGCGCAAACACATCCAGCCTCTGGCAAGGCTTGACAAAGGGGAGGGGGGGAGAACGACCTGCCCTGCAGAAAGCCCCCCTCCCTCCACTCCTGCACTCTCTTTTTTTGCCCAGGAGGAAGCCGTGGTATTTTTCCAGAAAAGTGTTTATCGGAAACCCGGCGGGGCCTGACATGTACCACAAAATACTCTACGGCCACCCTGACATGGCACGAGTGCTGCTTCCGTCCCTGCAGGTAAGGAAGAATCAGGACAGGTGTCAGGAAACATTGGCTCCTGATCAGATCTAAGTGGGATGTCCCCAGGGGCAGCAGCTGGGGTTTCCCCCCTTCCTCTGAAGCATCAGATAGGAACTATTGCCAGGGGCTGGATATTGGATTAGATGGACCAATAGGCTTATCGAGCAGGGCAATTCCTATGTTGCCATAAACCCTCAATGAGGTAGCTGCCTGTCCATGCACGCTTCCCTGACTCCACTAATCTCCTGTTGGAGAAGATGGATGCTAAGAAAAGCACTTCAACAGTCCAGCACAAAAAGGCAAACTGATGGAGGAGGCTCAGGGAAGAGGCTGGTGCAGTCTCTTGAGAACCAGTGTCCTTTGCCCAGGTCTTTCCAGGCACTGGTGTTGGTGGGAGACCACTTACAGCAGCAGCAAGTCAGCACGATGGGGAATGCCAAAGCATCAGCTGATGATGAAGCTGCAGGCACTCAGGGCTGCATGTTCATAGGGGCCTCAGCACAGTGTCCATTTTTGTGCAACTAACTTCTGGTGTGTGCAAAACTTGCACACCTTTTAGCCCAAACACTTGTGTGTGCAAATGTTTGTATGGGCAAAGTCACTTTGGGTTGTTTTATCTCCTCTGTAGATGTGGACCTCGGGGTTTGGCTCCCCTCTTGCCAGCTTCGGAAGGAAATCTGCACCCTGCCAGAGGCCAGCTCAGCAGCACCGTCTTCCCTGCCATACAAGGACAGACAAACCAGAACTGAAGGATTTGCCCATGCACAGGAGCCCTTCAGGGACTGGATTTATGTTCTAGAGCCTGGACAAATGCCAACTTGAGGCTCAGGTGCCACCAGGGATTTTCAAAGTTGCCTCGAGAGGAAGGACCGAGCATTTTCCTCTATCCACAACTCACCCCGCTTTGGGGATGGGGGTTTTCTTCTTCTCAAGCTCCATCCAAATGTAAACACTCAAATGGCTGCACAATACAGGACAGAAATACCACCTGCCAGAGTGGAAGGCAATGGTATTGCCAAGGCAGAGCAGGGGCCTGCCGGCAGCTGAACCCAGGAAGTATGGAAGCTCTGAGGGGCCTATCAGAATCACAGATGTTCTGTGAGTTTGCACCCAGGCCATAAGATTACTCGTGGTGAGAGCATGACGCCTAGCCATGTGGGTGTGCTGCATTCTGACCATGCTCACAAGAAGGGCAGTAGCACAACTGCCAGGCACTACCTGGGACCTAGAGTGGTTCCTCTGCTGTGCCCACAAATGGTAGTGAGTTCCACTTCCCTGTGTCCAAGGGGATCCCACGTGAAACCCCCCACAATGTCCTGCTCTGGCCCTAGCAGCTGAGGACCTATAAGATTGTTGCCCAGATTGTCCCACAATCCACTGGTGCAACTGTGGCTGGATAACATGGTATGCAGTGGTCAGGCCAACCCAGTTAACATGTTCCTGATGCTGCTGTGTAGATGTGCTGTGCCCATCTGCATGTTGGATTGGTGGGATCTATCTATGGCATAGACAGTGATGACGACTACAGTGTTTTCAGGAGCAGGCCCATCCACATGGGGACTGCGTAAAACACAGACAGGTCTCGGGCAATGGGAGGGGAAGGTGCGCAGCACCATGCAGGGTCGGGCCCACAGCAAGCTGCTTTGGCTTGCTCACAAGACGATAAGCCGGTCCCGCCTGCTCATAGCACACATCTGATTTCCTGGGCAAATTTATCTTGGGGGCTGAGTGAGCACGACGGCACAATCATTGTTTCTCAACAATTTCTGCAATTTGCAATCAAATCACTGGAGGAGGCAAAAGAGCAATCGGGAAAAGATGCTTTTGTGCTAGCGACATATCTGGTCAGCAGTGCCAGGAGCAAGCGCTGCCTTGGGAGCAGGGCTAGCCCTGGGCCCCAGCCGGGAGTTCAAGAAGAGACATCTTTTGCAAAAGACCTTTCATTCATTCCCTTTGAAGCACTTGGCACTGGCCACTGTCAGAAGACACAACACTGGGCTAGATGGTCCATTGGTCTGACCCAGTGTGGCTGATCTTATGTTACAATCTTATGTTCAGATGGCATCAGAGGAGCCCGGCACCTGCTGTCTATGGTCCTGCCCATGCTATGGCTCGAACTGCAAGAGCAGCAACCCTCTTTGGAAGCGTTGGCCAAGACCATTCCAACGTGGCTGTTGATAACAGAGTCACTGAACAGACAGGGAGGGGTTATTTTAGGTGACAGACAGCCATGCTGGGCGCACACTCTGCTCCTCACCCCCCCGTGATTGACAGCTCACTCTACACCGCACATGGGGTGGCCACAAAACCACGGTACAACCATGTCAAGCCAAGAGAGGTGCCCTCACCTGGGAAGAGCCCAAAGTACTGGCCATGCGCAGAGGCTGGTACTTCCTCGTTCCTCATTCACGATGTATGGGAGGCCAGGGTGCAGCTGCAAGGAGCTTTCCCGCCCTTTCATTCTTCCTCCAACATGGCCTAGCGGCTCCCCGTCCCTCAGGCAGTCTGACGTGCAGAGGGAGGGTAATGGCGATGCTGAGATGGAGTTTATTTTATGCCACCGTAAAGGCTGAATGTAATATTTTTATTCACAGCTTTGCTCCTTTCGCTGGCTATCAGGAGGGAGTTCTCCTGGAAAAGCTTCTCTCTCCTCTCCCCACCTCAACCACCAGGGCCTTACCCCACCGTAACCTTCCTTGACCAGGGCAGGCTAGCGGGGACTGGAGCCCATTAATGCCTTCCCTGCCTCAGCCACAGGGGTTGTGCCAAGTGGCTTGAAGTTGTTCCACCCACTAGGAGCTGAGCAATCCTATCGCTCCCAGTCCCTATCAGCCTAGAGGGCAAGAGACAGGGCTGTGGGATCAAACCCAGGCCTCGTGCTCTGCAGCCCAGAATCACTGCATGGCTGGGTTTACGAAAAGCAGCAGACAGCCAAGCCTGGCACTAGGATCTGGGGGCTCTCCAGGACATTAGTCTCCGTCTTTCTCCCCTCCTTCCCCAAACGCTTTCCTTTACCTACTCTCTCTTCCTATGGCTAGGGATGGCTACTGCCCTCCATCCCACCACTTGGTGGCCAGGCAAAATGGGCATGGCAGGTCTTTCCCTGGGTTTGGACCTGCTGCTCTCTGTTCAGCAGAGCTAGCACAGCCCCCACCAGCACATTCAGACAGCTGGTGACCCCTCTGAATTAAAGTCATCTCACAAAACAGGGGACCAATGTGGTTCTGAAGCCTGGGCCATGAGCTTACCAGGGTCCCAAAAGCCAGCTCTACAGATAGCTCAGGAGGTGCATGCCTCCCCCCACCCTCCCGAGGGACTGACTTTCACTGACACCCCACACGGGCCTTATGCTGCTGGAGACACCAGTGCAAACAAGAGGAGTCACGGGGGCCAAAGATGGCATGGAGTGAAGATACGCCTTTAAACATTCTGCCCATGCCCTGCATTGCCTCGTTCCTAAGGGCTCTGGACTGAGGGGCTGCCTGCCCAAATTGAAGCCTGGCAGTGCACAGCCATGCTGACCCGTGGTACATGGACACACTCCCAGTGCACAGCAGGCCCAGGTTTCTACGTGGGCAGGAGAGGCACCTAAAAGTGCCAAGATCCCAGGGGTCTCTCTCACCTCCAGCATTCAGCCTGCTCTGCGGAACATAATGTTTGGAGCAGCTCAGCTGATAATACTGAACCGGGGGCCAGGTGTGCCGATCTGAAAGGCCAATTCAGGGCTTTGTTTGGAGGAATACAGGTGCTAGAAAGATCAGGAAAATTAAGAAGTTCCAGGTCAAAGATGAGTCTGGAAAGGTTATAAGAGACCCAATCTGGAGAGGTGCCAAGCACCCCTGACTCCCCACAGTAGTTGTGTGTGCTAAGTACGTACTCAACCCCTCTCAGGATGGGGCTCTGAATAGAGAAGGAAGATGATGAATGAGTCATGTAAGTGCTTAGACTCATCTATTGAGCAAGCCAGTGCCTGGCCAGAGCCCAACTCACTTCAGGTCGCAGTGAATCAGACCTGTGTGCACCAGGCATTGAGCTGGAGGCTTTTTACAATTGGTTGTTATTCAGAGCTGTTTGAACACTACCATGAACGAACATATCCCAGGCAATGGGTTGATCTCTAACCCTTCACTCCCTCTCTCTATTTGCCCTTTGGCATGTGTGAATGGTCATCTAGGTCACATGGTCTTGTTTCTGTTCCCTGATTGGATAACAGAACCTTTTGTACACCAGGAGAGGCGACTCAAAGAGATTTCAAGATGGCCACATATTTGCACTCGTATTCACAAGAGACCTGAAACTTCCACACACATTCTTGTACAAGGCGGAGGTGCCCAAAGGTCACCAAAAATTAAAAGAGAATGTTATGGATGCCGTTGAACTGGATTCACAAGAGTTTGTTCAAATGAGCATATGTGAGTATGTTCTCCAGTGTTTCCCCAGCCAGATCAGAAAGGGAGGAAGTGTGGCTCTTGAGAGATTTTTGAAGAATAACATTGGGACACACAAGAATAACATCGGGACAACACATCCTTGTCTAGCCATCACCAGCAATGGAGAAACAGCTGTTGGGGCACAGAGACCATCAGCAATGCCTCTGCTCTCAAAACAGGAGTCATGACCACCTCCAGGCGGTGTTATCGAGCCAAGAAACTGAGCAGGACACAGTGATGTTGCGTGAATTTGTTGCAGTGCTTTGGCCAACGGTGACAGCTGAAGTTGGGGAAGATTTAATCACCAATAAATTGTGGCGAAACACAGGTGACTTCCCAAATTTGTCTGACTTTATGGAGATGACAAAGTCTAAGAGGAGGATATTTTCATCAGGAAAGAGATAAATAATGAAAGTTTCAGAAGAGGCTGAGATCTGTAGTGTCCACAGCCCTCAGCTCCACCAGGCTCCAGTGCGTGGAAGAATACACTGGATCGCCTTAAAGAGCATGAGAACTGCATCTCCCACTGGCACAGCTCACAGTCAGCCACCCTGTCTTCACCTACCTACGCGCATGGACTGCAAACTAGGTGAGCAGTGTGAATGAGAATGCAGTTTCTGGGGCGACGTCATGGAAAGAGTGGCCATAAATGTACAGCATTTGAGGTTTTGCCCTATTTTGGTGACTCTAAGTTCCTTAGTTCTCCAAAGGATGGAATCTTACCTGAAACTTTAGAGCTAATGACAGCTATCAATCCATTTCTGCCTATGCGCCTAACCACATCTGGAATTCCTGTTGAGTCACCGATCCTACATCTATGCGTTATTCCAAATTCACTCGGAAAAGAAAGTGACTCGTCCACTCAGAGGCCCCAAATCATAAATTAAAAGTCCGATTTCCCAGTCAGCCGTAGAACAGAAACAAATCAAATGGGTGAGCTTTCAAAGGGCTTCCCATGCAATTTAACTTCCATATAATTCATATTGCAGGAAGAAAACCCTCTTCAACCTAATGTGAGCTGTGGAATCAATTGACCTGCTTTAGGACTCTTCAGAAGAAATGAACTTTTTTTTCCCCTCTCCCTTTTTCCAGATCACTGACTCAGCAAATTAGAACAAGAATATAATTTAGCAATACAGCGGTTTTTGAAAGACACCAGTCCCCCCCTAACCCCACCACCCAAATAGATTTTTTTCCCCTTCACTATTCATTCAGATCTGATGCTAATTGAAAACTTAGAACGTGGCTAAGAAAACAGTAAGTTCTCTCCTTCAGAAGATGTCAGAGGTTGCATAATACCCTTGCAACCTGGTACAACATCTTGCTGCCTCCGCTGAGGTTGAGGTGTTTTTAACCTTTGTTGGCTTCACAGGAGCAATCTTCAGAAGCAGGAGGAAGGCACACAGCCTGAGCGGTGGTCAAGCTACCAAAAATCGACCGTGAATTAAATGGAATATACAGAGGACTTTGTTCAGAGGACTCAGCCCAGCCAAAAGTGGTCACTACTCCCAGCACAGAACACTCACTCACGCTTTAGCCATTTCTGCTCAAGAAGCAGCAGGGAGATTCATTTCCCTCATATCCACACAGCTCTTCCAGGTCAAGGTTGTATCTTTGACATGCAAGGGATTGCTTTTGTTGCTACCTACATTGCTTTTGTGCTAGGGCTTTATAAAGTGTTACACACATCCCCACCAAAACAAAACTAACACATGGGAATCAGAAAACATCTCTGGTCAACAGAACGTTTCCAAACAACAGGTCTTCTGGGATTTTAAATTCAAGCGAGAAACTGGACCGCGGGTGAACTGTCCTTCCACAGCTGAACATCAGAAGCCCTGGTCACCCATGGCTAGGAGATTTTATTTTAAAAAGCCAAAATACAGAGATAGATTTATGGGAAGAGCATCTGATGATACAAAACGCCCACGCCAGGGATTCCCCCAAGCCCCAATTTTATTGACCTTTCCTCATTTAAGGGATGGATAAAGTAGTGAATAGATGCATACATGTTGGCGTTAATAAAGCACAGTAGTTCATTGTCATCTCATGTCTGAAACATACCCAGAGGCACTGTATGCTCCTAACTCACGCCTAACTTTTCACATAATTTATGCTGAAGTTTACTGGGAACAACTGAGTTCTGACCTTGCTCCACAAGGCTCTGGTTGAATTTCAGGCATGTCTGATAACTCAATCCATGCTGCCTTGCATATGGGCTCCAGATTAATAACCCATCTGCCCTGCACTAGCACTCCATCAGGAATCAGCTTCACAAGCCAGCAGGATATGTTTGGGCAGCTCTTTTCTAGCACTGAATCCTGCAGTCCTTACTCAGACTAAACTCCCAGTGATCTTAAAGAGCATTTGCCCAAGTAAAGATTAAGGACCCAATCCTGAAAGGAGCAGAGCACCCTGGATTCTCACTGGATTCTGCTGGCTGACAGCAGCTTCCAGGAGACACCCAGCATGCTCCAGTACTGGACACTGAGGAAGCCTATCAGACCTGGCCCACAGTCCAGACATAAAAAAAGGAAGGATCAGGGGCCAGATTCCATTCCCAGTTACACCAGTGTATATCTGGAGTAACTCCTCTTCCTTCAATGGATTCATATTGGTGTCATCAAGCTCAGAATCTAGCCCTAGGTAAGCTTAGGTTGTCTCAGCACTGGACATGTTTCCCAAATGAAGTGGCCATTCCCCAGTTGATCACACCAACTTTCAAGAGCTCATCCCCTAACAATTTGCACACAGCACAATCATTTTCATAGGAATTAACCACAGCCTGTTTCTTCCCTTTCAGAACAAGGGGCAAACTAATGACTTACAGTGGAACACTCGTTTGGAAAAACAGGTTTAACGGATTGATAATGGCAGGGTAACTGCCTTGAGACCTGCCATGAAAAGCCAAGAATTTAGGTCCTGCTCCAAAACCCACTGCTGTCTACGAAAAGACTACTACTGACTTCAGAAGGCTTTGGATCAGGCCCTCATCCCATGATTCACTTACTGGCTCAAGGAATTGTACTAAGCAATGGCTAGCTAGCTGGAAGGTACAATAGTGAGACACTCCGCCTGTTATAAAACTCAAAAGCCCCTACAGGAGTCAATAGAAAGGATACAAATCTACAGAGGATTGTAATCATAATGGCAAGACCTATTTCAGGTGATATTACTGCTAATTACTAATCAGAATATAGTCGATCAGCATGAGGGGATCGCTGACAATTTGTGTGTGATGCTAAAGGCAGGAATTGTTAAGAAGAAGAAAAAAGCCCCAGGATTTTATCATCTCTATCAACATCCAAAGGACAGCAGACCAAGAGAAAGGTTAGGATGTCGGACAACAGCCAGTTACCTCCAGCGCTGCAGACGGCTTCTTTTTGAGTTCCTCACATTTTCGGAATTTGCAAATCTGGTGGCCAGTTTTGCGATTCCTACAACTGCTGCACTGCTCGCAGTTTATCCGTCTTCGGCACGGAGGGCACATGCCACATCTTTTCCGTTTCTTTTTCCCAGAATTGATGGCAGATGCCAATTCATTCTGCATCGGGTACTCTGCCAAGCCAGCCATATGGAGCGCGCTCTCTGCCAGAAACACGCCAGCAGGGGTCATAATGAAAAGGCCTGGGTTTATGGGAAAAGCCCCCAGGTAAGGAAAATCAGATGGGCTGTTCATTGTCTCTGCAGCTGAGACCGCTTCCATATCAGAGATACCAGTCCCGTGGTCATTTGGTAAAGGAATGTGCTCCTGTACCACTCTTTTGAGCATATCTGTAGACTGAGCAAACTGTTGTAGGCTGATCTGTCCTTCTGATGAGATTTCTGACGCCCTGTCTGATTTGCTCAGCATACTAGAGATGTTTTTGTGCTTTGAGGTAGAGTGACTTTTATCCACAGTTGTTGCTTCATTGCCATTAGCTATGGAGGTTCCTTTCTCTGAATGTTCGCTTACCAAGCTGCTGCTGCTGAAGGTGGAGTAGTGGGAGAGCGGACGTGATTTCTTAAGACTTTTGTTCAAAGGTTCACTTATGATCCCACTTTTGTTCCTCCTCTCGGAGTTGACAGGGGGTTGCGAGTCCTCTTGGTTATTTCTGTCCAACATGTTGGGCTTGTTACCAGCGTCTTGAGGGGCGCCAGAATTAGACATGGTGTTAAAAAAACCAGAACCAAACCAAAAAGCCAAACCCCACTCGCCGCAGCAACTAACCAACCAACCACCAAAAACTGAAATAATTATAATCAACAGGGGAATCCTTCCAATGCTGCTGCAGGAGTCTTCAGGGCAACGTCAGTGCAGGGACATCGTCTGCGGTGCTGGTACAAAACATACAGCTCTGGAAGTAGAAAACAATAGACAGTTAGCAGTGGCACAAGTGACCGTGCTTTCCAAAGCCACTCTCCAGCTCCCTGCAATGAAAGCCTCATCTCCACTAACAATGAACCGACGGGGCACGGACCTAGACTGGGATCAGTTACTCTACGCTGTTACGTTTAAAGGGTCACCATCATGGATTTCAAAGGAATGGCCTGGCCTGGCTGACTAGCAGCACCCTGCACTGCTAATGCGCCAAGGATCTGATTCCCCTTTCCCACTGGGGGAAATGAGGAGGAACCCTGCCGAAGCCAGCAGCCCAGATCCTCTCCTCCAGCTGAGCAGTGTTCGGCACAGGTCCGTGAAGTGAGGAAAGATGACTTTAAGTCACCTTTGTGCTGCCCTGATTCTGAGGCTGCTAGCCTAGTCCCTAGAGCACCACTGAATCTATTTCCTTCCCACATCCCCAGCAGCCGTCCTTGCAGCTGAGGATCAGTCAGACACAGTGGCATCTTGTCCATGCCCTCTTTTTCCTAGCCACATACCCAAACAGACAGATTTCTCTTAATGCCGGACTTGAGGTTGCCAGGTCAGAGCCAGAGACTGGCCCAATGGCATTGCACTAGGGTACAGCTGGTGTGAGAAGAGAACCAGGCCCCAGCAATCTAATCTGTTTTCACCATTTATGCGGATTCATTTTCCCTTGTCTCATCCAGCTCAGGCAGCGACTAAATGGGTCAGTCTGTGTTTCTGGCCTGACTCCCTCTCCTGTACTCAATCACTGCCCGAGCGCTGCTGCTGCTCGAGGAGTTCCTGTAGCTGCAGGGGGGATTGCTTCTTCTTCTTCTTTTTTTTTTTAAGAATGAACGCTTGCCTTGGGAGGCAGAGAGGAAAGTGACGAGACCCTCCGGTGATGAGAACGTCCCTCTCCTGATGAGAACGTCCCTCTCCGTTCTATATAGCAGACCCCAGAGGTTTAGCCTACACTGAGCTGGTGTAATCCCTCTAGTGAAGTGGTCCTCAAACTGTGGGTCAGGACCCCAAAGTAGGTCGCAACCCCATTTTAATGGGGTCACCAGGGCTGGTGTTAGACTTGCTGGGGCCCAGGGCTAAAGCTGAAGTCTGAGGGCTTCAGCCCTGGGTGTTGGGGCTCAGATTACAGGCCCCCTGCCCAGGGCAGCAGGGCTTTGGACCCCCCACACCCAGGGTGGTGGGGCTCAGGCAGGCTCAGACTTCTGTCCCCCATCCTGGGGTCGTGTAGTAATTTTTGTTGTCAGAAGTGTGTCACGATGCAATGCAGTTTGAAAACCCTGCTATAGTGAATCAGTCTGCAGACAGCAAAGCCAATCGGAGAAGCTTCCTATGGCCACATGGGCCTGATTCTGATCTCACCTACACCAGTGTAGCCCCACTGCCTCCAGCTGCGTTCCTTCTTGCTGTGTAAGGCGGTCCTGGTACTGCTACCCTCAGCATTGAGTGCCTGGGTACGTTTCCTGAAGGGTGGCCTTCCCTGGGTAGTTCCCGTGTCTGGGTCACTGCAATACCGCAGCGGGCACAAGTCAGAGCACTCCCCTGCCGGGCGCCCAGCTGGAGGAGAGTGGGAGGAGGAGCCGCTCAGAACTGTGCCCACAACCCATTCTACGGGGGGCAAATGTGCTGGTGCAAATTCCGCAGGCCCAACCTGCTCCCGCAAACAGGGAGGTCAGGGCCCAGCTTGGCTGCAGGGAGACTCATTAGTGCAAAGTTTGCCCCCCGCACCCAACAGGCACAAAGCCAGAGTAATCAGGCTTTAGATGAAAAAAGCTTAGGGGCATCAAGTCCACATGCCACCCACCAAGCCGGCTGCAGGGCCACGGGGCCGTCGCTTCTTGAGCTGGAGGTTGGCCATGGCCCTCCTCAGGGGTCTCAGCTACTGGACAGGCCCAGCAGCTCCCACCAACAGCACTTTATCCACACTGGCCTATCAGAACCGACCTGTGGTGCTCAAGGGCCATGATGACCTCCTGCCCAGTTGTTCAGAAAAGGTGGCATAGCAGGACGGGACACTTGGGTGAGCCCTGATTTCGGGTGGGTGGGCAATGACAGGGGGCAGGGGAGGGGGAGCAGGAGGGATCAGGGCTGCTTCCCGCCCACTGTCCCCAGCTGGCCTTGCGTGGGGCAATGGACACGCTGGCCAGGGGCCCCCTGGGGCCAAGGCACGCACCCGGGGAGTGGGTTCGGGACATAGCGACTTGCCCCGCTCAGCCCACCCGCTTGGTGCTCCAGTGGCCAAGCCTTCGTGCCCCAACCCTGCTCCCCAGATGGAGCGCTGGGCGGGCGAGCGGAGCAGGACAAGCCCCTGACCCCTTTCCCCGGATTGAGCGCCAGGCAGGCTGAGAGGGGTAAGCCCCTGCGCTCCGACTCCACTTCCCAGATGGAGTTCCGGGCGGAGCAGGGTAAGCACTGGGGCCGGAGCAGAGCCAGGGCTATGGGGGTGGGCATGGATGCTAAGTGGATGGGCCATGGCCCATCCAGGCACACTGGTGGCTAACACCCCTGCACTGACAATGCCCCCCCACCACTGCCTCAGGGTCTGAGCCACACAAACCCGCCCAGCCTGGCCCATTTGGCGTCACAATGTGGCGTCTCATCTGCCTTAAACCAACAAGCCCTGATTATTCCCAGCGCCAAGAGTGACAGCTGCGTTATCTCTTTGGCACGCTTCTCCCTGCTCGTGTCTATCCGTCATTCCTCCCTTTCTTCTAGGTGTTCTGCAGCGAACATCTTATTCAATACGACTGCATGGCCTGACCCAGCTACAGAGTGTTTAAATCTCTCTGCGGGCCTGCAGTAATTAAAGGGAAGAGGCTTGCAAATACAGGATCATACAGTCTTCCCACATTACATGACCTCTCTGCCAAAGGACAGTCACCCAGACACAGCGGAACCAGCTCTAAAGTGAAATCTGTATCTCCTCCTGGCAAGATCAGTGCGCCGGGAGATCATACTGGAGGAAAGGGAAGAGGTCCCATCTCACCCTAATAAGGGAAATGCCTTGACTCATAAGAGAAATGTTCCTACCACTGTACTATTATCCCTTTCTTCAGCACTTGCATGTTGTAATGTAACGAGCAGCTATGTAGCCTTTCAGCCTGGAGGTCACAACCAGGGGTCAGGGCATTGTGGCTGCCCTGTCCCCTCCCCCCATGTTAGTAAACGGGAGGGGGATCCTGGCTAGCTAGAAGGGGTGGGCCTGAGATATGGAGAAGGCTAAAATGTAGGATATTAGCACTGCTGCAGCAATGACAGGACCAGCTCAGGTAAACTGGTGCAGCTCCCATGGAAATCTATGGGCCAAAGTCAGCAGTGACATAAAAGGTGATGAGAGGATGCACGTAAGGGATGAAGTAGGGTATCTTGCACCAATCTGGCACTGAGTCAGCGTGCAAAGCCATAACCGCCGCTGCTGCAGTCAGTGGGTCCCAGGCAAGTCTCTCTCCAGCAGCACTCTGGGGTGTTGCACCTTTATTGCAAAAACGCCTGTAACTGGCATGCCAGGGGCCCGGAGGGGAGTGAAGCAGGAAAAGCATCTAACAAGAGGATGTGAGATAAAGTCACCCAGCCTCCTTATCTTACGCCCTCCTGTTACTGCTTTTCCTGCTGCCCCTCCCTCCACCACCCCCTTGGTGTGGAAGTCACACTTGTTTTGCACACCTACGTGCTGAGCGGCTTGCACCCAGCCTGTAACTCTCACCCAAGCTCAACATTCTCGGGGCCCCCATCAGCTGAGTCTGGGAAGGGCCGTGGGAGGCCTTGGATACGCCCAAACAGGGACAGTTCTCCTGCACAGGCAGAGAGAGGGTGCAGAGAGACCAGCATGAGCTGGGTGCTGTGGCAGCCTCTGCAGATACCCCCCGGCCACACAGGGTATCTCCTCATGGCAGGATCAGTGTGCTGGGAGACCACATTGGAGGAAAGGGAAGATCTCCCAGCTCAGCCAGGTAAGGGAAATGGATCGACTGATGAGAGAAATGTTCCTACCCTTCTTCAGCTCTCGTGTGTTACAATTTCAAGTGCATCCATGCATCTTTGCAGACTGGGGGCCATAAACAGGGCTTCCTGGGAGCAAGCAGTGGCAACCCCCACACAAATCAACACACCAGGAGCAGCCTGGCCATCACACTGGAAACAGAAGCCAACGTGGCGAGCGCAGCCAAACAGGGACAGACAAATCCAGCACGGGCACAAGGGGGTGCAGAGCCAGTTATGGCCTCGGTGAATCAGTGCTAAGGGCTACATGCAAAGATCAAGCACCATGACGCTAGCCCCACGGAATAGTTATACAAGGCCCTTCATCCTAAAGGTGCCCAAAGAACTGGCAGATTGGCAGCTCAGATCTTCTTCCCCCAATTGCAAACCCCACGTGAACAAGCCTTGCACAAGGGACTCTGCAAAGTGAGGGTGGCACCCCTGCCAAACACAGGAGGTGGATTGCATCCACATCACTGTAGATCGGCACTAGCCCCAGATCCTTCCCCTGCCCCCTGGGGTAATTTGAGGAGGCTGCCACAGCACCCACGCCAGTCTCTTGGCACCCTTTCCCTGCCTATGCAGCACAACCGTCCCTGCTTGGGAGCATCCAGGGCCTGCTACAGCCCTTACTTGGCTGAGCTGATTTGGCCCATAGAAGCTGTATGCAATATGCAGATGTGTCTACATGCAGCACATGCCAGTTCTGACGGGCAGTCAGGACTTCTACAGCCAATGGAGCTGATTTCCTCCCAGTGAGCAGTGCTGGCTGATAGCGCCACTGTTTATCTGGGAGGCAGATGCTCCCACTGAATACAAAATGGATTGCTCCCGCAGCACCCCCAGTCCCTGCTGGGCTTCTGAGCTCCCCAGGAACAGGCGTGGAGCTTAGGCGCTTCAGAGCTCGTACAATCCGGTGGCTACAACCCCTGCTGAGCTTAGAAGCGGGATGTCTTCGGATAATTAGGACGGCTCCATAATTGGGATAACAGGCTGTCCAGCAGGCTGCTCCAATTAAGCAGCTTCTTCTCTATAGGCAGCCACCTCTGGGGTGGAAAGTGGCAGGTGTTGCAACACTGTGCAACAGTTCAGCCCCAGAAGCGAGCACGAGCCCCACCTGCACTTGGAGCTGGAGAGGTAATGTAGGGAGGTAGAATGTAATTACCCAGCTTGCAGTTTGGCTAGGACTCGAGGGCTAACATCGGGACGGGATTATTAACAACCCTGCACAATCAGAAACGTGGGTTTTAGGAACTTGTCATTAAACTCAGTTTGGGGATTCTGATCTCAACAGGCCTAATGTAGTAAAGGAAAAGGAAAACCCAAGATGTTCTTTCTTGTGTTCACATTCGGGAAGCCTACAGGGCCACAGACATGCTACCTAGACGGAAATCTGCAGGACTTGTGCAGAGTACTGAATCAGGCCTGGTTTTACTGGCATGCTCAGCTCACATTTGCAATTGCCAGAAGTTTCAGTTGTAAACGACTTTGCTAGGGCACCTTTCGCCGCTCCTGACATTTCCTCTGAATCGTTCCTCAGTGTTTCGTTTGCTAGGAAGTGTCAGGGTTAGAACATTCATCACGGAAAGGGAAGACACCCATGTGAAAATAGAGATCTCAAGTTCTCTGTAGTTCAGACCAATCAGGGTAAATATTATACATTCAAAGAATGAAATGGATGCCCTGTGGAGAAGGATTGATTATAGGATATGGAACCTTGCATCTCTAGGTCACTGAATACAGCTTATTGACTGACACTCATTACCATGTCATGTCAGCATAATCAAAAAACACTATCCCAAGCAGCACCTTAACAGTTCCCATTCTTGTCAGTCTTGTATGTCTCTGTATAGCTACCCGCTGGTCAATATGTGTCTCCATCAGTTATTTACAAAGGCAGATCCTCTCTCATGGGCAGCGGTAATGGCCCAAATGTTACAGCAGTGGTTTTCAACCTTTTTTTCATTTGCGGACCCCTAAAAACTTTCAAATGGAGATGCCGACCTCTTTGGACATCTTAGACATAGGCAGCGGGCCCCAGGGGTACCTGGACCACAGGTTGAAAATCTCTGCACTATGGCTAACAGCAGTGATCTGATCTTAATAATACCGGTGTGAATGAGAAATAACTCCACACAAGTAAATGGAGTTACACTAGCGTAACCCTGACGTCAGTGAGCCCATCAGTCCCAGGACAATACCACAGTATCTTTTGATAAGGGATGGTCATTACAAAGCATGAAATTAGGGGAATGATTTTAGGTGCTCATCATAAATGGTTTTACAAAGGACTGCTAGATTGGAGGAGGTTTACTGGCATCCTAGCTGTTGTGAGATCACATAGGGGAGTGAGAATCCGGCCTCTCCCACGCATGGGATCTGCTTCTGGTCAAAGACAATGGCCACATCTCATGTGTACGTGCATGTATGGGTATGCGCGTGTGCATGCCCAGCTTCAGCGGGCCCATTTGTATTTCCTAAGCGGGTTTCATCTGACCCCATTCGGCTCTCGCATTAAGTGTAATCCAGGGGTCAGCAACCTTTCAGAAGTGGTGTGTTGAGTCTTCATTTATTCACGCTAATTTAAGGTTTCGCATGCCAGTAATACATGTTAACATTTTTAGAAGGTCTCTTTCTCTAAGTCTATAATATATAACTAAACTACTGTTGTATGTAAAGTAAATAAGGTTTTTAAAATGTTTAAGAAGCATCATTTAAAATTAAATTAAAAAGGAAAACCCCCTGAACCGGTGACCAGGACCCGGGCAGTGTGAGGGCCACTGAAAATCAGCTTGCGTGCTGCCTTTGGCACGTGTGCCATAGGTTGCCTACCCCTGGTGTAATCCATGCATGGCTCAGTGAGGCAACCCCCTTTGCTACCCGCTTTCTTGATGGGTACTTCTTGGAGGGATCTCTGTGTCAGAAGACAGAAGACACAGCCATGATCAATACAGATGAAACCTGTGGGGAAGGAGAGGTGGTTACCTATAGGCACCAACCTCATTGGAACAGGAACAATAAGTCCCTCTTGCCCAGTAAAAACAATGGGGAGGGAAAGGAGACACATGAGGGCTGGAGGAGAAAACGGCAAGGTGGGAGAGACTTCTGGTAGGTCATTTAGCTTCTCTGAGTGGATTGTGATGGGCCAGATTTCATTATCCCTGATAGCTGAGCATCCAGTCTAACCCTGGCCAGCTCCCTGGTGGTGCAGCCTGCCTGAGATGGATAGGACTGGACCCATCTGTCTCAGGGTCTTTGCATCAGTTGACTCCTCCTGAGGTTGTCAGTGATGGTGACCCCATTGTTTACAGCCTTGACTATTGCAGCTCCTTCCCCTACAGCCTCTCCACCTACCAGCTCGCCTGCTGCTGCCCATCTTCTCACACGTGACCACACCTCACACATGACCAGTGCCCCATTCCCTCTGCTCCCCCAGCACCAAAACCAACCGTCTTCCAGAATAGCTTTCCTGGGGAGGTAAGCCCTTAGAGCTAAAAAAAAAATAAAAAAATACACCCAGCAGTGGCTATTCCACAAAGGTAGAGGCAAGATATTGGAAGGGAAGATATAAGAACCAGGATGACAAAGAAAGAAAGAAAGAAGACTAGAAGGAGAGGTAGAGAGGGAGGAAAACAAAGACAGCAACAAACTCAATGGCGGCTCTTGTCGCAGTCAGGAAGCCGGTCCAGGCGCCATAAGCGGCAGGAGTGTCTGAGGCAGCTGGCTTGCCGACCACAAGAGACTGGCCTTTAGGTTGGCAGCAGCACTGAGGAGTGTGTCTGGGAAACAAAGGGGTCTCCGCAGCAACTCCTCTGGCCATCTGAGTTACAGCACCAACAGGGGAGCCCTGTCCATCCTCCCGGCCAGGGAGAGGAGAGCTGTGATGGGGCGAGGGGCGTTTTGGGGGCAGGGCTCTCACAGGCACTGGGCAGGAGAGGGGCAGCTGGGTAAAGGAAGGGAGGGGGCTCAGGACTTTCCAGGCTACGTCTAGTTTTCAAGCTGATGGCCCCGATCCAGCACAGAACCAAGTGGGCGGAGCTCTATGGAATTCCCTGCAGGCGCTGGGAACTGCCCAGGCACAGGCCACGCTCTGTGTGTCAACTTTGTGGGTCCCCATCCCCACTTCCTGAGGGGATGTCATACCCCAAGGAGCATCAGTGGCTCTCCTACGGTCGCTGCCCTGTGCTGGCTAGTTCACCCCCTTTCTTACTCCACGTGGCTTTTTTAACGACCCTACTCCTCTCTTTGCAACCATGGACCTTAATTAACAAATAACTCTATACCGAAAAGACATGCACCCCCCCTGACGCCCATCCCCCCCTCTGCCCCCCTCCCCCGACAGTTCCCCTGGCACAGTGTGTCATCTGGGCTCCGTCAGAAGGTGCTTAGTTTCAGCCAGAGCATTAAGTGTCATGTGACGCACCCATTCATTCAGGTCTTTATACAGGGCAGCTTAGCAGGCTGGAAAGATGCCAGGGTTAAAGGGAACACTGTCAAGGTCAGGAGGCCCCAGATTGACCCTATCAGATTTAGAGCAGTTTGCAAAGGTCAGGCAGCTCCTGGGGTTCCTGTTTTAGCCCAAATGCTTTGGTGCTGTTATTCTATTGCCCACTCCCCATCCTCCCTGCTTCCCCCCAGATTATCCTGCAATGGCAAACAAGCCAGCCATGCAGCCAGCCACTGCACACAACCCATCCAGCCACGGGCAACCCTGCAACACCGAGCAACAGTGCACTGATCCCAGGGACACATGGGCACAGCTGCTCCCAGCCACCTCTGCAAGCCAGCATGGGGAACTTAAAAACATGCCAGTTTGTGATCCAGCAACCCTACAACAACAAACCAGCTCACACAGCCCTAGCACTCAGGCCGGCAACCCTACAATAACAAACCAGCACACACAGCCCTAGCACTCAGGCTGGCAACCCTACAACAACAAATCAGTGCACACAGCCCCAGGCAACCCTACAACAACAAACCAGCGCACATAGCCCTAGCACTCAGGCTGGCAACCCTACAATAACAAATCAGTGCACACAGCCCCAGGCAACCCTACAACAACAAACCAGTGCACACAGCCCTAGCACTCAGGCAGGCAACCCTACAATAACAAACCAACATGTATGTTGAAGGTAAAGGGTGGTTGATAAGGAAACATGTTTCAATGTCAAACTTCCAAAGATTTCTGTGGTGAGGGGGTAAGAGCTTTATAAATTATTGAGACCCCTGGAGATTATCCTGCCAAGCCCAGAGCCTCGTCCTAGGCCACAGGGCCAGGAGCACGCAGCTGGCAGAAGGAAGGAAGCACAGAGAAGGCAGAGGGGATTGATTTTGAGGCCAGTCGGTGCTAGCTCAGCATCCCATCCTGGACCCTGCACCCTGCGCTGAATCAATGAGAGGCGGCTACTCGCAGCTGAGAGGGGGCAGGAGGGAAGCGCGGGCTCTGCACAATAAGCACTTCCTGCGGGAGGTTTTGCTGCCTAACCAAGGAGGCAACCCACCCTTCGCCAAGACACAGCATGACCCAGAGGGGACTGAGCGGGAGCTGTGAGCCCACAGCACCGTCACAGAAACAGCCCGAAAATGCAACCACATGAACCGCAGGCGGGGCAGCACTCAGATGGGGCTCCCCGCCGTTAACGGTGATGTGCCAGCCCTTGGCAGTCCGCCCCCAGGGAGAGAGGGGGCAGTTCCACTAGGTGCCCTGCACATTGGTTCCTTTTTCCTTCACCATCAGATCAAACAAAAAACCTCAAAGCATGTTTTCTCCATCCCATCCCCCCAAAACTGCTCCAGAATCCCCCATCCCCACCCCGAATCTGCTCAAATACCCCTATCTCCCAAAACTGCTGCAATATCCCTCACCCCCCACCGCAAATCTGTTCCAATACCCCCCACCCCTGAAAACAGCTCCAATACCTCCTACCCCCCCAAAATTGCTGCAATACCCCCCACCCACCACCCCCAAATCTGCTGCAATACGCTCCACCCCTCATCCCCTAAAACTGCTCCAATACCTCCTACCCCCAAATCTGCTCCAATACCTCCCATCACCACCCGCAAGACTGCTCCAATACCCCCCCACCCATCACTCCATGAAACCTCCCTCACTGCCATGCCAATATCCTCACAATGCCCAGATCTTGCCCCCACGTGACTTTCATTACTATCCCTCAGCACCATCCCTCTGCCCATTGTCCTCTGCACCCCCTACTGCTCCTGCCCTGTCCTTCTCCAGTGCCCACACCCTGTGGAAGCTGCCCTGAGTAACAAGGGCATGGACGTGTTCCTACACAAATCAATGGGCCAGGGGTTGACCAGGGACTTTGCTGGGTGGCAGAGTGGCTGCAGTGGTTACGGGGTGACGCTGCTTCATGAGTTTTCTGTTGCGGTGTCCCTTGGAAATGGGTGGGATACACGGTGCCCGGAGCCAAGGGGCATCTCCAAGCCCTACTCCAGTCCTGGGGACAGGTTCTCCCGATGCACTCACCACCACCGCATACAGCTGTGCAGGAGAGATGTGTCTCAGGGATGCTCTGCCCTAGGGGATTCCTACACCTTTGTCTTGTCAATGTTGGATTCAAAGCACTTGGACCAGCCCCCACCCCTACTCCCGGTGTGATTCCAGCTAGTGCTTTCTTCTCGGATGTCCCATCACACACCTTCCACCCCACGGTGCTGCAAGCTCAGGGCTCCCACAAGCAGGCAAGCCACTGTGTGCAGCTTCTAGCCTCACAGCTGCTACTTATTGCTGGGAGTCAGGGAATCTCCCCCATCCTCTGCTGCGAGGCAGAGAAACTGCAGAAGCCAGAGGAACTGCCAAAGCCTGTGCTCGTGAGAAATGAAGAACGGCCACAGGCACCTGCTGCTTGCCGGGGGTGACTGTACGCTTCCAGCCGTGATGGGGATAGCTGCAAAGCACACGGGAGGGCACTGCTCAGTCCAGAGCTGCTCTGTGCTCACGTCTATGGCTTGCAGTACATGGATAACCCCTTCTCAGCCAGAGAGAGGAGACCTGGGGTGGGGTGGCATTGGAGACTCCCCACAGACCTCCCTGGTCTGGAGAATTTGAGGGGCTGTAGGTCTCTGCAGCTCTCCACGTCTGGCTCAGCTCTGTTAGAGAAGTGGAGTCACGGAGTTTACTCTACGGATGAACTTGGCCCCGGAGGTGGCATTCCTTGCTGCAATGCTGGCTAAGCAGTGATGATAGATCAGTGCGATTGGGGGCTCCAGATAAGAATTTCCTTGGAGGAAGCGGGAAGGCGCTCAGGAGCGAGAGGGAGGAGCAGAGGGCAAGGCACAGCTGCTCAGAGTCAGCTCACATCCAGCCAGCAGGCGACCTGGCTTTCAGAGAGGATATCCCGGAGCAGAGCGGCAATGCAGTCAATGGGAATCTTGCAGTGGATCACTATAATCTTATTCACAATCAGTGGAACCAGCCCTGTTGGCAATCTCCTTTTGCTTATTAGAGGTCAGCCTTTTTGGGCCAAAACCAAAGCCCTGGCTCCAAACACCTCCAGTCTCAGAGCGGCGTTTTCTCGTTACCATAGGCCAGATCAAAACTCTGAACCATAGGCCAGGAATTCCTCGTTACCATAGGCCAGATCAAAACTCTGAACCCAGCACCCACGAGCTTTGGGGTGCTGGAAACCTGCAGTGGAACTGTCTCAACTGCGTGGCTTGATCCAACCCCTAGATGAAACTGCTCAGCGGGGATTATCTGGGAAGTGGCGTGACACAGGGGACAAGGCATTCGGCTGACTATGTGACTGGGGTGAGACACTTATCTGTACCAGAGAGCTAACGCTACCTACCTCACTTAGAGATCTGGGGATGGAAAGAGCTAGATATTATTATTTCTACTCTGTGACTTAACCTTCAAGGGCCATTTATCCAGAGAGCTGCCGATGGCACGAGATACACACGTGGCTGTAAAGACCAAGGCAGGCACTGCTAGAATGGCCCAAATGACAGTGCTTTCCACTCATCCCCAAACTTCCATCCAACATCACTTTCCTTATCCAAAGTGTCATGACCGGGGCTTGGGAAGTCAGGCCTAGTGGTAGGGTTGCCAACTTTCTAATCGCACAAAACTAAAACCCTTGCTCCATCCCTTCTCCAAGGCCCCACCCCTGCGCTGAGGCCCCGCCCCCACTCATTCCATCCACCCTCCCTCTGTCGCTCACTCTCTCCCACCCTCACCCACTTGCTCATTTTCACTGGGCTGTCTCAGGGGGCTGGAGTATGGTAGGGGCTGAGGGCTCTAATTGGGGGCGCAGGCTCTCGGGTTGGGCCAGAAATGAGGAGTTCATAGTGCGGGAGGGGGCTCCAGGCTGAGGCAGTGAGTTGGGATGTGAGAGGGGGCTCCAGCTCAGGGTACGGGCTCTGGGGTGGGGCCAGAGATAAAGGGTTTGGGGTGCAGGAGGGGGCTCCGGGCTGGGCGTGGAGCTGAGGGGTTCAGAGTACGGGAGGGGGCTCCAGGCTGAGGCAGGGGGTTAGGCTGTCTGAGGGGGTAAAGGATTTGGGCTGCAGGTGCATGTTCCAGGATGGGGCCAGAAATGAGGGGTTCAGGGTGTGGGAGGGGGCTCCGGGATGGGGCAGGGAGTTGGGGTGCAGGCTCCGGGAGGGAGTTTGGGTGTGGGAGGGGTGTTCCGAGCTGAGGGAGAGGGTGCGGGGGGGTTGCAGGCTCCAGGAGGGAGTTTGGGTGTTGGAGGGGGCTCAGGAGGGAGTGCAGGGTACAGGCTCCAGGAGGAAGTTTGGGTGTGGGAGGGGGTTCCAAGCTGGGGCAGGGGGTTGAGGTGCAGGAGGGGGTGCGGGATGCAAGCTCCAGGAGGTGCGGAAAAGAGCTCAGGGCTTGGGAGGAGGGGTGAGGTGTGGGCAGCAGACTCCGGGTGGCGCTTACCTCAGGGGGCTCCCCAGAAACTGACATGTCCCTTGGCTCCTAGGCGGAGGTGCAGCCAGAAGGCTCTGCGCGCTGCCTCGGCCCACAGGCGCTGCCCCTGCAGCTCCCATTGGCTGCGGTTCTTGGCCAATGGGAGCTGTGGAGTCAGCGCTCAGGGCAGGGCAGGGGCAGCGCATGGAGCCCCCATGGCTGTCCCTCCACCTAGGAGCCAAAGGGACATGTTGCCACTTCCAGGGAGCCGTGCAGGGAGCCTGCCACCTTGGCGCCAACTGGACTTTTTACGGCCTGGTCAGCAGTGCTTAGCAAACAAAATCTTCCTGGAGATACCAGTCAACAACCTCCCATCCTGGCACCAAAGCACAGCTACGGCATTCTTTGAGGACAACTCTTTATGGAATATCCATCGGACACTTAATCTAATAAGAATCCTTCCTGCAGTGATTATGATCTGTAGATCTCAAAGCACTTTACAAAGAGGAGCAAGTACCATTCTATCCATGGTATAGATGTGGCACGGAGCCAGGAAATGACTTACTTCCACAGTGCCAGGGCTGGGAGGAGAGCCCAGGAATCCTGACTCCTAGGCCAATGCCCCGCTTCCTCGGGTCACAAAACACCCCAGAACTTAAATATCAGGAAGTCATAAAGGCACATTCGAAATCCAGAACAGCCCCTTTCTTCCCTCCCGCATCCAGGAACGGAGTTGCCACCTTGGATTTCTTTGTCCGAACAGAACCAGTGTTTGCATGGTCCCAGTCTAGTGGCTGAGCCACATAAAAGGTTGATGAGTCTGTTCCCGCCTCTTAGCTTAAGCCATAGCTATACATGCTTTTAGATCCAAGCTTTCCGAGCCATCCGGGGACATCATTACCAGAAAATCCTAACAAGCCACAAAATGGCCCTAACCCACCCTGGCTCAGCTCATCTCTCTCCCTCCAAAAAGCCTCAGAACTTTAAGATGCAGCAATTGTCAAATGACAGACTAAGATCTTGCTGATTGTAGAAATCATTTATTCGTAAGAGGGTGAGAGGGGGACAAGAGAGAGAATGCTGAGCTCCTTGTAAAGCATGTAAAGACGACAGATTGCGATTTCCATCACTCCTGTGTTATTTCACTGTCCGGGGACCAGCATAACTGGGAAGTAATCAGCCTCTTCAGGTGTAAAAACTCTTGTCTTGAAAAATAATTTCCACTTTCCTTTCATTTTAAATAAATCAGTTTCCTCCCGCAGCCTCTGTTCTCTCAGCCCTGCGCCAAAGCTGCAGTAAAGCCTCCCAAAAGAAGCTGAGGCCGAGATGCTCCCAAAGATCAAGAGGGAAAAAAAAAAGAAAATAAAAGTTCTGCTTTTTAGACGATTTCAGAGAAACTGTTTCCCGTTGTGCATTGATTAGTGGCTGCTCTGTGCCTTTGCATTGTCTGATACTTAACAGGAATGATCAGAACGCCAAAGGAAAACAGACATCTTTTCAATCTCCAAGACAAGGAACTAAAAGTCCATAATTGTGTACACTGCGGGATTTCTGTCTGTCCGTCACTTCTGAAAGCGCAGCAATCTGTCGCACAGTTTATTAACCTAGATTTCTATCTATCAAGGTGTCTGTAATGTGCTCGGTCCTATGGCATAAAATACAGCAATTCTCAGAATCACTGCTGTCCTAGAACGGACTGGTTTCTCATCCTTCCATTGACTAGGAGCATTCCCTGTGGGACATGCAGGGGGTCCTTATTAGGGGAAGGGAAAATTGTGCAGGCCATGCGTGTGATTTTAGCTTCTTCTATTGGGTGAGAACAAGCCTTTGCAAAGGTTGTAGGTAGTTCCACTAGCAAGGACCCTTTGGCAAAAATGTCCATCTCCCACTCCTGAGACTATCACCCTGTCCTCCATCCGCTGTAATGTCCCCACGCACCCGGAGGGTATCTAATGTCCCCATGCATCTACAGATATGGTCTCTGCATTAGTGAATCCCTAGTCCACTGAGATTTGTATTGGAGGACTGAGATTTTAAGGTGAATCCAAAACTCTACAGAGAGCCTGTAATGTGAGCATGATGTGCCTTCGTCAGGAGACAAGCTACAGCACATGGGACCAGCGCAGGATAACAGGAGAGCACATTCCAGCCTGAATGAGTTTTATCCAGTTCAGGGATGGAAAGACTGCTACTTTATTGAAAGGACATATCCAAAAGGCCCAATAACACATGCCCACCATGCTGCAAACCTAACAGAGATGATGGGATGTTCACTTTGTAGCCTAAAATGGGCATTCATTTCCCCTATAAAAAGACTAATCAGAACTAAGGCAAAGCTGTTAAATCAAGGCCTCAAAAGAAGGAACTGAACCCATGATAAAGGTTGCAACTTAAATCTCTTCATCTCTGTACCCCAATACCTGAGCATGCAACCTACATTGGTTTCAAAGGAAGCTGCACTTTCATGCCCCAGGGAAAATTCTGGCTCTTGGTGATGAAGTTTCAAAGCAGCTGTTAACAGCTCCGCAGCTCACAGCTCAGCTTCCAAACGTCCAACTTGTATGGCAAAAATAAAAGCTGGAATTACAATGCTTCTCTCCCACATTCTTTCCCCGGTGAGGAAGGCAAAATAAAACTTAGCTATGACTTCTAATTACAAATACCAGTCAGTCTAAACAAAGAGAGGTTCTGAGGAACAGAGCAAAGCAACCTGCATGAACCCGACGCTGCTGGGTCCGTTACAACGTTGACCTGAAGACCAAGAGGGATCTGAATTTTGTAGAACTTGTGAAACTGTTTCTTATTGTTTGACAGCAGTTGATTTAACTGGATTACGGCTCAACACACAGACTCCCAGCAGGGAAAAGACACCGATTGCTCCCTGTCAGTTTTTCGTTTTGCCCTGGCTGGTTCCATTCTCCTCCAACCCCATCTTAGAAGCAAGCCAGATCCAGAGAAGGATGCAACTGACAATTCTAAAGGTATCATGGCTAAACGTCTCTTCGTATTCACTGTTCCGTGAAAACCTGAGTGGTGCGTGCATCTAGCCAATATCCTCCAAATGAACAACCCCCACTGCCGATTCTACAGGAGCCTTCCAGAGCTGCAAAGGTAGCAATGATAAGGTACCTCTAGCCATTCTGAGCCAGGGGCAATCAACTCTGGTGCCCTCTCTTCATAGGCACATTTTCTGTGAAGACCCCGGCTCTGTCTCAGCCCTCCCATAAATGGGTGGATAAACATTTGGAATTTCAAGACAGACCTTGTGTCCATTTAACACACAGTGGGGTAATATTAACGATTCCCCTAGGCCGAGTCAAGGAGACCATTTGTCTTGAGGGTTTTCAATCTTCAGGCTCGCAGTCAGAATACTGACTTAATAAGTCTTCAGACTGTAAGCTGTCTCCTAAATCATAAAGGCTTTAGGGTGGGCTCTGTGGATATTTGTGCAATGTACAGCACTGAGCACATTGTTGATTCCTGGCAAATCATCATTGCCATTAGCCAGGAACGCCACCAGATTTTCTGCCACCCTAGGTGGCGGAAGGTCCCGCCCCAAAATGCCACCCCCCACAGAGGCGGTGGAAGGTCCTGCCGCCGAAATACCACCGCGGTCGCCACCCCCCAAATTGTAGCGCCCTAGGCAACCACCTAGGTCGCCTAATGGGTTGCGCTGGCTCTGCCATTAGCTGGACTAGAATTTCGTCACAATTCAAGAGGGTCTCCTGCCCTTGGGTCATTGCCTGGAGCGCCTATTACTCATTCCCAGATTCCACGGGTTGGTCTTCTTAAACAGCCGTTATGTGACACAAATCATCTTCCAGATGCAGAGGGAAACATCACAAGAGACTGTGACAATTCCCCAAGTGATTTCATTATATTGGCTGTGGTTTATTTCTACTTATTCAATAACACAGTGTGTCTATTGCCTTGAAACTTGTGCAGATCACAGATTAAGATAAAACAAAACATCAATTACAACTCAGGCATGGAAGGAGACCACAGAGCCTTGATTTCACTGGGCTAGATTGTGGCTGAAAAGATGAGCCATGTACCATGCGTCTGAAGACTAAACAGGTTAAGGTCTGACAGACCACCCGACGAGGGAATTTTATAGACAGATCTCCTCCACAATGCTCTCCTGAGGGCTGTCAGCACAGCCTCTCCGCTGATCTCAGCCGTTGCAGTAGTGTACAGGGACATGTATGGTCTCTAAGGAAGCCAGCTCCTAAATTACAAAAGGTTTGGGAGATCAAATGCAGCACATTGAATTGCATGTGGGAGCAGACAGGACGCCATCATAGTGCATGGCCAGCAGCAGTAACATGCTTGCACAGCCCTTCTCCACCAAGCAGCTCCCCATTCTTCTCCACCTAAAGTCTCCAAGCAGTCGCCAAGAGTCGCCCTGAGTAAACAGCACTGCAATAGTCTAGCCAGGAAGTGACACAGATATGGATGACAGTAGCATCGGCAAGGGAAATCAATAGCCACTCAGCTAAAAACACTGGGGGGGGAGTGGAGAGGGAGGAATGTGAGAGTGAGCGAGTCAAAGGCCTAGGTCTCTAGTCCCAGCTCCCCCAGGATGAATGGATAGGAGCAGGGGGATTATCTACTAACCATGTCTATTGTCTGCAACGCGTGGATTTATTGTATCACCTCTGCTGCTGTATCTGTGCATCCAAGAGTTGCTCAGGGGCCAATAAATACCCTGTTGTGCTTTCCAACCCAGAGGTTTATCGTACTAGTAACAACCCCCCAGAAGAGACATTTTCCATCAAAACATGCAGGCCCCACTCAAGTCAATGGCAAAACTCCCACAAGCTTCAAGGGGTGGTCAGGATTTCACCTGAAAAGCAAAGGAAGCTGCAATCAGCAATGCCACCATCTTGGGGTGAAACCATACCCTAACACGAACAGCCACAAACATGCTATGTGCCCAGACTGCCAACCTCCTCAGTAGAGGGGAAACACCCTCCGGTCGGAGCAGTCACAACCCTCCTCCATTCCTCCAGTGCCAGCACCACTAGGGTCTTATCTGGCTGGCACCTCATCCAGCACCAGGACTGCCCAGCTGGGAGCTGATGAGATGGAAACACAGACCTGAGCACCAACCACATCATGAGGGCAGCGGGGCCCCAAGCACCAGGCATGACGCAGTTCCATGGGATATGCCTCCAGATCTGCTGCCAGTTGCCACAGCAACTCGAGTGCCCCTCTGTGTCCCACCGCAAGGCATGGAAAGTTGCTCCCTATTTATTTTACTGGTGGTCGCTATGGAAATAAGTAGACGTGCAAATGTCAGACTACCCAGGCGCTTGTTGGAAATCCACTTATCTCCACGGCCACTTGGAATATCCAGATCCGGGGTGGTTATGGAGATAAGGCAACTTAAAATGTCCATCAGAATATGCAAAGACTCCACTTGCCCTGTGGACAACTAACGGCTTCTCTTCTTTCCCTCCGCACTCCATAGAGACGTGCTCCAGGGGCCACGAAGTGGAGGGAAGGGCTGGTCAAGCCCCCCTCCACCAAGCATATCAAGAGGCTGCCCACCACCTGCGTGCCCCCTGCGATCCCACAGATGCCGGTGGCTTGGCAGGCTCACCACTCCTGATGTCGTCAATGTGCAGCTCATTCCTCGCCCCCCCGCCCCTCGGCTGCCAAAGCTGCTGCGCTCGCTGCCCAAATCCTAAAGCAACTGTAACTAAAACCTACCAGATTGAGACTCAGGAAGGCAATCGCCTGTTTTTTTCACCCCTCTCCCTCAAAATGGGATTGAATAGATCTGTGTGAACGGGCTGGTCTCACAGCCAACGGGCAGCAGCATCTGCCATTCAAGTACCACGGCATGGCTCTCTGCAGGGAGCATTTCATTTCTCTCCCACCTTTGCTGGCTGGTACTGCCTTCCTAATGCTGTCCTTCTCCTTTGTTTGGGGGACTCTTAAAGGCTGTTGTAAAAGGAACCCCTGTAACCCAGAGATGGACAGATAAACCCAACACACTGGAGGCAGACGGGGACAGCCATTTTTTCCCCTTATTCAAATATTTTGCATGTCAATTTGGAGGTGGTTGGAAGGGCCGGACTGGCAATGAAAGATCAATCAAAGCATGGGCAGCAGTAGTGCCATCTTCTCCCACACAAGTGCCTCTTCAACATGTCTCACCCCTGCCCTCCATAGAGCAGCTGAGTCTCTATGGCCCATTCGGTCCTCAGTCTCTCTGCAAAGAAGGTTGCCAAATAGAATTTGTGACCTGTGATCCACAGATCAGACTAGATGATCTAATGGTGTCTTTTGGCCTTGAAGTCTATGGTTCTATGGTGATTTATGCAACATGGACACCTGCCCAGAGGAAAGTGCACTGAGACCTAGCACAGTTAGCTACAGATGTCAGCAGATACCAACTCCTGCCATGCAACTGGGCTATAACCTTTTGTAACCCTGATCCACGCCATATGATTGGGACCAGGTTAATACTGACCAGCCACTTCCCAGCACTCTTTTCCTCTGACACCTGGCATCAGAGGAGAACCGTATGTATCTCTAGCAAAAATGGAGCAAAGGAAGTCACCTGAATCCCTCAGACCGGAGGGGAATCTGGCAGAGAGCTGAAAGAGCTGCTAGCAGAACTTCCAAACTTTCCTATAAGCCAGAAGTACAGCAGAGCAAACTGAGAGGGCCCTCCATACTGTTACCTGTGGCAGGCCCAAAGGCTATTGACAAATCATTCCATTCCAAAGACCGCAAACTGGTGCACAAAGCTATCCAAAGCATTTCAACTACATTGTGATCTACGTGACAGTTCCCTTGGGGAAGGCACATTTTTGTTACAAGAAAGCAGCTGCCAGGTGAGACCAACGATCATGACGTTACATACTTGGGTGTTAGAGCTAAGCCATGGGAATCTGAACAGTTAACCAATGGACTTATTAAAGCCTGAATTGTCTGGGGGTATAACTGATAACCAGTTCACAGCGAGATCGACTGGCAAGAGAGACACTTTTGGAAGTTAAAAAAAAAAAGTTGTCGCAGATGCATCACTATGGAAATATTTTGCGATAAACAACGTGTAAGGTCTCAGTCAATCCAGGCTCACAGAAATGGGGGCTGTCTTTCTGTAACAGGAAAGATTACCTCTTATTAGAGGACTAGTACTCAATTTTCTTAGCAACGTAATACCCCATTGTAAATCAGTTTGCTCACCACAGGCTTCCAGATGAGTTAGTACCAGAGATTGGCCAACAATTCACAAAAGGCTCATTTTTGCAATTCTCTGAAATATTAGTTCAAGCACCTTATGCCAAGCCCGTGCGATGTATCATCAAACAGGCTGGCCAAACAGCCAGCGCAAATAGCAAAGAGCATGCTAGAAAGAAAAAGGCCTGGCTGATTCAAGGGATTCATGTTTAGCATCCGAAGTATATCACAACCCACCACACAGTGCTTGGTTAGGATCAGAGGCATGTGGGCAGGGCAGAATCCTTAGTGCCCATATCTAATAGGCTCTGAAGGAGTTATAAAATAACTTGATTGTGGGAACCAGAACAGAAGAAATACTACGACAAAGAATGCCAAATGGCTGCCCCCACTACATGCTGGAGAGTGTTAGAAAGGGGTTGGCAAGCTGCCACGGTAACAGCTAGACCAGTCACATCACGGTGATGTGCCATAGCTACCCCTTAGCACCGGACCCACAAGAGCTACAGAAGACATCTTGACAAAACTAAGGCGGGCAGCAGTGGACACCCAGGATGCTCTCTGACAGTGCTGACAGGTGTAACACATGCCAACCCCTGTCCCTGACCATGACAAGCACCAAGAGCAGCCAACTGGGGCTCCAGATGACAGAACCCTCCCCAATGCTGACCAGGCCCCTGCAGAAGGGATTGCTCTGACAAGAAGTGGCCATGCGACGGGTTCCGAGATGGTGGCTACTGACAGATGTCTAATGAGAGACAGCAAAATCCTACCTCCTCTCAGGAGGGTGCGGGTCGTCTCCATCACACCCGTGTCTACCTGGGTGGTTTGTGACTGGGCTGTTTTAGTGTGTGGTTGCCAGTTTTGGTTGATATTGTGTTTTATTTGGGCTTGATTTTTAAGGAGAGAAAGGTGAAGATTTAACAGTAGCCCCTGGAATCAGTGGATACTGACCTCTGCCATGTGACCTTTGTAATCCTGACCCGGACCACGTGACTAGGGCCGGGAAATAACGATCGGTCTCTGTCACACCTTCGTTCCACTAACTGCGCATAGCCCAAACAGCCCGGCCAGTGAGCCCCATGGTGCAGGGATTCTGCGACGGAAACAACACCAGCCAACAAACAGAAGTGGCTAGTGAGCTGGCTCGGCGGAGGCCACCTTTGGAATGACGAGCGTGTTTCACCAACACGAGACAACGGGCAGCCTGAGCGTGGTGAAGGCACGGCCAGCGTTCCACATCTGGCTCCTCTCCAAAGGGCTCCGAGTCTGATTGGGTTAGGTTCTTTGTCTCCAGGCTAAGACGGGCTAGAAGCAGGCTGCCTGGCCTTGCGCTGCAGTTACCTTCTCTGGCCAGTTCAGGAGTAACATTCTAAGGCTCTGGAGAGAGCTTTACCCTGCCCTCTACAGCCAGGTATAATATGGGGACCTTGCCATGTGAGGGGGGGGCAGAGGAGAGGGATCCTGGGACTCCCAGATCGTCTCTGGAAGACTCACAAGGAAAATTGACAATCACCCACCCTGGGATCAACCTTGAAGCATTTTGCTCTCTATACAAGCCCTGGAAGCTGGGTCTTGGAGACCCCCAACGCTCCCCATTAACATGTCAATCTGCTCTTTTGTGCAGCAATAGCCAGAAAGCCCAATGCACATTCTGCTGCAAAACACTCAATGAAACCCTCCCTCCACTCTCAGCGGACTTTCAGCCCGACCACCCCGCTTCCTGAGAGGGAGAGAGAGCACGCTACACAAAACCGTTCTCCTGAGCTTTCCCTGCACTCTGTGCCACTTGTCATCTGAGCAACCCTGTGGCCTTTAGTTGCCAAGGTTCCAGAGCTGTTCCAGAATCGGAGTTAGCTCAGCTTCTGCCCTGGAGCAAGGAATCTGAAACGCTGCCACTGGAAACGAAAGAGAGCATCCATCATTTCTCTTGCCAGGAATATATCCAGCCCAAAACGAAATACTGCCTGCGAAACAGTGCACAACAAAAGCCCTCAATTTCATCAGCAATGCAGAGCCAGCTCCTCGCCTATCGGTCATTTCCACGAAGGTCTCGATTGTCTGCATTTAGAGAAAGAATTAAAATCACCAATGCAACCTAAACAAAAACGAGCAGCTAAGTTTGGCCGGGCTGCGGGAAACAAAGCTCTCCAGGGGACGGGCCCAGCTCTAAGTCGTGATCGCTGCAGGGCCCCTGGCCAGACTGTACGCCACACCCATGATGCATCAAAAGTCAAAGGCTGCCGAAGGTGGCGGAGCTAGGGCTTGCGGGAATGACAGCTCGCTCTCCCCATCCCCTGTGCAAAAATAAAATCCAGCTGTACCCATCCACAAGCCCCACCTGGGGAGCAGCCTCCAGGAAACTATGAGTGTCCTGCTACCAGCCAGTGGAGCATCATTTAATAACCTCCCCAGGGAAACAGACTTTTAGGGCCTGTCTCAACCCCATCCATAGGCCAAAGGCAAATGGTGAGGATACCCCAGACACAGCCCCAGACCCAATACAGACAAGCCAACCAAAATGTCAACAGAAGGCTCTCTTTCCATGGGGCACACAACCATATGCAGTGGCCACGTGCCCCCACAATGCCTGATTGAAACGCCCAGGCTCCAAGGGAATACCGCGCAGTCTGCCTGCTGATAAGCTAGCAGCTAGCCTGCCTTAAGAAAACTCCTGGCCCAAATGCTGCAAGTCTGACTCACTTGCCTCTCAGTCCCTTATCTATCTGCTTGGGTGTTTACATGGCTCCATCGCCATGGTATAAGGCAAGAGCAGCGGTGGGCAAACTACGGCACGGGGGCTGCATCCAGCCCTTCAGACATTTTAATCTGGCCCTCAAGCTCCTGCCGGGGAGCGGGGTCCGGGGCTTGCCCCGCTCCGCCCAGCTCCCAGAAGCAGCGGCATGACCCCCCTCCAGCTCCTATGCGTAGGGGCTCCAGATGCTGCAACCGCGGCCAATGGGAGCTGCAGAGGCGGCACCTGTGGACGGGGCAGTGTGCAGAGTCGCCTGGCTGTGCCTCTGCATAGAAGCCAGAGGGGGGGACATGCCGCTATGTCCGGGAGCTGCTTGAGGTAAGCGCCCCCCGGAGCCTGCACCCCGACCCTCTCCAGCACCCCAACTGCCTGCCCCAACCCTGATCCCCCTCCCGTCCTTCAAACCCCTCGATCCCACCCTTCAGCACCCCAGATTACACACCATAAGCCGGAGGCCTCACCCCCCCACCTGCACCCCAACCTCCTGCTCCAGCCCGGAACCCCCCTCCCACATGCTTTCTGGCCCCCCTCCAGAGCCCGCACCCCCAGCTGGAGCCCTCACCCCCTCCCGCACTCCAACCCCCAATTTCATGAGCATTCATGGCCCGTCATACAATTTCCATACCCAGATGTGGCCCTTCGGCCAAAAAGTTTGCACACCCCTGGACAAGAGCCTACTGAAGTCAATGGCAGCTCTGGGCATTAAAAACTAAGACTCTGATTCAGGATTGTACTTAAGCACATGCTTCCTTTTAATCACATGATTAGTCCCATTGCAATCAATGTGATTACTCTGTTGCTTAAAGTCAGGCACATACCTGAGCACCTGCCTTAGAAACAAGCACCTGGAAACATGAATCGCCCTGGAGCTCCAAAAAGCAACTGGAAATCACCGCAGTGACAAACAACATGAAAAATGCCACCTGGGACAAAACAGAAGACTATTTGCTCCGTGCACCATCCTCTCCCTTCTCTCCTTGCTTTGGGACATCTGTATGACCAAAGAATCTTTGCCACTTACAGCATGCCCCTGAAGTTCAAATCCCCTATTAGTTTATTTTGAAATGTACACAGTGAGCCCATTTCTGAGTTCCTGAGCACAGCTACAATGAGACGATATTGCAACAATACAACAGACTAACCGTGCTCAGTTAAAGAACCTCTTCAAGTGATCTCTCCTCCCTTGTTCTCCACGTCCATAGTGCCCATACACTTGTCGTCCTGACCCATCGCCCTGCCTCTTGTCTGGTGTTTGTTAGTCTTGTCTTACTACTTACATCTTTGGGACAGGGTCTTATCAAGGACTGTAAGGTGTCATGTAAATTTACAGCCCTGTGTAAAGTATAATATACTACTACTATCAACAGAAGACCTAGCTGACTCTAGAAAGGAGTGTGGTGCTGCAGAATGGGCATTAGCCTAGCATTCAGGTGACCTGGATTCTATTCCCAATTCTACCACTGACCTCCTGCATGACCTAGGGAGAGTAACTACAAGGTATTTGAGGGGCAGGGATTGTCTCTCAGCAGGTCTTTCTACAGCGACCAGCACTATGGAGCCCCAATCTCAGCTGGAGTTTCTCAGTGCTACTGGAATACAAATGGCAATAACTGATGTAAGTACTCATAAGGCCCTCTTCACCATCTGAAGATAACAGGTCAACCAGCTACTCATACTCAGGAAGAAGGCTGAGCAAGAAGTGAGGCTTTACACCATGTCCTCAAGGTCAACAAATTCTGGCTCTGAGAGAATGACAGGGCATATGAGGACCCTTCACCGAGAACATCCTGTCCCCAGGCGTTCAAATCTAGGGACCACCAACCAGTATGTCCCAGCAGGTAAAAACTGCAGAGATGATGCAGAGGGAGAGAGGAGACATCACAACTGTGACATCGGTTTCAACAGCAACCTATTGTGATGCCATGAATGGGAAATTCTGCTTTCAGCTAGGGTATGCGCAGAGGAGCTGACCTTCTCTTCCTTACCATGTGTAACTATAGATATTATTGACAGACAGAAAATTATCCCGTTTACCCCCACACAACCTGGCGTCGGAGTAGGACACTTTCAGGCAGTAGCACCATGATCACTGTGGATGTTCAAAACCTGGAAAGACATCCACATTGCATCTAAACACTATCCACATGGGGCCAAGCTCTGGGGTCAGATATGAATGTACAACCCTCCCTGAAATGACAACGAGTTGTGCGCTCACATCGGAAGGCAGAGTGAAACTCAGGGTGTTCTCAAACCCACATACCAGGCTTCTATCACCTCTTCTAGATCTTGATACATGTCCATATAAAGAGAATTTATTTCCTAGTTTTTTACCCCCTTCTCCATCCTCCCCTACAATTCCACCATGCAGTATCTCTCCGCTTACCAACAGGGGGATATCAATCCCAGGCAAAATAATGGAAAAGCTGCTTCAGGATTGAAGTAATAAAGAACTGACAGATAGGTATATAATTAATGCCAGTGAGCAAGGGTTATGGAAAATAGGTCTTGTCAAACAAACCTGATTTCATTCTTTGAGAGATTACAAATTTGTTTGACAAAGGTAACTGTGTCGCTGTTTTTGTAAGGCGTTTGACTTCGTGCTGCAGGACATTCTGATTTAAAAATTAAAGCATTATATAATATCAATAAAGCATACGTTAAATGAGTTAAGCAATGACTAATTGACAGATCTCAAAAAGTAGTCATCAATGGGGAATCATCATGGAATGGGAGTGTTTCTAGTGGGGTTCCGCAGGGATCGGCTCTAGGCCCAATGCTATTGAACAATTTCGTCAATGACCTGGAAATATAAAATCATGGCCGGCAAAATTGGCACATGACACGAAGATTGGTGAATAGTGATGAGGACAGGATCAGCCATACAGAGCGATTTGGGAAGCGAAGCCCACGCAAACAAAATTAATTTTAATAAAGCCAAATGCAGTTATGCATCTAGGTCATAGCTACAGAATTGGGGACCATATCCTGAAACGCAATAATTCTGAAAAAAGATTTAGGGGTCATAGTGGACAAGCAACTCAATATGAGCTCTCCATGTCACGCTGTGGCAAAAAGAGCTAATGCAATCCTTGGCAGTATCAACATAGGAGTAATCAGTAGGAGTCGGGAGGTGATTTTACTTGTTTACAGCACCGGTACGACTGCTACGAGAACACTGCACACAGTTCTGGTGTCCACATTTTTAAAAGGATGTTGAAAATTGGAGAGGGTGCAGGAAAGAGCCATACAAACGATTCAAGGGCTGCAGAAAATGCCTTATAGTGATAGACTGAAAGAGCCCAATCTGTTTAGCTTATCACAAAAGATAGAGAGGTGACTAGATTACAGCGTATAAGTACCTTTATGGGGAGAAAATACCGAGTACTAAAGGGCTCTTTAACCTAGCAGAGGAAGGCAGAACAAGAACTAATGGCTGGAAGCTGAAGCCAGACAAATTCAAACTAAAAATAAAGCACAAATTTTTAACGGTGACTGTGATTAACCACCGGAACAAACGACAAGGAAAGGGGTGGATTCTCTATCTCTTGATGTCTTCATATCCAGACTGGCTGCCTTTCTGGAAGGGATGTTTTAGCCAAACGCAAGTTATTCGGCTCAATACAGGGGTAACTGGACGAAATGTCATGACCTGTGACATGCAGGAGGTCAGACTAGAAGATCTAATGGTCCCTTCTGGCCATAAACTATATGAATCTATTAATCACAGAACTGTTACTCAAGATAGGTGCAGATACTTCTGCCCTTCTTGTCTGTTACTCAGTAGAGAAACAAAAGAAAGATTACCCACAAGAGTGAGTAAATCCTCCACCATTGCAAGCCTCGTCCCCATTCTGTGCTAGACTCCCAAGCAAACAGGTGGTGTAGAGAGCACCCATCCACTTACCTTGAACTGCAGGATGTAGACCTCATGATGCCAGGTCTTGAGAAAACATTCTCTCCATCTCTTAAGAAGAGTTTAGTCTTGGAAGCTGGCTTCCTATTTCCTGAACTTCCTGCCAGGCCCAATCAAACCTATGAATAGCTCACCTCACACACCACCTAGACAGAAACGTTATTTGACTAATTTACATGAGACGTTATGAAGCTATTTTAAAGCTCCCCGGCCAAAGTGCTGTGGAATATACTGTAGGGAATGATCCCACGCTGGTCCAAAGGGAATGGACTAGTAGAGCACACAGTGAGACATGGCAGCAACAAAACCATAGGAGAGATAACTCAGTGTTGGGCTGCACACACATCATCGCATGCAGCAAGCAGGAGACCGGGAATAATCCAGCTCATTATGACTCATCCGGGAGACTGCGTTCAGTTCTGGGTGATGCAGTACCAGGAAGATGCAGATAAGTTGGAGGGAATTCAGAGAAAAGCAACCCAGAGGACTGGGGGCGTGAGGGACTGATTTACGAGGGCAGATTAAAAGAACGAAATGTGTATAGCCAGCGCAGCTAAGTGATGACTAAGGGAGGGCATGATAAACTGCCTCTGCAACCCTTTAAAGACCATCTCCCAGCCCTGGCAGCTGGCATCCACATCTATGCTTAACCTGGCCGCTAAGGGCAGGAAACCCCACACCATGCAAGAGGCAAGATCTTCCCAGCTGAAAGAGGAGGAAATGCAAGGACATGAGAGAGCTCAGCCTGAACAACTTGCTCAGACCTCTGTTGTGAGTAACCGGGTACCTACCAACAAAATCACTGGCCTGCTGCTTGGGGATAGCCAATGGGACCAGGTGGAAAGACATGATCTATAAAAAAAAAATCCCATAAAGCCCCCCTGGTTAGAACCTCCCTGCACATCTCAAAGCTACCCTGGTACTAGGGGACAAACAAACTATTCCTCCACGTTAGACTGGAGCTATTTCACGTCCCAGTACTATGGGGGGAAAGACACAGGGAAAAAGAGGTAATTCCAAGCAAGGCCTTACCAAAATGCTGGCGATAATGGCTCTAGTTTGCTCAGGGTGGTATCCCCCTTCCTCAAGATCTGTCTCAGAGCTGCACACAGTTCCCAAGGAGAGAGGCCCTGCGCAGCCCTTGTCAGAGATCCAGGGGCCTACCAAAGAGGCTATAGGGACAGGGCTGCAAGATCCATGGGTGAAGGAAAGATACTCCCAGAGGGATGGAGCCATGGCCCAGGAAGAGCATCCTGCTGAGGAGGCTGGCCTGGAAACCTATTCCATGTCCCCCCTAGGCGCTGCCCTTCCTGGCAAGAGAGATTCCTGATGCCCCTTCTACTGCAAACAGGACCAGAGCACGGCTTGGAAGGGAATGGACACACCGCATTCAAGCCTGGCCTTTGAGAGAGCTGGGAAGGATAGGAACAGACTCCATGAAGTGGAAACCACTACTGGGGAAGTAGCTCCTCTGACCCAAGATATTCCTGTCCTGAAGTGTCTACTCAGAATGCAGCTGGCATCCACACAGGGCCTTCTAACGTGCCCAATTCTTTCATCATCCTTCAATTCTTCCCTTTCTTTTTATCTTCTTTACCTAGATGTAGGGGAGAGGGAGGCCAGGAAGAGCTGAGTCATGGACTCCACATGCTTTAAGAGCGAAAGAAACAAAGACTAAAGAGGAGGAAACGGGAGGGTAGGAGTTTTCACACCTAGCCTTGACTGACAATTTCTTTGTTCTCCAGCTTCCCGGAGGTAGGCGCATCCCTGTGTATGGATGAGCTGTAGCGCAGGATGTGGAAGGGCAGGGGGCGTCATAGGAGATAAACAAATTAGCAATGAGCAAATCATCAAGGAAGATGGCATCTTCTACATGTCCATTTCCTCCAGAGCGCTGGTCCATCCCGCACCTGGGAACTGGTTTGAAAGGACAGCGGTGAGTCTCAATCCTGTTAGAAGCTGAGCAGACTGAATCCCATAGGGATTGAGGGTCCCCAATAACAGAGCCAGTTAACATTTAGAGAATGAATTTTTTTTTTTTTTTTTTTTTTTTTTGTCAACAAAATGGCCTTTTGAAAACAAAAAATGCCACGAAGAACCGTTGACTTTTTGGAAAATTTTCAGGACATTTTTCGTGACTCTCTATCGGTGGGTTTTCGGTGAGTTAAGAATGACCATAATTGTTTTGATAAAGATTTCATTGAGAACATTTTGCCAAACGAATGGGGTAAAAGGAGTCATTTTTGAAACCTGCGAAATGGAAACAACCTTGAAATATTTTGCTAATGTTTTATTGTTTTGTGCAGCATAACTCAGCACTTCACAGGCCTCGTCCATAGTGATGGAATAACATACTGGGCTTCTCTATTCTTATGAGTCCCTCTTCTATCACGCCAGCCCTATTAAAAAGTCATACGATCATTCTTCTTATTGACTGACTCCACCTGGGATCTGCAAATCTGTTTGGGTTCTTCCTGTTCCATACATTGCCACTGATAACAGAGATTCTCCTATCAGAAATTAGCTGCTGATTCTCTTGAGGCTGCACAAGGCAGAAGAGTATCCAGCTTGCGCTCCCGTACCTGTATCAGCTCTACCAGGACCCGACTCTGAAGTTAACAGGAGATTTAGTTTCAGGCGCGCAAGGAATGCAGGATTGGACCATTTGTCAGTCAAATAAGCAGATATGATGATAAGAGACACAGGGGCAAATTTTCCCCCTGATTACTTAAGAAAGCTCCACTCACATCAAGTACATAGCTGATCAGAGGATTTGGCCCAAGCAGATCTGCTAGAATTTCAAAAGAAGCAGATAATACCTCTGGCATGAGAAAGACACTCCTATTGCGTGACTGAGCTAAGGACCCAAACAAAAGCATTTTAGGCTTAGGATGCTTACGTTGCCAAGGCTCTAACTTGGGTGACTTTGCCAGCCCATGGTACAGCACAAATTCCTCTGGGCAACTGTGACTCCTGATTGACTTGCCCAACATGGCAAGTTCAGCCACCCATCCCTTCATCACGAATCCCCCTGAATGCGGTGCAACACAAAGCCTCCTTTAATGGCCCAGCAGCAGTGGCAAAGACTAAAGACAGCACTTAAAATAAACCAGCATGCCTCTGAATCCAGCTGACCTCCCCAGGGCACTGCACCCACTGAATGTAAACTCTAGAGCTTTCCGTTCTACCGATGGGGCAAGGACAGGGAGTCGAAGCACCAAGAGCTGTGCTACCCCTACCGCCTCCCTCCTAGAGAGAGAACTGACCCAGCTACCTCCCCAAGCCCTGATTATATGCAGCCCCCAAAGACTCAGGGCTAGAACACCTCACCATCTGAATGTAGCTACACATTGAGCTGTATTCCTTTTCAGTCCCTGATTTGTATGACCTTAAAGGTGAACTGAAATGCTTTTTTTTAAAAAGGGATCTTAAATTACAGAAGAAATTTGAAAAACAAAAGTATAGTTTTCTCCTTTTTATTTCTGCATTTAAATTGTTGAATCATCATTTAATCAATGGTTTTCATAGCCAAGAGGCCAAACCATGAAAGTCACTGGCTCACAAACCTCACCAGCTCATTGGGTAGAATGGACTTGCGGTTAAAGCCCTGACCAACCACTCAAGACAGCTGGGTTGAACTCCTGGCTCTGCTAAAGACTTCCTGTGTAACTCTGGGCTTGACACTGGCTACACTATAAAATTATATCGACTTAACTTACATTGGCACATGGCCACCACAGTTACTAAATCACTTGTGTGCATGCAAACTTGGCTCCTTGTGTTGGCAGTGTGCATCCTCACCAGGAGCATTTGTATCGATTGTGTTATCAGTGTGGGGCATTGTGGGACAGTGCCTGAAAACCAGGGACAGTCGATATAAGTAAGGCAGTGTAAACACTGCGTTGACCTAATTACATCCACCGTGACTCTACACCACTCGGGGAGGCGGTGTTACTTAACTGGCGTAGAGGCACTTACGTTGACGGGAACCAAATTTAAGTGCAGACACTTCCACAACTAGGTTGACACAAGGCAGCTTACGGCACCCTCATTCATAGTGTGTAGATGAAGCCTCAGGTGAAATCCTGAAATGGCAAGACTCCCTCGACATCAACGAAGCTAAGATTTACCCTGATGGTATGTCCACACTGGAGCTGGAAGATGTAGCCATACTCGTGCTAGCTCTGATCGAGCTAACATGCTAAAAACAGCTGGATAGCCATGGCAGCATGAGCAATGGGAGGAGCTAGGGTTTACATGGGATCGTACTCAGCATGGCTACCACTGTGGCTGTGCTGCTATTTTTAGTGTGCTACCCAAGCTGGAAATTACACCTCCAGCCCCCGGGTAGACATACCCTTAGGGTCTCTGTGCCTCAGCTTCCCATCTGTAAAATGGGGATAACCATCCTGCCTTTCTCCCACTGTTTGCCTGTCTTGTCCATTTAGATTGTAAGCTCTGCAGGGTAGGGTCTGTTTCATTCTCTGTGAACATATGACAACTAGCACACCGGGCCTCCAGGAATCACTGTAACAGAAATCACCATCCTCATAAGAGGAGAAGTAGTAAAACAAACTAACTTAGTGGAACAACCCAAGAGGGGTTCTCAGGGCTCGTGTGCATGGAGAATTGCAGCAGTTTAACTTAAGCTGTGAATTTAAACTGGGTTAGTCAAACCAGTTTCATTAAACCAGCGCAAATCCCCATGTAGATGCTCTTACTTTGGTTTAAGAGTGGCTTACTGCAGTTTAGCTTAAGTCAATTAAGAACAGGTTTAAGCTAAATTGAAATAAGCCATTCTTATATATAATTTAGAGTCTCCATACAGGGGTCTGCCCTGGTTTAACTAAACCAGTTTAATTAAACCAGTACCATTTTGTGTGTGGACAAGGCCTACAGGTATATATCTCCACAAGATAGTTGCACCACTTTACCTTAAGATGTGAATTTAAACCAAGTTAGTTAAACTGGTGCAAACCTCTAGGTGGGTGCTCATATTTCAGAATACACCAGGCTTGTTTCAGTTAATTAGGAATCGGTTTAAGATGAACCAAAATAAGCCGCTCTTAAACCCAAATCAGAGTGTCTACATGGGGGTCTGCACTGGTTCAACTGAACAAGCTTAAAAACCCACTTGAGTTAAACCTGTGCAACTTTCTCATGCAGGGAACAAGGCTCTTGAGCTGCTAACCAGCTGCAAGTGCCTAAAAGAGGGCTCTGAAGAGCTAGTTGGGTGGGGGCTTTACAGCGACAATCCCCAAACACAGCCACAGCTTCATGCAAGGGCTGTTTCAGAGTGCAGGGACAATGGTGTGCGTAACTGGACGTGCACTCACCATTATCTGTGCGTGCAAGTGGCCAGATAAAAGCTGGCCCGCAATGTTTCACTGGTATTATGGTTTACCAGGCAGGGCTCCAGCCACTTTGGCGGAGGACTGTGGAGCGCTCGGAGCTGGGCCTGGGCGTGTGCCAAACATGCAGGCCTTCAGAGCATGGTGCCTGGGGGGGAGAGGTCCTGTTCTGTCAGCACCCTCTGTGACCTTCCCCTCCGGCCGGAGATCCCCCCCTTCCCTTCTCACACACACACACACACACACCCCCTGAAAGAGACTTGGCCTCCATAGCCCTCAGTCACAAATGACCCACCCCACATTGTCCCTGCCAGCTGCAGCCCTCCCCATAATGGCAAGCACCCCGATCCTGCGCACCCCAACCCCAGCACAGGGTTGTGAAGCCTGCCTAGTGAGCCACGCGGCATTCTCCACACAAAGCCCCTGCAATCCTAGGCCTGGCGCCGGGCTCCCTTTCTAGATGAAATGTTGATGATTTTCCCTTTCCTCCACGTCTCTCTCCCTCCCTGACCTTGGGAGCAGTCGTCACGCAGGCAAAGGGGCGGTGCAACGATTAACCAGCAGGCCGGAGTGGGGTGAGCTCATCGGCTGGATGAATGGGCAGCCTGGCCCAGCTGGAATTCAGAGCACTGCAGACAACACTGAGCCGGACGCATTCATCTGCAGCAGGGGAGAGATGAAAGCGTTTCCTGCGCTGGCTGCCTGGCTGACCACAGCACCAAAGCCCCCCCCCCCCCTCGCCCCCGAACCCTCCTGTTGCTGCTTCAGTGGAAGCCAGTGATCGAGATGCGGGTGGTGGGCACATGCTGAGGACGCGCAGGGCTTTGCTGACTGCAACTCTTTAATCTCCTAGGCCTGCCGTAGTCACAGGCAAGGGCTTAGCCATTGCAACAGAGACTGCGAAAGGAGAGAGAATAGGTGCCTGGCAGATGCACAGAAATGAAACACAGCAGTGCCCTGTGTCTCTGGACTCCTGCTCAGGTTGGTCTGGTGCTGGGGGAGCTGCAGGGCAGATGGCCCTACAGGAAAAAGTCTTCTGTCTTATCACAGGATAAGCACAAACACCAGCACCGCGCTGTTAATACACCTCAGTGCTGTCCTGGGGGTGAGATGGGGAGTTACGGTCATCATGGGGTGGGTTTTAAATGACACAGACGCCCACTCACTAAGGGATGGAAGGAGCCACCAGCTCCTTTCACACAGGAGCCTGATTCAGACCCCTCCTGACCTGAGTTGGAACTGAACCAGTGCCCTCAAGGTAGCCAGCTCTCTAGCCCTGTTCCTGAGACCCATGGCCGGCCAGCCAGTCCCCCACAGCCAGGTCCAACTGCTCACTCGCAATCTGCAGGAGACTCATCAACGAACGTTACAAACAGGCCAGCATGGGGTGGGTGCAGCTGCCCAGCCAAGCGCTGGGCAAACACAGGAAAGGGAGAGAAAAGCCGCAGGCGGAGAAAAGGAACAGAAAGGGCAACAGATATCAGGAGAGGAAAGAGCGGAAGGGCCGAGATAACAAGCAGAGAGGAAGGACACACACGTACTCTCCTTTGTCAAAGGGTTACAGGGCTACGGCCAGAGCACGACATAGCTGGCCCAGCTCCGCTGCCCTCCGACAGCGGCAGGGAGGGCAGAGCGGGCAGGGAAGCGGCTTGCAGCACAGATGTCCTCCTGCACACCCTATACTCGGGTTAAACTCCCCCCTAGCCTGAGACAATTCACCGTGGAAGGACGCTCAGAAGAACGACAACTGATACTAGCGCCCCAGGATCCCGGCAGAGGGCGCAGGGCGGGCAGAGCTTCTGGAAAATGGCCAGGCTCTTCCCCTCCTGCCCACGCCCACCCCAGGGTCCTCTCTTCCTCACCTCTTAGTCCCTCTCAAATCACACCTCTGCCGAGCTGCCTACAATGCCCCTTGTTGATATGTATGGACAGTCCCTTCCGACATTTCTGATCCCTGGCCTGTGTCTGTCCATCTGCCCTCAGACTGAACTCAGTAGGGCAAGGTCTGCCCAGTCTCATTGGTCTGGAAAGTACCCGGCGTATCACAGGCACTACAGCAAACCACCATGTGATGCGGGGTCAGTGTTGCTGCCAGAATAAGCATGGATCCCTAGGACGGCATTCCTAGAGGCACAGTGCACAGCCCAGCTGCACCTTCAAACCAGCCCCTCTTCCCTGACCAGGCGGTCTGTCTGCCCAGCGGCTTTGCTGAGAGGTCGAGTGCCTGCATCAATAACCTCCTTGAGCCTGGGTGTGAACACGCCCTTCAATTACCATAACTCTCAGGAGGAGATCAGCACAAGCCCCCACCTCAGACAAAAGGGGTGTGGAGACACGCAGGAGTTTTGATCTGAGTGGGTGAAGGGGTTTTGTGGAGTACTGTTTGGGTAAGTAAGAGAGGGGGTGTCAGTGTGTGCACAGGAGACATGGCACAGGAGAGTCAGGGCCAGAACTGGAAAGCCAAGCAGCAGCCTGCAAGCACAGGGCACCCCTGGAGAAGCCTAGAGACATCTGGATCGGGGGTGCTGGCTGAACCAAGGTTGGGCCTGCGAGCTAAGAAACAGCTCCTGGTTTTGATTTGGAGAAGCAGGACATGCCTTGTAATAACAAGGCTGCATCAAAGAAACCACTTGGCTCCATCATCAATTTCTATTCCCAACTGGGACATCCCCAGGGGTCCGAACTTGGACTACCCGCTTGGGTCACACAGGGGTAACACCAGCTACAACTGCGCACCTTCTTTGTGCGCTGGGGCCTGGCGATGCCTCTGCTGCAGTATGGGGATCAGCCAGGGAAACCTGAGGATCTGAACTCAGGTCTCAGCAGGTAAAAGGCCTTTTAAATGTCTTTTAACTAACATGTATGTCTACAAGCATTCTTCCAGGGCCTCTGGAACGACTCCCCTTCACTTCACTGGGATTTGGAATGGGTTGGCTTTTCTCTATAAAGCTGTACCTGCTTTAGGCCCTGTCTAGGTGGAGGCAGCCTCTCTCCTTAGCTGATACCATGAAGCTGCCAGAAGCAGAGGCACTTGCACCAGCAGCCCCCGGGTGTCAGCAGGATGGAGGACTGGGGGAAGCACATTCAGAGGGGGTGTGCTCAGCTCGGGGGCATTCTCCCTCACCCCTTTGGCCTGACACAACTGGAATTTGGAGACTTTCAGGTCAGGCCGCAAAGCTTACTTGTTCTTCTAGGAGGGGAGGGCGTGAGGGCAGGGTGCGGGGGAGGGTCTGTGTTTGGGACATGGGATTTTCAGTGCATCAAAAGCAATCGATTAACTGTAATCAACTTTAGCCCCTCTTACTGAAGAAATTGGGTCAGTTCCCCTTTAAGGATGAGTTTGCTCTTAACTTCTAAAACCATCCGTCTGATGGGAACTGGGTGGGAGGGGGAAGGGTGTGTTGAAATTGTCACACACAGTGTCACTCGATATGGCACTCGGGCGACAGCGGAGAATAACACAGCAGAGGGATCACTTGTGTGGCCGTCGTGGGGAGTTGTATCAGCACTTTCTTTAGAAATCCTGTTTTTCAGGGGTTTATAACTCAACCATAACAATTTGCTCTGGCAGAAAACTTTGCATACAATTGTAACAGCCTGGGCCAAATTCTCCTCTCTACATATTTTTGCCTTGCACGAAAGCAGCATCTGTTGTATTTGAAAATGACCCCCTAAAAACATATATTTTTAAATGAACACATTTTTAATTTTTAAGAAAGGTTTGCTTTCCCATGACTCAAAAACTGGCCGTTCTTCTACACTGAAACATTTTCAGGCTCTTACTCCCTAACGTAGGCTTGTGCCTTTGGGTATTTTCAGAGGGGGGAAAAAAACCAGAAAGCAGCTGAGCTACTGAGATTTCCATATCAGCTGCTGTACACATACACACTGCATGGAAAAAATCCTTAGGAAATTTCTGTGAAAATAAAATAAAATAAAGACCTACGCAATACAGAGCTAGCTGGACACACCATGCCAGGAGGGTCTGACAGCGCGGTTACAGTCTAGCGGGCCAGTAATCCACAAACTAAAACAGATTTATTGTACATGGCAGATCGTAACAGCTCCAAAGAAACCATCACTGTCTACTGTGCTTAAAATGCACTTTCTTTTTTTTAAAAGGGCCAAAATATGGGTTTACAAGATAAGCTGCACCGATTGTTCAGATCTGTTGCATACGTAACCTCTTGCAAAATATATATATATATATTCCTCCAACCCAAGTAGCATTGCACTGCCAGTGTCATAGTCAAAACATTTGTCGTTAACAGTGGATTACCAGGATGGTTTTCACCTCAGCTAGCAAGATGGATTAGCAGTACCATTGTTTCCACTGTGATATTACCACTGAACACATGGGAAAATAAAAGGAGTGCATTAAATCCGACCCAGGCCCTGCACAAATCCAGCCCAGGCTTAGTTATTTTCCAGCTGGAAAGAAAGTAGCGAGGGACAAACCTCAAAAAAACAAGTTGGGAGGTTTGTCTCGGCCCAGCACCCACAAATTGGGATTTTCACGCGTCTGCGCTACAGCCAGGATTATCATCAGGTTAGAGGATGCTAAAATAAAAACAACCCACAGCTTTATTCCTTTCATTTTATTTGGGGCAATTTCAATGCAGACAACGTACCCAGATAAGAGTCCAAACAGCTGAGCACATGAGCAGAGCAAGGTTGAAACCATAACAATTCCAGAGCCCGTTCAAATCATTCAAACATTGGAAATCATTCGGGACCCAGGCAAAAGCTTATGTTGGAGATGATAATATCAGAGTGGCATAAAAGAGGATAAGCTAACAGGTTTAGTGGGCAGCTTGTCTGAGTCAGTGTCGCTGAGGGAGGGGGACCGTGCTCCTGATTTACGCCAGAGAAGAGAATCAGGCCTGGGCATGGCTGATTCTTCTCATGTACACATTGGTGTAAATCAGGAATGACTCTACTGCAGTCAATGAAACATTTGCACAAACATAAATGAGAGGAGTACCAGCCCCCACATTTTCAATGTATGTTAAGGCTTGTAAATTTCTCTGTCCCCATTAGACCAGGTGCACAAGGTGGGGTTACACCATCCAGCTGTGACCTGAGAGATGAGCAGCTGTTACACAAATGGCAGATCACAATGGGACGCACAAGCAAAGTGGAGATTGGTGCCTATTCTGTGACAGTCATTTCCTCACAGGCGAAGCTTGATCTCCTCCAGAGAGGGAAGCCTTGTATTCGCCTATTTCACGGAGTCAATCTTCAGGCAGAATTTTATCGGCCCGGTCTTTTGCATTATATAGAACACATTAGTGCCACAGTTCATGAAGAATGCTGCACCACCACACAAGGAAGAAAGGGTTGTCTAGTGGTTAGAGAAGGGGGCTGGAAGTCAGGATTCCTGAGCTATCATCCTGTTCCTATGGGGCAGTGGAGAGTTTGGCCTAGCAGTATAGTCAGAGCAGGGGACTGGGCATCAGAAACCCCTGGGTTCACTTCCCGGCTCTGGGCAGGGAGGTTAGCCTAGCAAACAGAGATGAGGGGCTGTGGGTCAGCAAACCAGGCAAAACCTCCGCGATTTTGACAATAAGGTAAAACGTGGCAGTTTCAGCTGAGAGCCTCCGATGAAAGGGGATATTTATCCAGGCAAAGAATTAGACACTCATAACAATTGCACTATCAGGGACCAGCTTTTCAAAACAGGCTGCTTTACAATCCGCTGCCAAACATTCGCATACACGAGCTGCAAGACTTTAAAAATAATTGGAAAGAGAGATGTGTTTGCAGACTAAACTTGGAGTAACAAGGAACCAGGAGGCGGGACCATGCCAGTCATGTGAGTCCTTGAAAAGAATGACAAGCAACAGAGAAACACAAGCCTGTCCCTTATCCTGTATTTGAGACTCACATGGAAAGAGGTTAAGTCCAGACTCCATATCTGACCTGCCAAATGCTGTGCTTCTGATGCCCTAGAGAGAAAAACAGACCATTGCAGATTCTCCCTGCATGACTGCAGCATGCTCTAAGATATATAATTCAGGGTGAGTGTTGGCCTGGAAGCAAATCCAGTATACAGTTGCAGATTTCCTAACAGGAACATCGTGGTCACTTTGGCCTTACTGACCCGGCTACAGTCAGAGAGGTGACAAAGGGGGAGGAAGGCAGAGAGAAGAAAGCACAGAGTCAGGGCTAGAAATCATGACGCCCACATACGATGGGTGAGCATTTCCCAGAATGTCAAAGAAATAATAAAGAGGAGAGTTTAATTAACCCTGAAATTATATCCTTAAAAACAATAATTAAATGTCAAATAAGGGAAATCAACGCGGCAGGTCAGTGCCAGTGGGTGTTATCGCACCACAGAGATGCTGTCTCCTTCAGGACGCAGGGCTAGTCCTACACAATCACAGCTGTCCCTTGCCAGATAAGTCCCGAGCGGTGGAAGCGGAAATGAACAACCAGCTCACAAAACCAAGCCAAACAAGTGCACGTGGGTCCATATTAGGGGAAGGATCAGGGTCCTACACCTTATGTAGGAAAAATTCTGCTGCGCTTTGTGTAAGGGCTGAGCAGGCACTGGTCCACTGTAGGCAGGACTCAACCTACTTATTTCTAGCCCACTTTTTTGAACCCCAACCCAGCTCTTCTCCTCCCCCATTTGCTGGCCCCTCACACTTTGTTTTCCCAGCTGTGTGGAAGGGCAGAATGTTCACAACTAGATCCCAATCTAGCTGATGCCAGTTTTACACCAGACTCACCCAATGGAGTTACTCCTGATTAAGCCTGTGTAAGGAAGAGCCGAAAGAGGACCGCACAGAAGGCTGGGGAAATCTCCAATGCAGCCCCAATCCCATTCCTTCAAAGCCAGCTTAAGCAGTAAAGAGGGAAGGTGGGGAGGGAAAGTGATTAGTGAGGCCTGCCCTTCTGTATGTGTGACTTTAGTCACAGCTGAAGTGGGTTTGGTGTGGACTCAGACCAAGTTCCAGTGGGCATTTTAGCACACGAATAAACCCACTCTCTGACCTATCCCTACTGGAGGTCTCCCTGCAGTGGACAGCACGTAAATACCAGATGGGCAAGAGCATTACATGTATTTATTAAAGAATCATTATGAAAAGGAGCATGTAGGACCTGATCCTGAAACCTAAAAACTGTCGCTCAGCTTCTGACTTGAAACCAAAAGGGAATGCATTACGGGGAAGAGAAGGTGCCACGAGAATCTCATTTTAAAATCATTAAGCAGTGTTTGAGTTCCAGGCGTGAACTAACTGCTGCAGCGTTGACTTTCCAGGGGCAAAACTTCAGCAGAAGAATTTTAATGCATTGAAAAATCTCTTCCAAGCAGGGCTACCAAGACCTGAATTCACCTCGCAGTTAAACAAGCACAAGGCAGCTGAAGCCAAGGAGGTTCACTGGGGTAACAGAGAGGAGAATCTGGACCCGTCTTCAATTCAGAGGATTCCCACAATTTTTCCTTCCTGGTCTGTTTTCATATGCCGAGCAGTCTCTTGGGTATGCAGCGGGAGAAACTGGGGCTGGACTCTCTGAGTCTGATTCTCCTCTCACTCACACCCATCTATACCAGGAGCAGCTTCATTGCAGCCAATGGACCTCTACTGGTCCAGGAGAAGAACTGGGCCCTGCTTTCTAAAGTCAGGCCGCTTCCTCTCAAACACTACTGAGCAAATCCTGTTCTGAAAGCCTAGTCCCAGTAGTTGGGCCAGGCACTGGGGAACTGCATTGATGGTTCTTGAGAGGGAGGAATTTTCCTCCCCAACCTAGGAGCACAGCTGTTCTGCAGACACTACACTGGCCCTTAGGGTGGAGATGCCCTTGCGTGGAGGCCACTGCTAGCAGATCCATGCACTAGAAGACACACACCCTTCTAGAGTGCTGGCTGTAAGTGCCCAGGTAACCTGCCCAGGGCCAAGCTCTCTCTCTCTCACACACACACACACACACACACACACACACACGGTTCCCAGACACCTTCCCCACTCAACACACAGGGATCTGTAGTCCCCCAATCCAGTAGAGCAGAAGACCGCAAGAGTGTCCCAGGACACAGGATCATGCATAGCTCCTGAAACAGCAATGTTGGATCATGACTAGTTTGAAGTAGGCCAGCTGGGGGAGCACATATCTTGCTGTTTGGGGTGTCCAGCCAAAACAATGATTATATCATGACATTACATTTGTAATGTCTGAACTGCTTGGTAACACAGCGACCCTAATGTTATTACATTTAACATCCTTGGGGGGCAGGGGGAACAATACCAAAGAAGCCCACCACAGTAGCTTCAAAAAGGGGAACCACACAAAAAGGAGGAAGCTAGTTAAATGGAAATTAAAAGGTACAAGTCACAAAAGTGAAATGCCAGCAAGCTGCATGGAAACTTTTTTAAAACACCATAGCAGAGGCTCAAATGAAATGTATACTCCAAATTAAAAAACCTTGTAAGAGGACAAAAAAAGTGCCACTGTGGCTAAACAACAAAGTAGAAGAAGTGGTTAGAGGCAAAAAGGCATCCTTTAAAAACTGGACGTCAAATCCTACTGAGAACAACAGAAAGAAGCATAAACTCTAGCAAGTCAAGTGTAAAAGTATAATTAGGAAGGCCAAAAAAGAATTTGAAGAGCAACTAGCAAAAGACTCAAAAAGTAATAGCAAAAAAAATGTAAGTACATCAGAAGCAGAAAGCCTGCCAAACTATCAGTGGGGCCACTGGACAATCAAGATGTTAACAGAGCACTTAAGAAGATAAGGCCATCGCGGAGAAGCTATATGAATGTTTTGCATAGGTCTTCTCTACAGAAGGTGTGAGAGAGATTCCCAAACCTGAGCCATTCTTTTTAGGTGACAAGTCTGTGGAATTGTCCCAGATTGAGATGTCTATATAGGAGATCTTGGAACAAATTGATAAATTAAACAGTAATAAGTCACCAGAACCAGATGGTATTCAACCCATGAGTTCTGAAGGAAGTCAAATGTGAAATTGCGGAACTAACAACTGTGGTATGTAACCTATCATTTAAATCAGTTTCTGTACCAAATGAATAGCTAACGTGATGCGGAACTTTTACAAAAGGCTCCAAAGGCGATCCTGGCAATTACAGGCCAGTAAGCCTAACTTCAGTACCAGGCAAATGGCCTAAAACTATAGTAAAGAACAGAATTATCAGACACATAGATGCACATGATTTGTTGGGGAAGAGGCAATTCAGTTTTTGTAAAGGGAAATCATGCCTTGCCAATCTATTAGAATTCTTTGAGGGACTCAACAAACATGTGGACAAGGGGGATCCAGTGGATCTAGTGTACTTGGACTTTCAGAAAGCCTTTGACAAGGTCCCTCACCAAAGGCTCTTAAGCAAAGTAAGCAGCCATGGGATAAGAGGGAAGGTCCTTTCGTGGATCAATAACTGGTTAAAAGACAGAAAACAAAGGATAGGAATAAATGGTCAGTTTTCAGAATGGTGAGAGGTAAATAATGATTTCCCCCGGAGGTCTGTACTGGGACCAGTGCTGTTCAATATATTCATAAATGATCTGGAAAAAGGGGTAAACAGTTAGGTGGCAAAATTTGCAGACAATACAAAATTACTGAAGATGGTTAAGTCCAAAGCAGACTGCAAAGAGTTACAAAGGGATCTCCCAAAACTGGGTGATTGGGCAAAAAAGTGGCAGATGAAATTCAATGTTGACAAATGAAAATAATGCACATTGGAAAACATAATCCCAACTATACACACAAAATGATGGGGTCTACATTAACTGTTACCACTCAAGAAAGATCTTGGAGTCATTGTGGACAGTTCTCTGAACAGATGTTTTCAATGTGCAGCAGCAATCAAAAAGGCAAACAGAATGTTAGGAAGCATGAGGAAAGGGATAGATAAGACAGTAAATATCATAACGCCTCTATATGAATCCATGAATTCTGGGTCTCCCCATCTCAAAAATATATACTATAATTGGAAAAGGTACAGAGAAGGGCAACAAAAATGATTAGGGGTATGGAACAGCTTCCATGTGAAGAGAGATTAAAAAAGACAGGGACTATTCAGCTTGGAAAAAAGACAACTAAGGGGGGGATATAATAGAGGTCTATAAAATCTTGATTAGTGTGGAGAAAGTGAATAAGGCCGTGTTATTTACCCCTTCACGTAACACACGAACCAGAGATCACCAAATGAAATTAATAGGCAGCAGGTTTAAAATAAACATAAGGAAGTACTTCTTCACACAATGCAGAGTCAACCTGTGGAACATTGCCAGGGGAAAGCCAAAACAAATTGGGTTCAAAAAAGATAAGTTCACAGAGGATAAGTCCATCAATGGCTATTAGCCAAGATGGTCAGGGATGCTCTGGGTGTCCCTAGCCTCTGACTGCTAGAAGCTGGGAGTGTATGACAGGGAATGGATCACTCGATGGCTGCCATGTTCTATTCATTCCCTCTGAAGCACCTGGCATTTGCCACTGTTGGAAGACTGGATATTGGGCTAGATGGTCTGATCCAGTATGGCACTCCTTATGCTCTTATGTAGTGCCTGCAGCCTGGTGCCATCCAAAGCACTTTAGCCAACTAGATATGCTTCACCTAGCACTGAAAAGCAGCTAATTCTGGTATGGAACACTGCGGTTGTTTAACAGCTCACAACAACAATGCTCAACAATTTAGAACTGTATATAAAGAAGAATATTGTGTACAATTGAAGTTACAGGTGGATTTAGGAAGGCATGATGGAATTACAAATACTGGAATTTGACTAGAATGGGGCTAAATGGGATCTTTATTGACCGTTAGCAGTCAGACCCTCAGTTTTCCGTCTCCTCCAAAACCTAGGTATATAATGGAGTTTTTCTCTTGGCAATGGAGCAGCTGATTACTTTTAAAAAAAAATTAGAATCCAGGGCACATTTCTGATCAGATAGATAGATAGATATTTATAGTAGGTCAAAATCTAGACCAAAACGACTTGTCAGGATCTCTTTAATTCCAATGCTGCCACCGGGCCCTTCAAGAAGATGCTTCAAAGTTTGTCCTTAATTGGTTTCATTTTTGCCTCATCAATGATTCATGACGCTAGCGGGGCTTGAGAAAAGGGTTGTGGCAGAGCATGGTTTGGAAGCAGCTTTCCGTCCCCTGCACCACGTCTCTGATCAGGCGAGAAAACAGGACAGTGCACAGGGGCAATGCAGCAGGGGCAGGGGTTGGGAAGGTTTCAGGGCTGCCGGGGGGGAACATCTGATCAGCTCACTGGAGTTTCTCGTTAAGGCCCAGATCCTGTATAAAGACCCATGTGGGCACATGGGTCTCGATGCAGGATCGGGACCATGCTGAGAACAAGTAGGGCCTGATCCTAGGAACATGCTGATTATCCTGGAGGTTTCCTGGAGCCAACACATGGAAAGGTTGGGCCCTGAGTTCAGTGGGGAAAGGACCTGTTGTATTCAAAGATCATCTAATGGGGCCAGGAGGCTCCTGCAGCTAGAGGGACTGGGTCAGGTAATGTAGGCCCTGAATCAAACACAACTGGCAAGAGGACATGCCCACGCCCTGCACACAGAGCGCCCTGGGGCTGTATGGCCTGGTCCACTCAGCCCGTTTAAAGGATGGGATCCCGCAGGCTGCTATGGCCAGGAAATGGGAGGGGAGGATGCCAAGAGCACAGAGCTGGCGTGTAGGCACAGCGCCACTGACTGCATGGGTGGCCCAGGTCTCCACAAACCACATACATCCCTGGGGATTCTCCAGGTTTGGGGAGGCCCCTGTGGCCATCGCCAATGCTGCAGAAAGAGCAAATCCCCCTCCCACCCCAACCTCGCTGTAGTTCCCTCTCTCAGTCCCTTCTATGGGTGCTACAGCAGGAGAGGGCGATCCAGCGCCAAGATTTCTCAAAAGAAAACCACCCTACGGGCCTTATCTCACATAACACTGAGTCACACTTGTGTGTCTTCATTAACTTCAGTGGAGTCACCCCGGATTACACAGGTGGGACTCAGGTCAGAACGTGGCATTGTATCGCCAGCTCTTGCTGCTTTACTGCGAGTCTCATGATGCTTGGTGCTTTTCTTAAAGCCCCAGCTCCTGGAGTCACGGGACATGTGAATGTCAGCTTTTCTTTTGAAAACAAAGTTTCTAGCTTTCACTGTTGCAAGGAAAAGCTCAAAAAGGTGAATTCTGAGGGTCCAATAAAAAGAACCCAACACTTATTTTTTAAATCTTGTGACTTTCAGGGCCTGGCTCATAATTTCTGAATAATACTATGGATATTTTCCAACCGCTATTCTAATACCAATACCAAAGGGTTTGTCCTTTTTAATATTAAGACAGCTTTGCTTGTAATCCAGATAGTAGGATGGTGCACTAATCTGTTTGCATGGTTCAGTGAAATGCAACAATAGATACAAGTAGTGTAAATGGGTGAAAAGCACACCAGGTTTCTCAGTGTTGTTACATAACACAGGGAAGGGACTGTTTTTAATATCCAAGGCCTGATCCCCTGCTTGGAGGAGTGCAAATCAGGAGTGACTCTACTGAACCCAATGGAGTGACACCAAGCTAATGCCAGGATAAGTGGAAAATCAGGCTCTTAATTTGGTCCCGGCAGTGCCACCTGTCACCCAACCACAGGCAGCAACCTCTTGGCTCTGCACACAAGAGGAGCAGATCAGACAGGGCCATGGCAGCCCCCGGGCACCAAGCGGTGCCAAGGGCTTGATGATAGCCCTTATGTAGCTAATCAAGTACTAACGACAGATGCATGGTAGACTGGACAGCTCATGGGCGTGGATAAAGGGCATAGGCCTGCCCCACTGAGCTGCCAGTTCAAAACCAGGTCGGGCCAGTAGCCCTGTGGCCTGTGTGAAAGGCGTTGGTGGTCTCAGCCCACTCCCTAGTGCACTAGGCGTGCCCTCTCCGGAGCAGGCGTAGGGTAGATGGGAGGAGTTTGCAGAGCAACGGCCTGTGCAACAACGTTTCTGTGGACGGAGCCAACCAGCAGAGCTGGGATCCTCGCTACACCCAGCCAGTTCAGGGACACTGTGGTTTATACTCCTCAACAGACATCTGTCCTTGAAGAGCCGGCACCTGCGTGAATCAGCCCTCTTTCAGCACGGACCAACAATGTATTGACAGCATTGACTCCAGTGGGTGTGTCAGGGTCTGAGCAGCTGTGCCTGCCCAGAGAGCACAGGGAAAGCAACCTTGGGCTGAGTCTGAAGCTATCCCAGTCCTGGCTTGTAGCTGACTCTGCATCGCCAAGGCAGGAGACAATCTCTCCCCCTCTCTGTAACTAGGCTCCTCTTCCAGGCCAGCCAAAGCCGAGATGGGGACACAGAGAGCACTGCAGATGGGCTAGCAGCAGGGTGGATACAGCCCTGCATATGAACACGCAGCTGTTGAGGTCTGCATCTGTCAGCTGGCCAGGTTCTAGGGGAACAGGGAAGTTCCTGGTAGACGAAGAGGGGCCCGAATTCCTCCACCCTCCCTTACTGACACCACCTTCAGCCTCAGCTGCTGACCTATACGACAGAACGGCAAACAGGTCAGGTGGCCTGCTGCGTTTCCAAGGCTCATGAGTCTGGGAGTGGAGGCATGGACGGGGCCCGTACGGATCCAGGGCCTAGACAAAGAGGAGCTCTGGCTGTGTATATTAACGGGGCTTCCTGAACAGTCGGTGGAAACAGTCTCCTCTCATTGGTATGGGCTGGCACTGGGACACACAAGGCTAAAGGGCTCCCTGTGCTCTTTCCCCACACCAGGAGCTAGAGGAACAAAGGCAGAGCAGCAGGGAAGCCTCTAATGCAGGAGATCAGTTGCTGGAAAATTACCACGGCTTCCTAAGCAGCTGCTCATACAAGGCGAAGGCCCCCACCTGGGGCCTGGCCCTGCACCCCTGAACTCTGGGAGAGTTGCACAACTGCCTTCGATAGGAGCAAGAGATCTGCTACAAGCCACTCTGGCCAGGACAGAGGGAAGAGCCATCTCTTTACCGACATATATTTGGCGAGTTAGAACTGAGATCCAGATGGGGTGGGCCATTTCCACCATTGGCCAAAGAGTTCAAGCTGTCGCAGATTTAAAAACAATAAACAGAGCCAAATTCCCAGCTGGTGTCATCAGCGTAGCTTCACTCACCTCAATGGAGCGGCCTTGATTTACACCAGCTGAGGATCCAGCCCATAGTGTACTACTTTCACACAACTCCTCCCATTGGGAGCAATTTCAGATTCTCTCGCGCCCAGCACTGACATGCAGCCACCTCTACAGTGAAATTTAGCAGCAGTCTAATAGCACACAGCACCACTCCATGGCAGGCTTAGCACAGGAAGTCTGGGCCTGGGGGGTAGAACTGAATCTGATGTGCCCAGAATGGCTAGATTCTTCCCTGTGTATGGATGGTGAACTCCCATTAAAGCTTGAGAATAGGAACATGCATCAAGGGAAGATGGGGTGGAATAGACGTGCTATTCTCAAACACTCTCAAGAAGTGAGGTTCTTACCCACGAAAGCTTATGCTCCCAGTACTTCTGTTAGTCTCAAAGGTGCCACAGGACCCTCTGTTGCTTTTTACAGATTCAGACTAACACGGCTACCCCTCTGATACTTCTCAATAACCCGTACTTTTTATTTCCGATCTGTGCTACAGTAGCACCCAGAGCCCCAAAACAGGATCTGCGCTCCGTTGCACGAAGTGCTGTCCACGCTCACAGTGAGAGCCAGGCCCTACCCCGAAGACCAGGCAAGCTACAGAAAGACAAGGTACCTCAAATTTGTGGTACGAACCAACAAGCAAAGGGAGGGTGAGGGTAACAGTGATGGGAACAAGGGCCATGAACAATGTCACTAATCCCTGCTGGCCACCATCAGGGAATCTACAGTGGAAGCAAATGGCAAAGCATGGTACGTGCCGAGCCTCTAATGCCAGCATTTCCAACTCTGGGTGCCTAAAGCTAGGTACCCACATTTCGATTCAGGCACTTAAGTAAGTTATCTGATTTTCAGTGATGCTGTGCACCCCGAATTTCTACTAGAGCCAAAGGCAGCTGCAGGAGCTGAGCCCCTGAAGCAGGAGGCTGACCCATACACGATCTGCTCCAAAGCCACTGAGGCTGGCGTTTCCAAGGTGACCTTAGTGACTTTAAGAAGGAGTTAGACACCTGACTCCCTTTGGAAGTGCCAGACCCTATATGTCATGCCCCACATTCCCCGGAGACGCTGGATGACAGGTTAAGCCAGGCGGGTGGAACAGACGTGCTGGGCACTTGACAGAGGAGCTTCACTGGCTACAGAACTAACTGTGAGAACTAGTGATCTAGAGATCTGTGAATCTACAGATCCGGTGAGAGCATGTAACCAGAAGCACTAAAACCACGGTCCCTTCCCAAGCGGCCTGGGGCAGAGCTAGAGAATAGCAGGAGTTCACTATACGCTCTAATTTGAACAGGAATTCATGGGCCTATGACCTGTACTATACAGCTTAGATGATCACGATGGTTCCTTCTGGCCTTAGAATCTCAGAACACACAATGAGTTGGATCAGCTGTAGCCGTGAATTTGACGCAATGGGAGAGTAAAAACAAAAAATCCCCTTTCTAACATGTGGGGTTTTAACAGTACCTTTCATCCAAGTGTCTCAGTGTTTTATGGCATTAAACTCAGAGGCTTTCTATGAGGCAGCTATTATCATTCCTATTTTACAAATGGGGAAGCTGAGGCAAAGAACTACGAGGTGACTGGTCCAATTAATCAGAAGTAGAGCTGGGAACTGAACCAATGAGTCCTGACTCCCAGTTCCCTGCTCTACCCATTTGACAGCACTGCCTAGGTTGGGCCATCCCAGGTTGGGTACTCCAAAAATGAAGCATCCAACATCACCAGTTGCTTTTGAAAACTCTGCAGCACTCTTCATCTGACCATGGGCAGATGAGAAGTCTGGGGGCTGTGCTCGTGTTTGTGACCACTGACCTTAGCAACGATTATTACATTCAACCATACGCATCCATTTGTCAATATCCAGCAAGGTCCTCTGCATAAAGGGAACAAAAGAGCCAAGACCCCAACTGAGTCAAGACCCCACCACATTAGACAGCGTAGGAGTTGGTGTTACTCTTGGGGGAATTCTGCACCACTGCATGTGCACAGAATTCATGTTCCCCGCAGATTTCTTTGCTTCCCTGTCACGCACCACTCCCTAGCAGTGCAGGTACATCATTTCAGGCACCCTGAGCATCCGGCAGAGAGATAAATCACCACAGGTCTGGGGACATCCCAGCCAGTGGCTCCTACCCTGAGCCAGGATCAACTGCTAGTCCCGGCTGGGCTGGAGACAGGAGAGGACGGGAGATCCTCTTCCCCTGCAAGGAGTGGCTGGAGCTCTATCAGACCCACCCCTAGAAACCTCCCCCAGCTGCAGGAAGCTCAGCATCCTCCCCTGCTTCCTGCCGCCATTGCTCCTCAGCTGCGGGGGGGAAGGGGTCACTGTTCCTCTGCTGCTCCGCCATCCACCCAACCCCCATGCATCCGGACCTCACATACCCAAACACCCTCGCCAAGTCTCACCCTGTACACTCAGAACCCCCGTAGCCCTCCATACCCAAACCCCAACCCACTGAACCTCAACCCCTGCATCTGGCGTTCCCTGCACCCAGACCCCCTGCCTCCAGACTCCCCCCTGCACCCAGACCACCCCCACTGAGTTCCCTGCACTCAAATCCCCACTTTGATGAGCCCCACCCCCTGCACCACCCTGAGCCTCCACATCCAGACCTCCATGCCACTGACTTCCAACTAGCTGCATCCAGACCCTCATCCTACCAAACTCCACTCTCCCAGCACCCAGACTCCCCCACTGAGACCCCCACACCCAGACCCTTCCGCTGAGCCCCAATCACCTTCACCTGGAAGCCCCTGCCGAGTCCCATTCCCTCTGCACCTGGAACCCGCCTCTGAGCTGCCTGCACCCAGGTTGTCTCACACAGAACCCTCTCACTCCACACCTGGAACCTCCCACACTGAGTCCCTTCACACTTGGACCCTGCCTGGTTGAGCCTGCCTGCCCCACACCTGGTGCACCTGGCGCAGAGGAGGAGGGCCTTATGGTATTTCTGGGGCAGGTCCAGGCCTTGTGCTGTGTCAGGGTCGGGTGCAGCCTCACCGCTGAGTCCGTGTCCCAGGGGTGGGGGGATTGCAGGGTGATCTCCCACCTTCGTGCAGCCAGTGGGCTGTGCTCCCCACTGCCATGCTGGAGCCACTGCATTTATTTATTGACAAACAAAACTTGCAGAATTTTAAAATATGTGCACAATTTTTAGGTGCAGGATTTTTAATTTTTTGGTGCAGAATGCCCTCAGGAGTATTGGTGTGCATTGCAAACAGTAGAGTTTAATTTGAAGCTGTCCAGAGCTGAGTGGATGGCTATGGGGCATGGAGCTTTTCCTCGGTAGTGACCAGTCAGATCTGTCCTGGGTTGGTGCTGACTGACTGGCATCGTGGCCGGTGACTGGGTCAATGTTTGGTTCCTATTGGACAGGGACAACACTTCCAAAAACTGCCGTCACCAACTGCCCTCCTCGATGGCTATCTTGGGGCAATGACTAAGCGGGCCATGGAGACAGAATTATCCCAGTGCTGCTCCCTCCAGGTCAGGGAGACAGCCAGGGACGGGCAGGCAAGTAGGAGTGAAGCATGACCTACTGAACCTGCTCTGGGGAGGAGCCGAGGGCTTTGCTCTCCAGGGGTCAGGCAGAAACCTTGCACCTGCCCAGAATTCACTTAACTGAATTAAAATAAGACAGGGCGACGGCCCTGTGATGTTATCGGAGCAGGAGCTGTGGTGAGACACCAGCAAAACTCACATCCTTCCCCTGGGCCATGCACTCAAGATAAACAACAAAGGCACAAGCAGCACAGCACCCAAAATTAACACGGGAATGGAAAAGTTCAGGCTTGCCCGGAAGGAAGAGGAAGATGTAATACAATGGACATGGAGGGCGAGAACAGCCCAGTCGCCAGAAAAAATCCTGCCTCTGTCCTCTTGCTTGTATCCCCTAGGACAGGAGGCAGTTTCAGCTGCTCTGATCCCAGAGCCCGTCATGAGAAACGGAGTGACAGATGGTCCCTAGTGCAGATTTGGCCTGTGGGATTTAGGGGGGTAAAGGTGACCAGCAAAGCAAAGCAAACAGACTCGTGCTTTTTATCCCCACAAAGGCTGAAAGAATGTTGTTCTTCTTAAAAGATGTTGATTGCATTAGGAACCCAGCTCTTTTGTACCCTCTTTCCCCTGGAAATCTCTATGGACGACTGGAGAACTAGTAGATTTAGGGTAATGCAAGTGCCAAGGAAGTGAAAACGGACTCATTGAGAAGAAAAGTGATTTTTATTCACACTAGTTAGAACTTTCCATTTCTTTTCAGTGACATCTATTCTACTCAGATGCTGGGCATACAGCTGGGAGGAAAGCTCTTGGCGTGGAAAACTCAACAGCTCAGCCCCTTCAAGTAAGGTGGAGCGGGAGCTTTCTCAGCCTTCTCTGGGAGAAGGACGTCACTAGCCAAAGTCACGAAGGCAATTGCCTGATATTTCCCAGTTCAAATGCCAACAGGAACACTTTACAAACCAGCAAATCCGAGCTTTCCAGGCCCTCTCAAGCTATCGCAAAGCAGTAACATAAGGGCCCCACTTCTATTTTTTTTTTTCCCCCCTCTGCAGGTCACTTGAAAATATCTGGAAGTATTGAGACCCTGAAGCACAGGGAAGGCCTGAACCAAAGGCCACTGAATCAGTGGAATCTTCCATTGACCCCAAAGGGCCCACAGTGTACGGAGCCTGACCCACTCCCCCACCCCCCTCCCCCAGCATAGAACATCCCTGAGGGACAAATTCTCCACTACCTGCAGGGGGTAACATTAAAAAGAGACCCTCGGCTAAAAGGTGCTGCTTGCTATCGCGTCTGGCCCTCCCCAATACCAGCCCTGACAACCGCCCAGGCTCTTCTGTTTCAAGGGGCTCTGTGAAGCTGAGTTAGCCCCCAGATTGTAAAAGCAATCCCCGCACCAGCAGGAACGTGTCCATACCTTTGTCCCCTCCGACAGGCAGCTATCGAGAAAGCAACACTAAGCCATCCCCACCTCTCCTCTGCAGGGTTTGCAGCCCACACACCGGAGCACCATGGCCATGCAGGAGAGCCGAGAAGCACAGCAACACTGAGTTGTTTCATCACCAACACGTGGGAAAGCTGCAGCATCGGTCTGGTGCTGATCCACCCCAAAGGAACGCCCTGTCCCGCCTTCCCAGGGAGAGAAACTCTGCCTGGCAGACATTCCCTTGCCTGTGAAGCCAATAACCACACACTGCTGTAGCACCTTCTCTCCAGGATTGGCTGCACTATTTGGTACTGTCCCTGTCTTACAGAGAGGGATAGTGAGTGACGATGAAAACGCATGACGTGCCTCATACCCCCGGCCAGCAGTAGATCGGGGAGCAGAATCGAGCACACCAACCCCGCTGCACTAATCACTAGACCACACTGCCTCCCTGTGAGTCCATCGTCCTAAGTACGTGGATTCGGGGGGCGATTTTTCCAAACCTCTACAGCATTTTCAGGTTTGCCCAGCACTAATTAGCACACTGGCTGCCCTTCCCTGCAACCGGGTGGGAGACTGGCTCTTCACCAGCAGTGACTGCAGGGTCACACCTAACCAGGCCTTTCATACCCAGTGTTCTTAGCAGAGCCAAGAGAGCCCCCTGCATCCTCTGGTGCGAAGGCAGCACTGACACCAGGCTGGCGATGCACAGGTGCTCTCTTGCTGGGCAGCACTCTACCTGCATCAGTTGCCGAGCTGGGCTAACCAGGGAGCAGGTGGCTTGGCTCCTGCACTTGGGTGCACAAGCAATTGGTTGTTAAAGAAATCTTGCGTTAGCGCTTGGATTCATTTTCCAAGTGAGGCTCACAGTCATGTTTGTTACATGTCCAGCCAGGGTGCCACATGCAAAACACAGGGCCTGGGTCTTCACCATGCTGCACCTTAGGTCGTTTGTTACTCCAGTGCAGAGCGCTAGTATCTGGAGCATGGCAGTGTCTCCCAGTGGGTAGGGCACTGGCCTAGATGTCAGGAGACCTGGGCTCTGAGCTGCTGTGTGATCACAGCAAGTCACTTTCCCTGTCTAAGCCGGTTTCCTCTCCACCCTTTGTCTGTCTGGTCTATTTGGACTGAAAGCTTGCTGGAACAGGGACTATCTCTCGTGAGATGTTTGTAAAGCAACCAGCACAGTGAGCCCCAGATCTTGACTGGGGCCTCTAGGTGCAACCATAATGATTTGCAGTGGTGTAAATGACAGCCTAAGGTGCAAGGCAATGGAGGTTCACACCCACGTATTACACAAACCATCCGCAGCATTTAGCACCAGTTCTGTTCCATATCAAAGTGTTGTACAACCAGAAACTCCTTTGTCCTCACAACCCCCCGAGAGGATAGGCAGGCTGGCATTTTTATCCCCATGTCAGCAATGGGGAAACTGAGGCAGAGAGGCACAGTGACGTGCCCAAAGTCACACAGTTAGTGTCCGAGATGGGACCAGAGCTCAGGCATTCTTAGCTTGCATTGCTGTCCTCCCACCATAAAGCTATGCCTCTCTCATATGTTAGCTGATCCACTTCCATGCCCCAGAAAGGGGGTAGGGGTTGGAAGGGGAAGAGAAAGAGCAAGTTAATAATATGTAAAATAACCCTACGAAGGAGAAATTCAGCTGGCCTTGCCCTATAGACCATGCTCCAGTGTGTTCCACTGAAATTGCATGCTACAAACTGAAAAATGCATAGGCAAGTGTGTAACTTATTTGCACATACAGCTACCAGGACAGTGCGCACAGAGCAGGTGTTTGCTCATGCAGGTGACCATGTGGTTGCATTATCACCCTTTAGCTCCTGGAGCAATGTGTCCCTCTAGCCGCCATATGCGATATTTTCAGCCTTCAGGACATATATTCCCTGTCAGGCTGTTGAGGTTGCAAGGGGAATCCGACAGAAGCCGAACGCCTCCGGTGTGCTCACCGGCGTGTTGGCAGATTGGCATGCTGGCATTTAGCTGCCAGTCAACATTATGTCTCTTTGGGTGGAACGTAGGTGTGAAATGCACGTCAGCCCATTACACAAGTGGACAAAGAAGTGGCTCTCTGCTGTGGAGAACACACTTTACAGGGTCTTGTAACTTACCCTCTCGGCTCTGTCACCCACTCACACAGCCCCTCACAAGCACTGTCCTGCTGGGCACCACAACGCTGCAAAAAGTGCACTATACTGAAGCAGCAGTGGCTGGTTTTGTTCAGAGATGATCTCCATGGGCCCAACATGAAAGCTAATGTCTTCTGATTATCAGATCAGCTGTAACATGAACATTATGACAAAGCCCAACCTTCACAATGAAAGGACTTGTCAGAGCAGCATCCAGCCGCCAGCTGAGACATCCGGGGTGTCACTGTCAACTCACCTTGGCAATGCTGCTTCAGCGTGACCTTCACTGGATCCTCCTCCTCCTTCCCCCCTCCTCCTTCCTCTTGACGCTCTCCTTCCCCAGGGGCCTGGCCTGGTCTCCTTCTCTGTGCCTGGCCGCTGGATGACCTCCCATGCTCCCACGGTTTCATAGATTCCAAAGCCAAAGGGGAGCATTGTGATCATCCAGTTTGACCTCCCAGATAGCACAGACCAGAGACCTGCCCCACAATAATCCCTAGAGCAGATCTGTTAGACATCCATCCAATATGGATTGAAAAATTGTCAGTGATGAAGAATCCACCACGGCCCTTGGTAAATTGTACCAATGGTTAATTACCTCCCTATTAACAATGTACGCCTTATTTCCAGTCTGAATGTCTCTAGCTTCAACTCCCAGCCATTGGATTGTGTTAGACCTTCCTCTGCTAGTCTGATGAGCCCATTATTAAATATTTGTTCCCCTTGTAGGTACTTACAGACTGTGAGCAAGTCACCCTTCATCTTCTCTTTGTAAAACTAAATAGATTGAGTTCCTCAAGTCTGTCACTATAAGGCATGTTGTCTAATCCATTAATCATTCTCATGGCTCTTCTCTGAACCCTCTGCAATTTATCAACATCCTACTTGAATTGTGGGCACCAGAACTGGACACGGGATTCCAGCAATTGTTGCACCTGTCCCAACTACAGAGGTAAAATAACCTCGCTACTCCCACTGGAGATCCCCGTTTGTGCATCCCAGGATCTCATTAGCTCTTTTGGCCACAGCGTCACACTGCAAGCTCATGTTCACCTGATTATTCTGGGAAGCAGGGACTCTGAAAAAGATTTGGGGGTGGATAGAGTCCCCCATGGTGTAAGTACACCCTACGTCAGGGATACTCAGACTGAGGTACGGGAGCTGCAAGTGGCTCTTTAATGTATCTCCTGCAGCTCTTTGCAGCGCAATATTAAAACACTGTGATTTAATTATTAACCAATTTAAGTTATTAACCAATCAGGATGCCTTTACTGTGTTATTAACCAATTGTGGAATACACGGTCAGTCATTTTTCCGTGAGAATAATAGATATAAAAACAGTAAAACGAATCAATGAAGTCACATGACTGTGGCTTGTTTGGGTGATGTTGATCACTAATTTGGCTTTTGACCCACTGAGGTCTAAGAATCACTGCCCCACATTCTTTGTTCCTAGAGGCGTATACTGACATTGAGCCATATTGAAAGGCATATTGTTTGCTTGCACCCAGCTTACCAAGCACTCCTGATTCCTTTGTAACAGTGATCTACCAGGCCTTGATCCTTGTCCCACTGCTATCCTGATGACTCTTAGACCTACCTCTCCACCCCTGCCTTCTCTTCGTCCACCCAAGCCCCCAGCTCTCCCTCCTGAGTTCTATACACAGTACACAGCACAGCCTGGACCCCCCACCTTTTCCCCATACCCTCTCTACACCCTCCTTCTCCCTCGCCACTGACACCTCTGCCAGCTCTCATCAGTCCTTGGGGTTCTGTGCCTCCCCTTCCCTATCCAGCCTCTTCTCCGTCTCCATCCTTGCTCAGATCTGCCCCTTCCTCTCCATTCCTGCTGTCAAAATCCTGGCTCACACCATGGTTCTCTCCCCTGCACTCAGGCTGCTCTGCATGCCTGTGCTTTTCTGGCACTATAATCAGACTCATTTTATTATTTACTTCCACCCTTCCCACTCCCTTGGGGGCAGCGCTAGGATGCTCTGGGTCTGGCTGTAGGAGCCTGGCAGCTCCTTGGAGCAGGGGCGGTGTCTTTTTAAAACTGCCTCCCAAACACCATGCAGAATTACGGCACCCTGGCAACGCACTGCAGAGTTATTCATACGCCGGCCAAAGGTAACAGACTGCCAACCGCTATCCCCTCACAGGGCAAGTGCGACAGCACCGTGAGCCTCTGCACATCTTGCCCTGACCAGCTCAGTCTCCTTGGTCTGTTCAATTATTGGCTTCTCCGCTGAGAGAGCCAAAAGAGGAGCCCGCCAGTGCCACCTGCAATGGTGCCTTTGGTGAGGTGCCCACACTCAGCTCAGAGAAGATACCACTCCCCAGATGGCAACATCTCTTGCTCATCACTGATGGGGGCTGGACTAGAACTAGCAGCCTGGCAAGGCAAGGCGCTAGCCCACTGAATCCTTTGAACCAGCCAGTCCTGCTCCTCAGACCTCTCCACCCATTTTCCGGAAAACCCCACACCTCCCCAACCCAACCCTTGGGCACCTCCTCCAGCCTTCCTCCCTCCAGCCCCACTTCTAGCCTCACCTCCTCCCCAGATCTGGTGTGGCACGTAGGAGGAGATGAACTGCAGCCAGCTTTCCGCGTAACGTTACATCCCCTCTTAGCAGAGGAGTATATTTTCTCATAGGAGTGCTGCACTAGCCCTTCAGAGACAGAAGACAGGTCTCCGTCCCAACAAGGGGACCAATACTGCCGACCCTTAATGCTGGGTGCAGTGCTTACTGCTCAGCAGGGTCCCGCTAGCGCCAGCGGGCAGCGAGTGTTGCGAGCTCCGGCCCCACGGTGGACACACCACAAGGGAATACAAGCACATGAGGGAAGGAAGAGGAGGAGGGTTACCCCAGTGAGCCATCCTGAGATCCCCTCTATTGTCACAGCCACATCTTCGCCGTGGCACAGACTTACATTGGCCATTATTTTTCTCAATGAATATTTCAGTTTTCTTTTCAAAAAGACTGAGCAACGTCATATTCCTGACATAGAAAACACTTCTCCTCCCCTGCTTGAGTACAGACACTACTACTAACACAGGGGTTAGTAATTTTCCCCAGAGAGTAGACTGACCCCCACACACACTTCCATGTCCTTCCTCTCTCAGATCCCACACACACACACACACACACACACACACACCCCTTTGATTTAGCCAGAACGACTAAACCACTCCACAGTTATTTTCCAGATGGCCCCCATTCTGGGAGAATCCAGGAACACCCTCCTCACTCTTCCCAGCAGCTCCCTAATGGGACCGGCACAGACACCACTGTGCTTTGCTCCCATTCCATGTATGCCAGTGCGAGATGATTAGTCCCAATCGGATCCAGTCTCAAATCCCCTATTGATTTCCACATACATGCTGCCTAGGACAGCGCTCAGGCTTGGGCTGCACAGCTTCCAGATCATATTTCATGCACTAGCTGGGGGGGGGAGGGGAGGGCTGGTGCAGCCGGAGGGCTGCCCTGTGTTCATTACCCATGTGTTGATGGGGGGTTGGGGAGAGTTATGGAGTGCAAACATTCAGGACCTGCTGAGCACCCACTCCTCCCTGCATCTCTTCTCACTCACACTGGTGTGAACCAGGAGCAGTTCCACTGACTCCACTGGGGTTACCATATGTGGGATGAGAACCGTGGCCCGGCTAGACATGGCCTTGACTCTTCCTGGCCTCTCCAGGCCTTCTAAAACAGTGGTTTTCAAACTTTTTTTCTGGCGACCCAGTTGAAGAAAATTGTTGATGCCCGTGACCCAACGGAGCTGGGGATGAGGGCTTTGGGGTGTTTGTCAGGCTCAAGGCAAAGTCCCTCCAGAGGTCAGAAGCAGGATTGAAGACCATATGGAGGAGTTTCCAGGGCCTTTTATATCCTCTGCCCTGTGGAAGGACACCCCTTTGTTCTTACTGTGGAAAATCACAGCAGCAAGATGGAGTTTAGAGTCACATGGGCAAGTCAATTGTCCATGCATGACTCAGTTCTTTACCGGCCGACGCCACTGTTTACATGTTAGTTTGAACGTTCCCAGGAAAGCTCAGATATGGACTGGCGTCTACCAAAGTTCATTGTCAGTTAAATGTTTCTTGATTGGGCACTTACTGAGAATAGTCCTTTCTCAAGAAGCTGACCAAAAGCTTCACTGAGGCTACTTAGAATTAAAACACACTGAGATACAAGTACATAGCCAATATTCATAACTTTAACTACAAAAATGATACACACATACAGACAGCACAATCATAACCAGCTCTGGACAAAGGACTGAATGACCCATCCCAGCTGTGGATGTACTCCAGAGACTTGATTTGGACCTGCAGTTTATTCCGTCACTGCTACAAGCCTAAGCCAAGAACTTTGCCATTACTGTATGTAATTGATTCCATGTAACCAATTTTAGCTCTCATCTATATTTCTTTCTTTTGATGAATAAACCTTTAGATTCTAAAGGATTGGCAACAGTGTGCTTTGTGGGTAAGATCTAACTTGTATACTGACCTGGGTCTGGAGCTTGGTCCTTTGGGATCGGGAGAACCTTTTTTCTTTTACTGCGGTATTGGTTTTCATAACCAGCCATTCCCCTAACGAGTGGCACTGCTGGTGATATTGGGAAACTGGAGTGTCTAAGGGAATTGCTTGTGTGACTTATGGTTAGCCAGTGAGGTGAGACCGAAGTCCTCTCTGTTTGGCTGCTTTGGTTTGCCTTAATAGTGAAGAAACTCCAGCTTTGGGTTGTGACTGCCCTGCTCTAAACAATTTCTCCTGAATTAATACTCTCAGTTGTGCCCCGCCAGAGGCAGCATCGTTACACGGGGCTCAGGGCTGGGGCGGGGGGTTGGGGTATGGGAGTGGGTCAGGACTCTGGGCTGGGGATGAAGGCTCTGGGGTGGGGCCAGGGATGAGGAGTTTGGGGGACAGGAAGGGGCTCTGGGTTTAGGGGGGGGGGAGAAATCAGGTCTGGGGCAGGGACACGGGCTTACCTCAGGCGGCTCCTGGTCAGTGGCACAGCGGGGGGGCTAAGGCAGGCTTCCTGCCTGTCCTGGCACCACGGACCATGCTGCGCCACAGAAGCGGCCAGCAGCAGGTTCGGCTCCTAGGCGGAGGCGTGCAAGCGGCTCCGCATGGCTCTTGCCCACAGACACCGCCCCCCTCAGCTCCCATTGGCCAGTGCAGAGCCAGTGCTTGGGGCGGGGGCAGCACATGGAGCCACGTGGCCCCCCTGTCTAGGAGCCGGACCTGCTGCTGGCCACTTCCAGGGCACAGTACAGTGTTAGAACAGGTAGGGACTAGCCTGCCTTAGCCGGGCAGCACCGCCGACGGGACTTTTAACAGCCCAGTCAGCGGTGCTGACCAGAGCTGCCGCGACCCAGTGCCTTCCATTCTGCAACCCTGTACTGGGTTGCAACCTGCAGTTTGAAAATCACTACTCTAAACTGCAGCCTAAACCCCATTTCTTCCATGCTGCCGACATCCCCGGGAGCTTCTGACCAACTGCACACACCAGTATTTAATATCACCCCCTTCTCATCTTCTCTTCCCCACTGATTTCTGCACCTCAGCAGCCCAGATCCCCAGCTGATGTAAATGGGCTGTACTGATTTCCACCAACAGAGGGTCTGGCAGCAACCCTTCCATGAGTTCTAAGACAGCAGCATGAACCCGTGACACTCTTACACTGCGTTGCACTGTAAAAACAGAGAAGCCTGATCTGGATTCCCCTTACACCGATATGACTCCATGGAGGGAGTTACTCTTGATCCACACCGGAACAGGAGAGGAGTCAGGCCTAAAGAATTGTAGGATCAGGAAAAGAGCATCCGGACTAGTGCAGCAACCCTTTTAACAGCTATTGTTACTGCTTCCCCAGGTTAAAACATCCTGTGTTTGTCAACTGTGATAGTTCCGAACACCGTGGAAAGCCAAGGGAGTGAATCCAGTGTGCGTGAGAGGAAGATCAGGTCCCTCTGCCTCACAATGCTGCACCGGTGATGCTGGGGCGATGCCAAATTTTCCATAAAGGCACCTCCTGGACTCAGTCAGTCTCTCACTTTTCCCAGCAGCTCACGCTGTCTGGTTACAACCTCTCAATAATAAACGGGAGCTAAGATGTTTTCATCCCGGTGATGCACTGAGGGGAACTTACTCATTTCGTTTCAGCATACACCGCCGTACCGGCATCGCAGACACCGGTGGGCACCAGTGTAAGCCCAGGAGCAGGGATCCAGCCGGAGAGGAGAAGAGGTTTTATCTGATGAATATTCAATACGCAGCTGAAATTTCAGGTCCCCAGCTAATCCTTAAAGATCTCTGCCCCATGGGGAATCGTGAGCTAGGTTTGTGGGATAGAGGATCAGAGGAGCTCAAAATGAAAAAGACTGTATATTACAGATGATAGAGTCCGTCCCCCTGCAAGGGCAGCAGAGGGGCTCAAAGAGAGGCTGGATTTGCTTCTGTGTTCCCAAACATTCACATTTACTCCAAGTGTTTTCCAGCATTATCTGTTGAGTTAAATGTCCTTTCAGATTAGCCGCCGAGGCCCTGGACTTTCGGCGGAGTGTCAGTTATTTGGAGGATTAGGCTAGTCGCAATTACCAAGACTTCGACGCTAGTGCAGGTGAAGAGACGACAGCTGAACAGCTTCCATTTTAAAAATCCACAGCCTGTTTGCTTTGTGCACTTGACAGCACTTTGCCCCCCCACCCCACCCCCCAGCCGCACTCTTCCCCCAGTACAGTCATGCAATCAGCCAGCTTTCTTTGTTGCTTGTGTGGGTCTTTTTCACAGCAAGAGGGGAGAGAAAAAACCTCTTTTGAAATAGGAAAATGGGATCACACGGCTTGGCAGGGGGAGTCCGGGCAGGCCTAGCATATGCTGACACTGACTAGATTTCATGTGGAGGATGTCCCTTGAAGGTGAAAAATTTCACAGTTCAACTCTGCTCCTGCTGAAGACAATGGTAGACTTTCCATTAGCTTCAATCAGAGCAGGACTGGACCAGTGCCACAGAGCCGAAGAAGTTCTGTGTTTATACAGCACCTAGCTCTTGGGGTCCTGGTCCGTAACTGGGGCTCCCAGCCATTAACAAATGATAAATAAGAAGAATTTGCCTCTCCATAGAGTCTTGCAGGGTCTAGATCCTTTGAGGTGCTCGGGAGACATTTTAAACTTGAATTAATTAGTCACACTCTGGTGTGGTAACGAAGGGATGTCGAGGAATTACTTAGCTTAACACACAATAGAAATGCTGCCATCTCTGGGGTGGAACACGGCAGCTGTTCAACTCCTAACAGCAAAACTATGCCACAGTTTAGGAAAAAAGGTGTAGGATCCCAAATCCAACTGAAACCGCAAGGGGAATTTAGACAAGCACCATGGGGTGCTCGGACTTGGAATTTGGCCAGGACAACAGAGTTAATGCCTCTCCGCTTAGAACAGGGGTCTCAAACACGTGGCCCGGGGGCCGCATGCGGCCTGCAGGGTTGTTTTCTGCAGCCTGCGAGCTCCTCGCTGTCCCCCCCACAGCGTTTACCTAGAGCAGCTCCAGCACAACACGAACCGGGGGAAGGGAAGTCTCCCTGCCTGCCCTGCCCCCTACCACTCCAGGAAGAGGCCAGAACGTAGAGAAGGGGGGGGCACAGGGCTGTGTGTGTTGCTCTTGCTTCAGGCAGCGCCCCCAGCAGCTCCCATTGGCTGCAGTTCCCAGTTCCCGGCCAATGGGAGCTGCTGGGGGGGCCGCCTGAAGCAACAGCAACACACAGATCCCTGTGCCCCTCCTCCCCCAGGTTCCGGCCATTTCCCGGAGCGGTGCGGGGACAGGCAGGCAGGTGGCCTGCCCTGCCCCCGGGGCGTGTCAGGCTGGAGCCCGCCCCCTGAGCCCCTCCTGCAGCCCAACCCCCTGCTGTACCCCACACCCCTCCTGTACCCCACACCCCAACTCCCTGCCCTGAGCCCCCACCACACCCCAAACCCCTCCTGTCCTCCCTGGGGGCAGGAAGGGGGCAGAGTTGGGGTGGGGATTTCAGGGAAGGGGTTGGAATGGGGGCAGGGCCTAATGGAAGGGGTGGAGTGGGGGTGGGGCCAAGGGTGGCAGGGGGAGGTGTCAGTAATGCGGCCCTCGGCCAATGTACTAGTCCTCATGTGGCCCTAGTGGTCATTTGAGTTTGAGACCCCTGGCTTAGAACAAGGGCCAGGTGGTCTTTTAGGAGCACAAGCAGTCAGGGTTTCAGCTGCAGGTCCCGTCAGAAACACGGCACGCCCAGCAATGCAGCATCCATGTCCGAGTGACTAGCTGGGGGGGATGGTTTGGTGTTGACTCAGCAGGGGGCTCGGCGCTGACTTGGCAAGAATCGCTCCACCCATTGAATCAGCACCACCAGCGCCTGTAGTACCTGGGTCTCCCATCTGAGCACTGACCCTGCCCTCCCTCGCAAGGCGGGGGCCTGGAACCCCTCCCAGACAGCTACCCCTTGCCATGCATCGGAACTACCGGAAACCAGCAGCCTGGCCTCGAATGGACCACTGTGATTCAGGCCTGATCTGGTTACTTCCTCCTGCTCTCTCTCTGGATTCGGGAGAAGCCTCAGAGCACCGAGGCAGGCGCTGATGTGCTCCACGCCTCCCCAGGGGCATCACAGCAGCCCTGGCATGGCCCCCAGGGAGGCCAGGAACAGACCTAGCCATTGCCCGGTGCATAGGGGCCAGCTGGCACAGAATCCATCTCATGCATTGCTTTACCTCTGTCCCTGCCCCTTAGCCTACTTACCTCTGTCTTTCCGTCCCTCTCCTCCCGCCAAGCCCCCACAATACAGCGAATTCATCCCGATTTAATCTTCACAGTGCATCAGCGTGAAAAACTTTGCTGTTTTGTCTTAATCTTTACCTGAGGTCATATTTACTAATCCTTTCCCTAATCCCCCAACGCCTTCACAAATAAAAGGCCCCATCCTGCCCAGGGCTCGGAGAGAGACTGAGCCCTGAACTCCCACAGATGGTAGTGGGAGGTGAAGGGGCTCCGCACCCTGCAGGATCGGCCCTGAAAAGTTCAACCAGGGAATAAAAATAAGTCCCAGAACACATCAAACCAATGTGAAGACACAGAGGTGCTGGCGCCACTGGCTTAGTTTTCAAGGTGAAATCGTTTCTCCCCATCAAGATGGTTAATAAGTATTTATTAAAGGATCTGATTTAAAGGAACAAAAGTCTAAACACTACAAGAGAGGACCTGGAGAAACACTTGGGGAGATGTGGAACTGAGGGAGGAAGAATGAACAGCACATATTTCCCTACTCAAATCCCAGCAATTCATTTTAGCTTATGAGCTTCCAACGTTTAACGGAAGGGGACAATAAATAATCTGCTTCTTAAAAGGTACTTGGGAAAATAAGCGTGAGGCTGCATTATTGCTGCTTCTCTTAGATCATGGAAAAATACAAAGGCCTATTAGATCCTGTAGCCCCTCTGTCCCAACACATGCCATGCACCACAGCAAGGCAGGGCAGCTCCCTAGGCTGCATTCTCCAATGCAACAGCCATGGACTGCACCTGCTGTAGCTCTCTTTGGGAGATCATTCCTCAGTCCAAGAGGCCTGCGTGTTCAGAAAAGTTCCCTGATATTCTGCCAAAGTGTTTCCTTGCTCCATTTCAGCCCGTCACTCCTCGTTCTAACCCTTTGGCAATCAATCCCCCCGCTCCAATGATGCTTTAAATATTTATCCAGCGCACAACCGCTTCAGCAGGACGGGTCGGGGGAGCCGCACCTCAGAACACCCCACAGCCCTCACCACAGAGGGCGCAGAGCCCTGTTCAAATCCCTTCTCTCCCTTCGTTGGAATCTGCTGAGAGACTCAAACCAGAGGTCTCCCATATCCTGGGGAGCACCCTACCACTGGGCTGGATGACAGGAGGGCGCGCCTGCCCCTCCCTCCCCCCACCCCAGCTATTTGGTGTGAATTCACCTCAAGGGCCCGATCCACTACATCTGCAGGATCGGGCCCCGCAATGCCTTAGGCAGCCAGCACTAAAAGACAAAAGCAGGACACAGGCAGGAGCTCCACCCCCTCTGTGGCACTGCTCCCTGCCCGCACCCTTACCCCAAGGCCCTGCCCCTGGACGAGCCAGAAGCCAGAGCCAGGCTGCTGTGGGGAGCCCCAAACGCTCCACCTACCCTGGGCGGGGGCGGGGGTGCTCAAGAGCAGCCCCCGACCCATATACCCATCCCCAGGGCAAGCTGCCCAGGCAGGTGGAGGGTCTGGGACATTTGTATACACCTCTCCCACCTGCATCCTAGGGTCTGTGTGCTCCCCTCCTTTACCCCTCCCCCCCACCCTAGGGTCCACGCACTCCCCTCTCCATGCCCTCCCCCAGTCCTAGGATCTATGCATACACCTCCCCCTGCCCATCATCCTATGATCTTTGTATGTTCTGGTCTCCTTCCTATAGCGATATCCTTGGAAGAGGACAAGCCTCCAGTCCTCTCGCTGGCATGCAGTTAATGCACACCACTAACTCCCAACTAGCATTAACAGGAATGTCACAGAGAAGGGAATGTCTAGAACTGGGACTCTCGAGCTCTATTCCCAGTGCAGCCACTGATTCACTGTGATGCCCCTCGGCAAACAACTTTCTGTGCCTCGGTTTCCCCATCTGAAAATAGCACTACTTCGCTATCACAAAAGGCAAGGCACTGTCAGGGGGCTAGAGAAGTGTTAATCCCATTGGACAAGGCACTGGTGAGACCTCATCTGGAATCCTGTGTGCAGTGCTGGGCACCCATAATCAGGCAAGGTGAATTCACACAGGAGCAGGTGCAGAGAAGAGCTATTGGGATAATCAGGGGAATGGAGGACCTCTCTTATGGGACAAGACTGGAAGAGCTTGGTTGGTTTAGTCTCTCAAAAAGAAGGCTGAGAGGATCGGATTGCTCTATAAAATGCACAAGGGAGTAAAAACCAGTGAGGGAGAAGAGCTATGGAAGCTGAAGGACCTTGGTGGCACAAGAACAAATGGGTATAAACTGACCCTGACCAAATTCAGGCTGGAAATGAGAAGGTTTCTAACCATCAGAGGGGTGAGGTTCTGGATTTATGGAGACAAACAAACAACTTAATTGTCTTTAAGAGAGAGCTGGTGAGGGTGGAGGGCAGTGTTTGGCAGCCCTGGGGCTCGCGTCTGGTTTATGTCTGATGTTCCTAACGCTCATGTTTCAGGGCATCAGCCAGCCACCTCGGGGCTCAGGAAGGGATGTTTTCCCCCTCACATGGTGGGGGGGGTTTGGTCTCCTTCCTCTGAAGCAACAGAGCTGAAAAAGAGACATTAGGCAGGGTTGGCCAGGACTCTGAGCAGTCTCTCTCTCAGCTGCTTGGCTCTTGCTCCCAGGCTCTGGATCTAACTGATCGCTGTATATGGGGTAAGGTAGGAATTTTTCCCCAGCTCAGGCTGGCAGTGACCTTGGAGGTTTTCACCTTCCTCTGTGGCGTGGGGGTTTGCGCTAGTTTGGGGTCCATCAGTCCAGCTCACAGCTCCCTGATGCCATAGGGGGCCAAGCTGGGGGAATTAGCCCATCCCCTCCATGCCAGCCAGCCCAGCTGGGAGATCAAACTGCCCCTTGAGACATCTGTACAGACAGCCACACCCCCGCAAGCCATGGCCTAGCCCTTGGCATTCTGCTCTCCCCAGTGCACCTCCCAGCCCTCCGGCCTGTTGCACAGAGCCGCAATGACTTTCTTTTTTAACTGTGCAAACTAAATCATTCTGTCAGCATCCCTGCAAGGATCCGAGCAGACTCACCGGGCGAGACAGCGCGCGCTTGGACAGACCCGCTGGCCGGCACGGCAGGCTGGAATTTGCAAGCTGTCCTGATTCATTAAGGCGCTAACACCGCACGCCTCACTGCTGCAGCGCTCCCCTGGCCAAACAAAATGGTGGCAACGGGCGACAATCCTAGCAGCTAGCGTGCCCTGCTCCCTCTCCGAAAGCAATCCGATACCACTCCCCCCACCCCCAGCCCCTTCTCAGCCTCCCCCCACCCGCCACGCAGGACAGGAACAAGGAAACCAGCCACCACATTTGGGGGTGACTGTAGAGAAATGAGCATGGATTTCCCCTACGCTGCGGCCACTGGTGAGCGGAGGGAGCAGGCCAGCTGAGCGGAGGGAGCCATGCGGCTAGGAGAGAACTCTATTTTATCGACTGCTGGAGCGGAGGCCGGGGTAAATGGGGGGGTGCGGACGTGCAGCCAGTGCCCCAGGTGCCCGGAGCTGGCACACCAGCCTTTTAAAACCTGTACCAGATGGGAGTCATTTTCCCCCCCTGCTTTAAATAGCCTCTGAAGCTGAGCCAGGAACAGTTTGTTCGACAAACTCCAGGTCCCCTGCTGCCCACCTCCAGCTCAGTGCTTGGGGCGCGGCGCAGAGCTGGCCATTAGCACCGGGGTGGGCGGAGGAGATTTTGGAGAAGGACTCTGGTTCCAAGTGGATCCTGCAAATGCTAGTTCAGGGGAGCAGACAGATAAACCTAGCCGGTTAGCAACTAGCCCTCTCACACACACCCCCCCCAATATCTGAGCATCAAGGGATGGGGCAGCGGGAGCCCCACAATGATTAGCAATATGAGGCATCAAGTGCTGAGACAGAGATTTAAAGGGGCACATATAAGAAGGGACACTCTTCCCCTGGGCATGCCCCGGAATTTACCTGCCTTCAATGGGCATCAAATCCCCCCGGGGAGCCAGGCCTGCCAAATACACAGGCCTCGCCCACTTGAGCCGAGGGAGAACTCCCTTAGTGAACACTTCTAGCAGGTCCAGATCCTCTCTGTGGGCCAACCACTAAGAGGCAACATTGCTCACCTCCACACACAGGCAGCCTCCAGCCGAGGCCCTCTGGTACGGGGAGCGGACCCAGGGTGATCCTTACCTGGTGCCAGGCGCTGCCGTGCCAGTGGCTCTGATGGAGCCCCAGCGACTGGCCCGACGCCTCTGTAATTCAGCTGTCCCCCTGCCTCGCAGACCCTTATCCCTGTGGTGACACTGTTCTGCCCAAGTTGTAGAGATTAGAGCCTTGATCCGGATCTTAGCTCTGGCGGTGTAAATCCGGAGGCGCAGCACTCAAGCCAGCGGCGTTCTGCCGATGGACACCACAGTAACTGACAGCAGCAGTCCCCTGGTTCTGGAGCCAGGATCAGTGTGACAAGCACACAACTGTACTGATCCATTCCTGAGTTGAACACCTCTCTCAGGGCCTGATCCTGCCTCCAGCTAAGTCAACAAGAGCAGTGCCAATCACTCCCCCTGGAGCAAGACTGGAGGCCAAATGCCCCCTTTTCTACCAAGAACTAATCTCACTTCCCTTAACCCTTTCCTTACCCCTCTGTTCCACCATACCTGGTGTCAGCCCTGGTACCCTCCCCAGGGCAGCACCCTCCCCATGGCAGCAATCCCCTGCCTGTGGCATGCTATCCAACCAGCACGGTGTTCTTGCTAGGTATCTAACAAGGGTCTGATGAGACAGCAGTGTCTCATGCTACACTTTTTCCTCTAACAAATCAGTCTCCTGCCTAGTTTTCCTGCTGCTGTCTCCATAATATTCCGCATGCACGCACGCAATAACCTCCAAATCTTTCCCCTGATCAGCGCCAGGAAGAACCCCGTAGACGAGTGATAATTTAATTAGCAGGTTCATAAAAGGGTGAGTGCGTCTAACAAATCGGAATGAAGTTTTCAAAGCCGCGATAAAGAACATTGATGAGGGAAGCCGTGGACATCAGAAAAGCTTTTTGATAGCGTGCCGCACAAAAGACTAATCTACAAGGTCAGTAAGTACGGTATAGAGGGTGAGCTACTTGAGTGGATAAAGGGCTAGCTTTGAATTCAAAGACCCAGTTTCCTTGTGAGTGCTAATAGTTTGGGAAGGAGGGAGGTGAGTATTGGAGCATCGCAACGATCAGCATTAGGACCATTTTTTTTGCGCTCGCTTTGTCAAGGACCCGGAGGAAGTACAGCGCAGCGAGGGGGTGGTGTTAGCAGAGGACATGGAGTCAGGGCAGGCAGTCATGTTCAAGGAGGCCAGAGAGGAGCCCAGGCAAGCAGACAAGTTGATTCTGCAAGTGACCACAGAGCAAAGAAAGGCAGCGCGGCTGGGACAGATGGGAAGGGAGAAGGATAGGCTTGGGAGTGGGAGGGAGGTCAGACCCAGAGCAGCAGAAGGAAAAAGGAAAGCCAGAGCCCTTAGCATAGGACATATCTCCTGCCTAGAGAGTCTGGGACAGTGGGCATGTGAAGGGTGGCTCTTCCTAGGCTGTTAGGGGCTGAACACCCCCCTCCCACATGTGCCATTTCACCTGATCCAGAGAGCCAGGAGGCTCCTGTGCTTAAGGGACTAGCCAGGAGATCTAGTTCAATTCTCAGCTCTGCCCCAGCCTCCCTGTGTGACACGGGCAAGTCATTTATCTCTGTGCCTCAGTTCCCCCTCTCTGAATTTGGGAACGACCCTCCTTGGTCTGTCTTGATCATACGCTCTTTGAGTCCAGGATTGTTTCTTACTGGACACTTAGTGCCCAAAACCCAGGGACCCCATCTGCAGTGAAGTCTCTGACTTGTCTTCTGATCCCCACATCACAAGAGATTTACACTCTCATACAGGGGATGCACAGAAAGCCCACGGATTGGCTGCAATATACTAACTGCCTAGGATAAAGGCAGCACTTCTAAAGAGTGCAAAGCCACAGCACCTCTCAGGGGCGGCTCCCTGGTGCCCTAGATAAAGACTCCTACAGTAGGTTGGATGAAAGGGTGGGCCACAGACCCCCGCTGGGGAAGGTGGAGCAGTCGGGAGTGTGCTGAAGCAGCACAGTGCCTCTGGAGACCACAAGGGGGTGCCATCACTGTGCCAGCTTGGAAGGGAAAGTGGTGTTCCAGCTCCTTCATGCCCCCACCTGCAGAGTCTAGCCCAGTGGTGGGCAACCTGCGGCCCATCAGAGCAAGCCACTGGCGGGCCCCAGACCATTTGTTTACATTTGCATGGCCGCCCGCAGCTCCCAGTGGCTGCAGTTCGCTATTCCCAGCTAATGGGAGCTGCGGGAAGCGGTGCGGGCCTGGCCACCGTTTCCCACAGCTCCCATTGGCCGAGAACAGCGGACCGCGGCCACTGGGAGCTACAGGCAGCCATGCAAATGTAAACAAACGGTCTGGTTGCCTGCCAGTGGCTTGCTCTGCTGGGCCGCAGGTTGCCCACCACTGGGCTAGCCCCAGCAATGGCATGGCAGGAGGGTCGCAAGGTGCTGGGGGAGAAGCTCTCTACATCAGAACTCTCCCTGGTGCATGTGCCGAAACCCCTGTGCAGAACATGGCCTTTGAGCGACAAAGTACCACACTCAAGAGCTGCATCTAAAACACACGCACGTCACATAGAAAACGGGCCTGATTGTTAAAGACAAAGCACACACTGCGTGCGATTTGCATGTGCATTTACTGCAATCAGGCACACAAATAACCAGAGCCAATGATTTGTGCATGCAATTCCTGATTTATATGCACAATCACTTAAACTGCACAGGCAATTTCAAATATAAACCCAGGATGTGATATGATTCTATATTGTGGCACACACACACAGCAGGGAATATAAATAGCCTTATTGAATAATGGTCCCAGGAAATCCTTCTTGTGCTTTGCAAAGAGCCAGACAATGAGCCCATATTTGGAATGCTTTGAATACTTTCTGGTCATCAGTTAGAGAGATGAAGAAGGTAAAGCAGAGGGCAACCACAACAATGCCACCCAGAGGCAGCAATCTTCACGCATTTATAGAGGTTACAGCAACTAGGTCAAAAGTGTCCAGAAACAAAGAACAAAAGGCTCGTCTACGGGAAGAGCCATGCAGAGATGGACCCAAATTCAGGTGCCAGCCAGGCAACAGCCTAGGGCACAGTGGCGACAGCATGCAGGTGGGCACACACCCTGGTGCTCTCTACTGACCCCATCCAGATCAGGAGCACTGCTGGCAGGCTCTGAAAGGAGCTGCTCCTGCCCCACGCTGTGCAGAGCCCGGAGAGATGAGGAAGGAAAATGTAGTCCCCAAGGGCTGGCCTGTTCTCCCGTGGGAGTGACCATAGAGCGAGGAGAAGACAACACAGACAGTACAGATTTGCTTCCTGCCGCCCCGACCTGTCCAACGTTTCCTACGCACGACGTACGTGACCGTGTCACCCATGCTGAGTGTGTATTACGCATCCCCCCGCTCACCAGTGGTTACAAGTGCACGGACTGTATGTGCTGGGCCAGATCTTCATCTAGGGTTGCCAAGTTGGTAATATTTAAAAACCGGACACTCCTGCAGGAGAGCCAGAACCTCCCCTGCCCTGCCTCTTCCTGCCCAAGGCCCTACCCTCTGTCCACTCCTCTTCCCCGCTCCCTCCTGTCGCATGCTGCTTTTCCCCTCTCCCCCACCTCTGCCCCACCTGGGTCAGGAGGGACTCGCCTGCAGAGCCGGGGCTGGGAGCTGCCCAACACAGGTAGGAAGCGGCCCCAGCTGAGTGAGGCCTGGAGCGGGTGATGACTCACCACCTCCCCGCCTCCTCTGACCACAGGAACTGGACATTGGGTGTCCGGTCAGTAGATCTGACCGGGCACTGTCGGGTCCCCTTTTCGACCAGACTTTCTGGTCAAAAACCGAGCACCTGGTCACCCTATCCTCATCTAGTGTAAACCAACAAAACGCCGCTGAGGTCAATGGAACTACACTGCCCCTGGCTCTCTAGGTACAATAAAAGTGGCATGGCCCAATGGATAGGGCTGGGCTTACCTCCTTGTTCTGGGCCACCATAATGGCAGTTTTTAAGCCAAAGCCCTCATCGAAATCAAACAGGGGGATGGCCTAAAAAAAAAAAAAAAATCAATGGGGCTATGGCCCAGCTGCTGCCAACTCACCGTGTGACCCAGGACAAGTCAGTTGCCTTCTGTGTGCTTTGGTTTCCGCAGCTGTGAAACAGGGCTCACAATAATGTAAAGAGCTTTGAGATGTAAGGTGCAACTAAGGACTCAGTGGGGTTTCTATTTCTACTCAAAGCTCTCCAGGGCTCCCACAGCTGGGATGCTGATGAGTGGCAACAGATGCCAAACTTCCAAGTAGCAGTCATTCCCCCATTCCCAAATATAATTTTTATATACATATAAACTTTTTAAAAGCACATTTTCCCATTGTGTTTCTAGGCCGGCTCTGTCAACAGCCTAGCAGGCTACCACACCATCCATCAAATCCTAATACAATTCTGGTGAGTTGGAGCACAGATTCTGTAATTTATAGGAAGACTGTCATTCTCAAAACAAAAAATCCCTAGAAACCCAGCACATTCAGAGTTAAGGTGAAATTTAAATGAAACCCAAAGATGGGAAAGAATGAAAATCCACTTAAGATACTCAAACTGCCTTAACTCTGCCCCATTAGTGGCGCCTGCCTCCGAACTTCCCTGCTTTGATCCTTTCATACTTAGCTCCTGCAGGCTTTCACTCACACCATGAAGATGTGTTTGTTATCATGAGGATCAAGGACATTTTCTAAGGGCTTTGAGAGGTTTGCACAGATCTACATTACAAAGTTAGCTGGCATAGCTATGTCAGCTAGGCATGTGAAAAAATCACCCCCAGCCTGACATAGCTACGTGGCAAAAGCCCTAGTGTAGACACAGTTATACCAGCAAAACAATCCTTTAGCCGGAAACAGCTTATGTCAGCAGGGGAGGTCGTTTAACTAAGCCAATTCCTTTCACCGGTATAACCGGCGTCTTCACTAGGGGGCTCTTCCGGCATAGCTACACCGGTACGGCTGTGCCAGCAAAGCCTTTGTAGTGTAGACAAGCCCTTACTCAAACTGCTGGAACAAACTATCAAGGCAAGTGGTGGATTCTCCATCTCTTCAGCTCCAGACTGGCTGCCTGTCTGGAAGATGCTTCAGCCAAACACAAGTTACATGGCTCAATAAAGGGGTAACTGGGTGAAATGTGATGGACGGTGATATACAGGAGGCCAGATGAGATGATCTAATGGTCCCTTCTGTGAATCTAGAAGCACCACCAACCCTTTAATGACCACAGGAATCAGGTCCTCAGGTTTCCATTTTATCCAGGAGACAGCACCTTGGGCGTTCATTCTTCTCTAGTGATTCTGAGGGGGATCACCCCATCTACTGAACCACAAACACTACTTCCAGCGGCAGCAGCAGCATGGGCTTTCCTTGGAGATCTCTCCTCCATGAGCTGACCTAGCCTGATCCTGCTTAGCTAGAGAGATGAGCAGGGCCCACAGGGGTACAGCAGCTGCACACGAACCAAGGGGGCAGAAATGCAGTAGTTGGGTGACATTCTAGGGCACTGAAATGTCAAATACAGGCCTAACTTTGAATACATAGGGCCAGAGCCATAGCTGATGTAAATCAGCAGCACGCCACCGAAGCTAAAGGAGCTGTACTGATTTACACCAGTAAATATGATCCCTTATGTGCACTGGGACTGACAATACCAAACTGTCCCTTACAACTCAGAAATCCTTGAAAAACTAATGCACCCTGAGAGTTCTAGTCTACATGTAAACCATATTCTAAAATCAGAACCACTGAGCAGCAAGAACCAGGCACTGACATGTCTGCTCAGTGCAATTACAGATGCAAGACTGCAACTAACAAATTAAAGAAGCCCACACAGAAAGAGTCTTGAGAAAACCCTAACGGAAGCATTTCAGCTCACACCCACACCTAATGGTAGGGCTGGGAAGTCAGCACTGGGAACATCCTGAGAGCAGCAGAACCAGCAGCATTCAGGAAAAGGCTCAGAGCAGCCGTAGTGAAGGAGCATTAGAGATGCATGGTCTCACGGGGAAGACAAAAGGATGATCAGGGTGAAGGATAGAGGCATCTACTGCATATGTGACGGAGGTGAATGACAGGTTAAATAACAGAGGAATGAAAAGAATGGAGGAACGGTGTTCAAAAGAGAAACTCCCAGTGGAGAACATCAACAGCTGGAGTGGAGACAAGAGGTGGATGATTAGGGTTGAAGGAGACCTATAAAAGCCAGGTATGTGCAAAAGCAAAGCAACACCCATCACATGGGAGGGTGAGGTGGAGAATGACTGAGAACCGGGGGAAAAGGTCTGGGAATGAGAACACAAAATTAAAGAAAAAGAAGCCTGAAAAGTAACTGAAAATCATGATGAACTGGAATGGGAACTGCTTTAGCCCAGACAAGGTTTAAAGGCCCAAATTCAAACACCATACAGCCACCACCCAAGTGCCGAGGGAATCACTTCCTTGGATTGCTAGATGGCCATCTGACGTCATGCTAATCAAGGACTTTAAAAGCTGCGCTTAAGGAAACTGAAGTCAAGGGAGGTCAGAGTCCAGGATGGGAGTGCATCAAGACCTCAGCGCACTGGGGCAAAATCAGCCCTGGGGCATGTGGATGCAATTCTTGTTTGTTGCAATGACATTGTGCAGGCTTATGCCAGGCCAAATGGGTCTAAAAATTACTGGGCCTAATTCTGCTCTCAGTTACGCTGGCATAAATCTGAAGCAAATCCATAGCACTCAGTGGAGTTACTCTGGATTTACACCTGTGAGCAGAACTGGATCCATGGCCCGCGGGATAAGATCACATGCATCTCTAGGGCCCCTGTAGAAATATCTTGGCAATTCAAATATAGTTTGCCAGTTGTAACCTCAACCACCAACCAGTGGGGCCCAGAAATTATTTTCAGGGGCGGATTCTGTTCCTACAGCTCAATAAATCAGGAATCACTCCAATGGCATCAGTGGAGTTACACCACTGGAAAATTGGCATAAGTGAGAGCAGAATCAAGCCCCTAGGATGGATCTGAAGCGTGACATAGAAATGGAAGGCTCCATGTCTCACAATGACGTGCCAGGGATGTTTATTACCCACTACATTCTCTAGCTAGAGAACTAGCGCTTGCTCTTGACAAGAGACAGATTCAGTGGTCTAGGTTCTTTTCCGTCTCTAACTTTTATGACTTCTAAGAGCTTAAATGGGAAGATGCAACATCCCAGCATAAGCATCATCCAGAGAGGAAGAGGAGGGATGGCGGACATTATAAACTCCCAGAGTCCTGTGCTCACAATCTGGCTACATCAGTGGTAACCCGAAGTTCCAACTGTTTGCAATTTAGTGACGATATTTGCTATAAAGTGGGGCTCTCTTTGACAAGTGACTATAAAAATGGCATTGGGGTAGCCATGTTTGTTGGCTCATAGATCCCATATGAAATCTTCTCACCTGACACATAAAAAGGTGGCATTTCCCTTCTGATGCACCATCCCCAGTAACAATGATTTTTCTGGCCAAATTATATCCTGATTGGCAGCTGTGCCTTTAGTAGCACTGCATAAGCGTGAAGGAATCCAGAATGTGGCTGTTAAAGAAGCAGTTTATGATTCCGAGTGATGATACACAGGAAGGGGAGAACCCAGCTTGACTCTCAGATCCCAGGGGAAGTTGCAGGGCTGGAGACTAGGGAAAAAAAAAAACTTTTTATTTGTAAAATGGGTACATCTAAGATGGAATCAAAGGGACAGATGCCGGAGCCTCTTACAGAGTCACTTTTCAAACATTTTAAATCCTTTGTATTAATTATCCAGAAAGGATTACACTTTCCAATCAAGGCAAAGCACAAAAGGAGCACCCTTTGATGAGACCAAGATGAGTCCAGGGAGCTGGGTGAGAAAGATCACTGACCATGTGACAGACAAAAGGAGAAGAAAAAATATGGAATGAGAGGAGAGATTACAGGCCACGAGACCCAGAAGAAAATAGATTAAAGCAATTCTGCAGCACGCGTTTGCTAGGGGAATCACTTTTTCACACACCAATCCTCATTCTGATCTTATTTGTGCCAGTATAGATCAGGAGTAACCCTAATTAAGGCAATGGGGTAAACCTGGTGTATGTCTCAGAATCAAGCCTTTGGTTTATCTCTGAAAACTAATTTTGGAGTGTTCCAAACCTCAGTGGTTAACCCAATATGGTATGTAGGCTGATCCAACCACTTCCATAGAATACACGGGTTCCCCTTTGCTTCATTCTGCTGCTTTAAAAAGTTGTGACCTTAAAATCCTTTTCTACTTCTAATAACAGGCTGCCCCGTGCATTGATATGGATTGTCACAGAAGACTCTGCGTTGCCATCCGCCTGCTTCCCCAACATAGGGAAGGGCAGTGTGAGAAAAGAATGCTCGGCGTGTGACAACTGACAATGCTCTCAGGGCCAATACCCACTGCCCCCAAAGACCAGAGGCACCCCAAGAAGAGAGGACTTTTAAGAATGTGCCTGATACACCATGCAGCACTCCCCTGCACTGCACCAACTGGGATGTGTGTGGAGCTCAGAGCAGGGTGAACTGAGAGGTGATGTGTAAGTCATAGCAGGTAAATGGGTTCAAAAGCTTCTGTAACATATACATGTCTGAAGATTAAACCTAATAGCCTGGCTGAGAAAGACATGTGCTCACACAAAACCCAACCCCACACCTGTTTGATTTACAGGCTCACATCTCCTCTCTCCCACCAATAGATCAATCCTGACACCTCCCAGCATAGACACAGAGTAAATACATTCTGGGCTCTCCCACCACCCCCTAATAACTGAACCTACTGCTTTGCTCCACACCTCTATGAATGAATTCTGGGCTCACCCTCTGCAAACCCCCCCCCACAAAATAAATGAAATCTGTCCCCCAATCCAAGACTGAGGCTCCCCCATCACAGAACAACGCCGCTCTGGGGCTGCAGAGCTCCGGGGCACACAGGATACCCTGGGCTTAAGAGAAACACTTTCTGAGGATCATAGATGCTAAGGCCAGAAGGGACCATGATGATCATCCCATCTGACCTCCTGCATCAAGCCTCCATCCCTTCCAGTCGAGCAAGAGCAGCTCTCCCCCGCACGGGCCACTCTGTTCCTTGCTCCCCGTTTACCTGCAGAGAAATCACTGGCTCCCCGGGCCCTGCCCAGCCAGCTCGCTCAGGCAACACCCAGCGCAGGTAGGCAGGAGGGGAAGCCGGTCCTGCCCCAACATGGGCAGAGAAGCAACGAGCACAAGAGTCACAAAGAACCTTCCCCTCCTTTAACCGCAGCTCCGAACGGGGTGCAAGCCATACCGGCTCAGAGCCCCTTCGGGCTGGACTCGGCTTCACGTACACCATTGTTACGCTGATGTAGGGTGACCAGAGAGCAAGTGTGAAAAATCGGGACGGGGTGGGGGGTAATAGGATCCTATATAAAAAAAAGACCCCAAAATCGGGACTGTCCCTATAAAATCGGGACATCTGGTCACCCTACGCTGATGCCACTTGGCCTGGCGTCGGCACAGTCGCCGCTGATTGCTGCCATGGGGAGTGAGATCTGCCACAGCCTCTGCTGACCCCTTCACACGCACTGGCTGCCCTGGGACCTGCCCCTTGTCCACATCACCTTGGAGTCGGACCCCAAAGCTCTGAGCAGATTCCATTGTTTCCTCCCTCTCTGGCTGCATAAGGACTTTGCTGGTTAGGGAAAGGGGCTGCTTCCCCCCCCCCCCACACACACACACACCACTATTTGCTGATTGGTTGTCTGCTCCAACCACCTCTTATCTTCTGCCCTCCCAGCCCCTCCGCTGCAGCCTCATTCCCACCTCCCCTACCCCAGTCAATATTGCCAGTCCTTCCCCCTCCCCCCCAGGCCTGTTAACTCAACTCCTCCCCACTCACTCCATCTCCCACCAAACTTAAAGCTGATCTAAGAGGCCATTTGCCTCCCTTTTTTATGTTACACCTTGTCTGTCCTCCCTCCCCCTTTGTCTGTCTGGTCTATGCAGACTGTAAGCAATTCAAGGCAGGGACTGTCTCTTACTCTGTGCAGTGTGGAGCACAATGGGGTCCTGATCCTGGGGCATCACTGGCTTAACAAACAATCATCCTCCTCCACTCCACAGGAGGTAAATTTCAATGGAGCTGGGTGTCACTAGGCAAACAGGCTCATCAAAGAGGGGTAAAGATCAGTCCCATTGGACCTGCCCAGCTCCAACAGGAGACAACTTGGGTTTCCATTAAGGAAAAAAAGGATTCAAAGCACTAGCAAGAGGGGGAAATGTTAAATGCTCCTTCGGCCAAGGGAGGAATTCAGTCTCCACCTCTGTTACCAAAGCTCGCAGAGCTGGAGAGGGATCCAACAGGAAAAGCTGGGATTGCCCCCAGATCCGGGGTCCTCTGGGGGAAAAAAGTGCCAGAAAGGCCCCTCTCTCTCCTGGAAGTTGAAGTTGAGGCTTGGGGGGGTGGGGGGTGGAGGAAAGCTTCAGCACTATATTCTTGTTGAGCACCAGAGCATGAGTAAACATGATGGAGGCTTTTCGTGGTCTGGTGAGTTTAAGCTATGAGCTGAAAGTTTAACTATTAATACACTTAATCAAGGGGTCCTTCCTGTGCCCAGGTTTGGGAAAACAAATTTGCCATCAGTGAAGAGGGTGGGGGAGAGACCAGGGCAGGTCAGCACTGCCCCAGCGGAACCAGCCTCCTGAGGAGGGGAGTGGTGGATCTATGTGGAGGGTGGAGGGGGAGGGCAGGACTGGAGGGGGCTGGCTCCAGCCTCCTCATTGTGAGCCTGAATGTGGCCATCAAAGCGCATGATGGAGTGGCAGCCAGACAAAGTGTGGAAAGCCACACCACCACGTCGGCAGGAAATCCAGAGTCTCCCAAGCAGGGAAGGCATTTGAATAGCAAAGGTAGAAGAGTGCCAGAGGAGATGCCTGCTGCTAGGTCCCAGACAGAGTGGGATCCGGGCCAGTGCCCAGCCAGGCTGCTGACGGGTGAGCAGGGAGCTGGCCTCAAAACAGCCATCTTGGCGGCTTGGCATGATTTGTTTCAAGACTCCTCACCCTGAAAGTGGCAGTCACTCCCAAAGGCTCCCCCAGCCCATCCTAAGGATCCCAGCACCAGAACCTGTCCTGCATTGGGAGGGAAACTTCCCACCAAGGGGGCCAGGGCAGTTCCTCATTGGGTGTGAGCTGGTGTAGTGCCATGGACTCCCTGATTTACAGGTCCTTGGAGGATCTGGCCCCAAAGCCAGGGGGTGGGCAGCCACTGGGAAAGCCGTGGGGCCAAATCCAGGATTGGTGTAAATGGTGAAGCGATGGCACTCGCACGATCCAGCGGGCCTGCAAATCTAGGAGATGGGAGTGGAAGGGACCAGGGGCTGGTAGCAGCCAGAGATACAGTAACACAGCACCCTTCCCTCCAAGTTTTCACTCACACCTGCACCATCTGCTACCCCCCAGCCCAAGCCCACGTGAAGCCTGGTCTCCAGCCTTTTTACACCCCCAAGAACAGATTCAAGCGGCCAGACCACTGCCCAGAATGAGGCCAGCGTGCACACCCATCAAATGCCTCGTCTGCACAAGCTATGCACCTGTGCCGCCCCACAGATGCCACCTGGCCAAGGTAGACGTAGGGCCTGAGCCTGGAGGATCCAGTGGCATGAGAGCAGATGCAGGCCCAGGGAGAGTAACCGACACAACCGCTCACAGGAGCTTGGCTCACACTGGCTTTCAATCTCCAGATTGGCCCTTCCAGGCACAATGGGCCTGATTCTGCTCTCCTGCACACCAGTGTAAATCAGGAGGACCTGCACTGAGATTAGTGGAGTCAGACTGGAGTAAACGGAAATCAGGTAAGGTGAGTGGAAGTCAGGCCTTCTCCCTCTCTCCTTCTCCTCCGCCCCACCACCTACACTTTCTACAGACCCCTGAGTCTGGCTCAGTCACAGGGTGGGCACTGCAGCAAATTCACCCACTCCCCAGTATGGTCTTCCATGGCACCTAAGGTGCTGGGGACCAAATCCTCTGCAAAGTCACAGAACTCTGCTGGTTTACACCAGCAGTGAGTCTGGCTCAGAGCTTTTAATGTCACACAGTAAACCCCCAATTCCTTCATTGCCCCTTTGCCAAACCCAGCCCTCCTCTGGAGGCTTTGGCCTTGGAGAAAGCACATGGGAAAGAAGCAAAATATCAGCAGAACTTGCTCCACTGTGGTGTAAATCTGGTGTGACCCACGCTGCTAAAGGCAACGGCATGACATTGGTGTAACCGAGAAGATGATCCGGCCAGTGATATGTCTGGTATTTTGCAATAAAATTATAAGCCCCCCCTTGCAATAGTGTCTCTCTGCGGGGCAGGCTCCTGCTTTGCTAGGATTCAGCTGAGAACATGATCAACTCATGTCACCAAATGGCTCCCAGTCACTGCTGCACTGGAGCCAGATTGGAACCAGCACCCTAGAGGTGAAAAGCCCCATATGACCCTGTCCCCCACCCAGAGCCAATCAGTTCCCCTCCCCCCCCCCCAAAAAAAACCTCCAACCCTCTCATTTATAATTCACCTTGCTCTGTGTTACCAAGCTTTGAAAACTGAATGGGCCAAAGGGCCACATCCTCCGCGGGTGTAGATCATCTCCATTGACATTGGTACGGTTATGCTGATTTACACCAGCTGAGGGTCTGGCCCTAAGTGCTACTGGCGGAGCTCAGAAGTGAAACCACCAGAAAACCACATTGTGCTTAGGAACAAACAATGATACCAACAGGCAGCTGCGTAGGGTGACCAGATGTCCCAATTTTATAGGGACAATCCTGATTTTGGGGTCTTTTTCTTATATAGGCTCCTATTACCCCCATCCCCTGTCCCGATTTTTCACACTTGCTGTCTGGTCACCCTACCGAGCCCTGTGTCACCACGGGCTCCAAACGCATGGCCTGAGAGTGCCCCGGTGAGAACAAGTCAGGAAATGCCATGTGCTCCCCTCTGCCTTCTCTCTGGATCATTGCTTAGGAGGAGAGTTTATTCCCTAACCTATGGGGTGGGCAGGGGGGGTTGATTCCCCAAAACCAATGGAGGAGATGCCACCGGGTCTGCAGGGAGGGGACACACTTAACCAAAGGGGACATTTTCCCTGCTTAGGGAGAGGACAATTTGGCCTCTCTGTGATAGAAGCCGCTTGTGAGATGCACTGGACAAATCCCTACCCATTTCAGCATCCCCCTCTAGCACGACTCATGTCAACTGCATCTTTTATCAAGGAAGAACAAGCTGGTTTTTGGAAAGAGGCACCTGCAAATACATCCTCAGCCAGTTAATGTCACACATGCACTTTTGGCTTGATCAGTCCTCAGCCTTCAGTGCATCCCACGCTGCTGGAGTGTAACACGGCCCAATGTTATTTCACAGGCACCGCGGTCCAAACTCCGTGCTAGCATAAGCCAGCACGATTGCACCAAAGTCAACCTTGTGGCATCTGGCAGAGACAAAGCTGGGTCCCTTTGCTCCTCAGATCTCTGCCCTTAAGTCCATGTCAGTAACAACTTGGTTCAAAGCCTCAAGCAATTCATCTATTTCCCCACCAAAGTGGTGATAACCTGTGAATGATGTGTGCATGCATCCATTCAAAAAGTTTTACATTGTACAAAGCCCTTGCACACACGACACACACACACACTGCCTGCACCACCACCGCCTTCTCCCCTTCCCACCCCCCATTTAATAACCTCTGCATGCTTCAAATGCCCTTGTTTAGCCCAATGCAGACACATCTAATATCTTCTTTTATTATCTCTCTAATCCAGAGAGCAATCACGTTTTGCAATGTGCACTTTGCATTTGCCACCAGTAAACAAAACTCCCACGCAAGTTCATTCAATGAGTTTCATTCATGGAATCAGCCGAACTTTCAAATGATTCCGAACATTTACTATGTCGATTTCATTTGTCCAGCGCTTTAAACTGTCATTTCCTCATAAGCCACTTTGTTAGCTTTAATGTGCAGAGGAAGAACAGCAACTAGAACTTCAAACCCACAGAGCCAAGTCAACCCTCACCAGCAGAAAGCAACAGGCGCTTCTTTTGTTAGTTTACTTTTATTATCACGCTCTGATGGGTTAACCCCCAAAAAACCTCTGGAGTTCAGATCATTGAGTCTATAAGGCTGATAAAATGCACATCTATGCATACAGGCACACAATGGTGCCTACTTGGATTTAAGTGACATTCCCATTGCAGGGGAACACAGTAAATGTTACCAACAGCTCCCAATTCCATAGGGGGACACTACTAAAATCAGGCAATAAATTTACACTTGGCAGCAAAGGGAGCTAAACCCGCCCCTCTCTGCCTCACCAATGTGGGCAGAAGCCTTAGAGAATGACACTTAAGGGTTTGTACTCAATAAGGCACCTTGCTATTTGGCCTTCAATTTCAATGGCTCATGCTTCTTTCAAAGCGCACATTAAAGCAAAGCTATTTAACTGTTGGAACATTTTTAAAAACCTCACACAAATAAACAAAAGGAAAAAACCCAGTTACAGTAGCACTAAGTGAAAGCAAGTATATTCAGGCTAGGACCTTTGTCAGCCCAAGTTCTCCCTATGCCTAGGTGCAGCATAGAAGACCACCCAGTGTTTGGGGAATCCTCCAGCACACAGAGGGGATAAATGGGGTTGGAGTTAACAATGAAGTTGCAGTCTGAGCTCTGAATTTCCTGGCTTTGGTGGGTTTAAGCTGGACCCCACACAATTACTTAAAGCAGTTGCTTGTAGGGAAGTAGCCTGCAGGCCAAATTTTCACTCCCAGGTGCTATGGGTGCATTTGTAATAAATCCCACACTTGGACAGACAAATCAGGGAGAGAAACACCTAACCACGCTCCTGTATAGGCAGCTACCTGATCTGAAGTCACGGGGTCCTATCTGCATGCATAAGCATGGAAGTTCATGGGTAGCTTTGCGGGAGCAGCTCCTGGAAATTTAGCCTTTCTTGTTTCTTCCAGCAATTTAAGAACTTTTTTTTTTAAAAGGTGCAACAGCAAGTGAAGGTGGGGAAGTGTCCCCATGACAGAATAAGGGGTCCAAGGAGCCTGGAAAAGCCAGGCAGGGGAACCATTAAAGGACCACTGACATTGTCATATCAGTCAGGGCCTATTCCCAAAGGCATCAAAAACACAACTTCCATTGAGTTCAGTGGTGCAAGATCCAGCCCCTGCCCTTTGCATGCAATATATCTTTCAAGCTGCATGGTGATAAGAAATGTGCCCTACATCCTAATTCAGTGGGTTACACATGGGGCAATCCCAACCATTAAGTTGTTCTTTTAAAACACGGTATTTCCCAGGTTTCCTACAACTAAGAGGACATGGATCCTTTACTCCCTCAAGTAGTCCTCAAATCACGCCAGTCATCCCATCCTCTCCAAGGAGTCTACTCATGGGAGCAAAGATTGCTGGATCAGGGTCACATGGAGCTCTGCACACATGTGATCTGTTATCACTGGATGTGTGTACAGCTTTGTTTATGTTTAGGACCCAGAATAAGTAGCACTTCCTTTTTAATTGCTCATTTGAGCAAAGAATTAAAGGACCCAAACCAAACAACCGGGTGGAATGGGAAGGGCATTGGTTATTGGAGGATATAACATTGGGCCTCAATGAGCTGAGCTAAGATTGAGCAGAGTTTTGTATAATAATCAACAGTACAGTAAATCATTTGCAAAATACACTACAGCTTTACAGCTAGCAGCGTGCGCTGTGGATGCATATTAGATAAATTACACATTGTACATTGCAATCATCCGCTTCCATTTAATCTTTTATTCTTAGTGTACATTCAGTGCCCACACATCAAATGCAGGGGGAGTGGAGCTCCAGTGTGAATCGCATATTACCAACTCAAAGGCAAAGTGGGGGAAAAATATTACTTGATTAAAAAAAACAAAAACCTTAAGTTACTTGTCACACATGGCTCAGTTCCAGTGAGCCGCGCATCCTGCACACCGGCCATCCCTCACTGGCTGCAGTTTGAGAAACAAAACTAAAATGGGCAACAACAAAATAGACAGATTTCAGCTACTCTGTGGATGCAAAATTTGCTTTAAAAATAAATGAAAGAAACTCAGTCCTCCTGTTGCTTTTATATTTAAAAAAAAAAAAAAAACTGTAGAAAACTCTGAACAAGTGACCCAAACACTTTGAATACCCTCTGACCTACAGAAAAGAAAAAGATCAGCCCAGGGAATGCTGTTCTGCCCCAAATCCTCTTCCTCCAGCTATGTTTTTAAAAAAAAAAAAAAAAAAAAGGGGGGGGGGGGGCAAATTAAAGCCGGGAAAACCCAAAGTCTGGCCACCAGCCGCCCTTGTGCTGCTCACCGTCCCCTCCCTCTCCCCAGCAGCGCCAGGCTCTGCATGGCAAGTTGGAGGCAGGCGAGGGAGGGAGGGTGGGCGGCCTGGGTTTGTTTGCTGAATCGCCAGCCCCTGGAAAGCAGGGCTAGGAATTGCTGACAGCCCCTGAGCTGCAGCGGCGCTAGCGGGCGCCGCTCTAATCCGCGGCTCACACAAGCAGAAGGGTCAGCTAGAGCCAGCCTGCTGCTTTCAGACACCATTGTAACCCGGGAAACAAACCAGTGATTAGATCAGGAGGGGGTGGGCTCCTGATCAATAATGCAGCGTCCTGGGATAGGGGGGCTGGCTGCAGCCACCGTGCCACCGCCCCGTGTTGGAAACTGACATTTGCCATCCCATTTCCCCCTCCTGTTAATTTCACTCAAGGGGGGGGAGAGAAGGGGGGGCAGGAAGGACAATTTCAATATTGCAAACAAAACTTTGCTCATTAAACAAACGCCCCGTACTCGCGGCCGCCACAACAACCCCCCTCCCCCCCCCCATGCTCCCGGCAGCAACCCCAATAAAGCAGCAGAGATCTGGGACTTACATGACTCCGAACGCTACAGGACACGGACACACACACACACACACAGGGGACTGGTCACTTTCTCCGGTGTCTTTCCAATCGCGGTGCGTGGGGTTTGCCCCACCCCGCAAAAAATACCCAAACCTGGAAGAATCGGGCCGGGGGAGTCGATTAGTTTCCCTTTGGGGGGGGGGACTTTAAAAGGAAAGTGCGAGAGGGTGGCTAACCCCCTCCCTTCCCGGGATGTCTCTGCTCCAGGGACCCCTGGTGCCAGCCGGGCTGGGGCGAACTCACGGGTCATCTCCCGTGGAGGATCCCATCCCCCCCAAAATCCCCTTTTTTGTCTAGACCCAGTGATCTGAGACCAACCTTCTGCAGCACTTCTCCATCCCGGCGGAGGTAGGGACGAGGGGGGTTAGGGATAAGGGGGTGGGTGGGAGCAAAGGGTTTGATCTGCCCCCTCTCCCCTGGGCCACTGATCAGCACCTGAACGGAAGGGAAATTACAGGGCAAACTTTTTCCCGAGACTTTTCCCCCAACTCTTCCGCCGCCCGTGAATGCATCTGCATATTTAGCGAGCACAGAGGCCTTTTCACTCTCATGCACCTACCGGAGGAAGAGCGATCCGGAGCAAGAGCAGGAGAAGCAGCAGCGGCAGGGGGAGGAAGGAGGAGAAGGGAGGGATGGGAGCTGCAGCCACCACCACTCCGGGCAGTGCGTGTGTGTGTGTGTGTGTGTGTGTGTGTGTGCGCGCGCGCGAGCTGTCGCCGGCCGGATTAAAGAGCCAAATCCAGAGCATGCAAAAAAAAAATTAACACCTGCCAAAAAATTATCTCTTTACAAGGCGAGGGGTGTTTGTCTCCCTCCCCTCCTGTGGGGCGCGGGGGAGGGGGGGTAAATCAGCCGGGCGGGGGGGGCTGCGGCGCCCAGATCAAAGGGTCGCGTGCATGGGAGGGGGGGCTCACAATGGGAAATTGAAAAAAAAAAAAAAGAAGTGAAGGGGTGGAGGGGGGGTCTCTCCTCCAAGGCAGCGTCTCCTTCCCCGCAAACCCACCTCTACATCCCTCCTCGCTCTGGAAGTACATAGACAGCCGAACCACATTGCATAGGGCTGCTGCTGCTGCTGCCCGGGGGCTGCCGGCAAAACCCGGACCGGACCGACTCGCCGGCTGCCCACTGCCGCCTCCTCTGCCATCTCCTCCTCGTTCCCTTGGCCCTACTCTTTTGCATGCTGAGCGCAGGCTTCTCCCCCCGCCCTTCCCAGCAGCCAGCCCCAAAGTGAGCCGCAGCCCGGGGCAACTCCTCGAGCCCAGCAGGCAGCGCCAGGCCGCCTCCAAAGGAGGTTTTTATGCAATCGCTTTGATTATTATCTGATTAACTTGCACCGTGGCTGCTGCCGCTGCATTCCCACTGGCCACATCCCAGTCCCCAAGCCCTCTGCCATCCCTCGCTGTCTCTTGTACTCCCGCTTTTTGCTCTCTCCTTGTGTTCCGCCGCCACCGCCACCACCTTGAAAAGCAACTTTTAGTTTATCACCGTCCTTCCCCTTTAAACAAAATAAAAACAAACCCCAAAGTGAGATGCGAAACTTCGCCCAGCCGGCGTTCAGCAAGCCGGCCTGGGGAGGTGCTAGCCCAGCCGGGCTTGCTTCTCAGGGGGGATGTGATTTTTATTTGGGGCTTTGTTAAACTGGCCCGTTCGGAACTTTCCCCGGCGGGGGTTTGGTATAATACTGAGGTTCACGCTGCTTCCTGGTGAAAACACGCTCCCTGTGCCTCGCCACAAAATATTTCCAGCACATGGGCTGATTCATTGTGGAGCCTTTTTTTTATGAATAAAGGTTTTCCCAGTGGTTCCTTTAGAGGTGTAAATACTTCAACAGACCACTTGTGGTACTCGTGCTAAACTTTGAAGATCCTTTTTATTATATTATTATTATTATTATAACATGTAGATACAGATGTGTGAGAGAGAGCTTGATGGTTTAGCTTTCCTCAATCGATTCAGATTGCTTGGACTCAGAGCGCAGCTTTCTGTGGCATTTCAAGCTATTCTGAGCTGAAATTGTTCATACTAGTCTCTGTACATTATCAATACATGACATAGGCCCTCAGTATAATGCAATGTGTTCATGTATTGTATTTTTATTACATACCTTGGGCACATAGATATATATATATGTTTATATATATATAAATGTTTATATATAGGTGGCATATATATATATGCCTATATAGCTTCTGCTAACTGCTATAAGGCCCCCTTAAAAGGGATATATTACTTGGGGGATTGATTGAGAGTGAAGATTACAGCAAAAATTCAGAAATTGACTATCAAGATATAATTAAGCTGCAGGTCCCTTTTGTTTTCTTTCAACACATGATGCAGACCTTCATCCTTATACACATTACCCCGCTGGCCAGGGGATGTGTTATTACATTCTTTAATAATGTATTTTTGTATCACTTGTCTCAGGCTGTTTACCGTCTGACAAAGTTTGGGTTTAGCTCACTGCATGACGTGACCTTCTTAGTAACAGAACTCCAGGACAAATAGTGGGAGCTGTCTCAGATAATAATTAATTAATAATAGGATCATGTAATAATACTAAGCACATCTATAGCACTCTCAAAGCACTGTGCAAACCTGGGCAGGTGCTATGAACCCACACACTGACCATGATGTTTTTCCCTCAGTTCTTACAGTCCTTCATGTTCACTTTAAAAAATCATATCCGCTGAGCATCTCCTGCAATCCCGGAGCATGTGAGGGACCCACGCAGCACCCTGTTGATTTCCATGGGGCTCTGCTAGGGAGCAAGGGTCATCTTCCCCCACCCCCACAATGCAACTCTACTTGCAGGACCAAAGTCTTACATGATACAACCTCCATCAATTTCAAGCGGACCAGGACCTGGCCCAGTGCTACTACTGTGCTCAGAGTGCTGGACAAGATAGACAGATGGCAGTCAGCTAATCATAAAACTAGGTCTTAGCTTATAAACCACTTGGACTAGGGCAGGGGTCGGCAATCTTTCAGAAGTGGTGTGCCAAGTCTTCATTTATTCACTCAAATTTAAGGTTTCATGTGCCAGTAATACATTTTAACATTTTTAGAAGGCCTCTTTCTATAAGTCTATAATATATAACTAAACTATTGTTGTATGTAAAGTAAATAAGGTTTTTAAAATGTTTAAGAAGCTTCATTTAAAATTAAATTAAAACGCAGAGCCCGCCGGACCGGTGGCCAGGACCCAGGCAATATGAGTGCCACTGAAAATCAGCTCGCGTGCTGCCTTTGGCACACGTGCCATAGGTTGCCTACCCCTGGACTAGGCTGTGTCTCTCTCCATGATACCATACTGAGCTGCTGTCTCAACTCAATAAATGTTATTACTGCTTTTCTTTCTGTGTCGCTTATGCATCACATGTTTTGTTTCGTGTTTGTGTGGCTGATGCCTTAAAAGCCTGGGACTGGCCCCCTGAAAGCTCTGGGTAGAATAAGCTAAAATGTCTCCACTCCCATATCCTCTACAGCATCCAAGTTATCCTCCTTTATATTTCAGGTCGAAAGGCCATGTGACCTCCACTCAGCAAATGTGTAGCTGGTCAATATTTGCTGGTGCCAGAAGCTATTGACTAGCTAGGAGAGCAATAATGCAAAACTCTTTTCAGTCACATGATGCTGTGTCAGCCAATTGTATGACAGTTGGTAAGCAAAGGGTGTCATAAGTAAGTATGTCACATATAATTTGGGGATCATGTAAGTATGACTGGTCTGTGAACTTCTTACTGAAACCTTCCAGCAGATACGTGAAGAAAACAGGAAGGTGATATTTCTGGGTCTTGCAATACAATCTCCGATTTGGTCTGTGATCTCACATAGACTCAGGACTCAATTCTGCAAATGTACTCACATTGGCTAGCAGTTGCTCATCCATTTACTTTACATGTCCATTTAAGGAGTGGGTACCTCCTCTAGCATTGCAGGAGGGACAGCTAATGTCTGCTATAGGTAAGGCTCCCCACCCTCCATTTCTTATAACTTCTTTGGGGGCTGAAGCATTATGTGGATTCCAATTTCTTATTAATTTAAACTGATTATTTATACAAACCATGTGTGTGACCCACACCTACCATAACAGGACCCTGATCCCTGATTGCTATGACACTACAAATTTCCCCATTGCACACCTGGCCAGATGTATTGCAGGGGACAGGGAGCTGGAGGTTGTCTTCCCCTGAAGCATCAGGGATTAGCCACAGCTGGAGACAGGCCACTGGATAGGATGGACTAATGCTCTGAAGTGGTACAGAGAATCCTTTCCAGATGCCTGACTGGTGGATCTTGCTCACATACTCAGGATCCAACTAATTGCCAGATGTGCAGGCTGGCAGGAATTTTCCCCCCAGTCTGATTGGAGGAACCTTGGAGATTTGCTGCCTGCCTGTGCAGCTTGGGGTGTGGATCACCTGCTGGGATCATCCGGGCATCTCTCACCTAATCAATTCCCTGCCATGGCAGCAGCCTCGGACATCAGTGGCCCCTCTTTTCCCCTCTTCTCTGCCTAGGTACCTATAGTCTCCTGAGGATGACATGCTTTAGTCTCACTCAAGTTATTGGGCTCAATATAAGTGTAACTGGGTAAATATTTCAGGCCTGGGTTTTACAGGAAGTCAGACTAGATCTAAAAGTCTCTTTCCCCTTAAACTCTATGAAGCTATGGAATACGGGGGATATTTTCAAAGGTACAACCCGGAGCTAAGGCACCCGACTCCCACTGACTTTCAAGGAGAGTTGGGTGTCTACCTGGCCCACTGTGCATTTGAAAATCTCCACCTCAATCAAGACAAAATAATACATCATTTCTATGCAAGGCCCATTACAAACACCTCAGGGGATTAGATCCCTACCTCGGACACTGGAAAATTATACCCAGTTGAAATATTTCTTTCAACCCAATTTTAATGGCTTTCTCATCAAAATGGAAGACTTACACAGGACAGCTACAGTTTTGAGTACCTGTTTCAGGTTTTCCACTGAAAATAAATCTGAAACTGATTATTTTTTTAGTTTCATCAACTGAAAACAAAACAATCTCCACTAAAACAAAAGAAAAAGTGGTTTCTGGCAGAAATTTTTTAGCTTTATGTTGCTGAAATTTGAAAAAAAAAATAACCTGTTTTTAGGCTTTTGTTTTCTGATGAAAACCCAAAATGTTCTGAAGAAAAATGTTGAAGAAAAATGAAAAACTGTTTTCATTGGCTTTTTTGGGGGGGGTGGGGCTGGGACACCAAAATAATGTCCCGACCAGCTCTACTTATAGTCACAAGTGCGACAAAAGTGCAGACAGTATGTATATATTGTGGGGGAGGAGGGAGGATTGAAAATTGAAGTAATATGGGTAAGCTGTTTGTGTTTGGCACACATCTAGTTAATTCCAAGAGTTTTACATATATATCTGGTGGGAACGCAGTACTGGCTTCACTCTGCTCCTAGCGAAGTCAATGAGAGTTTTACGCCTGACTTCAATGGGAGCAGAGTTAGGCCAGTGCTAGGTGCTTTGAAAATGCCATCTTTATGAGGTAAGTTAAAAGGCTAAGGAACTGGAGTCTCAGAAGGAGCAATTTGCAGGCGGCTAGGCCAACAGGAACAGCTGTGTCTGCGAGGAAAGGCAGGTTGAAGCACCACTGCTGCCCTCCACTGGGAGGCATTTTCAAACATTTAAGATAACATTTTCAAAAACACCTAAGTGATCTAGGAACCCAAGTCCCATTCTCAGAAGGGGCTTAGAAATCAATGGGAAGTTAGGAGCCTGCTTTTAAAATCCCACAGAGCACCTATCTGCATCTTCAGGCACTTGCATCCCTATACAACCCTGGTCTTAACTCACTCGCACGTTTTTGAAAATGTTACAAACAAAACCAAAGGCTGCTTTGGAAGTTAGGCTTATGCAGCCTGCACAAAAAATCACACAAAACCAGTGGGCAAGCCAACTCCTAAGCCTCATTATCCATCCATTAGACCACAGACATCCCATAATGTTACTTCCAATTCTAACCACCCCCAAGGCTACACACAAAGATTGGAGTTACGCAGACAGCATATTGGGTACTGCCTGCTAGCACAGCCTAGCGCTGTATGATACAGCTCCTAAGCCAGGGAGGCTTGGCATTGTCACAGGTATCTCTGCTTGAGGTACCTGTATGGCCCCCATGGCCCCTAAGTGCCCCTCAACACAGCCTGTGAGGCAGGGAAGTGCTATTATCCCTGTTTTACAGAGGAGAAACTGATGGCCAGGGAGACTAAAGATGGGAGCCACAAAAGGACATAGGCGGGTAACCCCCAGACTTAGGCACCTACAGCCCAGTTTTGGCTCCAATGCAATGTCTGAAGTCACTTGGTGCCTCCGTTTTCCTGCGCTCCTGCTTCTGGGCATGTGCACTGCCTGCTTCCATCTGGGCGTCCCAGCATCCAGTTTCTGATCTCTTCCCTAAAACACACCGCTGAGTGATATAAATTACACTGACAGAGGTGCCGGTGTGGACAGCGCTACCTTGGCAGGAGAGCTTCTCCTGCCGACATAGCTACTGCCACTCGTGAAGGTGGTTTTATTATGTCGACGGGAGATCTCTCTCCTGCAAGTGTAGAGCGGCTACACGAGCAATCTTGCAGCAGCATAGCTGCATCGATACAGCTGTGCCACTGTAAGCTTGCTAGTGTAGATATGGCTTAAATTAACTCTTTACATTGGTCTTTACTGCAGAGGTTGTGAGGGAGATTCCCACAACTGAGCCATTCTTTTTAGGTGACAAATCTGAAGAACTGTCCCAGAGTGAGGTGTCAATAGAGGAGGTTTTGGAACAAATTGGATTAATTAAACAGTAATAAGTCACCAGGACCAGATGGTATTCACTCAAGAGTTCTGAAGGAACTCAAACATGAAATTGCAGAACTACTAACTGTGGTATGCAACCTATCATTTAAATCAGCTTCTGTACCAGATGACTGGAGGATAGCTAATGTGAGATCAATTTTTTAAAAAGGCTCCAGAGGCAATCCTGGCAATTATAGGCCAGTGAGCCTAACTTCAGTACCAAACAAATTGGTTGAAACTATATTAAAGAACAGAATTATCAGACACATAGATGAACACGCTTTGTTGGGGAAGAGTCAACATGGCTGTTTAAAGGGAACTTATGCCTCAGCGAGCTTTTAGAATTCTTTGAGCGGGTCAAATAAACATGTGGACAAGGGTGATCCAGTGGATATAGTGTACTTAGATCTTCCGAAAGCCTTTGACAAGCTCCCTCACCAAAGGCTCTTAAAAAAAGTAAGCCATCATGGGTAAGAGGGAAGGTCTTCTCATGGATCAATAACTGATTAAAATACAGAAAATAAAGGGTAGGAATAAATTGCCAGTTTTCAAAATGGTGAGAGGTTAATATTGGTGTCCCCCAGGGATCTGTACTCGGACCAGTGCAATTCAACATATTCATAAATCTGGAACATATTTAATGATCTGGAAAAGAGGGTAAACAGTGACTGGGCAACAAAATGGCAGATGAAATTCAATGTTGATAAATGCAAAGTCATGCACATTGGAAAACATAATCCCAACTATATACACAAAATGATGGGGTCTAAATTAGCTGTTACCACTCAAAAAAGATCTTGGAGCCATTGTGGATAGTTCTCTGAAACCATCCGCTCAACGTGCAGCAGCGGTCAAAAATAGCGAACAGTGTTAGGAACCATTAGGAAAGGGATAGATAATAAGACAGTAAATATCATAATGGCTCTATATAAATCCATGGTACACCGACACCTTGAATACTGTGGGCAGTTCTAGTCACCCCCCTCCCCCACAACAAAGATATATTAGAATTGGAAAAGGTACAGAAAGGGCAACAAAAATTATTATGGATATGGAACAGCTTCCCTATGGGGAGAGATTAAAAAGGCTGGGACTGTTGAGCTTGGAAAAGAGACGACTAAGGGGGGATATGACAGAGGTCTAGAAAATTTTGACTGGTGTGGAGAAAGTGAATAAGGATGTCTTATTTACTCCTTCATATAACAGAAGAACCGGGGTTCACCCAATGAAATTAATAGGCAGCAGGTTTAAAACAAACAAAAGGAAGTACTTTGCACCGTCATCCTGTAGAACTCATTGCCAAAAGATGTTGTGAAGGCCAAAGTTATAGTAGGGTTCAAAAAAGAACTAGATAAGTTCATGGAGGACAGGTCCATCAATGGCTATTAGCCAAGATAGTCAGGGAGGCAACCCCATGCTCTGGGTGTCCCTAAACTCATGTTTGCCACAAGCTGGGAGGGGACAATAGGGGATGGATCACTCAATGATTGCTTGTTTTGTTCATTCCCTCTGAAGCACCTGGCATTGGCCACTGTCAGAAGACAGGATACTGGGCTGGATGGACTACTCGTCTGATCCAGTATGGTCATTCTTATGTTCTTAGGTTGGAGCAGGGGGACAAGATCAGGGTCATAGCTCTCCCACATGGGAGCCTTAACCACTGGATTACAGAGCCATCTCCTCTCTCCGGCCCAATGGCTGTGTTTATCCTCAGTGAAACAGCTTCAACAGGAGAGAGTGAGGAAGCCCTACAACAGAATACCCCATAGCCCAGTGGCTGGAGCATTCCCTTGAGAGGTTTGAGAACCTCTGGCAGAGGAGGAATTGAACCTGGGCCTCCCACATCCCAGGCCAATCTCACTGTGCTAAATTGTGGGAAAATCAGCATGCTCAGCTCTTGCAAAAAAAACCCCAACCAGTTACCTACCTTTCATAGCTGCTGTTCTTCAAGATGTGTTGCTCATGTCCATTCCATTCTAGGTGTGCATGAGCCCACGTACAGTCGTCAGAGATTTTTGCCTTAGCGGTATCTGTAGGGCCAGCTATGGCACCCTCGGGAGTGCCACGCTCATGCGTCAGTATATTAGGCACCTCCAGCCCTACTCCCTCTCAGTTCCTTCTTGCCAGAACTCTGATAGAGGGCAGGAGGGCGGGTAATGGAATGGACATGAGCAACACATCTCAAAGAACAACAGTTATGAAAGGTACGTAACCCTTTTTTCTTCTTCGAGTGCTTGCTCATGTCAATTCCATTCTAGGTGACTCACAAGCAGTATTCCTGGCAGCAGGCTCAGAGTTCATGGTCATGCGGCTTGCAACACTGCTCTACCAAAGCCAGCATTGTCTCGGGCCTGCTCGGTAAGCGCATAATGAGACATGAATGTGTGCATGGACAACCCGGTAGTGGCCCTGCAGATGTCTTGAATAGGCTCTTGAGCCAGGAAGGCCGCCGCAGAGGCTTGCGCCCTAGTTGAGTGGGCGGTCACAATCACCGGTGGAGGCACTTTGCCAGATCATAACAGAAACTGGAGTCACGTTGTGATAAATAAGCAATGAGGTTTTCAGAAACAAACTGTGGTCTCTGTTGCACCGACGGAGTCAATCCAGATTTACACCAGGGAGGCTGAGATCAGAATGTGGTAGCCTAGGGCCTGTTTCACCACTGCATCTCCAGTTTCACATGCAAATGATTCCACTGAATCCAGACATAAAGCTGGAGTAACACAGCGATGAATCAGGCCCCCACACTTAACATGTAGTGACTACACATAAATACTCTGCCCCCAATTCTGATCTCTGTTACACCAGTGTGCATGGAGTTACCCCAGCATCACACAGGTGTCGCTCAGACCAGAACGTGGCTCAGACTAACTGAATTTTAAGTGGCCTATACCTGTTCATGCTCATAGAAGAACTTGTTAATTTTTAACCCCAGCTGTCTGCGGTGTGGTGAGCTCTAAGCACAGCAGCGGGTTCCGGCTGGAGTTATCAGGTACATGCAGAGGTCAAACAGCAACTTCCCCAGGAATCCGCTCTCCCTTACCGTATATCACAGAGCGGGCAGAGGGATACAGCTGTCTCAGCTCTCCAGCAAATTTGTCCTCCTGGTAGGAGCGCATGGTATTTTGACACCTAAGACATTGTGGACTGAGGTTTCGACTCCGCTCCTGGGTGGCACAAGCAAAACGTGCCGTTGTATTCAGGAAATGGATAACTGGGCCCGTGGTTTGAGATATCTCAGTGGTTACTCTGCAACTGGGCCTGCAACTGCATGGAGAACATTCTCGCTGGCACTGCCCATAGAGGCAGGCCCCAAACCACATAGCCAGCTGCAGGAGTGTAGGGTGGACGTTGGTCACCCCAATGCAGCTAGTTCGGGGGGCGGGATCCAGCTGCCTTTGTGCATAAGCCACACCACACAGGGGCAAAGGGGGGTTAGTCAGCAAAGAATAAGGTCTTCAGCTGCAGCAATGGGTGGGGGGAGGCTGGGTTGGAAACACCCCATTTTTACCCTGGCAGGAAACTGTTACCCCCACCACCAGCACCACCATATGAAGGATGGTGCAAATCTGTCCCTTCCTGCTCTAACTGTACTGGGTGAGGTATCCTATGGGGGGTCTGCAGCTGTCTGGGGGAGGTACGAGTTGGTGATTGCTAGGGTGTTATTTGTCTGTTGGGGGAGGGGATGGATGGTTTGGGTAGCCATCCTGGAGGTCCTTATCCAGATGATGAGCGGTGGCAATTATCTCCACTGGAGGCTGGCCAAAAGGGTAAAACAATGCTGCCATGCACTGGGGAGACCCAAGAGGCTGGGGGCTGGGACTCCTCAGTCCCTGCAGTTGTGAACAGGGCGAGACCAGGCAAGAAAGGTGTATGCAGAAGACCGGGATGAAAATGACAAGTTCTATTGGCTTGGGTCACAGGTCTCTCCAGAAGAACAGGGTATCAGGGGACACTGGCCCGGGGACCACGGGGGTTAATTCATGAAGGACGAGCCGCTGGATTTTGCATGTGTGGTTGCAGGACACGACTGGTGCTGCTGTCTCCCACTGGGTATTCAGTGCAGTACGAGCCGAAGGGGGGCTCAGTGAAGGGGTGGGGGGGCTGTGTTATTTCCACTCAGCCTGAAATGCACCCCAAAGTGGTCATGAACACAGCACATCCCCAGGGCAGCATCCAGACAGGACTGGCTGTCAGCAGGCAGAGCACCTCACTGTGTGAGCTGAGGACATTCCTCACTAGGGCAATGCTGGAAACGTCAGCGTCCTGTGGACGGTGGATCTCCCGAGACAGTTCCAGATTTCATGGCTACCATACCAGTTACAAGGGGACTGTCTGAGGCTCATTGCGGGCACTTGGCCATGCTGTTGATCCAGTGAGTGGGGATGGGATTAGAGGCAAGGCAGTTGGAGATTCAGCCTGCATCATGGTCCTCCTGCAACTTGGGGTCCCCTTTCCTGGTGGGGCGAGGGACCTAGTTTGATCGTCCCACATTGTAGGTTGTTTCCTGGATGTTTCCCAATGGCTGGGAGGGAGGAATATTGTCTCTCTGACCCAACACTACCTTGAGGGGCTGGCAAGACTTTATAACATCAGTGAAGGGCTCCTGGATATCCTCTTCCCCAGCGTTGGCCTCACAGGTCGCCTCAGCTGATGGATGAGCTGACACAGCAGAAGCAGCAGGGAAGCCAGCTGGAGGGTCAACGGCAGAGGTGCAATTGTGTCAGAAAGACCCTTTCTTTTACCCTCAGTTCCCATGGCTGTGTGGGAGGCCAATAAGCAGCTCTTGGCCTTTCCCACTGCCTCTGCAGGCCTGTTCCAGGGAGTGGAATGAGGTGCCCAGGCACAACGAGCTGCTTTCACTCTGCAGCTGACTTAGGTCTTCCAGTTGTGAGGCAATTTCATGTCGCTTTGCTGAGCAAGCCTCACAGATTCAGACCCAATGGTCTGTGTCCATGGAGGCAGGGCCAGACACTGTCTTCCCTGCTCAAGTTCCAGCCAGCCATGCTCCTGGAACTGTGCGCCACAGCTGTGCTGGGGACCCATGTCCCCTCTGCCAGGTGAAGGCCAGTGGAGAAGAGGCTGGTGGTCACCCATGCCTTGCTTAAGGAGGACTGCTCTGAAGAAGCCATCCCCTTCATGCTGACTATCCAGGCGGGATCACCCACTCTCAAATCATCTGTTTCAGGGTGAGACTGGAGAATGCCATGGGGAGAACATTCTCAGGGCCTCTCCATGCCTCTCATTTCCTGGAGCTAGTGCTAATCTGTAGGCCTGGAAATGGCTTGGAGACTGTATTGGTGGGGTGGTATGAACGGATGGTCTCCTCCTAGAGACAGATGAAGATCAGGTGTCTTTGCTGTTACTGTTAGGTTTACCAATTGCCACAGAGGCTGTTGATCGTGACCTGGTGCTGACCCATCTGTGGCCACTAGTAGGAGAACGTAAGTGGCTCTGCTCTTTCGTATCTGAGAGATCTGCACTGGCTGCCTGAAGGCTCCTGGGTGGAGCTGATGGTGTGGTATGTGATCTAGAAACCCCTCAATGGCCAGAGAGATCCCCCTTAGCCCGTGCTCTGCTGTAGCACTGGTGATCAACAGGGCTCTCAAGCTGGAGTCTTTAGGCACTAAGGGGCGGCTGACAGGGCATTTTCTGTGAAGTGGGTTGCCTTTGGAATGCCCTCCCCCTTCTGGGTCCAAAAGAGCCCAAATCTGACCTGTCGGGCACAGTGCAAAAGCCACCTGATTGCTCAGGTGCTCCAATGTGTCGGTAGGATGGGGCAGTACAAGATCCTTTCATGCTCTTTTTGCCACTAGTGATGAAATTCTGCTATGGGCTCATATCACGCTGTGAAATCTGCTACTGGCTGACTGCATTTTAAACACTCATCAAAGGCACCAGTGGCCCGGGAGATGCACCTCGCTAGGCTTTCGAGAGAGAGAGAGACATTGCACTAAGCAAATATATGGATTTGGGCAGGAAAATGGCCCGATCGCCCCCATCCCTGTGTCATGGCACCACAGGATCTTTCATAGCCATGGAGAGGCAGAGCCTCGACTTTATGGCTCACCCCAAGCGCTTTGCCAGCCTCCTCCCAGCAGTGCCTATGAATACACTGGAAAGATAAAACACTGGCCTCTCTGAGCTAGGCCCAGATTCTCCAGACGAGAGCACTCAGCACAAGTGCAGCTGGGAAGGTAGCCGGTGCGATACAGCACACTTCTGCTTCCCTGACAATGAACCTGCTGAGTGCCCAGCTGCTCCCTGACTTAAGTTAGAGCAGCCTGAAAGCTGTTGTCTACCCCAGCTACCAATGGCCTCCAGCAGTTGTTCCAGCAGCCAAAGAACGGCTAGATCTTTCCTCTGGCCACGTTCCTTGTGTTGGTGCCTGAAAGGAATGTGGTGACATAAGAGCCGCTAGCTGTTGGAGGATTCCCCGGCACAGGTGGATCCTCCAGAGGCCAGATCCGCTGGCTTTAGGGCAGCCTTGCCCCACGAGAGCAGCCCAAGACAGCCTCAGTGCACTGGGGAAGTCAGGCTCCGAATGGCCAAGCTGCTGTGCATTCTGAGCCACCGACAGCATAAAGAGCGGGGATTGATGTGGCCTGCTGAAGCATTTCATTCGTGGCGGATCTCCAGAGGAGGAGCAAAAAACCATTGACTTTTAATTGAGATTGCAGAGTTAGGAAAGATTCATAAGTTAAATTATTCCCCGGGGATATGTAAAAAGTTACTTATGGCAAGAACTAAATTGGGCATGCTTCAATCAGGAGCTGTCGGGAAACCATTACGATATACAAGACGGCTCTTTCCTCTGGTGAGCATGGTAACAAGGGCCTGCACGGTTCCTGCCGGAGCGGTACAAGCAAGGCGTGTTATTATAGTGACCAGCCCAGATCAGGGCCCCGTTCTGCTAGATGCTGTGCGTACACATGGGGAGACAGTCCCTGCCGCCAACAGCTGAACCATTTCACAGACAGGGCACAGAGAAATGGAGTGATCTGCCCTGAAGACGCCCTGAGGCATGGCCAAGAATTGAACCCAGAGCTCATGAAGCCCAACCCAAGGCTTGGCCCATGAGACCATCCTGCCGCTCCCTGTAATGCCCCTTGTGGCAAGCAACTGTTGTGAGCTACCCCACTCCTTCCTCCCATGTCCACATAGCCTTCAGGGACGGCGATTCTTCCACTGGTGGCAAGGGTGGACCTGCCAGTGCTGTGAGCAGTCAGACAGAGCTCACCTGGACGAGGCGAGCACCATCTCTGCGGGCTTGCAGTACCTGTTTGAGGAACCCCTCCACAGCAGCAATCCCCATTGAATAGGTGTCGATCCAGGGAAACCGCTGGCCAGCCCGCAGTGGCACAGCTCCTTTGGAACCATGCCAACACGTAGTTGAGATGGGGGCTGTAGGAGCACAGAGCCAGAATGGAGGCAGATCCCTGGGGATACCTCCAGGTTTGGGGACTGGCTCCATGGCTCACTGGGAGAGGGCACTAACCCCATGATCGAACGGCACAATCAGAGAGAACTGTCAGAGATCTCCTTCCCCTTACCGCACTCCAGCAACTTTCGCTGCTCAGTCCGGCCCCTGCTGATCCAGCGTATATGGCTCACTTGGGCAACAGAGGGGGATAGCCATGTGGGAGGCTGGCTCCATATTATTAAAGGCTTTGAACAGCGAGAGTCAAACCTGGGGTGCACTCTGAGTAGGGTGACCAGATGTCCCGATTTTATAGCGACAGTCCTGATTTTTGGGTCTTTTTCTAATATAGGCTCCTATTATCCCCCACCCCCATCCTGATTTTTCACACTTGCTGTCTGGTCATCCTAACTCCAAGCCAGGCTGAGCCACTAGTGCAGAGCGCAAGGCTCGGGCATTGCTAGCTCTTGCAGGGAAATCAGGTCATCAGATCGCAGAACGTGGCGGCACTAAGGTCTATGTTCAGAGGAGTGTAATATGTCACTGCACCCTCCTCCCTACCTCTGCCCACGGTACAGTACACCAGCTGAGAATCCGAGGACCGGACCCTTGCTGGAGTAATGCGCATCGTGCCAGTGATGTCTTGGGATCCAGCCATAGCAATGGGTGTAAATCCAGATAACTGCACTGGAATCAATGGATTTACACAGGTGTAAATCTGAGCAGGCCTTACTCCTTCTGAATTTGGCCCTATGAACAGATATCCATTGCAGCCACCTAAACACCCCAGTGCAGGAGTCTCGCCTAGAAGGTGCCCAGGCACAGATCCCCATGCTGAGATCTCTCGAGGCCCCCCACATGCCTGCGTCTAGAAACGAGCAGCGCAGCTGGTGATGTTCTCCAAATTACAAGACAGCACCAGAGCACAGTCTGCTGTGTCCAGCTCATGCTTCCTTCCAAAACTGTGCAGCCTTGCAACCCGCCAACCCCACCAATAGGCTGGCCCGTCCCCAAACACTGAGGGCCTCAGGAGGTTTCCCCATTTCCATCTCAGCTGGGATGAGTCTCAATCCACACCCATTCTGTGGTTTTTCCCGGAACCCAAGCCACAGCCATGGTGGGATTGCTGTGACCGTAAGACAGTGGTACAGATCTGGGGTTCATTGGGCTGCCGCAGATGACGGACATCTTATTAGATCAAAGTGGATTCAAACCTCACAACAATGGTGACAAGAAAGCCCCCATTGGGTCGGACTCGACATGCATGGCTCCCTCACCTACGTGCTCAAAGCAGGTGACCCTTAGCCAATTACACTGACTATCCACTACACAATAAGGAGAGTGGAACCATTCCAGAGCATTCCATATACCCCAGCCAGTACGTGGCGTGGAGTCAGCAGCCGCTTGTGATCAGTGTTATCGAAAGCAGCTGACAGAGAGCCGACAGCTTTCCACAGATTTATCCCTCTAAGACCATCCATCACCTAGGCCAATGGGCTTTCTGCTCAGCAGCCCAAAATGGATTGGAATATGTTGGAAAAGCCCGTTAGATGCAGATATTTCTGCCATTCCCCTAGACAGAGAGGTTTGAGGCTGGGCACTAGCTGTTCAGGGCCCCAATTGCTCTGAAGCACTTAACGGGAAACCTCAGAATCTCTCAGCTGCCCCAACACCCTCCCTGCTGCAAAAGACACGGATACTAGAACCCAGCCAATAGAATAATGCCAAATTGTTGGCTCCCCATGTCAAGATAGAGCCAGGCCTCATCAGTGGGATCCTTCCCTAAGCTCCTCTGGATATCACACAGGCAATATTGTCCAACCCAACCAGAAGAGGAGGTGCATTTACACCCTCTTGCTCTGTCGCTCCCTGCTCACCCCAGGAGACCAGCTCTAACAGAGGCCATTTTCTCTGTGAAGAAGTCATAAAGTCGCTCGCAGAGCTTATTGATTAGCCTGGTTGCAGGAAGAGCCTGTCTGGATGAACCTGCCTGAATGCTCCACGGGAGCTCTGCCGGGCAATGCTTTGCCATGCCGAGAGCGAGGCACGTAACGCCTCTCGGCCTCCACCACCACAGCACTGTGATATGCCTGAGGCCTGGCTCCAGAGAGCATTCTGCTGTCTGCAGCCTAAGCCCTTCTACACACTCTAGCATTCTCCCTTGCTGAGTCATTTCCCCGAGCTCAGCTAAGAGCCAGGTGCTCCGCAGGAACGGCAGGCACAGACTGCCCTTGCCCTTACGAGACTTACCATAGCCGAGAGGAACTTCGGCACCGTACAGCAAGTTGTTTCATTAACAAAGATAGACCAAGGAGCACCTAGCATTCAGGAGAGACAAATTCCCCTCTCCATATCCATCCAGACCAACTGGATTTGTCAAGGGGAATGAATTTTATCAACATCACTCCCATATTGTTCCAGCCGAACGGTTATGTGAGCATGAGGAGGCAGCATAGTCCAGTGGTTAGGTAGTCGAGATTTCTGGGTATTATTCCCAATTTGGCCACTGCCATGCTGTCTGACCTTGGGCAAGTCCCTTCCCCTAGCCATAAACCTGGGTAAGTCTCGGCTGGTTTTCTTCCCCATACCCCAAGAGCACATTATGGATTTCTCAATCTAGATGACTTCTGTTTCAAGTTAAGGAAAGCAACCAAGAATGAGTAACTATAAAGTCTCCAGGAAGGAGAAAGAGCAAAGTGGCTCCTTCCGTAACACGCTACATCTATCTCAAACAACATGGCAGCTGCCTCACAACTGGGCAGTTTCTTCTACGTCTAAAGGTGCAGTATATAAAACCCAGAATGACATCGCCTCTGAATACACCCGCTGACCACCAAATGCCTCTGATGAGCACTATGAGGCTTAAATAAGATTTGCCAAGAGCCCCGAGATGCTCAGAAATTAACTGCATGATTATTCGTACGATTATATTCACCTAGCAACATTTTTGTGACATCAAGATCATAAGTACTGAAGATGCAGGGCAATATACTTTGCAAATGATCACATGGAAGGACCTGTCTAGGCGGTAATAAAGTCCAGCTCTTCAAAGTTAGTATTCTAGTTCCAGAGATCATTGCCCAAATTCAAGTCCTTTATGCAAATCTAGAGGGGGGAAGTGTCCTTTCCAGTGGTATATGACATACCCATTCATTCCTAGTTACCAGCTCAAGTCTGGCCTTTCTTACCACTATATCCAGATAATTTAGTCTGTGTTTGATTCAGCCAAAGCAGATTCCTTGGTGTGTCCTCGCTAAGGAGATCTATAACCAGCCTTGGACCCTCTGGACTGGATGGAACAATAGGTTTTGAGATAACATATTGGGCTGTTTGCACCCTGTGAGATATCCCAAGGGGCCTGGCCGAATAAACCCAAGGCCAGAAATTTGCAGTTAAAAATGGTCGTTCATTAACTACCAAGCACACACAGTCAAACTCAAACAAGAAGAGTCCAGCAATATCATTTCACAACCTCTGTCCAGGCTTAACCTCCATAACTAGTGCAAGAGGTACACTAAAAGAAGCATTACGATAGCACCCAGAAGCCAGCTCCGTTGTGCTAGACACTGTGCAGAGATGGTCGCTGCTCCATACAGCTTACAGCATAAGATGACAGACAACAGGTGGACTCAACAGATGGGGGAGCGCAAGGGAACACTGGAAAGCACAAGGAAAGCACAGTGCCAGGGGCTTCAAACATCAGTTGAGGAAACCTCTGCTCCATGGGACATCCTCTGTCCTCCCCACTTTTTATTGTTCCTGGGAATCTCTCGGGAATCATTCCAGCTGGTCACAACCCCTCTCTCCAGACAGCTCTCCTCTGAGCTGTCACAGTCACTTGGAAAGTTGCTCCCCTTATCCCTAAGAGCTCACATCCCCAGGCCAACCTATCTCCTTCGAACCACACTTGCGGCCTCTAGGAGCTGCTATAATTGTTATTATTGTTGTTTTCAATTATAAACCTTTTTTGCTTCCTATCTCATACAGTGCTTTTGCAGAAAAGCACTGTCTTGATTTCCTTGCAGTGGTCACAGGCCATAAATCAAATAGCATTCTCTACTGATGCCCAAGGAGGGAGGAGGCATAGGCCCCTGATTTACTATTAAAGTAGGGAGTTTCTATACCAAGTCTGATGAAGTCCTGTACTCTTGCAGATTCCACACCTCTCTGGGCATGTTCAGGCATTAGTGAATGATACTCTAAGTTCCTTCTACCTCAGTGATGGTTTGCCTTCATAGCCCACCTTCCATTCATTCCTTGTGCACGCTATCGCCTGCACTGCGGCTCGGACTGCTTGAAACCCACCTGGTCTAATTAAATATATAAAAACAATGCTAAATACTCGCAGTAATTAACAATCAGCTGCTATGTCCCACCTAAGAGGTGGCAGCATTTCAATCACAGGTAGTGAGATTTCTTTGTATGTACAGTACCTAGTTTGTAAACGTCTGTAAAGTTATTTGGGATTCTAGGGACAAAAGGGGCTCTGGAAGTGTTAGTTATTACTATGATTATTTTAAAAAGTCGCATAGATCCTGTTGACCCCACTGTTGTTTCTAGATCACTTGTATTGTCCTATGTTATGTGATAGTGTTTAGTGCTATCTTTCACATTCTCCTGACATCCACATGAGCACTGTCAGCAGCATCACCAACCACAAGTATCAGAAACCATGCCCCCTCCCGCCACAAAAATCACAAAACTGGTTAAAATCATGAGATTTTAAAAATACATTTTAGGGTCTTTTTTATTTGCCCTCTAGTATTTGATCTTTTAGGGGTCATGTTTTCAAGCTTTTCTCTGCAACCATAAGGGCTGGAAACACACTTTTGAATGAACAGGAGAGTCTAACATAACCCCATGACTCCAGGAGCTGGGGCTTTAAGAAGATGTACCAAATATCAATTGGCAACATTGTGTCATGACTGACAGGAGGAAAGAGACAAATAAGCAAACCTCTAAGCCAATCATATGAAAGCAGGTGGCAACCGAAGCAGCTCCAGTTACTGTGTTCAGCCACAGGATGCAGAGCTGCTAGTTGGCAATGCTAGTAATCACCCAGCTACTGCAATGCTCAGCAAAGGAACCTCCAGTCCTGCTGCCTGGATGAGAAGTGACATTCTGGTGGCTAGAGGAGCATCCAGACAGGCACCAACCACTCCCCTAGTTCTGTTGCCCATTTTAAATCCCCAAGGGGCCAAGTCCTGCAATCTTTGCTCGGTCAGAACTCCCAGTGCCTAGATGTAAGGAAGAAGAGTGGCCTTGCAGTGGAAGCAAAAGCGTGGCAGGTCTCACGTGGCCCATGTAGCGGCTGGACAGGCCTGCAGTCCCTAAGCATCAAGGAGACACTCCCCCGGAAGCAATTTACCAGGAAGGGGGCGGGAACAGCAAGTAGTACGCAGACCTATGGTGCCATTGCTCTATGTGCCAACTAATGGAGGTGCCCGGCTAGGTGGGATGGGGAAAGGTGTCTTTTCCTTGCAGGGGTGTCTCAGACTGAACAGCGCAACCAGAGAGCTTCAGGAGGCATTTCACCAAATGCTCCCATCTGCAGTGCGTCTCCACGGCACCCACCCCCAATGGAGGGTTATGGCTAAACGACACAATCTAGCCTTGCAGCCCTGATTCTAGGCCCACTGGATTCAGGGCCCACTGATTTCAACAGGCCAGGCTCTGTGTACTCTGCACTCCTCAGACAGAAGGGGCTAACAAAAGACAAGGATTATTTGGCCTCTGGTTTTAATTATTTCCAAAGCTGGGATTGAAATTTCCACACACAAAAATTACCTGCCACTAACGGCAGGTAATTTTTTATAAAGACCCATCCCACAGAGAGTGCACAAAGCAATCAGAGCTACAGTAAATCTTCACTGCGGCAGCTGGGGCCAGCCATCCCGCCCCTTTCTCCCAAATTTATGGAGAAGCGGGTCCCTACTGGGGAAATACAATAAAATAAAAAGGTGGAATAAATAACGCTCACCAGTTGAAATTCAGGCCAGATGGGTCTTTTCTGGCCCTTCTTTTTCCTTCCTTTTTTCTTATTTTTCCATTTTAATATTCCCTTCTTTTTCCCTCACAATCAGTCTTCAATTTGCTACATCTGCATCCCCATACTGTTCCCTTCCTCCTTTCTCTTTGTACTTTCCCCTTTTCCTTCTTCTCTTCCTGCCTTCCTTTCAAAGCAGAACCCTCTTCCTCTCATTCTTTATTGCCTTGTCGATGAGTATAGTCTTTTTGTACTGCAGTATCCCAATCAAGGATCAGGGCCCCACCATGCTAGGTGCTGTACAGACACATAACAGAGAGATGGTTTCTGCCCCCAAAGAGTTTACAATCTAAGTACATCTCCCCTCTCTAGTGCAGATCCCAGCTCATGCCATGATCCCTCTGGCCATCCCCCAACCTGCCATGGCCCAAACACAGGACACGTGACAAAGACCCAAATAAAGGGACAGACACACATGATTCATTCAGAAAGAGGTGGGAGACTTATCCTGTAAGAAGAGCTCATTCAACCACCTCCTGATTGTCTACTTCTGATGTAAATAATTATCATTCAGCAGCTAAAGTGAGGGGAGCCCAAATCGGTGTGGAACGTAGGGAGGTTCCTGGAGACAGTGGGGAGAGGAATGGCGCTGGCTCCTTTTTCCTGGTCTCTGTCCCCTCTTTGCTCTCCCCTGCTCATGCTGGACACAACAATGACAAAACCAATCCAGTTGTATGGAATCCCTTCCCTCCTGTTTGTGTCATTTCTTTAGCCCAGCTCCCCAGAGGGTGACAGCCATGGTCATTCCCTCCCTATGGAGCGCTCCAGCATCATCCCAAGCGGTGCTCCACAGACACGCAAGCCCGGATCCTCAAGGCAGCTTTGCCAACTGACACCAGCTGAGGTGAAGCGAGGACACCTGGCAGAGAGGTAGGGGCTGGGGGCCCTGTCAGAGTGTCTGGGCAGAGCTAGAGAAGTGGGTATGGTCTCTTTTCAGGAAGGGGAGGGAGCTAGGATGGAGGGGGTTACTTCAGGTTCCTAAGGCAGCTTCTAACAGCCTAACCACTGATAGAAAACACTTCATCTATGCTACACGGCCGAGCCAGCACCCATGTGAGAACCTGAGCGTTTGCTGACAGCTGCGTGTTGAAATCTGCAGTCGTAATGGCTCATTAATGTCATTTTCTGCATTTCATTATTTTTGAGAGGGGGGAAAAAGACAGTAAGTGAAGACAAAGGTCCCCAATCTTGTGGCCCCAAGAGGTTTGCCTGAGTCAGGAATACAGCATCAGTCTCTGTCTGTCTTTCCAGGCCTATCGGCATCACCACTTACCCGATCACTTCCTAAAGATCACCCTGAATATCCCAAGGGGATCCACTATAGCTGAGGTGTCACTGGGAATTCCATACATTTCACAGTAGGTTGGATGTTTTGTATATAGCTCCATTATTCAGTTGTGGTTATGTTTCAGGTTATACAGTAGATATTTTGTGTACCTGACTGCCTAACGCCGCCTTAATTTTGTACCTTCCTACAGCTCTACCACTGAAATATAGTGCAACCAGAGAGCAGTCCCTAGGCTGATGTCCATTTTGTCCCACTCCGTTTTACAGGGCAGTAGATTCCTTGTCCTTTTTGCCTAACACAAACATGGCTGCTTCGCCTCCATTGCTGTGTAGCCACTAGTTTCTCTGCCTGGAACTGTGAGCGTGAAGCCCTCTGAGGTATCTCCAGCCTGAGAGCGCTATAGAAAAACCAGATGCATCCAAGGTTAGCGGATCAGAATCCAAGTGAGCAACTGCAGTACATACTTGTGAGCACTAGGGGGAGCACAGGGAAGGAGTCAGAAGAGGGAACTGGAGCAAAGGAAAACAGTGAGTTGTGTTTTCAGAAATAAAAGGTCCACTTTAATCCTGCTGGCCACTTCCTTGCTTCAGTCAAACTACAACACAAATCAGACTCTGCTCCATTGTATTTTACTAGCTTTATCTTCCCTCCTGCTGATCATGTACGCCTCGATGAGACATAGGGTGACCAGACAGCAAGTGTGAAAAATCAGGCTAGGGGTGGGGGGGTAATAGGGGCCTATATAAAACAAAGCCCCAAATATCGGGACTGTCCCTATAAAATCAGGACATCTGGTTACCCTAATGAGTCAATTTCCCCCTTCCTCCCCACATGACTGAAAATCTTCCTCTGGAAGCCATTTTGCATATGTTACACACAAGAGAGGCATGTGGTGCCGTTCCCCCTTCAAAACGAACTGTGTGTGAGTCCCAAACGCAGCCCCTTTTATCACATTCCTGTCTTCCCTTTGTGCTGCTTTTACCTTCTGCTTCCATTGGCTTTGCCTTCCCTTTCCCGGCACTGCTGCAGCTGGTCCACTCAGGTGGTAGCGCACTGTCATGGCAGGGCAAACAGCTGGTAGTCTTCAAAGGTCCCTTGTGGATACAAATTAAAGAAAGTTTCCCAGGCTGTAGCCACATGCTCGCTGGGTGCTTGGAAAGGCCGGATAGATCCCAGGGAGGGGGAGTTTATGCTACGTGCCACACTGGGACACACTCAGACGCATGAAGGATGCCTCGCTCATGTCTCCAAGACCATCTGCGTTAAAGCTGAGTAACCCCTCCCCGAGTCCTTGTTAGGGAGAGCTCCTGTTCAGGGCCGGGAGAACCCCAGTTCCAGCCTGGATATGGAAAATGTTGCACTTCCACAGTCCTTAGCACCTTGCCCTGCCTGGCGCCCTCACGGAGCCCAGGCCTGGCGCTCTGTTCTGGGAAAGCTCCTTTGTTTTCTCTCACTGGGACTCCCCCAAACTCAAGACGGCCACGGCAAAAGTTTCTGTCTCCCAGTCCCAGGCCAGCCATCTCTCTTTGCACCTCCACTGAGCCAGGTGATCTAGTTACACCAGTTATCCTGGTTGCAACAGGGTTCTGTAGGGTAGCTGTGACTAATACTGTGTTCTCTAAAGGCTTGGCTACGTTAGGGAACATAGGTAAGGTACACGCCACACTGAAAACTCTAGCTGGGACTTTCAGAGGGGCCTAAAGGAGTTAGACACCCAACTCTGACTTTCAAGGTGAGTTAGGCACCTCACTTTTCACTTTGAAAATTCCAGCTTCTAATCGGAATACCTAGCTCTTATCAGTAGATCTCCAAGCACTTTACAAAGGAGGTCAGTGTCCTTAGCCCTATTTCACGGATGGGGAAACTGAGACACAAAGAAGGGATGTGACTTGCCCAGGGTCACCCAGCAAGCCAGTGGCAGAGCAGGAATTGTACCCAACTCATCTGAGTCCCCAATCAGTGCTTTATACACTAGGCCATGCTGCCCCATGTTGCAACCAGACCATGTCAGTGGCTAAAACAGGAGTAAAACCACAAGCCCTGACCCCCAGTGCCCCACACTAATAACTAGTCCCTATTTCATTTATTTATTGTGGCTGTGGTGTATACTATAGTCCTTCCGTGCCAATCTGCAGCTAGTCAGGACTTTTCATTAGCACTGTGTGTAGCTAGACGGCACAGGCGCAATTACTGTCTCTGGACAGTCAGAGCCTGGCACAGAGTAACAGGGAGGTGTTGTGACCAGAAAGCCCCCAGGAATAGTTCTGATTTTGGTGCCCCCACCGTTTCCTGAGTGAATTGCTTTCCTGGGATGTATAGAAGTGTTGGCGCATTTTGTAAATTCAGCTCACAGCAAACTCATTTGGTTCTTAAGAACAAGCCTCTTTCATTTCATGTTGCACTTTCAGGCTGAGGTTTGATAAGCTGCCTAAGTGTTGGGATCCAAACCCCTTCGGCTGGAAATCTCAGCTTTCAATATGATGCTCCCTCTATTTGAAATGTATCGTTGGCTGGTTTTTAACCACATTCAACAAGCACTTTGCTCCATACAATTTAAGGGTCAGATTCTGCCGCGCTTAGTCCCTTGGGGGAAGATGCACCCATGTGCAGGGGACCAGCACAAGCATCAGGCCCTACTTAAGTCTGATGTAAGGCCCCAGAATTAGTGACACTTACCGTATTGCCACCCCCATGCACTTCAAAGCCAGGAATCAGCTCCCCCAATCATCAGATTGGCTGGAACGCAAAAGATTTAAAAAATATATATATATTAAATGCTGAGGTTTTTTTATTTGTGTTCTGAGTTTTTAGGCTGCATTGAGCGGAAAGGAAGTGTTGTCTAATGGATAGAGCACTTTGTTCTATTCCCTCTTCTGTCACTGAGCTGCTGGGTGACCTTGGGCAAATCATGTCCATGTTCTGTGCCTCAGTTTCCCCAGCTGAAAAATGGGGATATTGATACTGACCTCCTTCATGCAGTGTTTTGAGATCTACTAATGAAAAGCACTATATAAGATGTAGGTATTCTTATTTGTTGAAGGATGAGAGTTTATCTCCCTTTCAAACTATGGGTTGTTTGTTTTCTAATTCATACTGTAACTCTGAATATCATTATTACCAATATTAAAGACCAACCATTTATTAAAGTCCACCAAACTCTACACTGCGGTGAAATCTTGTGGCAATGAGTTCCACAGCCTCAGCAAAGCACTTAAGCCGTGTTTAACACTAAGCACATGAGTAACCCCGTCCCCATTCAGCAAAGCACATGCTTAATTTTAAACACATGCATAATTCCAACTGAAGTCAAGAGCACTTAACCACATGCTTAAGTGCTTCGCTGAATTGGGGCCCAGAGCATGGATTTAAATGTGCAGGATCAGGCCCCAGTTGAGTGATCACTGAGTGTAACACACACTTATGGCTACCAATTGTACATGATGTAGAAAAATACAGTACCTCCTCACTTAACGTTGTAGTTATGTTCCTGAAAAATGCGACTTTAAGCAAAACGATGTTAAGTGAATCCAATTTCCCCATAAGAATTAATGTAAATGAGGGAGTTAGGTTCCAGGGAATTTTTTTTCCACCAGACAAAAGACATTGTGTGTGTGTATACACACACACACACACACACACACACACACACACACATTATAAGTTTTAAACAAACAATTTAATACTGGTACACAGTGATGATGATTGTGAAGCTTAGTTAAGGTGAAGGAGTCAGAAGGTGGGATATTTCCCAGGGAATGCCTTACTGCTAAATGATGAACTAGCAATTGGCTGCGCCCTCAAGGGTTAAGTCTCACACTCCACAAGGCAGCAGGAATGGAGGGAGGGGAAACAGCATTGCAGACAGAGATGTGCATTTCCCCTTTAAGTACACTGCCTTGTTAATTAGATCAGCTTGCTGAGACCTCAGCTGCTGCCAGCAAGCTCTCTCCGTCCTGAGCCCTGTCTTGTGTCCCCGCGCTCTATGGAAGATGGGGTAAGCGGGGTGCAAGAGCAGGGGGGAGGGGGACACCCTGACAGCCCCCCTGTTCCTCCCACACACACAGCAAGCAAGAGTCTCGGGGAGCAGCTCCAAGGCAGAGGGCAGGAGCAGCACATGGCAGTGGGGGGAGGAACAGCTGCAATTGCTGGCCTGCTGGGCAGCTGCTGCACAGGGAACTTAGGGGAGCAGGGACTGATAGGGGGAGCTGCCAGTCCACCCTGGTTCCAAGCCCCAGGGCCGGCTCTAGGCACCAGCAAAACAAGCTGGTGCTTGGGGCGGCACATTTTTAGGGGCAGCATGGCCGGCGCCAGAATGCTGCCCCTAAAAATGTGCCCCGGCCGCCCTAGCTCACCTCCGCTGCTGCTGCCACAGCGCGTGAAACAGCTGATTCGCGCACCGCTACTTGCCTTCCCTCCCAGGCTCTCAAGCCTGGGAGGGAGGGGGACCAGCGGCGCGCGAATCAGCTGTTTTGCACGCCACGGCGGCTCGGGGTCTCCCCCTCCCACCCAGGCTCTCAAACCTGGGAGGGAGGGGGAGATCCCGAGCGGCCGTTTCGCGGTTGAAGGAAGCATTGCACAACTTTAAATGAGCATGTTCCCTAATTGATAAGCAACATAACAATGAAACAACGTTAACCGGGACGACTTTAAGTGAGGCGTTACTGTACATATAATGGGGTTAGAAGGAAAAGGCTTCTTATTTACTTAACTTGTACTAACATTTGTGGAGTGACAGTACAGCAAGTATATCTCCTGCATAGCAAAAGACAATTCGGCCACTCCACCTAGCAGGGACTGAGCACACGAAATAGCAGAACAGCCAGTAGGAACTAGATGAACAATCTTACAAAAAGATATTACAGTTTTTCACAGGAATGGCTCCAAATTCGGACCCAGCACTATCTGAAGCTGCAGCATTTGCACCACAGCTATAGAACGACAAATGTCTTTCATTTAGATGGCACCTTTCGTCCTGACGGCTCTCAGAAAGTACTCTGAAAACTCTGCTATGGTATATGCACCCCATAACCCGCTGCTGATGTGCATCCACCTCTGGGGCGGAACACTGCTGGCATTTTAAAATGCACAGCAACAGCACACCCCCATTTCAGGGCAGGGTGCGAAGAAGAACTCTTTCTTACTAATTTATGCTATAATCAGCATTTCTATTGCTGTAGAGCCCAAGGGCCCCACTCAGGATCAAGATCCTGGGCCGTGTACAAACATAAAACACAGCCCCTGCCCCCAAAGAATTTGCAGTCCAAATAGATGGGTAATTTTAGGCAGACAGAATGGGCCAAATGTATCCTTCATGTAACTGCATTGACTGCAATGGGACTATTCAATGTGAATGAGCCAAGCAGGGTTTGACACCTGTTGTGCAGCCCTTGGGTAAGTGAAAACCTCTCAGCTGATCCCCCCAGTACCTTGGGGATAATGCATGTCTCATGCAAGAAGCTGGGAAGATTCATTAGTTAATGTTTATGGCACATTCTGAAGAGCGAAAGCTCCAGCCGAAACGCATAGCTCGGATCTTTTCACACGGACAATGAGCCACCCACCTTTCGCTAGCCCTCATTCCACAGATCACTCCACGTTCCAAGACTTGCTTTGTCACACTGGTCGGGCGGGGGCATTTTTTGCCACTCCATGCCTCACGATTGCTCAGCCCCTGGAGTTGGTGCTTTAGAAGCAATACTGATGAAAGGTTATTTTTGCATCCATGGAGAGCCTTGTGGTTAAGGCTCTGGACTGGGACTCAGGAGACCTGGGCTCAGCTCTCAACTTGGCCACTGCAACAGGATAACACAACCTCTAGAGCGCCCCCTCATGGCAGCGCCTCTGCCTCAGTTTCCCCCTTCTGGGCTCCTCAAAAACTGCATGGCCTGGTTTGGCTGCTGCAGTGCCTTGGCCCTCCAGCTATGTCACTACCAAGAGTCCACCCCTCCCAGCATACCTGGATCCAAGACAAACAACACAAAATCTCTGTGCCAGTTGCAAACTGGGGCCAGCTAGTCCTTCAGAAGGGCTCTGTCTTCTCTCCTCTAATTCTTCTACCTACCCTTTGAGCTCAGCTTTTGCCTTTCCTGGGCTCCTTTCCATCTCTCCCCTAAGCCCCTCCCAAGCTCCTTTGGGGGGGGGGGAGCACTCTTTCCCACGCAGGCACTCCCAGCCTTCCCACTTGGTGTCTTTCACAAGCCTCTCCCTGCTTCGTGCTCTCCTCTAGCTCCTCAGGGCCACCTGCCGTCCTCTCCAAGCAGCCATCTGCCATCACCCTATTTCTCCCCAGCCCTCTACCTTATCTAGCCCAGAGGCCTGGTTGAGTCATGTGACCTTCATTTTCCCCATCTGGGGAGGAGCACTGGCTGAGTCACAGGCAGGGATGAGTCCCATGACCCCTTAAAGGGCCAGCCACAGAGGTCCAGATCCTCAAGGGTATTTGGGCTCCTAACTTCCATTGAAATCAATGGTGCCTAAACACCTTTGAGGATCTGGGCTAGATTCCCTGTGTGACCTTGGACAGTTATTTAATTGGTCTGTGCCTCAGTTTCCCCATCTGTAAAAGTCCAGTCAGACTAAGTTCTTTGCGGCAGAGACCATCTCTCACTAGGTGTACGGATGGCATCTTAGCTGTTAATATAAATAGCAAGAAGAAGACTCAAACATCCAGTAGCCTGTTTTAGGGGCAAAAGCTGTCTGCCTCTGAAAAATGGCCTTACATTCCCTCACCACGGAAGGCTGGTTTTGTTCAGAAACTAGCTTGTTTCCACTGGAAAACAGGCCCATTTTCTCCTTTAAAAGCTCCTGCACTTCAGTGAAAATTTGGCTGCCAATCGGCCCATTTCGGATACAAACCAAAGCCTGAAATCTGGAAGTTTCAATACAAAACTTTTGCATGTCTCCACCTATGCAGGAGAACGCATTGGTGGCATCTTCTCATCTGCTCCATCTTCACAGGCCCTTTTCCCTCTTCCTGCCTGTATGCTAGTCACTGTTTTCTGTTCCTCTGCTCGGAGGAATGTTTTCTAAAATGAACACCATCACAGGGCTGTCAGGCAGGGCCTGTCTGAATGAGGGCGATTTCCCAGATTTATGAGGGCGCTTTTAAACGTCTCATTGAAACACATCATGAGAGAGGAAGATTTAAAAGCTGCCTTAAAATTAGTCCCAACTAAGGAAGTTTCCATACCAATGAGGGAAGATGTGGCAGGCCTGGCATTATCCGCATAATGTCAAAGCTCCTGGTGCAGCATTCCAAGGGTTTCGGCACACAGGTTCTCACACAATTTCCTTTCTTTCCAAGAAGTGGAGATGACTCTCAGAAATAAATCCCAAAGAGAATGAGGGCAAGTGTAGGTGTTAGGTAGATGGATCTGAAATTCAGTTTCTCCTTTAGTTACCTGCCGTGCCTCCGTTCTGGGTTCCATCTTCACCAATGACAGACATCAGCACAGCGGACTCAAAGGTGGGATTTTCCAAGTGGCCCATGGGCATGAAGCGCCAGGCTGCCAGTGGCTTTCAATTGGATTTGAGCACCTAACTCCCCTAGGCCCTTTTGAGATGGTCAAGTTTGAGTGCTTTCTCCAGGAGGTTCTCTGCAGCGCAAGCAAGGAAAGGAGGAGCGGATTGCCAGAGAGTTTGTAGTCCCTAGTGAGCTGTAGGGAGCAGAAGGCCTGATCCAGATTCCAGGGCTATACAAGAGAGGGGCTGCTGGCAGGGTCCCCCACCCCAGGGGCTGGACCAGTCTGAGTTCGTTATTCTTCACGATGCACTGCAAAGCCCAGTGCTTCTTCTGGGCTGACAGGGAGTTGTGGGCTGGGCAGATTGAGGGGCCATGGGGCTGGTTCTGTGGTGGGGGGTTACCCTCTGCACATTGCTGACAGGGTAGGGGTATCTCTGGGTAACTGCCGAGAGCTTGGGGTGGGTGCTCCTGTGTGGAGTGCACTATAAAGTACAATAAATAAATCCACAGTAATGTTTCAGTAGTCACAGGTTACTGCTCGGACCAGATCAGTCCCTGGTGCAGTTCCATCAAAACCAGTGTGTCAGACTGGGCAAGGGGCTGCTTGGTCAGAACAGAGCAGCTTTTTTTGTTTTTTAAATTTTACAACAACTTACCAAGTGCCCTTTAAGGCACCACAGTCTAGTGGCTAAGGCACGGGACCAGGACTCAGGATCCCTGGGTTCTACTCCTGCCTCTGCCACCAGCCTACTTCACCTCTGTGCCTCAGTTTCCCCAGCCACTATTGTGTAATCAGCTTTCCGGGGCATGGACTGTCTCACTCTGTTTGTACACCCCAGCACCATGGGGCCTCTTGGCACTGCTGTAATGCAGATAATAATCACCAGGGCTCATCCCAGTTTAAGTATACGTGTGACTGTTTCCATATAATGCAGGGGCAGCTTCGACTGCAGGTTTAGAACTCGGAGCCGAGAGCCTTGGAACTCCTGAAGTTTCCACCCTCCTCTGCCACAGACGCACTGCATCACCGTGGGGGAGTCAGTTAATCTCTCTGGCCTCACTGAAGTCAATGGCAAAACTCCCTCTGACGTCAAAGTGTGTTCCAGCAGATGCTGTATGGGATGGTGCTGTACAAATGCAAACAGCACAGGCAACACACAGGAGGAATCATTAACCATCCTAGTGCAATGGCCCCTGGTTTGGGTTGGGATTCCCCTGGTGTCTCTGTAAATATGCCTGCTTTGTACTCAGCTTCCCTAATGCTGCCCCTCCACAGCTCCCTAGGCAAATACTGTTTAAGCATGTTACCAACACGTGTGGAATAAATAATAAAGGCCCCTCCTGGCGCCCCCTGTTGGAGAGGTCAGTGCTTTCATCCCCATACTAACAAATAGGGAAGTGAGGTACAGCGAGGTTCAAAGACTTGACCAAAGTCACAGGGAGAGCCACAGGACTGGGATCACTAGTAGAGACTGCTCGATCAGGAGGGTGGGAGTGGTGAAGACATTATCTCTCTCCAACCCGGTGCTCTATTGCCTCCTCTGTGGCAGTCCATCTGCAGCAAGGGAAGTCCCTGGTAGTGCAGCTCCAATAGAGCCATGCTAGTAGCTGGCCCGGAGCTCTGGCAGAGCCGCCTGGTTTAGCGTAGCGCCGTGGTTTATTTTGTGGGGAGGTGGGAGGCCAGCCCCAGCAGAATAATGGTGGAGGAAATCCACAACAGGAGTCATCATGGAGATTTCCTCCCCTTAGCAGGTGATCTGGGTAGAGGGAAGAAAGGCTCTGTGCTCTCTTAGCTCCGCCCTGTGATGCAACTGGCACCTCAGTTATATTCTGCAGAAACAGGAAGTTCTGTGAAAAAAACAGCAAGCCTTAAAAATAGAGATATATTATTCTTATCCTTCCAGGATTCCCCACAGGATCTCAAAGCACTCCAGCAAGGCTCACAGCAGCAGGCAGGTATTATTTACCCCATTTTACAGATGGGCAAACTGAGGCAGTGAGAGATTAGCACGGCTTGCCAAAGGTCACCCAAAGAATCACCGGTAGAACCAGAAAGCAACCTCAGGAATCCTGACTTCTATTCCCCCGCTCCAATCAAGAGACCACACTCCCACCTATACATGGGTAAAGCCCATTTTAGTCGCTCTTAAGGTCAGCATCCATAGCAGCGGAAAAGTAGCCCCAGGATTGGTCCACCCAACAAAGCAACTCCCAAGAGACTTGCCATATGATTTAGCCCTTGACCACCACCGGCCCAAGCATTGTCGGGATCCTGAGCATTGCCTCGCTAAACCATGTATGAAATCAGCCCTGTGTATTTTAGCCAGTTTTGTCAGCAATGGTCAGACAACCACAGCAATATAAATGCACCCATCTTACCTTCCTGGTGTGGTGCTGGAGTTGGAAACGCGAAAGATTTCATATGGGGACATGACAGTCTCCATGGCTGCAATCAAAGACAAAGCATGGAAGATGGTTACTTAGTTGCCGAGGGGCTGTTATATGCCCCAGTGTCCTGGTCAAGCCCATGCATGAAGGGACGTTAATAAACCTCAGGAGCCATCAGGATAACTGGACAGATAAAGGGGAACTCGCTAAAAGAAAAATTTTAATACTTTAGCACCCAGGTCCAGTTGATTTCCAGCAGAACAGAAGGAGTGTGGCGTAGCAGCTTTCTAAATATAGATTTGAAAATATGGACACATGTAAATTTCTGTTTCTATCGTAGCTACAATTTTTATTTATACACTCTGGTACCGATGGCTAATATTGTCCAACTGTCATACCACTTGTTTACGGCTATTGAAAAACATTAGCATCTTTCTGTTAAATCATTATTCTATGTATAAATAGCCTGGAAATTATATATTTAAAAATACCCTTTTGCTTACCTTTTGCAATGACAGCTTTGAAAAATGCATTGCTTATGTTATCATATTAATACTCAGTCTAAGCATAATTTTTCCAACAGGCTTTAATGTAAAGGGCTTATTTTTTATAGTGCTTATGGTAGCCTTGTTTTTAAATTGTTTACATTGTCAATTACAAAGCATTTGAACCTGGCAGCATAGGCCAAGAGAGATTTCAAAGCATTATCAATACTATGAAAGCTGGTTTATTAAGTCTGCAAACAAGATTCCATTGGTAAGTAATGCCATTGGTTTATGTGCCTAGTATCTGGGCTGCATTTAAAAACACATATAAGTCATTTTCTCAAGCTCACTCAGAAAATTAAGCAGTAGAAAATAGACTCTGTACTCTTTCTGTGTGATTAGTTGGGGGGAAATAATATAACAAATCATTGCCCCACAAGACTGCATGTCTGTCACTAATGTTGCAAACTATAGCCCCTAGGAACTTTGTGCCAATAGCGGGGACAGAACTTAGAGCCTCCTGCTCCAAAAGCACAAGCCGCTTGAGCTACCGGAGAATCTTTTTTCTGGTTGAAGTACAAGGACTATGCAACACAGTTGAGCAATTTCTAGTAGAGCGTAGTAGTGCACATAGACATTATCCAATTGACTACAAAGTAAGTATCAAATCTCTGTGTTGGTTCCATGTAGCTCTTGCAAAGAATCAAAGAAACTACTTATGATCATCAAAGTTTGACTCTTGCAGTTAAGATGGAATGAGATGGGGCATGAAAAGCTAACTGGAAAATACTTTTTAAAAAGATATAGGTAGATTATTTATTTGGTGTCATTTTACAGTGCCGGCCAAATTGATATGGCTGATGCATTCTTTCATCCTGCAATGTACAGTTCTTTAGTGAAAGGGGAAGACATAGCCCCAGAATGACAGTCTGGATGGGAAGCGCTCACAGAAACATTGTCATCTCTTCATCCCCCGTTTTGCCCATCTTTAAGGACAGATTAGCGAGGCTAAAAGCAGTCAGAGTGATTTACTAAATTCTTAAAGGTGGGAGGCCTGGGGAAAGCAACCCCAAGGGCCAGAAGCCATGCCCAATGGTAAACAAGCGCACTGTGCCATACTCAGCAAACAACAACCCAAAGCACAGAAAAAGGCAAGGGCCCAAATTCCGCAATAGGGGTATAAAGCTGGTGTAACCTCCCTGGAGTCAGTGGGGTTCAGAGTTACACCAGGGCAGCCGAAGGCAGAATTTGGCCTAGTGGCAGACATAGGTGCTAGAACTAGAGGGGCTGCATCCCCTGGCTTGAAGTGGTTTCCATCATATTCAGGGTTTATGGTTTAGTTCAATAGCTCCCAGCACCCTCACTATACAAATTGGTCCAGCCCCCGTGGTGGCAGAGGACACTGCGTTGGCTGGCTCGGAAGCAGAGTGAAACGGTTTAGGGGGAGGATCCCCACAGCTCTTGGGACAAACCAGGGGGCGCACATTGGGTGCTGGGCAAATCTTTGCAACTCTCTCCCCCCGTTGGGCCTGGATTTGGTCTCCCGTCGGCTGCACGCCCAGCCAGGTCCCGGCTCTTTTCCCTCTCCCTGCTCCCGATCTCGGGAGCCAGCGGCTCCGGCCCAGCTCTTCGGTGCAGCCGGGCGCGCTGGCAGGCGGCCAGGCGAAGTGTGTGGAAATGACACCGCCAGGGCGGCAGAGATTTTCCCTAATTTCTCTCCTTGCCGAGCGCAGCCGGGCTGACATTGGCTGGAAAGTGGAGCAGCTCGTCAGGGACAATCAATGGGAATCGATCGCGCTGCTCAGGCTTGGCGCGGGGCTGGGGAAATAGCACCGCCGTCGCCCCAGCCCGCGGTCACACGCGGCTCCGCTCCCCGCGGCCCCTCCAGCCGGCAAAGTTCGAGGGACGGGGCCGCCCGCGGGGCGCCCCCCGGCACAGACTCCTCCACCCCCGCGGGCACTTCCAGCTTCACGGGCTGCCGGCCAAGAGGGCAACTTTGCACGGGGGAGGGGGAGCTCTGCCTTGTGCCCATGGGGGAGGCGCTTAGGGTGGGTTCGAGCTGCCCAGCCCCCACGAGGGGGGAACCATCCTCGGTTGCATCCACCACTGGAATTGCGCCCCCGGCCGAGCTTCGCGCGTGGACAGACGTGCCCCACGGGGGATCATCCCGAGCCCACCGGCTGGCTCGCAAGGCTGGGCGGGCCCGGCGGAGCACCGTGGTACTCCTTCCCGAGGGGTTCAGCGGGGTCGCGGCTGGGGCACCTCCCGCTAACTGGTAGTCACTCGTTAAGCACCAGACGAGTTGGCTGCAGCACACTGGGAGGGGGGCGCCGCTGCTTGGCTCGGGGTTTTAATTCCGCTTCCTTGCATGGGACCCCCGGGGGGACCCGCTGGCTCCCCGGCCTTTGCCATTGCTCGCAGCCCTTGGCCCTCGGCACCGATCTCCCCCGCTGTAGCCGGGGAAGGGGGGGGGGAGACACTAATGCAGAGATCAGGCCACGAACACCCTCCCCGCCCCCATGTGCCGCTCTGGGGTTGGGGGCTGCAGGGTCAAAGTGGTCCAGTGCAGTTAGCCCTGGGGAACAGAAGCACAAGCCTCCCCCCTCCCGGGGATGCATTTTTCTCCAGCTTAATGGTCTGGGGTAACCGAGCCCCGTCTAATCATTAACCTTGGGCCTGAGATCTGAAGGGTAACCAACTCCACGGGCTACCTTTCCTGCTCCGAGCCGCCTCTCCCCTGGGAGCTGCTGGGGGTGGAGGGTCAGGGAGAGGAAGCCGGGCTGGGGCGTTTTTGGCAGCACGAACTCGTTTGCAGCCTGATCTGCCGCGTGGGCTGGGGGAGGACAAGCTGCTACAGGTTTGCGAGGGATTTGCAACCAGGCGGGGTCTGGGGGTTGATTGACATTCACGTTTGTTGTGGAAAGGCCAGTTTACTTTAATAGGGGGTCTGCCCTCGTCCCAGGCTTGTGCGAAACTCTCTGGTTGCAGAGGCTGGCTGCTTGATTTGGGGTTGGTTGTCAGCTTGCTAAGAATAAATCAGATAAAAGAATGGGTCCTAGTAAAGGTCACAGGCTACAAAACTCCACGCACAAATCTAACAACCCCTCACCTCCATTTATACCTGATTGACTAGTTGTTCCCCTTTGCTAAGCATGCTTGAGAAACTGGTTTCAGCTCAAGCCCTTGAAGATCCTCCTAGGGAAGATGCTAAGCAGAAAGTAATTAGTATGTTATTATTAACTCTCCTTTTAAAAAAACATTGGAATCTGTTCTTTTCAACTGATCTCTTTTGCATCAACATGATTCTTTTTAAAAGGGGTTCTGGCATGGCTTAGATCTCAGGGGCGAGCGCTGGTCCACAGACCGCTTGTTGAGAAACACTGACTTAGACAGGGCTTTGCAACAGACAAAGCCCAGACACAGCTAAAATAATTGCAAGACCCCAATCCTGTAGTTGAAGCCATGTTGCCGTGCACTAAACTTACCCAGCTCTTGCAATTGGAGCATACATCTTGCAATACTGAGTGATTTTATTTCAGGCCCAGTCCTTGGAAACGTGATTATGGATGATTATAATTTCAGTCCTGGTTGCAGAGAAAAACTTGAAATCACAACCCCCTCAAAGTCCAGAACCCAGACGGCAAATAAAAAGGAACCCAGCATTTACTCGTTTTTAAAATCTCATGATTTTTAAGCCCTCCGCCACATGGTTTTGTGAGTACTTCGTCACGCTCTTGGAGGGGCCGGTGATGGCACAACACCTCGCTGGTTATTAAAGTGACAGTGTCACACATGCAAAGAGCAAATGCTCCTGAACTACTCTGACTGCCGGAAAGCCACTTGGAGATGGATCTCTTGAGGCAGTTGTTGCAGCATGGTTCGCCCATGAAATAGTTAATCTGGGCACCAAGCCCACAACTCTTAAGTAAATAAAGATAGTTACTTTTTCACAGAGCAGCCTTAATTAATGGCAGAATTTCCTGTCATGCTTTTCCTTGGTGGCTGTTGTGTTTGCTGGGAACGGCTGCAGGGGTTTTAGCCTTCCAGCTCCGAAGCCTATTGTGTTTCAGTTCCTGCTGTAGACCCATTTCCCCTGGGGGAGTCTCCCTCCCCCTTCCTGCCCCCACAAACTCGTCAGTTCTGGATGCTTCCTAATCTTATGCCAATAGGTCACAGTAGGTCACAGGTTTCACTGTATTCCACTATTGTGTGATGTTGATCTTAATAACAATACTGTGGGATCCTCTTAATTGGGACCCCTCCCTGCCCGGGACAGTTTATCATCCAGATTAGCAGAGGTGGCCATTTAAAATAAAGGGGGCTGAAAAGACACGAAAGGAATAAAAATACTGTGCTGAATAAAGGTGCTATATACTGCATTTCAGAATTGATTCTTCTATACTCACGCCATCTCTACACTGGAGTGCCTCCAGTTGGTTCAGAGGAATTATTCCTCATCTACACTATCATAAGTGAGAGGAGCAGTGGTCCCTGTCTCTTCTTTTTAAAAACCTTTATTTGACAACTTTGGCATGAATCAAGTTAGAATTCCGCAGCTATTTAACACCTGGTTACAGCCACTCACCACGAACAATAATGGCGCTTATGCAGTTGCTTTTCATTTGAAGATCTCAAATAGCTTTACAAATGTGGATGGGCAGTATTCATTTCTACTGTACAGATGGGGAACGAAGGCACAGAAGCCTAGATCCTTAAAGGTATGGAATCAGACTCAAATCAAGGGGAGTTAGGTGCCTACATACCTTTGAGGGTCTGAGCCAGAGGGCCAAGCTCATATGGCAAAGCAGTGGTGGGGTGAGGGTTCCAATCTAGGGCTGCTAATCTGTAGACTCAGAGAGGATGAAAATCAACCCTGTGACAAGGCCAGCACAAGATCTAGATATCACGTAAGTCCCAGTCTGGCCCATTCCAGCTCCCTTTATTTGTCAATAAGAGTCTTTGCATGGAATTCAGAGGGGACAAGATTAGGCCCTGAAATCCTAAGAGTTCACTAAAGTGTTTTGAGTATGGAAAGTACTATAAAAATGCAAAGTATTATATGTTTTTGCCTAGCACTCATACAGCACTTGACATGCTGGTCAGAGGGGAGCTAAAGAATAGTCTCAGAGAAGGTAACTAACCCCATTTTACAAGGAGGTAATGGATGCAGAGAAGTGACTTCCCCAAAGCCACAGCGTAATCAGTGGCACAGCCAGGATTAGAAGTCAGGTCTTCTGAGTCTGGACCAAATCCTCAGCTGGTGTAAATTGATGTTGCACCACTGCTGTCAATAGAGCTATGCTGATTTAGTCCACCTGGGGTTCTGGTCCCTTGTGTTTATTCCTCTATGCGCCATGCTAATTAATTGGAACACTACCACCACTGCTGTTTAATGTTCTTTAAATATACATTCAGACACTGTCAAGATAAATCTGTCCAGGCCAAATGCAATTTTCCACAAGGAACTTCTGTGACTGCTGCAGCGACAGCCACTCTATAAATTAATAAAATACATGATTGAACAGGAACGTATATTGTAAGCATGATTCAAAGTGAGTAAGGGCAAACCTATGTAACTGCATACTCCATGTGGAATGAGTGTAGGTAGGTAAGTAATTGGCTGAGCAGGTGAATCACAGAATGAAAGCAGCTGGAGATGGAAAAGGCCTAATAGTTCATCTAGTCCAATCCCCTTGCCAGAGCAGGCTTGTTTTCTGCAGTATATTTTCTGGTGCTTTGGCCAGCAGTTTTAGAGGTCCCAAGCAATAAGGCTTCTTTTGCTTCTATATGCCACAGTCTATAGATCTCACTATCAGGAAGTTATTCCTGATAGTCAGAATATGTTTTCCTTTTCTTAATTACACCCAGCACTAAGTGTGCATGGTATCAGGGCACTGAGATGGCATGGATCCCCATTAGGGCCTTGGCCCTGGACAGCCTTTTACCCCTTCTCCAAAGCCCTGATCCTGCACTGAGCTTCACGGCACCTGCACGGAACCCCATGGATATCAGTGGTTCCCTAAGTGGGCACAGGGGTCTGACTGCACAGAGCTCATGGCAGGATTGGAGCCTCGGCCTGTCTGGTCTCACATTACAATCCCGCTCTTGCTCGAGCTGAAGTCAGTGACAAGACTCCCAGTGATTTCAAGGAGGGCGGGCTTGGTTTCTCTGTTTGGTGTTGGGGGGGGGGAGGAAAGGAGCATATGGGGTCATGTGCCCCCCGCCCCCCCAGATTTTCTGCTTGGCTTGTACTGTACATGCTCAGTAACACTACTGAAGCCACCTTCATTCTGCTCCATACCCCCATCAGCAGGCATGGGTCATCACTGAAAGCATGGCTAATAGGGTGCTTTGCTCCTATTTGAATTCCACAGCTGTTGCTTTCAGTGCCATGCAAGTGGTACACAATTCCAGCAGCTGTATTTCACGGATGGCTGTTATTAATCCAGCCTGAAGATCTCAACATTAGTCTTGAGGTTTTTAGCAGGATCAAATGGCCTTGCAGGAGGACTTCTGATACCTCTGGCACAGGGCTTCAGGTTAGACATCAAGGAGGTTCCAATGCTGGTCTCAGACTCATTCCCCATGCACAGGTGTCCTCCATCACGATGGGCACTAATTGACACCTTGGAGACACATTAGTGAGGGACTGATGGTGTCCTGTGGTCTGAGCTCCCCTCTCAGGCCTACACCCGGTCTATTCAGATCTTGATGGGGTCAGTGTAAAGCTTCGCCCCACTCAGATCTTGAATCTCCAGAGCTTACACCAGACCTAAATTCACTCATATTAAAAATAATGAAAATAGCTCATAATTACAGCAAGACTTGGGGGATCTCTATGCCCAAATGGTCATCCAGATCCTGTATGCAGCTCTGAAATCTCAGACACAATCTTTAAGGTTAAAATGCAGGACTTTTCCCTCAGAATGTGCGTATACCTGTGTGTGATTTGCTCCATTCACTCCCAGCTTTGTTATGTTCCATTCTTCCTTCTGGACGCATGGTTCAAGGATCTTAGTAAACCACTTATGGACTTAGAAAGGCTCAAAGTTGGACCCTTGGAAGCATTTGTGTTTACAGCTTAGCTAGCCTACCCCAGCATCTTCCAAGGACAATGGCTCTATTCTTTGGGGAAACACTAGATGATTATATGACAAAATTCCATACAGACCTCTTCCAGCAGTACATCTACGGCACCTACTCCTGGAGTAATGATGCAATCTGGGTCACAAAATATATGCCCTTCCCCTTACACCTACTGGACTTTTATCCCCTGCGCTCTTCTCCTAATGCACATTATCTAATCTCTGTTAAACACATCCCTCTATGGTGCCTCAACAGACCTCTCCTGGTAACTTCCTTTGCCTAATTGCTCTCACACATTGAACATTTTTCTTTATACTTAATCGAAACTTCACATTCCTTAGTTTGAATCCAGATTGTCTTACAATACATCCTTGGTTCAGCCCCAGATAAGTGTCACCCTCCTTTAGATGCCTGTCTGCCAAGTATTTGCATATAACTGTCATAACCCCTCTCTCTGCACTTCAAACGCTCTCCAAGATAATCACAAGTGACTATGGAGGGGCCTATTGATGACTGGACTCACTCCATGGGGAAAGCATTTCCTCTGCCTTTGCAGATGGAAAACAACAGGATAAAGAAAGGCCCCCCAGACTCTGTGACGTGCCTTCTCCAGTATGGATGAAGGAGAAATGAGGTTCAAAAACAAGATGACATCACAGAAAACATCCGGTGCCTGAGGCACCTCAAAGTGCTTGATGTTGACTCTGAGGATTTGGACATATTGATTTAGAGGGTTCTTCTGACTATGGGATGTTTTCTAGGTCCCAAGCCCTGGATGTTCTATCACCATTGGCATATACCACCAGTTTACACCAGTACAACCCTTTGAAGCCCAAGATCTCAACCACCATCTTTTTGCCTAGGAGAACTGACAAGAATGTCCTTTGGGGCCTGCTCTTGCTTCTGAGGATGCCAGGAAGGTTGATCCTGAGCAAAATCGAGCTCTGTCTTTCACCTAAAAGCTAAACGTACTCTCTCACCACCGCTCCTGGCCCCTGCCAATGCAGGGACATGGGTATCACCACTACCAACAGCAGAGGTGTCTGTGCGAGGAATAGGGAGTGGCAGGAGTTATTGGGCAAAGGCAGATTCCATTTCTTAGCCTACTGACTTCAATCAGAGAACCCGACTGCAGAGACAAGGCTGGTTGGGTGGCTGGCTGGCTAAGGTCCAGTGAAAGAGGAATATAACTAACACAAGTTAGTAGCACTCCCCTTTCACAAGTCATCCTTCTACCCCTCTAGTCATTTCATCCACACTCGTCACTGTTCTGTTGGAGCACCTGTTTGACGACCCAGATGAAATCATCCCATTGGTTCCACCAAAGCTGCGCAAGCTCAGTGGTTCCGATGAGTTTGCAGGTTTTCTGTGGCTGAACTGGTTCACAGGCCCTGAGGCTAGAAAGCAGTGGAGTGGAAAAAACCAGTTTTCCAATGGTCTGATCTGGCTGCAAACTCCCAGGCGAGGTTAGGGTGCACCGGGGCTGCATGGGTTTGTGCTGATTCACCAGCACGGCCTCACTAGAAAATCCCACGTGGCTTTGTCCAGTGCAGGTGGTTTGATGTTGTGGTTCGCCCCTGGAGAGCAGCCTCAGGATGCTGGGGAATAATCCCACAGAGAGAGCAACGAAAACCCAGCAGAACTCTGACTGCGGGTTCACAGCCCAGTGGGCTCCTGCTGGTCAGCTCCTAGCCCCAGTTCTGCTGGGTATTCGTGTCCTGTCCCGGACTACCCTCCCGGAGCCTTCATGGTACAAGCTCACCGCTCCGCAGAACTCCCTTCCCACCTCACACCCCTCCCTCTGGCTCCCCCACCAGCCCTCGCAACACTGCCCCTTGCCCCTCCTTCCCGCTGCTGCCCCCTCCTTCCTGCCCCCATGCTCTCTTTGCCTCCCATTACCCCCACCCCACTCCTGCTCTTATCCAGGACGTGCTCTCCATGCCTGAATCACAAAAGAGGATGGCGGCATAGCAAGAGCCTTGTCTAGCCTGTAGCTGCTGGAGCCCTGCTCCTGCCAGGCCCCATCCCTCAGAGGGCCGGGCCCTGTTTGGGGGTTGGGGGGAGTCTCCTCTCACACCAGTAGCTGCATGCTGCGACTCCACTGGGGCCGCTGGGGTAAGTGAGAGGAGACCCAGCCCCTCCCTTCTGTCGCAAGCTCCGTGGGGCAGGGACACGTCCGTTTGCCCGCACACCCCTGGCGCTGTGCAAACGCACTCACATTGAGCTCTTCCTATGGGCCAGAGGGCGGGCGGCCAGTGGATCCCGGCTCCAGGCACTGCGTCCATCACTCCCGCTGGCCCCAGCCCCATTGGGGGAGTCTGCCCTTGGAGCTTTGGTCTGCCCTTCCGCAGCAGGCTGCTCCTGGCACGGCTCCCAGCCTGCGTCTCCCGGCTGCCCTGGCTGGACTCAGATTCCCTACTTCTCTTCTGTGGGCTCCTTTGTCTCGGGGCTTTCCCTGCTGCCGCTCCTGTTCCTTGGTGCCATCTCTCTTCCCTGGGGATGGGTAACTATTCTCAGGCTTTTCCCTTCGCCCCCCACCTCCTGCTCATAGCGACAGGAGCCCAGGGCTTTTTCAAAGCCATTTTCCCTTGTCTTCTTCCTCAGTGCAGCCTCTGTACAGGCCCACGCACCAGCTGGGCCCCCCACCGTGCTACTCCCACTGCCCCTGCTGTGCTGCTGCCGGCACAGCCTCGCTGACTGGCTGCCGCCTGCCTCCCATCACCTGGGTTCTCCAACGCATGAGCTGATGCCTTAAAAAAGAAATGACACCCCCTCACCACCCCGTCTCCCTTTTGATCCTTGTGTGGCTTTAGAGCTGGTCCCCGCCTGCCAGGACCACCCACTCCGGTGCTCGCAGGGGCCGTGTCCCAGACTCCCAACGCAAACAGATCCTTCCAGCCAAGGTCCAGGCGCTTTCAATGCAGAGTTAAAGGAGCTCAGTGTTTAATGAGGGGCAGGACAGAACTGGTCGCTGCAGGACCTGAGGGCACGGACCCTGGGGAACAGTTACCTAAATGCCCTTCCCTGCTCAGACCTGCCCTGCAGTGTCACAGGGCTCCCCTTCCCGCCACCCCAACCCCCGGGCTCTGCACAGCCCAGATCTTCTCTGCAGCAGCAGGCCCTTCTTATCCAGCCCCCTGGCTCCGACCCTGCCCTCCCCCACGACAGGGGCTCTCCTGCTCCCCCAGCTCCGACCCTGCCCTGCCCCACGACAGGGGCTCTGATCGCCCAGCCCCCTGGCTCCGACCCTGCCCTGCCCCATGATAGGGGCTCTGCTCACCCAGCTCACACCCTCCCCTGCCCTGCCCCACGACAGGGGCTCTGATCCCCCAGCTCCCTGGCACAGACCCTACCCTGCCCCACGACAGGGGCTTTGCTCACCCACCCCCTGGCTCACACCCTCCCCTGCCCTGCCCCACGACAGGGGCTCTGATCCCCCAGCTTCCCGGATCAGACACTGCCCTGCCCCACGACGGGGACTTTGCTCCCCCAGCTCCTCAGCTCACACCCTGCCCTGCCCCACTGTGGGGGCTTTGCTCACCCAGCCCCTGGCTCACACCCTCCCCTGCCCTGCCCCACGACAGGGGCTCTGTTCCCCCAGCTCCCTGGCTCAGACTCTGCCCTGCCCCATGACAGGGGCTCTGATCCCCCAGCTCCCTGGCTCAGACTCTGCCCTGCCCCATGACAGGGGCTCTGTTCCCCCAGCTCCCTGGCTCAGACTCTGCCCTGCCCCATGACAGGGGCTCTGATCCCCCAGCTCCCTGGCTCAGACTCTGCCCTGCCCCATGACAGGGGCTCTGTTCCCCCAGCTCCCTGGCTCAGACTCTGCCCTACCCCATGACAGGGGCTCTGATCCCCCAGTTCCCCGGCTCAGACCCTGCCCTGCCCCATGACAGGGGCTCTGCTCCTCCAGCTCCCTGGCTCAGACCCTGCTCGGCAGTGTTACAGTAGCTCCCCACTTTCCTTCCCATCCCCCTCAAGCCTTGCTCCCCCACCAAAATCATGCTGTAGCATGGGAAGCAAGGGAGCTCCTCAATCTCCTCCATGTGCACTTCTCTCCCTCCTCCCCTCCCCCCGCTCCCCCACACTCATCCTTGCCCTGTAGCATCACAGGAGCTCCTGTTTGCTTGTCTACCTCCCCTCCACACTCGGCTAAGCTGTGCAGTGCAGCCCGTAGGAGTTCAGGAATGTAACCTGGTCTCCCACGGTGCAGGCCAGCTAGGCCAGGGGTTCACCTTCCATGTCTCCAGCAAATATCGCCTGCCACTGCCAGTGTGTGCAAACATTCCTGAGATTCAGCCCTGCAAGATCCTGCTCACGGGATCCCCCCAGCCTCTCTATTCCTGCCCCATGGACGTCAGCCCAGCTTAACCAAAGCTTTGCTCCCAGGAAGGGCCAGCGCTGTGCATACCCCAGTGACTACACATCCACCTTGGAATTGGCCATGTGGCCATCTTGAGAATGCTTTGTAGGGTTGGAATCATCCAATCAGGGCACACAAACAATACCACCTGACTTCAGTGACTAATCACACAGCAGATATGCAAAGCAACTGTCCAGATGAGAATAGTTTGCAAGCACCCCATAGGCTGAAGCATGGTCACTCATTTGTTGGCTCATTTAACATAATAATGAAATTCACAGATATCTCAGGCCTTGCCCATACTGGAAAAGTATCCTAATATCCTAGTAAAAATCAACCCAGTTAAACCCCTAACAGAGATGGATTTAAATCAATGGCAGTTTAACCCTGTCTTATTTTGATCTAGTTTAAGCTGGTGTCTTAAGACTTCTCTGCTGACTCAACTCTATTAGATTTGGTGGGGAATCTGGCCTTGAGGTTGTTTGTAGATAATTTGCAAACAGAAAAAAAAAAATGGGGAGGGGAACCTCCTCTGGGACTATATTGTTTTCTCTAAGTAGTTCACAAAGCTCAAGTTTTCCTCTAAGTCTCAAAATGAGATCTGTGGATCATCAAACTGGTTCCACTAAAAGCAACTGTGTGTTCTCATCTTCGCTTTTATTGCTAAAAAGAAAAGAAAAGAACACAGAGGGCTGTTGTCCTGTGACAGAATGTCAAAGGATCTGAAATTGGGACAAAATATGCTTACGCTGCTTTTTTTGTCCAGTGTTCTGGTGTGGTTGTGCTGATTGCCTTGGTCTGAGTGGCTTTAAAAAATCCCCCAACAAAAGCCTCTGATTGTGCATATAGGTATATGTTTAGGAAGAATTTTATTATCGGGAATTGCCATCAACTCCCTTGTTAAAACTGGCAGCAATTTAGATAGTTAATAGGCAGCTAGACGGAACATGGAGCCAAGAATCTAGGATCGATTCCTAGCTGTGCACCAGGCACCAGTGTGTTCCTGGAGGAAAAGATGGTTCTGACCAGGCAGTCTTTGAGACCCAGCTCTCATAGCACAAAGTCACATGCCATTGGAAGACCTTTTACTCACAGTGAGCCCTGTTCAGCACTTGGAACTGAATAAACCCTTACGCATCTGTCTACACAGCAATCAGATGTGTGACTGCAGCAGCATGGGTGGAGGCCACTCGTAAGTACCCAGGGTCCCTGGCGCATGGGGCTAGCTCACACTACTGCCCTTGCCACTGTGGCATCACTGATATTGGTACTAGCTCTAGCTGGAGCCAAGCTAGCTCAGTTGTGTCCAAATGTGCTGTATCACACCTCCCAACTGCAGTATAGACATACTGGAAGAGCTAGCATAGGTTACAAGGTAAGGAGAGGAGGGATGCTTCGAAACAGATGGTAGATGTCAGAGGGAGGAGGTTCTCCTCTGACATCTACCCATCTGTTTCGAAGGTTCTCCTCCCTACCATCCAGATAGTGTAGATTGGTTTACTGGCCCTTGCCACAGCAGCAGCAGGCAGTGATGCTGGGCCCAATGGTGTACACCTCTCTGAAGCCCCAGAGTGCATGAAAGTAGGTTCTTCCTGTGGCATATTGAACACTGTGTTAAAATTACAAGCTATCCCTTGAAATATAAGGGATTTCCTGATCCTGCTTGCAGGCTAAGGGCTCTGTAGGCAGGCGTGCAATTTGGGTTTTCAGCAGTCAGTCTGCAAAGAGCCACCCTAGAGCAAAATGGGATGAGCTGTGCCTCTCTGACTAAGGGAGCAGCCTGCTTTGTCTCTCTTTAGTTTAGGTTCCAATGTGTCAGGGTCCTAGATTCTTGAGAAATAAAGTCATGTTACGTTGCAAGCTTGCCACTTCCTCCATTATTATGGTGGCCACCAACAGGCAGCAACAGGACATAACCAGACCAGTTCTGAATAACCAACAAAAAAAAAAACCCCAAAAGATTCTGGTTCAGTTCAAAGACTGAGCAAAGGTTTCTGCTGCTCTTGGGTTTGGCTGGAGCTTCTGCGTCCCTTGGTGTGGTGTGTACATGCAAGGGGCGACTGTGGAGATCCATGTCACCACATAGACGGAGAGATGAGAGAAGGGGTTGGTGCAGTGGGACCCTTAATTGGAAGTGTCTGTCATTATTGTGTTTTAATACTCATCCTTAACTTTGCATAGCTATATTGGAGAGAGTCCCAGGGGGTCACTCATTAAGCCTGCGTAGCAGGGTAATTATTGTATATCATTATCACCCGCATCTTGCCGCTTCGCTTAAGATCGCTGCTGTCTCTGGTTTTTTAATCATTCGGCAGTAATTTTTCCCTCCCAATTTTTTTTTCCATGTCTGAGGCATTCCCCCACAGCTGTTCCCTCGGACAGCCCCCTCCTGGTCTCCCGACACAGGCATAGATGGGAGAGGCAATGCCAGCGAGAGGCGAAGAGTCCGCAGAGGAATCTCCAGTTCTCAGGCTGCAGCATGAGCGGGGCATCCATGGTTTCTGGGATTTCACACCAGCAGAAGAAGCTAGACGGACAGTGGCGGAGAAGGACTCTGCAGACCCCAGCCAGCATTCGCCCACAGCTCTTCAGCTGAGGATCTCAAAGCACTGTATAAAGAAGGGTAACATCCAGGGCTACTTTCAGCCACTGATGTCCCCTTGTGGTAGAGTGGGATGTTAGGACCAGCCTGCCTCAGTTTCCCCCTTTTCAGACAATCTCTGTTTATTCCCATATCTGGTAGTTCCTTCCTATGACTTCAGCCAGATCATTAAGTCTCTCCCCTCAAGGCAGTAAAGAATCTAGTGAGCCAAGAGGCCAATAACCCTAGCAAAAGGTCAACAGTCTCTGGCCTTTTGGGGTTACTAATCCCTCTGCTAGGCTTGGGAGGGGAATCCAGGCCCACCCACTCCCCTGGATGCCAGCCGAGGGACCCTGTATGAAGCTGTTGGAACCAGTTTCTCCTGCCCCCTTACTGCTTTAGACTCACGCTCTGTGACTTTCTTCCTCTGGGGGTGGGATTACTGTCCTAGGCAGCTTCCTGCTAGACTGGTGTTTGAGGGACCTGCCCTCAGCGGTGCCTAGCAGCCACCCCACCCCCTCTCCTGCAGCCTTTTTATCTGCCCTGCTCTTGCAGGGCTTCCAATAGGCCCAGCTGGGGAGGCAGCACATCTCCTTGTTAACCCTTTAGCAGCTGGGACAGCATCAGGTCCGTGCACCCCATGGCAGGTAAGTATCACCGTCCCCCTTTTATGATGGGGAACCTAAGATGCAGCGAGATACAGGACTTGCCCAAGGTCACCCAGTAAGTCGCTGGCAGAGCATGGCTACAAACCCTGTCTCCTGCCCCCCACTGCCCCCAGCCCACTGCTCTAACCCCTGGGCCTTGCTGCCAGTCTAATATCTGCTTGTGGTCGAGGCAGAAGTGGCTAGACCTGCTGCTTCCAGAGGAGAGAGCTGAGCCTGGCGAGAAGGGAGCTGTGGAAAGAACTGCCAGACGACGTGAAGACAACCGATAAAAGAGTGCACAAATATAGGCAGGGCAAGGAGCCGAGAGCAGCTGAGGCTGCGTGGGGGAGGAAGGGCCAGCTCCTGAAGGACACGCCGCTAAGGGCAGTCAGGGGAGCCCCGGTGGAGTCGCAGCTAGCTGGGGCGGAGGTTTTGTCCTCGGCCTCCATGCCAGCGCTGGCAGGGGGTTAGGAATGCTAAGAAGGCAGTACACAGCCCCTGGGAGCGAGAGGAGAGAGAATGTTTTCTGCTACCCTGCAACCTCGCTGAGCTCAGCCAGGGGGACACAGCCGGCCCCACCCCGGCCGACAGAGGAGAAAGGCAGGGGAGGAAAAGCCAAGGGAAATAAGGGATCTGGAGCCTGATCCTGGGAGGTGCTGAGCACCCCTCCCTTTATAGCCAATGGGAGTTGAGGGCACGCAGCACCCCGCAGGCCTGGGCCCTAGGAGAAGAATGTGGAAATCCAGGTCTGTGGGCCAGAGCAAGCCCCCAGAGTCACTGAAGATGGACAAAGTGGGGGACATCCGGGCTGGGCAGACACTTGGCAGCAGGGGGGCAGCAGAAGAGGGTGGGCCCAAGGGGGCGGCAGTGGGACCACGCTTTCCTCAGCAGCTGTGAAAGCTTGTGACAGGGCGGGCACTGCCCTTGGGACACAGGCAGACACACCCCCCTCCTCCCCCGCGCCTCTCACAGACCTTCATGCAAACCTGGGCGGAGGCGTGGCAGAGTGTGGAGAACGTTTCCATATTGACTCTTGTTCAGTGGCTTGTGGCCTCTGCAATTCTGGGCTCCAGCCAGGGCGAAGGCTGAAAATGGGCCCAAAGTGCTGGGAAAAGGCCGCAGCACCCCAAAACAGGCTCTTCTTCGTGCACAGCCAGCCTGGTCCACAGCAGGAACGCTGGGGTTCTGGCGCGGGAGATTTGAAGCCCAGCTCTGTGTCCCCAGGTCTGTGAGAGGAGGCTCTGCTGAGTGTCCAAGCGCCTGATCCCAAACAGCCCTCTGAAAATGGGGGGCTTCAGCACTTAAAAAATGTCCAACTGCCCTAAATTCAGCACCCAGGTTATCACCTCTGAGCTGGGGCAGGTGTGTCTGCCACACCTCATCTTTTCTCAATGGGCTATATTCCAGTCCCAGGGATGTCTACGGGCTTTTTGGCACTGAATTCAATTGGAGTAGAATTAGGCTTGAGCCCTGCTTCCATTCATATGGGATCCAATTTAACTTATCCGTGATACTCAGGAGCTTTTCACTTGCTCCAGGAGTGACTCTCATTTTTTAAACCAATCACTAAAACACTCCTGAAGTGGGCATTTAGGTTACAAACAGAAAAAAAAAAAAAAAAAAAAAAGACACATTCTTTCAACCACCCCATTGTTTATGTGTGGGACCAACACTACCTGCCACATTGTTTTGTTTGGCTTTTTTGGGGGGTTGGGGGGAATTCTTTCCTGGAAGGATCCATTTAACAAAAAAAAGAAGAGGCTAAACTGGAATTTGAAATAGTTTCTGGCTAGGAACGTCAAGGGTTCCAGTTAGGGGCCCAATGTTTGCACTAGTTGTGATTGTTTTTGTGGAATACAATTCAAAGGTTGAAGGCAGCGGCCCCGTTTCCTGGGTTGAAGCAGGCTGTTCTGCCAGTTTAACCAGGATCCAAACCATGTCTCGTTGGTTTGCGTTTAGTTAGAAACATCACATTTTAATGTAACTCATTCAATCAGGCAGAGGCTGGGGGCGGGGGGGGGGGGGAGGTTGTGCGGGAGAGATCTTGCTTTCCCATTAAAGACACCTTCTGCTCTGCCAGTGCTGAATGTAAGCTGGGCATGTCTGACACTGAAATCTGCCCCATCAGATGTAGGCATGTGGCCAAGAGTTTCCCTTTAGAAGAAACAGTAGATGCCTCTGAGATGTGGTTTTATTACCCTCGTTCTCTGGTGCTTTTTGCGTTACTTTCATCTCCACGTTTCAAGCTGTGCAAAGAGAGATTTAAAAAAAAAACAAAAGGTGAAGGGTGTGTGCAGTGGTCATCTCCAAAGAGCTGGGCCTTAGCTTAGCATCTGCTGGTTTTAATTAAAAACCATTCCCCAGCAAAGTCAGAGGCACTTTCCACTACCGTGTTCTGACATCCCCACTACAGAATAGTGATGCTTAAATTCCCTGTGAAATGTCAGTATTAATGATGACATTATAGCGGGTAGAGGCGCCAGTCAGAAATCAAAGCCCCAATGTGCTAGGCGCTGCACATAAGCAGACGAACCCGAAACTGGTTCATGACTCAAGGTGGCAGTACAGTGAGGAAGCGAGCTGACCTCCTTGCTAACACCCCTTTGCAAAGTTATTAACGTCGCTATCGCAACTCCTCCCTCAGTTGGTGTTTTCAGTTGACATTGTTTTCTTTTCCTTCCACCGTCGAGCCAGACTACAGCCCTGGCTAACGGAGACACCAGAATGCTTCTGTAAGCATTCCCAGCCTAGAACCTTGTCAGTGCCAATGACAGAGCAGCAGTCTGTGCCAGCCAGGATCTGCATACTTACTTTGAATTTGCTCCCACTCCTCCCCCCACCCCTCTCTAAGGGAAACTTTTCCCATAGCCCCAGCGAACTGTCACAGCATTTCCTGACGCAGCGTCCTGGAGCACTAGAATTTAGAGACATCTGAACGCAGTGGATTTGCTTGGCTTCCCACTCAAATGCGAAGCCACAGGGGGACTTTATTTCACACGCAGGGCTTTTCCCTGCCGGTGACTCGCATGCACGGCTACCCCAGTTTATGACCATCTGCTTTTATGGCTCCTGAAAGAAAGGGGTAACCCCAATGTATTAAATAGAGGGGCTGGATTCTCCCCTCCCACCTTTCCCTCTGTTGTCCACACGCGCACACAAACACTCGCAGAGCTGCACTAAATTCTCAGTGGCAGAGATTTTTGTTCTCTCAGCGTCAAAGCTCTCTGGGGACAGGCTCAGGGACCCATTTTAATAGCTGGGTATAATAAACTATATTATATTTGCCCCCATTACTCACACGCCCTTTGCTTTCATTCAATCTTATTTCCCTTTTGCTAATCAGGGCTCCTGGATTATATATTTCCCTCCACCCCGCAGTGGCTGGCTTCGGTTTTTTTACACTCTCCAGCCTGACCACATTCTGCCTGTCCCTTCACAGCTTGTCTGCATTCTCGTTTTTTTCACGCGTTGACCCCAACAACCTCTCTTCTCGGAGAGCCACTGCATTCTTCCTGTTTTACACACATTCCATCTGCAGTCTCCCCCTAGAATTCCTAAATCTGATAACCAGGGGGTGTGGTTTTGCTTTGAACAGAGAAAGGTTGACCTTTGCTGGTGGAATGAAGGCTGCATGAAAAAAAAATTGGCTGAAGAGAACTCCCACTGTTGTTTTACAATCCCTAAATAACACAGAGAGGTTTGCTGCAAACACGCAGTGATTTCCCCGAACCCCCAATGCCCCCCAAAATAAAGGAGTCCAGAAAACACCACAAACCAAAGGGAAAAAAAGGCTCGTGCACAAAAACAAAAGCTCCTGAATTATTTAGCAAACAGTTACGATACAACGGCTAATACTGTTAGCAGACGCCGGCTCCCACCAGCCGCGTGTGTTATGAGACGGCGAGCTGCAAGGGCCAGCAGTGCCGTGCTTGGCAGCAGTAACTCTGCCAAGCCGCCCAGTTGCGATACTATGCTGTTTTAAGGCAGTGATTTTCAACGTGTGGTCCATGGACCCCTGGGGATCCGCAGAATCTGGCTAAGATTTCCAAAGGGGTCCGCACCTCCATTCGAAAAATTGTTAGTGGTCCGCACACGAAAAAAAGGTTGAAAACCCCTGTGTTAAGTCATCCTCTCCGCCACCCCAGTGTTTAAATAGTTAATTCAAGGAGGGGAATCGTTGCTTGAGTGAAAGTGACAGGTTTATATCAATTTTATTTGGAATAACTTTCCCCCTCACCTGAAGGGAATACACAGAACAAAGGGTTTGAAGATGAAACGTTTCTCCCTTTAAACAACAAAACCAGCCCCCTGTGCTATAAAGTTTTAACTGATTGTCACACGTAGCAGTAAAAAGTAACAGTCAAAACATTCCCTTCTCTACCTGCACATGCACAGAGAAGGACAGATGAAAAGGAGACATTTTTTCCCCAACATAAAATCATTCAGTAACATAAATGCTCGCTGTACAGCACTGCAGGGCATGGGAGCTCTTGGCTAAACTACATTTTTGCCGCACCTGTTTTACAAATTTTCTGAAGCGACTAACATTTTTCTCCGTGTAGCAACAGATGAGACATCCTTACAGTGCATTTATTATGCTAAATTTATTGTCTGATTTGAAATCTCCATTAGGATAATGAACGCTACTGCTGCCTTAATGTATTTCAAGCACTGGAGATTGAAAGCTCTAAAAAAAACCCCTCTAGTCTGACACTATTTTGCAGGAGCATGAACTCCAGCCCATTTCCTGGTTCTTAGACTAAGTTTTGCCAAATGGATAATACATTTGATATTTCCATACCAACTTTATTTCCTTGCTCCTGTCAGGGGAGGCCCTCTGCTGGCATGAGCAGAGCCAAACCAGGCAAGGAAAGCCAAGTAACTGCAAGAATGCCTGTTAGTTCGAACGTCTGGAGTCCTACCTTTAGCAAGGAAAATACTTTCTGTGCCTAATTGCATTATTATTTGTGTCCCTGTAGCACGTTCAGGGCTCCCCTGAGATCAGGGCCCCATTGTGCTGGGCACATTGCAAGAGACAGTCCCTGCCCCAAAGAGGTTACAATCTAAACCGATGAGACACTAGAACGAAGACTTATCAGCCCTGCTTTACAGATGGACCACTGAGGGCAGCGGAGAAGAAGTGACTTGCCCACAGTCTCACAGGGAGCCTACAGCAGAGCCAGGTTTTGAACGCAGCTCTCCTGACCCTCAGAGCTTTAATGCCGAACCCATCTTTCCTCTCTTTCTCAGAGCAAACGCACGGTTGTTTTGAAGATAACATTCCAAAAGTGCAGGCATATGATCAAGTGAAACTCTGGGAGCTAAGCTGGCCCAGCCCTCGGGTGGGAGACCTCCTGCATGCCCCAAGAGTTAGTGATGCAGCAGTCTGATTGCAGCTTAGTACTAAATCAAAGCCCTAGCTTGGGGGCACTGTGCTGCTGCAGGGGCTGTTGTTCAAAGGAGCCCTAAAAACTGCAGTCCCAGTCATGTGAGCTGATTAAAGAGCACATGACAATCAGTAAGACATGAGGGGTTAACCCCTAAATGATGTCCCGCCCTTCAGTAAAAACTCCCCTGTCAGTGTCTGCTGGATACAGTGCTCCTTTGTGCTCTCTGCTGAGCACCATTAAACAGCTGCCGCATTTCACCCCAGAGGTAGCTGCACTTCACTGGCATATGTAGCAAACCCTGCATATTACAAGGCAGGATTGGGCCATTTACCCCCTGAACTGGGAGTGGTGAGGCACCTTCCCACCCTCATGGGAGCTCCAGGAGCCAAGATGTCTCTGGAAGGTACGCAGAGAGCACAGGTGACGCTACACCTCCTAAAACTGTGCCCTGTGAGTGCCTCTCTGCAGCCAGCCAGTTCTCCTAGCAGCACCCAGCTTCACCCCTGCATGGGGCATTATGGTGGGAGGGGAGGTGGCAGCTTTTCAGGGCCTCCTTGCCGTACACATTCGTGCAGGACCTGGAAACACCACTTTCTGTACAGGGTTTCAGAGTAGCAGCCGTGTTAGTCTGTATCCGCAAAAAGAACAGGAGTACTTGTGGCACCTTAGAGACTAACAAATTTAAATTTGTTAGTCTCTAAGGTGCCACAAGTACTCCTGTTCTTTGTACAGGGTTTGTTATTGCTTGCAAAGCCCTTGTGGAAGAAAGGGGCTATGAGAGACACAGCACTGGGCCAGTTCTCAGCTGGTGCAAGGCAGCGTGTCTCCACTGCAATCTGCAGAGCTAGGTCACTGGACACCAATGGGGGATCTGGCCCCAATAAGTGTCAACGAGTCTCATCTTCAGCCTGCAACACCCAGGAGACGTGCCGGGCGTTGCTTTCTGGCCCTGAGCACAGGTGAAGAACGTTATGGCAGCATTGTCACAGGGCTGGGAACAGCTAATACATGAAACTGCTGCATGTCCATGAATGATATGCAAAGCCACAAAATGAGATGAGATGCTGAGGGGACATTGGAGGCTGAGTCTGCTCTAACTGGGACCAAATTCCTCCTACCACAGTGCTTCTTTATCGAAGAAGGGTACGAAAATCTCCTCAGAGACTCCCTGATCTCGTGAGTCATGAGTCTTGTCATGTGGCTTTTAGCAAGACCCCTCCTCCTCTCTGTGTACCTCAGTTTCCCCATCTGTACAGTGAGGCGGGGGACAAACCTGGTCTACACACAAAAGTTGTACCAGTTTAACAATTTTTTAAACTGCGTTATTTAAACCAGTGCCAATCCTTATATGGGCACCTTTAAACCAGTTAAAAGATGTCCACATTTGGGTTGGCACTAGTTTAACTAAATGAATTTTAAAAACTAGTTCAGTTAAAGCAGTGCAATGTTTGTGTGTAGACAAGGCCTGCCCTGCCCACTACACCCCTTTGTGCAGGTAGGAAAACTGAGGCACAGAGCAAGGCCATACCCTGCTCAAAGCCATATAGCGAGAATCACGACTCCAAGGCGGGTGTAGACAAGGCCTAAGTTAGTTAATGTTTGCAATGTCCTGTAACTGCTGAGGCTTGCGGTCAATGGCTGTAGCCAGCTCTGTTTGGGTGAGGGACTGAGGAGCAGTTTGCAGAGGGTTTGGGCAGCGTGGCAGCCATCTTGACACCAATCTGGGCTGAGTTACGCTAGGTTTGCTTTCCTCCATGTGCCTGAAACAACAGCTTGGTGCTGGGGGCAGCACAAACTCCCCCAGCCTTGGGCTCACGCTTCCATCTACTGTCGTCTGACCCCTCAGCGCCCTGAGAGGTGTCACCTGGCAACTCCCCATCTGCACATGTGGTTGACACTCCACTACATTTCCTCTCGCCCAGCCTCACCCTTCCTCTGCCTGTGCACGCCCACCTGATCAGTCACCTCTGCGCTGGGCAGCACAGCCCGATGTGCGCTTCCCAGGCACGGGAGGCAGAGGATGGCAGGAAGTGGCCTCTGACCCAGAAGGCTTTGCCATGGTGCAGGTGTCTGGGCTACAGGACATACAGGAGCGGAAGCGGGCCTCTTCCCTGGAAGCAATGGCAGGACTCACACTTCCAGGACGCAGGACGCGGGGGATAGAAAGGAACCACATGCCATTTTTACAGGACATGGGCTCATCACTACTTCTGCATGCTGGCGCCACTCCCAATGTAGAGGGGCCCTGGTAGGGAGCCCCCACAGTCAACCAGTGGAGAAGGTTGATACATCCCCAGAATGCTCATATGTGCACTCTGGGCCAGGCTCTGCTCCCCACACCATGTAGCAGCCCTCCAGGAACCCGTAGTTCCATGGATCTTCATCCCTGTGGGATGCAAATGTTCAGAGCCACTCCCCCTATATGCTCCCTGGCTCCTTGTCCCGTCAGATCAAGGGGTTCTACTTCTATGTAGCTCTCAAGGTACTTATGTGGCCCTCAGCATAGGGGTGTCTGAGCACCTCCAGGTGTCTTCTACCTCATCCAGGTGGCACTCAGCTGTGCTGTCTCTGGGCTGTCCTGCATGACTGGGCCTCCCACACAGCCCTCTTTCTGCCCAAGCCTTTACTTCTCCTGCTGCCGTAGTCACACCTCGCATCACTTCCCCACTACCATTCTAACTTCCCGTGTCTAGGCTTTCCATGGAGACCCCAAGAACTGATCAGCTTGGCATGGAAGAGAAATGGTTCTTCTCTTCACTGACGTGTTCTGAGTACAGATGTCCATGCATAGGCACAGCCTAGGGCTCTCCCCTCCTGGAATGACCTTGCTCCAGGACTGCAGAGGTCCCCTGGAACACAGCCATTGCGGGAACGGACACCTTGCAGGCTCTCCAGCCTCCTGAGCTGTGCAAAGCAATCAGCTGGAAAGCCAGCTCCACCGTGGCTCCACAAATGGGGTGCCGGCTGTGGATCTGTGCGTTCTCCTGGATGCTGTGTGACAGGATCCCTTCGGACGTGCCGCTGAGCCAGTTCAGAGACTGGCCTTGCTGCAAACATGGCCACGGCAGCCAAGAACTCAAGTGGAATTGGAGATGCTGCTGTCTAAGTGTTGAACATGGCTATTATGCCAAACAGTTGCGGCTGCCTACATCTCTCAGAACTGGGCCTCATGCATTTGCTGCCTGCAAATTCTGCTGGCTAGAGCTAAAAGGTCGTGCTGTGATAGGTCACAAGGGACGCCATTCAGACAGCTCCGCTCTTTGTGGCTCCCAGAAGATCACCCTTGCCTTGGTCAGCTGCTGTTCCAGGCATCTTAGCTTGCTTGGGCAACATCCCCATTGTAAGATTGCCAGCTCTTTGGGGCAGGGACCATATTTGTGTGGTGTTTGTACAGTGCCTAATGCAACAGGGCCCATAACTGGAGCTCCCAGGTGCTCCCACACCACATATAAGAAATAAAATGGCACTAACGTCCAAGATCCGGACTCCTGGCACGTGGCTAGGGCATAATGCTGGCCCAGCTCAGGTTACTGGGACCCAGGTCGGTCCCACAGTGGCATCCCCACAGCTCCCACCCGTACGCCAATCAGCCTCCATTGGGTACCCAGTGCTGTGTGACTCTGAAGATGGTACTGACGTGACACGTGGGTAGCTACCCTTGTGGGATCCCAGGTCTCCACAGCTGGGCGTCAGCCTGGACACCTTGCTTTCCAGGGGCTTCCCACTGGGCCTGCAAGCCTTCCACATCAAACCCCCAAACCAGGCCACTGCAGTGCGAACCCAGAGCCCCCGAAGGTCTGGTGACCCTCACGGAGATTAGATCCCTCCTCTCCCCCATCAGCCCCACCCCACCTTAGGGTATTTGGGGTGGCATGGCCTGCAAATCTTCATCCCATCTCTGAGTGGCCATTGGTGGCAGGCAACTGTCCCCATGCCAGCTCAGCAGGGCGTGTCCTGCACCACAACCCCTATGTTTCAAGGTTGGGCACTGAGCCCAGAGCCCCCCAAATCCACTGCAGTATTTTCAGAGAGCCCCTTCGCAACCCCTCAGCAGCAGCATAACCAGGAGCTGGTCCTCTGGCTTACTGAGGGCACTTAACCCATTGTGCCCCGCAATGCCACATGCAGGGAGGGAATAGCCCCAGGGTGGGAAATGGGGGGTGGAGCCAGAACGTTACAGCCCATTGACAACCTCTGCACAGCACTCCCCTGCAAGGGACACTAGGTGATATATAGCAGGCTCCCAGGCCTGCCATTTTGCCTTCCTGTCTGTCCAGGGTGGTACAGTACCGGCAGGCAACACCATGTACCCAGCCATTCAGTTCTGCCTGCTGACATGCCCCTGGCCGCGCCACACAGGGTGTGCAAGGGTAGCCCCCCCCAGCATTGTGGGTGTGTTTGGAGTGGACAGTGCAGTATCCCTCGCACAGGCAGCCATGGGGAACAGGACTGAGACCAGGATGCCAGGTCATCCTGTGCTTGGGCCCCACACGGCGGCTGACAGCAGACCTTATCCTCCATCTATGGGGAATTGCTGCAGCTCCCATGGGCCCTTCCCCACCCCTTGTCAGTACACACACTCCTGGCCATTGCTCGCAAGCAATGCTCCATGCGGCTTGATGCCACAGCACCTGGAGACATGGAGGGGCCCCAGGGTGGTGTATGATCTGCTCCCCACAGTGCTCTGCACGACAGACTCCTTCCACCCCACCTGCATGGCTGTATCACACTCCCAAACTTCCCAATGCTCTCGCCTGTCTGTCCACCACCACCACCAGAGGAACAGGGGAGGGGAGCAGTTCAGGGCTGAGTGCTCAAGCAACTCTCAGCTCGGCTTCCATTCCCCATGCCAGCTTCCACCCCCCCATTCCTCGGCCTCCAGCACCTTCCTCTTCATCTGCTGAGGCTGGCTCATCAGCCGGCCGGTGCTCTCGCACTGTGCATTCAACACACCTCCCTGCACTCCCCTCCCCACGCTCAGCCCTGTGCACCCCATAGCCCCTGACAAAGCCACAGTCAAAACAGCAGGCGCCTCTCCTGGCCTCCGCAAATGGGGCCCAGCAACTTTCTAAGCGGTGGTGCCAAGTGCCATGGCATGCAAACAGCTCCACACCCAGCCCCTCAAAGGCTTCCCAGTCCTCCTGTTCCTGGGGTTGAGTGAATGCTGGCCACAACATTGGCTGCGAGAGAGCAACCGGAGCTCCCTGACACCACTTCATGCGTGGCCGCAGGGCCCAGGGTGACCCGACAGGATCCAAGCGAGACCATCTTGGCTTGGGGACCAGGAAGCCACTTTTGACACTCGACTCCTGGAACAATTTGAGCTGCAGAGGGAGGGAAATGTTCTGTTTATAGTTCCCGTCAGCCGGCTCCTGTTTCAGGGCTAGCCAGCGTGGGGCCAGGGGTCACAGAACAGCTCCTGTTTCAATGCCGAACATGTGGTGGCAGGTCAGAGTTCACAGTGCTTTCTGGGAAGGGTGGGTAGCAGAGCTGGGGAGCTGGCAGCTTCCACAGAGTAGTCGATTGTGCTGGTTTTACCTCCTACACCACAATGGGGAGCAGAGAGGCAAAGCAGCTATGCAAATGTGTGTGTGCACGAAGAGACAGCACACTGTGACGCTGACCACAAATAGCAGGACAAACTCCATCCCACAGACACAATCATTGACACTACAATGTGCATACATCACAGACACAACCCCCCGCCCACCACGGAGACAGACACACACCACAAACAACACACCAGACTTCACGCACATAGATACCACGCGCACACACCCGACACCTACTGCAGACACTAGAACTCACATACACATCACACACACACACACAGATCCCACAGACACAAGAACTCACACATACATAGACACAACAATGCACATGCTCCCCAGACTCTAGAATTCACACACAGACATCACACACACCCAAAGCACACACACAAACAACACTCCGGCAGACACTAGAACTCACACATCGCACACACACCTCAGACACACACACACACACACTGCAGACACACACTGCTGACCAGGGCCGGCTCTAGGCACCAGCGTTCCAAGCATGTGCTTGGGGCAGCACTTCTCAAGGAGCGGCATTCCGACCCTTTGGGGGCGACTCTTTTCAAGGGGAGGCACTCTGGGGTTTTTTTGTTTTTTTTGCTTTGGCGGCGGCACTCCGGCTTTTTTTTTTGTGCTTGGGGCGGCAAAAATCCTGAGCCGGCCCTTCTGCTGACACTAGCATTCACCCCCCTCCAGGCCCTTCCATTCAGCAAGTGCCAATGCCAAGCACAGAGGCATCTGCCCAGCAGCTCAGCTACGCCCACACACCACAAACCCGCCCTCCACAGACACTCAGGAGAGCATACATAGCTCTGAACAGGATCCTCCCTTGCTCACTTGTGGCAGGGACAGGGCGAGAGAAACCAGGCGCTCCGTGGCTCAGTGCTCAGATGCACCACAGCTCACTCAGATGCCAGAGGGGACCCTTTGGTGTTCGGTGTAACTTAGAGCAGCCTCGGGCCTGCTGTACACTTTACCAGCGTGTAATGGTCCCTAAGGGGGATTGCACCATGCTCTGGTCATTGTCCCTCCCTGCCCCACCCTCAGCACACTCCTTGCCCCAGTGGTATGAGGAACGCAGGGGTACCACTCAGGACAGTATCAAGGCCCCATGACACCTGCAGAGCAAAACAAAGGGACTTTAACATGGGCAGGATCCGGCCCTGTGTGTTCACTTCGGAGGTGCCCAGATACTACGGTGATGGGCATCAAAATAGCTAGCTAGCTAGAGAAACAGACAATATAAACACAAATGTACACAAATTCCACAGATGCAAGAGGGACACACATACACCCCTGAACCATACAGACTCTCCAGTAGTTCTGTAATCCGGGGTAGCAGCACAAGGATTTAAGGAGTTTTCTGCTGATAAAGAATCTCTGCATTCATTAACTTCTCCTGCAAACTTTTTGTTCTCTAGAAACCCTGTAATTTTTCCCTACCCTATGTAGCTGGCTGTACCGCACTCACACACAATCCTTGTATGACAGGGTGATTGCATTCTCTCACACACATCCATGTGTGACAAGCTACATTGCATTCAGATACACTCTCCCCACCATGTGGCAGGCTGTATTGCATTCACACACACACACACACACACACACACACACACACACACACACACACAGAGTTCCTTGGAGACAATTCACTGATGCTGGCTCTAATCTGAGGAGACATGGAAGCTGATAACCGACCAGCTGGGGCCCTGGGACCCCCCAACTCTGCTTAGGAGTGGCAGGCTGTGCCTGTGCAGTCCCAGGAGGTGGGCATATTCCCCCTGAACACCCAGGGCAGGACTGTGAGAGGTCCCCTGCATGCCCTGCCTCTGCACCCCCCTCACCCTCACAAGGCGCAGTCACCACTCGGCCGGGGGCCCAACTTGCATTGCAGAGAAGCAACGCAAAGCCTGGCTGTGCTGGGCGAATTCCACTGCCACAGACTCGTCAGGGTTGGGTTTTTTCCTCTCCCCCCCCTCACGCCACTTCGCCGACACACTTCAGACTGGAACATCTGTGCTTTCTCCAGTCCTGGCCTCGCCCGGAACAGCGCCTGCTGCAGCCGCTGCCTAATTGCGCCGCAGTTTAGTGAAGAGGAAAAATGTCAGATAAGGGCTAGGCTGAGAGCACCAGCTCCTGTCGTTTGTAGCCTGCGCCAAATTCAAAGCAAGGCCTGGTAGAGATGAAAGGCTATTGTGCTAGCTGCCCAGCGCCTGTGGCAAGCGGGCTCCTAAAATATTAACCAGGCCTCAAGCCTGCAAGGTGCTGAGCTCTCCTGAGAGTGTTCGAGCCAGTCGGCGCAGACAGCCCCGGGACCCCACCCTGGGAGACTGAATCTCCATGATCTTTTTTTGCAGTTTGCTAATTTTATTCTCTAGTTTGTGCCAGGAAATGCTTCCCCCCATTAATCGGTTGCAGCTTCTCACACGGAGAGCAAAGGGTTGGGGAATTACAGCTTTGACACTAGGCTAGCATTTTAGAAAGCACGAATCACTTCTCCTGGTGCCAGCTGGGTGAGTGGAGCCACACAACAGGGACAAGATGTGCATGAGCGCTGAAAGTTAGCAGGTTTTACAGCCGGTTGCTTGGGGCTTGTCCATGAGGCAGGGTATGGGGCCAACTATTGGGATAAAATAACCCTAGCTCTGGCCTCATGTATCTGTGCACCTCACCTACATTAATGTATTTATCTCCCTGCCCCAGGAGATAGGGTAGTGCTGTTACCCCATTTGTAAAACTACAGCACAGAGGGTCTGGCTACACTGCAGCTGAACGGAGCCTTCCTAGCCCAGACAGACAGATGCATGATGCTATGCTTGAGCTAGTGCACTGAAAACAGTGGCGTGATCTTGCCGTATGGGTGGTGGCTCGGGCTAGCCCACAGAACTTGGACCCAGAGGGTCAGGCAGGCTTGAGGCCTGGTTAATATTTTAGGAGCCCGCTTGCCACAAGCGCTGGGCGGCTAGCACAATAGCCTTTCATCTCTACCAGGCAGGCTTGGACTCAGGCAGCTCCACTCCAGGTCTGGCCCCATAAGAATGGCCATGCTGGATCAGACCAGTGGTCCATCTAGCCCAGTATCCTGTCTTCCAACAGTGGCCAATGCCAGGAGCTTCAGAAGGAATGAACAGAACAGGGCAATTATTGAGTGTTCCCCTGTCATCCAGTCCAAGCATCTGTCTGTCAGAGATTTAGGGACACCAGGAGCTTGGGGTTGCCTCCCTGACCAGCTTGGCTAAGAGCCACTGATGGACCTGTCCTCCAGGAACTTATCCAATTCTTTTTTGAACTCCGTTATACTTTTGGCCCTGTCCTCCAGGAACTTATCCAATTCTTTTTTGAACTCCGTTATACTTTTGGCCTTCACATCATCGCCTGGCAAGGAGTTCCACAGGTTGTCTGTGCGTTGTGGGAAGAAGTCCTTCCTTTCGTTTGTTTTTTCACCAAGATCTCGGGGGCAACTGCCCCCCTTGCCCTTCAGCACATGATGGCCCCCCTGCCCCTCATCCTTTGAGAAGCACATGGGAGGGAAAGATCCTTGGCATCTGCAGATGAGCGAGCACGAGCACTCTGCTACACAGGGGCTAGGCCTGCAGGAGGTCACCCCTCAGGGCTCTGGCTCCCAGCCTGCCGAGCAAACGTGCCAGATTAAGCCGGTGGCTGGATTGCCCTACGCTCGCCACCACCCATTCGCTTCAGCATGAGCAGACCTGACTGGCACCGCCAACCTCTGGTCTGGTAACAAAGTCCCATCGGCGGGGAGCTGGAGCTTGCACAGTGCAGCACCTATGGCCTGGGGCCCCCCACCAGCTGGTTCCGGTTCAGGTGCCGATGATTGGGCGCCGTGACTCTGCTGAGCCTCACGCCTCGTCTCCCCGATCAGTGGCATGGCAGCGGGCTCTATCCCTGAGCCACCCCTGGCCATTACTAGGAGGCACAAAGATACGGTGGAGTGGATGGACTAACACAGGAGAGGGCAGGGACCCTGGGAGGTGTCTACCTCCTCTTGCCTTGTTCTCCTTCCGCCCAGGGAGCCGCCCCCCAGGACACACTCGCAACAGGAGCTTTGTGCAAAGAAGGATTTCATGCTGCAGAAAAGTGCCAGCTTGCCAGCCCTACAGACCATCGTCCCTGCTCTACCACCCTGCCTCCCCTCCGACCCTGAGATGCAGCTTCTGGGTCAGCCCCCAAGGCTGCTGGCAGAGTGAGGGGTCTTGGGCTGCCAGGACATGTGCTGAGATCCCTTAACTCGCTGCACATGGGCCACTCCACAGCACAGTGCTAACTGCAACAGGACCAGAAGCAGGACATTCTGCCCCAGAGTTCAAGGGGGTGCGGACCCCACATTTGGAGCCTAGCGGCTGTTCTTAGGCCAGCAGCCTGGAGGTGCAAGTCCCCTGCTCTCTCCCCACCCCCCGCCAGCCAGTCCCCTGGCCGCAGCGTCTGTGTGACCCGGGCAGCCCCGCTTCTCCGCGGCCTCCAGAGAGGTTTATATTTTAATGCCGCTTGGCACTTTAAATTGCCTCCCACCCCGCCCGGCGCTGCAAGAGAAAGAGCAAGATAATAACAGCTCCTGTCGCCGGGTCCGGAAGCAGGTCCACACGCAGCCGTCAAATTGGGGCATTTGCATAACCCAGATGGCAGCCCAGGAATTTCAAAGAATTCCCTCGTGATGAAACAGCTGAGCCTCTCCCCAGCTCCGCCGCGCAGCTGCTGAAGGCGAGAGAGACACGCCGCACTCGCAGCTGCAGCGGGGAAGCCCGGGAGAAGGGCGCGGAGGGGCACGGCCCTGCAGACTGCTCCGTGCTGCGGGGAGGGAAAGGGACGCGCTGCCTTTGACGGCTGGCTCCGGCGCCGGGGAGAAAACTAGAGCTGCCCTGCCCGAGGCACTGGATTCAATGCACTTGCGTCCCTCCCGGCCTGCTCCCACGGGAGGGGATCAGGCCGTGGGACGGGGCAGATCGCACGGCGAGGCTGGCTGATCACAGGCGGGGTGGGGAGAGAGCATCCTTGAGTGGCTTTGCCCTCTGGCACCACTGTGGGGTGGAGAGAGACGGGGCCAGGGCGCCACTTTGCCCCCTCTAGAGCAGGTAGGGGTGGATGGGGGTCACCGAATGTGGGGGTCAGGCTGTATGGTGCCTCCCCGTCTGGGCCCCCTGCGAGGGAGCAGGAGGCCAGGCCCCTGAGCAGCTGCTCGCCTGGCCAGCCCTGGTCCTGCATGTCCCGTTTGTCAGTGCAGTGGCAGGGGGCAGCGTTGCAGGGGGAGGCAGCAGCTGAGGTGTGGGGTGGGGTGGACATTCCTGCTCGGCTTTGCAGGCCTTTGAGTCTGATCCCCGGCTGGGGTCTGGGGTGCCGACGACAGTGGCTGCCCCCTCCCCACGTGCCCCTGCGTGGTTGAGAGCAGGCTGCCCGGCCAGCCGACGAGAGAGCCACCGACTGGGGGGGTTGCTGCAGGCTGGGCCACTCACCCAGGGAGGGGGGCTCCATACACCAGAGCTTTGGCGGCAAGCCAGGGGGAGGCACACCCCCCCCAGCCTACCTGCTGTGCACCCCGGGGAGGGCTGTGCTAGGGCCCTGCAGCCCAGGGCCGGCTTTAGGAAGTGCGGGGCCCGATTCGAACAGTTTTGACGGGGCCCCGGCAGGGATGACTGAAAAAAAAAAAACGTAAAAAAACACGTGGGGCTTGTACTCACCGGTCGGCACTCCTAGTCTTTGGTGGTGGGTCCTTCACTCACTCTGGGTCTTCGGTGGCACTGAAGGACCTGCCGCTGAAGTGCTGCCGAAGACCCAGAGCGAGTGAAGGACCCGCTGCTGAAGTGCCGCCGAAGACCTGGAGCGCTGCCTGGTGAGTAAAAATTAACAAGGAGCCTCTAGCCAGGGAAGGGATTCTCGACCACTTGCCCCCACCCCGGCGGCCCTGCCACTGGGCGGGGGGCCCTCTTAGGCACGGGGCCCGATTCGGGGGAATTGGTGGAATTGGCCTAAAGCCGGCCCTGCTGCAGCCTGCCCCAGGTTTGTGTGATGGGTGGGAAGAAGGAGGGGCTGGCTCAGACCCTGTCCAGCCCTGCCTAAAGCAGCAACATAGGTCCACTGGCGGGGAAGCAGGAATGGCACCTCTGGCACATGGCTTTCTGCACAGAGGTGCATCCCTCCCTCTTCCCGTGAGCTCTGGTCACAGCTATGACTCCCCCCGGTGGAGCATGGCACAGCCGGGGTTCCCGGGGGAGAGGAGGCTGTTCCAGGACAGGCCTGGGCCCATGACTGCCAGCTTGGAGGGGCTCAGACCGGGGCTCCCATGGCAGTGCAACCAGGACTCTAGCCGAGGAGCTAGCCCAGTGTGGGAGCCCAGTTAAGGGTTTGTCTCTGCAGCGGGCGAGAGCCCTCCTGGAACCAGGTCCCTGGCTGCAGTGCAGATGGGTGTGCACAATGGCTCGCACCCCCGGGACTGCAGGCACAGAGCTGTGTAGTGCACCGGGGAGTGTGTAGGGCTCAGGGCTGATGAGGGTAAATGGCCCTGGTGTGTGAAACTTGAACCCCATCCCAGCCCCTATGGGGCCCCTTGGGCTCTGAGCCCTCCTCCCCCCTGGCTAGGGGCTCCACACACCCAGCGACACCCGGTCCCCGCGCCAAAAGCTTACAGTGCAAACAGACATGCCAGCCAAAGGGGGGAGGAGAAGCGGCCTGCCCCAGGTCACTGGCAGGGCCAGGAGCAGAGCCCAGCTCTCCAGCTGCCCCTCTGCAGGGGGGCTGGAACAATTTGCATAGTGGGGGTGCTGAGAGCCATTTAAACTGTAAACGCTGCATATGATGGAAACCACTTTGAATCAGGGGTGTTCCAGCACTTATGTCCCTCTGGGGAATACCCGTCTCTCTACAGAGCCGTGCCCTTTCCCAGGCCTGCCCTTCTGCCACACAAGATCAGGTTCTTCCCTTCTGCACCTGCTGCGCCCCCTCGCTGCAACCAGCCTGAGAGTGAGGGGAGCAGGGCAGCTCTGCCCTCCCCCGCTCGAGGCAGGGAAACTACAAGAACTGACCTGAAGCCAAAACCGAAACTGCCACCCCCAGTGCATTCCCAGATTCACCACGTTTCACCGGATGCATCCCGGAGGCACCTCGGGGCTAATCACAGGGCTAGATTAATTATGCTAATCAACCTTCCCAGCCTGACACCATTAAGACTAATTAGCTGATATCTTCCTTTCCAACCCTTCCCCTCCCTTCCCCCCAGGGAGCCATTACCTTTGGGATTTTAGACTAGTTAAAGCAGCCAAGGCCCATCGCAGCCTTTAGGGGGCCTGGGCCAGTTTCCCCAGCTATCCCTGCAACCAGCAGGATCGCAGCACCAGCAACTCAGAGCCCCTCTTGCCTTCCAGGGGAGGCGCCACACACCCAGCCTGCCAAGATCTAGTGTGCAGGGCAGGCAGCCGATCCCCTCTCTAACGTGGCAATGCAGCCTGCAGAATCCTTCCCACGGGCCCTGCTGTGCCACACTCCGTCCAGTGCCCTGCAGAGGAAAGGCTGTGTCTCTGGGGGCTGGGCAGGCCACCCCACACTGAGCCTGGGGATCCCAGGGGCTGTGTCCTAGGAGTCTGTAGGCCACCCTTTAGCCGACCCCACAAAAGGCCCAGCCCCACTGCTATCCCCAGCCCAGCCCCCATGGCATTCAGAGGGCAAAGGTCACCTTATGGGCTTCACAGGGAGCTTCTGCCAGGGCTGGGGCTGCCCCCAGGCAGCTGGAGCCAGGGAGGGGAGCCCAGTGCAGGAGGCCACAAAGACACCCATGGGAAGTGGCCACTGGCTTTTGTACAGCACTGCCTATAGTCTGGCTTGATGGGACTCCCACCCCATGCCCATTGCCCTCACCCTGGCAGGCATCTCTCAAGGGCTCCTGGTACCCAGATGCACCCGGCATGGAGGATAATATTGGGGGTACCCGTGGCACTGCCCAGTCCCAGGGTCTGCATGCACAACCCTGCCAGCAATGCCACGCAGCCTGGGGAACACGCATGCCCGAGCACAAGGCATTGATTTCTTGCACTGGTTTTTAAAGGTACAGCTAGAGAGGGAGGATGGGCACACTGCTGGGCACCAGCCCAAGACCCATGTTCAGTGCCTGGCTCTGCCCCACACTCCCACCTGACCTGGGGCCCAGCCACAAAGGGGCTGAGATCCCTGCCCGGCCTCCCAGGGACACAGGGAGGAGAAATATCTCAGACACCGTGAGGCACCAGCCCCTATGGAAATGGGGCTGGGCACATACCTAGCATAGGTACCCAACCAGTGCACTGGGTACCTATTCTATAAGAACAGCCATACTGGGTCAGACCAAAGGTCCATTATGATGGGTTGGATCACAGAAACCCCCTTGGGAACTGCCAACTGATGTGCCAAGACTACTTCTGCCCCTGCTTTCCCTGCCAGTTTGGGACTCCAAGACCCTGTCTTGTTGAGCCAGACATACCAGTCTGCTCCAACACAGACCCAGGATCTGAACCACGTGCCCCAAAGCTGCAGACTTAACTGAAAGCAACTTAAGAAGTGTTCCTGTCTTTAACACTCAGATGCCCAGCTCCCAATGGGCTCCAAACCCCAAATAAATCCGTTTTCCCCTTTATAAAGCTTATACAGGGTAAACTCATAAATTGTTCGCCCTCTATAACACTGGTAGAGAGATATGCACAGCTGTTCCCTCCCACCCCAGTATTAATACATACTCTGGGTTAATAAGTAAAAAGTGATTTTATTAAATACAGACAGTAGGATTTAAGTGGTTCCAAGTAGTAACAGACAGAACAAAGTGAATTACCAAGCAAAATAAAATAAAACACGTAACTCTAAGCCTAGTACAGTAATAAAACTGAATACAGATAAAATCTCATCCTCAGAGGTGTTTCAATAAGTTTCTTTCACAGACTGGATGCCTTCCTAGTCTGGGTGCAATCCTTTCCCCTCGTACAGCCCTTGTGACAGCTCAAGTGGTAGCTAGGGGATTCCTCATGATGGCCGCCATTTGTTCTGTTCCACCCACTTATATATCTTTTGCATAAGGCGGGAATCCTTTGTCCCTCTCTGGGTTCCCACCCCCTCCTTCTCAATGGAAAAGCACTGGGTTAAAGATGGATTCCAGTTCAGGTGACATGATCACATGTCACTGTAAGACTTCATTTCCCACTTGCCAGCACACAGGTATACAGGAAGACTTACAAGTAAAACACAGCCATATGCAGTCAATTGTCCTGGTTAATGGGAGCCATCAAGATTCCAAAGCACCATTAATGGCCCACACTTTGCATAATTACAATAGGCCCTCAGAGTTATATTTAATATTTCTAGTTTCTGATACAAGAGTGGTACATTTATACAAATAGGATGACCAAACTCAGTAGATTATAAGCTTTGTAATGATACCTTACAAGAGACCTTTTGCATGAAGCATATTTTAGTTACATTATGTTCACACTCATCAGCATACTTTCATAAAATCATATAGTGTGCAACATTACACCATATAACCCAGTATCCTGTCTTCTGACAGTGGCCAATGCCAGGTGCCCCAGAGGAAATGAACAGAACAGGTAATCATCAAGTGATCCATTCCCTGTCGCCCATTCCCAGCTTATGGCAAACAGAGGCTAGGGACACCCTCCCTGCCCATTCTGGCTAATAGCCATTGATGGACCTATCCTCCATGAACTTATCTAGTTCTTTTTTGAACCCTGTTATAGTCTTGGCCTTCACAACATCCTCTGGCAAAGAGTTCCACAGGTTGACTGTGCATTGTGTGAAGAAATACTTCCTATTGTTTGTTTTAAACCTGCTGCTTATTAATTTCATCTTGTGACCCCTAGTTCTTGTGTTATGAGAAGGAGTAAATAACACTTCCTTATTTACTTTCTCCACACCAATCATGATTTTATAGACCTCTATCATATCCCCCCCTTAGTCATCTCTTTTCCAAGCTGAAAAGTCCCAGTCTTATTAATCTCTCCTCATATGGAAGCTGTTCCATACCCCTAATCATTTTTGTTGCCCCAAGGGCTTCGTCTGGGCATGAGAGCTCCCTGAATACAGACCTGGGGCTCTTATTACAGTCACACCTAGAGGCACTAGCTAACCAGTGGCCCCACTGCGCTGGGTGCTGTGCAGCTACAGGCCAAGAGAGCCCCGCTGGGTGCTGGCAGCCTGAGCAGACAGAGGAAAGGTTCTTGTCCCATTTCACAGATGGAGAATGGAGGCACAGATCCACCAGCGTATTTACGCTGCTAACTCCCACTGAAATCAATGGTTTGAGGGTCTGGGTCTCACAGGGCATCTGACGCCGAGCGGCATTGCACCCAACTCTCCTAAACCCCATGCCAGGGCCGTAACCCCAAGGCCATGCTGTCTGTACTGTTGTCGTCCCACAGAATCACAGGCTCCAGAAAGGAGTTGTGGCCCCTTCACGGCAGGGTGCGGTTTGAATGGTGAGTATTGGGCAGTACAGATGAGCTCTTGGCCCCGGTCCTGCTCTGATCCATGTGGGTTCCTCTCCTCGAGCAGTGTCCAGCCCATTCCACACAGCACACACAGCCCGCAGCTCCCCTGGTGCTGAGCGTGACACAGCAACCCAGATCAATGCCGCATGGTCCCCACAGCTCCAGAGCTGGGGTGAGCGGATACCGCATCTTTGGGCAGCTCCTTCCATTTCTGTGGCTCAAGGTCCCGATCCTGTCGGCCTGCGCAGAGCCCTGCTAGCGGCTGCTCGTCAGCCAGCCTGTGAGGCAATGCTCTCAGTCACCCTCCTGACACGTCATAAAAACCAACTCCCCAAGTAGCAGCATCCAGAGGCCGAAAACCCAGCAGACTTTGATCGGGAGCCTGTCTGCTGAGCTCTAGAGCCATGGTACCTCTAAGGCTCAGCTCCTTCAAGGTTTTGAGGTACCTAACTTCCATTGACATCAATAGGAGTTAGGCACCTACATCCCTTTGAGGATATGGGCCTGAGTGAATTGATAGAGTAAGGATACGCCTGTGCCTGTGCCGTAGCTGTTGGGTTGCGCTTAGCTACAATAGTGCTGGGCACTGTACATTAGTCTGGTCAGAGCCTCCCAGCATTTGGCTCTCAATCCGGCACCTTTCACTTGTACTAAGCTCAGGGCTAGCGCTACCTTTTTTGCTGCCCCAAGCAGTGAAGGAAAAAAAAAAGCTGCCGCCGACTTGCCGACGAGGGAACCACCAGAGGAGCTGCCGCCACAGTGCCCCCTAAGACTGCCCAGGACAGGAAGCTGCCCTTTCCCGTTTGCCGCCCCAGGCACACACTTGCTAGGCTGGTGCCTAGAGCCGGCCCTGACTAAACTCACCTAAGTTTTTCTCCAACATGTTTGCGTTACAGCTGGGAAGCAGTTGCCAAGCGTTTCCAATTCCCCCCCTCTCAAATCAGGCCATAATGCCGAAATCTCAAACATCGTCATGACCCCAGATGTTTTTGTTTGGCTTTTTCGGTTTGCAAATATTTTCAAGAGCTCGACTCTTCATCCCAATTTGAGAGGTTCCATGTCAAGGAAAAAATGATTGGTCGAAAAAGTCCTGCCCAGAGCTCATTACCCCAAACGTGCTGTGCAGAGAGGGCTTTCCACCCACAGAGCCCAGAACACGTCTGAAAGGGGAGGGACAGCTTTATTAACCCATCTTACGGGTGGGGAAACTGAGGTACTGTCTGTGGCAGCTGTGGAATGGAAGGCAGCTGTTGTAATACCCAGGTTGGCTCCCTGTCCACTAGGCCACACTGCCTCCTGCAAACCAGGACTGAGCCCTGCTGGTAACGACAGCTTTTGGATGGGACACCCCCTCAAGGGCCTGCACACTGGGCTCATTAACAATCACTTGGCACTTTTTTCACAAGAGGGATTTAAATTTGGGTAGCTACATTCGCCCAGCTAGCTTTCCCCATTAATTTAATTGGGTATTCGTTACTTCCTGTCCCACACTGTCCTGGTAATGTTAAACAGCTGCTTTGTTCCACCCCAGAAGTGGCTGCATTTCAGTTAGAACTGGGAAAAAAACATTTATTTGTCCAATTGCCCCCCGCCCTTTTCTGTTGGCGAATTGTCTGTGAACAGATTGCAAATTTCTCAGATTCGTTCAAAGTTCTCTGGTGACTTTCTTCAGCAAATCAGTCTCGTTCCACAGCTTGTTAGCCAGCAGCTCATGGCAAATATTCACAACTGCCGCTCGGTCAGCTAGGTACGTCGGTCACTAGTATTATTTATATTCCTGGATAGGGAGATGTATAGAACTGGCTGATGAGAGCAGAAATGACTTAGCAGAGTGTGAAATTTTCAATTTGTGGGACATTCACACTGAAAAGAAGCTTTTTGTGAATATTTGCACTAGTAACGTTTGCCCACTAGAATATGCACGGGAAGGGAACGCACGACTGGTGTGAACAAAGGCTGGGCTGTGACTGCGCTGCCGATCTGACACATTGCTCAGTGCTAGAGCCCCAGACTCAATGCTGTTCTTGCCCTCCGGCCCTACTGGCTGGGCAGGCCACAGTGAAGCCAAAGGCAAATACAAAGAAGGACAAAAAAAAAACGCTGCAAGGACTAGAGGGTAAGGCATGCGAGAGACTGCAGGAGCTAAATTTACACCGCCTAAGAGAGCGCCGCAGAGGAGACATGATCACAGGCTATAAATACCTGCAAGGAAACAGCCTGGCCAGAGGGAGTGAATTATTCACAGCCTCGGAAGATGACAGGCCACAGAGCTAGCCAGGCCAGCGGGAGAGAGTTTAGGAAGAGGGCAGCAAGTGGGTGGTGGGACAGACTCCCAAGGGCAGGGTTCAGGAGAGGCAGCTGTCACTGCTATCCAGGATCAGGCTCCCTGGGGCAGAGGGAATGTGGGCGTGGGCAGCGCCGTGCCAGGCTCAGAGACATGCCCTAGAGGGCTTCCCAGGCCCAGTCGCTCATGCTGCTTCTCCCTAGCCTAGAGGCCCTCAGCTCCATGGAGCTGCAATGAGGTGCTCTGGTCAGTAGATGAGGCTAAACCACAAAACGGGAAATCCAGTCTCACCTCCTACCTGCCGCCCTGCAGCCATCTTACAGGAGAGGCCCTAACACGGCTCAGTTTCATTGCCCTTGAGGGACCCCCACTCTCCTTCCAGGAAGTGAGCTCTTGCCTCTTCTTTCTCCCCTCCTAAAAGGAAACAGCTAAACTGGCAGAGCATGGAGGGAGGAAAGCCACAGCCTACATATGCAATTGTCCTGCTGCAAAGGCCTGTGAGGGTGGTGGGAGAGGAACTGTCTGCCCGGAACGTCCCTGCACCGAGAGATGGACAGGCTGCACAGACTGGGAAAGAGCCAGTGATGAGCCTGGAGGGAGGACCGAGGGGCAGACAAATGAATGGCAATCTCCCCCTACTACCATCACCACTCTAGGGCAAACCATCCCCACCCCCAGAGCCACACCCACCCACCTCGAGTCCACGCCCATTCCTGAGCCACGCCCATAAGAGGAGGAGCCAGGGAAAGCAGCATGCCAGCCAAACCTTTCACTGGCTGGCCAGTTGTAGGTAGCCTGCTTGCGTCAGTCATCATTAAAGCAGGCAGCACCCATGAGCTACATAGAGAGAGCCGTGTCATGAGACAACACGGTCAGTAGTCCCAACAGGAGAGGGACCCGCAGGGCTGGCCTGGTGGAAAATGGTTTTCGGCCCCCACTAACCGAGCAGGCCGGCCAAGCAAAAACCAACCAACCAATAAACAGCAGCTGAGGTACGCGACTCCCACCCCACCCCCAGATTCTGATCTGGTGCCCCTGGAAGCTGGTGCCCCGGTGACCCCCCTGCTGGCCCACCTCTGAGCCTGGCTCTGGACACACACAGAAGGCACAATGGGCCTTTGCCCTTAGCCCAAGGGTGAGGCCAGCTACTATTATGGAACATGAGTGTGAGCTTCACCCATAGGGTTGGCAGGTGTCCAGTTTTCAAGCGGAACCCCTGGACGAAAAGGGACCCTGGCGGCTCCAGGCAGCACCGCTGCTTCCCCTGGCTCCGTGCAGCTCCTGGAAGCAGCCAGCACATCTGGCTCCTAGTGCAGGGGTGATCAGGGAAGCTCTGCTCGCCACCCCTACCCCGAGCGCCACCTCCGCAGCTCCCATTGGCTGGGAACTGCAGCCAATGGGAGCTGCGGGGGCAGCACCTGTGAGCGCGAGCAGCACGTACCGCGCACAGAACCGGCTGGCCATGCCTCCGCCTAGGGGCCGGATATGCCGGCCGCTTCTGGGAGCAGTGCAGAGCTAGGGCAGGCAGGCAGGAAGCCTGCCTTAGCCCTGCTGCACAGCTAACCGGGAGCTGCCTGAGGTAAGTGCCGCCTGGCCAGAGCCCACACCCTGAACGCCCTACCCCAGGTCAGAAGCCCCTCCCGCACCCAAACACCCTCCCAGAGCCTGCACACCATACCCCCTTCTGCACCTCAACCCCCTGCCCCAGCCCTGAGCCCCCTCCCAGAGCCTGCACTCCACACCCCCTCCCCCACCAACCCTCTGCCCCAGCCCAGAGCCCCCCTCCTTCACCCTGAATCCCTCATTTCTAGCCCCACCCTGGGGCCCACACCCCCAGCTGGAGCCCTCGCCCCTCCCGCATTCCAATCCCCTGCCCAGTGAAAGTGAGTGAGGGTGGGGGAGAGCAAGCAACAGAGGGAGGGGGGGCTCAGGGAAGGGGCAGGGCAGGGCATGGGTGCTCAGTTTTGTGCAATTAGAAAGTTGGCAACCCTACAGCAGGGAATCAATAGCACTGCCCCAACCTTCCCCAAGGCTGGCTCTGGCTTGCTGCCCTTCTGGGCAAGGGCTGGATGAAATCAGGCCTGCTGTAACCCAGGGGAGGACAGCGTAGGGTGTCCCCCTCTTCAGTGGCCAGGCCAGCGAGGGGTCGTTGCCCATAGCGTGAGTGGTAGCGGCTCATGCCTTTGACTTCCCAGGTGCCAGCATTCAAACCCCAGGGCTGGCCCTAGCTGGGTTGGTTTTACCTGTACCTGCCCTCAAACCAGACTATTCCTGCAGCTCAGAAATCTCCACTTACTATTTCCCCAGCCCTTTCTTTTCATTTTCCTGCTTCTCTGGCCCTTGGGTTCCCTCCCCTGTGACTCCGGGGAGAACAGCAGCATCGTTGCCCTGCTTGATGACGCCAAGTCATGCCACATTTCCTAGCAGGAGAGCTGAGCTATTATTATTCCCTGCTTCGATGCTGCATGCGCAGCTACAAATACGCCCAGAAGCCAGGCTGGGAGGCAGGCAACTCAGACAGAACAGAACCACACTGCCACTGCCCGAGGCCCCTCCCCACTCCTTGCCCTCCTGCCGGACTGTGGGGTCAGCCAGTCCCACTGCGCAGCAGGAATGCCAGCGGGCTGGTCCATCAGGGCCTGGAGGTGTGAGCTGGCCAGGGACACCCGACCGCTCCAACAGGGAACCTAGTGGGTTTCAAACCCCAAAGAGGAGCCTATTGTAAACTGCAGTGAGAGCCCTGACCTGCCCATGGGGAATATTTCCCAGATCCCAGCCACACGACTCAGGAGCTGCAGCCAGCCCTATTCCCGGCTCTCCCGGGACACCAGATAGTGCCCAGGTGTTTGGGGATTGGCCAGTTCTGAAGGGCTGCAGCAGCCAGAGGAGGGCACTGGTCTGGGAAGGAGGAAGTGTTTCTGTCCCGAGAAGGTGGGATCAGATGAGAGCTGGGCTTGGAGGATGTCCCAGCATACCTAGAGTGTCTTGGCTGTTGGAGCTATGTGGATGGGGGTGATCTTGCCCTCGAGTGGCAGGTAAGGGCCCTGGGGCAGCTAACAGGCCGTGGTTTGCGGAGCGAAGGCCTAGGGCTGCAGTGCACGTCCATCCCAGGTGCAATTTACAGAGGGCCCATGTGCTGTGGCTTGGCTGCACGTGATCCATTCTGTGCCGTCTGTCACAAGCTCCCTCCTCCGCCAGCCACTCTTCCTGCCTTGCCTCCTGCCACCCCCTCGAGGCAGGAGCCAGACCAGCACTGATGTCAATGGGAGCCAGCCCATCATTGGCACTAAGATGCCCCATGCAGGTGGCATTCAGGGACACTGGGTGCCTGGAACTGCTCCTTCCAAATGGGACCAAAACACAGACCCTGCCCACCCGTGGGTATTAAACAGCCCCTGGTCATTACTGCATGTGCAGGGGATTTGCTCCACTGTGCTGGGTAATGCCATTCAGCCTGCCTAAATGCCCACTGCAGTCCAGGCACAACACAGTGTCCTGAATGGAGCATTGCTGGGAGCTGTTAAGCAGCTGCCGGGTTCCATTGCTGAGGTAGCTGCATTTCAGTGGTAGGTCAATTGTGCATGTCACCATTTTTAAGCTGTATAGTGAGAACTGGAGCACCCCCAAGTCAGGACCGTACATGGCACTTTACCTCCGCCCCCTGGCATCTGAATGTTATCCACCAGCACTCAATTCCAGCATACATGCTGCACCTCATTTAAGAGGAACTTACCAGTTTTAAGGCTGCGACTGAGGTGCCCCAGAGTTGGACTCCACCTGCACAATGCACAGAGCTTGCAGCTCCTCTCTTCTGCCCCCACAGGCCCTATAGGGTCTATGGGAGACCTTTCTGCAGGCCCGAGTGTCCCTGGCTGCCCTGGAAGTTTCAATGCACAGCTAAGTCAGTTACGGCTGCACAGGCAGTGGATCCATGGGTGCAAGCTTCACAAGCCAAGGCCCACTGAGCTCAGAGGAAATCTTGACCTGGACTTCAATGGGCATCGGATCTGGCCATTGGGAACCTCTAGCATGGAAACTAAGCCCACAAGTTGCCAAGGTTCATCCCTCAGTCAAACAAATCCAGTTTCCTCTGGAGCAAAGCTGCAGCCTGCTCCTCACTCAGGGCTAATTCAGCTCCAAGTGGTACCTTTCAAACCCAGCCTGCTCACTGTGGCAGGCTGCATTTCATTTGTGAAATAGGGTTAGGGTTGGGGTTTGTTTGTTGGGGTTGGTCCTGCTTTGAGCAGGGGGTTGGACTAGATGACCTCCTGAGGTCCCTTCCAACCCTGATATTCTATGATTCTATGAATAGGCAGAATGTATTTCCCCCCCATTCTTCTCCTTTGCAAAAAGAGAAAAGGCAGAGCCTGGGCCATGTCACCCCCCAATATGAGTGGAACGGGGCAGGAGGAGAGCTCTAGAGTGGGAGCTCCCATGCACTGTGTGATCAGAGAGGCGGTGCCCATGCTGGCTGAACCCCGATCCTGCCATTGGACTGCTGCCGTGGTGGGCGGCCCTGCATTCCCTGAGACACCAGGCAGGCTTCATGCATAGTTGAATCACCATTGCATTTACCCCATGGGCTGGTGAACAAAGTCACACCCATCTCACCGCAGCCCAGCTCCAGAGCCCACAGTGGAGTCACTCTGAATCGCCGCTGGGGTAGCAGAGCCCCTAACAGCCCAGTGGGCTCATAGCGCTGCATAAACATTGCTCCCCCCTATTTTGCCAATGGACCCCTCCTGAGCAGTCTGTCAGCTGACCTTTCCAGTTCTGGCCATGTCAGCTCAGCTCCCCACCCCCCTTGCTTTGTTTTTTGTGACTCCTTTGGCCTTTGCATCCCTCTGCTGGGAGTAAAACAAGCAGTTTTTCCCTGGGAAGGCATCAGTCCTGCAGTTGCATGTGCTGGGTAAGGGGACCGAGTAAGAGGCCGATTGTATCTTCATTGTGCTATTGTCCTGATCCACTGGAGGATGTTGGAGTACAACTCATGCGCCCACTCTCCTAGACCTTGCCTTACAGCCGGTGGATCCTACAGTCATGGGCCATATTGTCAAATAGCTGGGAGCAAAGTGTAGCCCTGTGGCCAATGGAAACACTCAGCCCCACCTGTGTACACAATTCAGGGGACACGTGCACGCATAGCTTGAAGGCTGCCATGCAGCCACCTCTGAGCTGGCACCCAGGGGAGCTATAACAGCCGACAGGAACACAGGAAGTGAGAGGAGGTAAAAGGAAAATGCAGGTGTAGCTGAAAGTGCAGGGAGGCGGAATGTGACAACAGCCGGGCTGCCTGCGTGTGACTGACACTGCAGGGTGGAAGCAGCAGACTCTTCACCTTTTAAAAGGGAATCTTCAGCAAACACCACAACATGAACCAGGGCTGGGGACTTTTCCCAGCCTTAAATAGAGAGACGCTTGTTATTTGAGGCTCTGCTGCCACCATGTGGGGTCCGTTGGAATGACACATGGGCTGAGGCCTGTCGTTTGGCATGGGTGGCTGGGCAGTGGAAGTGGCGTTTCACTGGGTCTCAGACTCCAGGAAACTGAGACTAGCAGCCAGGATACCAGCCTCCCTGCACGCCCACTGGTCCAAACTGACAGGCAGGACTGGGCTGAGGCTGAGGCCCAGTCACCTGGAAGAGCCAGCAGCCAAGTGTTTGCAGAAACCCCGTGCTCTGACACTGCCAGAGCCCACCCTGCATTCCAGCCCATTAGAGCCAGTCTTGGCACCCAGAGAACAGCTGAGGCCAGCAACACCTGTCAGCCTGAGCTCGGAGGCAAGGCCTCTCCTCGCTACCCCCATCAGTCGCATGGCTTGTGAGCTGCTCCCCTCCACCCGCCCTTTGAGCCCCCTCCCTTCCACTATGAGCTATCAGCTCTCTCCCCCATTCCCTCTCAGATTTGGGGTCCCCTCCCTGCATCACTGCTTCCCATCCTGCCAAAGAGGGAAAAGGCTCCTCTGCATTCACAGCTAGGTGAGTGCTTCTTCCCCCGAGGAGACCCAATCTTAGGGTATGTCTACACTACGGGATTAATCCGAATTTATATAATTCGAATTTTGGAAACAGATTGTATAAAGTCGAATGTATGCGGCCACACTAAGCACATTAATTCGGCAGTGTGCGTCCATGTACCGGGGCTAGCGTCAATTTCCGGAGCGTTGCACTGTGGGTAGCTATCCCATAGTTCCCGCAGTCTCCTCCACCCATTGGAATTCTGTGTTGAGATCCCAATGCCTGATGGGGCCAAAAACATTGTCGCGAATGGTTCTGGGTACATCCTCCCCCCTCTCCAGGGAAGCAACGGCAGTCAACCGTTTCGCGCCTTTTTCCTGGGTGAACAGTGCAGATGCCATACCACGGCAAGCATGGAGCCCACTCAGCTCAAGACAGCAGTCATGAACATTGTAAACACCTTGCGCGTTATCTGGACCAGAACCTGCAAAACCAGGCCGCGAGGAGTAGGCTACAGCAGCACGGCGGCGAGAGTGATGAGGCCATGGACATGGAATTCTATCAAACCATGGGCCCCGGTGCTTTGGAGATCATGCTGTTAATGGGGCAGGTTATAGCCGTGGAACGCCGATTCTGGGCCTGGGAAACAAGCACAGATTGGTGGGACCACATAGTGTTGCAGGTGTGGGATGATTCCCAGTGGCTGCGAAACTTTCGCATACGTAAGGGCACTTTCATGGAACTTTGTGACTTGCTTTCCCCTGCCCTGAAGCGCTAGAATACCAAGATAAGAGCAGCCCTCACAGTTGAGAAGCGAGTGGGCGATAGCCCTGTGGAAGCTTGCAATGCCAGACAGCTACCGGTCAGTCGGGAATCAATTTGGAGTGGGCAAATCTACTGTGGGGGCTGCTGTGATGCAAGTAACCAAAGCAATCATTGAGCTGCTGCTACCAAAGGTAGTGACTCTGGGAAATGTGCAGGTCATAGTGGATGGCTTTGCTGCAATGGGATTCCCTAACTGTTGTGGGGCGATAGATGGAACCTATGTCCCTATCTTGGCACCGGAGCACCAGGGTACCCAGTACATAAACCGCAAGGGGTACTTTTCAATGGTGCTGCAAGCACTTGTGGATCACAAGGGATGTTTCACCAACATCAACGTGGGCTGGCCGGGAAGGGTTCATGACGCTCGCGTCTTTAGGAACACTATTCTGTTTAAACGGCTGCAGCAAGGGACTTACTTCCCGGACCAGAAAATAACCGTTGGGGTTGTTGAAATGCCTATAGTTATCCTTGGGGACCCAGCCTACCCCTTAATGCCATGGCTCATGAAGCCATACACAGGTAGCCTGGACAGGAGTCAGGAGCTGTTCAACTACAGGCTGAGCAAGTGCAGAATGGTGGTAGAATGTGCATTTGGCCATTTAAAAGGTCACTGGCGCTTGTTACTGACTCGGTCAGACCTCAGCCAAACCAACATCCCCATTGTTATTGCTGCTTGCTGTGTGCTCCACAATCTCTGAGAGAGTAAGGGGGAGACCTTTTTGGCAGGGTGCGAGGCTGAGGCAAATCGCCTGGCTGCTGATTATGCGCAGCCAGACACCAGGGCGATTAGAAGATCACACCAGGAAGCGCTGCGCATCAGAAAAGCTTTGAAAACCAGTTTCATGACTGGCCAGGCTACGGTGTGAAAGTTCTGTTTGTTGAAAACCCGCCCTCTTGATTGACTCATTCCCTGTAAGCAAACCACCCTCCCCCCTTAAATCACAGCTTGCTTTTAAAGGAAATAAAGTCACTATCATTTAAAAATCATGTATTCTTTATTAATTGATTATAAACATAGGGAGAGAACCGACAAGGTAGCCCGGGTGAGGTTTGGGAGGAGGATAGGCGGGAAGTAAAAGGCCACTGAAAAAATTCAATATAATGACAGCCTTTTGATTGGGCTGTCCACTGGGGTGGAGTGGGAGGGTGCACGGAGCCTCCCCCCTGTGTTCTTACATGTCTGGGTGAGGAGGCTATGGAACATGGTGAGGGGGGTTATACAGGGGCTGTAGTGGCACTCTGTTATCCTGCTGCCGTTCCTGAAGCTCCACCAGACGCCGGAGCATGTCCGTTTGATCCTCACCCACCCACCCTGCTCCTATTACCTCACCCACCCCGTTTCTCTAAAATCCTGGGACCAACACAACTACACCACCACCTACAATTTTTGAATCATGTATTTTTTTGGTGCAAGTCAGCCTGCCTGCACCCGGGGAGATAGGCTGGCTTCCACTGCCTGGAGGGGAGAGCAGGGTACAAATCAACAGAGCCAAGGAGTCAGCTGATGGGTGGCAGTAAGTACAAAACTGATTCCAAGTTATTGGCTCCTGCAGGGCCAGCCCACATTTTGGCACCTGAGGCGGGGAGCTCAAATGACGCTCCGATTCTCTCTCGCTTGGGACAAAACTTTGAAAGGTCTCAATTCTGCCTTCTTCCTATTCTACTCCTCTCATGGTACTGCTCTGCTACCTACCCCAATAAAGGAGAACTAACAACTTAAAATGCCTTGTTCAAAAAATTTAAGTAACACTTAACTTTCAAATGCCTGAACAACAAATGTAACTTTTCGTGTCTGCATAGTAAACACTGGCATTTTTATCTGTTTGAATAATCAAAGTGGTCCTTTCCGTGCCTTTTTGGTTGCAAAGATTTGAACTGCTTCCTGAAGGTCCACAGTCTGGGCCAGCTCATGCTCTGTTGAGATGGTTGCAAGGCCGACCAGCCTCTCCTGTATCATTGTGGAGCGTAGATGTGTTTTTATTAACTTCAGCTTGGAGAAGCTGCGTTCTCCACTGGCAACTGTTACAGGAAGTGTTAGAAGTATGCGCAGAGCAACAAAAGCATTTGGAAAGAGGGTGGTCATCTTATTTGTGCACATATATTCCAGAACAGCCTTTGGAGTTGATCCTGCTGAAAATGTATCTTGAAAGGGCTTTCAGTTCATCACCTAAATGACTTGCATCAATATCGGGCATGTCCTCATGTGTCAACACTGTCTCTAGTGCCCTGCATTGCTGGCGAAGGTCTTCTTCAGCTATAGTGAGGAGTTTTGGAATATCATACAACATCCCAAATATATTGCTGTGTTCCTTGAGCTGCATGAAACATTCAACTGACTGTGTTGCACAATCTAGCACCTGGTTAAAGAATTTAACATTGAATTGTTGTTTGGGGTCTCTTATGGGATTGTCCCGTGCCTCGTAATCAAAATGTTGTCTTCTTCGGTAACTCTTGTATTCTTGAATGGGTGGGAAAATAGCTTCAGTCTGAAGTTCCTCTGCCAACTTCTGTGCACTCTTCAGAACGTTTTGAAATCCCTCATCTGACCGGTAAGACTGTAGATATGACTTTGCTTTGTCCAGTTGTTCCATTGCTCCAGATATATCAAGGTCAACACCTTGGAGTCTCTTGCTTACAACATTTATTTCAAACAGTATGTCATGCCACAAACACTAAGCCATACAGAAATTTGAAGTTATGTATGTTTCTGGTGATTCCATTTCCCTCTGCCACTGTTCTCCCATAAACAGTTCCTGTCATAGCATTATCCTCCATAATGGCAACTATGGCATCATCTATCTTTCCAGTTTGGTGTTTGATAGGCTTTATCGCCTCCACTCAACTTTCCCATCATGTGGCACTCAGTGGTTTCAGTGTCAGAGAGGATGTCCCGAGATGTTACTTCAAAATTTGCCATTGATGAGTTCATGCAGAGAAAAATACATAGATGCTTTGAATTACATTAAAAAATTCAGCAGCCTTACTAGAAGCTGATGCTGCATCACTGACCACGAAGTTCAATGAATGAGAACTGCATGGGACAAAAAAAGCTGCCTCAGTTCGCCTCATGGTAAGGCCAGCCCTGGTTCCTGTCCTATCCAAAGCAGTGTAGACCAATGAATGTTCATTTTCATTATCTGAGTCATGCTACCAGCAGAAGGTTGATTTTCTTTTTTGGTGGTGCGGGTTCCGTAGTTTGCGCAGCAGAGTGTTGCTCTTTTAACTCTTCTAAAAGCATCTTCCACAGCTCGTCCCTTCTCAGATTTTGGACGGTATTTCAGATTCTTAAACCTTGGGTCGAGTGCTGTAGCTATGTTTAGAAATCTCACATTGGTACCTTCTTTGCGTTTTGTCAGATCTGCAGTGAAAGTGTTCTTAAAACGAACAACATGTGCTGGGTCATCATCCGAGACTACTATAACATGAAGTATATGGCAGAATGTGGGTAAAACAGCAGGAGACATACAATTCTCCCCCAAGGAGTTCAGTCACAAGTTTAATTAATGTGTTTTTTTTTTTTTTTTTTTTTTTAAACAAGCATCATCAGCATGGAAGCATGTCCCCTGGAATGGTGGCCAAAGCGTGAAGAGGCATATGAATGTTTAGCACATCTGGCATGTAAATACCTTGCAATACTGGCTACAAAAGTGCCATGCAAATGCCTGTTCTCACTTTCAGGTGACATTGTAAAGAAATGGGCAGTATTGTCTCCCCTAAATGTAAACGAACTTGTTTGTTTGAGTGACTGGCTGAACAAGAAATAGGACTGAGTGAACTTGTAGGCTCTAAAGTTTTACATGGTATTGTTTTTGAATGCAGTTATGTAATAAAAAAATCTATATTTGTAAATTGCACTTTCATGATAAAGAGATTGCACTACAGTACTTGTATGAAGGGAGTTGAAAAATACCATTTCTTTTATAATTTTTACAGTGCAAATATTTGTAATAAAAAATATAAAGCGAGCAGTATATACTCTGTATTCTACGTTGTAATTGAAATCAATATATTTGAAAATGTAGAAAAACATCCACAAATATTTAATAAATTTCAATTGATATTCTATTGTTTAGCAGTGCGATTAATCGCAATTTTTTTAATTGAGATTAATTTGAGAATTAATCATGCGAGTTAACTGCGATTAATCGACAGCCCTATTTATGAGCACTAAAATACCATCATGCAAGCGTGTGGATGATATGATTGTTATTTGCATCACTACACCACCCAGGTAGCACCAGTCCCCTGGTCACAGCCCAATTGGGTAGCTACGGGTGATCACCTTCCACCTACTTTAATGCCCCAACAGCATCAGCTGCCTGTAGTGTTCACTGGGGGCGAGCTAACTTGACTGGGGAGCATGAAATGCACTTGGCCTAGTGCGTGTGGTCAAATCTCCCTTTCGTGGCTGGTCTCTGCAAGTAACTGGTTTACAAATATCGCACTGAGCCCAAGTTTGCAGCTGTTCACTACTGTGTCTCTAGGTGCCCAGCTGACAACCCAACACTCGAAAACTGGGAGGCAGGCCCTCCTAAAAATCACGAGACTTAAATAATATAGCATGGGTTTGCCTTCAGGTGGCTGAGCTTTTAGGGCACTCACTGGCTGCAGTTTCAAGCTTTTCTCCACAATCAATTTCCTTTAATAGCGAAGGTCACGATTCTCACCTAAGCCCAGCACCCTGGGAGCCGGGACTTCAAGAAAAACATCAAATATCACAAGACTTGCAATAAAAAAAAAAAAAAAATCACAAATGTTAGCAACACTGCCCCTTGGCCTATTCATTCAGAGCTGCTGAGTGTTCCCAGCTCCCACTGGCTTCCTCTGGAGTTACTGCTCTGCACCTCTAGAAACCAGCTGCTGGGTGGTATAAGGTGGGCACCCAGGCTGTGTGGGCACTTTTGAAAACATGAGGTCTTCTGTGTCTCCACTTTCCTCTCTATAACATGTGGATAACATGGATTACATGAGGTTCTTCTGAGCTTTAATTGTAAATCACTTGGGGGACCTTGGATGTGAAATGTTATATACATATCCAATAGTATTTACCTGTGCGGCAGTGACCTCTTGCTTGTTGTGCTTATGAGTCCCAGTAGTTGAAGTCCACAGATGCTTGAGGCCAAGCCACTTGAAAGTAGAGAGTTAGTTACCCAAAAATGTCTGGGCACACCCTTAGACAATGGAATGGCCAAGCGTTTGGCGATCACGTGGTTTGGAGAGCCCCAGAGCTGCCAGGGGCTCTAACTCCCACCCACACCAGCAGCCAATGAGAGCAATAGAATGGTATATGTACAGCAAAAACGTTGAGCTGTCTGCCACTCCCGCTTGCCTGCGAACTCTGGGTGTTAGCCCACCTCCTCCTCCATCCTAGCAATGACTCATCTTAGCAGAAAAACTCCATGAGATCCAGACCCTAAAAGAGCATTCCTTTCCTGTTGCTCATGGATCATACTAGCCAAGAGGGTTTGCAGGTGTTTCATCTCCCCCTGCTGGTGGTTACAAATCCCATCGCTTTAAGGTAACCTGAAAAGGAAGGAAAGTGTCTGTGCTGTGTGTGTACACACTCTTGGTTTTGATGTATCAAAGAGGACTGAAAGTTTGGCATTCCCCTTCCTTCTTTACACACCCCATCCCCTAAGTTTCATTCTTTTACTGCTTGGTTTTTAATGTTAGAAAAATCAAGTCAATTTCCCAATCTTTGCTGGAGTCTGTGGGCAGGGGCGGCTCTAGCTTTTTTGCCACCCCAAGCACTGCAGACAGGCTGCTTTCGGCGGTATGCCTGCGGGAGGTCCCCTGTCCCTCGGATTCGGCGTACCCACCACCGAATTGCCGCCGAATCCATGGGACCGGCGGACCTCCCGCAGGCAAGCCGCCGAAAGCTGCCTGACTGCCGCCCTCGCAGGGACTGGCAGGGCACCCCCCGCGGCTTGCCACCCCAGGCACGCACTTGGAGCGCTGGTGCCTGGAGCTGCCACTGTCTGTGGGAGATCAAGTGTGAGATTATGACATCACAAGAGATTGAAAATTTAAGAGAAGGGATTTTTAGTCATACTGCTTAAAACTCATTGAAGGTGGTTAATGAAAACGAAGAAACAATCAGATACACACAGAGAGGAGAAAAGCTCTCTGTGAAAGACTCAGCAAGGGCTAAGGGAGCTCCCACTTCAATTCCTCTAAAGAAGTCTTCCAGCAAGAACAGGAAAGAAAAGATGTAGTACTCCTGAGCTTGGGAAAAAAATACCAAAATAAAATTTCAGATATTCATGAAACGGGCGGGGGGGGGGGGGGGGAGGAAGGCACGAACAGATTTTGCTCCTTAACAAGTCACCTGCTGGACAACTGATGACTTAATTCTAAAGCTGTGTTTCTCTTTACTTGTAGCTGGATGCATCATTTTTTGCTTTGGAATGCAAGGTCCAAATTTTGAACCCGAATCTCAAAGCACAAAAAAATGCAGAATTTCCCTTTGCTTTCCACTGAAAACCACAAGCCAGCAAAGCACATGAATTGAGAATGTGCACACACGCTCCCTCTGTGTGTTCCATTATGGAAAGGTCCTCGCTGCTCTACTTGAAATAGCCTGGGAATGGCAGAAGACAGAGCTTTAAGCTTCAATTCAGCATGAGAAGGTTGAGGAGTGACTTGATCACAGTCTATAAGCACCTATATGTGGAACAGAAAATTGATCAGGGGCTTTTCAAAGGTCTGGCAGGATTCAATGACTGGAAGTTGAAGCTAGACAAATACAGACCAAAAAAAGGAACATTATTTCTAAACAGTGCTGGTAATTAACCACTGGAACAGTTTACCGTGGGTCTTCATGGATTCTCCACCATTGGCAATTTTTAAATGAAGATGTGATACTTTTCTGAAATATCTGCTCTAGTTCAAACAGGAATCAATTCAGGGAAGTCCTATGGCCTATATTATACAGGAGGGCAGATTAGACGATCACAATAGTCCCTTCTGGCCTTATCTGTGAATAAGATACTTAAGTATGTGTCTAACTTTAAGCATGTGAGTAGTCTTCAATGGGACTTGTGCTTGGAGTTCGGCAGATGCTTAAGTTTATTTGCTGAATCGGGGACTTATTTAACAATAGATGATGGTGTGAATCCTGGGGCTGTGCTCTTAATAGCCCTGTCTTTTAAAGCTGTTTGAGATCTTGTCAGTTTCTCCTTGGGCCCATTCCTGAGCCAGTCTGACTGGTTGAACCCTCCAGTGACTAGTTGCTGCTCTTCTATTTAAGGTTCAGCTGAAATGAGCCTTAATCAAATCTCTTTCATGTCCCCCTCTTGGTATTTCCCAGGGAAGATGTGAAGACTTGAGACACTTACCCTCCTAAATGTAAATGTAAGATACTTCTCTCCCCAGCCAGCTGAGGGATTTGTTCCTCCCCTTCTACACAATTTAAGTTTAGACTCATACAGGGGGGAGAGCTGGCCTCAAACTGCTCAGGGCACAAATGGCCCCGTGCTGGCTTCTACAGCAATTCATCTGCCAAGCCTGAGCTCTCCATGCTGGTGTTCCTCCCACTGAACCCTAAATCAGGACAGGAAGCAGCACTCCTCAGCCGTGGGAGGAGTTGGGGGCACTCATGGAGAAAGGACAGTGTCCCCATTTAAATTTAAAGACATGTCCTGTACATTTATACTTCGCAGATAGGAGGGTGTCTTTTGCCCTGGCACCTGGGCAACTCCCATTCAGACACAGGGTGACTCAGGCCAGTGCTAGGTGTGATACTGAAGACAGAGTGAGTAGGAGAGCCTGACGCTGCATCCTGAATGTAGCCATGAGGGCATGGGTGGACTGTCCAAGCACTGGGCAGTGCAACTCCAGGCATGAACACAGCACTCCAGCAAGCATCCATTCTTGGGATGGAGGGAGAAAGAGAAGTGCTGTCTGTTACCAGGGCTCAAAGCAGGTGGGGACTCACAGGCAGGGCCGGCTCTAGGTTTTTTGCCGCCCCAAGCAAAAAAAATTTTGGCTGCCCCGCATCCCAGCCCTGGGCTCCTCGCCGCACCCCCCTGCTGCCCCAGCCTTGGGCTCTCCCCACCCACCCACCCACACCCCCTGCCGCCCCAGCTCTGGGCTCCCTCATTCCCCCCCCCACACACCTCCTGCCACCCCAGCCCTGGGCTCTCTCTCCCCCTCCCCCACCTGCACCCTCCTTCCGCCGCAGCCCTGGGTCACTGGTAACTGGCTCCCATGGCAGGTCATTCAGCATGAATTTTACATGTGCACAGAACACAGACAGGATTGGTTCCCAGAACTGCAGTAAAGTGTAACAATTTTCAGCTTGTGTGATTGGAGGATATCTGGATGCATATTATAAGACTGTCCTACATAAATGAGGAAAAGTTGAGGTGCCTTTATTATTCTTTTGTTCCACTCTTTCTTTCTATGGGGAATTTGCCAATGCAATATCACTGTCTTCCTTTTAAACAAACAAAAAGGCAATGGCTGTTGAAAATAGCAATTCCAGTCCTAATAACCACTGGGAAGCATTTCTTGCTCAATTTTATCCTACTTTTTCTAAGCAAGTTACAGTGGATCAGTATATTTGATTTGGGGGAAATGAAGTAACAGCTGCCCAAACTGAGCTTGAGCACTCCTGAATTTTGAGGTGTTCAAATGTGGAAGGCAGGTGCTGGGGGGGAGGAGGGAGGCTGTGGCTCCACGGGGAAGCACGGCAGCATGTATGCAGCATGTATGCAGTGTCTGGCGCTGCGGGGAGCCAGACATGCTGGTCTGAGTGGCACGGTAAGGGGGCTGGGGAGTTGGATGGGGTGGAGGTTCAGGGGGGCAGGCAGGGGCAGGGAGAAGGAGGGGTTAGATGGGTCAGGGGTTGGGAGGGCAGTCAGGGGCCAGGCAGCAGTTGGATAGGCAGGGGAGTCCCGGGGATTTGTCAGGGGACAGGTAGGGGGTGGGGTCTAGGGGGGAAGTCGGGGCGGTCTCAGGAGGGGGCAGTTGGGGACAAGGAGAAGGGAGGCTTAGATATGGGGTGAGATCCTTGGGGGCAGTTAGGGGGTGATCAGGGGACAGGGTGCAGGGGGTTGGATGGGTTGGGGTTTCTGTGGGGGGCAGTCAGAGGGAGTGGATGGTGGCAAGGTGGGGCTACCCTCCCTCCCTGTGCAGTGTCCTATTTTTTGAATGTTAAAATATGGTATCCCTACCCTTCAGAGTGCAGCTCTCTATTCACAGCAGGCTGCAGCATGAGGTCTCAGCTACCTCACTCCCTCTCCCTCTTTCCTGGTGGTAGTGGCCAAGGGAATGCTGGGAAATGTAGTTCTTTCCCTGCTCCAGGGCTGGCTCTATAGGCAGGGAGCTAACCAAGGAACTACAGCTCCCAGGGCCCCCTGTTGGTTCTCAGCTCCTATGCTGGATCCCTGCCGCCCCTGCAAATGGGCTGCCCCAAGCACATGCTTGCTTTGCTGGTGCCTAGAGCCGGCCCAGCTCACAGGCTCTGGCCAATACCTTGCATCACACCCTGACGTGCAGTGCCTGGAGCCTTGGCATTAGGTGCTGCTTCTAGCTTGCTCTGCCCCAAAGGCAAGCGGATACAGTCTGCATTCCTGACACTTCAGTGGTAGCCAGAGGTGGAGCACAGTGCAGTGACCCAGCTGCAAGGGTAACAGATGTGGGTAACTGCAGCAGAGAGAAAGGAGCACTGTCTCCTAGCCACCCCCAGAGAGAAAGAGGCACCTTGGCCACTGTCAATACAGAGTCCTATGGCTGAGCGCTATACCAAAAAGGGAAGCCATACAACCCCTAACGCAAGTGCAGATCTAGCTCTTGCCCATCCCTCTAGATACTCCCCCAAACAAGTAGCATCACTTCCATCTCCTCTAGGCTGGGCACCTGTCATGGTACTCTGCTCCCAGTGCCCAGTCATGGCACTAGGAAAGCACAGAAACCACAGCCTATGAGTTTGATGAAACATTTTCCCATTACAATGCCTCATATACCCCTAAAAAGAAGAACAGGAGTACTTATGGCACCTTAGAGACTAACAAATTTATTAGAGCATAAGCTTTCGTGGACTACAGCCCACAAGTACTCCTGTTCTTCTTTTTGCGGATACAGACTAACACGGCTCTTACTCTGAAACCTGTCATATACCTCTGTGACCTTACTTATATATTGGGCAGGAAGGGGTGGCAAGATCAGACCTGGTGAATATTGCACACCAAAGTCTGGGGGAACCAGCCTTCTAGGATCTCCCTGAGATGAAGGCAGGTGCTGTGTTCTCCCTGAGGAACAGCAGTGTAAGCTCAAGAGCTTGTCTCTTTTCACCAACAGCAGTTGGTCCAATAAGAGATATTACCTCACCCACCGTGGCTGTCTCTGATATCCAAGGACCAACACAGCTACAACACTGCAAACTCTTCAGCAACCTCAGATGAGTTAACTCCCAGCTGGTCACATGACAATGAGTGGCTACTTAAACAGTGTCTCAATTGAAGCAAGACAAGCCCTGAACTTGGGTCTTGGTAGGTAGGTAAAGGAAGAAGTGACTTTTCCCCTTTTCCTGTTCTGTTGCGAAGATACGTGTATTTAGAAGCAATGCCCAGTTCTATCACGCTACCCATGTACATGTTATGCTTTGGGATATTAAATAGTCAATGCTGATTATTACAAAAGAGCATTGGGATGGTAACTGACCTCAGCAGTTCCAATCTTCTATCTACATGACTGGTATGTAGCTCTCAACCCCTGGGACACTTATCTTCACATATTTCAGAGTGGTAGCCGTGTTAGTCTGTATCAGAAAAAACGAGGAGTCCTTGTGGCACCTTAGAGACTAACAAATTTATTTGGGCATAAGCTTTCATGGGCTAAAACCCACTTCATCAGATGCATGGAGTGAAAAATACAGAAAGCAGTATATACACATACATACACACGGCCCATGAAAAGATGGGAGTTGCCTTACCAAGTTGTGGGGGGGAGGGGGCGAAATCAGTGCTAATGAGGCCAATTCAATTAAGATGGAAGTGGCCTATTCTCAACAGTTGACAAGAAGGTGCGAATATCAGCAGAGGGAAAATTACTCTTTGTAGTGACCTATCCACTCCCAGTCTTTATTCAGACCTAATTTGATGGTGTCCAGGTTGCAAATTAATTCTAGTTCTGCAGTTTCTCATTGAAGTCTGTTTTTGAAGGTTTTTTGTTGAAGAATTGCCACTTTTAAGTCTGTTATTGAGTGTCCAAGGAGATTGAAGTGCTCTCCTACTGGTTTTTAATTTTACAATTCTTGATGTCTGATTTGTGTTCATTTATTCTTTTGCATATAGACTGTCCGGTTTGGCCAATGTACATGGCAGAGGGGCATTGCTGGCACGTGATGGCATATATCACATTGGTAGATGTGCAGATGAACGAGCCCCTGATGGTGTGGCTAGGTCCTATGACGGTGTCCCTTGAATAGATATGTGGACAGAGTTGGCAACAGGGTTTGTTGCAGGGATTGGTTCCTGGGTTACTGTTTTTGTTGTGTGGTGTGTAGTTGCGGATGAGTACTTGCTTCACATTGGGGGGCTGTCTGTAAGTGAGGACTGGCCTGTCTCCCAAGCTCTGAGAGAATGAGGGATCATCCTTCAGGATAGGTTGTAGATCCTTGATGATGCACTGGAGAGGTTTTAGTTGGGAGCTGTAAATGACGGCTAGTGACATTCTGTTACTTTCTTTGCTGGGCCTGTCCTGTAGTAGGTGACTTCTGGGTACCCTCCTGGCTATGTCAATCTCTCTCTTCACTTCACCAGGAGGGTCTTGTAGTTTTAAGACTACTTAATAGAGATCCTGTAGGTGTTTATCTCTGGCTGAGGGATTGGAGCAAATGTGGTTGTATCATAGAGCTTGGCTGTAGACGATGGATTGTGTGATGTGGTCTGGATGAAAGCTGGAGGCACGTAGGTAGCGGTCAGTAGGTTTCTGGTATAGGGTGGTGTTTATGTGACCATCGCTTATTTGCACTGTAATGTCCAGGAAGTGGATCTTTTGTGTGGACTTGTCCAGGCTGAGGTTGATGGTGGGGTGGAAATTGTTGAAATCCTGGTGGAATTCCTCAAGGGCCTCCTTCTCATGGATCCAGATGAGGAAGATGTCATCAATGTAGCACAAATAGAGTAGAGGTGCTAGAACAACGCTTCCCCTAAGTCAGCCATAAAAATGTTGGCATACTGTGGGGCCATGTGGGTACCCATAGCAGTGTCGCTGACTTGAAGAAACTGCAGAACTGGAATTAATTTGCAAACTGGACACCATCAACTTAGGCCTGAATAAAGATGGAGTAAATGGGTCACTACAAAAAGTAATTTTCCCTCTGCTGATACTCGCACCTTCTTGTCAACTGTTGGAAATGGCCGACATCCACCTTGACTACATTGTCCTCATTAGCACTGACCCCCTACTTGGTAAGGCAACTCCCATCTTTTCATGTGCTGTAATATATACACTGCTTACTGTATTTTTCACTCCATGCATCTGATGAAGTAGGTTTTAGCCCATGAAAGCTTATGCCCAAATAAATTTGTTAGTCTCTAAGGTACCACAAGGACTCCTCAGTGTTTTATCTTCACATAGTGATTCCTGTACAAGTCAGAGAAACCCCCACTGGTGCAGGGAATTCCCTAGGGACCAGAACCCCTGGCTTTATGGCCTTTTTATGCTGCCAGAGCCAGAATGAAAGTCACAGTCCAGGCATGAATTGGATCAAAAATCTTTATGTACAGAATTAAATGTTTCCCCCAAAAAAGTTGTACACTGCTTCCAGCCAGGAGTCACATCTGCTACCTTGCTGGTGACGAGGTCTGATGAGAGGGGTTGTGGTAGATGCATGCAGATGACTTCCTCCTCTGGAATTTTTGGCACTTTGTAGAGATGGTTCATGGTGCCTATATTGTATAGAGAATGATGGCCTCTGCTGGTGTTGAGGCTTACAGTGCTTCTGCTTTGATACAGAAGAATAGACTCCCAAGGACCTCAGTGTCAGCTACAGTCCCCACCCTCAGAGTATAAAGCTTCATCTGTTTTCTCATTGAGAAAGTTCACAGCCCTCAAATGGAAGATCCCCCATTGTACCTTGTACTTCCTTACGGATCCCTAGTGACTGAAGCCAAGAGGGTCCCCTCATGGCAATTGAACCAGCCATAGATCTGGAAGCTATGGCCACAGAATCAAGGACTGCCCTGGAGGAATGTACATCCCCCCTTCAGAGATTAAGGGTTTAAATTAATTTCTGCTTTCTTGAGGAGGCCTATCTGCAAACATTACCTATGGAATCCTGATAATTGCACTTCAACAGGTCGTTGGCCATTCTTGTTTGGAGACTCAATGTACAATACTTTTTCTAGACAATTAATTTCTTGGACCCCTTGTCTTGAGGTGTTCCTTTCTGCTGACTGTCTGTAGGTCTCTCGTTAGCCAGAGTGACAATGAACGGTTTCAGTGAAGGGTGCATACAGAATTGCTCAAAGCGCTGGGAAGGCACTTGGTACTGCCTGCAATTCCTCCTGTGAGCCTTGACCAGTCTGTTCAGTAGGCAGTGCAGCAGATTGGGCTGGTTGTAAAGCTCCCTTGTGAGGTTGTGGAGCAGGGGATCTAGCTATAGATTGGGGTGTAGACACTGGCCTTCTAGCCTGATGCAGCCCTGTAAGGCCAAGGGTGTTGTAGGCATAAGGGGCAGGTTGCTAAGGGGGATGATAATAGGGAGCCATGTTTGGGCTCCTGTATCTGAGGTAATAGAGATTAGCCCTCAGCTCCCCTCTGTACATTGGCTCCGAGTATCCTGGCCCCAGGGTATGAATTAGCGATACCTCCCTACTGTCAGAGCCGCAGGATGGGAACCATTACTCCCCTTGGAGAGGGGGAGCCGATACAGCTGGAGTGCCACAGAGTGTGCTCAGAGTGGTATCACTGATGTGGTCGGTACTGATGTAGGAGCAGTGAAGGCTGGTACTGGAGATGGTACCTTTACTATTGCCAAAAGCGGGGAGTCCGATAACGAAGAGACAGATCTTTAGATGGCGTGTAGGCTTTCGGCACAGTGTAAGTTGATGCTGTAGTCAGGCAGTTAGATGACACTGTACCAGGATTGTCAGTACTGGGGGCCTTGATGCTGAGAGATGGGTGCCAGGCAAGTTTTGCAGCATCTAGGACACCAGTTTAGTGGCACAGCAACTGGTGCCTGAATGGGAACCAGAGGGACTCTTTCGGGGCCTTGTGCTACCCTTTTCAGATGAGATTTGATCGGATTTGTGGCTCCTAGAGCAAGAACCTGGTGAAGGAGACCTGGTTCTCTTCCCTTTGTGGGCTCAGGGCTCTTTTCTCCCTATCTCCTGAAGTTTCCTAGAGGAGGACGGGTCTTTAGGAGCAGCAATCACAACCCCAAGACCTGAGGAGCCAGCAGGAGCACTTTCTGATACATACTCAGGAGTTTCTGCCCCAGGCATCTCTGAGTCTGAAGAGAGATGCATCAACATCTCCAGCAGGAACATCTGTAAGGATTCCCTAGCTCTCTGCATTCTCTTAGGAAAAGGATTTACACATTTACAGTAACCATCTGGCATGCCCATCGGGAGGCATCACTGCCTCGCACGAAATGCAATTTTTAAAACCTGGAGATTTGAGCTCAGGCGTAGTGCTTGGTCTCAGTATTGGGGCAAACTCGCAGGCAAAACAAACAAGTTTCCTTTTAAAAGGAAGAAAGGAAAGGCTATCAGGAAATCTAACACTAAGGACAGTCTCACGGATAAGTATCTACAGAACAATGGATAAAACACACGGTGAGCCAAGAGACTCAGACACTGCAAGTTCCAACTCACAGCCATGGGTGGCAAGAAGGAACTGAGGGGCAGTTGGGGTTGCCCCACCATTTATGGCCTTGGCTAGAGGCACATGAACAGTTGGGTGCAGGCACAGGCCCAATGGACAGCACTGGCCAAAAGAATCCAAACTCAGCCAGCAATGGAATCTGGATAAGCACACAGAGGAGGAAAACTTCCAAATGTAACTTGAATATAAACCACTATAACGCTATCTGTCTGCAGCTATAGACAGCTTGAAACAATAGTTCTGAGAGATGTAAACTGCCCTTCCACCTCCCAGCACTGTGAACTCAAATCTAATCAGATTATGGCTAGAGGTGCTGATTGTCTAAAGCTACATTCTGATTTGGCTGGCTGGGCCTTTTGAACGATGTCACGTCATGCACCAGCTCACAGCAGTGTAAAGGTAGGGCCTTGTGACTCAAAATATACAAAGGCTAGTCTACACTGGCAACACTAAAGCACTGCCACGGCAGTGTTTTAACGTGGCTTGGTGGTCGTGGTAGAGTGCTGGGAGACAGCTCTCCAAGCGCTCAAAAAACACACCTCCACGAGGGGCGTAGCTACCAGCACTGGTGCACTGCCTACACTGGTGCTTTCCAGCGCTGAAACTTGCTGTGCTCAGGGTTTTGTTTTTTTCCACACCCTTGAGCGAGAAAGCTGTAAACTGCCGGTGCAGACAAGCCCTCATATTCCTACACTTATTCCCCACAATTCAGGATCGCACTTCCACATGTGCTTAAAAGCTACCCTGAACAAGGTTTCTTGAGTCTGGGGCATTATATTTAATGAGGGAGGGAGGGAGAGGAATGAGGCCACAGATTTTTAAAAAGGAAAAATACTTCCCTCTGCATTAATGATTTAAACAATTAACCATTTAGCTGCTTCTGGTTTCCATGAGGGCACTTCTCATGTGGTCATTAGCATCCACTCATTTTCTCCCCTTGCAATACTGGAGGCACAAAGTAACACTGAAGGAACAAACTAAATCTTTCGGTTTTTAAGCAAAAAATGTGTTAACGGGTAGATTAATTTCCCACAAATGGCATTTGGAATTTCCATTGGCAAGAGCATGGAGTCAGTGAGAGGGCATGTCTGGAAAAAACAAATATTCTCACTTGTAATATCTCAGGCAGCACCCAGTGAGGATGGGCTGAAGCGGCAGGTGACAGGGCTGAAATAGTGAGCAGCTGGAAGAGGAAAATAGAGCTTTAAAATGCTCCCAAAATGCCAAGCTGCAACGGTATGGTCCTCGAGCCATTTCAAACTCCTTTGCTAGAGTTAAAGCCAAAACCTGGGAGCTGTTCACTGTTCTAAATTCAAGCTGAGATTTAGAAAGCAACTCAAGGGCTGTAGATATACAATTTCCAGGCATCCAAACGCGTTGGCAGCTTTGAAAAATCAGCCCAAACTCATAAGAGACAGTAAACTACAATTAGTTGCTGGATTACTGCTGAAAAGGGCAGCTGAGATTGTGGCTACAGGGTAGTGGGATGGAAGGGGTTCCAAATAATACAAGAAATCCTAACAACAAAAGCAAGAAGATTATAAGACAGAAAAGAACCGATATCTCCAAATTAGGAGGAAAATTATAAATAGATTTGCTTTGCAATGATTCTTCAGCATTTGATTAGGAACTACTTTTCAGAGTGGAAGTATATTGCATATGTTGCATAAAACCCATTCAAATATATACAATTAATGAACCACCTAATGACGGTATTGCAGGCTGTGCATAAATAGGCTCCTTCCGCCTTCTCTCTCTCAGCACACCAATGGCATACAACCCTATCCCACTACTTCTACACTCAGAAGGGCCTTATGGCTCTATTTAAATAGCTCACCATTGTTAACTATTGCATGGCTGTTCATTTCAGTACCACCGGCCAGAGACCGTCCTTACTCATTGCTGCTGGATACTGTGACATACTGGGGTGGGAAACAACTGGTTGCTGGAGTAGGGAAGAGGACTGCTACACTCTTGTCTGAAAAAAGAAATCTTAAAGTCCACTCTGCCCTGGATTGCACGGTAGAGTGAACAAGGAGATGCATCCCCTCCTGAGACCAAAAGCTTCAATTGATTCCTGGGTACCAAAAAACCAGACCACCTTCCCAGGTGCCTTCTGCCACTGCAGGGGCCTCAGGCTCTGGTGCACCTTTTGTCCTTCCTGTTCTCGGTCTAAGATACACAATAGTTTAGTCTCTAGAGGGCTGAAATACTTTAGTCTAATTCTGGTTTTGGGGCTTGGTGTGGGGGGGTGGCTAGTTGGGGTTTGGTGGCCTGTGAACTACAGGAGGTCAGACTAGATGATCTAGTGGTCCCTTCGGCCTTAAATTCCACATACAACTTTACTGTTCCCCACCCAGCTTCCACCATTCCCAAACTTCCACAATGCAGTTGTACGTTGTCAATATAAAATTCTGCTACACTTACAAATTTTATGTACCAATGGTACTGTCCAGTTTTCATGGAGTCAACTATTACCTTGATTTTTTGTTTTCCTAAATCTGCCACAATTTTTAATCTGCTTCCCCCAAGTGCAATGGGAGCCCAGGGCTCTGTGGTAGAAGCTGGGTTTATTTTGCCAAAGAGAACATGGGACCTTGAGCACAGCTTGTAAGCTAGCTGAATGACATGTTGCTACTGAGAAGGAACAACAAAAACAAATTTAAAAAATTAAGTCAAGATCTGCTTTCAGATTTCAGTGCATTTGGTCCAACTCTTCCTTTTTGCTGCAGTATCTTTTTCTTTTAAAGACACTCCTAAAGCAGAGAACTTCACATCATAAAGAGCCTGGTCAAACATGGGTTGGGAACAGTCAATTAGGGTCCAACAAGAGCCCACTGAAATCAAAGGAAAGATTCTCATTAAGCACTGGATCAGGTCCATCCAGGGAATTCCACATTACCCAACTTACCCCTGAAATCCTTTCATGACATAATGGGTCAATTGCCATTAACACAGGTGCTGGAGATGCATCTCCCTTCATAACCATGGGATGGAGCTGCTCTGTGAGGCATTCAATGCAAGGACTCTGGACTTCACTCATTGCTTGCTCATCAGAACTCATATTTGTCAGCCTTTCAGACACACTGCAAAGCCCCTCTCTTCTCTAGAGGATTTGGAGTGTTTGTACTTGGGAACAGGGGGTTGTTCCTGACATGCTTACTGTGTAGAGTGTGTGTTCTATTATGGGTATTTATAAAAGCCAATTGAACACCCACGATATGGAGTGAGAGATTTGAATATCACAAGATTATCATAGGTGAACGCTCCACAGATTCAGAATTTAAGGCCAGAAGGGATTAGATCATGTAGTCTGATGTCACAGGCTATTAAAATTTCACTATTACTTACAGATCCCATTATCAGTATAGCTGTAGTCCTAACAGCCTTAGTGATGGATCAGGACCCTTCTGGCTAAAGCGTATCTTCCAGAAAGGCACTCAGTCCTGATTTGGCAACCGAACTCAGAGGCTTTACATAATGCTTATAAATCTACAATGCTAGTAACTGATACTATGAAATTAAATAGCTACATTTATAGTCAACAGCTACCAGAACTTACTAGAAAAGTAGAACCATCTATGCTATAAGCACCACCTTATCCTCGTAACCAGATTGACTCTTACCTGCCTGTGTACAGTTGAGCTGTGTCCATACCACAGGTTTAGGTTGCAAACCCCCCCACATACACACACACGCGCGGGCGGCTCCAGGCACCAGCGCAGCAAGCGCGTGCCTGGGGCGGCGTGCTGGTCGCCGTGAGGGCTGCAGTCAGGCAGTCTTCAGCGGTGTGCCTGCGGGAGGTCCGCCGGTCCCACAGCTTCGCCGAAGCCACGGGACCGGCAGATCACCCACAGAAATGCCACCGAATCTGCCTGACCAGCGGACCATCCACAGGCGTGCCGCCAACGGCCGCCTGACTGCCGTGCTTGGGGCAGCAAAAAACAGAGCACCCCTGCACACACACACAGACACACACAAGTGTCACCTGTGCTTGTGCATCTATACCAGCCTCTCTGCTCAACCGTGTGCACGCATCTTGGGAAAATTTAAGCTATCCTACAGTGCCTCAAGCCCAGGAAAAAGTGCCTGCAGGGAGGTTTAGGTTGCAAAAACCACACGCACACAGTGCTAGTGGGAGAATGCACACCAAGTAGCATATCAGGTCACACATTCTGGATGCTCTTCTTCATAGGCAGCTGGGTGGACAGGGGACCAGCCAATATGGATCACACAGGTCCCCACCCCTTGAACGATGCCCATCTACACCGCAAAACAGTGAGACAACCTGTAAGATAACCAAGCTGCCCAGGAGGACAAAACTATGAGCTGCCATGATTACAAAGGCCCCTACAAAGTTATGTACATGCTTTAGTCACCTCCATAGTCCTGTTGCACTCAGTGGAACTATTCAAATGCATAAAATAACTCAGGTGCAGAACTCTTTGCAAGTTTGAGGCGTCAGAGTATTATCCACATTGCATGTTGCCACATTTAAAGCTGACCACAACACTAGCTGCTCACAAACTCTGTTAAAAGCTGTAGTGTAGACAGGGTGTTAGGCAAAGATTCAAACGGGGGAAGCCCCAAGCTATAGAAGCGCTTTGATAAAATATGCTTTAAGCCATGTTAATGGAAAATACCCTAGACTACAGAGCTGTGGAATTTTCAAACAAACCAACCTGTCCGGTTAGAGACATCTCAGCTTTATTTATAAGAAGCACCTCATACTCATTTCTCTCTTGCCCAAGGGAAAGAGCATTAGTACTCTCCTCAGCTATGAACAGGATTGCTTCAGGCTGTTTTCTCAAAATTACTATACTCTAAAGAATCTGAGGTATATTGGATCCCTTTTACATGCTAATTTGCTTTCTATGTTTAAAACAGAACAGACCATAGTATTGCCACTTTCCCTCATTAGGCAGCCAGTCACAAACAAAAGCCTCTATACCACTCTCCCTACCCTAGCTTGCTTCTTTCCTGTTTCCACTCATCAGCCCAGCTGAATCCTATACAGCTGAGAGAGTCCACAGCACCACACTCAATCACCCTAACAATGATCAGGCTGCTAACAATCTTTAGTCTTGTGAGCCTTCAGCTGATTTCAGGGGCAGGAGTGCCTGTAACCACCTGGGCAGTACCCAGAGGAAAAAATATGCAGTTAAGAGGGGAAATTAATTGTACAATATCTTGTCAAAACAAAGAAAGGGGTAGAAAGGTGTATGCTAATACCAGAGTATGGAGAATGTATCCTGAGTACGTTTATTGGTGAACCTTTGCATTGCTCTCAGATGCAAAAATAGAGAAGTCACAGGAGTTGCCCATTGATGGCCTACTGGGGAGTCCTCTGCCCATTGCTTTAAAAAAAAAAAAAAATTATATCTATCTGCTTCTGGAAACTGAACTTTCCAGGACCAAAGAGCCTCAAGGTATTTGAGTTTGGCCTCCACTAACCTAAACAGCAGACCTGTTTACTTCATTAAGTTCCTGCCTCATGCCCCAGTGTCAACTGATTGGCCAACATGATAGTTATTTATCTCACCACAATGTCCAACTTTTAAGTAGAGATCCTTTAGGACAAGCACCAGCAGTATAACTGCATGCAGCTGTAGGTTTGAGTGAAAACCCTATACAGTGTGACATGCCCCGACCCGGACAGACCAGCACCTGGGGCAGTTCAAATCATGGTGAGGGCTTACTGAAGGTCATGTGGGGGTTCAGCACCACATGAATGAGGTCCAAGGTCCTTTCTGGTCTGAACTCTAAGGACTAGATTTTCCTCAATGTCTCAGAGATGGCTCCATAAAATGCTTAAACCCATTCATGAAATGGGCCCAAAAGAAGGTCTAAAAGGGAAACCATTATGCTCCCCCACCAAGGAGGGAATGGACAACTAGCCCTGGTCTATCTTTTGGGTTAAATTGTTTCTCCAGACTTCACCTTCAATACAAAGGAGGAAAGCCTTTCAGCTGATGGCTCAGACATATGGAGAGAGTTGCCTAAATGTGGCTCTTAATGGCCCAACTATCCAATGGGAAATGCAGAGCATGTTTCCCCAAGAGCAATGTGACTATTGCCAGGTTCTTGCAGCTGACATGGCCAAATGGGAACAAATGATACAGGAAATCCAAGTGGCCCAGAGAGAACTAAAGACTTAGTTTGAGATTGCAAAACGGGGATATGAAAGTAGGGATCCTTCTATGTAGATACAAAAAGATCATCTCGCCCAGCCTGATACTTCAGATGGTGGCACAAAGTCTGCATCCAAAGATTCCATTTGGAGAGACCCTGCAGATTTCATGGGGACTGAGTAGCACTGGAACACATCCTCAGGAATTTGTGATTCACTCATTGCTCTAATTTCTGGAAGATTAAATGATAGCTTTTTCCCCCCACCACGGATGAAGGGATTTGGGACACCAGTATTCTAGGGGTGACGAGATGTGTGTCTCATGTAAATAAGTTCTATAAAGCAAACTTGACCCATTAAGAATGCCCACTGGCCCCAAAAGAAACAGATCCTCCTCCACGAGAGCTCTCCCCCGCAGGGGTGGGCATGGACAGTCAAAAAGACACAGTAACTTAAGCAAGGGAGAGACAAGCTAAACTAACTATCAGGGTATGGAATTATCTATTACGCTGACACCAAATCTCACACTGAGGCCAGTACAGGACTGACAGCAAACTTTTCTTTGAGGAAGAATGGGAACCTTCGGGTAAGAAGTCAAACTGTGGCTGGAGGCATCATGAGGTCTGCTGTGGGCATCAGCAATGCCACAGATAGCTCTGTGCTCCTAGGTATGAGTTTATTGCAGCAAGTGAGCCTGTAAACATTGCCTTATGGTGAAAGGAGAATGCAGCTACCAGCTTTGGCTGCCCTGCTGCTCACTGGAAAGTGAGGGGTGGTACTAGGGGGTGATGCTGCTCTCAGCTCCACCCCCTTCCCGGGAGAAGGAGAGCAGGGCTGGAGGGGATGCCTATAGTAACTCCCCACAGCACAGGGAGCAGGCAGAATCTAAATTTACAGGCAGCTAGCTAGTGCTACTGAATTCAGCCCTGGAAGCACTGTTTATCTTTGAAGGACAGCCTAGATTGGGGGAGCAAGTGGAACAAGATTAGGACTGATGGAGAGGGCAACACCACTAATGATGGATGAGAGGAAGGAAAGGGCTTGTGATTGGATATAAGTGAATGTAGAGAAGTGAATGAATTAGGTAGAAGAATCTAGTCAGACAGAAGGAATGAAAGACCAGTTTAAAAAAGGAAAACACCAAAGTTAAGCAAAAGAAGCAGTCAAGCCACAGTAAATTTAATGTAATTATTTAATGGAGAGGCATTGCAAGACATTACAATCACACATGCAGATTTATGAACATACTCCCTGACTCAGAGAGGCAGTGGCAATAGGGATTTCCCCCCCAATGTCCCTCTGTGGCTGCAGTTATTCAATGTCTGGTTTGGCCTTTGCACCTCTAGAATGCTCAAGATTGTACTAAAAAATGGCAGGTTCTCTCTTTAAAATTCCCACAAGAAAAACCGTAGATCCTTCAAAAAAAATGTCTTGCTCCTTCTTGTAGCTTTGGCAGAAGCTGTCACCTGGAACAACTTCCATCTACAACCCCAACAATGAAAAGTGCTCAGAACTCACAGAAGGGATGGAGGGGGAGAAGAATCAAATTTGGTTAAAAGTATTAAAGACAGGGCAACGTATGAGGTAGGGATCTATAGGTTGAGAGAATTTGAGAGCTTCAGAGTAACTAACCTGAGGAGGGGGCGGGGAGAAGAAAGAAGACAGGCTTGTTATCCATCGTTTAAAAATTATGGAACCAGAACGTTACTGAAGATAAGTTGCCATCCTTTTGCTAGGATAAGACGTCACCCACAGGCCCCAAGGCCTACACCACAGGCCTCTGCTGGCTGCAGTGTAATTACATTCACTGTCAGCAGCAGCGAAGCTTGTGTCATGTCCTTCAAACTCTCTACAGCGAAGTGACATTTTGACAGATTGCTAACTGCTCTGAGCAAAGATGCAGACTTTTCCACTGCACCTCCCACATATCCAGGTGCCAAAACAGGCAGCTAGTGCTGCGCTCACAAGTGCGTGTCGGGGAATTGTAATTGGACAAAGAGGCCTATGATCTGTTCTCCAAGTCATAGAAACTCCAGGTCAGCAAGGCATCACTGGAGCTGCTTAACTTCTCTAAACAGCAGGAAGATGATTGGGATCATCAAGAGAAGGCAAGCAGGGCAGGACACATGTCTGTGATTGGCTGCTGCAGTAGCAAGGGAGAGACCACCATTTGCTTAACACCTATGCTAAACAGTGGTAGATATGAGGAAAGAACCTAGATGGACACTGACAAAGACATTTTATGGTACATTTGCTTGACTAGCGCAGACAGTACTTTAACAGAAAGTCTCTAAACACACACAAGCATGCAGCTCCTTTTTAGAGTATCAGCCCAGTTACTGAAGAGTCTCAGTTGTAAGTGCTAGAGCAGATTATCCTTTAGTTACTGCTTGGTAAGAAGTGCAGCAGTGTCCCCCAATTCAGGAACAAGTTGGAGGATATACTAGATACATTACCTGTAAAGTTTAGAACCTAGCCTATAACTACTATCTAGAGACAATTTCATCCTGTTACTTAACTTGAGAGAATAGGATCTGAAAGTAACAAGGAAGATTTCAAGAGATCTAGGCTAAAATTTGTAAATTATTTAGGCATTGCAACACAGAGCACAGCTACACCTGATTTAGACACCTACATCTCATTTTCAAAAGAATTTAGGACTATATCCCACTGACGTGCCCAAGACCCCTTTTTTAAATGATTGTAGGCTCCTCAATCAGTTAAGAGTTGCAATGCTAAATTTAGCAGTGCCTAGATACCTTTAAAAATCTGGGCTTTGGTTATTAACTATAATCCTTAAAAGCAAATCCCAATGCGAAGAGGTTTAAGAATCAGGATTGCTTTAAGCTATCCCACCCCCCAAAAACCCAAATGAAAAATCAAGATTCATTTCAAGACAAGTATTCCAAATTGAAATTCAAACGGAATCATTATAGCCATTTAATACAACAGACCAAGTGAGTGGAGTTCTTCTGTAAAGTGAGTTTTCACAGTCCAACATCCAGGAGTGTATGATTTAGGCTTATACAGAAGTGACAGAATAAAGCACCAATTTGACTGAATTCTCAGGCGCTACAATCATAGAACATAACACATTGTTAAAACTACAGGTAGAGCATTGGCAGATAATTTCATGAGGCTGCTGGAATGAAGATAGCTGGATGACATTTTAGTGACAGTTCACAATCTGAAACCATTTATCCTTCCATCTGCTGTACTGCAGTATATCCCAGTCTTCATAAAAACATTTAAGTGATTAGCTCTATCATCAGATATCTTTACAGCCAGAGTTTTCAAGAAGGCTCAGACACCCACAATGCGGCCATTTTTTTTATTTTTATTTTTTAAAATAGGGACATAATTAGCACCCAGGAAAATGGGAACTGTTAGATGCAAGAGTGCTTCTGAAGGTACAACCCTATAAGTCACAGTAGTAACAGTTAAAGTGAACTAGTTAACTGAAACAAACTGTAAAGTCAAGACAACCTCTCTGTTAGCTGCTTGATTGGGCAACATTAACACCTGTGCAAAGAACCCAGAAACTAAAGCTTCTTGCAACATGTAATGCTTCAGGATATGTCTACATTGTAGTCAGGGATGTGAATGCAAGGCCATGTAGACAGAAATTCTTGGTGATCTGTACTCCAATTTGCAGCAAGCTAATTTAAGTGTACATCATGGAATGGGCTTTAGCACAGGCTGCACAAGCCTGCCTGCCTGCCTCCACAAGTACATACGTAACTGCTAAGCCCTGTGCCGTGGCATCCTCACTGCTATTTTTAATGAGCTAGCTAGAATACAACTAGCATGCACACATCTACACAAGGTGCTATTCACACCTGCGGTTGCATGAACTCAGGTCCCAATAAATTTAAAGCCTTCACTTCACCTACAGAAGGTAGAAGTCACTTTACTACAAGTGATGATAGCCATGTGTAAGCTGGAATTATGCGGAATATGGAACACTCCCATCATTTTGCATTAGCGTTTAGCTTAGATCTTATCTACTCTTACCTAGAAGAGACTTCTGCCACCCTTTCTATTACAACTGACCATGCAAGAGCCTCATCCACAGCTTTGAAACAGGCTCCTTTTGTTTCTCCATCTCTTCTTATAACACTCCTCTACCCTTGCCTCTCAATCTCTCCCCCACCACACACACTTCGGGCCTTATGAGTATGGTAATTTACTTCATGACCACATAAAAAGGATTTATTTAGATTATATATTCCACTCTGGCACTTACAGCAGACTATGGAGACTTTATACACGATACTCAAAACAGATGTGCAGTTAAAGGCAAGTAATTGTTTAGTTATGCTTATCATTGAAGGTGATAAGGAAGACCAAACATGGCATAGGAAATTGTGCTGGTGACTTCACAGTACCCTGTACTTTCCCCAAGTGCCACAGTAGGGTACCAGTGCATTTAACACTGGAGCTTTTTTTTAAATTACTATTAAATATAAGGCCTGATCATAACTGTTAGACGTTCCAATAGACAAGAGGACTGCACAGAAGTTCATACTAAACTACAGCTGCAAATTTAGGTACAAGTTATTAAATTCCTGTTCTATGTGGCTGTATCTTATTATTGGTAACAGCATGCATGGTGGGTGAATCAAACCAGTCTGTTGGTTCCCATTACGGCTCATTTTTCTATGGCCATAATATCATATGAACATAGGCAAATACAATTATGCTCTTAGATAATGCTTCAATAATGAAAGCCTTTCCCAAGTTCTTTTGTCCTTTCAGTACAAGTTACTTCACATAATTGTACTTTTTCCAAGAAGCGTTCTATATTCTTAGCACATCACCTGTTCAATATATGACCATACATTCTGTAGTTCTTTCCAAGAGAAGCTCTGCTGTTTCAGAGCCATTTTAATCAGAAAACTTTGCTTTCCCCCCCATGCAATAAGTATAAAAACCTCCAAGTGTAAACCATAGCAGTTACCATGTGTCTGCTATCAAGACTCATTTGAATATGCAAGTTTTTCCTGTAGCCCGCTGCACAGAAAACTCCAGAGGCTGCTAACCTTTACATGCAGAGATGCATAACCAAGGACATTGAGAGATGAGACAACTGGAACAAATTTAGACCAAAAGCAGTGGACATTTATTCCTCATTTGTGCAAGAGTGTAAAGATGCATTTGAAAATGGATGGGACAGACCCCTGTGGCTGGAGGCTATGGCCTCTCCTTCAGTTTGATGGCTTGTTTTACAATTATACTAAAGGAGATAAAATTGCAGACTCACCTACTTCACATGAATGTTGCTGGCAAATACACTTGTTTACAAAGTAAAATTTCAAACTACATTTTCATTGAATTCAAGTGAAGACTTTGTTCAAATAAAAGACACATACAAGTACAATTTAAAACCATATGAACATTTGCAAATGTTTAGTGCAAAGTAAGCATGTAAAAGCTACATTTTATGAACGTTTGTGCTGATGTGTGTGATAATTTTTACCCTTTTACATCCATTACTTTTAGTTACATAAGGTTTCACTTACCTACATATGCATTGTGTTAAGTCCCATGCAAGTGGGAATAATACCATTAGGCTTTGTAAAATGTTGCTCAGATCCTCATTAAGTAAACTGATTTTTTGGTTTAACAGTCAAGTTGCTGGCACACTACATATCTTGAGTTCATGTAAGTGCTTTAACCTTAAGTTTGTCTTGTTCAGGCGCATAGCCTTTTCTGATGCAAACTGAATTGCTTCATGATTCTGAAATGCAACTGTTTGTGAATGCAGACATTTAAGGACAAGCCACCATTAATTATAGCCTGTAACAAACTGGTTTTAAAATTAAAAGCCTATTCACACAAAGTTATATGTAATGACTGTAGTAATCAGTTTATTACACAGATTAATCATTCTTGAACGTACAAGCCCCAGGGGAGCAGTTGGGTCTTTAAATATACACGAGTTTTCTGTCAAATGAATTTTTACCCTTACATCCAGAAAGACCTAAGCAGTTAAAAAACTTAAGAAAAATAAGAGCTATTAGCTATGTATTAACTGAGAAACCACATACAAACCAAAAAAATGAGGGAGGGGAGAGAAGAGTTGAAATAAATCAACATCACTTGATGCACTAATAGCTCCAATCCATTTAAATGTTGACCATTTAAACTTAGACCTTAAACACAGGATGTGGGTACGGGTTAATCTTGTTGGTTGTAACTTTTACCTAAGATGTAGATCCTTCAGAATAAAATGAATACAGAAACAGCTTTGAGTTCTTCACCTTGGCTTTCCATAACTGTTATGAGTTTAAAAGGATTCCATTTAAAAAAAATCCTCCCACAAGTCAGTGAACTGTCTCCAGAAAACGATGAAACCCACCACTCCTCCCCCCTCATTTTATTACCCAATTTAAATCAATAAGGAATGCTTTTAGGCTCACAACGAAGTTATGACTGAAGAACTGGCTTTTCACACACACACACTTCTTTGCTAGGAGTCAATGTTGGTACGGGGAATACAGTATTTCTATTTTGTTGTTCCAAGTATGTACAACACGCAGCACTGCTGTATCAGGTAAACATGTGCACAGGGGAAGATGAGGCGTGGGCTCATAGAAAGCAGTCAAATGGAAATCAAAAGGACTTTCTCTTTCAGAGTTCCCCTATCTTTATTTGTAGAGGTTATCCAATAATTTCTTTAGTTACATCGCATACTTCTGAGTCCATTCCCGAGCTATTCTGTTGTACCTGTATGTATAAAAAGAGGATTTGTTTAACATATATCGTCCACTCAAATGCAAGAGATATTTTTAACTCCAGTGGAATGTTCTTTCTACACATGCCTTTAAGCTAAGTTCTCTTCAGCAACATCAGAACTTTCAGTCAGGTAATTTGAAGAGCAAAATAAAGTTTCATGCAAATAAGTGACAACTTAACCCTTTATCAGGGCAGAGAGAGTAATCTTTGTTGTGTTCATAATTATTTCAGCAAGCAGCAACAAAACCAAGTCTTTGGGGCAGAATTACATAAAAACTAGTGTTTTGACAGGAAGACTTAAATTTACATGTTTTCTAACCACTATCTTTGGGCAACAGTGTGTTACTGTTGTAAATTTTATCTTCATAATAGTCTGAAAGTTCAGTATGATGCAATAACTATTTGGCAATGTTTTGCTTCTGCTTTCTCTTCGGTCGTCGTCAGTTGTAAGGAAAAAGTAATAGTTTCCCATAGATGCTGAGCTGCAAGATATTGCCAGATTCAGAATAGTGTTACAGCATTTGTTTATTTTGGCTCCAGCTATTATGGTTGACTATTTTGACAGAGCAAAAGAGGGACGAAATCTGGGCCATGACAACTTTCAACTTCTAAGGAGCAACCTGCTCCTTACAGACCCAATCCTACAGTCTTTTTGCACCCAGTGCACCCATTGGGGTCAGGAATTGTGCACACAGGACATTTTGGCTAGAGTCTCAAGTAAACACTGCAATACCATCATAATGTTTGATGCACTACTGATATTTGGGACATCTCCATTCCACCCGTCACAAAAAAGTGAGATACATTTCTTTTGTAAACACTTCACTCTGGAGAGTACACTATTAGCTAGAGGATACTTGGCCACCTTATTATACGGAATTCCAACTGGATCTTTGTTCCAATAAAGCTATTAGTCAACTTAATCTAAGAATGTTTCTTTGCAACGTAACAGGGTTTACTTAGACAACCCATTATATTAACTTCAACATTGTTTAAACTCTTCAAAAGCCAAGTTCAAATGTGTTGATAGCACAAGACTAATATATTTTCATATTTCTTTCGAGAATATATGAGCAGAACTGAATATATAAACACTGTGGATTTGACACTTTTACAGTTGTACCTCTTGCCGAACTGCTGAATACTAATCATGCAGCTTTGATGGCAGACAAGATGCACTGGCTTTCCTCAGTATCTGCTTCTGAATTACCAAACATATTATCCAGAAACTTGCTTAATTTCACCTCCCTCCCTACTCACAGGTTGCTGAAGTGCTGTCTTGACTTCATTAGATGGTCGTGTAAGGGAACTGCTGATCAGTTCTGGAGTGGGAACAGCTCAAGGTGGGGAATTAGTTTACAATCATCATCATCAAGCAATTGCTCAGACAAGAAGTTCCCTTTTAAACTGAAGCAATTTGAGTTACATTAATGCGAAAGTTCTTCTGATTTTTGCAATTTGCTCCTTAAAAGCTTGTAAGTCTTCCCCACATCTCTTTACCACTCTTATCCTTCCCTTGCACCTTAAGTATGCTGTCAATGAAGCTGAATCAGAGGTATTGGTTACCTCCGTGTTCATGCCCCACCATCTAGAACATTAGCACTCCCTGTAATAGAGTTTAACTTGTTCTCCTTCTGCCGACTACGTAGAATTGAAGCACAGACAGTGAAGGGTTTTTAAAATGTGTAACTCAAACTGATGCTGCAAAATCTGTATAAAATATGGTTTTTAATACAGATTACATTTGTGAGATTTTTCACAGGTTTATCAGGGTATCGATCATGAAGGCAAACCTGTAGTTAAAGCAACTAAACAGATATAGATTTGCTTATAGGCTGAGCATTTAGTTCATGGATTTGGGGGGCGAGGGGGGGGGAAAGAGGAGTTATGGCTTACTTAAAAGTCCCTCAATACAGACTTGAACTAGAAATAGAGACTTCCCTATAGCAATGCCATTAGGTACTACTATATTAAGACTAGTGTCAGTGTGCACTGTATCTACAGTGCCTCTTCTAAGCAATGTCTTTAGAAGACCAAGGTTCCCAACTGATCAAGACAAATTCAACAAATTCGGAGATTAGTTTTTTTTATAAAGTAATCCCATTTTCTTTTTACCTCTGACTCTGAGTACAGATTCTCCTGTTTTCACATTAACTGAAGCGTTTAACAGATTTTTAGCTTCCATACTCACTTTTCTCTATCTGTTTTGTAGATCCGTGCAATCTCAGGCACTAAGGGATCATCTGGATTGGGATCACACAACAGAGAACAGATGGACAAAAGTACTAGAGAGAAAAAACATTGCATTAGAATTTAAGTGCTGCTGAAAACACCTGCAGGAAATAAACCTACTTGGTTGCTATTTTAACCCTTGATGTCTGGAGTCAAGATGTGGTGACCAAAACAAAACAGACATTAACACTAATGAATAGTAAATTCCAGAAAAATTAGCCAAATGATTTCATATCCTAAAGTAATTACCATTTCACAGCTGAACTAAGGCTTTGCAGGACCATAACACTGTTATTTTGAGTACACCATGCCAGTATGGAGACACAGCTGGACAGAACTGTTCAATTACAAGTTGGAATCACCTTTAAAAAGGTGTCATGCAATTAAAAAAATATCAGGTATTATGTATACAATTGCCTAAAGGGTTTTAAGACAAGATTTTTAAAAATAAAAAAAAATTAATAGAAATTTAGGTCCTGACTTGCCTGGAAGATAACTGAAGAACTAATGTTATGACATAATCGGAGTGTGAAAGAGCAACTGAGAAGGGGAAGAGATTTTAAGACCAACTGTTCACAATATTCTTTGTCCATATTACTACTCATTTAAAGTTAAGATTAGACAACTGAGGCCATGTCTAGAATAGGAAGAGAGATCACATTTGCCAACATGTTTTAAAACACTGCTCTGCATCTAGTGTAAACAGGGAAAGTCATATTTAGAAGATAACACAACCTTCCCTGTTTGAACTAAGTGTAAAGCTGTAAACGCAATGTTAAAACTTTCGCTAAGTATTTTTAAATATGACCAGTCTTCCAAGACTAGACATAGCCTGAGAAATCCAATAGGCCCTCCAGCAAAGCCAGGAAAGAATAGAGTTGACATTCTGATATTTCTGAGGTTTAAAAATAAGAAAAAAAAAATCTTGATCTTATTAATACAGAGAAGCAATACTAAGCATGTCTTTAAAAATACACATCTTTACATCTTGCTATGACCTTGTCCATCTTATCATTTGATGCTGCCACGGTAGTACAGACCCTGCCTCCCAGATGTCCCATAATTCCTACCACCAGCTCAGCTCCATTCATGGTAGCAACAGAAGGAGTCTTAGCACACAGAAGGCCTGCTCTGGGCAAGTTTAGATACATGACATTAGCAGTCCTAGGAAATCTTAAATCTTGTATCTACACTAACAGCTCTGAGTCCAAATTAAATTAAATATTTGTCTAATCATACTATTTGATGTTTGCTCCATGAGGATTTTGGAAACTCCTTGTACAAAAGAGTCTTCTACAAGACAGGACGAACTGTTGTCCCATATGCTGAGTGCAAGAGTAGGATGGATTTCTCACATTCATCTTTAATTTGCCATACTAAGAAGAACTTCAGAGCTAGAGTGAAAAAAGAAATGATCCCAGGTATTTGGGCCAGGTGCTTTCACTAGCTAAGTTGTATTGGGTGGGGATGAGAGAACAAGAGGTGATCACAGATGCTTGAGTTAATGTAGTTTTCACTGCATTATGGTAGACTCTTTACTAGTGGGGTATATTAGTGTCAAACTATAGTTCCAGGTTTCTAGAACTATTTTAGGAAAGAACAAAAAATATTGGTGTACAATTCAGGTTCTGTATTTGATAAATTCCTGCAGATGTAAGGTCTCTGAAAAGGTCAACCTATTTCTTGTTCTCGGTTAGATTAGTGCCTCTTTTCCTCCAACACTATGTTACCAGTCTACTAAAGGTCACTCTTCAGCCATTTCTGGGTTATACCACCTGTGATATTCCAATTAATTAGTTGAATTTTCATTGGACAGACTATGTTCCGGAAACAAAATCCTTAAAATAGTTGTCAGTGAGAAAAAGTACGACAAAACAGTATTCTGCGTTAACAGAATTTCTGCACCCTCATCAGTATCTGTACACACAATTTTAGAGAACTTTAAAAGTTCAGGAATGGTCACACTGTTTCAAACTAGTAGTCCCAATTGGTCCAATATTCTGACAGCCCAGTCAGTACCAGATGTTTGGAGGAAGGTACAAGAAATCCTGTAGCAGGTAGTTATGGAATAGGAAAAATACTTCCTACACAAGCAGACGAATACTTGTCAGAGGTTAGTTTGACATGATATAGTTTATCCTTTCCAAAAAAAACCTAACATCCCTATTATTGTAAGATTTGGATGTTATGCATAAAACATCCAGTCCTTTCAGAAATCCGCTAAACTCTTTGGCCTCAATACCTTGTAGTTCCATAGGCTAAATGTGCATTATGTGAAAGAATTTCCTTTTATCAATTTTTCAATTTCATTCAATGTTCCCTTATTCTGCTATTATAAGATGGTGAAAAGTAGAACCAGTTCCATCTTCTCTATGCCATTGTTCTGAATATCAAGCCCTTTATTCACCTCCTTTCTGAAGTAGTTTGTCTTTTCAATCTCTTCACGTGAAGTTTCTACTTGGCTGTAGTCACTCACTGTCTCAACATATTCCACTTCCCCAGCCCCCTCCTCCCCCCCCTTCTTTTTTATTTTAAAGTGTGACCTGAATAGAACTTAGTATTCCAGGTGAGGTCATCTCATTGGATTTATATAGTAACTTTATTTTCAGTGTTGTCCATCCCTTTCCCTTAAGGATTTTAACATTATCTTTTAATCCGCACAACAGCAGAGGTTTGATTTGAGCTGTCCACAATGATGTTCAGATTTCCCCCTAAATACCCAAGTTGTTAGACAATTTAGAACCCAGCAAGGTTCATGAACAGTTTTTCCATGTTGCACCACTGTGCATTTGTTAAGGCTTTCATCTGCCATTATGCAGTCCATTCACATCAGTTGGTTAGGTCTTTGACAAAGATATTTGCAAGTTTTTCTCCCTCATTCTTTGTCTTGATTTTGTAGATCATTCATTACTACAGACATTTGTCTTTGTATAGAACCTTAGGACACCCTTGTTAACTTTTCGTTGGTCTTAATCCCAATATAGTCTGTAGGCCTTTTAAAGAAAAGGCAAACCTACACATCTGCCACGCTCCAATCCTTCAGCAGAGTAGCTGTTTTAAGGAGGACATCTGGTTTGCTAGCAACTCAGCCACTGCCATTCTTAAGTGCTTTCACAACTCTTGGATATAGACAAACCAGTCCTGGCGACTTGTGCTTTACTTTAATCAAGTTGGTGCAGGCGCTTCAGTCCTTGACAACACCTCAATACCTGAGATGAGCAGATATCCCCAAAACCACGATGTATGGTTGCCAACCCTCCAGGATTGTCCCGGAGTTTCCAGAAATGAAAGATTATGACATGTGATGAAACATCCAGCCAAAACTGCAACCCTACTTGGTAGTGAAGGCTGATGCAAACAAGTCATTTGGCTTCTCTACCATATCCTTATCGTTCAATTGTTAAATTTAATCTCTGGTGATTCAGGCTACCTCCTAGTTCTCTTGTAAACTTCCTGCTTATAGTACATTCTTGTTAGGATCTTTTACATTTAGCTATTTGCTCTTCATAGTCCTTTTTAGCTTTCTTAATTTCCTTCCTATGTGTTTTGCCTACTGAAGTTAAGTGTTCTTGTCTTCACTAGGCTTGGCAAGCAACCTCTTGAACATAGTTATTTATCCATATTTGTTTACTATGTGGCTTTCCACTTCCGTTCCTTCTTTTTGTTAAGTGTATGCATCTTTTATGATACTTACGGAGATTTCTTAAATGAACCATATCAGTTTCAAGGATGAGGGTTTCCCCTACTTTTTGTTTGAAGGTAATTTAACTTTTTTAATCCCCCTCACTCCCCCGTCTAAACTTGATCATGCTAGTTTCTGTAACAGTCTTCGCTAAAGAGGAAGATAATTATGCTGCAGTCATTATTACCTAGTGCTCAACTATAGTTACTTCCTGAACCAATTCTTGTGTATTACTTTGGACTAAGGAACAGCTTCTCCTCATACTCTGGAATTAGCTGTTCTAAAAAAATCATTTAAGGTGTCACAACATTGCTTCTTTATACCATGTTCCATTTGACCAGCTTATATGCAAGTAGATGAAGTCCTCCATTACTACCATTTTAGATTGTTGCCTATTTAATCTCACTATTGTGCATTCACTTTTTTCTGATTAGAAGGCCAGCAGTGTAACCTTAAGTAAATTTGTATTCTGACAGCTTTGAATGTCTATTTATAAAATGTCATCTGGTCTTTTCATTCAGAATTTCTCTCACTAGATTTTATGAAGTCTTTAGATATAATACTACTCCTCACCTTTACAGCCTGATCTGTCCAGTTTAGTTTATGACCAGGTGTTAATGTACCCCCTTCCCCCAGAACTTTAGGCAGTGTTGAAATATGGTGGGATACCAATTTCAAGATCCTCTTGCATTGCCAGGCATTCTAGTTCACCTGGACTTTAGTCTTAATTTTCATGGCAACAGCGTAAAGAGGTGAAAGACCCTTCTCCCTCTAAAGTGTAATGGTTAGAAGTTAGAGAACCTTAAGAGATATGCTTCCCTATGTACTTAGTCATTGTATTTACAATTTCAGAGTTTACTTTACTGTTGAAATAGAATCCCACTCTCAGATTTATCATCTCCGCAGTGCTGTCTTGCACATCAGCCACAGAATTATGGCTGACTGCAATTTTAGTAATAATGAGAATCCAATTCCTTCTATCTTGTGTATATCTCAGATTGTGTTTTCAGGAAGGCGCAAATTTGATACGGAAATCCACTACAGAAATATGAACTCTGCAGTACTTGTTTAGGACTACTTTAAAGAGCATAGAATCATAGAATATCAGGGCTAGAAGGGAACTCAGGAGGTCATCTAGTCCAACCCCCTGCTCAAAGCAGGACCAATCCCCTACTAAATCATCCCAGCCAGGGCTTTGTCAAGCCAGGCCTTAAAAACCTCTAAGGAAGGAGATTCCACCACCTCCCTAGGTAACCCATTCCAGTGCTTCACCATCTTCCTAGTGAAAACGTTTTTCCTAATATCCAACCTAAACCTCCCCAACTGCAACTTGAGACCATTACTCCTTGTTCTGTCATCTGCTACCACTGAGAACAGTCTAGATCCATCCTCTTTGGAACCCCCTTTCAGGTAGTTGAAAGCAGCTATCAAATCCCCCCTCATTCTTCTCTTTTGCAGACTAAATAATCCTGAGTCCCTCAGCCACTCCTCATAAGTCATGTGCTCCAGCCCCCTAATAATTTTTGTTGCCCTCCGTTGGACTCTTTCCAATTTTTCCACATCCTTCTTGTAGTGCGGGGCCCAAAACTGGACACAGTACTCTAGATGAGGCCTCACCAATGTCGAATAGAGGGGAATGATCATGTCCCTCGATCTGCTGGCAATGCTCCTACAGCCCAAAATGCCATTAGACTTCTTGGCAACAAGGGCACACTGTCGACTCATATCCAGCTTCTCATCCACTGTAACCCGTAGGTCCTTTTCTGCAGAACTGCTGCCTAGCCACTCGGTCCCTAGTCTGTAGCAGTGCATGGGATTCTTCAATCTTAAGTGCAGGACTCTGCACTTATCCTTGTTGAACCTCATCAGATTTCTTTTGGCCCAATCCTCTAATTTGTCTAGGTCCCTCTGTATCCTATCCCTACCCTCCAGCGTATCTACCACTCCTCCCAGCTTAGTGTCATCTACAAACTTGCTGAGGGTGCAATCCACGCCATCTTCCAGATTATTAATGAAGATATTGAACAAAACCGGCCCCAGGACCGACCCTTGGGGCACTCTGCTTGATACCAGCTGCCAACTAGACATGGAGCCATTGATCAATACCCATTGAGCCTGATGATCTAGCCAGCTTTCTATCCACCTTATAGTCCATTCATCCAGCCCATACTACTTTAACTTGCTGGCAAGAATACTGTGGGAGACTGTATCAAAAGTTTTGCTAAAATCAAGGAATAACATCCACTGCTTTCCCCTCATTCACAGAGCCAGTTATCTCATCATAAAAGGCAATTAGATTAGTCAGGCATGACTTGCCCTGGGTGAATCCTGGCTGACTGTTCCTGATCACTTTCCTCCCCTCAAAGTGCTTCAAAACTGATTCCTTGAGGACCTGCTCCATGATTTTTCCAGGGACTGAGCTGAGGCTGACTAGCCTGTAGTTCCCCGGATCCTCCTCCTCCACTTTAAAAAAAAAAAAAAAAAAAAAAAAAAATGGGCGCTATTAGCCTTTTTCCAGTCATCTGGGACCTCCCCTGATCGCCATGAGTTTTCAAAGATAATGGCCAATGTCTCTGCAATCACATCAGCCAACTCCTTTAGAACTACACCTTCAAGTAGGTGATGAAATTAGGATAAGATTCTTGGCTCCAGCAAGATCCCACTGCATCATTCTAGGAGCAGAGTGGACCTGTAGAGGAGCTTGGGTTGTTTAGTCTGACAAAGCGAAGGCTGAGGGGGGGATATGATTGCTATCTTTAAATATATTAGAGGGATTAATACAAGGGAGGGAGAAGAATTATTCCAGCTTAGTACTAATGTGGACACGAGAACGAATGGATATAAACTGGCCGTGGGGAAGTTCAGGCTTGAAATTAGACGTAGGTTTCTGACCGTCAGAGGGGTGAAATATTGGAACGGCCTTCCGAGGGAAACGGTGGGGGCGACGGACCTGTCTGGTTTTAAGATTAAGTTAGATAAGTTTATGGAGGGAATGGTTTAATGGTAAAACATAGTAGTCAAGGAAAACCAAGAAATGGTAGGTAAATAGTATAATGGCTAAAAGGGGTCAGGCTGGAGACTCTTGCCTATATGCTCGGGGTCTTACTGATCGCCATATTTGGGGTCGGGAAGGAATTTTCCTCCAGGGCAGATTGGCTGAGCCTCTGGAGGTTTTTCGCCTTCCTCCGCAGCATGGGGCAGGGACCTCTAGCAGGAGGGTCTCTGCCGATTGAAGTCACTAAAAACAGGATTGGGGACTTCAACAGCAGAGTCCAGGGAAGGGGTAGGGACGGTTTTATGGCCTGCAGCATGCAGGGGATCAGACCAGATGATCATAATGGTCCCTTCTGACCTCAAAGTCTATGAGTCTATGAGTCTGTAGCCTCACTGGCCAGTTGAGGATTCCTTCAGCATGGGGAAGTCCCCAGGAGTGATAAGTGCTTGAAGTGCCCCAGCAACCTGGCTAGCAGACTTCACCATTGGGGCTGTTAGCAGCTTTGAGACAGCACACTCCTGAAACCAAAATGGCCCCTGGGTCTGGGGTAGGCATACATAAAGTTACCTCCTCCCTTCACCCTTCCAGTTCTGCCTCAAGCACAGCTGTACCAGACCTAATAATCAAGTCATGCAGTACTTGAGTTAAAAATACAGAGGTAAAATTTTAAATGGATTTTATGTTGGGCCCTAGCTCTCATCTCCCTTCCCAAAAAGGCCAATCAACTCTTATCTACATCCCCTGTCCTGTTCTAATTATGTATAGCCAAACTCAAATTGTGATACTCAATATGCTAAAAATAGGCTGCTATTTACTAAGTCACGAATGTATTCTAAGTAGAGCTTTCAGCCTGACATCTCCTCCATCCACCACTGAAGACATCACAGGTTCTTAAAAGACTCTATTTTCCAGCTTGTCTTCCTACTCTAATGGGCATTGAACTATGACTTGCAAAGTTTTCAAGGCTCATGCACTAAGGAGACTAACTTTCGTAAGAGATAAGCCTCTACACTGTATATAGCCTAAGGGACAGAACTTTTACTCCTAGAAGATACATGTCCCAACTTGTCAGCCACAAATACAGGACACAGTGCCCAACAATGGGGTGATTATCTAGGTGCCTTTATTTTCCTTAGCTAATCTGTAGAACTCTTGTTTATGCCTCCAATTTTTAGGCTACACTGTAATCAGGCTTTTTGTTCTAAAAAAGTGGGAAGGGGGAATACTGCCCTAATTTTCTGAAGTCTAAAACAATGGTTCAGGTTCATTCAGAAAGATAACGGGTTCTTATCAGACCAACTTCACTATATACTGGATGTAGGTTAATAAGACAATGACAAGCTACCTATACTCCCATCATCAGTTAAAGAGGTATTCTTGATGCACCTGGCAGAATTCAGTTCAATATAAATGATTCTTTTTTTTTTAAAAACAAGACCAAGTTGAGCACAGCAAAGAGTTTGAGTGTTAAAAATTGCAGTTTCTTAATTTGAGGGAATCAGCTCAATTGTGAGGACAACTTAATTTCCTGACTTGAAACTTTCAAGAGTCACATTAGAAACTGGCAGCCTACCAAACTTAATATTTAAATTGGAATGTAGTCTACTTTAAATTTGCTATTTTAAAAAAAAGCTAGGGGAAGAGTATAGTAGGCTCAACCTATAGATGAATCCAGATATTTTAGCCATGCTTACTGAGAGCAAGCTACAATTAATTGAGTTCTCATGTATAGGGTTTTGTTACACAAAACAAGTCTAATGATATTTTTCCTTATGAAAACAATAGAAAAATAAGAGGCAAGGGCCTGTAGCTCCAATATCCTTCTGGACGACGTTCTAGTCACCAGGAAAGAGGAAAAACAGATTTAAAACAACCTTCCACAAGCCTAGCAAGCGCCAAATCTGAGTCTGAAAATATTCAGGCTTTCAAAACTTAAGTTTACAAATTTAACCATTTCAGGAACAATTTTATGAGGAGATTAACAAGAAGCCCTCTGAACTGGAATATGGCAAGATGAAATTACCGTCAATTAGGGTTGTATTTCTGCACTGTGATGAGGAATAAAATGAACCCAGATGGATATGATTCAGGATAAATCCTTTCAGTTCAGAGTCAAAGTGCTTCCATTTAAAGTGCAGGAAATACTTTGTTAAGAAGGTCCTATTTCTTGGCCATGACAACCTGTTCAAGGAAGAGAATTCTCCAGCACCACAGCAATCGATCCATGGTGATGGGGGACTTCAACTACTCAGACATCTGTTTGGAAAAATAACACAGCAGGGCACAGATTATCTAACAAGTTCTTGGAATGTATTGGAAACAATTTTTTATTTCAGAAGGTGGAGAAAGCTACTAGGGGAGAGGCTGTCCAAGATTTGATTTTGACGAACAGGGAGGAACTGGTTGAGAATTTGGAAGTGGAAGGCAGCTTAGGTGAAAGTGATCATGAAATGGTAGAGTTCACGATTCTAAGGAATGGTTGGAGGGAGAACAGCAAAATAAAGACTATGTATTTCAAGAAGGCAGACTTTAGCAAACTCAGGGTGTTGGTAGGTAAGGTCCCATGGGAAGCAAGTCTAAGGGGAAAAACAATTGAAGACAGTTTTTCAAAGAGACATTATTAAGGGCAGAAGAGCAAACTATCCCACTGCGTAGGAAAGATAGGAAATATGGCAAGAGATCACCCTGGCTTAACCAAGAGATCTTCAATGATCTTAAAAAAAAAGGAAGAGTCCTACAAAAAGTGGAAACTAGGTCAAATTACAAAGGATGAATATAAAACAAATATCACAAGTACGTAGGGACAAAGTTAGAAAGGCCAAGCCATAAAACGAGATCAAACTAGCTAGAGATATAAAGGGTAACAAGAAAACATTCTACAAATACATTAGAAGCAAGAGGACAACCAAGGACAGGGTAGGCCCTTTACTCAATTGGGGGGCGGGGGGGAGGAGAGACAATAACAGAGAATGTGGAAATGGCAGAGGTGCTTAATAACTTAGTTTCGGTTTTCACCAAGAAGGTTGGTGGTGATTGGACGTCTAACAGTGAATGCCAGTGAAAATGAGGTAGGACCAGAGGCTAAAATAGGGCAAGAACAAGTTAAAAATTACTTAGACAAGTTAGATGTCTTCAAGTCACCAGGGCCTGATCAAATGAATCCTAGAATACTCAGGGAGTAGGCTGAGGAAATATTTGAGCCATTAGTGATTATCTCTGAAAAGTCATGGAAGACTGGAGAGATTCCAGAAGACTGGAAAAGGGCAAATATACTGTCAATCTATAAAAAGAGAAATAAGGACAACCCAGGAAATTACAGACCAGTCAGCTTAACTTCCGTACGCGGAAAGATAATGGAGCAAATAATTAAGCAATCAATTTGCAAACAAACATCTAGAAAATAATAAGGCGATAAGTAACAGTCAGCATGGATTGGTCAAGAACAAATTGTGTCAAACCAACCTGATAGCCTTCTTTGACAGGGCAACAAGCCTTGTGGATAGGGGGGACGTGGTATATCTTGACTTTAAAGCTTTTGATACTGTCTCACATGTTCGTCTCAAACAAACTAGGGAAATGCAACGTAGATGGAGCTACTATAAGGTGGGTGCAAAACTGGTTGGAAAACGGTTCCAAGAGTAGTTATCAGTGCTTTACAGTCATGCTGGAAGGGCATGAGTGGGGTCCCGCAGGGATCAGTTCTGCATCCGGTTCTGTTCAATATCTCCATCAATGATTTAGATAATGGCATAGAGAGAGTACACTTATAACGTTTACAGACGATACCAAGCTGGAAGGGGTTGCAAGTGCTTTGGAGGATAGGATTAAAATTCAAAATGATCTGGACAAATTGGAGAAAGGGTCTGAAGTAAATAGGATGAAATTCAGTAAGGACAAATGCAAAGTACTCCATTTAGGAAGGAACAATCAGTTACACATACAAAATGGGAAATGACTGCCGAGAAAGGAGTACTATGGAAAGAGATCAAGGGTCATAGTTGACCACAAGTTAAATATGAGTCAACAGTGTAATGCTGTTGCAAAAAAGCAAACATCATTCTAAGATGTATTAGCAGGAGTGTTGTAAATGAGACGTGAGAAGTAATTCTTCCGCTCTACTCCACACTGAGGAGGCCTCAACTGGAGTATTGTGTCCAGTTCTGGGCCCCACATTTCAGGAAAGATGGGGACAATTTGGAGAAAGTCCAGAGAAGAGTGACAAAAATGATTAAAGGTCTAGAAAACTGGACCTAAGAGGGAAGATTGAAAAGAAAAAAAAAAGGGTTTGTTTAGTCTGGAGAAGAGAAGACTGAGAGGGGACATGATAACAGTTTCAAGTATATAGAAAGAAGGTTGTTACAAGGAGGAGGGAGAAGAATTGTTCTTCTTAACCTCTGAGGACAGGACAAGAAGCACTGGGCTTAAGTTGCAGCAAGGGAGGTTTAGGTTGGACATTAGGAAAAACTTCCTAACTGTCAGGGTGGTTAAGCACTGGAATACATTGCCCAGGGAGATTGTGGAATCTTCATCATTGGAGATTTTTAAGAGCAGGTTAGACAAATACTTGTCAGGAATGGTCTAGATAATACTTAGTCCTGCCACGAGTGCAGGGGATTGGACTAGATGACCTCTTGAGGTCCCTTCCAGTCCTGTGTGTGTTTATTTCTATTCTTGTGGCACAGAAACCTCAATCAATATTTCCCCCTCAAGTCAGACCAGGCACTGTACAAACACATAGGAGTAGCAGTCCTTGGCCTAAGAGCTCTTTGGGGGCAAACAGAAAAAACGAAGGGAGTATTAGCCACATTTTACCAGACAAACTCCAGCAGAGATTAAGTCATGTGACCATAGTAACAAGTCTGACAGAAGTAGGAAATGAACACAGACCTTTCAAGTCCCAGCCTAGCACTTCCAACTTGCAACACTGACCTTCCTTTCTGATTGAGGAGACTCCCGGAGAGTTTGAATTCACAGAAGACACCCTCCTGGAATCTGAAGACAACTCTAGTTGTCTAAATTGGCATGGGCTTTAATATAGACTTATATTCAGAAGCAGAACAAGTAGCAAGTCATTTTGGCTCAAGCCCTATTTTTAGAGTCTCATGCCTTGTTAATAACTGTAGGTGTATTTTTAGACAAGGAAGGTGGAACAGTCTCTGCCAATTATGTGGTATAGACAAAGTTGCTAGCAACTCCCAGTGGTGGTAGTATACTGAGTGATTGTTTCCCACTCAGCCAGAGGAACTTCCACCATGTGTTTGCTTATTCTTGGGGCTAGGCCAGGAGTAGGCAACCTATGGCACGGGTGCCGAAGGCGGCACACGAGCTGATTTTCAGTGGCACTCACACTGCCTGGGTCCTGGCCACCGGTCCGGGGGACGCTGCATTTTAATTTAATTTTAAATGAAGCTTCTTAAACATTTTAAAAACCTTATTTACTTTACATACAACAATAGTTTAGTTATATATTAAAGACTTATAGAAAGAGACCTTCTAAAAACGTTAAAATGTATTACCGGCACACAAAAAAGACGGTTACTCACCTTTGTAACTGTTGTTCTTCAAGATGTGTTGCTCATATCCATTCCAATTAGGTGTGCGCGCGCTACGTGCACGATCGTTGGAGAATTTTCTACCCTAGCAACACCCAGTGGGTCTGCTGTGGAGCCCCCTGGAGTGGCACCTTCATGGCGCTGGATATATACCCCAGCCGACGCAGCGCCCCCTCAGTTCCTTCTTGCCGGCTACTCTGACAGTGGGGAGGGGCGGGGGGGTGGAATGGATATGAGCAACACATCCCGAAGAACAACCAGTTACAAAGGTGAGTAACCGTCTTTTCTTCTTCGAGTGCTTGCTCATTTCGATTCCAATTAGGTGACTCCCAAGCCTTACCTAGGTGGTGGAGTCGGAGTGAGACATCGCTGTGTGCAAAACCGCTGATCCGAATGCAGCATCGTCTCTGGATTGCTGTACCAGCGCATAGTGAGCAGCGAATATGTGGACTGACGACCAAACTGCAGCTCTACAGATGTCCTGGATCGGGACTTGAGCCAGGAAGGCAGTCGAGGAGGCCTGGGCCCTCGTGGAGTGAGCGGTGAGGCGCGGCGTCGGGACACCGGCCAGGTCGTAGCAAGCACGAATACAGGATGTGATCCGAGAGGACAGGCACTGTGAGGAGACCGGTGAGCCTTTCATCCGATCGGCCACTGCAACAAACAGTTGTGTCGTCTTCCTAAACTGCTTTGTATGGTCAATATAGAAAGCCAGGGCCCTGCGTACGTCCAAGGAATGCATACGCAGTCTTGACGAGTAGCGTGTGGCTTAGGATGGAAGACCGGGAGAAATATATCCTGGTTCACGTGAAAAGGTAAAACTACCTTGGGAAGAAAGGCAGGGTGGGGGCGAAGCTGCACCTTGTCCTTATGGAACACAGTGTATGGAGGCTCAGACGTAAGCGCCCTGAGTTCAGAAACACGTCTTGCTGAAGTGATGGCTACAAGGAAGACTGTCTTCCAAGATAAGTACAGGAGTGAACAGGTAGCCAATGGCTCGAACGGAGGCCCTGTGAACTTTGAGAGAACCAGGTTGAGATCCCACGTCGCAACGGGTTGGCGTTGCTGTGGGTACAGTCGGTCTAAGCCCTTGAGGAATCTAACGACCATCGGGTTAGAGAAGACTGAGGAAGTGAGTTCTCCTGGGTGGAATGCCGAAATAGCGGCCAGGTGAACCCTAACCGAAGATAATCGCCAAGCCCTGCTGTTTTAGGGATAGGAGATATTCAAGAATAAGAGGAATAGGCATCTGCAAGGGGGGCGTGGCTCGTTGCTTGCACCAACAGGAGAACTGTTTCCACTTGGCTAAGTAAGTGGACCGTGTAGAGCGATTTCTACTTCCCAGCAGAATCTGTTGGACGGACTGCGAGCATTGCCGCTCTGTCCGATTCAGCCATGGAGCATCCACGCTGTGAGGTGGAGCGATTGTAGGTCGGAGTGACATAGTCGGCCGTGGTCCTGAGAGATCAGATCTGGGCACAGGGGAAGCGTGATCGGCGTTTGAACCGATAGCTCCAGAAGCGTGGTGTACCAGTGCTGCCTTGGCCAAGCCGGAGCGACTAGAATCACCCGTGCCTGGTCTCTGTGTAGCTTGAGCAGTACCCTGTGGACCAGTGGAAATGGAGGGAAAGCGTAGAACAGGTGGCCCTTCCAGGTTAGAAGGAACACGTCCGACAGAGAGCCCAGAGATCGCCCTTGCAGGGAGCAGAACGTGTGGCACTTCCTGTTGGCTTGAAATGCGAACAGGTCGACCTGGGGAAATCCCCACCTCTGGAAGCCTGAATAGATGATGTCCAGGCGAATCGACCACTCGTGTGTCTGGAAGGACCTGCTGAGACGGTCCGTTAGCGTGTTCTGGACTCCAGGAAGGAACGATGCCGTGAGATGTATTGAATGGGCGATGCAGAATTCCCACAGGCGAATGGTCTCTTGGCATAGAAGCGATGACTGGGCTCCTCCTTGCTTGCTGATGTAAAACATGGCCGTGGTGTTGTCGGTGAGGACTAACACGCAACGGCCCTGTAGGAGACTGACAGGCCAGGCGCACCGCCATCAGCTCTCGAACATTGATGTGCAGGGCTAGTTGGGGTGTGGTCCACATTCCCTGCGTATGGTGCTCTCCAAGGTGAGCGCCCCAACCTAGAGATGAGGCGTCCGTGACCAGGTGCAGGGATGGTTGAGGGGCGTGGAATGGCACTCCTGCGCAAACCGCTTTGCGGTCCAGCCACCAAGTGAGAGAGGCCAGGAGTGAGGTCAGGATCGTGACGACCAGGTTTAGGCTGTGTTGATGAGGGCGGTACACTGACTATACCCAGACCTGCAGTGGGCGAAGTCGAAGTCTGGGGTGCCTGGTTACATAAGTCCAAGAGGCCATGTGACCCAATAGGGCAAGGCACGTCCTTATTGTGGTAATTGGAAAGGCCCTGAGCCCTCGAATGATGCTTGTAACGGTATGAAAGCGATTGTCTGGTAGAATAGCTCGGGCAAGTCTGGAGTCTAGGACTGCCCCAATAAATTCTATCCTCTGGGTTGGCTCTGGAGTGGACTTCTCTTTGTTGAGTAGACTGCCCAACTCGTGGAATGTTTGTACTATTATGTGGACATGAACTTGAACTTGCTCTCTGGTGCGGCCGCGTACCAGCCAGTCGTCTAAATACGGGAACACCTGTATCCCTTGTCGACGAAGGTATGCTGCCACGACAGCGATACACTTTGTGAACACTCTCGGAGCTGCAGACAAGCCGAAAGGAAGGATTGCAAATTGGTAGTGCACCTTGTTTACCACAAATCGAAGGAAGCGCCTGTGAGGGGGATAGATCGCTATATGAAAATATGCGTCCTTCATGTCGAGGGCGGTGAACCAGTCTCCAGGATCCAAGGAAGGGATAATGGTCCCCAAGGAGACCATGCGGAACTTCAACTTTACTATGAATTTGTTGAGTCCGCGTAAGTCTAAAATGAGTCGCAGACCCCCTTTTGATTTGGGGATCAAGAAGTAGTGGGAATAAAACCCCCTGCACCTTAACTCTGGTGGCACCTCCTCTATGGCTCCCATAGATAGGAGGCCAGAAACCTCCTGTATAAGGAGATGCTCGTGAGAAGGGTCCCTGAAGGGGGACGGGGAGTGGAACGAAGAAGAAAATTGGATAGCGTAACCCCTCTCCACCGTGCGAAGGACCCAACAGTCTGATGTTATGAGGGATCAAGCACGGTGGAAACGGGAGAGGCAATCCCGAAAGGAGGGAGATGGATCCTGGGAAGTGGCTGGGGCGCTGTCCTCGACCGCACCTTCAAAAGTTTTGCCTAGGACCTGAAGGTGGTCTAGGCGGGCCCTGGTTCTGACCGGATTGAGGGCCGGTCGACCTTCGCCTACCACCTCATCCCCGCCTTCTGGCGAAGTCCTGTCTCGGACGAGGCGGGGAAGGGTAGAACCTTTGAGGCTGGGGCCTAAAGGGTCTGCGCTGGGGCGCTGGGACATGCATCCCCAGAGAGCGCATGATCGTTCTCGAGTCCTTGAGGCTCTGCAGCCGAGAGTCCGTCTTCTCTGAGAACAACCCCTGGCCCTCGAAAGGTAAATCCTGCAGGGTCTGCTGCAGTTCCGGCGGCAAGCCTGAGACCTGGAGCCAGGAAACTCGCCGCATGGTGATACCGGACACCAGCATTCTGGCGGCCGAGTCCGCTATGTCCAGTGAGGCTTGTAAGGAGGTCCTCGCCACCTTCTTACCCTCCTCCACTAAGGCCCCGAACTCTTCCCTTGAGTCCTGGGGAACCAACTCTTTGAACTTCCCCATGGAGTTCCATGAGTTAAAGCTGTAGCGGCTCAAGAGTGCCTGCTGGTTTGCCGCTCCAAGCTGCAGCCCTCCCGCCGAGTACACCTTACGCCCGAACAAATCGAAGCGCTTAGCGTCCTTCGATTTGGGCACTGCAGCCTGCTGGCCATGACGCTCTCTTGCGTTTACTGATGACACCACTAGTGAACACGGTGGGGGGGATGAGTATATTAGTACTCAGTCCTTGGAAGGGACGAAATACTTCCTTTCTACCCCTCTGGCTGTGGGTGGAATAGAGGCAGGAGTTTGCCATATGGTAGTGGCATTAGCCTGAATCGTCCGAATTATTGGTAATGCCACCCGGGATGGGGCATCAGCCGAGAGGATGCTCACCACCAGGTCCTGCACCTCTACTATCTCCTCCGCCTGGAGGTCCATATTACGCGCCACCCTACGTAATAGGTCCTGGTGGGCACGAAGATCTATCGGGGGCGGGCCCGAGGTTGTTGTACCTCCACCGCCTCATCCGGGGAAGATGAGGAGGATGCCTCAGGGGACAAGGGGTCTAACGGAGGGTCTTGTTCTAAGGGTCCCTGAAGCGGAGCATCACCTGCCCCTGGTCCCAGGGCCTGAGGCAGTGTAGGCACGGGAGCCTCCATGCCCCCTGGGGGAGGACAGGAGATGGTGGCCTCCGGGACTCTGGGCTCAGAGCGTGCCGAGCGAGAGGCTGATGGTGGAACCCCTTGCGCCTGGTGATACGCGCATGGGGTCCAGAAAGACCAATGCGTAGGGTCCTGCGCAGGGTCCTCTGCCGCCTCCTGCCAGTGGCCCAAGTCAGCCGCAGCAGTCTGGCCCTGAGTAGGGTACGCTGCTCTCGAAGCCCCGTCGGAGGAGCGAGACGCTGATCTTGAGGGCCAAGGCGGTGCCGAACGAGCTGGAATTGGCTCGGTACAATACGGTGCCGACCGGTGCCTGTCCGTAGGCGATCGGTCCCTGCGCGGTGCCGGTGAGCGGTACTGGGATCAGTGCCAGTGGCCATGTCTGTGCCAAGATCCGGATCTGGACCTAGAAGACGACGACCGCGAGTAGACGTGGTACCGGGAGCGGCCCCTCGAAGTGGAGCGGCGCTCGTACCGGTGCCGAGAACTACGTCTTGAGTCCGATCGGTACCGATGATCATGACGGTGCTGAGACGTAGACCGGTGCCATGAAGAGGATCTCGGCCGCGAGTACGACCGGTGCCGAGGTGATAGTTGGCGCCGGGACTGCGAGCGGCGTCAGGACCTGCTCCGAGATGTGGAGTGGTGCCGTGAGTCCACGTCCGGAGATGGCGGGCGTACCAGGGCAGGCTTGCCCCTGGATTGCACTGCGCGAGGAGCTGACTGTGCCAGTGGTTGAGACGGCGCCGGCTCCGTGAGAGCGATAAGGTCTCTCGCCGTCGCAAAGGTCTCCGGAGTGGACGGGAGACAAGGCTCCACCACCAACCAAGGTGGTGAGCCAGTCCGCACCGGACTCAACGGGCGCGGTGCCGGAGTAGACGGTGTAGCTGGTACTTGCTTCTGGCGCTCTAAAGGAGAATGCGGCTCTACCCCCGGCACCGGGGGAGCTGGCGTCTGCAGGACAACAGTCTCCTGCGCCTTGCGGGATTTCTTGTGTCCCGGAGACAGGGAACGGCGCCGAGGCCCCTGTGCCGGTCGTGGTGCCGAAGGAGGCCGGTGCCGTGAGGCCTTATCCGATTCTGCCCGCAGTGCAGTACCAGTCGGTGCCGCAGGGGCGCTGCGCACCGAGGCGCTCGGTGCCGGGGCTGGGCGCGCCGAGGGAGGATCCGGGCTAAGTGCCGCCTCCATGAGGAGCCTAAAGTCCCGCTCCTTTTTGGTTCTCGGTCTGAAGGCCTTACAGATCTTGCACTTATCTGTCTGATGGGACTCTCCTAGACATTTCAGACACGAGTCGTGCAGATCACGCATAGGCTTGGCACAGGACGCGCATGGCTTAAAACCAGGAGCCTTGGGCATGAGCCCGGCTATGCGCTGGGGGGAAAAGGGGGAAGAACAACCCCCTTAACCCCTGCTAACTATTTACAACTATTTAAAATGAAGATGAATAACTATCTAACACTATATCACAACTATAACTACAACTATCTACAAAATTAACAGGATAAGCTAGGGAGAGTGGAGAACAGCTATGCCGCGCTCTACAGTTCCAACGACCGTCAGGGGCAGTAAGAAGGAACTGAGGGGGCGCTGGGTCAGCTGGGGTATATATCCAGCGCCATGAAGGCGCCACTCCAGGGGGCTCCACAGCCGACCCACCGGGTGTTGCTAGGGTAGAAAATTCTCCGATCGTGCACGCGGCGCGCGCACACCTAATTGGAATCGATATGAGCAAGCACTCGAAGAAGAACCTTAAATTAGAGTGAATAAATGAAGACTTGGCACACCACTTCTGAAAGGTTGCCGACCCCTGGGCTAGGCCATAAACATTTCAATGAGTGCTCAAACCAATCCCAAGACTTTAAGGATACAATCTGTCCTCCAGAGAAACTACAGAACTTTATCTTTGGATACTTTTACCTCCTCTGGAAGTTTTGGAACTGAGCACTAATTTCTTAATTGGACTAGGAAGGTACAAGAAATTAAGCAAAATCTTCCCCTGCAAGGTACTGCCACTCGTTCTATAATCCATACCGGAGCACTGACTTCCTATTTAGGAACTTTTCTGAAGGTTAGCAAAATGGGGATAATGAGTTTTGGCATAACAAACTGCAGGGTGTAACCACATCAGGATCCACCAAACTGGAGATTAAATTTATGCCAGAAAAAAAATGGAGTGATGATACCTCTTGGCCTTCCTTCATGGATTACTAGGATTAATATCCTGTATTTTTTGGACTATCACCTGCTCAAGACAGTTTGGCCAGGAAAAGAGGCCTGACAGCTTTAATCTTACAAACTGAACTGACTAGCCTTTTCCAAACATTCAGTTTCTTGGGTACTTTGTGTCTCCCAGATCTAGGAAAGAAGACTTCCCTGAACAGATTGGAAGCTTTAGCCTCCCTGAGGAACCTAAGAAGTTTCCAAGAGGCAAAGTGTTTCTGCAGTACCCCTACAGGCTCCAAAGCGGCCCCCCCCCCCCCATGTGCCTTCTCCCTCATTTAACATACAGTAGAGCCTCAGAGTTACTAATACTCAGGAATGGAGGCTGTTTGTAACTCTGAACAAAACATTATGATTGTTCTTTCAAAAATTTACAACTGAACATTTACTTAATACAGCTTTGAAACTTTACTATACAGAAGAAAAATGCTGCTTTTAACCATCTAAATTTAAATTAAACAAGCACAGAAACAGTTTCTTACCTTGTCAATTCCCCCCCCCCTTTTTTTAGTAGTTTACATTTAACACAGTACTGTACAGTATTTGCTCTTTGTTGCGTGATTGCATACTTCTGGTTCTAAATGAAGTGTGTGGTTGACTGGTCAATTTGTAACTCTGGTGTTCAGAACTCTGAGGTTCTGCTGTATCAGTTTAAAAAAACAGATGAGTCTCAAATTGTCTAAAGGGATTTTTAAAGATGCCATCACCCACCCTATTAAAGCCTTTTCCCTGCTGCTGTCCACTAGAGAGACTGGAAACAAGTTTCCCAATACAGAGAAGTATGGTGATAACGTAGCAGAACACTACTATTACATTCATCAGCTCTTCTCAGGACAAAGCTATTTTTATTCTGCCTACACTGAATTATACTTGCCTGCTATTGACAGTCACTTAAAACCATCCAAGTCTTCTTGAATCTGTCTATGGTCTCTCACCATTTGTTCCACTTCCAATATCAGTTATAAGCTTACAGATTCCATCCCCACATCCCAGCCAAATGGTTGCATGATATGAAGGCCTCTCTTGCAATTGGATTTTTAGCTATATTTCCGAACACTCCTACACCCAGTTGTGCTATTCTGGCCATCTCCAAGTTACATTCTGAAAGTGAACAGGTTTACTGACCACATTACGAATTAAGAGGACTTGCAATCAAAGATAACAATCCTGGATTCAGGGTCTTGGCATTTAAGGGGAATAGGTTTTTTATGGTTGCTGGCATACTATGCCATTTGTCTAAGGTGAGTATCTAGCCTCTTATGTGTGTGTCCATCAAGCCCCCAGTTAGACTATTGTAATACACTCTGCCTGGGGCTAAAAGATACAATTTTAGATACAGTTTCTACAATGCAGCAGTTTTTTCCACTTCAGAGGAGAGCTGCCATGATTATCTTACAAGTGCTCCATGCCCCCTACCTCCCCCAGAGGCTTCCCATTAGTTTCTGGATATAATTAAAAAACTTGATTCTATTCTTGAGGGCCTCAGTGGGCTCTGAATTTCAATGTCAGACCACCATTACATTCATTCCCTACTGTGACAACTGCACGCACTGCAAATGCTGTAGCAATCAGGGTACAAGGGTGAAAGTTTCAGGAGATAGTTAGAGACAGCATTTTCCTGAAGGCCCTCAACTTCATGGAACTCTAGTTGAGAGCCTTAGCTAAATGTTGTAACAGCATGATGCAAAAAACTCATGAATTCATGCTCCCAATAACTCAAGCCAAAGAAAAAGTGAATAAAAGCTTAGATCATTACTGAAATTTTGTTATAGGTGGCGCAGATAGTAATGCCTATAGTAAAGGTTGCCCAGCACTTTCAGTGTCAGAAATGAAAAATAGGGTCTTAACTTTGTTAAGCCAACTATTTAGGCTGAAATTTTTCCACGACAGGTATCTGCCTCAAGATCTGAACGTATTTTCAGTGAGAATGTGAGATCTCCAGCTAACAGTTCAGCTATTTATGAGAATGAGATTAGGGCAAGTTTTGCCTGTGCTTAAAAACATTACAAGTACCTCACTGAGAACTGCCAGTGCCGCCGTACTGAAATTTGGCACGGGGTCACTGTAATGTCAGAGAAACACCTTTCACCATTCCTATAAAAATCTTCCCAAATTTGGCTGAATTATAAGCCTCTGAAAAACCTCAGCTCACACATGCTCAGTAGAAACTTGTTAGGAGTATGGCAAGTAAATTCTTCAAAGATTTATCTGCAGTGAGCATGCACGTTCCCTAGATCAGCGTTTTTCAGAGTTCGGGTCGCGACCCAATACTGGGTCATGGCATATAAGGCACTGGGTTGCTCTGGTCAGCATCTCCGACCGGAACGTTAAAAGTCCAGTTGGCGGTGCTGCCCAGCTAAGGCAGGCTAGGTGCCTACCTGTTCCGACATCGCACTGCACCCCAAAAGCAGTCAGCAGCGGGTCCGGCTTCTAGGCAGGGGGGCCATGGGGCTCTGTGCGCTGCCCCCAACCTGAGCACTGCACTCCGATTCCCGACCAATGGGAGCTGTTGGGGGAGGGCAAGGGGGAAGTGGCGGTGCCTGCAGGTGAGAGCCGCGCAGAGCTGCTTGTGTGCCTCCGCCTAGGAGCTGGACCTGCTGCTGGCGGCTTCAGGCGAAGCATGGGACCAGGACTGGTGGGAAGCCTGCCTCTGCACCCCAGTTGCACCGCCAGAGGCAAGTCTGCACCCCAACCCCATGCCCCAATCTCTTTCCCCAGGCCTGAGCCCCCCAATCCCCTTCCTGCACCCCAAACCCCTCATCCCTCCCAGAGCCTGCACCCCCAGCCCAGAGCCCTGACCCCCTCCCACATCCCAATGCAGAGCCCCCCCATCCCCCTCACCCCAGAGCCTGCACCTCCAGCCCAGAGACCTGACCGCCTCCCACACCCCTGCCCCAGCCCTGAGCTTCCTCCCCCACCCCAAACCCCTGCCCCAGCCCAGAGCCCCCTCCCACACCCTGAACCCCCCCATCCCCAGCTCAGTTGGGTCACAGGCATCAACAATTTTCTTCAACTGGGTCCCCAGAAAAAAAGTTTGAAAACTACTGCCCTATATAATTGATTATGCTCCAGCCCAGGGATGAGATACTCACCGCAACTGTTCCTCCAAACCACTAGGGGCACTGTGCACAAGAATGTGCAGTGCTTTCAATGCTTCCCATGCCTGCTGGTACACAGGCAGCCACCTGACTAATACAGGGGAGGATTGGGGCACAAGGGACTACCTCCCATGAGAGCCCACTCCCTTCCAGAATTTGCAACCAAACCCATAACTTCCCAGTTTAAACATTCCTTTGCTATCAAGCAAATAGCTGCGAAACCCACTGGCAAAGCAAGAGCACGTGCACGCACAGGCTCCATGCAGAAGATAGCAGGAGAAAACTTATCAGTTACTTTAATTAGCTCACATGGTAGAATGTTGTGCTGAAGAAATAAAAATCCCAACGCCAATGATTACTCATGTGAAGGAGAGGTCAATAAGGTTCACAGTTAAAGAAAATCAATTATCTTTTCAAGTTAAGTTTCACACTTAGAAAATTACACACAAAAACGACAGTGAAAACATTAAGGTTGCTAAATCAAGCAACTCAAAAGCTAAGAAATGCCAGAGAGTTAAAGTTGCCCATGCAAGCTTCCTTGTGCATATGCATTATGTGAGCCTTTATTACATGATCACACAGTATCTTCCATCCTCCCCCCCCCCCCCCCCCCCCATGACCCCTGCCTAATTCAGTGCACAGGCACTATGGGAATGAATCAGGGTTGTGTAGTGAAGGAGACTATTTGTAGGATCCCCTGATTCCTTTGTTGAATAAACTGGAAGATGTGTAGTGAATTTGGCAGGATAGTGAAGGCAGAGAGGATGATCTCCTGATTAAGGCAGTTGAATATTGCCTTGAGAAATTGGTTTCTATTCCTGCATCTGCCAAGGAGGTCTTGTGATGCTGGGCAAGAGTGTGTTTTGGTGCTTTACAGGTGGCCAATAACTGTGTGCCCAATCTGAGACACCAGAGATTTGAATTGGAAAAGTGCTGAGTGAGCACTCAATTGCAACTCCCATCGGCATCAATGGAAGCTATGAACATATCCATATATAAAAATTCCAGGATTGTCACTCTAAAGCCTAGACTGACTGCTGAGTCAGCATGAAGCAATGGAAACAGCTACAACAGGGGCTCTCAAACTGGTGGTCAGGACCCCTGAGGGGGGTCACGAGGTTATTACATGAGGGTCACGAGCTGTCAGCCTCCACCCCAAGCCCAGCTTTGCTTCCAACATTTATAACAGTGTTAAATATATTTAAAAAAAAGTGTTTTTAATTTATAATGGGGGGGGGGGGTCGCACTCAATGGCTTGCTATGTGAAAGGGGTCACCAGTACAAAACTTTGAGAATCACTGAGCTACACGCATGGCTGAAAGCTCTTTGTTTAGAATATCACCAGGTTCAATCACTGGGATTCACGGTCTGTTACCATCCAATTTTTAAATTCTCAGACATTTTAAATTTACCAATTATACCTGTGTGACAGCACAGGCTTTCAACTATTAGTAAACCATAAAATGCTAAGTATTCTGAAAATCCTAGGTTTCTCAAATGGGGCACCCAAAACTAGTGGGCATTAATAATTTTGTGCCTCAGTTCCCATGTGTAAAATGAGGATGTTGTCTCACTTCACATGGGTTGTGTGAAGATAATTCATTAAGATACTAAGACACAGAGCTTAGTATTCAGTGCAGGTTTTAAATGGTGTGAAGTAATGTGCAGAGCCACACTGAATGAGGGTAAAGAGAAATATTGAATAGCTATAGTCCATACTGTGCACTGCATTAGGCAAGGGTCCTGTGGGACAGTATGTGATCATGGTAGTTAAAGACTAGCATAATACATATGCACAAGGGGACTGAATTAAGATTGCATGGGCAACCGTCACTGACATTTGCCTTAACTTCACAAAAAAACCCATACATTAAAAGAATGTAATCTATATGTAATTTTGCAAGTCAAGTCACTGCACACAGCTCAAGCAAGCATAAGCCACAACCCAGAAGTGGTTAAAGAACAAGTTGCATTAAATTTGTCGAAAATAAGAGGTCTTCATTCATCCTTCCCTTATATTCTCTCTTATTAGCAATTCCTATCACCATAGGAGGTTCACTTATACCGCAGAACCTCAGAGTTACGAACACCAGAGCTACGAACTGACAGGTCAACCACACACACCTCATCTGGAGCCAGAAGTATGCAATCAGGCATCAGAAGAGACAAAAAAGCAAATGCAATACAGTACAGTGTTAAATGTAAACTACTAAAAAAAATAAAGGGAAAGTTTAAAAAAAAAATTGACAAGATAAGGAAACTTTCCATGCTTGTTTCACTAAAATTAAGATGGTTAAAACCAGCATTTTTCTTCTACATAGTAAAGTTTCAAAGCTGTATTAAGTCAATAAACTTTTGAAAGAACCATAATGTTTGTTCAGAATTACAAACATTTCAAAGTTACAAACCTCCATTCCCAAGATTTTCATAACTGAGGTTCTATTTGTAATTGAAGTCTACATATTGTTGCTGATGTAACACGCAATTTAAAGAACTCTCAGCCTGAGTCTTCAGCTACCATTGTTACTAGACCAAATATCATTACAAAACAACTTACAGAAAGCTTCTCCATTTCAGTTTATGAAAAATTAAAGAAAGCTATACAAACAGGAAAGAGAAATTAAGACAAGACAAGCCACTGCCCTGCAAGTTGACAAGACATCTCCAAGGTGTAATACCCAAAAGTACCTTTGGGAACATGCCAGACCAGTAATGTCTAGCCCTGCAGCCTCTCAGTGCCAGATGACTCAGAAGGTTATGTAAGAAGTCTTGTAGTGCAGTTAAGCCTCACCCTGACCTAGACAAAGATTCTTCCTAACCTTTCCCCTCACCTCCAGCAATTAGTGGTTGGCTTATGCCACGGTGAATAAAGTTTTATGTGCTATTTTCTGCTAAGCTCTTAACCTCAGTGACACGCTATAATATTTAGTTCTACAAATTAATTATGCTTTGTATAAAAATCGTTTCCTTTTATTCATTTTAAGTTCACTGCCTTTAAGAAAAAAATAGATTTTAAGCTGTTGTCCTTTAAAGAGAGCACTGATTATTCAGTTTGAACTTTCTTTCTTTAGCCGATCGTTAGAGCTGATCAAAATCTCTTGGAACAGTTCTGTCAAAAATCTTAAGACTCTGGAAGTGTCAATTTTGATAAACGTTGAGAGAATAGAGGCCAAACAAATTGCGTAATTATATAGTTAAGATATTAAATATTTTTGTATTATGTTTTAAACTTATTTTAAGGAGTCAGTTTTTCCAAACAGATTTCCTTTCTTTGGTAAATGTTGACTTTGTTCCAATTCGGAACAAAAACTTCAAAAATGTTGGAATTTCCATGGAAAACCTTCTATTTCCTGATGAACTCTACTAATTGTGTACTAAGAACAAAGTTTCTCTAAGATCCCTGAACTTCTTCCAGCGAACTTAGTTGATTCCCCATTCTGCCTCTACATTGAGAGCTGGCATTCAGAGTTGACATGGCAGAGCTAATATTTCCACTGCCTCCTTTTCAGTAGGCATTTGGTGGATTGTCCTTGTATGACCATTTGGGGAATCTGTGTAAATTTATAAATTCCAGTTTGGGAGGATGAGCTCTTTATCAAACAACTCCATTTTGAATGTGGGGCTGAATGCTTTGTTGTATTTTTACTTCCATGCTAGGCTGAATTTCCAAGGGATAGTGACAGGGCTAACAAGGGAGGGTCACTAAATCTTGATGACCTCTAGTCACATGGAGGGCCCCTTGGACAAAGAAATGGCTACCACTCAGCAAACCCCAGTTTTTTAAGTCCGGACTCCAGGAAAACATAACTTAACAATGGATCATCTGGTGGGGGACTGCATCTCATGAGACTGATCAGGAGTACTCTGACAAAGGGGACTGGAAGTTATCAAAGAAAGGATCTCACTGGCAATATTGGAAGGAGATGGAAAAGAAACCAGAGAAATTCCATGTTTCAGAGAAGAAGCCATCAAGGGCAGGGGTGATAGAAGACTGACAAGTCCCAAACAACACAGAGTGGTGAGGAAATTGAGGAAGGGAAATGTATACACAAGTCTGTTGTTTAGATACGTATATTTCTTGTACTTATCAATGTAATTGTGTTTGAAACCTTTGCAAAGCCTATGTATTATGACAGGTTTCAGAGTAACAGCCGTGTTAGTCTGGATCCGCAAAAAGAAGAACAGGAGTACTTGTGGCACCTTAGAGACTAACAAATTTATTAGAGCATAAGCTTTCGTGGACTACAGCCCACTTCTTCGGATGCATATAGAATGGAACATATATTGAGGAGATGTGTGTGTGTGTGTGTGTGTGTGTATCTCCTCAATATATGTTCCATTCTATATGCATCCGAAGAAGTGGGCTGTAGTCCACGAAAGCTTATGCTCTAATAAATTTGTTAGTCTCTAAGGTGCCACAAGTACTCCTGTTCTTCCTATGTATTATGTGCTTCACTTATGTGCCCCTGGAGAGGTACTGTAAACTACAGTGCTCAAAAGGTTGGATCTCTGAAGGGTGTGCTTGAGCTACTGTGGTATCTTTGGGGTCAGAACAGGACCTGGTGTCTAGAGCTGCTGGACCTGGAGGACTCACTGCCCCGAAAGATTAACAGTCTGTATGAGGAAGTGTGCAAGGGAATATGGAGCCAAAGATGATGGCTGTAGCCCACTGAAACCCAGGGAAACTTAAGAAGTGTTTAGGTTCCAGCATGACAACACCCAAACAGCAGCCTGGGGAGTTTTACCAGAGCTGTCACATCCTGCTTTTTATTTTATACCAAATAAAACATAAACCATCTTATACTTTGCTTTTAACTGTTTGGTTCCAGCTTCTCTAGTTTCCCTTTTTCTATTTTATATATGCTATTTATACTCTTCGCTCATTGTTCCTTTTAAAACCCTTCCTGTAGAGAGAAAAATGTATTTGCTTTGGAAAAAAAAAAAAGACAGCTCTGTGTGATAAAGTACACAAAGAAAACTAGATGGTGATCAAAGTTTCTGTAGGCAAAGGTCATAAGTAAGGAAATTGGTATCTTAATTTGACAGTCAAAGGACTCAAGATCTAGTTTATTTTCTCTATTGATGCTGGATCGTCACTTCATAGCAGTGACAATTTCACTTTCAGCTTCATGAACGAATAGTGATCCCTGGTCTAGCTCTTTTGTTTCCAACTGCTTCTGCAAACATACAGGTTCTTGAAGGCCACACTATATATTATAGAGTATCTGGAAGTGAGCCAGCCTACCTGCTCCCTTTAGGAGCTTTAGTACACAAGAGAGGAGGTAACAGGAGCTGCCTTCATGGACAACCACCAGCATTAGGTGAACATCTAGTGAGAAGGGAAGAACGAACCTGGAAACCCATGTAGTGGCATGGGAGAGAAAGATTATGTCAAATTGGACATGAATGGCCCTTTAACATTGGATATATTGCTTGTCCAATACTTCACAAATTATGATCCTCTAGTTTGAGGGAAAGTAAAATGTACCCCACACAATGGCACAGATGGTCATAAAAACAGGACATACCGAGTTGAGATTTTTCAGGGCATGTAGGGCAGTAGTTGAGGATATTGCAAGACAATTTGTTTTGGAACAATGTGATCTTAGCAAACCCATGCCTCCATGGTTTTATCATTCAGTTCCACTAAAAGATATAAGAGTTTGTCCCTATGTATATTTTCCTCTGAATAAAGGAAGTCTGCTTTAAGATGTTTTACTCGTGTAAATTGACTTAAATAGTCTGATTTTAACAGCTTGTCTTGTTAGATATAGCTATATTATTCTAGAATAGCACCTATACACATGAATTATTCCCTTCCAAGTACAAAACCTACCAAAACAAGACTCTCCAATGCACATGCATCTTCCCATGGAGAAAAGATGAGAATAAAAACCACATGCCAGATGCATAGTCACACTGCTAAGCACACTACTGGAAAGTGCTTTACTACAGTCATGAGCGTGGTATGAAAATTCGTTACTACAGGCACTTTCCCACCCCATGTTCTTAAACTCCTAAATGTAAGTTAATTGTTCAAATGCATATGAACAAAGGTACAGACCAGCAAGACTGGGTAATGAGATAAGAGTTACCTCTGCTTATGCCACTGAGATAAATCAAGGACTCATTGATATAACTAGACCATAGGGACAGTGTTTAAGATTCTAGATGAAAAGTATAAAAATAAATAAAAAAAATAATGGAGATATCCCATCTCCTAGCACTGGAAGGGACCTTGAAAGGTCATCGAGTCCAGCCCCCTGCCTTTACTAGCAGGACCAAGTACTGATTTTGCCCCAGCTCCCTAAGTGGCCCCCTCCAGGATTGAACTCTCAACCCTAGGTTTAGCAGGCCAATGCTCAAACCACTGAGCTATCCCTCTCCTACATGCAGCACTCATGGAGTTAGATATTGAGCTAGAAGTTTTGACCACATGAGTAATCAGGAATAGGCAGGCAACAGTTTTTCACATTAATAAATCCAAATAAATAATTTAACAAAAGTAAGATTACCTCCAATGCTCATTTAGTTACCTTTTGAAATAGTTAGTGCTGGAGACCACTGTGACCGTAGAATATCAAGACAAATGCTGCCATTACTGTTAATATTTGGATGATAGATTCTTGTTGTAAATGCAACCTGCAGAAGAGGGGAAATTTCAGTTTAGGCTCATCAATGTAGGCCGGGGTAGGCAACCTATGGCACACGTGCCAAAGGCAGCACGCAAGCTGATTTTCAGTAGCACTCACACTGCCCGGGTCCTGGCCACTGGTCCAGGGGGCTCTGCATTTTAATTTAATTTTAAGTAAAGCTTCTTAAACATTTTAAAAACCTTATTTACTTTACATACATACAACAGTTTAGTTATATATTATAGACTTATAGAAAGAGACCTTCTAAAAACATTAAAATGTATTACTGGCACGCGAAACCTTAAATCAGAGTGAATAAATGAAGACTTGGCACAGCACTTCTGAAAGGCTGCCGAACCCTGATCTAGGCTATACAACACTCCACTATGTAGATTTATACAAACCACTCACCTTAGGTGGTTTGAAGGGGTAATCTGTTGGGAAGTGAATTGTCAGGAAAAATACTCCACCCTGATAGGGACTGTCATTCTGTTAAAATAAAGAATCATTATTACAAGAGAATCAACTTCAAGGGTTCTTTACACGGAGATGTGAAATTCATATACTTACTGGTCCCATTATTGTAGCTTGCCAATGGAACACTGAAAAGAGGAAAACACAAGTTACTTACTATAATTTATAATCTGAAAAGTCCAAAAGTATTTGCAGTTATCACCAAAGCACTGGTCAGTAAACTGTATGCATATGTAAAACAACCCTTTGAAGAAGGGGTAGAGCAGGGCTAGGCAAACTTTTTGGCCCCAGGGGCACATCTGGGAATAGAAATTGTATGGCAGGCCATGAATGCTCAGAAAATTGGGGTTGAGGTATGTATGGGCGCGGGTTCCAGGGAGGGCCAGAAATGAGTTCAGGATGCGGGAGGGGGCTCCAGGTTGGGGAAGGGGAATAGAGTGCAGGGGAGGGGGAGAGGGTGAAGGCTCCAGCTGGGGGTGCAGGCTCCGGGGTGGGGTTGGGGGATGGAGTGCAGGAGGGTGCTCCGGGCTGGGACCAAGGGGTTCGGAGGGCGGGAGGGGGATCAGGGCTGGGGCAGAGGTTTGGGGCACGGGGAGAAGCTCAGGGTGCAGGCTCCAGGAAGCACTTGCCTTAAGCAGCTCCTGGAAGCAGCGGCCATGTCCCCACTCCAGCTCCTATGTGGAGCCGCAGCCAGGCAGTTCTGCGCACTTCCCAGCCAATGGGAGCTGTGGGGGCAGCGCTTGGGGTCGGGACAGCTTGCAGAGCGGAGCCCCCTGGCTGCACCTACACATAGAAGCCAGAGCAGGGCGATACTGCTGCTTCCGGGAGTGGTGTGGGACAGCCCCAGACCCTGCTCCCTGGCTGGAGCAGAACAACGCTGAAGCAGGGCAAGTGCCAGACCCCACTCCCCAGTGGAAACTCGAGGGCCATCTTAAAACGGCCCATGGGCCGTACTTTGTCCACCCTGGGGTAGAGTGTAGTAAGCCAGGAAACTCCTACATGAAAGTTGAAATACGTAGTACCACACCAACAACACAATCCCCAGAAGTCTAAATCAAACCATTCACATACCATCTAGCCATACTCCCATCCTACAAGACACCATACAGTACACTCTGCTACAGTACAAATCTACACTGCCACACATCCAGTTATATAAGATCAAGGTCAAATATTCAACTACATAGGGACGGTTGACAGATTTTTTTAAACTAGTTTTTAAAAACTTCTTGCAAGCTACGAGAGTTTATAACCTTTAAAAAAAAAAAAATCAAACATTTGAGCAATAAAAAAGCCTGAACAACTATACAGGCAAAGAGTGAAACTGACTATACAAGTTATGAACAGCACAAAGTTAAAAGTTAGTGCTTTTTGCTAGCTTTTCAGTTCTAACGATACGGAGGTATTAATTCTAGTACTGCAGTATCACAAGTAACAATTTAGAATACAAGATTCAGACAGATGTAATCCTGAAATTTACTACATCTCTAATTCCTACTTTGGCATACTTGGATTTTTAGAAGAATTCTGACTTTCATAAATGTCTATTTTAAACTAGGAGAGGAGAAACAAAATATATATTTAATATGAAGCAAATAAGGCCCTAATTGTGAAACTAGAGGAGGAGTGTGGGAAGACACTACCTGCACAGGAGCCATGGGAGTTCACACAGGCATAAGGGTCTGCCTGCATGGGTCTATTTGCAAGATCTAGGTTTAAGTTTAGTTTTAAGACAATGGCCACAAACATGAAGCGTACAATGAGTATACAAAAGACTGATATTTCAGAGAGATTGTAAGTTGGCTGTAGATCAAAGAATGTATATGGTTATTTAAGGTAATGCACTTGATTAACTGGTTGTACATTATGTAGAGTGTCTAGAGTTACCCAGGATAAAAGACTGCTAAAAAGTCAGCAAGTCTCAACCTTTGGGCTCAATACACATTTGTAAACCTTGATGGCTTGTCACAACCCAGAGATTTCTCCCCTGCTGATGCTTCCCCAGACCTGATGCCCCGCTTCTCCTGCAGGGGTCCATCAGGGTGCTCAGAGCTAGGATTCCAGATGCTCTGGCCAGATGTGAACAGCTGAGGACCTCATACAGTGGCAACTGGGAGTGGCAAGCTGAGATATCCCCAAAACAGCCTCTCCCCCATAGCCCGGGGGAGGCAAATGGCATTATGGGGCAGGTGAGATTTGGGGACCTGGAGGTAAAGTGGGGAGACTGTGGTATAATGTGGAAGGAGTTGTGGGTTTCGGGAAGGAAGTGGGGGCAAAGAGGTGACGAGCCAATAGCTCCCCAAAAAATACAGCCCCACATAAGGCCCATGGAGGGCAGAGGGTAAAGGGGTGGTATGACAGAAGGAATCATCCCAACTATGAGGGAGAACCGCCTCAGGGGCTTGGGATGGGGGCAGCCAGAAAGTATGGAAGATGGCCTGGGTTGCAGGGAAGGGGCTACATTGGGGGCCACTATTTCCCAACCACCCCCTCCTTGCTCTTGTCCAAAGGGTCTGGGTAGGCTCAGCTCCCTGCTTCAGGTATCACAACCTTTGAGGTCACAGCACCACTCAGATTTGGCCCAGACCTCCTGATAGGAGCTGGCCAGGCCTGGATTGGCGAGAGTGGCATTGTGACCTGGCAAAGGGGGTCAGAGCACCACTCACACAAACTTGGCCTGATTGTCATAATGATGCAGAGCCAGCTTGGCCAAACCCGAGCACTGCTGCAACTATGTGCAACAGGTCGCAATGCTCAGAGTAGGGAGCCCAGCTGGTTCTGAGATTCTGGTGACTCTCAGGTTGAGAAACCCTGCTATATAAGGAATATAAGACCTCATGCTGCAAGACAGGCAAAAAACTTTATGGGGTTAGGAAGAAGTTTCTCCTACACAGGAGATTTAATAAAATATTCAATTTGGGGGTTTCTTGCTTCCTTTGCAAGGTCTGATGTTAGTCAGAGTTCAAGACAGGACACTGGACTAAACCACCACTAGTCTGATATCCTATCTTCCTATGACTGTGTAGAAAGGAATACGTCCAGGAGTTTGTCCTGCCCCCATCGCTCCTCTGGGGTGTGTGTGTGGGTGTGGTGGGGGGGGGGGGAGGAGGAAGAGGAGTCACTATATGGTGAGCTGCTCCCCCATCCACCCAACCCCCTGTGCATCTGGACCCACCTCATACCCAGATTGCCCCTCCAAGCCTCACGCCCTGCACCCAGAACCACCACTGACCAAAACTCACACCGCAACAAGCCTCATCCTCTGCATCTGGAGCCCTCCTGCACCAGACCCCAGCAATCCCCGCCGAGCCCCACCTCCCCGCATCTGGACCTCACCCTGCACCCAGACCACCCCCCACACTCAAACCCCCACCCCAACAAGTTCCATCCCACATGCACCTGGCCCACCCTGACTAGCTCCCCACATGCAGACTCCCATCCCACTGAACCCTACAAAGCCAGCACCCAGACCTGCACCTCACCAAGCCAGCGCCTGGACCCCCCAGCTGAGCCCTCCACCCCCAGACACCGCCCTCCACCGAGCTCCAACCACCTTCACCTGGACCCTACTGCAGAGCCCCATTGTGTCTGCATTCAGATGCCCCCCGCACCAAACAAGCCCCTGTTCATCCAGATCTCCCTCGCACCCAGACCCCCACCAAGCCGCGCACAGCCAGATTGCCCCACACAGAACCCTAGCGCCCCACACCTGGATGAAGGGACACTAATCCCCTCCATACTTGGATCCTGCTGGGCTGAGCCTGCCTGCCTACATCTAGCATGCTTGGCACAGAAGGGCAGGGCCCCAGGGTGTTTCTGAGACAGTCCTGGTCCTTGCACTGTGTCAGGGTTGGGTGCAACTTTACTGCCAAGCCCATGTGTGTGTGTGGGGGGGAGGGGGGACACCCCAGCACACAGGGTGATCTACCTGTGTGCAGTCAGTGGCCTGTGCTCCCCACTGCCATGCTGGAGCCTCCACATTTAATTATTGACCAATACAATTTGCTGAATTTTAAAATAGTGTGCAGAATTTTAAATTTTTTTAGCGCAGAAGACCTTCAGGAGTATATAGGGCAGTATAAACAAGTCATTGTGTGTATGAAATTTTAGTTTGTACTGACTTCGCTAGTGCTTTTTATGTAGCCTGTTGTAAAAGAAGGCAAATATCTAGATGAGTTGATGTATCTCCTGGAAGACCTCTGCGTCCCACCAGGGTACATATACCCCCGGTTGAGAACCACTGCCCTAGAAGAAGTCAGACTCCCAGATGTTAACACGCTGTTTTAATACGTATGGTGGATCCCCAATTTTTCTTCCCTACTTTAAAAACAAAAAAACCCAACAAGTATGACCCAGATCTCCCCTTAATACAACCATATTGATGCTGAGATTGAGGATGGAGATTCTTTCAGTGTCTAAGTTGTTTGACCATAGTAAGAATGTGCCCTCACATTCTTCCTCAGAGAGGATGATATGGAGCCCTCTTCAAGGCTAAAGTAGAGGTAATTGGATTGTGCAGTTTATATCAGACTACAACAATGCATTTCTGTTATTAATGCTTTAGGGGTTTTTTAAGCTAAGATTCTTGTAATGCATCTTTTGTGCAAAGGTTATATTATTTTATGTAAGGGTTATATTTAACGTGACAACCTTATTTCAAAGGTGCTCCTGTATACACTGTAGTGCTGATGGCATCCTCTGTATAAATGCAGATAATGCATCACAAGATATGTTAAGCCTGGGTATCTTGCTGGTTTAGATACGAACTCTGATAGCTACCCCAGCATTTTACCTGCTGTTATAGCAGCGGGCCATGTGTACCACTGTTCATACAAGAGAATATGTAACAGAAGGTAAAAAGAGTTTAAGATGTCTGCAATAATTAAGAGTCACTGGAAGATCTCCACTACCAGGAGGAAAATATTAAGGTGTTGGAGTAGCATCTGTAAGTGTACATGGAGTAACATCTAGCACTTATTTAGGATCTTCCATTCAGATAAGACTTTACAAATATTTCCTGAAGCTGGAGACTCCTGTGAGTTAGGTATTCCCATTTTAGAGGTAAGAAAGTGGAGGCCAGTGCCAGTATTGCCTATGAATGTGCATGCTAGATGCCTTATTACTGAGGCAGTACTTACTGTCATCTCCAACAGGCCCTGCTGAACACTGAGCTGGGGGATCACGTGCCAGGTCATTCAACTCCTAAAAGAAAGAATGGATGGACAGTTGATGTTTCACTTAATCCAAAAATCAAATCACATTTTGCCTCTCACAAAAGACTGACACTGGTACTTCAGCAGCACTTTTCCCCAGTGGTGTATTCCTAAATCTCAAATGGAACTTCATTTATCTGGTGAGGATCATTTCTTACTATGTGAAGTTGGTTTTGAAGTTTAATCAAAACCTGCACTTATGACATCAATCTTTTGTCCCCTGTAAGCAGTGCTGAAATTTCTTGCACTTGCATCTTCAAGTTACTTCCCTTTAGACTGTTCTCGACCATATTAATAAATTGGGGATAGGATCTCAGATAGAGAAACTAATCAGGTCTGAAAAGTTTATCATCGTGCTTCAAGTTATTTCCGTTTAACTATTTGTGCTTTGATAGTAAGGCATTCTTAAATGTTCACAAAATTAAGATAGGTGACATTAAATCCCACTTTTTAAGCCTGGGCCATGTAACAAAAATGAAGTTAGGAATATAGCCTTAATCCATACCAGAACTCCCAAAAATCAGACCTTTACCCAAAGGTAAAAATGGCCTATGAATAGGGAAATGCAAGTTACCTGCATGCTTCTGCTGTAGTGACCAGCAACTATTAACTGAAGTAGCATTACCTTCCCTGCATGCTCTACAGCATTAAGGACATGGATACCTTTTTGCTGGCCTACCCTCCTCCACTCCCAAAGACTAGGGAAAGAATGTTATCAGAATTTGAATTTGTTATGCATGGAGTTGCTGAGGAGCATGTAGCACTCACACTTAAAGAAAGAGGGTGTACTAAATGCCCAACCAATGGTCAAGTTAGACTGAAGAATCTCATTTTGGAAGTCTCATTCTGCTATGGGCACTGCAGTCAATGGTTCAGAACATTTGAGGAAATTTCAATACAGTTTTAAGTAGCCACCGAATTTTGAACTTCAGTCCAAAACACACACACACAAAAATCCTACAAGCTTCATGAAGATTTCCAAAAATGACTATTATAGATTTATATTTTATGTAAGTAATGGATTATCAGTGATAATCCAAATGTTAACAAGTTGGTCTCACTAGTTTTTCCCCCGACATCTTACTGTGTTTGAGACACTTTCTCTTACAGTTCAGGGTACTGGGGATTTAAGCAGGAAGCAGTGACTAGAACTCAGATGTGGGTTCTATTTCTGACTCTGCCACTGACATGCTAGATGTCCTTGGGCCACTCCTGTTGCCTCTGTGACTCATCTTCCTCCCCTGTGAAATGCGGATAGATACTGACTTCCTTTGTCAAGCACTCAGATCTACTGAAGAAAGGTGCTATGAGCTAGGTGTCAGGTAGACTGGAGAGGTTTAATGCCAAAAGGAGTTCTTGTTATGAGTTTCCCTGCATTTATTGAACTCCTTACTTTCAAGGTGTTATAAATTAGCTGTTTTGATGAAAGCATTAAGGTGGCTTTGAGAATTTTAGGTTAAGGTATTGTGCTTTTAGTTAACTTTTGGCAGCATTGATTCATTGCCTAGAATGCTACATAAACATGATTAAGTTATTTTCCATTTGGAACATCTACCACACTTGAAACTTCTGCTCCTTCTCATACCCAAGTGTGGAAAATTCAGAGCTCCCAAGCCCCTACTGCTGAGAGAAATGCAGCATTTGACTCTCCTATTGCTTTCTGGCTGACAACAAATTTGGGGAGAGGGACAGAGCTTCCTTTCCTCTTCACATCCAGGTTTTTATGCCTCCCCAACTGTTCAGTTATACCTCTGCTGCTTACAGTTTTCCATGAAATTTACATAATATAAATCATCTTTTGCTGAAGTATTGTTCAGGTTGTAACAGCCAAGAACGAGTGGGAAAGAAACAACGCCCAGGGAGCATTCATATGGAATCTCAGCTTTAAAAGCCTTCTACTATTTGAAAGTTTCTGGCAAATCTATAAGCAGTGTGTGTTTTTAATCTAATCCATATTTTTACATTGGATTAAATGTTTAGCTACAAATGAACTGAAACCAGTCATCTAATAAAGCAAGAAATATTTGCATTAAACAGTCTCAAAGATTTAATTACAGTAACCTGTTTATGCACGTTTCCTCTATAAATGTCACTAGAATAGGTCTCTAAAATAAATCCTTTATGACTTAACTTCTACCTTCCATACCACAGGCTGCTAGGGTTAATTCAAGGCCTCTTTTTAAGGCTTGTGTATCAAAACAAAGTTTTAGTGGAGCCACTCTGGTTCTTAGCAGGACTAACCCACATTTGAATATCTATAGTTAGATCACTGACAGTATTTGAGGCTTACGGGGGAAACAGTGGTATTGAACAGCAAGGATCAAGATAGTTAGCTGTAATGGGAGGAAAGTTTGCAATGTACATGCCCACAATGGATATATAGCCAATACCTTTCCAAAAGTTAAACTGAGTACATTTTAAAATCCCCATCTATCCCCTACCTCCCATCTGTGGGAAGGCAGTTTAACAAAGCTCACATCTAATTAAGGGTCAAATATACTCCTTAACAAAAGGAAGTGAAGCTTTATTTAGATTTACTTGCTGTTTCATTTCTGTACTGTGACTTTGCACCACAAGGATATCATCTTGACCTAGACACAATGGGCAACTAAAGGCTTTCAGATCAGATCTTGTTCTCAAGTATTTCACAGTTTAAGTGCTTCCAAAATTGGATTAAGACCATCCTAGGCTGTATGTACATCCCTACACAGGGAGCCCCATGGCTCCACTTGTGCTTGGGGCAGTGATAGCTTGCAAAGATGATCTTTACCATCTGCTGGGGTGCCTACAACCACTCCTCAGGACAGGCTGAGCGGTCTCCAAGATGTGCTGCTCATCAGGAAGAGCGATGCCTCAGCCCCACTCCACCCCAGCGAAAGGACTTGCGCACCTCATGCTGTCCGAAAACAACTCTCAAGTCACGTGGGGCTGAGGTCCCATCCTTGCCCCTCTATCTCCTTGACTGGACTGAACCGAGAGCAGCAGGGACTCCAGCCAGCCTGAAGACAAGTAGTGGAAAACCCACTGCCTGTTGTCCTGTGCAAGAGAGGCCCCTTTTATGCACCACTACAGCAGAAGAACCAATGCTTGAATGGTATAGTGTTGGAAGCCCTCAATCAAGCCCTTTAAGCATTAGTGGCTGCATGCCCCTGCCACCCAACCAGCAGCAGTGTCACCCAACTCTGCCCCAGCCACTTTAACTATAGCAGCAGCCCTCAAAGTCTCAAGTGTTTAGCTGAGTGCCTGAGCCACCCATGCCTCTTGCACTGCAGACTGCTCTGATGCAAGCACTGGGCTCTGTCCACACCACTCAGACTGTATGGGATGATACCCCATGAAACTAGTTGAGGACCTTGAGGTTAATGGCAATTGCGATAAATTACAACATGGTTTTACGAAGGGCAGATCGTGCCAAACGAATCTGATCTCCTTCTTTGAGAAAGTAACGGACTTATTAGATAAGGGAAATGCGGTGGACCTAATATACCTGGATTTCAGTAAAGCGTTTGATACTGTACCCCATGAGGAATTATTGGTTAAACTGGAAAACATGGGGATCGATATGAAAATCCAGAGGTGGATAAGGAATTGGTTAATGGGGAGAATGCAGCGGGTCGTATTAAAGGGTGAACTGTCAGGTTGGAGGAAGGTTACTAGTGGAGTGCCTCAAGGTTCGGTTTTGGGACCCATTTTATTTAATCTATTTGTAACTGACCTCGGAACCGATTGCAGGAGTGGGCTGATAAAGTTTGCGGATGATACGAAGGTGGGAGGCGTTGCAAATTTGGAAGAGGATAGGGATATTCTGCAGGGAGACTTGAATGAGCTTGTGAATTGGAGTATCAGAAATAGGATGAAATTTAATAGTGAAAAGTGTAAGGTGATGCACTTGGGGATGACTAAACAATTTTAGTTACAAGATGGGGACGCATTGGTTAGAAGTAACGGAAGAGGAGAAGGACCTAGGGGTCCTTGTAGACCGCAGGATGACTATGAGTCGACAATGTGACGTGGCGGTGAAAAAAGCCAATGCGGTCTTGGGATGCATTAGGCGAGGTATATCTAGTAGGGATAAGGAGGTCCTGCTTCCGTTGTATAAGGCGCTGATGAGACCTCATTTGGAGTACTGTGTGCAGTTCTGGTCTCCCATGTTTAAAAAAGATGAACTCAAACTGGAACGGGTGCAGAGAAGGGCGACTAGGATGATCAGAGGAATGGAAAACCTGTCGTATGAAAGGAGACTAGAGGAGCTTGGGTTGTTTAGTCTGACAAAGCGAAGGCTGAGGGGGGATATGATTGCTATCTTTAAATATATCAGAGGGATAAATACAAGGGAGGGAGAGGAATTATTCCAGCTTAGTACTAACGTGGACACGAGAACGAATGGATATAAACTGGCCGTGGGGAAGTTCAGGCTTGAAATTAGAGGTAGGTTTCTGACCGTCAGAGGGGTGAAATATTGGAACGGCCTTCCGAGGGAAACGGTGGGGGCGACGGACCTGTCTGGTTTTAAGATTAAGTTAGATAAGTTTATGGAGGGAATGGTTTAATGGTAAAACATAGTAGCCAAGGAAAACCAAGCAATGGTACGTAAATAGTATAATGGCTAACAGGGGTCAGGCTAGAGACTCTTGCCTACATGCTCGGGGTCTTACTGATCGCCATATTTGGGGTCGGGAAGGAATTTTCCTCCAGGGTAGATTGGCTGAGCCTCTGGAGGTTTTTCGCCTTCCTCCGCAGCATGGGGCAGGGATCACTAGCAGGAGGGTCTCTGCCAATTGAAGTCACTAAAACACAGGATTGGGGACTTCAACAGCAGAGTCTAGGGAAGGGGTAGGGACGGTTTTGTGGCCTGCAGCATGCAGGGGGTCAGACCAGATGATCATAATGGTCCCTTCTGACCTTAAAGTCTATGAGTCTATGAGACCCCAGTCGTCAATACAATACTGACTATCTCACTTTGAAATAGATATTAACCCCAAAGACTAAATAAAGACTGAGATACCTTTAAAGTGACAGGGGATCTAGATCACGATGGTGTCATTATTTGAGTGAGGTAATGAAACCAATCTAGGACTGATAGTACTCAAAATTCCAGCCCCGCAACCATATCTTTTACCCCAGCCTAGACCTCCCTCTTACCACTCTTCAACCCACCCATTCCATCTTGGCTATACACTTGTATAGCTGGACCACTACTACACTTAGGATCAAGACTACTACACCTCCCTCACAAGCTACAATACCTTATTTGAGTTTTCACATACAGGACAAACTTCCGGTCCACCACCCTACTACAGGCCTAAGAATCCATTGTACAGCCTCCTCGCTATAAAGTGGAGGCAATAAATCCCACATACAAACTAGTTTTAGCATAAAACCTGTTCACCCAATGCATTATAGAGTCCACACTACTTTTCCAAACTATGCTATATCATCTTGCAGTGCTGCCGTCATGAGTTTCACTACAGCACTGATTAGACACCATATATAAGAGTCTGCTACTATCATGCTGATTGTGAGATCCTCTGGTGTATATCTGAATGGCAGATGAGGATACAGGGTAGAGTTATAGCTGTCATTAGAAGTTGAGCTGTTACCACAATGATGCTATTTCCTCTTACCTCTAATTAATCTCACAATTAATGAAGTTGTGCATAGTAGTTTCCCTAGGAAAGCCACGATTCATCAGATCAAGTCATATGTATGTAGTCATGTTAATGATGCAACTCCTACTCTAACCTGCAAATTCAGGTTTGGTCTTATAAAGATGAACTTGATCTCCATCAGCCCTTCATCTGAGGGTTTATTACACATAGTGCAGGTAAACTGGTAGAGCTAATAACCCTCAAGGACCATTTGTCAGGAATTAGTTTTAGAAGCAGTGTCAGCAAGATGGCATTTGAGTGGAATCTGATGCATAAATTCACTGAAACTGGTAGATGTAAGTAACCCAAGTCCTTTATTTCAGACATTGTTTCAGCAAAAAATAGCATCACAGTCCCTGAAGCTTTAGAATGACAAATATGAGGAATTAACGACCACAAGACATTCTCTTTAGAGCTCTGGTCTTACACCACTACCCCGCTATAACGAGACCCGATATAACACGGGTTCACATATAGCACGGTAGCAGCGGGGCTCCAGATGCTGCGGGGAGCCTGGAGCCCTTTAAATCACTGCCAAAGCCCTGCCGCCGCTACTCCGGGGCTGCGGCAGCAGGGCTCGGCCAGTGATTTAAAGGGCCTTGGGCTCCCCGCAGCGGCCGGAGCCCTGGGCTCTTTAAATCACTGCTGGAGCCCTGCCACCACTACCCCGATATAACGGCGTTTCACCTATAACACGGTAGGGATTTTTGGCTCCCCATGACCGCTTATATCGAGGTAGAGGTGTATTAACTTCAGTAGGCAAATGGTTGACTTTGAACCCTGAAGAGACTAAGATTACAAGATCTGCCGGCAAAGCAGAGGCACTAGTAATCTTTATGTGCCACTGTGTTTGTACCAGCATGTTGGCAGTTTGATTTCCACTAATCATTTTCCCACAATTCAGAGCAGCTGCATTTGCCCATGCAGTTACAATTGCACATGAAACCAGTGTTGGGGCAGGCCCATTTCTTAAGTGTGCACCAAAAATGTGTACCCACAAAGTGGTTGTCTGCCTTTTGAAAACATGGTCTTAAGATGCACAAAGTACTCAGTTGGTACAAAAATTAATTGTCACCATGTATGCCAGAGACTTCCATGAGATGTAAGATCCACTAAGGCCTCCAGCAGTTTCTAAGCTCCTTGATCCAAGATGAATGAATAATGAAGTCTGCCATCTTGCTGACACTGCTTTTAAAACTAATTCCTGAGGGTTACTAGCTCTACCGGAGGGGTAGCTATGTTAGTCTTTAAGGTGCCACCGGACTCCTCGTTTTTGTGGATACAGACCAACAGATTTATTTGGGCATAAGCTTTCGTGGGTTAAAAAAACACTTCACAAAAGCTTATGCCCAAATAAATCTGTTAGTCTTTAAGGTGCCACTGGACTTCTCGTTGTTTTAGCTCTACCAGTTTACCTGCACTATGTGTAATAAACCCTCAGATGAAGTGCTGATGGAGATCCATTTCATCTTTATAACACCTTTTAAGAAACCTTTAGCCTCCAGGAGGAATGCCAGCTCACCTACAAGAGATTCCATGAACTACTAGTCCTAAATTAAATCCTCATAGCTTCTGCAAAACACCAAGATCATGATCAAGGTTAATGTCTATCTAGAATGGATGTAGAAAGCCTAGACGTATTCTGCAACTTAACCCACAGTCGTATAGTCCTATCCCAAGCCCCAAAAACAGAACAGTGGTGTCCCTCCTCAAACTAAGGTCCCTCACCAAAGGCTCTTAAGCAAAGTAAGCAGTCATGGGATAAGAGGGAAGGTCCTTTCATGGATCGGTAACTGGTTAAAGGATAGGAAACAAAGGTTAGGAATAAAGGGTTAGTTTTCAGAACAGAGAGAAGTAAATAGTGGTGCCCTCCAGAGGTCTGCACGGGGCCCAGTCCTATTCAACATAGTCATAAATGAGCTGAAAAAAAAGAGGTAAACAGTGAGGTGGCAAAATTGCAGATGATACAAAACTACTCAAGATGGTTAAGTCCGAGGCAGACTGCAAAGAGCTACAAAAGGATCTCTCATAACTAGGGACTCAATTTCATCTGCCATTTTGTTGCCCAATGTTGATAAATGCAAAGTAATGCAAATTGGAAAACATAATCCCAACTATACATATAAAATGATGAGGTCCAAATTAGCTGTTACTACTCAAGAAAGATCTTGGAGTCATTGTGGATAATTCTCTGAAAACATCCAGTCAATGTGTAGCAGCAGTCAAAAAAGTGAACAAAATGTTGAGAATCATTAAGAAAGGGATAGATAATAAGACAAAGTATCATATTGCCTCTATATTAATCCATGGTATGCCCACATCTTGAATACTGCATGCAGATGTGGTCGCCCTATCTCAAAAATGATGTACTGGAATTGGAAAAGATTCAGAAAAGGGAAAAATGATTAGGGGTATGGAACGGCTTCTGTATGAGGAGAGATTAATAAAACTGGGACTTTTCAGCTTGGAAAAGAGACTACTAAGGAGGGATATGATTGAGGTCTATAAAATCATGACTGGTGTGAAGAAAGTAAATAAGGAAGTGTTATTTACTCCTTCTCATAATACAAGAACTAGGGGTCACCAAATGTAATTAACAGGCAGCAGGTTTAAAACAAACAAAAGGAAGTATTTCTTCAACACAACGCACGGTCAGCCTATGGAACTCTTGGCCAGAGGATGTTGTGAAGGCAATCACTATAACAAGGTTCAAAGAAGAACTAGATAAATTCATGGAAAATATGGGCAGGCATGGTGTTCCTAGCCTCTGTTTGCCAGAAGCTGGGAATGAGCAACAGGGAATGGATCACTTGATGATACCTGTTCTGTTCATTTCCTCTGGGGCACCTGGCATTGACCACTGTCAGAAGATAGGATACTGGGCTATATGGACCTTTCGTCTGACCCAGTACGGCCGTTCTTATGCAAGTCACAGGATCCACCAGTTTGCTGCTAAAACCACATTAATGCCATCAACTGGAGATATGAGCTTCTTGGCTTTGCCAGCATATACTATTTGTAAGAGTTACGAACCACATTTATTTCGCACAGCAGTTATAAGCTCTGCATGTGCCTAGCAGTGGCTAATCATATCTACTTCCAGGGTGGATAAAAACCAATTAAAAGTTTTTTTTTTTTTTTTGGGGGGGGGGGAGGGGGATAAAATGCTGTTGAGGAAAAAACCTATCTAAAGATCATTTTAATTAAGATATCTCTGAGCTATAATGTAACTCATCATGGAATAGGGATTATAAATCATAATTCTATAGTAGGAGACAACATATTCATGTAATCTTTAAGAAAAGTTTTGTAAATGAGTTCCAATAGTTCATGGATTAGGGACCCAATCTTATGGGGTTCCACAGCCTTCTGTACAGATTATTTAGAATTGATTAATCTTTTTATTTACCCAATGGGACTCAGTGTTCAGTCTAGAACAGGGATCAGCAACCTTTGGCACACTGCCCATCAGGGTAAGCCCCTGGTGGGCCGGGACAGTTTGTTTACCTGCAGCGCCCGCAGGTTCAGCTGATCGCAGCTCCCACTGGCCGTGGTTCACCGTTCCAGGCCAATGGGGGCTGCGGGAAGCGGCGCGGGGTGAGGGGTGTGCTGGCTGCCGCTTCCCGCAGCCCTCATTGGCCTGGGACAGCAAACCGCGGCCAGTGGGAGCCGCAATGGGCCGAACCTGCGGACGCTGCAGGTAAACAAACCGTCCCGGCCCGCCAGGGGCTTACCCTGACAGGCTGCGTACCAAAGATTGACGATCCCTGGTCTAGAAGATACCATCAGAGATGCTTAGTTTTGCAGTTCTCAAACTGTGGATTTGTTTCTCCAGATGTAACATGCTTGTTAACAGCAAAAATATTAAATAAATAAATAGATAGAGGTCAGAAATAACAGACCTCAATTCTATTGTCCCTGTGCAAGTTTGTGTACACAGAGTCAATCCCTTACCTCTCTCTAAGGGCTTGGCTACACTTACGACTTATAGTGCAATAAAGGAGCCCCGGGGACACTAGCTCACTACCCGTCCACAATGGCAAGGCACGTAGAGCGCTCTGACTCCGCAGCTACAGCGCTGCTGGTACTCCACCTCGGCAAGGAGAAGAACATTTGCTGCGCCTTGGCTACAACGCCCAGGCGTCAGCGTGAACGAGGTGTTGCATTACTGCGCTCTGATCGGCCTCTAGAAACGTCCCATAATCCCCTTAAGTCAAGTGGCCACTCGTCATTGTTTTGAACTCCTGTAGGAATGCAGAAATGCCCTTTCAAAACTCTGTTTCTGAAAGCCAGCATGCAAGCCGTTACTGTGGAATGCTGTGAGCAAGTGAGGTGGGGGGGAGGGGGAGGTCTGCTGCTGTCTGAATTTACAAGACAGCATGCTGACTGACATGCTCTCAGCCCCCCAAAAACCCACTCTCCCCCCCACACACACCACACTCCCTCCTACCCCTCCCATTTCCAAAGCACGTTGCAGTCACTTGCATGCTGGGATAGCTGCCCATAATGCACCACTCGCAATGCCACTGCAAGTGCCGCAAACGTGGCCACACCGGTGCTCTTGAAGCTGTCAGCGTGGACGGATTGCAGCGCTTTCCCTACTGTGCTCTACGAAGGCTGGTTTAACTCAAAGTGCTCTACATCTGCAAGTGTAGCCATGCCCTAAAAGTACAAAGTTTCAAGAAGTTCAATGAATAGAAGAGTGTTGGGGGCAGAATAGATCTGGACAAGGAGAAGAAGTCTGGAGATAAATGTGAGAAGCGAGGGACATGTGTGTTTTGTTAAAATATTATATGTTTGCTGTTGAAGAAAAAAATCCAGAATACTTAACGTTGTTTTAAATAAAAATGTAAATGACTGTCTGGTGATGTTCTCCTCCTAATACAGCATGGCAACAAAATCCTCCAAATATTAATGATTAACCTGTTGAATTGGAGATCGTTCACCTCCCAATTGTATAAATATCTGTTTCCATTACAACAACCAACAAGAATACACTTATGTAGAAAACCATGATTAAATTGAGTCTTCCTGACTAGTGATTTAAATCAAATCCACCCTGTCTACTTCTCAGCGTACTTTCAAATTCTACCAGCTTTGCCAGCAAAGCTTTAAAGTATTACGTACTATAAACCTCAGGAGATTTACAGTCTACTGTCATAGCTCATAAGCACCATGAAACTTCTCTCATGGGACACAAAGCAAGTTCTCTTTTCACCCTCATCTGTAGCTTTGTCTCACTGAATTTCAGCCCTGCAGATACTCAAATTACTGTTCACTTTAACAGAATTTAAACAAGGTCTATGAAGATACACCTCTACCCAAATATAATGCGACCCGATATGACATGGGTTCACATACAATGCGGTAAAGCTCTGACACGCTGCTCTGAGCAGCGTGTTAAGGGTGCTGGGCCGGGGGGTTGGATAAGGGGTAAAGGGTCTCAGGGACGGTCAGGGGCTCTCCCTCTGCCCCTCCAGGGTCTAGAAGGCAGGAGCTGGGGGGGGGGGATTTTGGAGGCCCTGCAGTCCCAGAGTGTCCCGGGGGATTAGCGGGGACCCGGGAGCAGTCCGCTCCTCTTCCCTCGGCCCGGCCCCAGTCGTGTCGCTCGGGGGAGGGGGCTTGGGGAAGAGATCCCCCGGGCACTCACCAACAGCAGCAGAAGTGGAGAAGCCCGGCCCCAGCCCGCTCCACTCTGCCAGCCACAGCGCTCCACTTCCCGCCACAGGTGAGTGCAGAACCTTTCCTCAACACCCCACCCCCAGCGACATGGCTAGGGTGGGGCTGGGGCAAGGAAAGCGGTGCAGGCTGGGGCCGCATCGCTCTGCTTCCTGCCGCAGTTGGGAGGTGGCAGAGTAGAGCGGACTGGGGCCGCATTGCTCTGCTTCCCGCCGCAGGTGAGTGCAGAGGGCATCCTTTCCCCAACCTCCCCACACTCACCAGTGGTGGGAAGCAGAGCGCCGTGGCTGGGAGGTGGCGGAGTGGAGCGGGCTGGGGCCATGTTGCTCCACTTCCCGCCACTGCTGGTGAGTGCCTGTCAGGGGATGAGGGGTATGGATAGGGGTCAGAGCAGTCAGAGGACAGGGACGGTGGGTAGGGGGTGGGGTGCTGGGGGTGATTAGGGACAGGGGTCACTGGAGGGGGCAGTCAGGGAACAAGGAACACCAAATCAAGTTCGATATAACGCGGTGCAATTTTTTGTCTCCCGAGGACTGCATTATATCAGGGTAGAGGTCTAATAGGTGCAGATGTTTAAAAAGTTATGCAGCCAAAAGAACTAAATTGTTTCCCGTACAGCCTTAGTAAAGAGTAGCTCTCATTAAGGATTTAATATTAGGCAAGTGTGAAGTTTAGGCAAAATTGCTGGTATGGTAAACAGAATAGTGACTGACACTTGCCTGTACCTTAAAACTGGTCAGAGCAACTTCCAACTTTCTGATAAACATTCTCTGGAAAGACCAGCTATATTACTTCTACAGAAACTGTATTTCATGTGCTTGGCCACAGAACATTGACTATTAGTTGACAGTATATTAGCATATTCAGGACAAGCCCTACATTCTATAGGTTGAGGTTATAACAAATATCCTACCCCCTCCCACTGTCCCAAGTTACTCTACACCTGCAAATGCCTTTGGACATTGATTCCAGAATGGAGGAGTGGGAAAAACAGATTATTTTCATACAGGCATGCTGTTTTGATGAGTACTGCTGCTTTGGTCAGTTTTTAAATTTTATCACCTGCTTGTAAACAATACATCAGTGGCCTTCTGAAGTCTCCCAAAATGCACTGCTTCTGGAGCAGAGCTGGAGTTGTGGGATAAGTACACAGGGTATTGCAAGTGAAAGTGTTTGAGTACAGTGTGAACACAGGACAAAATTTAAATTCATTCAGCATAGCTAACTCAAACACAATCTATTCAGTTACCAGTAATTCAATTATCTGGTTATGACAAGGTCTGATGGCAGCACCTGCCAATTACTGTTGTCCACTTTGAATCTGAGCTGGTACTTGAGCCTTTACTTGCTTCCACATCTTGATAAGTTATCTCCAAAGCAGAGATGCCCCAAAGCTGTCCTTCAGGTGGGGTATAGGTATTATACTCTGCAAAGAAGCTAAAGGTTTTGATTTCTTCAGATGTTTGCAGTGATCTAGAGTCTGGCCACAGCCTACTGATCCTCTTAGGGATAAGGAAATACTAGAATAAAAGTCTTTTCCCTTTGTAAGGCTCAGGCATCACTCCTATAGTTTGGTTTCAACAGAACTAAGATCTTTTCTCAACCTTTCCCATAAAGAATCCATGAAAAAACAGATGAGCTGGAATTTGGCATATAGCGTTGAACAGGACGTCAAGCTAAATGATTTCCCCTGCCTGAAAGAGTTGGGACAAGTGTTCCCCAGATAGTGGGAAGGAAGAAACTCTGGATCTCCTGACCGGTTTGAGGTCATCCTGCACATCCTCAGGTTTGTTTGAAGATCTGCTTCTTCCAACAGGGAAGAGCTTCACAAACTTTCTAGATGTGAGTCAGCAGACATGCAGATAAGGTCTGCTGAGATTGCCCCTTGTGCAACCTGAAGGAAAATTTTCTGCAAGGAACAGACTAACACAACCCAAGAGATTTGACAGTTTATCTTACAGCCTTCAATTTATCCAAGACCTCATCTGTTTTAGGACTAAAGTTTCTTCAAAGCACTCTGACTACAGAATACAGAACTCCAAAGCAAGTCTCTCTCCGGTGGATATCTGCTGAATGAGATGTGGCCACTGTATCAGATTTCATACTTCATACAAGACCCTCTAGGAGCATCTACAGCTCTTGACAGTCAGACTTCAAACAACTTTGCTTTGCCTCTGAAATGACCTGACTCCCAAGAGGCCATCTCGGACCACAACCCCACCAGGGTACGGTCCCTGTAAATTGATCAGTGGCTTCAACTTTTGGATCACAAACATAAGTACTTCTGTAACTCCCATCCCCACAGTATCAGAATATATCATTAGTGAGCTAATCACCCAGACCCCTTCAAGGCAAGGACAAATTAGACAAATTGACTGCCCAATGTCACACAAATTCTGTGGCAGAACTAGGAACTGAACTTTGATATCTCAAATCCCAGTTCACAGTACCTTACCCACAATGAACATCTTCCTACAGGCCAGAGACTGATACCCCTATTTCTCTAACATAGCTAATAAACTTTCATCTTCCCTACTCCATTCTCCAAAGTCTACTGGACTGCTGCTACGTTATAGCCACTTCTCACAACTTTTTCCTCTAGTAAAGTCTGAGAGAGAGAATTTGCAATTCCAGCTTCTGAGGTGGTTTTTAAGGGAGGTCTTCCTCCATGAAGTATTCTGCTGATTCTCCAGGACTACTTCAGTGCAAAGTACAAACCTTTAAGTCAGTGTCTGCAGCATCAACACAGGAGTTACTGCACAGCACTTTAGCACACACTGCTATTCGCTCCCCATAGTCCAAACTACAAAGCAGTATAGACATGGCCTAAGTGTCAAAATATTTTAAAGGGCTAGAAACTTTTTCAATGAAAGCTTAAAATCTGTAGAAATCTATGGCTTAGGAGCCCTTCCCATACAAAGGGATGTGATTCCCTTCTCCCCCTCCCCCAACAACACCCTGTTTAAAGTTAGCATTTTAGAATATGCATTTCACTCTACTGGAATGCCTCCTTTGTTAGAATAAAAAGGCTATATGTAGTTTTAGTTGCAAGAGCACACGCCACAGCCATTTTTCAAATATTTAGACAAACTGTCTACAGCCAACATTTGGATTATGGTTATTTTAAAGTACCCCATCCTTCCCCAAAATTATAATTATCTTGAAATATGGGACTAGCATTCAAGGGCAGCCACCATACCAACACCCTTGTGAACAGATGAAAGAATAGTTATTCAGTTTCAGTCTTCCATCTGTTACAAGGACTGAAATTTCTTCAAGTCTTGAGTTGTTAAAACACAAAGAATTAAAGGTTGAGTGATTAAGCCATGTTATGACCTAACCACCTTGGGCTAGACTTGAGCACTGAAACAAGTGCCTAGTACAAATGGTAAAGTCCATGCTAACCATGCCTACTAGTGTTCTGTAGGATATTCACACTAGTGCTGTTCTACAGTTGGCTACAACTCCCTCTGGGTACTTCTCAATTCCTGGCACAAACCTGCAGAGACACAGGACTCTAGGAGACTTTGAAAAGGCCACTGTCTGAACCACTTGTCATTTTAATGCTGTCTACAGGGGTGCTAGACTTGTGCAGAGCGAAAGGATACCAACTAAGCTGGAATTTAACCCATCTGAAAGCAAAGGTAAGCCAAATGGTATTTGACAGGCGTATCAGTTTAGTGAACATGTGTAGACCCAGTGGTACTCTTAGCATATCTGTAAAATCACAATTATTTTCAACATCAGAAATTACCAGCTAGCTATAGTGGTTTAATTCCAGAAGAAGAGAGCCTTTTTCAAAGTTAGCTTAAGACACTTTAAAGTTCGCCAAAGCAACATAAGCTACACCAGAAAAAGGCACTCTTACTCCAGAAGTACAGGTCCACGTGGGGGGATTATATTGCTATAGGTAACCTGGTATAATTATGCCAATGAATTTCCCCGTGTAGACAAATCTCAAGCTTACAAGCTTTTTTCAAACTGGTACGTTTTGGCACTCCATGAGCTACTTTAATTTGATCAATGGAAAACATTAAAATAAAGCTTCCTGAACACTTACAAATGCCATGCAATCACAGCAGAAAAAAATTAGTACACTGCTGGGTGCATCAGAACAGAAATGGCCTCAAAGATCTCCACATCAGCCACCTGCTATACATTTTATCCAACTTTTGAGTTAGAATTGAAACACGTAATCCTTGAAAACACAGAGGAAGGTTGCACACTTGGGGCTTGGACTTAAAAGTCAGAGTTCAGGGCTGGATCTTGTTTTGGAGAAGTATGCCATTTGTTTGGCAGACTAAGCAGGGTAGCAAAAAATTCCTCAATAATTTACTCTTGGACAGCTGTCCTTTTCAGATCTCTATTAGATACTATGGGGATGACTACTTAAGAATTTCTTATAATGCTTTCCAGAGTACAAGAGAAACTGACAGTCTCCGACAAAAAGACTAGGAGACAGGAGACTTTTCTGGCCTACAGGAACAGACTTTTTTAGGTGTATTTTCCTTCAGATGTGTTAAGTAACTATATTCTGATGAAGCCACTTGTAAATGAGCAGTAGCATACAATAAATGGCATTGTACTATTACGTCTAGCTGAATATACGTATTCAGCTAATCAGTTTGACAACTATGGTCACTTCACCCTCCACTAACAGACAACCAAGTAGCGGTAGAGGGGATTAAAAGGGAGGAATAGATTAGGAAAAATTAGTAGGCACTACCACCTACCAAAATACAAGAATCTGATACAGTGTAGCTTCAGATTAGCAAATATTAAATCTGAAACTGGGCAGAACAACAATCTACTAGTTACAGCAGTTACAAAGGTCAGTTAAGGCTTTCACTAGAAGGTTTAAAAGTCTTACTGGGTAAATTTTCCATCTGAGGAAAAATACAAGCTCATACAGCAAGTACATGTGTCTATTAAGGTTGCCACACTCAATACTGAAGTTAAACAAAAGCAAACTTGCACCTGAGAAGGACTTCCTGAGTTTCAGGATCTGGGGTTACATAGCAATTCCTACAAAAAGGATTACCTCCAGCCTCAAAAGAAAACTCCTGGGCAGCACCTTACATGTCCTCCACAGAGGAGGGAGACTTTGAGCAGAAAGCTTGTTAGGATCGGAGGACCTTATTCCCTGTATTAGAGTCTTATTTGTTTAGCTTTGATAATCAAAATGAGTTTACCACTTTTGACCCTTGGGGATTATGCAAAGACCACATAACTAAGTGAGCAATCAGGACTATCTTCTGCCTCGGATTTTGCCACCCAGCTTTAAAAAAAAATATAGTTGATTTAGGTCCTTCAACTCATAAAAGATCTAGAGGTTTTTCTGCGTGTTTACCATTACAAATTTCAGCTTCTGTGGGTGCATATTGTGAGCACTAACCCCCTAACAGAAGGCAAAGTGTTCAAGATTTGATAATAGTTTTCTTTACTCAAGAAAAGTTATTGACCTTAAATACGTGTTGATAAAAACCCAGAAGGTTTGAGGAGACTGGTTACAATCCCTCACCATCAGTTTTTCAGCTTTCACTTTCTGCTCTTATAATGTCACTAATCTCTCTCTATAGCCTACAGAGCCAACCTTTCTCCCGTAAGAGACTACCTGGGTCTTTGAAAGACACCTGCCAGGCCATCTTCGAGCCTCAAAACAACAAAGAGATGCAAAAGCCCAAAACCGCCCCGTGCGGGGTCCCTTCAGGCCAGCTCGGGTCGCCCGACGATGGCTGAGAAGGGACGGTCCCGGGCCGCCCAGAGCTCGCGGGGCTGACAGCGACAACGAGCATCTCTATCTCAGCCACGCGAGTTGGCTGGCTCCGGATTCAGAGCCGCCTGCGCGGAGCCCCGCTCTGGGGCTGCGGGAAGCCACTTCCCGAGCAGGCTCCCTCTCGGCCGAGCGCACACGGGCCGGCGGGCAGCCGCTCGGGGCTCGCCTCGCAGCAGGGGAGGCCCAGCTCCTGCGCGGGTAGCCCCTACCAGCGAGGTTACGTAAGGGGGGACGGGCTGCCCCACACCCGGCCTCCCTCACCACTAGGCCGCCTCCGGCCCCCTGATGGGGACCAAGGAAGGAAGCCGGGCAGCACCCCCCGGCCCAGTACTCGGGAGCCGGGTCCCTGCGCTTCCCGGGGGGCGAGGCCAGGCCCTTAGTGGGGCCTACAGCACAGCCGAGGCCCGGCCCCTGGCTGCGGCCTGAGCTCGGCCGGGTGCGGACAAGGAGGCCGAGGTGGCGGCCAGGAACAGGATAAAGCCTCTCTCCCGGGCGGCTGAGCAGGAGCCCGGCCGGGCCCGCCCTGCGCGCGACGCCCCAGCCCGTGAGCCCTTACCTTATGGATTCTCTTCAGCGCCATTGTGTGTGTGAGGGGCTCGGTGCGGGGAGGGGGCGCGCGGCTCGGGCGGTGTGGGGGAGGGAGGGGAGCTCGCTCGGGATTATTTCGCGGGGGGAGGGGCGCGGCGGTGGCGGCGCTATTGGGAGGGGGGAGGTGGCGCGGAGGGAGTCTCGGTGCGGCGGGAGGGCCTCACTCTCTGTTCCCCCGGCGGCCGCTGGGCTCTTGCTCGCTGCCGCAGCTGCTACCGCATCACTCCGCGGGGCCTTTATGCGCTGCTGCCTCCGAGGCCGTATCACTCCGCCACTATCCCAATAGTCACCAGCGGGGCAGCCGGGCGGAGGGGCAGCAGCACCTGGTGATGAGGCCCGCTCGGGCACAGGGACTATTTCCTCACTCTCTTTTCACACAGAACTCTCCAGAACGGGGCTCGGAGAAGCGGAAGGATACGATCGAGGAGGGAAGGGGTGGAGTGAAGTGACTTCTCGCGAGAAGAGAAAGAAAGAGGTTCCGGACGGTGGAGGGGCAGAGTAGCAGGGAAACCTAGAGCGGCTGCGCAGTGCGGAGGGGGCCCGGACCTGGAGCAGGGAGGTTCCGGCTGGCGGCTATAACCCTGCACCCGGCTGTAGTGTGCATTGGGACCCGGCGCTGCAGGGGAAGAGGAGAGTCTGTCTCCTTCCCGCCTGGGGCTCCGTCCTCTTCTCTCTCCGGTCTGGGCCCGTGTCCCCCCCGCGCTACTCCCCCATCTCCCCTTCCCGCCCGGGGCCCCGTCCCCTCCTCTCTCCGGCCTGGGCCCATGTCCACCCCCCCCCCCATGCTGCTCCACCGCCTTCCCTTCCCCTCCAGGGGACCCCATCCCCTCCTCTCTCTGGCCTGGGCCCATTGCCCCCCCCACCTCCCTTTCCCCTCCAGGGGACCCCATCCTCTCTCTGGCCTGGGCCCATTGCCCCCCCCCACACACACCTCCCCTTCTTCTCCAGGGGACCTCATCCCCTCCTGTCTCCAGCCTGGGCCCATTGCCCCCACACACACACATGCTGCTCCCTGTCTCCCTTTCCCCTCCAGGGGACCCCATCCCCTCCTCTCTCAGCAGCACGTTCCCCCTCCAGCTTCTATGTGTAGGTGCAGCCAGGAGGCTCTGCACGCTGTCCTCACCCCAAGTGCTGCCCCTGCAGCTCCTATTGGCCAGGCACTGCAGCCAGTGGGAGCTGTAGTGGTGGTGCCTGTGGACAGGGTAGTGACCAAGGCTGTCTGACCACACCTCTGCGTAGGAGGGGGAGGGAGAACATGCCACTGTTTCTTGGAGCTGCTTGAGGTAAGCGCCGCCCAGAGCCTGATTCCCCCTCCAACCCTCTCAATCCTAGCTCAGCGCATCCTCCTGCACCCCAACTCCTTCATCCCCAGAGCCCGCACCCCCAGCTGGAGCCCTCCTACACCCCAAGCCCCAATTTTGTGAATATTCATGGCCTGCCATACAATTTCCATACCCAGATGTGGTCCTTGGTTCAAAAAGTTTGCCCACCCCTGCCTTAAGGGCTCAGAATGATAAGCCTTCGGCTCTGCTTTCCTGCTTGGTGACCCACAACATGATCTAAGCCATGGCAGTGACAAGGGGGAGAGATCCTCTCATGGACTTTCTCTGAAAGGAGACATTGGAGGTCCCTAGGAGTAATGGGCATCTGCACAAAGGCTGGTCCTGTGAAAGTCTAGACTTTGTGCTCTACAGGCAGTACTGAAAGGACTTGAGGCCTAGTTGGGAATGAGGTGGGAGGAGGTTCACTTTTAAATTTCTGTGCTAAAGGCTGTAATAATACTTGTTCTTTATTCCCCCGTGGTTGTAGGTAACCCTGCAGTGGGAGAAGCAGGAATAAAGCATCCTGCAGCCTGTCATCATACAGATCAGGCTGAGAAGTTACCTTTTCTTCCACATAGCATAATTTCTTGCCACTCAGCTGCAAAAATGTGAAAGTATCTGGAATAATGCATCTTTTGGTGGCTCCTGTTTTCTGTGCCTCTCCTTTTCCTGCCTGTCCGTTGCTTGCCCTCTTTGATGTACATTTGGTGCCTTGTTCATAGTGTGCCATGTAACAGTATTTGAAAGTAGTTTAAAATGAGTTGCATGCACACTCAGTACAGTTAAAAGAACACATTGAAAAATCATGCAAGTGAGTACCTGAAGGGACCAGTTCATAGCAAAGTTTGAACTGTTAAATACACAGACAAAGCCATGTGGCACGCAGTCTTCTGGCAAATTGTTCTCAACCATAATTCTACTGTATTTTTGAACAGTAATTCATCTTGTTACAGCAGTGCCTCAGGGCCGGTGGTAATACACATACACAGAGTAGTCAATTCCTGCCCCTGAAGAGCTAATGATCTAAATTAGATAAGATACTTACACTGGGAGGAAGGGGGTAGGACATGCAGCGAGAGTGAACAAGGTGATGGCAGCAAATGTCATGTTCTATGATTTTTGGAGGGGAGGGGGTTTACTTAAGAGGGGATAAGCTCAATGAAAAGGGAATCAGGTGGGGAATGGGATAGGTGAGGGGAGAAGAGAGTGGAGCTGAGGTGAAGAATGAGGGATAGGGAGCAAACAGCCAATTAACACAAGGCAGAGAAAGTCCAGTTGAAAGTGTAGAAAGTGCTGCTATGGTTTAAATTATAGCATGGACAATTTGTCAACAGCAGCTTTGGAGAAGAATAGCCACCACCAGGCATTTTCTCAGCTTTGTCATGTGCTATGTGGAAATAAAAACAGCAATTCCAGCTATTTAACCAGCTGCCTAGCTGGAAGTATCAGATTTTTTTTTTTTAAACTGATTATGTAGCAACAGTTATTTTCTGTGATCCCAGCACTTCCACCACTAACAGTGGAATTCATGACTTATTACCCATTTGGAGTATAATAATATATATATTATGACTCACTACATTTGCGTAAGGAAAAGAAAAAAAAATCAAATTGCTTTATTGGTCTTATTTGATTTCATATAGCTCAGTGGCTTGCATATTGGCCTGCTAAACCCAGGGTTGTGAGTTCAATCCTGGAGGGGGCCATTTAGAAATCTGGGGCAAAAATCAGTATTTGGTCCTGCTAGTGAAGGCAGGGGGTTGGACTCAATGATCCTTCAGGGTCCCTTCCAGCTCTATGAGATAGGTATATCGCCATATATTATTTCTGGTTAGGGGCATGTAATCCTATCACTACTTACTCTAGTGGTGTGCTTCTGTGGGCTGGTCTACACTGGGGGGATCGATCCAAGATGTGCAACTTCAGCTATGCGAATAGCGTAGCTGAAGTCAAAGTATCTTGGATTGCATTACCTGGGGTCCACACAGCACAGGATCGATGGCCGCGGCTCCCCCATCGACTGCGCTACCGCCGCTCACTCTGATGGAGTTCCAGAGTAGACGGTGAGCGTGTTCGGGGATCAATATATCGTGTCTTAACGAGACATGATATATCGATCCCGGATAAATCGATTGCTACCTGCTGATACGGCGGGTAGTGAAGACGTACCCTGTAAGGGAGAAGGAAGGAAGACACTTCCCTTGTAAGGATCCTCCTCCTGTGTGACAATTGCGAGCCATCTGGAGACCTAAAACTGAGGAAATGGCTCATTAGTTCAAGTGAGCTGGTAGATGAATCATTGTCATGTAATCTACCCTTGCTGACAGAAAATTGGGAGGGTTGGACAAAACAATGTGGAAACTTAGTCACATTCTGCCTAATACAATCCAGGTTAAATGTTCAACACCCTTGCTGGACGGGATGTAACAACTACAACCCATACTCACTGGGGACACCAGCCTGAAAGAAAGCTTTCCTGAACTAGGAATGTAAAATATTAAATGGTTAACCAGTAAGCATTAGTATTACTGGTTAACTCATCCTAACTGTTAGCCCATAGCCATTGTGGGCCAGCTGGCACGGCCCCAACCCTGCGCCAGCTGGCTAGAGCAGTCCCATGCCTCCGAGAGTAGCCCCAGCCATGCCTGCCAGCCACTCCTTTATATCCGTTAACTGATTCAATTTTAATTGTTTAAATAGTTAACTTTTAAAACAATATTTACATCCCTTTCCTGAATCCCCACTTCTGGCCTTCCAACCACCCCCTACCCCCACATCTCCAAGCTCATCGTCAGAAGCAAGCTCCCCACAGACACTGCCAGAACAGATGCAAAAGCTGCAGATATATCTACTCTGTTAGAACAATCAACACCCCCCTCAACACACCTTTCAAGAGCCATGGGTCCTACACATGCCAATCTCAACATGTGGTGTACCTCATCCAATGCATTAAATGCCCCTATAACAACTGTGTAGATGAAACCAATCATTATGCTCTTGAATGAACTCACACAGGAAAATTATAAAAGACAAAAACCACCATATTACATGTGGGTGAACACTTATCACAAAGTGATCACTCTGTCTGACCTATCAGTCCTCATCCTCAAAGGAAACCTGCACAACACTTTTAAAAGATGAGCCCGGGATCTTAAATTCATAACTTTGCTAGACACTAAAAATCATGGTCTTAATAAAGGTATTGGGTTTATGGTTTATTACAACAATCTGTACCTACTAACTCCCTTTTTTGTCCTACAATTACAGGAGTATTAGTCACCACCTTGAATGGTCCCTTAGAATACGTGTATGTAGATGATGTAGGGAGGAGGGGTTTAGATTTATTGGGAACTGGGGAAACTTTTGGAAAAAGGGGAGCCTATAGAACAAGGATGAGCTCCACCTAAATCAAAATGGAACCAGGTTGCTGGCACTTAAAGGTTATAGAGCAGTTTTTAAATTAAGGGCTGGGGGGGAAACCGACAGGTGCAGAGGAGCACGTGGTTCAGACAGAGACATCTCCTAGAGAATCTTCATTAATAGATCCTCCCCTATGTCCTAGTAAGGAGGAGAGGATGGAAGTTGATAAAATAGAGGTAGGATCTGATGAGAAACAGTCAAATGAAAGAAGTCCCATTCAATTACATCATATAATGGCAGACAGCTAAAAAGTGACAAGTTTTTAAAGTGCTTATATACCAATGCTAGAAGTCTAAATAATAAGATGAGTGAACTAGAGTGTCTTGTATTAAACGAGAATATTGATATAATAGGCATCACAGAAACTTGGTCGAATGAGGATAATCAATGGAACACAGTAATACCAGGGTACAACATATCTCAGAAGGACAGAACTGGTCATGCTGGTGGGGGAGTGGCACTATATGTGAAAGAAAGCGTAGAATCAAATGAAGTAAAAATCTTAAATGAACCAAACTGTACCATAGAATCTCTATGGATAGTAATTCCATGCTCTAATAATAAAAATATAGCAGTAGGGATATTTTACCGACCACCTGACCAGCATGTTGATAGTGACTATGAAATGTGCAGGGAGATTAGAGAGACTATTAAAATAAAAAATAATAATGGGGGATTTCAACTGTCCCCATATTGACTGGGTACATGTCACCTCAGGACGGGATGCAGTTTCTTGACACATGAAATGACTACTTCTTGGAGCAGCTAGTCCTGGAACCCAGAAGAGGAGAGGCAATTCTTGATTTAGTCCTATGTGGAGCACAGGATCAGGTCCAAGAGGTGAACGTAGCTGGACTGCTTGGTAATAGTGACTACAATATAATTAAATTTAACATCCCTGTGGTGGGGAAAACACCACAGCAGCCCAACACTGTAGCATTTAATTTAAAAAAGGGGGACTATACAAAAATGAGGAAGTTAAACAGAAATTAAAAGGTACAGTGAAAAAGCGAAATCCCTACAAGCTGCGTGGAAATTTTTTAAAGACCCCATAATAGAGGCTCAACTTAAATGAATACCCCAAATTAAAAAACATAAGAGAAACAAAAAAGTGCCACTGTGGCTAAACGACAAAGTAAAAGAAGCAGTGAGAGGCAAAAAGGCATCCTTTAAAAAGTGGAAGTTAAATCCTATTAATGAGGAAAATAGAAAAGAGCATAAACTCTGGCAAATGAAGTGTAAAAATATAATTAGGAAGGCAAAAAAAAAAAATTTGAAGAATACCTAGCCAAAGACTCAAAAAGTAACAGCAAAAAATTTTTTTAAGTACATCAGAAGCAGGAAGTCTGCTA